>NC_140003.1:6354424-7821924 GCF_964263955.1 Coregonus lavaretus | reverse complement strand
ACCCTTTTTATGACTCAACTACTCAAATTGGGCGCAGAGTAGACACTACTAAAACGAGAGTATCAATGAATATTGATTCTGGAAAATAAATGCTCAGTTTGTCACGTACCGCTAGCAACATTTTAGCCAAGACTGTTATACTAGCTGTCAAGTCTGTTTTGTAAATGTGCAATAAGCATAAATCACAATTATATAAGGAATTGGCAACTTGTTCTCATTCTGAGAAATAAGGTAGGCCACTTGATTTGGACAGGCTAACATGCTTTTCAAACAGTTGGAGACAGACAGGTGTTCATAACAATTCAACTGTTCAACCGTGCTCGCTAGCAAACAGATCCAAGTTGGCTAAACTTGAAATATAAAGATTAGCTGGCTAATCACTAGCACGTGGACTTGAGAGATTGTTGATGAGACCTGTGTTAATGTTCTATAGCCTAATGCCTGCTACAATAAATTATCATTATTAGTGAATGTACATTATGCATGGTTGTAGTTACATTTTTAACAAGAATTGCATTTTCATAGACAGACAAACTATTTTGATACAATAATTAAATTATTAGTGGGACTAACGGTTGTGGAAGGCTTATATTTAGCCTAGGTATAACTTCACAAGCCCTGAATTCATTAGATTATTGCTGACTGTTTCAAATGCAGTGTAGTTGACCTTTACAATGCTTATTTAGAGATTTTTTAAAAAATGATATATATATATATATATATATATCGTTGATCGCCCACAAGTTTGAAAAAACTATGATTGATATGATGAGATATGGCCATATCGCCCAACCCTAGATGGCTGTATTACTGTCACACCAGCAGTCATGAGTCATGACCACAATCAAATTCCACATGACCGTTGAGTCACGGTAATCTCCTTTTATGAACTCTGGACATGCTTTGGTAGTCCCCAACTTGCCATCAGGTCCTAATGGCCTGGTACTCAGGCATCTATTGTCCTCTTACCACTCTGACATCAATGAAAATGCAATCAAAAATGACATCAAACACTTATCATCAAAACAGTACGCCTATCATACTTTTAAAACTCACCTCACTGTGATGATCAATTTGAAGAAAGAAGTTCAACAGCAGATTGAAAGAGTGTAAAACATGGTTTGTTGTGGATGTTTCAAAGCCTAACAACGAAATGCACAGCCTTTCTAAGGTGATGATTAATTCAAAACACTCACATGCATATTAGAGCTTATGCGTTAAAATTATGATTGTGCCGTTATACAATACATAGCCTACCGCATATTATGCATTTCAGAAAAACATAAAACAAAACTGATTTAAGAGGTCTTTGGTACATAATTGGTCTAGCCTATACTCCAAAACTTAAGACATTTGAGTAATCGGCTTTGAGTGTGGACTGTATTATTATGCATACTGGATGGACTGGTTAACCTTATGCTATGCTCCAAGATGTCTATCCATGAGTCTGGGAGAGAATGTATAGCGCTAGACGATAGAGGTTGACACGGGAACAGGACTCCCGCGGGATTCTGGCAGGAATGGGAGTCAAGTTCTAGAGTCAAGTTTGGGACAGGATCAACAGTCTAGTTGAACAAAAATCAAAACAAAAAAAACTACTTTTGCCCCTCCCCCTTCTGTCAGCTCACTCTCGCGCCTCGCTCCAGTTGTAGCCAGTCAGTAGGCTACCTCAGATGCCAACCTACGTCAGTAGGCTAAATGATGAAGCCTTCAATGAAGGAATTGCAACGTCTTGCTCCAGCCAAGGACCCATGACTAATATTAAAGCCAAGGAAAGAGTTTGCGTATTTAACTAAACCTGTGCCATCTGAGGTGAAGAGTGATAAAAATAGATTTACTTATGCAGTACTGCCGCTCAAGTTTTTATTTTATGTTTTATGTTCAAGTTGTAAATGTAAATGTGTTGTAAATGTTCATATGTGTGCAGTGCTCAGCTGTAGGCTACAGTTTTATGCAGGTGCTGAGCAGACCATCCTGCTGGGGTCTCTGTCCTCATCCTCCAGCCTTAATCATCTACATTTAGGTCATTTAGAACACGGTCTTATCTAGATCGACTTAGGCCTACAGTCAGTGCAGGTAAGACAACCACATATCAGTCGCATACTGCATTGCTGAAATCTTTTTCAACACTTCCTAAACAAACACAATAACCTACATATTTCTGGCACAGAAATGAGCACGGGACAGAGTGAATATTAAATCGGGAATGGACAGAAAAGTTCTGGGGTTATATAACTGTTGCAGGATCAGGACAGTACATGAAAATAATTAACTGGACAAGATAGGACAGGAATTACTTTTCACTCCCTGTCAACCTCTACTAGACGATGCGGTTGCTTCATTGTTTGTGCAGGGCGGCTTACAGTTAGCCTACAATTAGTGCATTTATATTTGATATTGAATAGCCTAGTAATAGGGATTTTGTTATATTTTCATAATTGAGTGACACATTACTACCTTCAGCTATACAGAATATCTCAACACCATGCAATGCATTTCCATCTCCTCCTCGCTCACCTTTATTCCTTTATTTGAGCGCGCAGACGGGCTGTCAACAGTTTAGTATAATATGTTTAGAAGCTGTCAACAGAGTTTGGGCGGAATATCACCTGTCGGGGAGCGAGAGCATGCTCCTCAAACAGTGGTTGATGCGTGGAGAGAAATAAGCACATGCTGCTGCTATAATACCGTAGTAGCCTACAAAATGGATCGGCGGGAAAGCACCGCCTCCATTCGCTATTTGAGTGCATACAGATGGCATTTATTTTTTCCCCTGCCCCTGTTCCTGCACATTTGATAATGGGCCATTCTAAATCTAAACTAATTTTACGTTTTAGTAAAGACAAGATTAAATTGAGAATAGTCTGATGAGTGAAAATATGATCACTTGATGAGAGAACAGCTGTGCAGCCTGAGGCAAGGAACAGAGTGCAAGCTTTTTTTTGCTACTTTCTCAAATCATCAATAGCCTATAGTCGCATCATACTGTTTTGATTTCGAAGACATTCTAAGATGTGTATCATTCACAACTAAAGTTGCCAAAATCGGTCCTATATGCTAGATTTAGAGTTGTTTCAAATTATCACTTTTACGCTCAACACAACCACTTCATATGTGCACTCGCTCTGTAATGGGAAAAATATCCTATTTTATTAAGCTAATTATATTCTTCTTACTATAAAATAATGGCACGGGACATATAAGCATATCTTGTCTGCTAAATGTACATGCCTACAGACTATGGCATGGAGCATAGCCAGATAACATAAGCCTACAGCAGGCCAACTCATATTCTGTTCTTCTGAAATATGTTATTCACATCATGTTTCTTTAGAACTGACTAGAATAAATAATGGATTAATTTTGATGGAGTATATTGAATTGATTTATTATACTTTTATTATTTGTATGTAGATGTTCCAAAGGAGTGCATCAGCAGATTGTACATGTAGAGGCCTGGAGATGCTAAACATGTTTATGTTAATTAATGGTTAATTACTGTGATACCAGCTTTCTTTTGCATGACAATAACTGGCTGACAAAATGTCATGACCGCCACAGCCCTAGTCATGCATCTTATTTATTACACGCGCACAGCATACAGAGCCTAGTTTGAGGAGCGGAATAGCCTACCACCTGTCAGACTGTGCGAGAGCACCTCCTGGAAAAAGCTGGTACTGGAGTGAAACGTGCTTTTATAAACCCAGTCATTGTGCAACAAATAACAATTCTAAATGCAATCGCGTATTAAACTCTTGATGCCACGATTAAAAAGAGCTACTATTTTTATTTCTCAATCTCAATTTGTAATTCAAGCGCACCTCCCATTCGTAATTCGAGTGCATAGGCTATAGTCAGGCTATCAGGTCGTCACCCAACACTTTGCAACGTGAGCTTGAGGCAGTATAATTGTTTGAAACCAGAACGTTTTACTTTACTTCAAATAATGAGCGATGTCTTACAAGTAGCCTAGCGAAAATCCAACCATAGAAATGTGGAGGAAATGTTATAAAGACTTCCTCATGCAATTAACCATAATTTCTCAACTGTTCTATTGGTTTTTATATCAACTTTCTTTCACTGTCCAGAAGCCAAAGGCACAATCCTAGTCATATTAGCAACCCATCCTAGTTGTTGGTATTAGATTCCCCATCTTTCTAAGGTTCTAACAGAGATTTGTAGCTCTGTCACATATGTAACTGCTCGCATTAGGTGTGCTGTTTAGAACTGTGTTTTTCCGCGAATTGCATTTAGGCAAATGCTGGAAATGATGTTATATTAGCTGCTTCATTACAGGAGTTGCATGCTCAATAATAGGATATAGCCTTTTGACAGTAAAACGATAGGCTTGCTATTGTTGCATGTTTCCATTAAGCTCTTAATGAAAAATGTCCGTTCCTGGTATGCACGCATTGTATTTTCTGATGGTCACGTCATTTTACTCTTTGAAAAAAATATAACAATTTGTTGACCGGTTAATGATGGTGGGTTAGTCAGCAGCAAAATGTACCAAAATGTGCATCCCTAGCAATCACACATTATACGGTATATGATAAATCACACAGTCTTAGGTATATGATAAACTGTTAAGATTTTTAAATAGCCTATCATCTGTCCTGTACAATGGATAGGTTTCTATATTTAAAAAAAATAGAAACATAGATGAGTTTACGAAGTTAACAGAGGTAGTGGAGGAAGTTGATGACGGTGTGGAGTGGATGTTGTGGGAACATCAAACATTTCAAATGTTACTGATTGAACTGATAGCATTGAGTGCAATATAAAAAAGTTTCACATAATAACTCACTATTCCAGCAGCAGGATGATGTCGTGGTCTGTCTCGTAGGCAGCGTGCAGGTTGACCACACGAGGGTTGTTGCGGGCCGCCTCCAGCACGGCCATCTCGTGCACCACCTCAGCCCGGCAGTCTCGGCCCCGCCGCCGCTTCCGCAGGAACTTGGCGGCGAACACCTTCCCCGTGGCCTTCTCCACGCACCGCTTCACCACCGCAAATTTCCCCCTGGCACCAAGGATGGAGGGAGGGCTGAGTCATTCATCATCACACACTATCTGGGTCATTTTAGTCTTCTCTGAGGAGACAACTTTGAGACGATCAGTTCATACGTAAAAATGACATTTAGGTCATTTAGCAGACGCTCTTATCCAAAGTTTTAATGGCACCCATCTTGACAGCGGAGAAAATTTTTTGAATTTTTAAAGTACATTTGGTGCAATTCTACACATTTTGCCATGGGCTATAGAGAAAATGTTGCAGTTTTAAAGCAGGTTTGCTGCAATTCTACACATTTTGCCATGTGGCGGAGAGGAAAATGTTTGCCTTTTTTAACATATCTGAGCGAGGCTGACTAACAAAATCAATGGGGGTCCTGTTCTTTGACCATGATACCAAGTTTAGATAGCTGCCCGCTAAACTAATTTAGCAATCTTTTTTTTTTGCTGGCATGGGCTAATTGACTGACTATCTGTGACTGAAGTTGAGACACCGAACTGAGTTCCTAAATTATTTTAAAATAAAATAAATGGTGTTTGGGGGGGGGGGGGGGGGGACTGATCAGAGGGCCTTCAAAAGGGGGGAATTAGGCTACTAACTGGCAAGGTGACAGTTCAGAAGGTGGACTGACAGCAGGTAAGCAAACAGACCTTTGTGTGGGCAGTGGGCACAAATTCATAATGTAGCCAATGTCTCCCCTTCAAACTTTGCCAACAACAAGACCAAAAAAAAAAAAAATAACACACAAACTGGATGTAGCCATTCTTAGTCGAGTTCCTCTTTTTAACTGTGGCTGAGCTCAATTTGGTTTTCACATGCCCTTGCTTCCTTCCTCCTGAACTCCACTAGCAAGGTGGGGGACACCAGGGATGGGATGTACCATAATGGGTCCTTTATGATAGGCAACAAAGGTTAGGTTTGGCACATGTAGAGCGCTTATAGCCACATTGCTTTGTGAGGATGGCTCATTATTTACTTACAAAAGGACAATGAGGTCATCATGTGTGAAAATGGAACAAAAAATGTCCACCAAGTTTGTATTGTCCTGAAATATCAGAAAACGAAATGATCTTGGTAGAAAAGCCTTTCTACAAAAATGTATTTGTATACTCGCCTATTTGGTGCAACCTCTAACATGTAGCCTATCCAACAATAGAAACTCAAGGTACACCAAATCTATCTGATACCCAATTTTAGATGTTGCCTTGCTAACTATATTGTAGGTAGGCATTTACAGTTGTTGGTAAACAAAGATCAAGCATAAATGTAGTTAAAAAGTATTAACTGTTATTCAACCAGCTAACTACACTGAGATTGGTACTATTGTTATCAGAGGGGCCATGTTACAGCTAACGTTAGGGATAACGTTAGTTCTAGTCATATTTGACACGTTAGTTAGCCAGCCTATTTAGTAGTATATTGTGAGTTATCGCTCGAGAATCCAAGAGGCCAGTGATGCATTGGAGTCAGAAGTGCAAGATGTGAGAAGATAATTAAGTAATTATAACGTTTGAAAAGGGGACATCGTAGCATTGGCTCACCTGCCCAACTCGCCGGTGATCTCGTACATACTGTCCATCGGTTCCGTATTGATAGGAGTTTGAATTTCTCCAAGTAACCCAGTAGGTCCATTGCGGTTGTCATGCCGCCTCCGAGACATCGTTGTTGTTAGCCTGACTGTGGGACTAAATTAGCGTCTGTTAAGGCTGTAGACTAGCTAGCTAATGTTAGCCAGTGCTAAACCAGCTAACGTTAGCTGGCAGATTATTTTTTTGTTAACTAGCGTTTACTAACGTTATATTAGCTGGATACATAGCTACCAGCTAAATAGCTAGCTAGTTTGAGATGTTTTAGCTGTAGAAAACTTGTTAGTTAGTTGTAGAAAAACTAGCTAGTTAACGTTAGCTACTTGTTTGACAGACAGGTCACGAAGAACAACCGCTAACGTCAGCTCATCTAACGTTACTGTACTGTAGCTAGCCAAACAGCCAAACAACACTAACGTTAGCTAGATACCCTTTTATTTTCTAGACAGCGAATAACGTCACTCACGAATTGGCACTTATGGGGTTGATTGACAAACTTGCCGAAACTTTCCCTAGTGACATTTTTTAGTTATTAGCGACTTTAGTGCCTAGTTTACTAGCATCTGGCTAAAATCCTTCCAATCGTTGATGTGCGCAACAAGTCTTCAAATTTTGCGACCAATCTCCTGTCCACGGGTTTGACGTGTGTCGCCTCGTTATGCGCACGCGCGACGTGTCTACATCTTCTTATTTGGTATCTTCTTATTCTTTGATGAGTTTTAACGGTGGTTGGCAGCCAATAAATGTTGTATTATGGCCACCTACTAGACTGGAGTATAACTAATACCCTACCATCTAACACTGCACTCACAAAAAATTAGAATAAATACCATACTCCACTATTTAAATATATTTAGTCATACTTCAGGCCAACAGCCTAAAAGGATGGGACACCACCACTTAACACACCCTGTAACTCTTTTGATGTCAAGTCTCTCACACCCAAATACCTCTCTGCAGCTGCCACTACAACCTCTATTTTCTGCGACTTACGTTCCATCTCTGCAGTACAGTTGATAACCATTGCTATAATTGCCAAAATTCCAATCTTACTGAAACATATATCACTTATTGTTTTATCCCTCTGTACTGGTACAGATCTACTACTCACCCTTGACCCATCTTCCTCTACTTTCTTCACTGCCTCAACATATGACAACTTCTGCACTACTCTAACCCTGGAAACCTCAACCTGCCTCTCTCGCACGGGACAATTCTGATCCCCAGCCCCATGGGCACCCCTACAATTAACACATTCCACTACTTTCCCCAATGCTACACATTCCTTTGTCTCATGCCCTTCTGCACACTTCTCACACCTAGGAACCTCCCTCCTACACACTGCTGCCACATGCCCATAAGCTTAACACCTGTAACAACATAATGTATTCGGCACAAAACCTCGTACAGGATAACTTATATATCCTAATGTCATTTTGTCGGGCAAAGACTCAACATCAAAATGCAATAGAACAGACAATGACTCTTCTATTTCTCCACTCACGCCACCGTGTCTGTGTCCCACCAAACGACAAGCATCACAAACACCGGGAATCTTCCCCTTCAGTTGGTCAGCTTTCACATTTACCGCTACCCCAGTAATCACTCCTTTCAATGGCACCCTTTTCTTGAGAGCAAAACAATTCACATCGCTTGACCCCATTCGTTTAACACAAAGCGCCTGCTCCCTCTGACCAGCAGAAACACAAATAATTATCACAAGACCACTTCTGGTTACCCTCACCAATTTCACAGCACCAAACTCTGTTTTCACCCACCATGAAACCACAAATGGATCAGCCAAAAGGCAAAGGTCCACTTTTTCCCAAAACTTCACTCCTACTGTCACAGACTCATCTTTATCCTGACCTTCGGTGCAAGCCTTGGGCTCCGAGAACTTCACCACACCTATCACCTCCGATACTTTGCCCTCATTCACTTCCATTTCTCCTCCTGTCTTCAACTCACTCTGCTTACACTTTCTACCATTCTTCTTTAACAAACCATCTCCCTTTTGTCTGCCATTTTTAATGGACTCAAGCTCACCCTCTTCCTCCCTCTCTCTCTTAGACCTCCTCTGCCTCTAATTTTCCTCCTCCGTATGATAATACTGCACTTCTCCTGACATACATCTTGTTCTTGCCTTGTCAAGGGACGCCATTTAACCAGCTGTCACAATCTCCGTACAATCAGCACGAACCCCTCGGGATGTAGCGCTCAACAGTGCGTCCCACTTGTAAAGCAGCTGCTTCGTCTTGATGTTCTTCTTTATCAAAAGCTACCGCAACACTTTTCCATTTCAAACAAGCGTGCTCTCTTTCTCCCGGATTCCTCGATTCGCTTGCTCAGACCCTGTCGCTGCCGAGATCCGCTCATCTTCTTTGGTATCATGGCGTTCGCACATTTTGTTTGTGCATGCCACCACCTACTGTGCGCTACTATGTGTTGAATCACGTTACATTTTGTAATACAAAAATAAATAAAATACAGCTTTTTTTTTCAACTACAGATCAATTTGACAAGTATGGAGCCAGTATGGGTAGCTGCAGTCCAATATGGCGACCGGAGTATGGGCGAGTGGGTGTGTCGAAAGGAGTGGATGTATGGAAAGCGAATCAGCTAATTGAGCAAATGTGTTGCCACAAGACAGTTTTGCGTGGCTGATTGGGCTGCACTACGAGTCGATAGTAAGCCAGCGACCAGTGCTCCCGGTGTTGTGACTGCCGACTTGAAAGTGCTTCCTACTGGGTATCATGGTCGTGTCGCCAGCGGTAGCTACGTGCCCATTTTTCTCTCACATTATTTTATTTCAAGTAGGATAGCAGCCTACACAAAAAATAACTAATATTGATAACCACCAATCTAGATGTCACCTTGATACAGTCTACTACTCTATTTGGGAGGGCATGAAGGGCAAAAACACCAGGACACAGTGCCCTTTGCTCTTGCTCCTGCTTGACAAGCACTACTGTCCCCACAATGGCGTGGGAAGCTACCTAATAGCCAATATCAGGGTGACAGTCACAGTAAGCACACACATACAACGCATGAAGCAACAGTACACCCATCATCAATACTTTCAAATCAAAAATAAACAATTGTCTGTTTTATAACTGAAAATGTACAATTATTTTTGTAAAACTAACAGTGAAATACGACTCAGACTCATCCTTTGCTTAAAAACAGAAGTCCAAACTCTTGCGGTAAGATAGCTCAATGTATGACAGCTGCATGGTAAGAAACGGAAGAACAAAAACACAGCTCAATCAAAACCATCTAACCTACAGTCCGCCACAGTGGACATGTCATAATACCCATAAAACCTAGTGGTCAAACACGGAAATGGTTCGAATAGATTTTTCACCATTCATTTTTCACATCAAGAATTTTACAAACACTTCAAATTATGTATGTGTTTGGTGTAGGCTTACCTTGGCGTGATGTTTTGATAACTGTGTAATTCTCTCTCGGACAAGGTGTTTTTTATCAATATATTTGCCTCAATTTACTCTCAAAATAAAAAATTTAATGAGACTTAGTTGAGTGATAACTCAGTTCTAGAATGTTGTCATTGATGAGAATGAATCAAAAAATCTACTGACATTCAGAATTGACTTTGTTTAGACATCCAGCCTATATTGTAGTTTCATGACCAGAGACAAATCTTCAAAAGGCACAGTTTTTATTTATTCAGAGTCGTACATGCATTCACACAGTCTTGATTTATAAAATCCTTCCCACTATATGATTGATAAGTGATAAAATCCCAAGTTATCAATTAAACGTTTATGGAAAAACTGCACTTGTCCTCGTGAAAATGACAGTTTATTAAATATTCTACAGCTGTAATGTAATCAATCAAATCAAACTTTATTTATATAGCACATTTCTTACAACAAATGCATTTCAAGGTGTTCAAAGTCATGCATTGAAAGGCATGTGGCACATAACATCCTTCCTCTTGGCAGGTCTCTATAGGTGACTAGGGGATTCTCTCTACCACATGCGAATGCCTCCGTGGAGCTCATAAGTGTAGCCATGCAGCCTATTTTACCGGTTCACAATATCGGCCTTACAGATGTGGAATACGAGTGGAGAAAGCCAGCCGTGCCCAACCAGGTTCAGTCAGTGGAGGACCTGTACCCGGCCGAAAACTATAACCCTCTGTCCGAGAGCCTATAGAGGAGGCTGTTCAGTGGTGAAGGAACTGTCTCCTGGGCAGGTTCAGTGGAATGGCATGTCTCCTTGAGCCTGAGCCAGAACAACTGCTACCCTCCCTGTCATCCCTGTCTGTACCGGACATTGTTCAAAAACAAGGACACCTGGGCATGCAGGCATCCTGGCTAGCATGGCACTGTCGGTGGAGCAGGAGGAGGCTATACGGCAGGCAATAGTTGGACAGCGCACCAACACCAACTGGCACACCATGAGGAGAGGAATGTTGATGGCCAGCAATTATGGAGGGCAAAGCGCGTTACTCTGTTGCTGCTAAAAAGGGTCCTCAGATCACAGTCGATGGATAGGGTATTGTCTATAAAGTGGGGCACAGATAATGAAGAGGAAGGCATCAAGGCATTAAAAATGGCTACAGGGATGGATGTGCAGGAGTCAAGGCTTTGCGTCACAGGGTCTGGGATACTGGGTGCCTCACCGGATGGTCTCGTGGGCACCACAGCAGTGGTGGAGGTCAAGTGTCCATATGCTGCATGGGACCTTACCATTGAAAAGGCAGTGAAGTCAAAGGATTTCTATATCCAAAAGGGAGTGAAGACCATCCTTACTGGCACCAGGTCCAAGGGCAGCTCCACATCACTGGAAGGGACACTTGCGTCTTCGTTGTGTGGACCACCAAAGCCTCCATCACCATCCCCATCCAGCGTGACGACCTCTGGCAGACTCATATTGCTGGATTAGAGGAGTTTTTCAAGGACCACATGCTCCCAAAGTTGGCACTGCAACAGCGAAGATTTGTAAATATCTTGTAAATAGTTTTTGCATACAAATCAGTTTTTGTTCTTACCTTGAGGTTTTATTCCAATCAGTTGTTTTGGGGGGCACTGGATCAGCGTTCTCATCGCGCCACCTGTTAGTAGCTGTTTTCAGGGAAGCCAATGGTCCAAAAATATTCCATAGTTCATACACATAATGGGGTCCCAGAATAGGTTATATTACATACAAGTTTTGCTCAAAGCAGCCAACTAAAGTAATGTAGTTAACGTAAATTCAATCACAAAGGCTGGTCTGAGTGCATCTCCTCACAGTTTCATTCAGTAGTACAACACAATTCACATTATCATGGGCACAGTGGGAATTTATATTTGTGATGTTTAAAATATTTCTTACGCCCTTCGTTGTGTGGAGCTTCCTTTTTATGGTAAATGCAGGTCCATTTTTCTTTGCCAACAGAAAATGGCAGCTGCCTAAGTATTTGCAATAATGTAACAACACAGCATCATGTTACTCTTCCTCAAACTATCAATTAGCCAGGTCAATTTGTAGATATATCTGCACAGTATGTTTGTTTGTCAGCTAACTAGCCAGCCAGTTTAAGTGGAATGATTAACTGACAATATTTAAATTTAAATGACAATATTTCAAATTAACTGCCAACATCAAAGCCAAGCAACATCAAAGGACAGGCCTGCCTGCTATCCCGGCATCTGGCATCATCCCTCGTGCCTGGAACTTCAATGTGACCATCGAACTCCAAATAAGGAGTAAGTAGAGTTGGATAGGACACACCCTACGAAAATCATCTGGACTGCTTAACTTGAAATAGAGAGAGAGTACATCTAAGGATGGGAGAGACATTACCTCAAGCAGATCTCCTTGCTGAGGGTGGTCCTTCTCGTGGGGTGAGCCTGATGTTCCGCATGTCACGCCTCATGTCTAAAACATGGGGAAAAGGTGACAAAGTAAAAAAAATTCTACAAATGCAATGTTTAACACAATATTGTATCATATTTGATGAATTACTGACCTGTTCTTCCACAGGCTCGATGTGCTGTAGTTTCCACAACCGGATCACACTGGCACAGGATGTCCTTGCACCGGATGGTCTGAGGGATGCACTCCTGTTGGACTGGAAAACAAAGTAGGGCTGACCACATTTAGTCTGGTTGATTGTTTGGTTGAAAAAAATCATGCTGTACAAGACACCTGTCTGATTCATGCCTGTCTGAGTGGACTGATTAATTGTGGAGGCCGTGGGGATGACACAGTCCATCAGTCTAAGACAGGTGCTACTGAAATTGTATATGGTTATATTATGTAAGATCAATGGTGCAACACAAATAAAAATGATATTATTTTATAACAAATGCGCTTTCTCACACGTTAGATAGTGGTTGCTGTCCGCGGTACTGAAACACATCAGTGCGCTGTTGAATTGGCAACTTTTCCTAGACCATGTTGCTATGTGCATAATAGCAAAGTTAACAGCATATTGGTGTTGGGAACAATGCTGTGGAGGCAGCAGCAGAGTTAGGAGACAAGAAAACAGCCCTTGCCTTAATTGTCCAAGAAAAGTGAGGAGAGAGGAATCCCCAACTTAATTAGGTCTATAATCAATAGCCTAACTATTAGCCTGGCTTTATAAATCATCCATATACAGCACCAGTCAACAGTCTGGACACACCTACTCATTCAAGGGTTTTTCTTTATTTTTACTATTTTCTACATTGTAGAATAATAGTGAAGACATCAAAACTATGAACACATATGGAATCATGTAGTAAAGAAAAAAGTGTTAAAAAAACATGACAGCTTTGCACACTCTTGGCATTCTCTCAACCAGCTTCACATGGAATGCTTTTCCAACAGTCTTGAAGGAGTTCCCACATATGCTGAGCTGCTGAGCAGCTTTTCCTTCACTCTGCCGTCCAACTCATCCCAAACCATCTCAATTGGGTTGAGGTCGGGTGATTGTGGAGGCCAGGTCATCTACTTGTGCAATCCATCACTCTACTTCTTGGTAAAATAGCCCTTACACAGCCTGGAGGTGTGTTGGGTCATTGTCCTGATGAAAAACAAATGGCGTATCACTGCAGAATGCTGTGGTAGCCATGCTGGTTAAGTGTGCCTTGAATTCTAAATAAATCACCAACAATGTCACCATGCTTCACGGTGGTAACCACACATACTCTGTGTCTCACAAAGACACAGCGATTGGAACCAAAAATCTCAAATTTGGACTCATCAGACCAAAGGATAGATTTCCACCGGTCTAATTTTCATTACTCGTGTTTTTTGGCCCAAGCAAGTTTCTTCTTCTTATTGGTGTCCATTAGTAGTGGTTTCTTTGCAGCAATTCGACCATGAAGGCCTGATTCACGCAGTCTCCTCTGAACAGTTTATGTTGAGATGTGTCTGTTACTTCAACTCTGTGAAGCATATATTTGGGCTGCAATGTCTGAGGCTGGTAACTCTAATGAACTTATCCTCTGCAGCAGAGGTCTCTGGGTCTTCCTTTCCTGTTGCGGTCCTCATTAGAGCCAGTTTCATCATAGCGCTTGATGGTTTTTGTGACTGCACTTGAAGAAACTTTAAAAGTTCTTGAAATGTTCTGGATTGACTGACCTTCATGTCTTAACGTAATGATGGACTGTTGTTTCTCTTTGCTTATTTGAGCTAATCTTGCCATAATATGGACTTGGTCTTTTACCAAATAGGGCTATCTTCTGTATACCACCCCTACCTTGTCACAACACAACTGATTGGCTCAAACGCATTAAGGAAATTCCACAAATTAACTTTTAACAAGGAACACCTGTTAATTGAAATGCATTCCAGGTGACTACCTCATGAAGCTGGTTGAGAGAATGCCAAGAGTGTGCAAAGCTGTCATCAAGGCAAAGGGTGGCTATTTGAAGAATCTCAAATATAAAATATATTTTGATTTGTTTAACACTTTTTTGGTTACTACATGATTCCATATGTGTTATTTCATAGTTCTGATGTCTTCACTATTATTCTACAATGTAAAAAAGAGTACAAATAAAGAAAAACCCTTGAATGAGTAGGTGTGTCCAGACTTTTGACTGGTACGGTATATATTAGATTATGTAACTACTACATGTGCCCATCTCATTGCTATCAAATTATTAGATAAACAGATTGTTTTTGAAATAGGTCACTGGAATTATATCTACGGCGCCTCCTGCAGGTAATGGTGTATGGGAGGGTATTCTAACAGTTTCTAACATAATCTTTTTTACTGTTGCCTAGTTTTTTAACTTGAACCCATTTGTATGTACTGTATGTAATCCTTTATGACCATATGTACCTCTGTGATTAATTATGATTGATTGTGCACAAAAGTGAATTTAATTGTTTCCACATCACCATGCGTCATGTGCGTAATGGTCATGTGAGGTGTAATGTGTATATTTTGGGATGTGAGGACGTTTTTTTGTTTGACCTGATGAAGATCTGGTTCGGATCGTAACGTTATCAATAAAGAGGTGAATTGGGAGCTTTAACAGTGTGCGGTTCTTCTTTACTAGTACACAATATTGCATCACATTTGATGAGTTACTGACCTGTCCGTCCACAGGCTCGCGCTCTGATCACACTGGCACAGGATGTCCATGCACCGGAAGGCCTGAGGGATGCACTCCTATTGAACTGGAAAACAAAGAGACATTTGGTCAGTGGTGGATATTTTTCAATTTCATATCAACATCTTTATCTGGACAGAAAATGGATTGTTTATCATAACACAAACCCACCTTGGAACAATGTGACAAGTGGTCCCTCAACACCCAATCCTCATGTCTCATTGTTTGTTCTTGTTTCCCAATCAACAATTTCTCTGATGAGTTGGTCTTGGAGGTTCATAAGTGCACAGCAAATCTGCACCAGCACATTACTATAACAACACAGATAACATGGGATAAATCTCAGGATTTTGAAATTTTTTAGTTGAGCATTTGCCCTCTCAACATGGATCCTGTTTTTTGCTATGTCTTTTGTGTTATGTATTTCACTCTCTGTGAACCTTCCGTGGTTCAGGAGTTGAGGAATGTTCACAGTGACTCCTGTAGGCATCAAGCTTTGGATCAAGAAGCCTTTGTCTGCCAAAATCATGTTTAGAGCCGTGAAGATCTTTTCAAACCCAACTTCTGGACAATGGCTTGTCCGACACAGATCCTGGATAGAGATCACTGCAGTATGTTATCACCACATTACAGTGAGGGAAGAAAGTATTTGATCCCCTGCTGATTTTGTACGTTTGCCCACTGACAAAGAAATGATCAGTCTATAATTTTAATGGTAGGTTTATTTGAACAGTGAGAGACAGAATAACAACAAAAAAATCCAGAAAAACGCATGTCAAAAATGTTAGAAATTGATTTGCATTTTAATGAGGTAAATAAGTATTTGACCCCCTCTCAATCAGAAAGATTTCTGGCTCCCAGGTGTCTTTTATACAGGTAACGAGCTGAGATTAGGAGCACACTTTTAAAGGGAATGCTCCTAATCTCAGTTTGTTACCTGTATAAAAGACACCTGTCCACAGAAGCAATCAATCAATCAGATTCCAAACTCTCCACCATGGCCATGTCAGACTGGGGTGATGTGTATGCGGCAGTGAAGTCAGGCGCAGGACACAGAGGATCAGGAATGACTACTTTACTTCCAGTAATACGCACAAAAACAAAAGTCTCCAACACTAGAGGAGTAACACGCAGAGTGCGTAAAATAACGAGCTAGCAATGCCAAACATACGACAGGACAAAAGGACAATAACACACAAAGGCAAACATAAAACAAGGGAACTTATATGTTACATAATCCATACAAAATAAGAAACAGGTGTACAAACTAGACAACACAAGACACACACCGAAACATCGATCGGCAGTAGCTAGTACTCCGGGGAAGACGAACGCCGAAGCCTGCCCGAGCAAGGAGGAGGAGCAGCCTCGGCGGCATCCGTGACAGTACCCCCCCCCTTGACGCGCGGCTCCAGCCGTGCGCCGACACCGGACGCGGAGCAGGGTGAGTGGGATGACTCTGGTGGAACTCCGTCAGGAGGGAGGGATCTAAGATTTCCCTCCTAGGCACCCAGCACCGTTCCTCCGGACCGTACCCCTCCCACTCCACGAGATACTGCAGACCCCCCATCCGACGTCTTGAATCCACGATGGACCGGACTGAGTACGCCGGAGCCCCCTCGATGTCCAGTGGGGGCGGAGGAGTCTCCCGTATCTCATTGTCCTGGAGTGGACCAGCTACCACCGGCCTGAGAAGAGACACATGGAACGAGGGGTTAATGCGATAATCATTAGGCAGTTGTAATCTGTAACATACCTCGTTCAATCTCCTCAGGACTTTAAATGGCCCCACAAACCGCCGACCCAGCTTCAGGCAGGGCAGGCGAAGGGGCAGGTTTCGAGTCGAGAGCCAGACTCGATCTCCAGGTGCATACACTGGACCCTCACTGCGGTGGCGATCGGCGCTCGCCTTCTGCCTACGGATAGCCCACTGCAGATGGACATGCGCAGCGTTCCATGTCTCCTCCGAGCGCCGAAACCATTCATCCACCGCAGGAGCCTCGATCTGGCTCTGATGCCATGGTGCCAGAACCGGCTGATAACCCAACACACACTGGAAAGGGGTCAGATTCGTAGAGGCCATTTGTGGGGCCATTTAAAGTCCGTAGTGGCGAAGGGAGTTCTGAGCAACCTCTGCCCAGGGGATATACCCCGACCACTCCTCCTGCCGGTCCTGGCAATAAGACCTCAGAAACCTACCCACATCCTGGTTCACTCTCTCCAACTGCCCATTACTCTCAGGGTGGAAACCCGAGGTAAGGCTAACCGAGACCCCCAAGCGTTCCATGAACGCCCTCCAGACTCTAGAGGTGAACTGGGGACCCCGATCAGACACTATATCCTCAGGTACCCCGTGGTGCCGGAAGACGTGGGTAAACAAGGCCTCAGCAGTCTGTAGGGCAGTAGGGAGACCCGGCATTGGGATGAGACGACAGGCCTTAGAGAACCGATCCACAACGACCAGAATAGTGGTATTCCCCTGGGAGGGGGGAAGGTCCGTAACAAAGTCTACCGATAGGTGAGACCACGGCCGTTGTGGAACGGGTAGGGGTTGTGTCTAGGCGCCTTACACTGAGCGCACACCGAGCAGGAAGAGACATAAACCCTCACGTCCTTAGCCAATGTTGGCCACCAGTACTTCTCACTAAGGCAGTGCACTGTCCGGCCAATACCAGGATGTCCAGAGGAGGGTGACGTATGAGCCCAATAAATTAGTCGATCACGGATCTCGAGCGGCACGTACTTCCGCCCCGCTGGACACTCTGGAGGAGTAGGGTCGGTACGTAACGCCCGCTCGATCTCCGCATCGACCTCCCACACCACCGGTGCCACCAGACAACACTCCGGCAGTATGGGAGTGGGCTCAATGGACCTCTCCTCTGTGTCATATCGCCGGGACAGGGCGTCTGCCTTAACGTTCTGTGACCCTGGTATCTAGGTGAGCTTAAAAACAAACCGGGCCAGAAACATGGCCCACCTAGCCTGATGAGGGTTCAGTCTCCTAGCTGCCCGGATGTACTCCAGGTTACGATGGTCAGTCAGAATGAGAAAAGGGTGTTGAGCCCCCTCAAGCCAATGCCTCCACACCTTTAGGGCTTGAACCACGGCTAGCAGCTCCCTGTCCCCCACGTCATAATTACGTTCCGCCGGTCTGAGCTTCTTAGAGTAAAAAGCGCAGGGCCGGAGTTTAGGAGGCGTGCCTGAGCGTTGAGACAGTACAGCCCCAATACCAGCCTCTGACGCGTCCACCTCCACTTGGAACGCTAAAGCGGGGTCCAGATGTGCCAGCACCGGAACCGAGGTGAACATGTCCTTCAGTTGCCTAAACGCCCTGTCCGCCTCAGCCGACCACTGCAAATGCACCGGACCCCCCTTTAGCAGGGAGGTTATGGGAGCTGCTACCTGTCCAAAACCCTGGATAAACCTCCGGTAGTAATTGGCAAAACCCCAAAACCGCTGCACCTCCTTAACTGTGGTGGGAGTCTTCCAATTACGCACGGCTGAAACGCGGTCAACCTCCATCTCCACCCCTGACGCGGACAACCGATGGCCCAGGAAGGAGATGGAGTCCTGGAAAAACAGGCATTTCTCTGCCTTCACATACAAGTCATGCTCCAACAGCCTACCCAACACTCGACGCACCAGGGCCACATGCTCGGCTCGCATAGAAGAGTATACTAGAATGTCGTCAATATACACCACTACACCCTGCCCATGCAAATCCCGGAAGATCTCGTCCACAAATGATTGGAAGACTGAAGGAGCATTCATTAACCCGTATGGCATGACGAGATACTCATAGTGACCCGAGGTGGTTCTAAATGTTGTTTTCCATTCATCTTCCTCCCTAATGCGCACCAGGTTGTAGGCGCTCCTGAGATCCAATTTTGTGAAGAAGTGCGCTCCGTGTAATGACTCCGTCATACTCGCAATCAGAGGGAGAGGATAACTGTATTTAACAGTGATCTGATTGAGACTACGGTAATCAATACACGGGCGCAAACCTCCATCCTTCTTCTTCACAAAAAAGAAACTCGAGGACGCAGGAGAAGTGGAGGGCCGTATGTATCCCTGTCTCAGAGACTCAGCGATGTATGTCTCCATCGCCGCCGTCTCCTCTTGAGACAGAGGATACACATGATTACGCGGAAGTTCAGCGCCTACCTGGAGGTCTATCGCACAATCCCCCTGTCTATGAGGTGGCAATCGCGTCGCCCTCTTCTTACTGAACACGAGTGCCAAATCATCATACTCAGGAGGAATGTGCAGTGCGGGCATTTGGTTCGGACTTTCCACCGTGGTCGCCCCCACGGAAACACCTATACACCGCCCGACACACTGATCAGACCACTCCCTGAGAGCCCTCTGTTGCCACGAAATGGTGGGGTCGTGAGAGATTAACCAAGGAAACCCCAGCACCACGGGAAACGCAGGAGAGTCGATCAGATACAACTGTATGATCTCCTCATGACCCCCCTGCGTCTTCATCTTTAGTGGCGCTGTGACCTCCCTAATTAAACCTGATCCCAACGGACGGCTATCTAGGGCATGAATAGGAAAAGGCACATCTACTGGTAGGAGGGGAATCCCTAATTTAACACAGAAATTACGATCAATAAAATTCCCAGCTGCGCCTGAATCGACTAGCGCCTTATGCTTGGAATGAGATGAAACCTGGGGAAATTCAACTTGAATACACAGGTGAACAACAGAGAGCTCTGGGTGAGTTGGGCGCCTACTCACCTGAAATGACTCATCAGTGCGTGACCTGTTGCCTCGATCCCCAGGAGACCCTCCCCAGCACCGAGCCGCAGTGTGTCCTCTACGGCCACAGTTGGTGCAGAGGACGGCCTCCCTTCGGGTCTCTGCTCGGAGGTACTGGGAGATGGAATGGACGGCCCCAACTCCGGACGTCCGCGGGTAGCCAGCAGGGTATCCAGATGGATCGACATGTCCACCAATTGATCGAAGCTTAGATTGGTGTCCCTGCAGGCCAACTCTCGGCGAACGTCCTCTCGTAGGCTGCACCGATAGTGGTCGATGAGGGCCCTCTCATTCCACCCCGCATTAGCCGCTGGAGTCCGGAAGTCCAGGGCAAACTCTTGTGCGCTCCTCTTCCCCTGTCGGAGGTGGAACAGACGCTCCCCCGCCGCTTTACCCTCTGGGGGATGATCGAAAACTGCCCTGAAGCGGCGGGAGAACTCCGCGTAGCTGATGGTGGCGGCGTCTATTCCCCTCCATTCGGCATTGACCCACTCCAACGCCTTGCCGGATAGACAGGAGATGAGGGCGGAGACGCTCTCGTATCCCGAGGGCGCCGGGTGTATGGTTGCCAGGTAGAGTTCCACTTGAGGTAGGAAACCCTGACACCCGGCTGCGGTGCCATCATATGCCCTCGGGAGCGAGAGCCGAATCCCACTGGACTCCGGAGATGGTACGATGGGGCTGGCCGATGGTGGTGGTAATGTAGGAGGAGGTGTGGGCAAGCCTCCTCTTTCCCATCGGCTCAGAGTGTCCATCACATCTTGCATGGCGGTGCCGAGTCTACGGATCATGGCGTCCTGGCTGCTGACCCGATCCTCCAGCGACTCGGTCACCACCGCTGGTCCTGCTGACTCCATGAAAGGTGTGTTATTCTGTCAGACTGGGGTGATGTGTATGCGGCAGTGAAGTCAGGCGCAGGACACAGAGGATCAGGAATGACTACTTTACTTCCAGTAATACGCACAAAAACAAAAGTCTCCAACACTAGAGGAGTAACACGCGGAGTGCGTAAAATAACGAGCTAGCAATGCCAAACATACGACAGGACAAAAGGACAATAACACACAAAGGCAAACATAAAACAAGGGAACTTATAGGTTACATAATCAATACAACATAAGAAACAGGTGTACAAACTAGACAACACAAGACACACACCGAAACATCGATCGGCAGTAGCTAGTACTCCGGGGATGACGAACGCCGATGCCTGCCCGAGCAAGGAGGAGGAGCAGCCTCGGTGGCATCCGTGACAGGCCAAGACCAAAGAGCTCTCCAAGGATGTCAGGGACAAGATTGTAGACCTACACAAGGCTAGAATGGGCTACAAGACCATCGCCAAGCAGCTTGGTGAGAAGGTGACAACAGTTGGTGCAATAATTCGCAAATGGAAGAAACAAAAAAGAACTGTCAATCTCCCTCGGCCTGGGGCTCCATGCAAGATCTCACCTCGTGGAGTTGCAATGATCATGAGAACGGTGAGGAATCAGCCCAGAACTACACGGGAGGATCTTGCCAATGATCTCAAGGCAGCTGGGACCATAGTCACCAAGAAAACAATTGGTAACACACTACGCCGTGAAAGACTGAAATCCTGCAGCGCCGGCAAGGTCCCCTGCTCAAGAAAACACATATACAGGCCCGTCTGAAGTTTGCCAATGAACATCTGAATGATTCAGAGGAGAACTGGGTGAAAGTGTTGTGGTCAGATGAGACCAAAATCGAGCTCTTTGGTATCAACTCAACTCGCTGTGTTTGGAGGAGGAAGGAATGCTGCCTATGACCCCCAGAACACCATTCCCACCGTCAAACATGGAGGTGGAAACATTATGCTTTGGGGGTGTTTTTCTGCTAAGGGAACAGGACAACTTCACCGCATCAAAAGGGACGATGGACGGGGCTATGTACCGTCACATCTTGGGTGAGAACCTCCTTCCCTCAGCCAGGGTATTGAAAATGGGTTGTGGATGGGTATTCCAGCATGACAATGACCCAAAACACACGGCCAAGGCAACAAAGGAGTGGCTCAAGAAGAAGCACATTAAGGTCCTGGAGTGGCCTAGCCAGTCTCCAGACCTTAATCCCATAGAAAATCTGTGGAGGGAGTTGACAAACGTCAGCCTCGAAACCTTAATGACTTAGAGAAGATCTGCAAAGAGGAGTGGAACAAAATCCCTCCTGAGATGTGTGCAAACCTGGTGGCCAACTACAAGAAACGTCTGACCTCTGTGATTGCCAACAAGGGTTTTGCCACCAAGTACTAAGTCATGTTTTGCAGAGGGGTAAAATACTTATTTCCCTCATTAAAATGCTAATCAATTTCTAACATTTTTTACATGCGTTTTTCTGGATTTTTTTGTTGTTATTCTGTCTCTCACTGTTCAAATAAACCTACCATTAAAATTATAGACTGATCATGTCTTTGTCAGTGGGCAAACCTACAAAATCAGCAGGGTATCAAATACTTGTTTCCCCTCACTGTAGGTGCAAGTCCCAGGAGTAGCTTGAAGGAGTGCATTGAACGGTACACAGAGTAGGTTTGCTTCTGCAGATCGATCCGACTTGGAGTAGCAACTGCTATGTCAGCACAGTCAATAACCATCCTGCAGTTTCTGCTGGACCCCTGAAAAGACACAGGCCAGCACGTTTGGTTCTTCTCCCGACTTGGAACAGTCTTCATGATGCTAATGAAAAAAAGCTTGTGGATCACGTGAATGAAAGTGATGGTAACATTGCTGACAGTGCTTGCACTAAAATGGAATAGTTGAGCCAGGTGCAAGTTATATTATATTATATAATATTATTATATATTTATATTATATTGTTGTAACTGTGACGCAACTTCATAAGCGCCATAAACACTTGATCCCCAAATGACAGCATCTCGACCCTCCACTTGGCAAAGAAGACAACGCAGTCCTTGTAACGTTCCAAGTAATCAACAACAATGTTGAACATGTCTTTGTCTGGAAGTCCTGTTTCCATCCTAAGTACTTTATCAGACAGCTGTGATGCTGAATACCTGTTGCGGTTATACAGCTGATTCTCCTGTAGAACCTTAACTTCGCTAATGTTTCTTCAAGATGGACCTCAGTAAGAACATTATGCACCAGTGCAGACAGCGACCTCCTACATTCTTCAGCGGCCAAGGGCCCTGGAACTTCATCATCTGCCATGGTGGATGTGTCTGGATCTTCCTCTTCTGCCATGGTGGATGAGTCTGGATCTTCCTCTTCTGGCATAGTGGATGAGATACCATTTCTGGTAAATAAAGGGCCATTAATTTTACTAGCTAGTTAGGTTGATTACTAAAATGGTAACATCTATATTTAAATACCATAACTCACAGACTTGACTATAGTAACGGTCAAATAGACTGGGCTTTGGTCTATCTGCACATCTAAAATCCTACTATGTGGATGGGACGTTTCAGCTGGGATGGAGGAATTATCTGGAATGCTCAACTAGATGACCAGGACAGTCTAGGGTATAATTTGCCCTAAGAGGTGAAGTATTGCGATGAGCTGAGGGACTTATAACCCTCAGCCGTGAGGTCACTGAGGAGGACCAACAGTGGTAGGGGGATCGTCTGAAAGGGACTGACATGCAGGGATGAAACATAAGGATTATGGCACTGGCCAGCAGACCACGATTTCTACTAGCCCGGGTAAAATTCAGGTCCTAAATCTGTGGCATGCAATGTTTGTAAAGGCACAATTTCACTGCTGTGTCAGGCTAGTTTGACACATTTTCTACTAGCCATTTCACTGCTGTGTCAGGCTAGTTTGATACATTGTCTACTAGCCCAGTCTGAAAAATACTAGCCTCGGGCTAGTATAATTTCCATCCCTGCTGACATTTCTAACTGACTTCACAGGCAATTTGATTATTAATGTACAACAGATGCACTCGTGGAACAAAACCATTTCTGTGTTTTGTTTGGGGAAAACATTGACCCCACAAGTCCTTTGTGAGCTAGCTAGACAACTTTAGCCAATGTAGCTAACTAGCCAACCAAGGTACCTAACTAGCTAGCCCACCAGGCAATATTTAGCTAGCTAGCTAGTTAATCTTAGCTCACCGTTTGTGTAGTCAGACTTTTCTAAGTGGTGACATGCTAGCTAACCAACTATCCTTGCCATGGTGCCGGTCTAACGTTAGCTAGCAGGTCTGACTACACAAACGGTGAGCTAACGTTAACTAGCTAGCTAAATATCTCTTCCCTGGTGGGCTAACACTAGCTAGCATGTCACCACGTGAAAAAGTATGACTACACAAACCGTGAGCTAATGCTAACTAGCTGGCTTGCTCACTAAAGACTTGTCAATAAAAAGGTCACAACAGTCATTATGCTAGCCGATGCTGGTTTTCTTTTTACTTGTGAGGAAGGTAATGTGAGTTGTACATGTAACTACAGTCGGTGGTTATCTAGCTAATTTTCATAACCTCCCAGCTAACCACAGATCTTTGACCTAACCAAAATAGCTTGTTAGCAGCTAGCAAACAGGGCTTACCTTATCACACGGCTCCAGCGACGCCTATCGATTACAGAGGTTGGAAAACAACGAAATGCACATGTGCTTATCGGAGTAGTGGTTACAATCCGGTACATAGCACAGAACCATCCTTGCTTCTGATCGACGGAGAGACCTAAGGTTAGCTAGTTCGCTACAAAGGGCAGAGGGTAAAAAAATATTTCAAAAATATAATAAAATAATGGTAAGGTAGCTAGCTAGGTCATTTGAAAAATGCTAAACAAGAATACACACAAATCAATTATTTACACAAGAAACTAAAAATACTATATTATCTACTTGGTAGGTTACTTGCTACTTGTCGATGAGAGTTTGCATGGAGAAATGTGCCTTGAGGGATGACGTCAACCACATGAATGGCTAATTAGCGTTTCATTTTTGGGGGGTATTTACAGGCGAACATATTGATAAAAGTGACCTTGTCCGAGAGAGATTTGCGTGGTTATCACAACGTTACGCCTGGGTTAGCCTACACGAAACACCGTCCTTACATGAAGTAGTTCTAAAAACCCAGACGGAAAATTGAATGGTGAAAACACTATTGGAAACATTTCCGGGTTTTACCGCAGGTTTTATGGGTATTATGAGTCATACTGTGGTACTTTTTTAATAGCAGAGCGCTATCAACACACCCACTACTTTCCTTTCGACACTTCCCACTCCTTTCCACATGCCCACTACTTTCCTTTCGACACACCCATTAGCCCATGCCCTGGTCGGCATATTGGGATGCAGCTACCCCCTTCTCCAAGTGTTGTTGCCGTGTTGTTGCCGTTCAGTAGACTGTATGTACTGTATGTGTCAAGGTGACATCTAAATGGTTATCAATATTAGCTATTTCTTGTGTATGCTGCTATCCTACTTGAAAGAAAATCATATGCGAGAAAAAAAATGGCCATGTAGCTACCGCCGGCGACAAGACCATGATGCACAGTAGGAAACACTTCAAGTCAGCAGGCACAACACTAGAACACTGCTGGGCTACTATCGACTCGTAGTGCAGCCCAATCTGCCACGCAAAACGGTCTTGAGTGGCAACAAATCTGCCCAATTAGCTGATTCACTTTCCATACACCCACTCCTTTTGACACACCCACTCGCAAATACTCCTGTTGCCATATTGGGCTGCACTACCCATACTTGCCCGTAGTGGACATGTCATAAAACCCATAAAACCTAGTGGTCAAACATGGAAATGGTTCCAAATGTTTTTCCACCATTCATGTTTTCCATTGTGGATTTTAGAAACACTTAGAATAAGGGCTGTGTTTCATGTAGGCTTACCCTGGCGTTTTGATAACCATGTAAATCTCTCTCGGACTCTATTTACTTTCAGATTCTGAAATGCTAATTAGCACCAAAGTAAACATCATACAAGACTGCAAATCCCTGCAAGCTCCTGCATGCCATCTCTAGTGGACACCTTTGCTGTCAGCTAGCTAGCTACTAGCTACCTTGATCCAAAACCAACATTTCAATTTTGTTCCATATTTTAATGAACTAATATTTTTTTTGGTCTTATTTATGCATTTGTTTTTGTGTCTTGTACAGAATACCAAAACTAGTTTTTTGCAAAGAAGCTATATAGCTAGCTAGCTAGCTACCTAGATCAAGTGGAGGGTCGTGGGAGGTTTTGAGTGGGTCACGGGAGTCTAAGTAAAAAAAATAAAACATCGTTTTTCATTATTTAAAAAATACTCCAGTCTGAACATAAACAACTTTAACCAGGTAGAAAGTGTGTAGAAATCACTATGAACTTACATTTTTTAATAATTTTATCTCTGAACAACTTTTATTCAATCAAAGTATTTTCAACATACAGCTATTAGCAGCACTATTCTGGTTGATTTTGTGGTCTCAAACCAGTGAGTTTATTAGCATTCTTCATCAAGCAGATGGGCAACATTTTATTATTGACAATGAATGAGGTGGGAATGTTGTTCCCTTGTCATATAATTGCTACAGTGGGGAGAACAAGTATTTGATACACTGCCGATTTTGCAGGTTTTTCTACTTACAAAGCATGTAGAGGTCTGTAATTTTTATCATAGGTACACTTCAACTGTGAGAGACAGAATCTAAAACAAAAATCCAGAAAATCACATTGTATGATTTTTAAGTAATTAATTTGGATTTTATTGCATGACATAAGTATTTGATACATCAGAAAAGCAGAACTTAATATTTGGTACAGAAACCTTTGTTTGCAATTACAGAGATCATACGTTTCCTGTAGGTCTTGACCAGGTTTGCACACACTGCAGCAGGGATTTTGGCCCACTCCTCCATACAGACCTTCTCCAGATCCTTCAGGTTTCGGGGCTGTCGCTGTGCAATACGGACTTTCAGCTCCCTCCAAAGATTTTCTATTGGGTTCAGGTCTGGAGACTGGCTAGGCCACTCCAGGACCTTGAGATGCTTCTTACGGAGCCACTCCTTAGTTGCCCTGGCTGTGTGTTTCGGGTCGTTGTCATGCTGGAAGACCCAGCCACAACCCATCTTCAATGCTCTTACTGAGGGAAGGAGTCGTCCTGTCCCCTTTGCAGAAAAGCATCCCCAAAGAATGATGTTTCCACCTCCATGCTTCACGGTTGGGATGGTGTTCTTGGGGTTGTACTCATCCTTCTTCTTCCTCCAAACACGGCGAGTGGAGTTTAGACCAAAAAGCTCTATTTTTGTCTCATCAGACCACATGACCTTCTCCCATTCCTCCTCTGGATCATCCAGATGGTCATTGGCAAACTTCAGACGGGCCTGGACATGCGCTGGCTTGAGCAGGGGGACCTTGCGTGCGCTGCAGGATTTTAATCCATGACGGCTTAGTGTGTTACTAATGGTTTTCTTTGAGACTGTGGTCCCAGCTCTCTTCAGGTCATTGACCAGGTCCTGCCGTGTAGTTCTGGGCTGATCCCTCACCTTCCTCATGATCATTGATGCCCCACGAGGTGAGATCTTGCATGGAGCCCCAGACCGAGGGTGATTTACCGTCATCTTGAACTTCTTCCATTTTCTAATAATTGCACCAACAGTTGTTGCCTTCTCACCAAGCTGCTTGCCTATTGTCCTGTAGCCCATCCCAGCCTTGTGCAGGTCTACAATTTTATCCCTGATGTCCTTACACAGCTCTCTGGTCTTGGCCATTGTGGAGAGGTTGGAGTCTGTTTGATTGAGTGTGTGGACAGGTGTCTTTTATACAGGTAACGAGTTCAAACAGGTGCAGTTAATACAGGTAATGAGTGGAGAACAGGAGGGCTTCTTAAAGAAAAACTAACAGGTCTGTGAGTGCCGGAATTCTTACTGGTTGGTAGGTGATCAAATACTTATGTCATGCAATAAAATGCAAATGAATTACTTAAAAATCATACAATGTGATTTTCTGGATTTTTGTTTTAGATTCCGTCTCTCACAGTTGAAGTGTACCTATGATAAAAATTACAGACCTCTACATGCTTTGTAAGTAGGAAAACCTGCAAAATCGGCAGTGTATCAAATACTTGATCTCCCCACTGTACATGACCTATCAATATAGCATTAAAAATAGTTTTCCAGATTGTATTTTGGCGATTCATTTTAGCAATGCGAATATTGGTTCGCGACTGAGACAACCTGGTTCAATTTGGGTCCAGAGGCAAAACCAGTTGAGAACCACTGACCTAGATGGTATTAGCAAGATACCCTTATTTTACCAGATCCTCTTCTCCTTCAGCCGGTGGAGGTCTTTATTTATTCCCTTATAATTTCTGCCCACTATATGAACAATGTGAAATCTATTTCAATTCATGGTGTCAGAATGCACTGCTATATTAAAGGAATTCAGAACTAACTTGTTGACATATTCTGTTGCAGATTCAACGCCAGATTAACTAATTGCAGAATGTATCCATAATCATGAATGAATAAGCATAAACACCTGAGCCTTTTATACATAACATATAAACATCTGAATTTAAGTGAACACTAAATTATGTATTCATCAATGCCACAAACCTGAGACATCGAAGAGCACCGTATGAACTATTATTACTATCCTAGAGCGCACAGATTATTCTGCTTTTCCATTTTAGGAATTAGACCCGCACAAATAACACAAAATGTAAAACAGCATATTGGTTTTGGGTGGTTGTTACAAATGGAAAAACTGGATGTGTAAGGTAGGTTTGATATAAAATACTTGGTCAACTCCATCTAGGGGGACCACATTTAAAATACCCAACTATGGGACAACAGGTTGATTTTGCGGGACAGTGGAACCTACTGAATAAAGACATTTGGCAATACCCCCCAGACATTGATTCAGCTTTGATCTAACTTTACTAAACAAGCACTATTGTGAGAAGTGGCACTCCAGTGTGCTCCAGCAGCACTATACCCCTGCAGTCCACTGCACCGACCGAGCAATTGAAGTTTAGCCTACTCTTGATGCAGAAACGAGAGACTACATATGTGGCTGTTAGGATGCGATTGAGTGATGTAGCAGCAAATATGTTGAATGAGCAACTAATGAGCATGGAGAGCCTCACAGGTTTGACAAAAGTACCTTATCTTTCAGTCTAATACGGCTATTTACTTACTTTTGTAGCTCTTTATCAGAACCAAGCTTTTTGTAAGTAGTTAGGAGGCCTAACCGTCCATCTCGATATTTAGCTAGAATTTAGCCCGAAAGGATTTTGAAAGATATGATAAGGTTGAGGATTATGACATTGGCCTGTGTCTCGTCTTGCACTGTGGCAGGATATCAGATCTCAGCAATGATTGGAGTGTTTAAAGAGGAATTTCACCCTGGGGGAAATCTTGTTTTCATCATGTCCTATAAATTTCTAGGTCAATGAGATGTGTTTCACACATACTGTAATTGCCCAGGAGGAAGGCAGGTCTGGGCTTTGCGCACTGATTGATACGCCCTATAATGACTTCCAGATTCATTGATAAACGTGTAAGGTGACATATTGGTGGTGTCTCTATGGTAATTGTCCAGGTATGCCAACAGAGCAAGAATGTGTTTGCTGCAATGAATGGGATCACAGACAGTTTTTATTGGGAAGGGTCACTGCAAGCAGGACTGATGATCGCATATGTGTCATGGACCACAACAGTTATTTTCCACATATGGACATAGAGGTATTGAGAGCATACTTCAGAGTCTCGAAGTTCAATTGGAGAAGGCAGCCAATGCCAGCCGGACAAAGAGGGCAGATGACAAATGAGTAAGTTATTTTTTATGCCAGCCATCTAGCCAGCTAACTTTAGTCTATCTAGCTACTGAAAACCAATCTTGTGTCTTGCTGGCTAACAAAATGTGTTACAGTGAGGAGGAAAATATTTGAAATTTTTTGTTTTTTAGGTTGGTTAGCTAGCTAGCTAAACAACTAAAAAGAGAAGACATTTTATAATATGAGATGTGTATTGTGATTGTAAAACAACGTATATTTTTTAACATAGCTAGCTACGTTAGCTAGATAAGTCTACTAAACAGCAAATGACTACAAGATAGCTAGCCAGGTTTACCAACAAACATAGCTAACGTTAGCTAAGCACTTGACTGGAGTTGGCTAGCTAGCTAATATGGTTAATATGCTACTTGCTAATGTTATGCATAGCATTTGTAGCTAAACTTGTTAGCTGACATCAGCAACTGTAAACCATGAGTAATTTTATTGTCATTGTAAAACAAAACAAAAATGCAATTATTGACATATTGGTTATGATTATGACAGCCGATGCATTTCAATCACATCATTAGAAAAATGATCGTGCAAAATACACTAGGACTCTAAACAGATGTAAATCAAGTATTGGCTAGCTAGCTAAGTTTACTAACTGAGAATAAATGATCATGCACCCATTTAACGTTACTGTTGTAGTTCCATCTCTAAAACTGATGAGCTGGTATTACTAGAAACATATTTGCATAGACATGGCTGTACTGTCTGCCTGTAGGTACATGAGCAGAAGTTGAGGGCCACATTTCTTTCTCAGGCAGGATTTTGTTCTGTTATGTAATCTCTGTGCCTGTGCACACATGTATGCATGTTCAATTAACCCACCCTAAGTTTGATGTTATTCTGGCACAGTTCAAAAGATATCGGTACACAGTTTGATCAATTATTATATTTTCTGTGTTGCAGACAAAACCGCTTGTTCGCGTACATATTCTTCATGGAATGGATCCTGGATGGAGAGAAACTTGGGAGAGGGAATGCCTGTTGTGTCGTTGGAGCCGTTCGTGACCTGTATCCCTCTGTGAACGGACAATATGCTGGATTCCAAGAAGTTGAATATTCTCAGGATGAGCTGTGAATGGTGATGCGGGCTGCCCAGTCAATCACTGGCATTTACCTCCCAGTCATTTAAGACATTTATGCCAGGGTGTGTCTGGGCAAGTCCGGAAAATTATCAAAGACACCAATCACCCCAGTCACAGACGGTTCTCACCTTTACCGTTCTTGCAAGTGGTACCAGAGCATCATGGCCCAGACCAACAGCCCCAGTAACAATATATACTTCCAAGCCATAAGAATGCCAAACAGCTGCTCACCTACTCACCTGCACCTTGAGTGACTCTTTACACACCCGCACTTTTTAAAGACTAATTACACTATTTCCACACACACCACACATCTGGTCAGCAAGGGAGTTTCTCCTAGCAAGAGAGGTGTGAATTGCCCTTTGCAGAGGTGGGGGGTAGATTACCTCAGTAAGGACCTAAAAGTTTGTGTCTGTGCGAAGCCAAGTAAGGCTGAGGTGGGGGTAGTCTGTGAATGGTAATTTCATCATGGCCAGTTCTCTGCTACTACACCAGAGACACAAAGCGTTGCAATTATTTTCACCATATTCATAACATGTATTACTTTTACTTGCCCAGTTCCTTTAGAAGTATTTAATAGTTGTGTACACTCCCCTGTATTGTGGAATTTGACAAATAAACATTATTTGGATATATCTGAATGTCTTAGATATTTTTGATAATACAGACCCCCTGTACAACTTAGATATGTCTAATGTGAATCCATACAGGCAGACATATTTAAAAGAATGATCGAGACTATCCTTGTTTTTTTATGGCGTTTCTACGCCACAAGGCTGAGCCAGGCCAAACTAATTCCCGGTTACAATTTTCATTAAATACAATGTAGGATACTGGATTTAAAAAATGCAGCAAAATTAGAACTAGGAATTTCACAGTTCACCTGGTTGCAGTCCATAGTGGAAAACTGTTAGACTGTTAGTTATGTGAATCAGAAAAAGTAATAACATGGCATTATTTATATAAATACAACATTTTTCAGTAACAGTGTCATTGCAACATGTCACCACAGATTATCAATATATTGACCAGATGCTTGTCTCTACGCCCTGACAATGGGGTTCGTTGTCTTCAGAGATTAAGTGGCAGAGAGAGGAAAAGAGATCACATTGGACCATTCTAGCCAATGAAAGGGCAGATATTGTGTGAACAATAAGCACAACTCAAAGTTGCCAGTATGCCGTGTGTGCTTACAGCACCAGTCAAAAGGGTTTTCTTTATTTTTACTATTTTTCTACATTGTAGAATAATAGTGAAGACATCAAAACTATCAAATAACACGTATGGAATCATGTAGTAACCAAAAAAAGTGTTAAACAAATACATTTTTATTTGAGATTCTTCGAAGTAGCCACCATTTGCCTTGATGACCGCTTTGCACACTCTTGGCATTCTCTCAACCAGCTTCACTTGGAATGCTTTTCAAACAGTCTTGAAGGAGTTCCCACATATGCTGAGCACTTGTTGGCTGCTTTTCCTTCACTCTGCGGTCCAACTCATCCCAAACCATCTCAATTGGGTTGAGGTCGGGTGATTGTGGAGGCCAGGTCATCTGATGCAGCACTCCATCACTCTCCTTCTTGGTCAAATAGCCCTTACACAGCCTGGAGGTGTGTTGGGTCATTGTCCTGTTGAAAAACAAATAATAGTCCCACTAAGCCCAAACCAGATGGGATGGCGTATCGCTGCAGAATGCTGTTGTAGCCATGCTGGTTAGGTGTGCTTTGAATTCTAAATAAATCACAGACAGTGTTACCAGCAAAGCACCCCCACACCATCACACCTCCTCCTCCATGCTTCATGGTGGGAACCACACATGCAGAGATCATCCATTCACCTACTCTGCATCTCACAAAGACACAGCGGTTGGAACCAAAGGACAGATTTCCGGGGTTACAGCACCCTGGCTTCCCCCTTGTATGCACTCACCTCTCCCAAGGTTCCATTCACATGGTCGCCAGCTGCTGACCGGGCGTTCCGGGACCTCAAACACAGTTTCACCACTGCTCCCATCTTGGTTCATCCTGACCCGTCCTGCCAGTTCGTGGTGGAGTCAGATGCTTTGGATATCGGAGTGGGGGCGGTCCTGTCCCAGCGTTCGGCCCTGGACCTCAAGTTACATCCCTGCTCCTTCTTCTCCCATCGCCTCAACGCCACGGATAGGAATTAAGATGTGGGTAATTGTGAACTTCACGCGGTGAAGATGGCGTTGGAGTGGAGGCACTGGCTGGAGGGGGCGGAACATCCGTTCATTGTGTGGACAGACCACAAGAACTTGGAATATCTCCGCACCGCTAAGTGTCTCAATTCCAGGCAAGCTAGGTGGGCCCTGCGTTTCACCCGGTTCAACTTCTCCCTCTCATACCGACCGGGAACCAAGAATGTCAAGCCAGATGCGCTGTCACGCAGCTATAGCCCCGTGGCTACACCCCTGGAATCTGAGACCATCATTCCCAGCAGGTCCGGGAGGTGCGGCATTCCCAGCTGAACCCAAGGGGGGGCCCAGATAACTGGATGTTTGTTCCTGACCCTGTCCAATCCGCGGTACCCTGGCCTTTGTGCAACAACGCTTTTGGTGGCCTACCATGGTTCAAGAAGTCTCCGTGGTTGTCGCCCCTGCAAGATCTGTGTGCAAAACAAGACTCCTTAGCAAACTCCGGCTGGTCTCCTCCAACCTCGGCCTGTTCCTCACCGTCCCAGGTCACACATATCCATGGACTTTGTCACGGGTCTTCCCCCATCTGATGGCAACACTGCCATCCTGACAGTTGTGGACCGGTTTTCCAAAGCCGCCCACTTCCTTCCTCTCCCCAAGCTACCCTCCGCCAAAGAGACGGCCTAGCTCATGGTGCACCACGTCTTCCGGATCCATGGACTCCCAGTGGACATGGTCTCCGACCGGGGTCTGCAGTTCTTATCCCGGTTCTGGAAGGCGTTCTGCACACTCATTGGGTCGTCGGCCAGCCTGTCCTCCGGTTTCCACCCTCAGTCCAACAGCCAGTCGGAGCAAGCCAACCAAGACCTGGAGATGACTCTGCGCTGCCTGGCCTCCGCCAAGCCCACCACCTGGAGCCAGCAACTAGTGTGGGTCGAATACGCCCGCAACACCCTTTTCTGCTCTGCCACTGGTCTTTCTCCCTTTGAGTGTTCCCTGGGTTATCAGTTCCCGCTCTTCCCGGAGCAAGAGGAAGAGGTCGGCATACCCTTGGCCCAGATGTTTGTCTGCTGCTATCGGCGTACCTGGAGGAGAGCCCGGTCGGCTCTTCTCAAGACCAAGTCTAGGTATCGACGACAAGCGGACCGCTACTGGACCCTGGCTTCCCGGTCTCGTCTCGGGCAGAAGGTATGGCTGTCCACCCGATATCTGCCCCTCCAGGTAGAGTCCCGCAAACTTTCCCCCGGTTTATCGGCCCTTTCACCTTCTCCAAGATCATTAGCCCCTCTGCTGTTCATCTTCTGTTGCCCCGTACCCTCCGTATACAACCCACTTTTCATGTGTCTAGGATCAAACCCATGTCTCACAGCCCATTGTCTCCTGTTTCCAGGTCCACCCCTCTCCCCTGTCTCATCGACGGCCAACCGGCGTACACGGTGAGGCGTCTCCTGAAGGTTCGACCTCTGGGCAGGGGATTCCAGTACCTGGTTGACTGGGAGGGTTATGGCCCGGAGGAGAGGTGCTGGATCCCCTTTAGGGACATCCTGGACCCAGGCCTCATCACTGAGTTTCAACGCCGGTACCCCGGTCAACCAGGTATGTGCCCAGGTAAAACGCCAGGTGGCTCACCAAGAGGGGGGGGGGGGGGAGAGGGGGGGGGGGGTACTGTCACACACTGATCTGTTTCACCTGTCTTTGTGATTGTCTTCAACCCCGTCCAGGTGTCGCCCATCTTCCCCATTATCCCCAGTGTATTTATACCTGTGTTCTCTGTCCATTGCCAGTTCGTTTTGTTTCGTCAAGCTTACCAGCATTTTTCCCCTTGCTCCTGTCTTTCTCAAGTTCCTGTTTTCTAGTTTTCCCGGTTTTAACCATTGTCCCTGCCCTGACCCTGAGCCTGCCTGCCGTTCTGTACCTTGTCACACCACCCTGGATTACTGACCTCTGTCTGCCCTTGACCTGTCATTTTCTAGCCCCCTGTTTTTGTTATAAACTTTTGTTACTTCGATGCTGTCTGTATCTGGGTCTTCTCCTGAAAATATACACTACCAGTCAAAAGTTTGGACACACCTACTCATTCAAAGGGCTTTTCTTTATTTTTACTATTTTTTACCTTATAGGATAATAGTGGAGACATCAAAACTATGAAATAACACATGCATTTCAATTAACAGGTGTACCTTCTTAAAAGTTAATTTGTGGAATATATTTCCTTCTTAATGCGTTTGAGCCAATCAGTTGTGTATAACTGGGGGGGTATACAGAAGATAGCCCTATTTGGTAAAAGACTAAGCCCTATTTGTCAGGAACTGCTCAAATAAGCAAAGAGAAATGACAGTCCATCATTACCTTAAGACATGAAGGTCAGTCAATATGGAGAGTTTCAAGAACATTGAGATTTTCTTCAAGTCCAGTCGCAAAAACCATCAAGCGCTATGATGAAACTGGCTCTCATGAGGACCGCCACAGGAAAGGAAGACCCAGAGTTACGTCTGCTGCAGAGGATAAGTTCATTAGAGTTACCAGCCTCAGAAATTGCAGCCCAAGTAAATGCTTCACAGAGTTCAAGTAACAGACACATCTCCACATCAACTGTTCAGAGGAGACTGTGTGAATCAGGCCTTCATGGTCGAATTGCTGCAAAGAAACCACTACTAAAGGACACCAATAAGAAGAAGAGACCTGCTTGGGCCAAGAAACATGGACAATGGATATTAGACCGGTGGAAATTTGCCCTTTGGTCTGGAGTCCAAATTTGAGATTTTTGGTTCAAACCGCCGTGTCTTTGTGAGACGCGGTGTGGGTGAACGGATGATCTCCGCATGTGTATTTCCCACCGTAAAGCATTGAGGAGGAGGTGTTATGGTGTGGGGGTGCTTTGCTGGTGACACTGTCTGTGATTTATTTAGAATTCAAGGCACACTTAACCATCATGGCTACCACAGCATTCTGCAGCGATACGCCATCCCATCTGGTTTGGGTTTAGTGGGTCTATAATTCGTTTTTGAACAGGCAATGACCCAACACACCTCCAACACACGTGTGTAAGGGCTATTTTACCAAGAAGGAGAGTGATGTTGTGCTGCATCAGATGACCTGGCCTCCACAATCCCCCGACCTCAACCCAATTGAGATGGAATGTATCAGTACATTCGTAACAACCACAAAACTTTGATTAGATCAAATAAGCCTCAAGTAGAAAATAAGCCACTCACTTTGTTGTTGACCATATTCAATACTCATTGACATTAATAAAAAAAACCGCTTAGCTTAGTGGGCAAAAAATTAAAAAATGACAGATTTTTGGATGAGTCAGCCCTCTCACTTCACCCCTTCCTTTTTGATTTCACTGACATGGTCCTGTGTGGCTCAGTTGGTCTTGTGTTGAGCTACAGACTGTCCTTTATCCAGCTTCGGTACACTGGCAGTGTTGGGTGGCATGTTGAGCTGGGGAAGCTGAGAGTCCTTGTACTGATTGGTCTTAACCTTTCTGCGGTCTACGGCCAGCTGGATCAGAGTCTGTCACGCCCTGACTCAAGGGACTCGTATTTGTTGAGTCAGGGTGTGTATTTTCTGTGTTGTGTTTTGCTATGTTGATTTTCTATGTTTAGATCTAGTATGTGTAGATCTATGTTGGCCGGTGTGGTTCCCAATCAGAGGCAGCTGTAGCTCGTTGTCTCTGATTGGGGACCATACTTAGGCAGCCTATTGGCTCTAGTGGTTTGTGGGATCTTGTTCCGTGTTAAGGTATGTTGTGTTGTGTTGCGCTGCCTTGGACATCACGTAACGTTTGTTTATTGTTTTGTCGTTGTGTTTATTCGTTAATAAACATGTATGCATATCACGCTGCGCCTTGGTCCGTCCCGTCTATAAACAATCGTGACAGAAGATCCCACCAAACGAGGACCAAGCAGCGTGTCCAGGAGCAGACAGCCTGGACCTGGGAGGAGATCCTGGACGGTAAGGGATCCTGGACTTGGGAGGAGATTCAGGCCGGGATGGATCGCCGTCCTTGGGAGGAGACAGTGGAGGCGCGGTATAGAGAGGAGCAGCGGCAACGCGGAAGGCGCCGGCCGAGGAAGAAGCCAGAGAGACAGCCCCAAGAAAATGTTGGGGGGGGGGGCTAAAAGGGTGGTTGGTGGAGTCTAGAGGTAGAGCAGAGCCAACTCCCCGTACTCACGCGAGGAGGCGTGTGACTGGGCAGGCTCCGTGTTTTGCGGAGCTACGTACTGTGTCGCCAGTGTTCCGGCACAGTCCTGTACGTCCTGTGCTAGCACCACGCACGTGTCGTGCGAAGATGGGCATTCAGCCAGGACGGAGTGTGCAGGCTCAATGCTCCTGGTCTCCAGTACGCCTCCTCGGTCCTGCATATCCTGCGCCTGTTATACAAGCTGTATCGCCAGTGCGCGTGCACAGCCCAGTGCATCCTGTGCCAGCACCCCGCATGTGTAGTGCGAAAGTGGGCAGCCAGCCAGGACGGGTTGTGCCAGCTCTCCGCTCCAGACCTCCAGTCCACCTTCGCAGCCCGGTCCGGCCTGTTCCTGACCCTCGCACCAAGCCAGTGGTGCGCGTCGCCAGCCCGGTCCGGCCTGTTCCTGTCCCTCGCACCAAGCCAGTGGTGCGCGTCGCCAGCCCGGCCCGGCCTGTTCCTGCCCCTCGCACCAAGCCAGTGGTGCGCGTCTCCAGCCCGGTCCGGCCTGTTCCTATTCCTCGCACCAAGCCAGTGGTGCGCGTCGCCAGCCCGACCCGGCCTGTTCCTGCCCCTCGCACCAAGCCAGTGGTGCGCGTCTCCAGCCCGGTCCGGCCTGTTCCTATTCCTCGCACCAAGCCAGTGGTGCGCGTCGCCAGCCCGGCCCGGCCTGTTCCTTTGCCTCGCACCAAGCCAGTGGTGCGCGTCGCCAGCCAGGCCTGGTCTGTTCCTGCTCCCCGCACCAGGCCAGTGGTGCGCGTCGCCAGTCCGGTACGGCCCATTCCTGCTCCCCGCACCAAGCCAGTGGTGCGCGTCGTCAGCCCGGTCCGGCCCGTTCCTGCTCCCCGCACCAAGCCAGTGGTGCGTGTGTCCAGTCCGGCACGGCCCGTGCCTGTTCCACCGGTTCAGCTGCTCCACTCCGGAGCCAGAGCAATCCGCTCCACCGGGGTCCAGTCCAGCTCCGGTCAGCGGCTCCACTCCGGAGCCAGAGCAATCCGCTTCACCGGGGTCCGGTCCAACTCCGGTCAGCGGATCAACTCCGGAGCCAGAGCAGTCCGCTCCACCGGTGCCCAGTTCAGCTCCGGTCAGCTGCTCCACTCCGGAGCCAGAGCAATCCGCTCCACCGGGGTCCGGTCCAGCTCCAGTCAGCGGTTCTAGTCCAGACCCAGACGTCAGCCCCTCTCCAGATTTGGGGTCTCCCACACCAGGGTCCAGACAGGGCTTGGTACATCGTGGGAGGAAGGAGAGGGGAAGCAGCGCGCCGAGGTCCAGAGCAGACCAGGGGCGCAACAGGGAGGTGGAGAGTAAGTGGTGGTCACGCGAGGCGGAATGCCCACCCGGCCCCTACCCTATTATGTTTATGTTATGTTAATCTGACTCAAGGGACTCGTATTTGTTGAGTCAGGGTGTGTATTTTCTGTGTTGTGTTTTGCTATGTTGATTTTCTATGTTTAGATCTAGTATGTGAAGATCTATGTTGGCCGGTGTGGTTCCCAATCAGAGGCAGCTGTAGCTCGTTGTCTCTGATTGGGGACCATACTTAGGCAGCCTATTGGCACTAGTGGGATCTTGTTCCGTGTTAAGGTATGTTGTGTTGCGCTGCCTTGGACTTCACGTATCGTTTGTTTATTGTTTTGTCGTTGTGTTTATTCGTTAATAAACATGTATGCATATCACGCTGCGCCTTGGTCCGTCCCGTCTATAAACGAACGTAACAGAGTCTGCCGGAAGTGGTGAGTACGGGACTCATACAACCTAATTACCACCCACTGCTTGGACCTTTTGCAGAAGATCTGCTTGTACCGCAAGTCTCCTGTAAAGACATGGTTGTTGTGTTAGCAATTTTAATCTGAAACATTATCTGAGCCAGTGTGCTTAGACTTAGTTGGGGAAAAAGCATAGGGCAACATACCTTTGTTCGTAAAAGTGTCAACAGGATGGGACCTAAGTGATTAGAGACCGGCTAGTGTATTGTTCAGGGACAATGAGGGACATTGGCAGCTGCTTTTGAGAGAAACAATCACTCAACAAACTGAATGAGCTGGCGGTTGCAGATGTGAAAAGTCTTAGGAAGGCAGTTGTTAGATGGTAAGTATGTATTGTTGTGTATGACAGACATTGAGGAGAAATGGCAGCTCTCAATCTCTCTCATACACAACAATAAATGTACTGTCTCTGAGAACAACCCTGTTGAGACGTCTACCAAGAACCCCATTCCTCATATGAAAGACCTGTCTGTTAACCTCCCCAGCCAATCGACTTTGCCAATAGTAGCCCTTGGCAGGGAGCCTTTTGTAGACTTGTTTTGTATTGAGAAAGAAATTACCTTTAAGTTTCCTGGCTTGTTTCCGTCCCACATTCTTGTTGTGTTCCATAACGGCAAGGTGTGTCCGCTCCTTCATGCCTGGGTAGTGAAGACTCTTTGGGGTGTACTTAAGCAGCGAACTGTGGAAGGACTCCAGATAACCTGAGTTTGACAAAGGGACAAAGTGTAGAGTAAATACACATGCTTTCCTGAAGTAAACTTTTGAAATGCACACCTTATCATTTGTCAGCAACTAACCAGTGTGCTTGAATTCTGCCATTGGTGACAGCTTAGTCAAAGAAATGCTTTTCCAGAATGATTGAGACAATTCATCATACTCAGCTGAGTCACTGGACAGCCACATCTTCTTGTCCCTGTCAATGTCGCTTAGTTCAGCGTGGTGACAACTGACTTCCTCCCCATCCTCAGTCCAGCTGTGGACATCAGAGATGTGTTGAGGAATTGAAGTCTAATGGCGCTTAAGTTCCTCCAAAGACAAGAAACAAATGACAAGTTAGTTAGGTCAACTACCAAAACATGTCAGCTGACTGATTGTAGACATTTACAAAAGTAGTCAGAAATACATCGGAGAGTACAGTTGTGTGCAAGCCTTTGTAGAGATGATTGGTGATTGAGCGTATCCACGGACACAAACCCTCGTTCCCTCGCTTCTTGGACTTCAACACCAGCTTATTTTGGAGACCTGTTGGAAAAACTTTTTTTTTAAAGCATAAGCTGGCACACACCCAGAGAACATCACTTAGTGTAGAGGTGCTGACTAACGGAGAATAAACTGTAAGCTATAAAAACAAAGAGAGTCGCACACTCTATGTATAAACTCCCAGTAATTTATTGGGTAAAAAACCACCAACAGAAACGTTGGTGTTTTTTTACCCAATAAATTACTGAGAGTTTATACATAGAGTGTGCGACTCTCTTTATTTGTTTTATAGGAAAAACATTTAAAATCAACACACTGAGTAGCCTTGAAACATTGAGCGAAATTGTTTATTTATTTAGAAAGACTAGTACTAACCTTTTACTGTATGCCATACATCAATCTGATGGAGGATTTCAGAGAAGGTCTCGCGCATCATTTTGCGAATTGATGGGCTGTGGTCTGTAGCAACCATATACACTTGAAGACCCATGTCAAGAAGTGAAATCATGGAGCACGTGAAGCCAATTGGCTCCATTGCCACAGAGTTGGGAGCCTCTGTGACCTGTAATGGACAAGAGTGTTGCATAACAGCATGCTAAAAGGTGTCAAACAGACTACAATGTACCCTTTATTTTATTTTTATTTAAAAAAATATATTTTTATTCATTATAATGTACTGTACCTGTATTAGCTCAGTGTGACAATCTTGTTTGTGTTGTCTGTCATCAGGGTGTAGTTTGTCAACTTTGCGTTGAAGCCAGGGGAGTTACTGCTTCCATACCCGGACAGCTGTGCTCCAATGCCATCTAGTTGATTTAGGAACATTCTTCCTAAGATAGCTGCCCTCCCTTCTTCATATTCAGCATTTATCACTGGAAGCAGCTAAGCGTTTTGATTGTCACAGAAGGTTGTGCTGCCAATCATCTTCAGGTGCATAGTCTTAGACCAGTCTTCCAGTTCAGTGTTGGTACCGCCTGTGAAAAGCACGGATGCAGCAGCGTGGAGATGGGTCTGTGGCATCTTTCTAAATTTGGGAGAGGAAGTCCACATTTCAGTCCCATTTGACTTTCATTGCTCCCAGGTATGAAATCTCTGTGTTCACTATTGGCTGTCCACATGTCTGGCAGAACTTCATGAGTTCCATGATTTTGGACTCATTCACAATACACTTCAGCTCTTGCCAGTCAGAAGATTGCCAGTCAGAACCTGAGCGTGTCTCTTCTTCCTCTTCTGAAGATGATGTAGAGCTTGATCCAGGTGAAAACTCTCATCCTTTGGGTCTGCGGACTCAGTGCAATTGAAGCTGGTGTCATGACCTGATGAAGAAACAGCAGCTTCAGGGTCAGTCTGAAAAACACAGTACAAATATATTACACACAGATACCAATTACCTCCATAAAAGTAATTACAAAACAACAAACTCTACTTCTGTATAATTTTCATCTTATAATTTTAAGTACTTTAGTGGTCAGCTTGTAAAAACTTTGTCAACTTACCATCACACCTTGTGCAGAGCTGGACGTGGTAACACATGCTGGTGGAATCAAATTCTGTAACACCTACAACAAAATACACAACACACAATTTAACCACCTTTCCAAATATCTTGGCCTCTTTTTGGATTGCACTGGCTACCTTAGTAAACCTAACCAGGCCATTTGTTCCTGCTAGTTTGCTAGCTAGCTTTCAAATCAAATCAAATTGTATTTGTCATGCGCCGAATACAACAGGTGTAGACCTTACAGTGAAATGCTTACTTACAAGCCCTTAACCAACAATGCAGTTTTAAGAAAGAATACCAAAAAATACAAAAAATAATAAAATAAAGATATAATAAGAAATAAAAGTAACAAATAATTAAAGAGAACCAGTAAAATAATAATAGCGAGGCTATATACAGGGGGTACTGGTACCGAGTCAATGTGCTGGGGCACCAGTTAGTCGAGGTAATTGAGGTAATATGTACATGTAGGTACAGTTCTTAAAGTGACTATGCATAGATAATAAACAGAGAGTAGCAGCAGCTTAAAGGGGGGGCAATGCAAATAGTCTGGGAAGCCATTTGATCTGGGAAGCATATCTGAGTCTTATGTCTTGGGGGTAGAAGCTGTTTAGAAGCCTCTTGGACCTCGACTTGGCGCTCCGGTACCGCTTGCCATGTGGTAGCAGAGAGAACATTCTATGACTAGGGTGGCTGGAGTCTTTATTCAGGGCCTTCCTCTGACACCGCCTGGTATAGAAGTCCTGGGTGGCAGGAAGCTTGGCCCCAGTGATGTACTGGGCCGTACGCACTACCCTCTGTAGTGCCTTGCAGTCGGAGGCCGAGCGGATGCCATACCAGTAATGCAACCAGTCAGGATGCTCTCGATGGTGCAGCTGTAGAACCTTTTGAGGATCTGAGGACCCATGCCAAATCTTTTCAGTCTCCTTAGGGGGAATAGGTTTTGTCGTGCCCTTTTCACAACTGTCTTGGTGTGCTTGGACCATGTTAGTTTGTTGGGGACGTGGACACCAAAGAACTTGAAACTCTCAACCTGCTCCACTATAGCCCCATCGATGAGAATGGGGGCGTGCTCGGTCCTCTTCTTTTTCCTGTACACTACCGGTCAAATGTTTTAGAACACCTACTCATTCAAGGGTTTTTCTTTATTTTTAAAATGTTCTACATTGTAGATTAATAGTGAAGACATATACAGTGAGGGAAAAAAGTATTTGATCCCCTGCTGATTTTGTACGTTTGCCTACTGACAAAGACATGATCAGTCTATAATTTTAATGGTAGGTTTATTTGAACAGTGAGAGACAGAAAACAACAAAAAAATCCAGAAAAACGCATGTCAAAAATGTTATAAATTGATTTGCATTTTAATGAGGGAAATAAGTATTTGACCCCTCTGCAAAACATGACTTAGTACTTGGTGGCAAAACCCTTGTTGGCAATCACAGAGGTCAGACGTTTCTTGTAGTTGGCCACCAGGTTTGCACACATCTCAGGAGGGATTTTGTCGCACTCCTCTTTGCAGATCTTCTCCAAACTTCAGCTCCTTCCACAAATTTTCTATGGTATTAAGGTCTGGAGACTGGCTAGGCCACTCCAGGACCTTAATGTGATTCTTCTTGAGCCACTCCTTTGTTGCCTTGGCCGTGTGTTTTGAGTCATTGTCATGCTGGAATACCCATCCACGACCCACTTTCAATGCCCTGGCTGAGGGAAGGAGATTCTCACCCAAGATTTGACGGTACATGGCCCCGTCCATCGTCCCTTTGATGCGGTGAAGATGTCCTGTCCCCTTAGCAGAAAAACACTCAGAAAGCATAATGTTTCCAACTCCATGTTTGACGGTGGGGATGGTGTTCTTGGGGTCATAGGCAGCATTACTCCTCCTCAAAACACGGCGAGTTGAGTTGATGCCAAAGTGCTCGATTTTGGTCTCATCTGACCACAACACTTTCACCCAGTTCTCCTCTGAATCATTCAGATGTTCATTGGCAAACTTCAGACGGCCCTGTATATGTGCTTTCTTGAGCAGGGGGACCTTGCGGGCGCTGCAGGATTTCAGTCCTTCACGGCGTAGTGTGTTACCAATTGTTTTCTTGGTGACTATGGTCCCAGCTGCCTTGAGATCATTGACAAGATCCTCCCGTGTAGTTCTGGGCTTATTCCTCACCATTCTCATGATCATTGCAACTCCACGAGGTGAGATCTTGCATGGAACCCCAGACCGAGGGAGATTGACAGTGCTTTTGTGTTTCTTCCATTTGTGAATAATCGCACCAACTGTTGTCACCTTCTCACCAAGCTGCTTGGTGATGGTCTTGTAGCCCATTCCAGCCTTGTGTAGGTGTACAATATTGTCACTGACATCCTTGGAGAGCTCTTTGGTCTTGGCCATGGTGGAAAGTTTGGAATCTGATTGATTGACTGCTTCTGTGGACAGGTGTCTTTTATACAGGTAACAAGCTGAGATTAGGAGCACTCCCTTTAAGAGTGTGCTCCTAATCTCAGCTTGTTACCTGTATAAAAGACACCTGGGAGCCAGAAATGTTTCTGATTGAGAGGGGGTCAAATACTTATTTCCCTCATTAAAATGTAAATCAATTTATAACATTTTTGACATGCGTCTTTCTGGATTTTTTTGTTGTTATTCTGTCTCTCACTGTTCAAATAAACCTACCATAAAAATTATAGACTGATCATTTCTTTGTCAGTGGGCAAACGTACAAAATCAGCAGGGGATCAAATACTTTTTTTCCTCACTTTACACTATAAAAAAACACATATGGAATCATGTAGTAACCAAAAAAGTGTTAAACAAATCAAAATGTATTTTATATTTGAGATTCTTCAAATAGCCACCGTTGATGACAGCTTTGCATACTCTTGGCATTCTCTCAACCAGCTTCACCTGGAATGCTTTTCCAACAGTCTTGAAAGAGTTCCCACATATGCTGAGCACTTGTTAGCTGCTTTTCCTTCACTCTGTGGTCCGACTCATCCCAAACCATCTCAATTTGGTTGAGGTCGGGGGATTTTGCAGGCCAGGTCGTCTGATGCAGCACTCCATCACTCTCCTTCTTGGTAAAATAGCCCTTACACAGCCTGGAGGTGTGTTGGGTCCTTGTCATGTTAAAAAACAAACGATAGTCCCAGTAAGCCCAAACCAAATGGGATGGCGTATCGCTGTAGAATACTGTGGTAGCCATGCTGGTTAAATAAATCACAGACAATGTCACCAGCAAGGCACCCCCACACCATAACACCTCCTCCTCCATGCTATATGGTGGGAAATACACATGCGGAGATCATCCGTTCACCACACCGCATCTCACAAAGATACGGCGGTTGAAACCAAAAATCTCCAATTTGGACTTCAGACCAACGGACACATTTCCACCGGTCTAATGTCCATTGCTCGTGTTTCTTGGCCCAAGCAAGTCTCTTCTTCTTATTGGTGTCCGTTAGTAGTGGTTTCTTTGCACCAATTCGACCATGAAGGCCAATATAAGGGATCGGGGTTTGGCTGGATCTAGACAGAGTCTGACACTTCCCCGATCTACAGAGAGGGGGAGTCATCAGACTCGATCTGTTTCACCTGAGTTCTGAGCACACCTGTCAATAATTAGAGTAGGATATAAGGTGTGCTCAGAAGTTCAGTCGGTGCGAGGTATTGTTCCTTTGTGACTTGCTAAGCGTTTTGTTCAGAGAGAGTGAGAGATAGTTTGTTTTGATTACCAGTGTACCAGACCTGTGCTTCGTTGTTTGACTCCCCGAATTGCTTAATCCTCTGCTTGTCTATCCCAGTGATTACCGTACTCTGAACCTGTGCCCGTGCCCGTGTCCTCGACTACGACTACGCCCGCTCCCTTGGTACCACTGCCTGTCTCTGCCTTGCCCGGTTTTGACCACAGCTCGCCAGACCACGATTAAGCTATTCCCTTGTCTGTACTCTAATAAAGCATCGAAATTCTGCGATTGGATCTTACCACTCTGTCCGAGTATTCATTACAGAATACCTCGCCTCAACCATGGATCCAGCGGAATTACAGAGGCGATGGGAGATACAGGAGAAACGGATGGATGAACTCCTGCAACTACTCAACGCTGGTGCGGCTGAAGGCACCACCCCGAGCACGGTCAGTCCTCGTCATGCACCTCCGATTTCTCTACCGACTTAGCACAGGTCCTAAGCAATCGACAGAGCGGAGGAGAGAATCTGAGGAGGAACCCATGCAACTGGGACGGTCGCCCTTACAAAGTTCGGTGAGACAACAACGTCGGCAAGACGGACTATGCCTGTATTGTGGTCAGTCGGGTCATTTCATTCGTCAATGTCCGGTACGACCAAACCGTACCCCAGGATATCGCCTCGGAACTGCCAAACCGGTGAGTGAGACTCAAGTTTTCAACATTACATCTAAACAAATGTATGTGCCAGTTACCTTATCTGTCGGAGAGAAAGTGCGCAGGTTGGAAGGTCTTATTGATTCCGGAGCGGCTGCCAGTTTCATGGATATGGGTCTCGCTGAGGAATTGGGAGTTCAACTTATCCCAATTCAACCTCCCCTGCGAGTCAACGCGCTAGACGGTGAGCCCATGGGCACTGGGTTCATTACGCACCGTACAGAGGTAATCAAGTTACAAGTGGGCTCCATACACCATGAGAACATCATTCTGTTCGTCATCTCCGCTCCACGGGAGCCGCTAGTTCTCGGCCACCCCTGGCTCGTCACCCATGATCCGGTCATCTCCTGGAAATCTGGCGATATCACTGCTTGGAGTGAGGTATGTAGGGCAGAGTGCCTCAATTTACCGTGCAAAACGTCTACTGTGGAGGATGCGCAGGGTGCGGTGTCTCCTGTTGTTCCAACAGAATACCAGGATTACGCGCAGGTGTTCTCCAAGGAGAGGGCTACCGTGTTACCACCTCATCGGGCCTGGGACTGCGCGATTGATCTGCTATCCGGGGCTACACCTCTTCGTGGAAGAATCTACCCTTTGTCACAGCCGGAACGAGAATCGATGAGCAAGTATATTGATGAGGCGCTACAGCAAGAGGCCTTTCGCCCATCTACGTCTCCCGCCGCATCCAGTTTTTTCTTCGTGAAGAAAAAGGATGGCGGACTGCGTCCTTGTATAGACTATCGAGGTTTGAACGATATTACCATCAAAAATCGTTACCCTCTTCCTTTGATTCCAGCAGCCCTCGAGCAGGTGGGGCAGGCCTCAATCTACAGTAAACTGGACCTCAGGAGTGCGTATAATCTGGTGCGCATTAGAGAAGGGGATGAATGGAAGACCGCCTTCATCACACATCGAGGACACTATGAATATTGTGTCATGCCCTATGGACTTACCAACGCGCCATCAGTATTCCAGGCGTTCATGAATGACATTTTCAGGGACTTGATTGATCGCTTTGTTATAGTGTACATTGATGACATCCTAATCTATTCTAACTCTCTGAGTGAACATGTGTCCCATGTACGACAGGTTCTGGACCGACTCCTACAACATTCTCTGTTCGTGAAGGCAGAAAACAGTGAATTCCATGTCACTACGATTTCCTTCCTTGGGGCCATACTCACTCCCGACGGGGTTAAACTGGATGAATCCAAGGTGCAAGCGGTACGAGACTGGTCTCGACCCCAGACGGTGAAAGAGCTCCAGAGATTCTTAGGGTTTGCCAATTACTATAGACGGTTCGTGCGTAATTTCAGCACTACCGCAGCTCCCCTGTCTGCGATGACCAGCTACAAGGGTCGCGGTCTGAACTGGACGGAGGGGGCAGTGTGTGCTTTTGAGACGTTGAAACAACGCTTTACCACCGCTCCTATTTTATGTCAGCCGGACCCTACCTTGCCGTTTATCGTGGAGGTGGACGCCTCGGAGGTTGGAGTTGGAGCCGTGTTATCCCAGCGCCAAGGTGAGCCGCCTAAATTACGACCCTGTGCTTTCTTTTCAAGGAAACTGAATTCGGCCGAGCAGAACTACGACGTGGGTAATCATGAAGTTAGCACTGGAGGAGTGGAGACATTGGCTGGAGGGAGCAGATCATCCGTTCCAAGTGCTCACGGACCACCGCAACCTGGAGTATCTTCACAGTGCTAAACGACTGAACTCCCGACAGGCAAGGTGGTCTTTATTCTTCAACCGTTTCCGATTCACTGTCTCTTATATCCCCGGGTCCAAGAATGGGAAGGCGGACGCGCTTTCCCGACGGTTCGAGCGCGCGGAAAGACCCGTGGAACCAGAACCTATCCTCCCCATGAGTTGCCGTGCTGGTCCTGTGAGGTGGGCGATTGATGACACTATTCAGGAGAGCCTACAAGCGGAACCAGCCCCTCCAGAAACCCCGGTGTCTAAGGTGTTTGTACCAGCTCCGCTTCGACCTCAACTGATGGAATGGTGCCACACGTCGCTGGGATCTGGTCATCCCGGAATCACTCGAACTACACGACTCATCAGCCGAAAATACTGGTGGGATTCCCTCACAGATGACGTCAGAGACTATGTCTTATCCTGTCCAGTATGTGCCCAGTCCAAGGTACCTCATGCACTACCGGAGGGTAAGCTGATGCCATTGCCAACTCCTCAACGACCCTGGTCGCACATTGCAATGGACTTTGTTACCGATCTACCAGAATCAGAGGGCCATACTGTAATTCTCGTGGTCATCGATCGATTCTCCAAGATGTGCCGGTTAGTACCCATGACCCGTTTGCCTAACGCCACTCAGATGGCTGAGACTATGTTTAACCAGGTGTTCCGGCAGTTTGGTGTTCCGGAGGACATTGTTTCCGACCGGGGACCCCAGTTTGTATCCCGGGTATGGAAGGCCTTCTGCGAACGCTTGGGCATCTCGGTGAGCCTAACCTCCAGATATCATCCCCAGGCCAATGGGCAGACAGAACGGCTCAACCAGGAAATTGGGAAATATCTACGGCAACAATGTTCGCGGCAGCCGCAAGAGTGGAGCCGATTCCTTCCTTGGGTAGAGTATGCTCAGAACTCACTCATTCACACCTCCCTACGTCTAACGCCCTTCCAGTGTGTTCTAGGGTATCAACCACCCCTGTTCCCGTGGGATACCGCACCAGGGATGGTACCGGCTGTGGACGAGTGGTTCTGTCGGAGTGCGCAGGTCTGGGAGACGGCCCATCAACATCTCAGTCAGGCCTCACAACAGCAAAAGACCTACGCCGACCGACGCCGGAGACCTACTCCCACTTATCAACCTGGGCAACGAGTGTGGCTGTCTACCCGGGACCTGCGGTTCCGACGGACCTGCAAGAAGCTTCAACCCAGGTACATCGGGCCTTTCAAGATACTGAGACGTATTAACCCTGTCACCTACCGTCTGTTACTTCCCCGACACTACAGGATAACCCCTACGTTCCACGTCTCCCTGTTGAAACCTGTCCACTATAGCCCGATGTACCCCCCAATCGCTCAACAACCTACTACACCACCTTTGGAGGATGAACAGGACACCACCTATACAGTCCACAAGATACTGGAGTCAAGACAGAGACGAGGGGGCATCGAATATCTTGTGGACTGGGAGGGATATGGACCTGAGGAACGGTCCTGAATCCCTGCGAAGGACATACTGGATCCCGCTCTCAAGGCCACTTTCCACGCTGAACACCCAGATCATCCAGGACCCCGACCCAGAGGAAGACCACCCGGTAGAGGTAGAAGGCCGTCAGGAGCCGGCCCTGGGGAGGGGGATACTATAAGGGATCGGGGTTTGGCTGGATCTAGACAGAGTCTGACACTTCCCTGATTTACAGAGAGGGGGAGTCATCAGACTCGATCTGTTTCACCTGAGTTCTGAGCACACCTGTCAGTAATTAGAGTAGGATACAAGGTGTGCTCAGAAGTTCAGTCGGTGCGAGGTATTGTTCCTTTGTGACTTGCTAAGCGTTTTGTTCAGAGAGAGTGAGAGATAGTTTGTTTTGATTACCAGTGTACCAGACCTGTGCTTCGTTGTTTGACTCCCCGAATTGCTTAATCCTCTGCTTGTCTATCCCAGTGATTACCGTACTCTGAACCTGTGCCCGTGCCCTCGACTATGACTACGCCCGCTCCCTTGGTAGCTCTGCCTGTCTCTGCCTTGCCCGGTTTTGACCACAGCTCGCCAGACCACGATTAAGCTATTCCCTTGTCTGTACTCTAATAAAGCATCGCAATTCTGCGATTGGATCTTACCACTCTGTCCGAGTATTCATTACAGCCTGATTCACACAGTCTCCTCTGAACAATTGATGTTGAGATGTGTCTGTTACTTGAACTCTGTGAAGCATTTATTTGGGGGCTGGTAACTTGAATGAATTTATCCTCTGCAGCAGAGGTAACTCTGGGTCTTCCATTCCTGTTGCGGTTCTCATGAGAGCGCTTGATGGTTTTTGTGACTGCACTTGAAGAAACGTTCAAAGTTCTTGAAGTTTTCCATATTGACTGACCTTCATGTCTTAAAGTAATGATTGACTGTCGTTTATCTTTGCTTATTTGAGCTGTTCTTTCCATAATATGGACTTGGTCTTTTACCAAATAGGGCTATCTTCTGTATACCCCCCTACATTGTCACAACACAACTGATTGGCTCAAACGCATGAAGAAGGAAAGAAATTCCACAAATTAACTTTTAAGAAGGCACACCTATTAATTGAAATGCATTCTGGATGACTACCTCATGAAGCTGGTTGAGAGAATGCCAAGAGTGTGCAAAGCTGTCATCAAGGTAAAGGGTGGTTATTTGAAGAATCTCAAATATATTTAACACTTATTTGGTTACTACATGATTCCATGTGTTATTTAATAGTTTTGATGTCTTCACTATTATTTTACAATGTAGAAAATAGTAAAAAATAAAGAAAAACCCTTGAATGAGTAGGTGTTCTAAAACCTTTGACCGGTAGTGTAGTCCACAGTCATCTCCTATGTCTTGATCACGTTGAGGGAGAGGTTGTTGTCCTGGCACCAAATTGCCAGGTCTCTGACCTCCCCCATATAGGCTGTCTCGTCGTTGTCTGTGATCAGGCCTACCACTGTTGTGTCATCGGCAAACTTAATGATGGTGTTGGAGTCGTGCCTGGCCATGCAGTCATGGGTGAACAGGGAGTACAGGAGTGCACTGAGCACGCTCCCCTGAGGGGCCCCCTTGTTGAGGATCAGCGTGGCGGATGTGTTGTTACCTACCCTTACCACCTGGTGGGTGGCCCGTCAGGAAGTCCAGGATCCAGTTGCAGAGGGAGGTGTTTAGTCCCAGGGTCCTTAGCTCAGTGATGAGTATTGAGGGCACTATGGTGTTGAACACTGAGCTGTAGTCAATGAATAGCCTTATCACATAGGTGTTCCTTTTGTCCAGGTGGGAAAGGGCAGTGTGGAGCGCAATAGAGATTTCATCATCTGTGGATCTGTTGGGGCGGTATGCAAATTGGAGTGGGTCTAGGGTTTCTGGGATAATGGTATTGATGTGAGCCATGACCATCCTTTCAAAGCACTTCAGGGCTACAGACGTGAGTGCTACGGGTCGGTAGTCATTTAGGCAAGTTACCTTAGTGTTTTTGGGCACAGGGACTATGGTGGTCTGCTTGAAACATGTTGGTATTACAGACTCAGACAGGGAGAGGTTGAATATGTCAGTGAAGACACTTGCCAGTTGGTCAGTGCATGCTCGGAGTACATATCCTGGTAATCCGTCTGGCCCTGCAGCCTTGTGAATGTTGACCTGTTTAAAGGTCTTACTCACATCGGCTACGAAGAGCGTGATCACACAGTCGTCCGGAACAGCTGATGCTCTCATGCATGTTTCAGTGTTGCTTACCTCGAAGCGAGCATAGAAGTAATTTAGCTAGGCTCGTGTCACTGGGAAGCTCGCGGCTGTGCTTCCCTTTGTAATCTGAAATAGTTTGCAAGTCCTGCCACATCCGACGAGCGTCGGATCCGGTGTCGTACGATTCGATCTTAGTCCTGTTTTGATGCTTTGCCTGTTTGATGGTTCGTCCGAGGGCATAGCGGGATTTCTTATAAGCTTCCGGGTTAGAGTCCTGCTCCTTGAAAGTGGCAGCTCTACCCTTTAGCTCAGTGTGGATGTTGCCTGTAATCCATGGCTTCTCGTTGGGGTATGTACGTACAGTCGCTGTTGGGACAACATCATCGATTCACTTATTGATGAAGCCAGTGACTGATGTGGTGTACTCTTCAATGCCATCGGAAGAATCCCGGAACATATTCCAGTGTGTGCTAGCAAAACTGTCCTGTAGCTTAGCATCTGCTTCATCTGACCATATTTTTATTGACCGAGTCACTGGTTTTTCCTGCTTAAGTTTTTGCTTGTAAGCAGGAATCAGGAGGATATAATTATGATCAGATTTGCTAAATGGAGGGCGAGGGAGAGCTTTGTACGCGTCTCTGTGTGTAGAGTAAAGGTGGTCTAGAGTTTTTTTTCCCCTCTGGCTGCACATTTAACATGCTGGTAGAAATGAGGTAAAACATATTGAAGTTTCCCTGCATTAAAGTCCCCGGCCACTAGGAGCGCCGCCTCTGGATGAGCGTTTTCCTGTTTGCTGATGGCCGTATACAGTTCATTGAGTGCAGTCTTAGTGCCAGCATCGGTTTGTGGTGGTAAATAGACAGCTACGAAGAATATAGATGAAAACTCTCTTGGTAGATAGTGTGGTCTGCAGCTGATCATGAGATACTCTACCTTAGGCGAGCAAAACCTTGAGACTTCCTTAGATATCATGCACCAGCTGTTGTTTACAAATATACATAGACTGCCACCCCTTGCCTTATCAGAGGCTGCTGTTCTATCCTGCTGATACAGTGTATAACCCGCCAGCTGTATTTTATTCATGTCGTCGTTCAGCCACGACTCGGTGAAACATAAGATATCACAATATTTTATGTCCCGTTGGTAGGATATACGTACTTGTAGTTCGTCCACTTTAATATCAAGCGATTGTACGTTGGCCAATAGTATCGATGGCAAAGGCAGATTAGCCACTCGTCACTGGCTCCTTACCAGGCAACCCAATCTCCTTCCGCAATATCTCCTTTTCTTTCTACTATGAATGACGAAGATGAGGGCCCTGTTGGGTGTCTGGAGCAAATCCCTCTCGTCCGACTCAAGAAAGAAAAATATTTGTCCAGTTCAAGGTGAGTAATCGCTGTTCTGATGTCCAGAAGCTCTTTTCGGTCATAAGAGACGGTAGCAGCAACATTATGTACAAAATAAGTTACAAACAATGCGAAAAAATAAACAAAGTAGCACGGTTGGTTAAGAGTCCATAAAACGGTAGCCATCCCCTCCGGCGCCATTCTACTATCTATTACTAAACCTGTAGCAAGATTTCTAGCCAGCTGATAAACCATACAATCATTGATAATGCTTCCAAAACACAAACAGAAAGTGAGTTAGCTAATGTCAACCTGGCAATAATTGTAATAAAAGTGTTTTAGATGTCTACAGGCAACTATCATTTGCTAACGTTAGCTAGTCAAAGATATAATCATAGAGATCCTAGTTCTAATTCCTAGTTCTATGGATAGAACAAACTAGCCAAGTTACTAGTCTAGCAGTGACTAAAAAACGTTAGCTAGCTAGCATGGCATAGGTTGAATTGATGGATATTTTGAATCCAAAATATAGCTAGCTACGTGATTTAGCTGATGGCTTTCAGAGTTTAATACAAGCTAACTTTGGCTAGCTAGGCTTACCGCTAATATGAGCTACTCAGTATGTGTTGATAATCCTTTCTACCACATGTTTTTTGAAAGATATAACGTTAGCCATCAAGAACTACAAAGGTTTTGCTACTTTTCTCAACAACATTGATGCCCCGAATTTAGCAGGCACTATTGACAGATCAGTTGGAAAAAGTTGTGGTAGGCTATCTTCTGCACACGCCAGTGTGACTGGAGTGACTTGACACAACATTGGTCAAACAAGATGTAGCTACAAACAAAACAGAGTTTAATGGTTCCAGTCTGCCATGAAGCGTTCACCCATGTATACGGGTAAGAGTCTAGCTACATTTTTAGATATAATAAGATTCTAATTTAGTCAGAAAGTCATTTTCATTGCAAGTTAAAGCGTACTGATAGCTAGCTAGTGAATGTTAGCTTGCTGGCTCACTAGCTAACGTTACGTGTATGATCTGTGTAGTAATATTATTTGAATCAGAAACCTATTTGCATTGCTAGTTATAGCCAGCTAGCTAACATTGGACCTAGTCAGTTAGCTTTAGCTAGCTGCAGATTCATACTACAGCTATGACAATCAGTTTGTATTGGTAGGTTCATTGTTTAGCTAGCTAGCTACATGTCTAAACAAAAGACTCCACTTCGCCATATGATTACATGACCCATCAAGTTAGCCAGGTGTGTCTGGGGGTGATTACGGTCATCTATTGTATTTCATGAACATGTGTACATGTCTAGACAATAGTGACATTCACTTAGCTAGATGTGGCTGGGGTGTGTTTATAGCATTTCTTTCACATGACATATCAATTTAGACAAGAGTGTCTGGGGAAGCGACATCTAATAATGATAACATAATTATAAAATATTTTTATCTGGACACTTTCTGTTTTTGATATTGCTACTACGCAAATATGCAAGTAACCACTTCACTGTACCATTTACACCTTCTGTACCCTGTGCATGTGACAATTTCATGTAATGGACATACACAAAATAGTCCAAACATGTTCAACAAAATCAACAACAAAAAATAACGAAAAAGTGGTGTGTGCATATGTATTCACCCCCTTTGCTATGAAGCCCCTAAATAAGATCTGGTGCAACCAATTACCTTCAGAAGTCACATAATTAGTTAAATAAAGGCCACCTCTGTGCAATCTAAGTGTCACATGATCTGTCACATGATCTCAGTATATATACACCTGTTCTGAAAGTCCCCAGAGTCTGCAACACCACTAAGCAAGGGGCACCACCAAGCAAGCTGTGGTGAATGATGGACGGAGTCAAGCGCAGGAGTAAAATAACCGGATGCAGATTTATTCCTTCCAGACATACAATGCGCCTACAATGGCAATCGAAACAGGTACAGGGGAAACAATCCTCCCTGACAAAACACAGTCTCAGAAAATACAATAAATGTAATGACACAGGGGAAAATCAACCTTGGCAAAATAAAAGAGAGAGTATCTCAACCGAGCTCCTCTCCTCCCACATAGAACAATCACTCACAAAGACAAGAGGGCAGAGGGAACACTTATACACAGACTAATTAAGGGATGAGCACCAGGTGTGTGTGATTGACAAGACAAGAGAAGTGGAGTGATGAGAATGGGAGCGGCAGTAGCTAGTAAGCCGGTGACGACGAACGCCGAAACCTGCCCGAACAAGGAGGGGAGGCAGCCTTGGCGGAAGTCGTGACACAAGCGACACCATGAAGAGCAAAGAGCTCTCCAAACAGATCAGGGTTGGGTTATAAAAAAATATCTGAACCTTTGAACATCCCATGGAGCACCATTAAATCCATTATTAAAACATGGAAATAATATGGCACCACAACCAACCTGCCAAGAGAGGGCCACCCACCAAAACTCACGGACCAGGCAAGGAGGGCATTAATCAGAGAGGCAACAAAGAGACCAAAGATAACCCTGAATGAGCTGCAAAGCTCCACAGCGGAGATTGGAGTATCTGTCCATAGGACCACATTAAGCCGTACACTCCACAGAGCTGGTCTTTACGGAAGAGTGGCCAGAAAAAAGCCATTGCTTAAAGAAACAAATAAGCCAACACGTTTGGTGTTCGCCAAAAGTCATGTGGGAGACTCCACAGACATATGGAAGATGGTACTCTGGTCAGATGAGACTAAAATTGAGCTTTTTGTCCATCCAGGAAAACGCTATGTCTGGCGCAAACCCAACACCTCTCATTACCCCGCGAACACCATCCCCACAGTGAAGCATGGTAGTGGCAGCATCATGCTTTGGGGATGTCTTTCATCGGCAGGGATTTGGAAACTGGTCACGGAGGTTCACCTTCCAGCAGGACAATGACCGTAATTATAATGCTAAAGTAACACTCAAGTGGTTTAAGGGGAAACATGTAAATGTCTTGGAATGGCCTAGTCAAAGCCCAGACCTCAATTCAAATTTGGAATCTGTGGTATGACTTAAAGATTGCTGTACACCAGCGGAACCCATCCAACTTGAAGGAGCTGGAGCAGTTTTTCCTTGACGAATGGGCAAAAACCCAGTGGCTAGATGTGCCAAGCTTATAGAGACAAACCCCAAGACACTTGCAGCTGTAATTGCTGCAAAAGGTGGCTCTACAAAGTATTGACTTTGGGGGGGTGAATAGTTATGCACGCTCAAGTTTTCTATTTTTTTTGTCTTATTTTATGTTTGTTTCACACAAATTTTTTTTTTGGCATATTCAAAGTTGTAGGCATGTTGTGTAAATCCAATGAAACAAACCCCCCAAAAATCAATTTTAATTCCAGGTTGTTAGGCAACAAAGTAGGAAAAATGCCAAGGGGGGTGAATACTTTTGCAAGCTACTGTATATACGTGTTTGTTTTGGGCTTCGTCCCTGTCGTTTTTTCATGACGTACCTTGTGTTGGGTGGAGTAATAAAAAACCCTAATACGTATTCCTGCGCCTGTCTTCTAATCATTATACAACGTGACAGAATAATCAACCCATAATAATGGAGGCAGCGGGGAAGGCCAAGCTGGAGACCATCGTAGAGACAGTCCATCATCACAAGGACTGTCTCTCCAGACTCGGCAGTGCCATGGACAGCGTGCTGGCAACCATCCTGCGGTTGGAGGGGAAAGTGCAGTCCCTCCAGTCTCCAGCACCGGTTCTGGCACCAGCCCCCACACTACCACTGCCTGCCTCCGTCCCATCTGAGCCGGTCCGCAGAATACCCCTGTCCCTCCCCAGAGCGCTTTGATGGCGTGCCAGCGAGATGCAAGGGATTCCTTCTCCAATGCGACCTGTACCTCGCTCGCTACGCCGAGGCTGTCTCCGTGAGAGACAGGGTTGCCACAGTCATCTCGGCACTGACCGGACGGGCCCTGGAATGGGGTGCCGAGGTCTGGGAGACGTGCGGACCCGAGGTCGAGTCCTACGAGTGCTTCACCCTCCTCTTCCGCTCGGTGTTTGATCATCCTGTGGAGGGACGAGAGGGGGGTGAGCGTCTACTCCGACTATGCTAGGGATCTAGGACCGCCTCGTAGTTCGCCCTGGAGTTCCGGACCATCACGGCCTCCACCGGATGGAACGAGTCGGCTCTGGTCACCGTTTTCCGCAGCGGATTGCAGGAGGCGGTACAGATGGAGTTAGCCTGCCGTGATGACAACCTGTCACTCGACCAGCTCATCAGCATGGCGATCTGGTTGGACAACATCCTGCGGTACCGACGAAGACGTGCGTGGAATCCGGTGCCCATGGCTACACCTGCTCCGTGGCCCGATCCGATGGAGGTGGGCTCTGCACGTTTTTGCCCAAGGCAGAGTGTCGGAGAAGAGGAATCTGGGCCTCTGCTCCTATGGTGGAGACCTGCCCTCTATCCACTAATAGGCGAGGAGGTGACAAGCCAGGGAATTCCCCTGCTCCAACCCAGGGAGGATGCAAGATCTCCTCTCCTTTTCTGTCCACTCAACCAGTGTGTTTTTCTATTAAATTACCTGAATACCCTATCCCCTCACTCCTGTTAGCTCTGATTGATTCCGGAGCTGTCGGGAATATTTTAGTTAGCGCACTGGCCACTGCATTCATATTCCTTTGGTTTCCCTTCAGTCACCCATTCCGGTTCGAGCCCTGGATAATCATCCAATAGGGACAGGGCTCGTACATCACATCACTGTTACTGTTTCTCTGCTGACCCATGACACTCATTTAGAACAGATCACCTTTTTGATTATAGACACCCCCATGCACCCCGTTGTTTTAGGTACCCCTGGTTGAGTTGGCATAACCCAGTTATTTTCTGGTCCGAGCAGAGACTGCTGGGTTGGTAACAGGATTGTCAGTGTCTCGCAGTGTCTGTCAACACCACTACGGTGGAAAGGCCGGACCACGCCACTCAAGTGGATTTACATGATGAATACCAGGGTCTGGACCGGGTTTTCTCTAAGACACAGGCTACAAGCCTGCTTCCTCATCGCCACTGGGACTGTGCCATTGACCTGCTGTCTGACGCAGTCCTCCAGAGAGGACAAGTCTATCCCCTCTCCTACACCATCATCAAACAAATGCACGAGGCGTAGTACATCACGAAACTGGACTTGAGGAGTGCCTACAATCTGGTGCGCATTCGTGTAGGCGACGAATGGAAAACGGCCTTTTCCATGACCACGGGGCATTACGAGTATCTCGTAATGCACTTTGGCCTGTCTAATGCTCCTTCAGTCTTCCTTTGTTAACGAAGTGGTTCGGGACATGCTGGGATGGGGTGTAGTGGTTTATTTAGATTACATTTTGGCTATTCTGCTGACCGAGTCCAGCATGTCTCGTTGGTCAGGTCAGTGCTGGGAAGACTGTTGGAGCATAATCTCTATGTTAAACAAGAAAATGGTTTGTTTTTCCAGCGGTCCGTGTCTTTCTTGGGCTACGTCATATCCACGGAGGGAGTGGAGATGGAGGAGCAACGCGTCAGTGCAGTCAGGTCATGGCCCATCCCCAACTCCGTGAAAGCAGTCCAGTGATTCCTGAGGTTCGCCAACTAATTCCGGAGGTTCATCCGGTGCTTCAGCACGGTGGTCGCGCCTCCTACAGTGGGGAAAAAAGTATTTAGTCAGCCACCAATTGTGCAAGTGCTCCCACTTAAAAAGATGAGAGAGGCCTGTAATTTTCATCATAGGTACATGTCAACTATGACAGACAAAATGAGAAAAATAATTCCAGAAAATCACATTGTAGGATTTTTAATGAATTTATTTGCAAATTATGGTGGAAAATAAATATTTGGTCAATAACAAAAGTTTCTCAATACTTTGTTATATACCCTTTGTTGGCAATGACACAGGTCAAACGTTTTCTGTAAGTCTTCACAAGGTTTTCACACACTGTTGCTGGTATTTTGGCCCATTCCTCCATGCAGATCTCCTCTAGAGCAGTGATGTTTTGGGGCTGTCGCTGGGCAACACGGACTTTCAACTCCCTCCAAAGATTTTCTATGGGGTTGAGATCTGGAGACTGGCTAGGCCACTCCAGGACCTAGAAATGCTTCTTACAAAGCCACTCCTTCGTTGCCCGGGTGGTGTGTTTGGGATCATTGTCATGCTGAAAGACCCAGCCACGTTTCATCTTCAATGCCCTTGCTGATGGAAGGAGGTTTTCACTCAAAATCTCACGATACATGGCCCCATTCATTCTTTCCTTTACACGGATCAGTCGTCCTGGTCCCTTTGCAGAAAAACAGCCCCAAAGCATGATGTTTCCACCCCCATGCTTCACAGTAGGTATGGTGTTCTTTGGATGCAACTCAGCATTCTTTGTCCTCCAAACACGACGAGTTGAGTTTTTACCAAAAAGTTCTATTTTGGTTTCATCTGACCATATGACATTCTCCCAATCCTCTTCTGGATCATCCAAATACACTCTAGCAAACTTCAGACGGGCCTGGACATGTACTGGCTTAAGCAGGGGGACACGTCTGGCACTGCAGGATTTGAGTCCCTGGCGGCATAGTGTGTTACTGATGGTAGGCTTTGTTACTTTGGTCCCAGCTCTCTGCAGGTCATTCACTAGGTCCCCCCGTGTGGTTCTGGGATTTTTGCTCACTGTTCTTGTGATCATTTTGACCCCACGGGGTGAGATCTTGCGTGGAGCCCCAGATTGAGGGAGATTATCAGTGGTCTTGTATGTCTTCCATTTCCTAATAATTGCTCCCACAGTTGATTTCTTCAAACCAAGCTGCTTACCTATTGCAGATTCTGTCTTCCCAGCCTGGTGCAGATCTACAATTTTGTTTCTGGTGTCCTTTGACAGCTCTTTGGTCTTGGCCATAGTGGAGTTTGGAGTGTGACTGTTTGAGGTTGTGGACAGGTGTCTTTTATACTGATAACAAGTTCAAACAGGTGCCATTAATACAGGTAACGAGTGGAGGACAGAGGAGCCTCTTAAAGAAGAAGTTACAGGTCTGTGAGAGCCAGAAATCTTGCTTGTTTGTAGGTGACCAAATACTTATTTTCCACCATAATTTGCAAATAAATTCATTAAAAATCCTACAAAGTGATTTTCTGGATAATTTTTTCTCAATTTGTCTGTCATAGTTGACGTGTACCTATGATGAAAATTACAGGCCTCTCTCATCTTTTTAAGTGGGAGAACTTGCACAATTGGTGGCTGACTAAATACTTTTTTTCCCCACTGTACCTCCCTGCTGAGAGGAGGTCCCCAGCGGCTTCGTTGGACGGCGAAGGCGGAGAGGGCGTTCGAGACGATGAAGGCACGCTTCACCACTGCTCCCGTGCTGGCACATCCCGACCCCTCACTCCCCTTCATCGTCGAGGTGGATGCCTCCGAAGTAGGAGTTGGGGCAGTGCTGTCCCAGCGCACCGGAACCCCTCCAAAACTGCCACCCTGTGCCTTCTACTACAAGCAGCGGAGCCCCGACCAGAGGAACTACGACGTAGGGGACCGGGAACTCTTGGCGGTCAAGAAGGCTCTGAAGGCATGGAGGCACTGTCTGGAGAGGTCCAAACACCCTTTCCTGGTGTGGACGGATCACCACAACTGGAGTACATCAGGGCAGCGAAGAGGCTATACCCGAGACTGGCCAGGTGGGCTCTATTCTTCACCAGGTTCCAATTCACGCTTTCCTATAGGCCAGGCTCGAGGAACGTGAAGGCAGACGCCCTGTCTCGCCTCTATGATCCAGAGGAGAGGCAGGGAGAGGAGACCCCTATCATCCCTCCATTCCGTATCATCGCGCCAGTGGTGTGGGACGTGGACGCCGACATTCGGCAGGCCCTGCGTACGGAACCCGCACCTGCATAGTGCCCGGAAAACCGTGCCCACGGGTGTGCGGGACTGACACTTTTCCTGGGCGCACACGGCACCTGTGTCGGGTCATCCTGGTATAGGCCGTATCATCGCCTACCTGACTGAGAAGTACTGGTGGCCCACCTTGGCTAGGGACGTCCGGGTTTACGTCTCTACTCTATCTGTGCCCAGTCTAAGACACCCAGACACCTCCCTTATGGAAAGCTCCTTCCCCTGCCGGTTCCACAACGACTCTGGTCTCACCTCTCGGTGGACTTTGTCACTGACCTTCCCCCCTCCCAGGGGAATACCACCGTTCTCGTCGTCGTGGACCGGTTTTCGAAAGCTTGTTATCTCCTTCCTCCACCTGGGCTCTTGTCGGCAATGCAAACTGCGGAAACTATTTTTATGCACGTCTTCCGGCACTACGGGATCCCGCAGGACATTGTGTTAGACCGTGGTCCTCAGTTCACCTCACGCGTATGGAAAGTGTTCATTGAACTCCTGGGGGTCTGGGTTCCTGCGGTGGACATCCTGGATGGTTCGCACCGCGTTCCTGTGGTCGTCCCCGAGGCCGGTGTCATCCCGCTGCTGGTGCAGCGCGTCAGGGGGGTGGGGTACTGTCACGGATCCCACCGGTACTGCTGCTCAATCCGTTCACCAGCTCCAGAGATCTACTTCACCAGCCTTCTAGGCGTCACTGACCTGGTTCATTACCACCATCCCCGGACTGTCTTGTCTCATTACGCACACCTGGTTCCCATTCCCCCTGATTAGTATGTCTATATATGTGCGCTCTGTTCCCCATTGTCCTTGTTGATTATTGTCCCATGTCCGTTGGTCTCGTGAGTACCGTGTATTGTGCTCTTGTTATTACGGGTCTCGTCCCGTGTATTTGTTTGGAGGTTTACACCTCGCTCTTTTGTTTGGGTTACATCCCAGTGTTATATTTATATATACGTGTTTGTTTTGGGCTTCATCCCTGTCGTTTTTTCATGACATACCTTATGTTGGGTTGAGTAATATAAAACCCTAATACGTATTCCTGCGTCTGTCTTCTAATCATTATACAACGTGACACAGCCAGAAAATGTGCCAGGGGGTAAAACGTTTTTGCAAGGCCTGTTCTGACTAGAGATGTGCAATGTCTTCATACTTGAGCTGGGGAAACATTGGGAAATGCTTGGGCTCCTCAAAAATAAATTGTCCGCAAAAGTGAAATGGGCTACATCTTATGTGAACTAATGAGGAGGTGGAACAGACCTTAATTCAACCTGTTGTTATAAAATACAATTTGTTAGAAAATAATTAGAAATGAACAATGTTAAACATGGCCTATAGATAATTAGCAGGCAGCATGCACTGGTTTGAGGGCAGCGCGGTTTAAATGTCCTGTTGCGTAACAATCATATTTTGGAACAGTGAATACATTCTTACATCACAAGCATGAAACAAACTCAGGCTGGGGCGACTGTTAGAGATATTTGGAACTAACACGTGAAAAGGTTAATGGATGGCCAGTACTTGCATCCATAATCCTATATGTTTATGGTAATTGATATCTGGGATCCTTAGGATGTCCCTACCACACCCCTTAACCCTAACCTTAACTCTTACCCTAACCTTACACATACAGTGGCTTGCAAAAGTATTCACCCCCCTTGGCATTTATCCTATTTTGTTGCCTTACAACCTGGAATTAAAAATGATTTTTGGGGAGGTTGTATCATTTGATTTACACAACATGCCTACCACTTTGAAGATGCAAAATAAATGTTTGGTGAAACAAACAAGAAATAAGAGCGAGCAACAAGAAAACTTGAGCGTGCATAACTATTCACCCCCCCAAAGTCAATACTTTGTAGAGCCAGCTTTTGCAGCAATTACAGCTGCAAGTCTCTTGGGGTATGATTTTTGCCCATTCTTCAAGGAAAAACTGCTCCAGCTCCTTCAAGTTGGATGGGTTCCACTGGTGTACAGCAATCTTTAAGTCATACCACAGATTCTCAATTGGATTGAGGTCTGGGCTTTGGCTAGGCCATTCCAAGATATTTAAATGTTTCCCCTTAAACCACTTGTGCGTTGCTTTAGCAGTATGCTTAGGGTCATTGTCCTGCTGGAAGGTCAACCTCCGTCCCAGTCTCAAATCTCTGGAAGACTGAAACAGGTTTCCCTCAAGACTATCCCTGTATTTAGCGCCATCCATCATTCCTTCAATTCTGACCAGTTTCCCAGTCCCCGCCAATGAAAAACATCCCCACAGCATGATGCTGCCACCACCATGGTGTTCTCTGGGTGATGAGAGGTGTTGGGTTTGTGCCAGACATAGTGTTTTCCTTGATGGACAAAAAGCTCAATTTTAGTCTCATCTGACCAGAGTACCTTCTTCCATATGTTTGGGGAGTCTCCCACATGGCTTTTGTCGAACACCAAACGTGTTTGCTTATTTTTTTCTTAAGCAATGGTTTTTTTCTGGCCACTCTTCTGTAAAGCCCAGCTCTGTGGAGTGTACGGCTTAAATAGATCCTGTGGACAGATATTCCAATCTCCGCTGTGGAGCTTTGCAGCTCCTTCAGGGTTATCTTTGGTCTCTTTATTGCCTCTCTAATTAATGCCCTCCTTACCTGGTCTGTGAGTTTTGGTGGGCGGCCCTCTCTTGGCAGGTTTGTTGTGGTGCCATATTCTTTCCATTTTTAATAATGGATTTAATGGTGCTCCGTGGGATGTTCAATGTTTCTGATAATTTTATTATAACCCAACCCATATCTGTACTTCTCCACAACATTGTCCCTGACCTGTTTGGAGAGCTCCTTGCTCTTCCTCGTGCCGCTTGCTTGCTGGTGCCCCTTGCTTAGTGGTGTTGCAGACTCTGGGGCCTTTCAGAACAGGTGTATATATACTGAGATCATGTGACACTTAGATTGCACACAGGTGGACTTTATTTAACTAATTATGTGACTTCTGAAGGTAATTGGTTGCACCAGATCTTATTTAGAGGCTTCATAGTATACATATGCACGCAACACTTTTCCGTTATTTATTTTTCAGAATTGTTGGAACCAATTTCTTATTCACCAATTTGGACTATTTTGTGTATGTCCATTACATGAAATCCAAATAGAAATCCATTTAAATCACATGTTGTAATGCAACAAAATAGGAAAAATGCCAAGGGGGACGAATACTTTTGCAAGGCACTGTAACCAAATCCCTTAACTAACATTAACCATTTTAAATGTCAACTTCAATGTTAACTGACCAATAAACATTCATGTCGGCGTGGTATAGCACATAAATGCATATAAATCAGGCACAGATATTTGTATTGTAACCAAACTTGGTACACATGTTCCAAACCCTGTCAAGACTCAACATGTGCAAGCAGATTCAGGTTGACCACAAGGTGGCGCTACTACAGGCTCATATTTATATCTCTTGATCAGTTTGATTCAGTGTTGAAATTAAAAACCTCTGTGGTTATTGTGTTGATGTGCTTCCCAATTGAGGTCTGGATTGTAATTCCTAGGATTTTTGTGTGGTGTCAAAATCTTACTAATTGTTGTAACTACATCTTTTTCTCTTTTTTTTCTGGTATTCAAAGGTGTTGTAAGGTGAAACACTTTCACATCCAAGGCTGCAGATGGAGAGACGAAGTTCGTCACAAGGTGGCTTTAGCTTGCACTAGACAGACACGGAGGCAGAAAGGAGAGGACCGAACACAGCAAGTAAAGGGCAGATAGACACAGAGAGACTTTGTTATGATGTCTTGTCATAGGAACAAGGTTAAATTTATGAGATAAGTGACTCTTGGTGCCACACAGTCTGGAGGCCAAGGATTCCAGTATGTCGAAGGAGATTACTGAGGTTTATCTTAGAATGATTGATGGACATAATACACTGACTTGGGGTACTAATTCTTAATCTATATCATGTTATTCCAGTGTAGAGTCCATTGATAATGTTGATTGAGGAATGGGGAATGTTAAGTTGGAACTGTTTAACGTGGAATTTAGGGTTTACAGGCTTGAAGATGTGGAAACAAGACTAACTCAGTCGATCAGATAGCACCCCAAGTGACCATAGAAAAGCTTGGGGTTCATCTGAATGAACATTGATGAAGAAGACTGAAGTTATTTTTATTGGGATATATTCATTTGAATATATTATAATATCCATGTAACTTACAAAGTGTCATGTATCATTGTATTTGTGTGGATGATGTCATAATGTTAAGAATTTATTTCTATGTATGTTTTTCTTGGTAGCATGTCTAAGAGGATGGGTATATTTGAAAAGTATGTATACAAGGGTGTCTATATAGGGATGGTCTATGTAGGATTATTTCCTTATATATCAGTAAGGTTTTGACTACATAGGTTTTTAGCATGAATATATAGTAGTTAATCATGTATCTATATTTTACTCAGACTGAGTCCATAGAAGGTTTGAGAGGTTTGATAGTGCATGAGCTAAGTGACTGAGAATGTATACCTTTGTTGATTAAATATATTGAGAATCTGGTTGGATTCAGGTATACAGTGAGGGAAAAAAATATTTGATCCCCTGCTGATGTTGTACATTTGCCCACTGACAAAGAAATTACCAGTCTATAATTTTAATGGTAGGTTTATTTGAACAGTGAGAGACAGAATAACAACAACAAAATCCAGAAAAACGCATGTCAAAAATTTTATAAATTGATTTGCATTTTAATGAGGGAAATAAGTATTTGACCCCCTCTCAATCAGAAAGATTTCTGGCTCCCAGGTGTCTTTTATACAGGTAACGAGCTGACATTAGGAGCACACTCTTAAAGGGAGTGCTCCTAATCTCAGTTTGTTACCTGTATAAAAGACACCTGTCCACAGAAGCAATCAATCAATCAGATTCCAAACTCTCCACCATGGCTAAGACCAAAGAGCTCTCCAAGGATGTCTGGGACAAGATTGTTGACCTACACAAGGCTGGAATGGGCTACAAGACCATCGCCAAGCAGCTTGGTGAGAAGGTGACAACAGTTGGTGCGATTATTCGCAAATGGAAGAAACACAAAATAACTGTCAATCTCCCTCGGCCTGAGGCTCCATGCAAGATCTCACCTCGTGGAGTTGCAATGATCATGAGAACGGTGAGGAATCAGCCCAGAACTACAACTAAACAATTGGTAACACACTACGCCGTGAAGGACTGAAATCCTGCAGCACCCGCAAGGTCCCCCTGCTCAAGAAAGCACATATACTGGGCCATTTGAAGTTTGCCAATGAACATCTGAATGATTCAGAGGAGAACTGGGTGACCGTGTTGTGGTCAGATGAGTCCAAAATCGAGCTCTTTGGCATCAACTCAACTCGCCGTGTTTGGAGGAGGAGGAATGCTGCCTATGACCCCAAGAACATCATCCCCACCATCAAACATGGAGGTGGAAACATTATGCTTTGGGGGTGTTTTTCTGCTAAGGGGACAGGACAACTTCACCGCATCAAAGGGATGATGGACCTTCTTCCCTCAGCCAGGGCATTGAAAATGGGTCGTGGATGGGTTTTCCAGCATGACAATGACCCAAAACACACGGCCAAGGCAACAAATGAGTGGCTTAAGAAGATGCACATTAAGGTCCTGGAGTGGCCTAGCCAGTCTCCAGACCTTAATCCCATAGAAAATCTGTGGAGGGAGCTGAAGGTTCGAGTTGCCAAACGTCAGCCTCGAAACCTTAATGACTTGGAGAAGATCTGCAAAGAGGAGAGGAACAAAATCCCTCCTGACATGTGTGCAAACCTGTTGGCCAACTACAAGAAACGTCTGTCCTTTGTGATTGCCAACAAGGGTTTTGCCACCACATACTAAGTCATGTTTTGCAGAGGGGTCAAATACTTATTTCCCTCACTGTAGAAGGTAGAAGGGGATGAATGCTCAGTTATCTAGCATAGTTTAGACTCTAATCATATATCTATACGACTGATTGGATACATTTTTATTTCATATGAAGTTATATGTGAATTGTTGAAGTTAAGTAATGTTATATCTGAGGAATGTTACTTACCAGAAAGAAAGAAAAAAATGAAGGATTGTTATGATGTCTTGTCATAGTGTTGTGGGAACAAGGTTACATTTATGAGATAAGTGACTCTTGGTGCCACACAGTTTGGAGGCCAAGGATTCCAGTATGTCGAGGGAGAGTACTGAGGTTTATCTTAGAATGATTGATGGACATAATATACTGACTTGGGGTACAAGGTAATAGCATCAAAGAAGAGAGTGCCCACTTATGGTTAACAGATGTTGTTGAAGAAATGCGTAACATGACGTATATCAACTGAGAGGTTTTCTATGTCTAGTAGTTCGAATGGCAAGAGGCAAAGCACTCACCTTTTCTTAGATGAACCCGGTACTGTGTCTTTTAAATATTTGTATCAACTCTCCATCTAAGTGTTAAATATCTTCTTGCATCATGAATGACTTGATACCCGAGAAACTCATCATAACAGACTTAGATATATTTAAATGAACATATAGTTCATTCAGAAAGTATTCAGACCCCTTGACTTTTTCCAAATTTTGTTACGTTACAGCCTTATTCAAAAATGGATGAAATTGTTTTTTTCCCCTCATCAATCTACACACAATAACCCCTAATTACTAAGCAAAAACAGGTTTTTAGAAAATGTTTAAAACAACAACAACTGTAATACACATTTACATAAGTATTCAGACCCTTTACTCAGTACTTTGTTGAAGCACCTTTGGCAGAGATTACAGCCTCGAGTCTTCTTGGGTATGATGCTACAAGCTTTGCACACCTGTATTTGGGGAGTTTCTCCCATTCTTCTCTGCAGATCCTCTCAAGCTCTGTTAGGCTATTTTCAGGTCTCTCCAGAGATGTTAGATCGGGTTCAAGTCTGAGCTCTGGCTGGGCCTCTCAAGGACATTCAGAGACTTGTCCCAAAGCCACTCCTGCGTTGTCTTGGCTGTGTGCTTAGGGTTATTGTCCTGTTGGAAGGTGAACTTTCGCCCCAGTCTGAGGTCATGAGCGCTCTGGAGCAGGTTTTCATCAAGGATCTCTCTGTACATTGCTCCATTCATCTTTGCCTCGTTCCTGAGTAGTATCCCAGTCCCTGCTGCTGAAAACATCCCCACAGTATGATGCTGCCACCACCATGCTACACCATAGGGATGGTGCCAGGTTTCCTCCAGACGTGACGCTTGGCATTCAGGCCAAAGAGTTCAATCTTGGTTTCATCAGACCAGAGAATCTTGTTTCTCATGGTCTGAGAGTCTTTAGGTGGAGTTGCTTCCGTCTGGCCACTACCATAAAGGCCTGATTGGTGGAGTGCTTTAGAGGTGGTTGTCCTTCTGGAACGTTATCCCATCCCCACAGAGGAACTCTAGAGCTCTGTCAGAGTGACCATCGGGTTCTTGGTCACCTCCCTGACCAAGGCCCTTATCCCCCGATTGCTCAGTTTTGCCGGGCGGCCAGCTCTAGGAAGGGTCTTTGTGGTTCCACACTTCTTCCATTTAAGAATGATGGAGGCGACTGTGTTCTTGGGGACCTTCAACGTGGCAGAAATGTTTTGGTACCCTTCCCCAGATCTGTGCCTTGACACAATCCTGTCTCGGAACTCTACGGATAATTCCTTCGACCTCATGGCTTGGTTTTTGATCTGACATGCACTGTCAACTGTGGGACCCAAATCATGTCAAATTTTCCACAGGTGGACTCCAATCAAGTTGTAGAAACATTTCAAGGATGATCAATGGAAACAGGATGCACCTGAGCTCAATTTTGAGTCTCATAGCCAAGGGTCTGAATATTTATGTAAATAAGGTATTTCTGTTTTTCTATTTTTTATAAATTTGCAAAGATTTCTACAAACCTGTTTTCACTTTGTCATTATGGGATATTGTGTGTAGATTGCTGAGGATTTTGTATATCTTTTTTTATCAATTTTAGAATAAGGCTGTAGCGTAAAACAAAATGTTGAAAATGACATGAGAAAGTAGTCAAGACGACTAGGTTGATTGAGCCTCCGCCACGTACATCTCACTAGGTCAGGATATTTAAGCCTCCATATATCCACTAGTTCCAGTAAATCCATGATATTCGTGATATTCCATGACGTACTTAGTTAGATGAATATCTCACATTTAAATTACTCTATTTCATTATTTCATTCTGTCTTTCATTATTGTCCTACATGATAAGTGTGGATGCTGTTCACATGGGAAACCATTGGACCATGCTAAATATTTGTGTGATTTTGAGAGTCCATCTATCATTACTGGTACTGCATCTAAAATCTGTGGTTCAGGATTGTTTAGCTTGAGCTGAATAGGCAATATGTATTATTTATTAGGTTTCTTTGGCAGGGACAATGTACAACTAAACATATAAGTCTCCGAATTTGAGAAGTGATGTGTTGCACCAGATTTAGCTGGTCGGTAATTTACATCTGCAGTCCCCGGGCAGGTGAACATATAAACATGAAAACATTAAGTATACTGAACACAAATATAAATGCAACATGCAACAATTTCTAAGATTTTACTGAGTTACAGTTCATATAAGGAAATCAGTCAATTAAAATAAATGAACTAGGCCCCAATCTATGGATTTAACATGACTGGGCAGGAGTGCAGCCATTGGTGGGCCTTGGAGGGCATAAGCCCACCCACTGGGGTGCCAGGCCCTGTCAATCAGAATGAGTTTTTCTTCCCACAAAAGGTCTTTATTACAGACAGAAATACTCCTCAGCACCGTAAAACCATATATCAGGACATACAGACACATTTTAACAACATTTCATCAGGTGTAAAGCTTAATGTTTGCCAAGATGAATAGTCTATGTATCAGAATAATATGTAGGCATATCATTCAGGACAGATAAAAGGTAATTCAAGATTCAAGATTTACTTTATTGTCCCCAAGGGGAAATTTGTCTTGGACACACATAGCTGCTGCATACACTAACAATACAAACATGAAAGTACATTAAATCACAAACATTGCACTATCATACATAGCCCACCAAATCATAGATTATTTAATCAGACCTACATACAGTCCATATACAGTGAGCTTCTAAAGTATTGGGACAGTGACACATTTTTAGTTTTGGCTCTGTACTCCAGCACTTTGAAATGATACAATGACTATGAGGTTGAAGTGCAGACTGTAAGCTTTAATTTGAGGGTATTTTCCTCCATATAGGGTGAACCGTTTGGAAATACAGCACTTTTTGTACATAGTCCCCCCATTTAAGGGGACTAAAAGTTTTGGGACAAATTCACTTATACGTGTATTAAAGTAGTAAAAAGTTAAGTATTTGGTCCCATATTCATAGCACGCAATGACTACATCAAGCTTGTGACTCTACAAATTTGTTGGATGCATTTGCTGTCTGTTTTGATTGTGTTTCAGATAATTTTGTGCCCAATAGAAATGAATGGTAAATAATGTATTTTGTCATTTTGGAGTCACTTTAATTGTAAATAAGAACAGAATATGTTTCCAAACAATTCTACATTAATGTGGATGCTTCCATGATTACAGATAATCGTGAATGAATCGTGAATAATGATGAGTGAGAAAGTTACAGACACACAAATATCATACCCCCAAGACATGCTAACCTCTCACCATTACAGGTTAGCATTTTGGTGGGGTATGATATTTGTGCGTATGTAACTTTCTCACTGATCCTAATTTACGATTCATTCAGGATGATCCGTAATCATGGTAGCATCCACATTCATGTAGAAGTGTTTATAAACATATTATATTCTTATTTACAATAAAAGTGACTCCAAAATGACACAATACATTATTTACCATTCATTTCTATTGGGCACAAAGTAATCTAAAACACAACCAAAGAGCAAATGCATCGAACAGTCTGCACTTGAACTTCATAGTCATAGTATCATTTCAAATCCAAAGTGCTGGAGTACAGAGCCAAAACAACAAAACATTTGTCACTTGTCCCAATAATGTTGGCGCTCACTGTACATCACATTGCACATGGTCTCCCCCTACATACTGCTGTTTAGGAGTTGGACTGACAGGGGGATGATTGAGTGCTTATATCTGTTCAGCTTACACTGAGGATCTCTGTTGCGTCTGCCTGAGGGAAGAAGCTGAAACTCTGGGTGGAGTACATGGGAGGGGTCTGACTATTTTCTTGGCCTGTCCCATGATTGTTTGTTCATAAACACAGTCTGCAGTGACGGGTGCTACCTCACACCCATCACCTTCATGGCTGTCATGGCCAGGTGATTGATTTGTGATTTTAAGGTAACTGACAAGTTGCCAAAACAGGCTGAAATGCCATAGAATAGAATGCTCTTTATGACAGCATGATAGAATAGGAGCATGCCCTTCTGTTTGACTCCAAAAACCCTGAAACCTACTCAGAAAATAAAGGCGTTGTTAGACCCTAGAGCGTTTGTAAGAGTGGACCTGAGTAATGTCCACATTATGGACCACCACAGGTGAGTGGTCACCAACAGATTTGGGGTTGAAAACCATTTCCTCAGTGTGCTTGACATTTAGGATGAGGTGGTGGTCATCACACCACTGCACAAACCTCTGTATCTCTAACCTATACAGTAGTGTCAGTGTCTATACATTAGACCCAGAATGGCAGTATCATCAGAAAACTGGACAATATAGTTATCAGGGTGCCTACTTGTACATGCATTGGTATATAGTGTGAATAGGATAACTGAACTCTTAGCCTTGTGGGGCACTTGAATGACCTTGGGCTCAGCCAGTGTCTCATTCACTCTGACGTGCTGGATCCTGTTGGTCAGAAATGAGTCATACCACCTGACAGTATAGGGTTTGACTGACATCTGTCTGAGTTTACTGAGGAGGATGTGTGGCTGCAAGATGTTAAATGCTTAACTAAAATCCACAAATAGCAGTCGAACATAGGCTTTGGGGTTCTCCAGATGTTGCAGGATGAGATGCACTACGATGAGGATTGCTTCATCAGTGCCACGTTTGTATTTGTAAGCAAGCTGATAGGGGTCCTTTAATACTCTTGATTTTAAGCTGCCCAATTCTACAAGAGTTATTACATTGAGCCAAACACAATTTTATTGTCATCATCTGATGATAGGTCAAATAGATGCCATGAGTTATAATAATCAAACATAGATTTATTGGTAAATTAAAAACCAGTAGGCTGTTTGCTGCCCAGTTATACAAGAGTAATTATTATTATTAGTAATAAATAAAAAACTGGTAGACTAATAACTGACGTCATTACTTTTATTTTCATATTTAGACTATACGTGAGGTGTTTGTTGTGTGTTTTGTTAACATTTCAATGGCACAGTATGATTCTCTATCAAGAATAGAGTGCCTTTTAGATCTCCCAGTCTTGTTTCACACGGTCAGGAACTGACCAATAAAAATGTGTTAAGAAACTAAAAACAACACACTCAATCAAAACCGTCTAACCAATTACAGAGCTCTGGTGTAACTCCTATCACTGCTGTTCCTCCCACTTCTGTTGACACGCCCACTTTCAGACACACTCCACATATGCAGTTACCCTAAGTTACCCTTAGTTACCCATACTTATGATGAGGGGCTTCTCAAACAGATCATTCGACGTGAACCTGTGGCCTCTGATGCCGTCTGGGGGCAATTTTTGTGTTATCTGATCCCAGAAAAACTATCTCCCTATGACAGGGTCATTCTCACATGTATTGTCCAAAAAGATAATTGTTTCGCTGGGCCTCGGCATTTTCATATTTTCCAATATACTTAGTTTGTTATGGAATGCAGAGTTAAAATAAGATGTGCGTGTGAAAGAAATGTCTAGGATAGAAGGAGATATATTTTTCATCTCATAGAATAAAAAACCATGTCCATGGTATGCTGTACATCTCTATATGCTGCTCTCTAAGTGTTGTGCCCCACTGGCTGAGTCCCTGCTTCACTTAAAAAATAAAACACATTGAAAGAAAACACACATTCATGTATTGCTAATTAAAACTTGCCATGTGTCATTGTCTTTTAATACAATCATTGGGGTGAAAATGAATAATACAGGAGCTTTTGCATAGAGTGGAGTTCTGACACTGGGATGTCCAATCACAAATTACAATTACAAAATGGTAATTGATCAGGCAAGGGGAGTGGTGGTGGCGGTGAGCTTTGTCCTCATTGGGCGAGAAGCAAACTGACTTTATTCTTATTGGACATTTGCAGCAGAATAAAAAGCCTTAGTGTGGAAAATGTCTTGATTGGCAGAAATTATTTGAACCCCATTGTGAAAGGTTACTGCCCATGCCACGAAGCTGCCCCTCTAAACTCGAGGTGATGTGGGGATGTGTGGACGTTCGAGGCTGGGGTCATTCCGTTAAACAGAAATAGGGAGACATGGTTGACTATGCGAGCCCCAAACTTTTGGTACATTCAGTGCAAAATATATATGTATACACACAACAGGGACAGACATACAGTACATGTACAAGTATATACAAAGAAAAGAGCACGCATGGTACATACAGTGGGGAGAACAAGTATTTGATAGACTGCCGAAAATCCAGAAAATCACATTGTATGATTTTTAAGTAATTAATTTGCATTTTATTGCATGACATAAGTATTTGATACATCAGAAAAGCAGAACTTAATATTTGGTACAGAAACCTTTGTTTGCAATTACAGAGATCATACATTTCCTGTAGGTCTTGACCAGGTTTGCACACACTGCAGCAGGGATTTTGGCCCACTCCTCCATACAGACCTTCTCCAGATCCTTCAGGTTTCGGGGCTGTCACTGGGCAATACGGACTTTCAGCTCCCTCCAAAGATTTTCTTTGGGTTCAGGTCTGGAGACTGGCTAGGCCACTCCAGGACCTTGAGATGCTTCTTATGGAGCCACTCCTTAGTTTCCCTGGCTGTGCGTTTCGGGTCGTTGTCATGCTGGAAGACCCAGCAACGACCCATCTTCAATGCTCTTACTGAGGGAAGGAGGTTGTTGGCCAAGATCTCGCGATACATGGCCCCATCCATCCTCCCCTCAATACGGTGCAGTCGTCCTGTCCCCTTTGCAGAAAAGCATCCCCAAAGAATGATGTTTCCACCTCCATGCTTCACGGTTGGGATGGTGTTCTTGGGGTTGTACTCATCCTTCTTCTTCCTCCAAACACGGTCAGTGGAGTTTAGACAAAAAAGCTATATTTTTGTCTTATCAGACCACATGACCTTCTCCCATTCCTCCTCTGGATCATCCAGATGGTCATTGGCAAACTTCAGACGGACCTGGACATGCGCTGGCTTGAGCAGGGGGACCTTGCGTGCGCTGCAGGATTTTAATCCATGACGGCGTAGTGTGTTACTAATGGTTTTCTTTGAGACTGTGGTCCCAGCTCTCTTCAGGTCATTGACCAGGTCCTGCCGTGTAGTTCTAGGCTGATCCCTCACCTTCCTCATGATCATTGATGCCCCACGAGGTGAGATCTTGCATGGAGCCCCAGACCGAGGGTGATTGACCGTCATCTTGAACTTCTTCCATTTTCTAATAATTGCGCCAACAGTTATTGCCTTCTCACCAAGCTGCTTGCCTATTGTCCTGTAGCCCATCCCAGCCTTGTGCAGGTCTACAATTGTATCCCTGATGTCCGTACACAGCTCTCTGGTCTTGGCCATTGTGGAGAGGTTGGAGTCTGTTTGATTGAGTGTGTGGACAGGTGTCTTTTATACAGGTAACGAGTTCAAACAGGTGCAGTTAATACAGGTAATGAGTGGAGAACAGGAGGGCTTCTTAAAGAAAAACTAACAGGTCTGTGAGAGCCGGAATTCTTACTGGTTGGTAGGTGATCAAATACTTATGTCATGCAATAAAATGCAAATCAATTACTTAAAAATCATACAAATGTGATTTTCTGGATTTTTGTTTTAGATTCCGTCTCTCACAGTTGAAGTGTACCTATGATAAAAATGACAGACCTCTAAATGCTTTGTAAGTAGGAAAACCTGCAAAATCGTCAGTGTATCAAATACTTGTTCTCCCCACTGTATACAGGTGCTCTCACTTCCTCGTCGTCATTCATTACAGCCATATTGGTTCTCCATGTAGCCATGAACCATGACCTTTAACCTCTAACCTCTGACATATCATCACGACAAGTGAACACTTGAATGTAACTAAACAAATCCAAATCCCCTTAAAGCGTGCTGGCATAGTACTTCAGTAACACTCGTCATAACCTGTCATATAAACAACATAATGCATGTTATAACATTTCATAGTTACTGAACCCATGCACAATGGGGCACAAAACGTAGAGATTTATTTGATGTATCCCTCGTCACGTCTTTGGACGTATTTATAACAGTGCAACGAACACATTATAGCAACATACCCTAAAGTACTATCCGGCTCCTCCCGCCCTTTTCTCCACATCGATAGTGATATCCTCATGCAAAAGCTAATAAGGACAAACTTGTGTTGCACTATTTTGGCATGCAAATATCGAGCTATAACACAACACCATCTAGGGGTTCCGGACTCAGTGCAGCTCACAGAGTTGCTGAGATGGACCCTGCATGCAGTATCGAGCCAGGCTGAGATATGAAGGCTGCCTCCACAGAGCATCACAGTGGGGCTTCTATTACTCTCTACTCCAGCCCGGGTTGTCTGTCTAGCTCACATAGACCTCTGTACAGTAGTGTGTGCACCCCATAGAAAACATGTGTATACGTGTCTGTGTACACGTGTGTGTGTGTGTGTGTCTAAATAAATCCTTTGGGTAGGGGTTATGCACTGAGAAGTCCAAAACCATGATGAACACATGCTTTCAAGAAATCGTAAGCATCTCTGTTGGTGTGTAGTGTATGCCCCGAGCTTAAAGATGCTTCTATTGCTGTGTCAACGGTACTGAAGTAAGTACCCATATATCATGTGCTGCCCTCTTGTGTTTGCATCCTGTAACTGTTTTGGAATACACTTAAAGCTAGAATCCTTACTTGAAAGAATAACAAAGGGCACCCCGCCTCTGTTTTTGTAAAAAGCTGAGGGATGGGCCTGGAGAAATGTAACCCCTCTCAAATCATAGACAGAGCTATGGATGCAAGGACTGAACATCCAGTTTTGAGGCTATACAGTTTGTTTACATTTACATTGTTTACAAACATTGGAGTAAAACAAGTTTATATTTTAAGTTCTGATGGGGTACAATAGTTGAACTAAGTTCATGATGCATTTATAAGTTATATTCTTCAAGAATCAATGGGTATATATCATTAATTTATAGGTCTAAAAATGGATAAAGGTCGCAACTAAGGATTCTAGCTTTAAGAGTTGTGGCTCTGTATTTTTTTTGTGTGTGACACACCTAAAGCCTTTTGAATGTCATTTTGACTAACCAAATAAACAATACAAAGTCTCTCGTTACAACTCAGTTTTCAGTTGTGATCCAATAGGAAATGGACGCAACCCTTCGCAAAACAATGAGTGAAAGTGTCTCTCATGTCAAGGCACGTGTCCGATGCCACTTTGAGTCTCGGCTTCCATATTCCTCAATCAACCACAGTCAAATAGTATGAGCTACACTTCCTCGTTCGGCTCCGATGTTTCTTCTTCTTCTTTGAAGGCTCCTCAGTCCTCCTACTACAGTAAGCTGGAGGTTCATACATTCACTCTTTTATGTGATACATTCATCAGTTCACTGAATGGGAGAAAAATTACATCAGTGAGAAATAAAGCCTTTTGTTTGGCAATGTCTCAGCGTGTGTGTGTGTGTACATGCGTGTGGAGCTACATGCGTCTATGAGAAAGTGCATCTCATCTATTTGGAAAAAGAGTTACCCTACAATTGTATTTGTATCCGTAAATCAGTGTGTGTCAGTTTTAAAGCCTTGCTCATGTAGTCTAACATAAGAAGATAAGTACAGTGTGTTTTGGAGTGTGACAATGCCTTTGGTGCCCCTTAGGAGCTCTGACATACAATTTCATCCCCTCAAAAATTATAACAGTCTTACTCATGAGAGTCATCTTGAAATTGTGTGCGTGTGTGAGTGCATGTGTGTGTGTGTATGCTAGAAGCCAAGGCATTAGTCCATAATGTATTATAGTGTGCAAAGTCTGCAGCCCCAGAGTAGAAATTGACACAGTTCTGAGGTCCAGAGCACAAGGTCACTCCAGGAGGAAGCATATGGGATTAGGATAAGGTTTATCTGGGCTTGAAGTGCAGGCTGAACCCCTGGAGGAATAAGAAGGACTGGAGATACAGTAACCAAGGCCATTAAACTGATAAGAGATAAAGCACAATTGTGGTTGTTGTACGCAGGAATCGAACGGAGGGCATCAGTGCAGGTAAAAGAACAGTAACGTTATTCCAGGAAGTATGGGATCATGGAGCAGGGAGGTATAGCAAAGCCAGGGGGGTCAAATTGGGATTGTCTTGGTGGTGGAATTGTCCCCAAAAGTTTGTTTCAATGATAATTTATTGTAGATGTCTATTCAGTTTCCATTGTGTACTGTGAGTACTGTCTCGCCTCAAGCTAAGGTGGTGGTGGGATTTCCTCTCTACCATAGTTTTTTCCCAATTCAACCCCTGGCTGCGGCTGACATTTTGGAGAGGTTACTCCAGGCCAAAGGTGCTGGTTTCCTCCACGGCCGTCAGCATTTTCTCGTAGAGCATGGAGAACGATGGGTACGGCGGGAGGTCCAGACGGTTAAAGCATGTGTGAGCCCTGTAGAGAGACAGACCGATAGTGAGAGGAGTACACCCATGCGTGTACTATGTGCTTAATATACACACACATTCTACTTTATATTGTGCAACAGTGGCGGTCGGTGCCGTTTAAAATGGAGGATGCCGTTTATTTTTTTAGGAGCATGGCCTTATTTCTATTACAGCATATTGGATGACTGTCATTCATATTCCATTCACCCAACTCAATGTAACATCGATAGATTTAGGCTACTACATGATACTTGAATTTCCCTATACCTAGGTTGCTACAACCTATAAAATAAAGTTCCTTAGGTGCACAGGTCGAGATAATTTTTAATAATCAAGTGGACAGACAGTGACACATTCAATACCACTTTGCACACTCTTGCCTGAATCTAGCAGATCTAGGGTGTAATCATTAGTCCAACGGTTGCAAATGAGAGTTTCTATTGGACAAATTCAGGTATGTTTATCCCCGTTTCGTTCCCTTTGCTTCCATTCAAGATACTTTTTTCAACAGAATCGGCGGAATGAATATACCCCTAATCACACACAAACACAGTTCACTTTCATAGCAGCCACATACAAACAGCATGATCACTTTGCTGGTTGTAATTCATTCTCGCATCTACGCGCTCTCCTCTCTCACCTTTTCACTTCGCTTGTGGACTTCAGTGCACAACACATCAGCTATCTGTGACCAGGCGAAAAAAGCTTTCCAAGCCAAACATTCATATTATAAAAGCGACACACAACCTACATCATTGTCACCATCTCACGTAATTGTCAACATAGCTAATAGAACTAAACGCATTAGTAAACCCGCTACAATCATGCAGTACAGTGTACAGTCAGCAAGCACTTTAGCAGTTACACCGGCACGCCCGGTGGCAATAAATTAATAAAACCGAAAGCGTTCCAGTGTTGGATAGCAATAGCCAGCTAGCTAACATACTGTAGCATCCCTCTGTTTTTAGCCAGCTGTTTGAGTAGGCTAAACTAGCTAGCTAAGTAAGTGAAAGTGAAAAAATAGAAGACATTTATTTGTTCAAAACTGTTCAACTATTGTCTTTCTCTCTCTTTGAGTCAACTACTCACCACATTTTATGCACTGCAGTGCTAGCTAGCGGTAGCTTATGCTTTCAGTATTAGATTAATTCTCTAATCCCTTGATTGGGTGGACAAAATTGCAGTTCATGCTGCAAGAGCTCTGATAGGTTGGAGGTCGTCCTCTGGAAGTTGTCATAATTATTGTGTAAGTCTACGGAAGGCGGTGAGAACCATGAGCCTCCTAGGTTTTGTATTGAAGTCAAGTCAGAGGAGGACGGAAACGAGCTGTCTTCCAGCTACTTCATGGTGCTTCCCTATAGAGTGCTGTTGAGGCTACTGTAGACCTTCATTGCAAAACAGTGTGTTTTAATCAATTATTTGGTGACGTGAATATATTTAGTATAGTTGTATCTAAAAATGATAGTTTAATTTTTTTATGTTTCACTATTAAAACTTTTATTAAATTCACTGAGGAGGATGGTCCTGCCCTTCCTCCTCTGAGGAGCATCCACTGATGTGCACACACATCACATACACACACACACACACACACACACAGTACACACAAGAAAATGGCGACAGAAGCGGAAAATGTAGAATAGCTCACACAAACAGGTAGGCAAATATGGACAGACAGACAGGTGTACTGTACCTGGGTAAGGAGGTGATTTTGCCCCACTTCTCCACACAGAACCTGCGTGGTCCATTGCTACCTCTGAGGGAGGCAAAGCCCTCATAGGGAATACTGGATGTTCCTGTCACAAACTAGGGAGAAATACACAATGTTAACAATCCAATTTAGGTAACACTTCTTTTTTTTACAGGACCTAATAACCAGGTATTTACCTAGAAAATACATGTAAAAAAGGGCAATTACATCCATTTTTCTCAGAAATTACTTCTGGGTCACTAGGAGATTAATTGTAACAGGAAGTACCAATTTTAAGCAAGTAAATTCACATTCAATACCAGATAAATACCAGTGGTAACAGGGCTGTAAAATAAAGAGTTATTGTAAGTTAAGACTGGGGAGCTCAGCCTTTCGTAAGTATCAAAATCTGTTGGAGTTTCCCCTGAAAAGTAGTACCTGCAGCAGTCTCAGTCTCTGCTCATTGTTGAACCTCTCCACTGCCGCCCAGAACCAGCGGATGACTATGTGGCTGTCATGATACCCTTGGGAGAAAGATGGAAGCCTCCTGTTCTTAAAAAGTACAATCTGTAACGTTCATGTCCAGTCAAAAGTGTTGCCCCTGCACTTGTTTGTAAACTGGGTGGGTTGTTTGGGGCCAAGCAGTAACACCTGATTCCACTAATCAAAGTCATGATCTAATCTTTGAAGACTAAGATTAGCAGAATTAGAAAAAGCTTGCCCCCACAACATCTGACCCTCCCAGGCCCACCACAGCTCCCCTGTCTCTACCTCCTCTGTACTCGGTGTTGTTCCTCCAGTCTGCCAGGTCGATCTCTGCAGTGCCAGCGATCACCAGCTCCAGCTCCCGGGCATCAAACACCGATACCAGCCGCACGTCCACCACCTAACCAATGCATGTCACAATACTAATGTATTATCTATCACAGAGACATTGCCACCTGGCCAATACATATTGCAATACTGATACACCCCTAATTAATTCAGAGTAACCACATGGAATGTTAATGGCCTGCATGATTATCTATTTCATTATATCTACAGTGAGGGAATTAAGTATTTGATCCCCTGCTGATTTTGTACGTTTGCCCACTGACAAAGACATGATCAGTCTATAATTTTAATGGTAGGTTTATTTGAACAGTGAGAGACAGAATAACAACAACAAAAATCCAGAAAAATGCATGTCAGAAATATTATAAATTGATTTGCATTTTAATGAGGGAAATAAGTATTTGACCCCTCTGCAAAACATGACTTAGAACTTGGTGGCAAAACCCTTGTTGGCAATCACAGAGGTCAGACATTTCTTGTAGTTGGCCACCAGGTTTGCACACATCTCAGGAGGGATTTTGTCCCACTCCTCTTTGCAGATCTTCTCCAAGTCATTAAGGTTTCGAGGCTGACATTTGGCAACTCAAACCTTCAGCTCCCTCCACAGATTTTCTATGGGATTAAGGTCTGGAGATTGGCTAGGCCACTCTAGGACCTTAATGTGCTTCTTCTTGAGCCACTCCTTTGTTGCCTTGGCCGTGTGTTTTCCGTAATTGTTTGCTGGAATACCCATCCACGACCCATTTTCAATGCCCTGGCTGAGGGAAGGAGGTTCTCACCCAAGATTTGACGGTACATGGCCCCGTCCCTCGTCCCTTTGATGCAGTGAAGTTGTCCTGTCCCCTTACCAGAAAAACACCCCCAAAGCATAATGTTTCCACCTCCATGTTTGATGGTGGGGATGGTGTTCTTGGGGTCATAGGCAGCATTCCTCCTCCTCCAAACACGGCGAGTTGAGTTGATGCCAAAGAGCTCGATTTTGGTCTCATCTGACCACAACACTTTCACCCAGTTCTCCTCTGAATCATTCAGATGTTCATTGGCAAACTTCAGACGGGCCTGTATATGTGCTTTCTTGAGCAGGGGGACCTTGCGGCCGCTGCAGGATTTCAGTCCTTCACGGCGTAGTGTGTTACGAATTGTTTTCTTGGTGACTATGGTCCCAGCTGCCTTGAAATCATTGACAAGATCCTCCCGTGTAGTTCTGGGCTGATTCCTCACCGTTCTCATGATCATTGCAACTCCACGTGGTGAGATCTTGCATGGCGCCCCAGGCCGAGGGAGATTTACAGTTATTTTGTGTTTCTTCCATTTGCGAATAATCGCACCAACTGTTGTCACCTTCTCACCAAGCTGCTTGGCGATGGTCTTTTAGCCCATTCCAGCCTTGTGTAGGTCTACAATCTTGTCCCTGACATCCTTGGAGAGCTCTTTGGTCTTGGCCATGGTGGAGAGTTTGGAATCTGATTGATTGATTGCTTCTGTGGACAGGTGTCTTTTATACAGGTAACAAGCTGAGATTAGGAGCACTCCCTTTAAGAGTGCTCCCCCATGGGTCAAATACTTATTTCCCTCATTAAAATGCAAATCAATTTATAACATTTTTGACATGCGTTTTTCTGGATTTTTGTTGTTGTGATTCTGTCTCTCACTGTTCAAATAAACCTACCATTAAAATGATAGATTGATAATTTCTTTGTCAGTGGGCAAACATACAAAATCAGCAGGGGATCAAATACTTTTTTCCCACACTGTATTTAAGATACATTACCACCTGCTGCATCGTTATCTATTACACAATACACATACTGTACATTACCACAATGTAACTGTGCAACATTATCTATTGCAGATACAATATCACTTGACCAATACATATCACAATGATGGACCATTATTGATGATGTGTGTGATGTGATAGGGCCCTGTGTTTTGTACAATCATGTCACATGACCTAGATTTGAACCTTTATTTAAAGCTTTTTCATCAAACTGTCCCCTTATCTTTATATTTCAGATGGTCCAGCACCATCCTCTGACAATTGCTTTCATTTTTGGTGCAACTAATTTCAGGATAAGGCTTAAAATACAGGATAAAATCATACTATAGTGAGCTCCTAAAGTATTGGGACAGTGACACATTTTTTGTTGTTTTGGCTCTGTCTCCAGCACTTTGGATTTGAAATGATACAATGACTATGAGGTTGATGTAAAACTGTCAGCTTTAATTTGAGTGTATTTCTATCCATATCGGATGAACCGTTTAGAAATTACAGCACTTTTTGTACATAGTCCCCCCATTTTAGGGGACCAAAAGTATTGTGACAAAATTCACTTATATGTGTATTAAAAGTAGCCAAAAGTTAAGTATTTGGTCCCATTTCATAGTCCACAATCAAGCTTGTGACTCTACAAATTTGTTGGATGCATTTGCTGTTTGTTTTGGTTGTGTTTCAGATTATTAGAAATGAATGGTAAACAATTTATTGTGTCATTTTAGATTCACTTTTATTGTAAATAAGAATAGTATATGTTTCTAAACACTTCTAAATGAATGTGGATGCTACCATGATTACTGATAATTCTGACTGAATCTTGTTATTGTAATTGTGAGAGGTTAGCATGTCTTGGGGGTATGATTACAGATAATCCTGAATAAATTCTGGATAATGAGTGAGAAAGTTAGATGCAGAAATACTGTATCATACCTCCCAAGAAATTCTAACATCCCCTGTTACTGTAATGGTGAGAGTTTAGCATGTCTTGGGGGTATATTTGTGCGTCTGTGACATTCACCACTTGAACTTCATAGTCATTGCATCATTTCAAATCCAAAGTGCTGGAGTACAGAGCTAAAACAACAAAACATGTGTCACTGTCCCAATACTTTTTGGAGCTCACTGGTGGTCAAAAGTTTTGAGAATGACACAAATATTAATTTTCACAAAGTCTGCTGCCTCAGTTTTTATGATGGCAATTTGCATATACTCCAGAATGTTATGAAGAGTGATCAGATGAATTGAATTTAATTGCAGTCCCTCTTTGCCATGAAAATGCACTTAATCCCAAAAAAAACATTTCCACTGCATTTCAGCCCTGCCACAAAAGGACCAGCTGACATCATGTCAGGTGATTCTCTCGTTAACACAGGTGAGAGTGTTGACGAGGACAAGGCTGGAGATCACTCTGTCATGCTGATTGAGTTAGAATAACAGACTGGAAGCTTTAAAAGGAGGGTGGTGCTTGAAATCATTGTTCTTCCTCTGTTAACCATGGTTACCTGCAAGGAAACAGGTGCAGTCATCATTGCTTTGCACAAAAAGGGCTTCACAGGCAAGGATATTGCTGCTAGTAAGATTGCACCTAAATCAACCATTTATCGGATCATCAATAACTTCAAGGAGAGAGGTTCAATTGTTGTGAAGAAGGCTTCAGGGCGCCCAAGAAAGTCCAGCAAGCGCCAGGATCGTCTCCTAAAGTTGATTCAGCTGTGGGATCAGGGCACCACCAGCGCAGAGCTTGCTCAGGAATGGCAGCAGGCAGGTGTGAGTGCATCTGCCGCACAGTGAGGCGAAGACTTTTAGAGGATGGCCTGGTGTCAAGAAGGGCAGCGAGGAAGCCACTTCTCTCCAGGAAAAACATCAGGGACAGACTGATATTCTGCAAAAGGTACAGGGATTGGACTGCTGAGGACTGGGAAAAGTCATTTTCTCTGATGAATCCCCTTTCCGATTGTTTGGGGCATCCGGAAAAAAGCTTGTCCGGAGAAGACAAGGTGAGCGCTACCATCAGTCCTGTGTCATGCCAACAGTAAAGCATGCTGAGATCATTCATGTGTGGGGTTGCTTCTCAGCCAAGGGAGTGGGCTCACTCACAATTTTGCCTAAGAACACAGCCATGAATAAAGAATGGTACCAACACATCCTCCGAGAGCAACTTCTCCCAACCATCCAAGAACAGTTTGGTGACGAACAATGCCTTTTCCAGCATGATGGAGCACCTTGCCATAAGGCAAAAGTGATAACTAAGTGGCTCTGGGAACAAAACATCGACATTTTGGGTCCATAGCCAGGAAACTCCCCAGACCTTAATCCCATTGAGAACTTGTGGTCGATCCTCAAGAGGCGGGTGGACAAACAAAAATCCACCAATTCTGACAAACTCCAAGCATTGATTATGCAAGAATTAGCTGCCATCAGTCAGGATGTGGCCCAGAAGTTAATTGACAGCATGCCAGGGCGGATTGCAGAGGTCTTGAAAAAGAAGGGTCAACACTGCAAATATTGACTCTTTGCATAAACTTAATGTAATTGTCAATAAAAGCATTTGACACTTATGGAATGCTTGTAATTATACTTCAGTATACCATAGTAACATCTGACAAAAAGCAGCAAACTTTGTGAAGACCAATACTTGTGTCATTCTCAAAATTTTTGACCACGACTGTATGTCACATGATTGCGCAAAACACAGGGCCCTACCTCATAGAAGCCTCGCACAAGGCTCTCCGTCTGCTGAGCAACACCCCTTTCGATGCGCCACTTAACCATGCCCTCGATGTACTCCTTCTTATTCTTCTCTGACACTGGAATACCTGCCCCGCCTGGCTTCAGCTCTCTCTCTGTGATCTAAAGGGCCGTAGAGATTGATACACAATATCGGGTGAATCATAGTCTGGGTACCAGTCTTTTTAGCTAGCATTCCACTTCTTGACAGTCCTGTCATTTGCCAAAGAGACTGGCCTTTCTTAAATCTTCAAATATGAACATTCTATCATTAATGAGCTTGAGGAGATCAGAGGATTTGATCCTGATTAGATAACCCTCATAGCTATCCTCCAATCACAAAGGTTATGCAAATATTGGTACTCTTTGGTCTCCACAGATCCGTTGGAGTTTGGTTGTTAAGCAACTGATTTTAGTTGTCCAGAGGAAAACCAGTCTGTCAGAAGTTGTTAGCGCACATCTAAATTCTCAAATTAAATACATACTGCAATTCCAACCACAAATATCATACAGCAACTTGCCTAGCTAACAGCTAAATGTTGGTTTTTGACTTTTATACAGATGTTGGATGTTAACTTGATTACTCTTTTGTCACTGAGAATGTTCCTGTTGTTTCAAGAAATTCAAATGAGCCTAGTGATTCCTTGAAAATGAGCAGTTCTCTTTCTCTCCATGGGGGGGCAGTTGAGTCATTGGGTCTGCTATCAAAATAATATTATATTTTGCTCGCTCAAATGCTAGGCCTGGGTATTATTACCGGAACATTCAAATGTACAAAAATTTATCTGAAATGCAGCCATACACATCATCAACCGTTGTTTTATATAGCTTAATAACAGAAGATAGATATTGGTCTCCACTAGGCTACGACATACAAGTGTGGAGTGTATCCTAAGGTTACGAATGACCTGTCAAGATTTTGTTCAATCATTGCCAGGGGTGGTCTAGATTTAGGGTCGCTGCCTTCAGCCCGCACATATAGGCCTATCGTGTCGTTCTGACACAAATAACTCAATGCCCCTGATTGACTTGATTTAGTTACACATTACAAAAATGGACAGACCAGGGATAATTTAAGTAATGACCATACCAGACACTTTTGGATAACATAAATAGGAAACAAATAAAATAATAACAGTATGCTACACCAACATTAGTTTCCATTCATACAGTGTCAGGTAAATTGCAACAGTATATTTGCCATGGTAAACGAGGAAATACTTTATTTGTTATTGTATGGAATGATTGTCAAGTAGATCAAATCGACCTTAGTCTGTTAAAAAGGGACTACGTTTTTCCGATGACAATACCAACCAGAGGGCGAACATATTTTGAAAGACTTTGGTTGCAAGCAGGACTAAGGCAGAGAGGAAGAGGCGAAGCGACACTTACAAATATGTACCATGGTACTACTATGGTACTTTCATTCATACCATGGTACTACAATGGTACTTTCACTTATACCATGGTATATTCAGAATCATGGAAATGTACCATGGTTTTGCTTTACAGTATGATGGTAGTACCATGTTACTGCCATTGTACCTAAATATTACAATGGTACTTTCACTTATACCATGGTATATTCAGAATCATGGAAATGTACCATGGTTTTGCTTTACAGTATGATGGTAGTACCATGTTACTGCCATTGTACCTAAATATGACCATGGTATTGCATCATTTATACCATGGTAGATGTGGATCATGGAAATACCATGGTTTTAACCTGCATTATATATTCTACCATGGTAATGCACAATTATGATAAATGGTATCAATAATTATCATATTGTACCATGTTTATTAATTGTGCGTTACCATAGCACAATGGCAGTATAATGCATTAAATAAATAAACCGCTCAAGGTCAAAAGAGGTTAGTTGCAGTAGCAGTGTGTGGGTAAAATCACTGGAGAAGCCAAGCATTTAGAAAAACATGTTGACTCACCCTACTTGTAGAGAAATGCCAATACCATCCTCCTCTCTTTCATGTTGACGAAACGGTCTATCACTCTGTCATACAGTACACGCTTTTATTTTTTGTTGTCCTAGGCTATCTGGCTAAAATGCTTGTTCGCTAGCCTAACTCCCATTCATGAGAAACAATTCAAGTTGTTTCTGTTGATGACGTGTGCTCTCAAAGCGATTTGATAGGAGAGACATCAATTCTAATCTTGCTTCCCTTGACACCTTTCTTTTTTTACCAGGACCATTCACAGTTGAGCTCGCTCAGTTTAGCTCAACGCTGATTGGCTAACGTTTTATACTTTTTTTGTCAATGCACGCCAAATGCTCGCTGGCTTCTCTTGCATTCAATGCTACGGGCGGCAACGATGTCATACTCGTTTGGACCAGACAGCATCAGATACAGTGGGGAAAAAAAGTATTTAGTCAGCCACCAATTGTGCAAGTTCTCCCACTTAAAAAGATGAGAGAGGCCTGTAATTTTCATCATAGGTACACGTCAACTATGACAGACAAAATGAGAAAAAAATTCCAGAAAATCACATTGTAGGATTTTTTATGAATTAATTTGCAAATTATGGTGGAAAATAAGTATTTGGTCAATAACAAAAGTTTCTCAATACTTTGTTATATACCCTTTGTTGGCAATGACACAGGTCAAACGTTTTCTGTAAGTCTTCACAAGGTTTTCAACACACTGTTGATGGTATTTTGGCCCATTCCTCCATGCAGATCTCCTCTATAGCAGTGATGTTTTGGGGCTGTCGCTGGGCAACACGGACTTTCAACTCCCTCCAAAGATTTTCTATGGGGTTGAGATCTGGAGACTGGCTAGGTCACTCCAGGACCTTGAAATGATTCTTACGAAGCCACTCCTTCGTTGCCCGGGCGGTGTGTTTGGGATCATTGTCATGCTGAAAGACCCAGCCCCGTTTCATCTTCAATGCCCTTGCTGATGGAAGGAGGTTTTCACTAAAAAATTCACGATACATGGCCCCATTCATTCTTTCCTTTACACGGATCAGTCGTCCAGGTCCCTTTGCAGAAAAACAGCCCCAAAGCATGATGTTTCCACCCCCATGCTTCACAGTAGGTATGGTGTTCTTTGGATGCAACTCAGCATTCTTTGTCCTCCAAACACGACGAGTTGAGTTTTTACCAAAAAGTTATATTTTGGTTTCATCTGACCATATGACATTCTCCCAATCCTCTTCTGGATCATCCAAATGCACTCTAGCAAACTTCAGACGGGCCTGGACATGTACTGGCTTAAGCAGGGGGACACGTCTGGCACTGCAGGATTTGAGTCCCTGGCGGCGTAGTGTGTTACTGATGGTAGGCTTTGTTACTTTGGTCCCAGCTCTCTGCAGGTCATTCACTAGGTCCCCCCGTGTGGTTCTGGGATTTTCGTTCACCGTTCTTGTGATCATTTTGACCCCACGGGGTGAGATCTTGCGTGGAGCCCCAGATCGAGGGAGATTATCAGTGGTCTTGTATGTCTTCCATTTCCTAATAATTGCTCCCACAGTTGATTTCTTCAAACCAAGCTGCTTACCTATTGCATATTCAGTCTTCCCAGCCTGGTGCAGGTCTACAATTTTGTTTCTGGTGTCCTTTGACAGCTCTTTGGTCTTGGCCATAGTGGAGTTTGGAGTGTGACTGTTTGAGGTTGTGGACAGGTGTCTTTTATACTGATAACAAGTTCAAACAGGTGCCATTAATACAGGTAACGAGTGGAGGACAGAAGAGCCTCTTAAAGAAGAAGTTACAGGTCTGTGAGAGCCAGAAATCTTGCTTGTTTGTAGTTGACCAAATACTTATTTTCCACCATAATTTGCAAATAAATTCATTAAATATCCTACAATGTGATTTTCTGGATTTTTTTTTCTAAATTTGTCTGTCATAGTTGACGTGTACCTATGATGAAAATTACAGGCCTCTCTCATCTTTTTAAGTGGGAGAACTTGTACAATTGGTGGCTGACTAAATACTTTTTTCCCCCACTGTATATGGCCTACACTTAGAGAGACAGAGGGGTGCTGTTTCGCTCGCTCGGATGCTTTCTACTGTGAGATAAATTCCCAAGAGGCGGAATGTAAGGAAAATTATGAAATACAGAGATGAAAGATCAATTATTATAAGACTTTGATTTTATTTTTAAGTTACAATTTTTGGGGAAGCCTGGCTTCCCTTGTCGTCCATGAATACACGCCACTGGTTAATTGGTATTATACTGATGAATTTATATATCAGTATGAGCAAGTTTCTGATAAAGACAGAGGCAGGCTACTATTGTTGGTCTTAGTTATTCTCCTTTCCCTTAGTTAAACCACATAAGAAAGCAGCAGAAGGGTTCTGGAAACCTAAAAAAAACCTCTGTAATAAGAAAACAAGTTGTATAAAATGTTTCTCACAAATCCCTCTCCTGAATTCTGCAAATTACAAAAAGTAGAAGAACAAATTTACTCACCTACTTCGGATATCCCAAAAAATGTATTTTACTAACAAATTCCAAGAATCCTTAAATAATATAACGTCAACTGTTGAATAAGAAAAAGCTATCTACAACTATTCCATCTCAATTTATTGTTGGAAATAAGTCCAATAGTGATCCTGATGTTATTTCATGTGAATTTAATATATTTTTTGTGAATGTGGGTTCCTCTCTGTCAAAGAATATTGAGAAAACTGATGGGAATCCCTTGGATTACATTAAGGGACATTTCCCTTCTCTGCTTCAGTTTGATCGTCCTGCTGTAATGGATGAAATTGGTAACAAAGATAGCAGGTCATGATGAGATTGGTGCCTCTTTGGTGAAATAAGTTTCTTCGTCGATTAATGAGCCTCTAACGCAGATCTTCACCAAATCTATGCAAACAGGTATCATTCCTAAAAATTTGAATATTGCCAAAGTTATCCCCCTCTATAAATCTGGGGATCCAAGATCTTTTACAAATTATTGCCCAATATCGGTACTACCATGTTTTTCTAAAATCCTAGAAAAATTGGTGTATAAGAGAAAGTTGAAACATTTAAATCAACACTGTATTCTATATGATCACCAATATGGTTTGTGTAAAAACTACTCCACAGATACGGCTCTTTTGCGACTTGCGGATAAAATCTTTACAGCCCTTAACAACAATGAATACGCTCTTGTTATCTTTTTAGATTCATCCAAAGCATTTGACACAGTTGATCATAAAATATACTCTCTAAATTGAATTATTACGGTTTTCATGATTATACATATAATTGGTTATATAGTTATGTTTACGATAGAGAACAATTTGTTTATGCAAATAGCTGTGCATCTACAGGGCCAAGGTATCCTGTGATGCGCCACAGGGTTTGATAATTGGACCTTTGTTTTTCCTAATATATATCAATGACCTTGCTGCTGTGTCTTCTACCATACTTCCCATTCTCTTTGCTGATGATACCAATTTGATTTTATGACTGTCACGAACGTCTAGTAGCGAAGTAGACCAAGGCGCAGCGTGTGAAAGAAACATGACTTTATATTATATTAAAGTTTCTAACAAACAAACAAAACACGACTCGTGAAGTCCAAACGGTTACACTGACCGAACACGGAACAAAAACCCACAACCCCAAGGTGAAAACAGACAGTATAAATATGGCTCCCAATCAGAGATAACGAGCCGACAGCTGACACTCGTTACCTCTGATTGGGAGTCACTCATTCAAACAAAGAAATACAACCACATAGAACAACCCAACCAAACAGAACACCACGAAACGAACACACCCTGGCTCAACATACAAAGTCCCGGAGCCAGAGCGTGACAGTACCCCCCCCTAAAGGCGCGGACTGCGACCGCGCCTCAAAACCCCAAACAGGGGAGGGCTGGGTGGGCATTTCTCCTCGGAGGCGGCTCCGGCTCCGGGCTTGACCACCACCCTTCCACAATCCCCCCGTAGCGCCCCCGGTCCGGTCTGACCCCGCTGGCTGGATCTGGACCGGACATAGACGGAGCGGATTGCTCAAACTCCGTAGTGGAGTAGCTGACCTGATCAGGCAGCGGACTGACGACGCGCACCCCTGGCTTGGCGCGTGAGGCAGGCACGGACCGGACCTGGCTGACGATACGCACCCTTGGCTTGGTGCGTGGAGCCGGAACGGACCTCACCAGGCTGACGACTCGCATCCTTGGCTTGGTGCGAGTAGCAGGAATGGGCTGGATCAGGCTGACGACTCGCACCCTTGGCTTGGTGCGAGTAGCAGGAACGAGCTGGACCAGGCCGACGACGCACCCCGTAGGCTTGGTGCGTGGAGCAGGAACAGGCCGGGCAGGGCTGTCGACGCAAACCGTAGACTTGGTGCGTGGAGCAGGAACAGGCCGGGCAGGGCTGTCGACGCACACCGTAGACTTGGTGCGTGGAGCAGGAACAGGCCGGGCAGGGCTGTCGACGCACACCGTAGACTTGGTGCGTGGAGCAGGAACAGGCCGGGCAGGGCTGTCGACGCACACCGTAGACTTGGTGTGTGGAGCAGGAACAGGCCGGGCAGGGCTGTCGACGCACACCGTAGACTTGGTGCGAGGAGCAGGAACAGGCCGGGCAGGGCTGTCGACGCACACCGTAGACTTTGTGCGTGGAGCAGGAACAGGCCGGGCAGGGCTGTCGACGCACACCGTAGACTTGGTGCGAGGAGCAGGAACAGGCCGGGCAGGGCTGGCGACGCACACCGTAGGTTTGATGCGTGGAGCAGGAACAGGCCGGGCAGGGCTGTCGACGCACACCGTAGGCTTAGTGCGTGGAGCAGGGACAGGCCGGGCTGGGCTGACGACGCACACCGTAGGCTTAGTGCGTGGAGCAGGGACAGGCCGGGCTGGGCTGACGACACACACCGTAGGCTTGGTGCGTGGAGCAGGGACAGGCCGGGCAGGGCTGGCAACGCACACCGTAGGCTTGGTGCGTGGAGCAGGAACAGGCCGGGCTGGGCTGTCGACCCACACCGTAGGCTTGGTGCGTGGAGCAGGGACAGGCCGGGCAGGGCTGGCGACGCACACCGTAGGCTTGGTGCGTGGAGCAGGGACAGGCCGGACTGGGCTGACGACGCACACCGTAGGCTTAGTGCGTGGAGCAGGGACAGGCCGGACTGGGCTATGGAGACGGATAGGAGACCTGGAGTGAAGAGCTGCCACAACCCGTCCTGGCTGAATGCCTACCTTCACACACTCTGTGTGAGGCATCAGCACAGGACGTACAGGGCTGTGTACCCGTACTTGCATAACTGCACGTGATACTGGCGCAGGATATCCGGGACCGAGGAGAGGCACTGGAGGCCCCGAGCGCTGAGCCGGCACACTCCGTCCTGGCTGCATGCCCACCTTCGCACAACACGTGCGGGATGCTCGCACAGGACGTACCGGACTATGCCGGACCACTCGTGGCACAGTGCGCAGCTCCGCATACCGCGGAACCTGCCCAGTCTCATGCTGCCATGCCTGAGTACGGGGAGTTGGCTCTGCTCTCCATCCAGGCTCCGCCAACCTGCCTTCTGGCCCCCAAAACCCGGTGGCCTTCTCTCCTCTTCTCCTATTTCGCCCTGTGGCAGCCTCCTGCTGCCCAGTCGCCCATGCCGTGTGACCCCCCCTAAAAAATTATTGGGGGTGCCTCTCGTCCATCCGACGATGGCACTGCTGACGCCGCTGCTCCTCTCCTGCCTGGGTCTCCCCCTTCATTGCCCTCCGGTACCGGACGGCCTCCTCCTCGGTAATCTGCCCCCAACCGAGGAGGACATCCACCAGAGTCACCTCCTGCGTGTGTTCCTGGACACGCTGCTTGGTCGTTGTATGGTGGGTTTTTCTGTCACGAACGTCTAGTAGCGAAGTAGACCAAGGCGCAGCGTGTGAAAGAAACATGACTTTATTATATTAAAGTTTCTAACAAACAAACAAAACACGACTCGTGAAGTCCAAACGGTTACACTGACCGAACACGGAACAAAAACCCACAACCCCAAGGTGAAAACAGACAGTATAAATATGGCTCCCAATCAGAGACAACGAGCCAACAGCTGACACTCGTTACCTCTGATTGGGAGTCACTCATTCACACAAAGAAATACAACCACATAGAACAACCCAACCAAACAGAACACCACGAAACGAACACACCCTGGCTCAACATACAAAGTCCCGGAGCCAGAGCGTGACAATGACACAATAAATGTTGATTCACTAATTAATGAAGCCAACTCTGGTATGGCCAAATTTTCTGAATGGTTTCAGATAAACCAATTATTTTTACATGTAAAAAAAATCCAACTTTAAGACTACAAAATATTTTACAAATACATTTTAAAAATATTAATTAAGAGCCAAAGTGTCAGTTGGTGGGAATGAAATGGAACAAGTCACATCCACTAGATTCCTCTGAGTTCTAATTGATGAAAAGTTATCCTGGAAAGATCCTGTTACATTTCTCTGTAGCAAAGTGATGAAATCTGTTGGTATCATCAGAAAGATTAGTGGTTTGTTTCATCAGGCTTGCTTCCTAACTCTATACTATAGCTTAATTTACCCATATCTCATTAACTGTAATATTGTCTGGGCCAGTACATATGCCTCCTACCTACACAAATTACTCATCATACAAAATAAATGTGCAATACTAGCCACCTCCTCTAATTACCTGGCTCCATCTGCACCTTTGTTTAAGAAACTCAATATCTTGTCTATTTATGACATTAATGTATGCCAATTATGCACTTTCATCTACAAATACTCATACCTCCCAGACAGTTTACCTAAACCCTTCAGTGGATTCTTCCAGGTTAATTCTGAAATCCATCTATATAACACAAGACACAAGACACTATGGTAACCTTCACCCTCCCCACTGCAGCACCTCACAGTCAATTCTCTACAGAATTGATACAGAGGTACCATACTCTGGAATTCTTATCTTAACATTGCCAACACCTCATCATCCCTCAATAACTTCAAGCAAAGACTGGGGGTCAGCCTGATGAACCAAACTACCCAATATTCCCCTCCATGTAGCCTACCTCTCACACTCATACGCACATAATCAAACATGTTTTTTCTTGTATACTGAATATACCATGTACAATTCTAATGCTTTGTTTAACTGATTGCAAAAAAAATGTTTGGTACTTATATTTGTGGTGTGGTTTTCATATAAGCCCTTTTGGGCTTCCAACCTCACCTGCACACCGTTTCTTTTTATTTATTTTTCTATTCTGTTTTGTCTTTCACTTATTTTCTTTGGTGCGAATAAATAAAACCTCAAACCAACAATCTGTAACATCAAAGAAAAAGGGGAATAGATGCTGTAAAAAATAGGTCATACTTCCTGTATTAATAGTACAGTTTTTTGCTCATGTTTCGGTTCCCTTTGTTGCCAACCTGAAATGTGGTAGAATGTAATATAATTTATATGGTAGCTTAATCTTTGGCATTTTGTAATTTACATTATTTATAGTCAAGGGCTGTTGCGCTTGGTTTGGCCCGCTGAGGGATCCGTTCGCTCTAGTGGTTGCTTCACGCTCTCTCACTAACCTACCTAGTAAGTGAGTCAGTTGAATGAGAGCGCCAACAGAAGAGAGAAGTACCAGATAAACAACATATTTTAAACGTTATCTTCCCGGTGAGCGAGTTATAAAGCTATATATGAAAGATATGAAACACCAAGTTAAGCAGCAGAGTGTAATGATATAATAGCTGTTTCTTTTAATGATGTTTTGATAGTTTAATTAATTTATAAGTCCGTTAGTATAGAAGCTAACGTTGGCTAAAGTTAGCTCCAGTCAAGCTAGCCTGTCGTAGTCATGGTGACAGGACCAACGAACGTTCACACAGTGTAAAGAAAGGGAAACATTGTAACGTGCTGTTTTTAGGGATAGGTTGAGAATTACATGATGAAAATCAATCTTATTTTTTTACTTTTACCCCTTTTTCTCCCCAATTGGTAGTTACAGTCTTGTCCCATCGCTGCAACTCCCCTAAGGACTCGGGAGAGGCGAAGGTCGAGAGCCATGCGTCCTCCGAAACACGACCCTGCCAAGCTGCACTGCTTCTTGACACACTGCTTGCTTAACCCGGAAGCCAGCCGCACCAAACACCGTCCAGGTGCCATGCCCGCCACAAGGAGTCACTAGAGCGCGATGGGACAAGGAAATCCTGGCTGGTCAAACCCTCCCCTAACCCGGACGACGCTGGGCCAACTGTGCGCTGCCTCAATGGTCTCCCGTTCACGGCTGGCTGTGACACAGCCTGGGATCGAACCTGGGTCTGTAGTGACGCCTCAAGCACTGCGATGCAGTGCCTTGCGCCACTCGGGAGGCCCGGTGAAAATGTATCTATGAGATAAGATGATAACGAATAACTTTCTAAAATTGTTTTTTAGTATGTTGATAAGATAAATAACATAAATAATGATAGTAAAAAGCTTTGGAGCACCTTAAATGAAATTTTGGGAAAAAGGGCAAACTCCGCTCCATCATTCATTGAATCAGATGGCTCATTCATCACAAAATCCACTGAAATTGCTAACTACTTTAATAATTTTTTCATTGGCAAGATTAGCAAATTTAGGCATGACGTGCCAACAACAAACGCTGACACTACAGACTCAAGTATATCTGACCAAATTATGACAGACAATCATTGTAATTTTGAATTCCATTAAGTGAGTGTGGAAGAGGTGAAAAAAGTATTGTCTATCAACAATGACAAGCCACCGGGGTCTGACAATTTGGATGGAAAGTTACTGAGGATAATAAAGGACGTTATTGCCAGTCATATTTGCCATATCTTCAACTTAAGCCTACTAGAAAGTGTGTGCCCTCAGGCCTGGAGGGAAGCAAAAGTCATTCCCCTACCTAAGAATAGTAAATAGTCGACCAATCAGCCTGTTACCAACCCATAGTAAACTTTTGGAAAAAATTGTGTTTGACCAGATACAATGCTATTTTACAGTAAACAAATGGACAGACTTTCAGCACGCTTATAGGGAAGGACCTTCAACAAGCACTTACACAAATGGCTGATGATTGGCTGAGAGAAATTGATGATAAAAGATTGTGGGGGCTGTTTTGTTAGTCTGCTGCTGGAAAAACATATGTGTTACGGCTTTACACCCTGCTATATTGTGGATGAAGAGTTACCTGTCTAACAGAACACAGAGGGTGTTCTTTAATGGAAGCCTCTCCAAAATAATCCAGGTAGAATCAGGAATTCCCCAGGGCAGCTGTCTAGGCCCTTTACTATTTTCAGTCTTTACTAACAACATAATAATAATAATAATAATAATAATAATAATAATAATAATAATATGCCATTTAGCAGACGCTTTTATCCAAAGCGACTTACAGTCATGCGTGCATACATTTTTTTGTGTACGGGTGGTCCCGGGGATCGAACCCACTACCTTGGCGTTACAAGCACCGTGCTCTACCAGCTGAGCTACAGAGGACCACTGGCTTTGAGTAAAGCCAGTGTGTCTATGTATGCGGATGACTCAACACTATACACATCAGCTACTACAGCGACTGAAATGACTGCAACACTTAAAGAGCTACAGTTAGTTTTAGAATGGGTGGCAAGGAATAAATTAGTCCTAAATATTTCAAAAACTAAAAGCATTGTATTTGGGACAAATCATTCACTAAACCCTAAACCTCAACTAAATCTTGAAATAAATAATGTGGAAATTGAGCAAATTTAGGTGACTAAATTGCTTGGAGTATACCATATTGATACAACAGTAGCTAAGATGGGGAGAAGTCTGTCCATAATAAAGCGCTTTTCTGCATTCTTAACAGCACTATTAACAAGGCAGGTCCTACAGGCCCTAGTTTTGTCACACCTGGACTATTGTTCAGTTGTGTGGTCAGGTGCCACAAAGAGGGAACTAGGAAAATTGCAATTGGCTCAGAACAGGGCAGCATGGCTGGCCCTTAGATGTACACATAGAGCTAACATTAATAATATGCACGTCAATCCCACCTGGCTCAAGACAGATTGGAAGACAGATTGACTTCATCACTACTTGTATTTGTGAGAGGTATTGACATGTGGAATGCACAGAGCTGTCTGTTTGAACTACTGGCACACAGCTCAGACACCCATGCATACCCAACAAGACATGACACCAGAGGTCTCTTCACAGTTCCCAAGTCCAGAACAGACTATGGGAGGTGCACAGTACTACATACAGCCATGACTACATGGAACTCTATTCCACATCAAGTAACTCATGCAAGCAGTAAAATTAGATTTAAAAAACAGATAAAAATACACCTTATGGAACAGCGGGAACTGTGAAGCAACACAAACATGGACACATGCATACAAACACACGATAACATATGCACTATACACACACGTACACATGGATTTTGTGTTGTGGATATGTGGTAGTAGAGTAGGGGCCTGAAGGCATACACTTAATGTGTTGTGAAATCTGTTGTGAATGTATTGTAATGTTTAAAAAATTGTATAACTGACTTAATTTTGCTGCACCCCAGGAAGTGTAGCTGCTGCCAATGGGGATTCATAATTAATACAATTACATTTGTATTGTAAGATTGCTCCGATGTCCAAAATATTTCAAATCGACATTTTATGATATGAATTTGATATTTATTTGAAAATATCTACATTGGTCAGTCCAAAATTGCTTTTGAATTATTTCATGGATTTTTTTTTTTTCCTATTACCAATTCATTTACGGTTTCTATACCTTTAATTTTCCATTGGTTTTCTTTTTTAGGAGTGATATTGGTTCTTGTAGAATCTGTTGAATTTTCTTCCATATTGTTATAGTGTTCTTAACTATGAAGTTGTTAATGTTCTTAGCTTTATCCTTTGAAAATAGACACGCGAAAAGATTCTGGGGGTGAGCATCCGCATCTTCAATAATGATCCATTGTTCCTCTTACATTTACATTTTAGTCATTTAGCAGACGCTCTTATCCAGAGCGACTTACAGTTAGTGAGTGCATACATTTTTCATACTCTCTCTTCAGTGCATTTAAGTAAAAGCCTTGGGTGGCGAGTTGATACAATTCCAAGTCTGGGAAGTTAAAACCACCCTCAGACTTAGGGAGATGTAAAACTTTCCTTTTTATTCTATGAGTTTTATTTTCCCATATAAAGTCTGTTTCTTTTTTAAAGAATGTCTTCTGTGGGGTAATTGGTATTACCGGGAATAAATATAAAAACTTTGGGAGTGTCATGATCGTCTAATGAGGGAGACCAAGGCGCAGCGTTGCGAGTGAACATATTCTATTTATTTAAATGATCACACGAACCAAAACAAATAAACAACGAATGCGTGACGTCTATGGTACAACACGAACACACACGAACAAAATCCCACAACCCGAAAGAAAAACAGACAGATTAAATATGGCTCCCAATCAGAGACAACCAGCCGACAGCTGACACTCGTTGCCTCTGATTGGGAGTCACACCGGCAAACATAGAAAATAGACAACCTAGAACACCCACCAAAGAAACAGAAAACATAGAATGAACACACCCTGGCTCAACATAATGAGTCCCCGAGCCAGGGTGTGACAGTACCCCCCCCTAAAGGCGCGGACTGCGACCGCGCCTAAATAAGAGCAAAAACAGGGGAGGGCTGGGTGGGCATTCCTCCTCGGCGGCGGCTCCGGCTCCGGGCTTGACCCCGACTCCTTCTCGAACCCCCCAAAGTACCCCTGGTCCGGTCTGGCCCTGCTGGCCGGAGCTGGACTGAACACTGGTGGAGCGGATTGCTCTAGCTCCGACGTGAAGCCTCTGACCGGTGCCGGACCAGCCACCGGTGGAACAGGCACGGGCCGTGCCGGACTGACGACGCACACCACTGGCTTGGTGTGGGGAGCAGGAGCGGGCCGAGCCGGGCCGTCGAAGCGCACCCCCGACCTGGTGCGGGGAACAGGCACGGGCCGTGCCGGACTGACGACGCACACCACTGGCTTGGTGTGGGAAGCAGGAGCGGGCCGAGCCGGGCTGGCGACGCGCACCACAGGTTTGGTGCGGGGAGCAGGAACAGGCCGGGCCGGGCTGGCGACGCGCACCACAGGTTTGGTGCGGGGAGCAGGAACAGGCCGGGCCGGGCTGGCGACGCGCACCACAGACTTGGTGCGGAGAGCAGGAACGGGCCGGACCGGGCTGGCGACGCTTACCACAGGTTTGGTGCAGGGGGCAGGAACAGGCCGGGCCGGGCTGGCGACGCGCACCACAGACTCGATGCGGGAAGCAGGAACAGGCCGGGCCGGGCTGACGACACGCACCACAGGCTCGATGCGAGGAACAGGAACAGGCCGGACCGTACTGGGGACACACACCACTGGCCCTACGCAGGGATCAGGAACGGGCCGGACCGGACTGGTAACACACCCCAGTACCTCTCGCCGTGCCTCCACACTTTCCCTCTCCTCTGTGACCAGTGGCCCCCTTAACCTGGCGGCCTCCTCTTCACACCCGCTGGACCGCTCCATCGCGGCCTCCTGCTGCCCCGTCGTCCACGTCGTGAGCCCCCCCCTAAAAAATTTCTGGGGTTCTCTCCTCCCCGTGGACCAGGCCTCCCTAGCTCTCGCCAGACTCTCGATCCATTGCTTCATAGACCAGCCTCTCTCCTCTTCACTTAGCGTGGCCCAGCCGAAACTCCTACTCCCCTGATCCAAGGTCCTTCCTCTCTCCTCTTCACGCTGCTTGGTCTGGTTTAGGTGGGATTTTCTGTCACGATCGTCTAATGAGGGAGACCAAGGCGCAGCGTTGCGAGTGAACATATTCTATTTATTTAAATGATCACACGAACCAAAACAAATAAACAACGAATGCGTGACGTCTATGGTACAACACGAACACACACGAACAAAATCCCACAACCCGAAAGAAAAACAGACAGATTAAATATGGCTCCCAATCAGAGACAACCAGCCGACAGCTGACACTCGTTGCCTCTGATTGGGAGTCACACCGGCAAACATAGAAAATAGACAACCTAGAACACCCACCAAAGAAACGGAAAACATAGAATGAACACACCCTGGCTCAACATAATGAGTCCCCGAGCCAGGGTGTGACAGGGAGCCATGCTATTCTGAAGAGGTTTATTCTACCTGTAAGATTTATAGGAAAATTGTTCCATTTAAATAGATCTGCTTTCATATTGTTGAGTAATGCGATAAAAAGTTTAATATATCTACCTATAAATGTTTTATATATTTTTTTTCTTTAGGGGGTGGATCAGGTTTAATATTGCGAATAGATTGTGGCTTAATTTAATGTAATTGTCTGCATCATTTCCAATCCCCCATATATATTTTTTAAATAAATATATACACTGATCAAAAATATAAACGCAACATGTGAGAATGCCATTTTTTTTGTGTACTTCCCCCCACTTTTTTCCCCCCAATTTCGTGATATCCAATTAGTAGTTACAGTCTTGTCCCATCGCTGCAACTCCCGTACGGACTCGGGAGAGGTGAAGGTCGAGAGCCATGCATCCTCCGAAACACGACCCTGCCAAGCCGCACTGCTTCTTGACACACGTCTCGCTTAACCTGGAAGCCAGCCACACCAATGTGTCGGAGGAAATGCCGTACAACTGGTGACCGAAGTCAGCGTGCATGCGCCCGGCTCCCCACAAGGAGTCGCTAGAGCGCGATGAGACAAGTACAACGTGAGAATTTCAACGATTTTACTGAGTTAAGGTTCTTATTAGAAAAGTAGTGAAATAAAATAAAACCATTAGGCCCTAGTCTATGGATTTCACATGACTGGACAGGGGCGCAGCCATGGGTGGGCCTGGGAGGGCAAAAGCCCACCCACTTGGGAGCCAGGCTGACCCACTGGGGAGCCAGGCTCAGCCAATCAGAATGAGTTTTTCCCCACAAAAGGGCTTTATTACAGACATAAATACTCCTCAGTTTCATCAGCTGTCCGGGTGGCAGGTCTCAGACGATCCCACATGTGAAGAAGCCGGATGTGGAGGTCCTGGGCTGGCGTGGTTACACATGGTCTGCGGTTGTGAGGCCGGTTGGACATACTGCCAAATTCACTGAAAAGACGTTGGAGGCGGCTTATGGTAGAGAAATTAACATTAACTTCTCTGGCAACAGCTCTGGTGGACATTCCTGTAGTCAGCATGCCAATTGCACAATCCCTCAAAACTTGAGACATCTGTGGCATTGTGTTTTGTGACAAAACTGCACCTTTTAGAGTGGCCTTTTATTGTCCCCAGCACAAGGTGCACCTGTGTAATGATCAAGCTGTTTAATCAACTTCTTGATATGCCACACCTGTCAGGTGGATGGACTATCTTGGCAAAGGACAAATGCTCACTAACAGGTATGTAAACAAATTTGTGCACCATAATTTGAGAGAAATACGTATTTTGTGCATATGGAACATTTCTGGTCATGAAACATGGGATCAACACTTAACATTTTACATGTATTTTTGTTCAGTTTTTGTATATATTTCCCCCCCCCCCTTATTGGAGTAAACTAATGGACTACAACACTTAGGATTCTACTTCCAGCTTATACATATTATATCCATTTTACGGACACAGTATATTTTACATTAGTTATCTTTTGTTTGTTTTTAGTCCAGTAAGTCAGCTCCCTCAACCCCTCCCATCTACAGTGCTTTCGGAAAGTATTCAGACCCCTTGACTTTTTCCACATTTTATTACGTTACAGCCTTATCCTAAAATGGATTAAATAAATGTTTTTCCTCATCAATCTACACACAATACCCCATAATGACAAAGTGAAAACAGGTTTGTAGAAATGTTTTCAAATGTATACAAAATTAAAAACAGAAATACCTTATTTACATAAGTATTCAGACCCTTTGCTATGAGACTAAAAATTGAGCTCAGGTGCATCCTGTTTCCATCCATCATCCTTGTGATGTTTCTACAACTTGATTGGAGTCCACCTGTGGTAAATTCAATTGATTGGACATGATTTGGAAAGGCACACACCTGTCTATATGGGGAAGGGTACCAAATAATGTCTGCAGCATTGAAGGTCCCCAGGAACACAGTGGCCTCCATCATTCTTAAATGGATGAAATTTGGAACCACCAAGACTCTTCCTAGAGCTGGCCACCCGGCCAAACTGAGCAATCGGGGGAGAAGGGGCTTGGTCAGGGAGGTGACCAACAACCCGATGGTCACTCTGACAGAGCTCTAGAGTTCCTCTGTGGAGATGGGAGAACCTTCCAGATGGACAACAATATCTGCAGCACTCCACCAATCAGGCCTTTATGGTAGAGTGGCCAGACGGAAGGCACCTAAAGGACTCTCAGACCATGAGAAACAAGATTGAGCTCTTTGGCCTGAATGTCAAGCGTCACGTCTGGAAGAAACCTGGCACCATCCCTACGCTGAAGCATGGTGGTGGCAGCATCATGCTGTGGGGATGTTTTTCAGCGGCAGGGACTGGAAGACTAGTCAGGATTGAGGGAAAGATGAACGGAGCAAAGTACAGAGAGATAATTTATGAAAACCTGCTCCAGAGCGCTCAGGAGCTCAGGCTGGGGCGAAGGTTCACCTTCCAATAGGACAATGACCCTAAGCAAACAGTCAAGACAATGCAGGAGTAGCTTCGGGACAAGTCTCTGAATGTCTGAATGTCCTTGAGTGGCCCAGCCAGAGCCCGGACTTGAACCCGATCTAACATCTCTGGAGAGACCTGAAAATAGCTGTGCAGCGACGCGCCCTATCCAACCAGACAGACAGAGCTTGAGAGGATCTGCAGAGAAGAATGAAATGACGTAAATGTGCCCTTGAGCAAGGCACTTAACCCTAATTGCTCCTGTAAGTCGCTCTGGATAAGAGCGTCTGCTAAATGACTAAAATGTAAATGTAAAATGTACAGGTGTGCCAAGCTTGTAGCGTCATACCCAAGAAGACGAGGCTGTAATCGCTGCCAAAGGTGCTTCAACAAAGGACTGAGTAAAGGGTCTGAATATTTATGTAAATGTAATATTGAAGTTGTTGCTTTTTTATACATTTGCAAATTATGGGGTATTGTGTGTAGATTGATGAGGAAAAAACAACAATTTAATCAATTTTAGAATATCCATTTTAGAATAAGGCTGTAATGTAACAAAATGTGGAAAAAGTGAAGGGGTCTGAATACTTTCGGAATGCACTGTATTTAACATTGTATTGGTTGCAAGAATTTTGTATAATAATTTAAATTGAAAAACAAAGTTTAGAATAAGGCATCGTTTTGTGCATCAGTCTTCCCAGCTATTTTGCAATCTATATGGCACAGCTGTCAATTTTTTGGTCCTTAAATGAAACTGGTATACTTTTTTATTTATCACAATTTTTTTCACCAATTTTTTTTACATGGCTGGTACAATAATACTGTGAATGGCTCATTCATTTATTTTTACAAAAATAAACTTTTTTATCAATTAGTATATTTGAGTTTAACCATAATATTTGTTCTGTCTTTTCTGGTGGATTAAACTGAAATTGCAACCAACCTTCTATGGCTTAAAAAAAATATATATATATAAAAAAAAAAAATTGAGATATTTTAAAATAACCTAAAGTGAGGTTGTAATCTGAATAAATGGAAAAAGGCCGTTCTAGAACACGGGGTGAGCCATTCTTACTAATCTGCAAGAGAACCAGTTAGGATTTAAGTACAGTTTTGTATGACTGAAGCCTTTAGTGAGAGGTCTAATGCTTTAATATTTTATTTCTGCCCTCTGAAATCATATTCATTATATAACATTTTGTCTGGCTTGCCATTCCAAATAAAATCTAATATTTTTTGCTCATATAATACTTTTTTTTTTTTTTTTTTGTCGAACTGGGATATGACAAAAGAGTTAATCAGGGTGATTTTTCCACAAATAGACAGGTATTTTCCTTTCAATGGTAGCAAGATCTTATCTATTTTTGCTAACTTTTGATTAAAATGTATTGTATTGAGATCATTTCTTTCTTTCGGGATATGAATACAGAGTATGTCTACTTCACCGTCAGACTGTTTTATTGGTAAACTACATGGGAATGTAAAAGTTGTATTTTTTGGTGAGCCAATACGTAATATAGTACATTTATAAAAATGTTGTTGTAATCCAGAGAGGTTAGAAAAATTATCTAGATCCTCTATGAGGCTGTGGAGGGATCCAAATTGTGGATTTAAAAGAAAACATGAATCATCAGCATACAATGACACCTTTGTTTTTAAGCCCTGGATTTCTAGCTTCTTGATATTATTGTTGGATCTGATTTTAATAGCTAATATTTCGATGGCCATAATAAATAAATATGCCGATAGAGGAAAACCTTTTTTTACTCCTCTTGACAGTTTAATACTTTCTGGGAAGTAGCCATTATTTACTATTGTACACCTAGGGTTACTACACATAACTTTAACCTATTGTATAAGAGATTCTCCAAAATTGAAATATTCCAGGCATTTATACAGTGGGGAAAAAAAGTATTTAGTCAGCCACCAATTGTGCAAGTTCTCCCACTTAAAAAGAGGCGAGAGGCCTGTAATTTTCATCATATGTACACGTCAACTATGACAGACTAATTGAGGAAAAAAATTCCAGAAAATCACATTGTAGGATTTTTTATGAATTTATTTGCAAATTATGGTGGAAAATAAGTATTTGGTCACCTACAAACAAGCAAGATTTCTGGCTCTCACAGACCTGTAACTTCTTCTTTAAGAGGCTCCTCTGTCCTCCACTCGTTACCTGTATTAATGGCACCTGTTTGAACTTGTTATCAGTATAAAAGACACCTGTCCACAACCTCAAACAGTCACACTCCAAACTCCACTATGGCCAAGACCAAAGAGCTGTCAAAGGACACCAGAAACAAAATTGTAGACCTGCACCAGGCTGGGAAGACTGAATCTGCAATAGGTAAGCAGCTTGGTTTGAAGAAATCAACTGTGGGAGCAATTATTAGGAAATGGAAGACATACAAGACCACTGATAATCTCCCTCGATCTGGGGCTCCACGAAAGATCTCACCCCGTGGGGTCAAAATGATCACAAGAACAGTGAGCAAAAATCCCAGAACCACACGGGGGGACCTAGTGAATGACCTGCAGAGAGCTGGGACCAAAGTAACAAATCCTACCATCAGTAACACACTACGCCGCCAGGGACTCAAATCCTGCAGTGCTAGACGTGTCCCCCTGCTTAAGCCAGTGCATGTCCAGGCCCGTCTGAAGTTTGCTAGAGTGCATTTGGATGATCCAGAAGAGGATTGGGAGAATGTCATATGGTCAGATGAAACCAAAATATAACTTTTTGGTAAAAACTCAACTCGTCGTGTTTGGAGGACAAAGAATGCTGAGTTGCATCCAAAGAACACCATACCTACTGTGAAGCATGGGGGTGGAAACATCATGCTTTGGGGCTGTTTTTCTGCAAAGGGACCAGGACGACTGATCCGTGTAAAGGAAAGAATGAATGGGGCCATGTATCGTGAGATTTTGAGTGAAAACCTCCTTCCATCAGCAAGGGCATTGAAGATGAAACGTGGCTGGGTCTTTCAGCATGACAATGATCCCAAACACACCGCCCGGGCAACGAAGGAGTGGCTTCGTAAGAAGCATTTCAAGGTCCTGGAGTGGCCTAGCCAGTCTCCAGATCTCAACCCCATAGAAAATCTTTGGAGGGAGTTGAAAGTCCGTGTTGCCCAGCGACAGCCCCAAAACATCACTGCTCTAGAGAAGATCTGCATGGAGGAATGGGCCAAAATACCAGCAAAAGTGTGTGAAAACCTTGTGAAGACTTACAGAAAACGTTTGACCTGTGTCATTGCCAACAAAGGGTATATAACAAAGTATTGAGAAACTTTTGTCATTGACCAAATACTTATTTTCCACCATAATTTGCAAATAAATTCATTAAAAATCCTACAATGTGATTTTCTGGATTTTTTTTTCTCATTTTGTCTGTCATAGTTGACGTGTACCTATGATGAAAATTACATGCCTCTCTCATCTTTTTAAGTGGGAGAACTTGCACAATTGGTGGCTGACTAAATACTTTTTTTCCCCACTGTATATAAATTCCAGTCATTCTTTATCAAAAGCATTTTCAAAGTCTGCTATGAATACCAGGCCTGGTTTCCCAGATTATTCATAATGTTCTATAGTTTCCAGTACTTGTGTTAGGTTATTTACATGGATGATACATTGGAGATAATATATCTGATTAGGATGAATAATATCCGACAATATCATTTTAATTTTATGCGCTATGCATTTTGCTAGAATTGTTGCGTCACTACACTGAAGTGTAAGGGGCCTTCATGATCAAATTGCTGCAAATAAACCACTACTAAAGGACACCAATAATAAGAAGAGACTTGCTTGGGCCAAGAAACACGAGCAAGTCTTCCATATGACAGAGCCAAGTCACTTGGCTCTGTCATATCCTCACATGGCCTTTCCTATCATTGCTACGCTGACGATACACAACTAATCTTCTCCTTTCCCCCTTCTGATAACCAGGTGGCGAATCGCATCTCTGCATGTCTGGCAGACATATCAGTATGGATGACGGATCACCACCTCAAGCTGAACCCTGGCAAGAAGGAGCTGCTCTTCCTCCCGGGGAAGGACTGCCCGTTCCATGATCTCGCCATCACGGTTGACAACTCCGCTGTGTCCTCCTCCCAGAGTGCGAAGAGCCTAGGCGTGACCCTGGACAACACCCTGTCGTTCTCCGCCAACATCAAGGCGGTGACCCGCTCCTGCAGGTTCATGCTCTACAACATTCGGAGAGTACGACCCTGCCTTACACAGGAAGCGGCACAGGTCCTAATCCAGGCACTTGTCATCTCCCGTCTGGACTACTGCAACTCGCTGTTGGCTGGCCTCCCTGCCTGTGCCATTAAACCCCTACAACTCATCCAGAATGCCGCAGCCCGTCTGGTGTTCAACCTTCCCAAGTTCTCTCACGTCACCCCCCTCCTCCGCACACTCCACTGGCTTCCAGTTGAAGCTCGCATCCGCTACAAGACCATGGTGCTTGCCTATGGAGCAGTGAGGGGAACGGCACCTCTGTACCTTCAGGCTCTGATCAGTCCCTACACCCAAACGAGGGCATTGCGTTCATCCACCTCTGGCCTGCTGGCTCCCCTTCCTCTGCGGAAGCATAGCTCCCGCTCAGCCCAGGCAAAACTGTTCGCTGCTCTGGCACCCCAATGGTGGAACAAGCTCCCTCACGACGCCAGGACAGCGGAGTCACTCACCACCTTCCGGAGACATTTGAAACCCCACCTCTTTAAGGAATACCTGGGATAGGATAAAGTGTTCCTTCTAACCCCCCCAAATTGTAAAGTGGTTATCCCACTGGCTATAGGGTGAACGCACCAATTTGCGAGTCGCTCTGGCTAAGAGCGTCTGCTAAATGACGTTAATGTGCCCTTGAGCAAGGCACTTAACCCTAATTGCTCCTGTAAGTCGCTCTGGATAAGAGCGTCTGCTAAATGACTAAAATGTAAAATGTAAAATGTAAATGTGTCCTTTGTTCAGGAGTCCAAATTTGAGATTTTTGGTTCCAATCGCCGTGTCTTTATGAGACGCGGTGTGGGTGAACGGATGATCTCCGCATGTGTATTTCCACCGTAAAGCATGGAGGAGGAGGTGTTATGGTGTGGGGGTGGTTTGCTGGTGACACTGTCTGTGATTTATTTAGAATTCAAGGCACACTTAACCAGCATGGCTACCACAGCATTCTGCAGCAATACGCCATCCCATCTGGTTTGCACATAGTGGGACTAGCATTTGTTTTTCAACAGGAAAATGACCAAAAACACACCTCCAGGCTGTGTAAGCGCTATTTGACCAAGAAGAAGAGTGATGGAGTGCTGCATCAGATGACCTGGCCTCCGCAATCACCCGACCTCAACCCAATTGAGATGGTTTGGGATGAGTTGGACTGCAGAGTGAAGGAAAAGCAGCCAACAAGTGCTCAGCATATGTGGGAACTCCTCAAGACATATTTCCAACAACCAACGAGCAACTCCTGCGGAAATCAAGCTGCACGTTGAGATTGCCGAAAGGCCAGTCTCGTTGGCAAATGACAGGAGTGGCAAGGAGTGGAATGTTAGCTAAAAAAACTGATACCCAGGCTAGGTGAATCCTACCTTCCCATTGACATCAATGCATGACTAAGTAAAAATTTGACTTAAGTGGAAGTTAGGATTCAGCCACAAGGACAGCACATTGCAATAGTATATAGTCTAAAAACCATTGAAGATACATATAATATATTCATTATTCAAAACACAATCATGCATACATGCACGCACACACACATACCTGTCCGAAGACCTCCTCGTTGACGGTGAAGGTGAGGTCCAGCATGTCCTCGATGTCGTTGTCCTTCATCCACTGTAAACTCTGGTGAAACTCCTCATCCAGGAACTCCAGGTCACTCAGGTCACACGGGCTGCAGGGGACAAAGGTCAACAAGAGGACAACAAGGGTAAATAGAGGTCAAAGATAGAACTCATAACTCTACAATGACTAAGTCTTACGTTGGCATTTTAGTCATTTAGAATGTTCTTCTCCAGAGTGTATATCAACCACTTAATGAAAGCATGGTAACTGAATAACTAAAGTCAAATCCATTTCAACAATTCCTGTCAGTTCAGCTTCCACCAGTTCAGTAGTTTTATATAAAATATTTACGTTAAAGCATAACTGGCTATTTGCCATGGTGGTTGTGTTCCCAAACCTATTAACAATGCAGTGTTCGTGACAATAGGAGCCCTAGCCAGCTGCTGGCTGAGAGGGCCTGATTGAGACACTCACATGCGCAGCAGGCCCTTGTAGAAGGGGCGGGTAAAGAAGGCATCCAGCAGATACTGGTGGATCAGAGCCAGGCCTAGGATACGCCCACTGAAACGAAACCTTGAACACAGAGCAACATCACTGCTAGGTGTACAGTACAGTATGTTTATGATGACAAGTCAGATTTTCTGGGTCTTTGTTCTTTGTTTGATCTACAGCATGTCTGTCTGTCCTCCTAAATTCGTCCATCCGTCCTTCCATCCATCCACCCACCCACAACCCATCCATCCTAATCATGGTAATGTAAACTTGTCACTCACCACTCGTGATGGTTGTCCACGAAGGCAGACATGGGGCTTATCTGCACAGTGTAGGTGTCGTTGGCTGAGTACTCAAACAGGCCATAGTAAGGGTTAAACAACTCCCTCGACACCAGGAAGAAGAACTCCCTTGAGGGGCCGCTGTAGTCCAGTCTATAACACACACACACATTTTTGTAAACCATGTATTAAGATTATGGAAAATATACACATAACGTACACAGCGGTATGCTAGCACTTAGAGCGTTGGGCCAGTAACCGAAAGGTTGCTGGTTCGAATCCCAGAGCCGACAAGGTGATCTGTCAATCGGCCCTTGAGCAAGGCACTCAACCCTAATTGCTCCAGGGTCACCGTCAATAATGGCTGATCCCTGGCCGTGACCCCACTCTCCGAAGGTGTCTCAGGGGGAGCTGGGAAATGCAAAAAACATATTTCCATTTCACACCAACACACTTGTAAAACACTTGTGTGTGTGGAACAGGACAAATATAAGCACCCACGTATCTGACCTTGACATAACAGCCGATACATATGAGCAAACTTTAAGGAAATGTGTAGCATATATGAAAGACCTAAACCCCAACGGCAACACTCACCCTTCCTCGCCCACAAAGCTGACATAGAGCTTACTCCTCTGCAGGTCTTTGCGGGAGTAGCACATGATCTGATTGAAGGCATCCTCCAATAGGTGATCTCTACGAATGATCAATCTGGAAGAAGGAGAAACACAGACAGTCACGAATGCGCACACCACACACACAGGTTAGGATTAAACAATACAGGGTATGGCTGATATTTAGCTGTTCTCTCAACCTTTTGAATGACGTCATCAAACAGCAACAGTACTCACTTGACTTTCCCAGGTCCCTGGCCGTAGCCTTTCGTCTCCAGCTTGCGATAGAAGTTTCTCAGTTTGGCCTCAAAGTCACGTTTGTAAGGGGCAGGGGCGCGTGCATTAGCTCGCTGAGTACCTGAGAGAGGGGCGGAAGAAGGAGGAAGAGCAGAAAGGAGGAAGAGGGGGATGAAAAATATACAACAAATACATACGTTTATGATAAGTAACGTGTATCTCATTATTACAACTTTCATTAGAATATAATTAGTTCAGATAAAACACTAAACTTTACTGATTGAGTGCGCTAAGCAACTTTTACCACTCAAGGCTTTATCTCATTATCTTGCCCTGCTTTGGATGGATAGTTTGGATTAGAAGCAAGGCTATGGGAAGAAGAAGAAGGGCGTGAGGAGAAGATGAGAGGAAAGTGTGTGTGTGCACGCGTGCGGCTTTGCGCGTGTGTGTGTGTGCTCTCACCGGGGGAGCTCTGAGGGGAGGAGCAGTAGCTGGGGTGCAGTAAGGCATGAGGTGGCACATAAGACATCACCTCCTCTTCAAACAGGCTGAGGGAGAGAGGGGTGCTTAATAATACACACTCACAAACACAATACTCACAAACATACATACATACATAAACACACACAGTCACACACACTGACACACACACACTCAATACCATCTCGCACACACAAACACACACTAATCACAAACAGACATTAACCCCTAAAGACACACCTGAGCAAAATGACTAGGTCAGCATCGCTAGAGAGACGAGCAAGCCCAGAAACACCCTCACTGCGAATGAACTGTAACCTTTCCCTGCAGACACACACACACACACACACAGGTTAACATTCGTGATACTGCTGTTTGGCACAAACATAATACACTTAGAGGGTTAGGATTAAAGGTTAAATATCTGGTTAAAGGGTTCCCATGGTGATTGGGGTGACCTACTTGAGTGAGTGGTTCCTGACAAGCTCTGGCTGCCTCTCCTGTAGGATCTCAATGATGTTGGGTTGCCGTAGAAATGCCACAATCTTGTCATTGTAGGCTGGGGAGAAACCTGTGTCAATATCAACATTCCTGGGTCTGTAACTGCATGTGTGTGTGTGTGTGTGTGTATAAGCCAGTGTACTCACCCACAGGCACCAGGTCCAGGTACTGATTGCGAGTGGACCCACTGAAGGTGCTGGAGGGACGGGGCATGACAGGTGGGCTGGAGTGTCTTGTGTCATCTACCACCTGCAACAGAAGGGGACACTCATTTTAGTCCATTCCATTAACCTGCATTATTATTTGTTTTGCTATAAGCATTATGATTGATATTGGTCTTGTTAAAGCAGCTTATGTAACGTCTTAGTGCTGATCTCTGGCCTGTATTCCAGTGTGTCAGTGGGTATAATAGACTAGATTTAGTGCTGATCTCAGGCCAGTGTGTCAGTGGTGCAGTGGGTGCAGTAGACTGTATTTAGAGCTGACCTCGGGCCTGTACTAGTGGTGCAGTAGTACAGTAGTTTCCTGCGTTCACATAAGCGACTGAATCCGGCAAGATTAATCTACATGTTTTCACTGAGACTATGACGGCAAATTCCGTTGAGGCTGACTGAAAATACCATCCACTGTGGTGGTATTTTCTATTTTGGATGTGTAAGCTAGCATGTTCTTCAAACCAGCTAGCCAGGCAAACTGCCAAGCCACATGTACTGTAGGGTAGTCCACTAGCTTGCATGCCGTCATGCAGTCTGGTCTGACCTTTTTTTGATTCGCCTATGTGAACTTAGCAGTAGTCTCTCACCTCGCCTGCGCTGTGGCTGCGTTGGCGGCTAAGGTGCTGGCGGTGGGCTAGCAGGCTAGTGGAGCGTGCACTCTGGAGGGGGAGTCGCGGGTCGATGAAGGTCGTGGAGCGACAGTTGTGATCCACAAAGAAGGGCTGTGGAGACACACAGCCAGACACTTACAGTAAGATAGATAAACAAACTACAGTTTATAAAGGTGTACTGTGCATATATCCACACACACACACACACACACACGCTGCTCTTACACCCAACCCCACTTCACACACACCCCTACTCCCTCCCCCCCACATACTGTGGTCCAGACCTTGCCGGTCTGGTCGTGCTTCATCTCCCAGCCCCTGGGTAGCTCCAGCTGTTTGTTGGTGAACATGTTGAGGAAGGCTACCAGGTCCCGATTGTGCTGGTAACGCTCATAGTGGTGGGCGTCCCGACGCACCTTACTGATCATGTGCTTCAGGCAAGTGTTGCTCGTAAACATGCTGTAGGCACTCTGGGGAGGTAGGGAGGGAACAGACTGATGAGGACATCAAAGAGGGACATATGAAATGCTGGGCTCTTCTGTAAATGGGGTTGTCATTACTTTGAGCAAACACATATTAAGTGAGAATTATGAATTTCTGTCAAAAATGAAAACACAGGTAGCATAGCTCGTAGTTATATTTCAATTAACCTGATGAAGGCAACATTTGACTTACACTAGAAAATAGCATTTCATTCCAAAAAGCTATTCCCTTACCACACACCTTTGCAGATCATTATCAACTACTGAGAGATGTGACGTGGTAAGTGAGACCTTGAGGGATCAAAGGTGATCCATAAGAAGGTGAAAGGTGAGAGTTGAGCACCTGTGCAGCCAGACTCACAGGGTTAGAATGCAGCACGGTGAAGAAGTCTGGGCTGCACAGGAACTTTGCACTTGGGGACTGGAGCAGCAGAGAGAGACGCGACCGAGAGCTGGAGTGACCCAACGCACTCTCTCTCCTGTACTCTACAACAGACAAAACACAAACTGTTAGAGTTAAATATATGTTGGGAAGGATGTGTGTGTTTGTGTGTGTGTGTGCTTGTGCGTGTGCGCTTGTATGCGCGCAAGTGTGTGTGTGTGCATATCTCGTGAGTGTTATCAGTGTGTGTGTGTATGTTAGTGTACTAGCACACCAGGGATGGTCTGGGGCAGAAGGTCACTCTCTGTGGGCTCTGGCGGGAGGTCAACTGTGTTCTCCTCAGACCTCTCACTGGTCATCGTCCTCCTGATGCTCTGATATCTGACAGACAGAAATAGAAATAAAGGGAAAGAAGGACAGTGTGAGAGAGAAAGAGAGGAAGGGTGTGAAGGGTGAAGGAGAGAAGAGGAAACGTAGAGGACTGAAGTTACAAAAGTGTGTGCATGTGTGTGTGTGCGTGTGTGTCTGTGTGTGTGTGTGAGTGAGAGAGAACGTGTGAGTGTATATGTACGTACATATATGTGTGCGAGTGTGTGTGTATATGTGTATGAGCGTATGGTGTGTATGTACGTGTGTGTGTGCCTGTGTGTCTCTACATGATACAGACCTGCGGTTGAGCTGCTCCATCTGTTGGATGGAGTTGGAGCGGGTCAGGCCCTGGGGGGCGGGGGGTCCCGTGGGGCGCTGCCACGTGGTGGTCCGGTTCACATGATCGACAAAGAAAATACGACCGTGACTATCGATCCTCGCCTCCCAGTCTGTGAGGAGAACAAACACATGGCTTTACAGTCGCAAACACACACTTAACATTTGAGTCAGAGGCTTTGTCCCAAATGGCACCCTATTTCCTTTATAGTACACTACTTTTGACCAAAGGCCATAGGGAATAGGGTGCCATTTGGGATACAACCACAGTCAAACTAAATTCACACATGGTTGACATGCACAGATGCGTTCTGACACACAACCATGACACCTTGAAATAGCATAAACATTCAGTATGTCAAATAGTATACCATTGTGTACATAGCAGTTAGAAATGTAAGACAAATCATAGACTTAGATAGACAGCTCTAGTGCCCCAAAGCTTGTTTTAGCATGGGCAGTGCCATTGAAAACTGTCACCATTTTGAAGTAGACATCCAGGTCATAAGGAAAGGATCAGCCAATTAATTATAATCCTGATCAAACATTCCATATCTGCATGTGGCAGTAAATCACCAACCTTTGTTTTATACATGTTCAGACAACACACTCCAGGCGGCAGTATGCACCCTTTCAGTTTGTCTAGATACTTATAGAAGTAATAGAAGAAGAAGAATACTTAGAGAAAGCCTTCAATGGCACTGCCCATGCTGTCACAGAAGCCATTAAGGCACATATACAAATAAGCCCCCTCTATCAGCCTCTATGGAGACAAATACACACATTGTATCAAGCAGCTTTCTTTCTCTCCTTTTTGTCATCTTCCTTCACCTCAAATACATCCAGATGTAGTATGTACAGACAGACACTTACTAGGAGGTAAGGGTTCGTCCACTCGTTGGTATCGGTGAATGTCATGGCGCACTGATGGGAGGGAGTGCACGGGGTGACCGTTCACTTGAGCACCTGAGCATACATTCAGGAAAAGGAAGAACACATTAGCCTTTTTATAGTCATTCATTATTAGTTTCTACATGACTGGATGAATTAATTAATAATATTTAATGATAATTTCAGGTAGGGAAGTACGTGGATGCTTTAATGAATCCCAAGGAAGAAAAATGTAGTTATAATTTCACCATGTAATTTCAAAGATAATACAACGTAAATATTAGACTGTTAAATAAAGCATTAAGTAATTATTTTAAAGGTGGTAGTTACACACCGTCTTCTCCATCTGTCTCCATGTCAACTGCATCTGAATCAACAGATACCGCCACCCCTGCGGGTCTTGGCTCCTCCGCCTCCTCATCCTGGGGAACACCCCCAGATACCTGCAAGCTCCGCATCCGTTCACTAATCTCCTCCCCTGGCTCCAGCTCATTGGCTGACGGAGCGTCTCCTTCAACCTCAATGGCTGGCGTCTGCCCGCCCCCCTCGTCGTCTACATGCTGGTGGGTGGGTGGATTGTCAGTGAAGGTGTCTCCCCCTGGGTCAATGGCAGCTTCTGCCCTCTCCTCTAACTCCTACAAAGCCCAAAGACATCTGACAACATGAGGAGGGCTCAATGAGGTCAGAACAGTGTTTCCCAAATGATGGGTCAGGACCAGGGATGTAGTGGAGCATTAATATAAATGATGTTAACACACCCTTATTTGCTTTGGTGCACGCCTATTACACTAAAATGACATTGTTAGGATTTGCCAGCATCATCTCGAAAGGCGTTCATGTTTACCCACTTTTTTTTAACCACTACTACATCTCTGGTTAGGACCCATTGGCGGGTTGTGGTTCATTGCTTTAGAGCTGCAGCTTTTTATTTTCATACCTTTCTTTGTGAGGATTTTGTTTGTTGAAACAAAGTAAGGTCCTGGCTAGAAACATTGTTTGATGTTTTTGAGGTAGTGTTATATTATTTCTGTTTTCAACCTCTGAGAATGAGAACCAATCCTGAAACAGGAAGACCACTCACCAGTGAACAAGCATCTTTATAGCTTTAAATCCTTTAACTCAATTATTCCTTTACTAATCTCATGGACAGACGCACATAACATAACTGGTATCCTAGCATCTGTAAACAGACTGTGGGACGCGACGATTAACGAGGAACTTTGTTCCGGTGCGCAGATTCTTTGTCAATTATCATTTGGACAAATCCTGATTTTGCATTTTTCTGATTTCAGACGGGGAGGGGACATTTGGCCCATAGACTTGCCTGTAACTTGCAAAGAGAGGGGGGTGGAGCTACTGCCCTGCTTCCGCTCCTCATTCTAGTATATTTTCTAACACGTCTGCCCCCAGAACTTAATCGAGCATCTGACACAATCCCGCAAGATTTTAGTTCTGGGTTTCCATGATTGTTCCTTGACTTACTACTACAGATATTGTATATTAGAGGCTATTTTATTATTGTATAGATAACTTTTAACCACAGGTAAGATCTACTTACTGCACCACCAGTCACTCACCTGAGCCGCAGACATTGTGATTGGGCAACTCTCTGAGGAAGAGAAGACTGTCTGTGGGGCCATTGCCATGAAGCAGGTGTCAATCTCCGACAAGGGGTCGTCAGAGGGCCCCTGGCCCTCCTCTGGCCCCTCCAGGCCCTCAGCCAAAATACTCTGGGACAGCGCCTCTGAGAAGAAAGGAACTTCCTCCACCTCCGAGAAAACATCAGGCTCTGAGGAGTCCTCCAAGTCGAGGGCCAGGTCTAACTCAGGGGCCACATCGGATTCACCACCACAGGCACAGTCTTCCCCCGTTACCACCTCCTGTTCATCCCCCTCCACCCTAGGTTCCAGCTGCTCAGGGAAGACGTCTTCTTCTTCAGGCCCCTCGGGACCCCCGTTGAGCAGCAGGGGTGACCCGGGCACCGGATAGATGTCGGTGGGCCCCGAGCGCTCCTCATCTTCGTCTGAGTCAATGTGCAGCATGGCACTGAGGCGTGTATGAGTGGGGAAGCTAGAGCGCAGCTTCGGTGAGGCAGCGCCCAGGGGCCTCTCTCCGGGGCCCTTGGGGGCCTCGATGGCATCCAGGCCTTCGCTAAGGGACCTCAGCAACCGTTGAGGGCCAGAGTAGGATTCGCCCTCTGTGGTTCTGCTCTCTGTACCGCTGAAGTCCCTGTAGTCTGAGACTGGATAGGCTGTGGCCCCGCCTTCCCAGGACCTCTGTGAGCCCAGGGAGCCAGTAGGGGAGGGGCCTCCAGTGACCACCCCCAGGAGTAGGTGGGGCAGATCCTCGTCATCTGACGGAGTCCCCGGGGCCCCGTTATTGGGCACACCAATGATAGAGTCTGGAGAGGCCCCTGAGCATGAACGAGATAAAGATGAATCATTTTGTAATACCTTGATTTTTATTCCATTACAATTCATCAGTGTGTACTTTAATTATGTATTGTTGTTTACAAACACAATAAATGACAGGCAATAGCCCTCACCGTCAGGTCCAGTGGATGTGAGCTCCACTCTGAACTGCATCTGGCCACTCACGTGCTCAGTGGGCAACCGTCGACACAGAGAGAAGCTCAGAGGCTGGACACTGAGGACAGACAAACAAACAACCAAATGCAATTACTCAACTATAGTTAACACGCAATGATAAAGTGTAGTGAAAAATCAATAATTATGAGCATGGGTCTACTTGAGTAGCAGTAAGATACGTCTTTGAGTGTGTATAAATTGTTTGTTTGTTTTAAAGCACATTTTGTGTGTGTGTGTGTGTGTGTGTGTGTGTGCATGCGTCCGTTTTCTACGTTACCTACCCAGGTATTTTCTCAATCAGCCTCTGCACAGGAATGGTCAGCTGACCAAGGAAGCGCTTGATGATTGGTCGACTTTTGGCAAACTTGTCCTTCACCTCGATGTTCAGAATGTCTGTCATCAGTGCTACAAACGTGTATTTCTACAGAGAGAGGGAGAAACAGACTATTAGAAAGATGGTCAGATGGTGCTTAGCTAAGTAAAAGGGATTTGCGGCGATCAGAGAATCAGCACCAATTTAAGTGGGCAGCAACTTAATTGGAAGTCTGAAGTTCAGCACCAGGAGAAGCCTAGAGGGAAAGGCTCGCTCGGCTCCCCATGAACTCTATATTTAGCTAGACTCTTCAGCCATATTGATTTCAAACTTTAATCGTTACAATATTGTAAATAATAGGGAACACATTTATAGTGAACCAGTGATCTATGAGTGGAATGAGTGTGTGTATGTGTGTGCACGTGTGTAAGTGTGTGTGTGTGTGTGCGCACATGCATGCATATAGATCACCTCTCCGTGCCACTTAGGGTTGGTGGTATTGGCGATGATGGCTGAGCGTCTCTCCTGTCCGTGGTGGCTGAAGGTGGGGAAGCCGCTTCTCTTCCCAGGGTGGATGGACATCTTCAGGTAGGGATCCGGGTTGAAGAACATACCCTTCTTCAGCCCCACTGCACGCATATCTACACAGAGGAAGACCGTCATCAAATCAGGGGCTGTATCTATCAAGAGTCTCCGAGTAGGCTTGCTGACCCAGGATCAGTTTAGCTTTTTAGCTCACAATGAATAAGACTACATGGACAGGGGAGGACAGACCCATATCCTGCTTCACTGTGCATCGTCTGAGGCTTTGACCAAACAAAATTGGAGGCTAAACTGCCAACCAGAGGAGGCCATTGGGTGGAGAGCAGCTTACCATTTGAACTCGTATTGCAATCAGAGAGTGAACAGAAACTTCTGCTTTTTTTATTGCAAGGGAAGGATGATATACATACACTACCAGTAAAAAGTTTGGAAACACCTACTCATTCAAGGGTTTTTCTTTATTTTTATTATTTGTTATATTGTAGATTAATAGTGAAGACATCAAAAATATGAAATGACACATATGGAATCATGTAGTAACCAAAAAAGTGTTAAACAAATCAAAGATTCTTCAAATAGCCACCCTTTGCCTTGATGACAGCTTTGCAGACGCGTGGCATTCTCTCAACCAGCTTCATGAGGTAGTCACCTGGAATGCATTTCAATTAACAGGTGTGCCTTCTTAAAAGTTAATTTGTGGAATTTCTTTCCTTCTTAATGCGTTTGAGCCAATCAGTTGAGTTGTGACAAGGTAAGGGGGGTATACAGAAGATAGCCCTATTTGGTCAAAGACAAAGTCCATATTATGGCAAGAACAGCTCAAATAAGCAAAGAGAAACAACAGTCCATCATTACTTCAAGACATGAAGGTCAATCAATACGAAAAAGTTTCTTAAAGTGCAGTCGCAAAAACCATCAAGCGCTATGATGAAACTGTCTCTCATGAGGACTGCCACAGGAATGGAAGACCCAGAGTTACCTCTGCTGCAGAGGATAAGTTCATTAGAGTTACCAGCCTCAGAAATTGCAGCCCAAAAAAATGCTTTACAGAGTTCAAGTAACAGAAACATCTCAACATCAACTGTTCAGAGGAGACTGTGTGAATCAGGCCTTCATGATCAAATTGCTGCAAAGAAACCACTACTAAAGGTCACCAATAAGAAGAAGAGACCTGATTGGGCCAAGAAACACGAGCAATGGACATTAGACCGTTGGAAATTTGTCCTTTGGTCTGGAGTCCAAATTGGAGATTTTTGGTTCCAACCGCTGTGTCTTTGTGAGAAGCGGTGTGGGTGAACAGATGATCACAGCATGTGTATTTCCCACCGTAAAGCATGGAGGAGGAGGTGTTATGGTGTGGGGGTGCTTTGCTGGTGACACTGTCTGTGATTTATTTAGATTTCAAGACACAATCAGCATGGTTACCACAGCATTCTGAAGCGATATGCAATCCCATCTGGTTTGGGCATAGTGGGACTATCATTTGTTTTTCAACAGGACAATGACCCAAAACACCTCCAGGCTGTGTAAGGGCTGGTTTGGGATGGTTTGGGATGAGTCGGACCGCAGAGTGAAGGAAAAGCAGCCAACAAGTGCTCAGCATGTGTGGGAACTCCTTCAATACTGTTGGAAAAGCATTCTAGGTGAAGCTGGTTGAGAGAATGCCAAGAGTGTGCAACGCTGTCATCAAGGCAAAGGGTGGCTATTTGAAGAATCTCAAATATAAAATGTATTTTGATTTGTTAAAAAAAAAGTGTTAATTTTTAGTTTTGATGTCTTATCTATTATTCTACAATGTAGAAAATAATAAAAATAAAGGAAAACCCTTGAATGAATAGGTGTGTCCAAACTCTTGACTGGTACTGTACATACAGACATACATACATACATACATACATACTAAGTTGGTTCTACTTTTGTAATAGAAATCAGTGCTTTTGTTAATTTTGAGGCCAATTGGAAGAAACTTTAGTCAATGATTGAGGCTGACTGTATAACAGCTTGCATGTCGGATGTTAGGAGCACTGCAAAGTTAGAACCACTTATTTTCAAGTGGGAATAACACATGTAAATAAATGGTCAAATAAAGAAGAGGTAGTTGTAGATTAGAATAATAAGTTAATCAATAATGGAAAACTTAGATGATTTTCTATTAAATCATTTGAATCGGAACTAGAGAGAGCACCTTTTCAAAGTCAGAGTCAATGAGGACATGTTCCTGGTTTTAGCCAAACCACACCTCACCTGTCAAAGTAAAGCTGATTAGTGTGCGAGGATGATCTGTGGATGACTGCCCCTCACTTTGACCTTCTCCCTGAGAGACACAGAGAAGTTGAATGTAAACACACACACACACACACACACACACACACACACAACAAACCATAAACACACACAGACACACCAGGACTCCAGGGTTCTTCACAGTGATGCAGGGGGTGGTTGCTCTCAGGGCTCCACTGACACCGTGATAGTACTTGAAGCAGATCTTGGTCTCAGCTATGGGAAAACAGAGAGATGCATGATGAACATCATCCCTCTTTTTCCCTCTTCACCCACTCTTTGGCTGGCTGCATCTCAATTGTGAGACGTGACTTCTAATATTCAATAAATGCTTTTCGTTATATAGTCTTATGTAAGAGGGAAGTGCGTACACGGAGTAATGCAAAACATACAAATCTTGCTTACAATTACTTGTATTTACATGCATTACAGAATAAACAATTCAATTAAAAGTAGTGTACTACGTAATTGCAGTGTTATTACCTTCCCATTAGTTACCCATATAATAATGGCACTATGGTTGTGTTCCCTATGGGCCCTGCTCAAAAGTAGTGCACTACCGGGACTCCCGAGGGTCGCAGCGGTCTAAGGCACTGCATCGCAGTGCTAGAGGCGTCACTACCGATCCGGGTTCGATCCCCGGCTGTGTTGCAGCCGGCCGCAACCAGGAGACCCATGAGGCGGCGCATAATTGGCCCAGCGTAGTCCGGGTTAGGGGAGGGTTGGGACGGCTGGGATGTCCTTGTCCCGTCGCGCTCTAGCGACTCCTTGTGGCGGCCGGGCACATGCACGCTGACTTTGGTCGCCAGCTGTATGGTGTTTCCTCCGAAAAAATTGGTGCGGCTGGCTTCCGGGTTAAGCGAGCAGTGTGTCAAGAAGCAGTGTGGCTTGGCAAGGTCGTGTTTCGGAGGACGCATGGCTCTCGACCTTCGCCTAACCCAAGTCCGTACAGGAGTTGCAGCGATGGGAAAAGACTAACTACCAATTTGATATTGGGGATATATATATCCACACACACACATTATATATACACATACATACACATATGTATATACATACATATATACATACATATACATACACACACACACACACACACACACACACACACACACACACACACACACAAACACACACACAGTGAGGGAAAAAAGTATTTGATCCCCTGCTGATTCTGTAAGTTTGCCCACTGACAAAGACAGGATCAGTCTATAATTTTAAGGGTAGGTTTATTTGAACAGTGAGAGAAAGAATAACAACAAAGAAATCCAGAAAAACGCATGTCAAAAATGTTATGAATTGATTTGCATTTTAATGAGGGAAATAAGTATTTGACCCCTCTGCAAAACATGACTTAGTACTTGTTGGCAAAACCCTTGTTGGCAATCACAGAGGTCAGACGTTTCTTGTAGTTGGCCACCAGGTTTGCACACATCTCAGGAGGGATTTTGTCCCACTCCTCTTTGCAGATCTTGTCCAAGTCATTAAGGTTTCGAGCCTGATGTTTGGCAACTTGAACCTTCAGCTCCCACCACAGATTTTCTATGGGATTAAGGTCTGGAGACTGGCTAGGCCACTCCAGGACCTTAATGTGCTTCTTCTTGAGCCACTCCTTTGTTGCCTTGGCCATGTGTTTTGTGTCATTGTCATGCTGGAATACCCATCCACGACCCATTTTCAATGCCCTGGCTGAGGGAAAGAGGTTCTCACCCAAGATTTGACGGTACATGGCCCTGTACATCGTCCCTTTGATGCAGAGAAGTTGTCCTGTCCCCTTAGCAGAAAAACACCCCCAAAGCATAATGTTTCCACCTCCATGTTTGACGGTGGGGATGGTGTTCTTGGGGTCATAGGCAGCATTCCTCCTCCTCCAAACACGGCGAGTTGAGTTGATGCCAAAGAGCTTGATTTTGGTCTCATCTGACCACAACACTTTCACCCAGTTCTCCTCTAAATCATTCAGATATTCACTGGCAAACATCAGACGGGCCTGTATATGTGCTTTCTTGAGCAGGGGGACCTTGCGGGCGCTGCAGGATTTCAGTCCTTCACGGCGTAGTGTGTTACCAATTGTTTTCTTGGTGACTATGGTCCCAGCTGCCTTGAGATCATTGACAAGATCCTCCTGTGTAGTTCTGGGCTGATTCCTCACCATTTTCATGATCATTGCAACTCCACGAGGTGAGATCTTGCATGGAGCCCCAGGCCGAGGGAGATTGACAGTTATTTTGTGTTTCTTCCATTTGCGAATAATCGCACCAACTGTTGTCACCTTCTCACCAAGCTGCTTGGCGATGGTCTTGTAGCCCATTCCAGCCTTGTGTAGGTCTACAATCTTGTCCCTGACATCCTTGGAGAGCTATTTGGTCTTGGCCATGGTGGAGAGTTTGGAATATGATTGATTGATTGCTTCTGTGGACAGGTGTCTTTTATACAGGTAACAAGCTGAGATTAGGAGTACTCCCTTTAAGAGTGTGCTCCTAATCTCAGCTCGTTACCTGTATAAAAGACACCTGGGAGCCAGAAATCTTTCTGATTGAGAGGGGGTCAAATACTTATTTCCCTCATTAAAATGCAAATCAATTTATAACATTTTTGCCATGCGTTTTTCTGGATTTTTTTGTTGTTATTCTGTCTCTCACTGTTCAAATAAACCTACCATTAAAATGATAGACTGATCATTTCTTTGTCAGTGGGCAAACGTACAAAATCAGCAGGGGATCAAATACTTTTTTCCCCTCACTGTACATATATACACACACACACACATACATACAAAAAATAAAAAGTATTTAGTCAGCCACCAATTTTGCAAGTTCTCCCACTTAAAAAGATGAGAGGCCTGTAATTTTCATCATAGGTACACGTCAACTATGACAGACAAATTGAGATTTTTTTTCTCCAGAAATTCACATTGTAGGATTTTTAATGAATTTATTTGCAAATTATGGTGGAAAATAAGTATTTGGTCACCTACAAACAAGCAAGATTTCTGGCTCTCACAGACCTGTAACTTATTCTTTAAGAGGCTCATCTGTCCTCCACTCGTTACCTGTATTAATGGCACCTGTTTGAACTTGTTATCAGTATAAAAGACACCTGTACACAACCTCAAACAGTCACACTCCAAACTCCACAATGGCCAAGACCAAAGAGCTGTCAAAGGACACCAGAAACAAAATTGTAGACCTGCACCAGGCTGGGAAGACTGAATCTGCAATAGGTAAGCAGCTTGGTTTGAATAAATCAACTGTGGGAGCAATTATTAGGAAATGGAAGACATACAAGACCACTGATAATCTCCCTCGATCTGGGGCTCCACGCAAGATCTCACCCCGTGGGATCAAAATGATCACAAGAACGGTGAACAAAAATCCCAGAACCACACGGCGGGACCTAGTGAATGACCTGCAGAGAGCTGGGAACCAAAGTAACAAAGCCTACCATCAGTAACACACTACGCCGCCAGGGAATCAAATCCTGCAGTGCCAGACGTGTCCCCTTGCTTAAGCCAGTACATGTCCAGGCCCGTATGAAGTTTGCTAGAGTGCATTTGGATGATCCAGAAGAGGATTGGGAGAATGTCATATGGTCAGATGAAACCAAAATAGAACTTTTTGGTAAAAACTCAACTCGTCGTGTTTGGAGGACAAAGGATGCTGAGTTGCATCCAAAGAACACCATACCTATTGTGAAGCATGGGAGTGGAAACATCATGCTTTGGGACTGTTTTTCTGCAAAGGGACCAGGACGACTGATCCGTGTAAAGGAAAGAATGAATGGGGCCATGTATCGTGAGATTTTGAGTGAAAACCTCCTTCCATCAGCAAGGGCATTGAAGATGAAACGTGGCTGGGTCATTCAGCATCACAATGATCCCAAACACACCGCCCAGGCAATGAAGGAGTGGCTTCGTAAGAAGCATTTCAAGGTCCTGGAGTGACCTAGCCAGTCTCCAGATCTCAACCCCATAAAAAATCTTTGGAGGGAGTTGAAAGTCCGTGTTGCCCAGCGACAGCCCCAAAACATCACTGCTCTAGAGGAGATCTGCATGGAGGAATGGCCCAAAATACCAGCAACAGTGTGTGAAAACCTTGTGAATACTTACAGAAAATGTTTGACCTGTGTCATTGCCAACAAAGGGTATATAACAAAGTCTTGAGAAACTTTTGTTATTGACCAAATACTTATTTTCCACCATAATTTGCAAATAAATTCATTAAAAATGCTACAATGTGATTTTCTTGAAAAAAAAATCTCATTTTGTCTGTCATTGTTGACGTGTACCTATGATGAAAATTACAGGCCTCTCTCATCTTTTTAAGTGGGAGAACTTGCACAATTGGTGGCTGACTAAATACTTTTTTCCCCCACTGTATGTATACACATACATACATATAAATATACATATAAATATACATATAAATATACATATATATATATATATATATATATATACACACACATACATATATATATGTATACATATATATCTATACATATATACAGTGGGGAGAACAAGTATTTGATACACTGCCGATTTTGCAGGTTTTCCTACTTACAAAGCATGTAGAGGTCTGTAATTTTTATCATAGGTACACTTCAACTGTGAGAGACGGAATCTAAAACAAAAATCCAGAAAATCATATTGTATGATTTTTAAGTAATTAATTTGCATTTTATTGCATGACATAAGTATTTGATCACCTACCAACCAGTAAGAATTCCGGCTCTCACAGACCTGTTAGTTTTTCTTTGAGAAGCCCTCCTGTTCTCCACTCATTACCTGTATTAACTGCACCTGTTTGAACTCGTTACCTATATAAAAGACACCTGTCCACACACTCAATCAAACAGACTCCAACCTCTCCACAATGGCCAAGACCAGAGAGCTGTGTAAGGACATCAGGGATAAAATTGTAGACCTGCACAAGGCTGGGATGGGCTACAGGACAATAGGCAAGCAGCTTGGTGAGAAGGCAACAACTGTTGGCACAATTATTAGAAAATGGAAGAAGTTCAAGATGACGGTCAATCACCCTCGGTCTGGGGCTCCATGCAAGATCTCACCTCGTGGGGCATCAATGATCATGAGGAAGGTGAGGAATCAGCCCAGAACTACACGGCAGGACCTGGTCAATGACCTGAAGAGAGCTGGGACCACAGTCTCAAAGAAAACCATTAGTAACACACTACGCCGTCATGGATTAAAATCCTGCAGCGCATGCAAGGTCCCCCTGCTCAAGCCAGCGCATGTCCAGGCCCGTCTGAAGTTTGCCAATGACCATCTGGATGATCCAGAGGAGGAATGGGAGAAGGTCATGTGGTCCGATGAGACAAAAATATAGGTTTTTGGTCTAAACTCCACTCGCCGTGTTTGGAGGAAGAAGAAGGATGAGTACAACCCCAAGAACACCATCCCAACCGTGAAGCATGGTTGTGGAAACATCATTCTTTGGGGATGCTTTTCTGTAAAGGGGACAGGACGACTGCACCGTATTGAGGGGAGGATGGATGGGGCCATGTATCGTGAGATCTTGGCCAACAACCTCCTTCCCTCAGTAAGAGCATTTTTTTTTTTTTTTTTTTTTTTGTCATTTAGCAGACGCTCTTATCCAGAGCGACTTACAGGAGCAAATTAGGGTTAAGTGCCTTGCTCAAGGGCACATCGACAGATTTTTCACCTAGTCGGCTCGGGGATTAGAACCAGCGACCTTTCGGTTACTGGCACAACGCTCTTACCCACTAAGCTACCTGCCGCCCTAAGCTACCTGCCGCATTGAAGATGGGTCGTGGCTGGGTCTTCCAGCATGACAACGACCCGAAACACAATGCCAGGGCAACTAAGGAGTGGCTCCGTAAGAAGCATCTCAAGGTCCTGGAGTGGCCTAGCCAGTCTCCAGACCTGAACCCAATAGAAAATCTTTGGAGGGAGCTCAAAGTCCGTATTGCCCAGCGACAGCCCCGAAACCTAAAGGATCTGGAGAAGGTCTGTATGGAGGAGTGGGCCAAAATCCCTGCTGCAGTGTGTGCAAACCTGGTCAAGACCTACAGGAAACGTATGATCTCTGTAATTGCAAACAAAGGTTTCTGTACCAAATATTAAGTTCTGCTTTTCTGATGTATCAAATACTTATGTCATGCAATAAAATGCAAATTAATTACTTAAAAATCATACAATGTGATTTTCTGGATTTTTGTTTTAGATTCCGTCTCTCACAGTTGAAGTGTACCTATGATAAAAATTACAGACCTCTACATGCTTTGTAAGTAGGAAAACCTGCAAAATCGGCAGTGTATCAAATACTTGTTCTCCCCACTGTATACACACATACATATGTATGTGTGTATGTATACAAAGATATATCACACACACACACACACACACATATATATACTGTACCCCAAGCATACTTCCAAAGTTGTGGCAAAATGGCTTAAGGACAACAAAGTCAAGGTATTGGAGTGGCCATCACAAAGCCCTGACCTCAATCCTATAGAACATTTGTGGGCAGAACTGAAAAAGCATATGCAAGCAAGGAGGCCTACAAACCTGACTCAGTTACACCAGCTCTGTCAGGAGGAATGGGCCAAAATTCACCCAATTTATTGTGGAAAGCTTGTGGAAGGCTACCCAAAACGTTTGACCCAAGTTAAACAATTTAAAGGCAATGCTTCCAAATACTAACTGAGTGTATGTAAACTTCTGACCCACTGGGAATGTGATGAAAGAAATAAAAGCTGAAATACATAATTCTCTCTCCTATTATTCTGACATTTCACATTCTAAAAATAAAGTGGTGATCCTAACTGACCTAAGACAGTGAATCTTTACTTGGATTAAATGTCAGGAATTGTGAAAAACTGAGTTTAAATGTATTTGGCTAAGGTGTATGTAAACTTCCGACTTCAACTGTGTATGTATATATATATATATATATATATATATATATATATATATATATATATATATATATATATATATATATATATATATATATATATACACATACATACACAGTTGAAGTCGGAAGTTTACATACACCTTAGCCAAATACATTTAAACTCAGTAGAGTTTAAAGTAGTGCACTACATAGGGAATAGGGTGCCATTTGGAACGAAACCCATGTCAATTATTAAGTATTGCATCTCCCCCTTTCTTAATCCTGTCCCATTGGACCACACTCATTACTCAAAGACCTTTTGAAACGTAGTTTCCACATCATACTTGATCATATTTCTCATTGTATAAATCCCACTGATTCTTTCTTTCCTTCCCTCTCATTTCTCTCCTCTCCATCCTCTCCCTCCTTTCCTCCCTCCCTCCTTTCCTATCCTCTCCTCTCCTTCTCCTTCCACTCACCGTCCATGAAGTAAGGCCCAGGCTCCAGCCTCCAGATGATCTGGCCCCTCTGTGTCCCATTCACCCCACGGTTCTTACAGTCCCACACATTGGATGGGCTGGTTTCATCTGGGCCGGCCGGGGAACAGAGAGAAAGCTTCGTCAGTCCATTCAGTTTGTGTGTGTGGTTCTAAATGAGTGAGTGTGTGTGTTGTGTTCAATGAAGACATGACAGTGACAGACAAACTTCTGGACTATTGTCTAACCTTGAAAATGGTTGACCCCAAATAACATTATAATGTTATGGTCAGATGCTTATTGAACAGCATTTATCTACGCTCCACATTGCAGCCTTATCACAGCTGTTGTTCCATGTATAATGTCTGTTTTGCCTCATGTCATATAACCATGACAGATACTTCAAACAATTTTCCTTTAATCCGTAAATGTAATGCCTAACATACATTCTCTACAACCTCTAACACAAAGGACAAGAAATTGTAACCTACCACGGTGTTAAAACTCAGGGAATTCCGCTGTACGTAGCACTTTCGTGACCTCTCCCCCCCCCCCCCCACTTCAGGCTGAACTGAACAAGCACGAAGCAGCACGATGAGGGGGGAGAGAGAAGGAGGAGGTGGGTGATATCATTGAATGTCTGCTTAGTCGAGGAAAGTGGGAGAGGACGGAGCACCCCGGGGGGGGATAAAGACCCTGACGCTAGTAATGAAGAGCATGATGGCCTCGTGATCGATAGCCACATGGCCTGGTGCCCTCCCTGCATGCTTTCTCTGCTTTCTACCGCCTCTCATATTTTTACCTTACAGTGAACCATTGGGATCCTTCTTCCTTAAATGAGGAAGGGGGGAAGTCCAGAGAGGTCAAGGGGCGGGTGGATAGAGGATTCAGAAGCTTCTAGAGGTCGACTGACTCATCCAACAGCCAATTGGTATATTGGTAAACCGGTAAATTAGTATTAGAGAGTATTAGAGTCAATCATAATGTGGTTGCTATAGCTTTCTGTTAGATAAATACTATAGAGTTTGTTGGCTGAATGTCTCTAGTGGGTATGCATACTTGCATAGAACCAAATTGGTCATACTGTAGTTTCAAAACAATATGTGGTTCATATTATGAACAAATATGAATATGTTAGATAAGTTGCTTTTCACTGCAACATTTAGGCTTAGTAGCCTTATGCAGTGTACCGCTTAATATAGTTTACAATCAAAGTCCTGACTAAGCAGGGCTATCATGTTGGAGACCACCCAGGATAGTCTAGGTGTACATGGTATATGTAATGGCATGTGTGTAAAGTCTATCGCATGCTTCCCAGTCAAAACAGTTTGCGCATATATTATGACCATTTGTGTGACGTTTTTCTTCATTTTGGTGTTCGGCAGTTTTTTTTTTTCGGCTGTTTGTGTGCACAGCATATTTTCTTGAGTCAAGTTGAAATTTGGTAGCCGAAGTCTACGCCCCTTCATCGTTGATTGGTCAACAGTACTACTGCTAGTAGGAGTGGGAACTATGGACGGGATTGTTCAATGAAGCCTTACTAGACAGAGACTAGATCGATGAGAGAAAATCTAGTACTTACGGGTATCCAAGAAAAAGAAGGAGACGTTACCGAAAAAAAGGGTGAAGAACTACTTTCTTACAGCGCTTCAAATCCCACTTGATGCTGTCGATAAAATCCAACTCGAACGTGTACACCGTTTCGGACAAAGAGGACAGAGATATGAGCGTCCAATCGTTGCCAAATTAGCTTTCTTTAAGGATAAAGTAATGGTTCAAAGCCTAGGTAAAAGACTTGCTGGCATGAAAATAGGCATGAATGATCAGTTTCCGAGGGAGATTGAAGAACCGCGCAAAGTTCTGTACCCAATCTTCAAGGAAAATAGAATAAAAGGGAAGTGTGTTGCTCTCGTAGTTGATAAACATTTTTACATTTTACATTTTAGTCATTTAGCAGACGCTCTTATGCAGAGCGACTTACAGTTAATGAGTGCATCCATTTTCATACTGGTCCCCCGTGGGAAATGAACCCACAACCCTGGCGTTACAAGCGCCATGCTTTACCAACTGAGCTACATGGGACTGACAACCAAATGTTCCGCGACACAAAGACTACTCCATGGCTATTCTGAAAGTTCTAATAGAGGAGTCGAATAATGGAACACCCAATACTAGCCATGGAAGGGATTGTAATAATAAAACACATTTATAGTATTTATATTATTTTATAAAGGGATAAGACGGTATTACAAGAAAGGATAACAAGCTAAATAATACATCTTCAAATATAACTAATTAGAACACAAGTACTCAATCAACATAGTGGAGATAAAAACATAGCAAACAGAAGACATAGAAGGCACAGTATGTGGGTATGTGTGGATGTATTGTGATGGAAGGTGTGGTGTGCATTTTTGTGTTTGGAAAAGTGTGGCGTTAAGTGAGTGAGAAAGGAAATGGTTGCATATCCCAGAACCAACGTGTGTCTGTGAGCAGGGGTTGTGAGAGAGAGCTTTCAATTTTGTGCAGATGAGGGATATACATTTAAAAATAAAGTATACATCTAATCTATTATTTTATTGTCCTATCATGATGGAACGGTCCCCAACCCTATATCCTAGACCTGAGCAACCCATACACCAAAGAGAAGTCCCCATTTGTTTTATGGCCCTGCTGTAAGTTAACTACAGTGGAGAGAACAAGTATTTGATACACTGCCGATTTTGCAGGTTTTCCTACTTACAAAGCATGTAGAGGTCTGTAATTTTTATCATAGGAACATTCAACTGTGAGAGACGGAATCTAAAACAATAATCCAGAAAATCACATTGTATGATTTTTAAGTAATTCATTTGCATTTTATTGCATGACATAAAGTATTTGATACATCAGAAAAGCAGAACTTAATATTTGGTACAGAAACCTTTCTTTGCAATTACAGAGATCATACGTTTCCTGTAGGTCTTGACCAGGTTTGCACACACTGCAGCAGGGATTTTGGCCCACTCCTCCATACAGACCTTCTCCAGATCCTTCAGGTTTCAGGGCTGTCGCTGGGTAATATGGACTTTCAGCTCCCTCCAAAGATTTTCTATTGGGTTCAGGTCTGGAGACTGGCTAGGCCACTCCAGGACCTTGAGATGCTTCTTATGGAGCCACTCCTTAGTTGCCCTGGCTGTGTGTTTCGGGTCATTGTCATGCTGGAAGACCCAGCCACGACCCATCTTCAATGCTCTTACTGAGGGAAGGAGGTTGTTGGCCAAGATCTCACGATACATGGCCCCATCCATCCTCCCCTCAATACAGTGCAGTCGTCCTGTCCCCTTTGCAGAAAAGCATCCCCAAAGAATGATGTTTCCACCTCCATGCTTCATGGTTGGGATGGTGTTCTTGGGGTTGTACTCATCCTTCTTCTTCCTCCAAACACGGCGAGTGGAGTTTAGACCAAAAAGCTCAATTTTTGTCTCATCAGATCACATGACCTTCTCCCATTCCTCCTCTGGATCATCCAGATGGTCATTGGCAAACTTCAGACGGGCCTGGACATGCGCTGGCTTGAGCAGGGGGACCTTGCGTGCGCTGCAGGATTTTAATCCATGACGGCGTAGTGTGTTACTAATGGTTTTCTTTGAGACTGTGGTCCCAGCTCTCTTCAGGTCATGGACCAGGTCCTGCCGTGTAGTTCTGGGATGATCCCTCACCTTCCTCATGATCATCGATGCCCCACAAGGTGAGATCTTGCATGGAGCCCCAGACCGAGGGTGATTGACCATCATCTTGAACTTCATCCATTTTCTAATAATTGCGTGTATCTATACAGGTAACGAGTGGAGAACAGGAGGACTTCTTAAAGAAAAACTAACAGGTCTGTGAGAGCCAGAATTCTTACTGGTTGGTAGGTGATCAAATACTTATGTCATGCAATAAAATGCAAATGAAATACTTAAAAATCATACAATGTGATTTTCTTGATTTTTGTTTTAGATTCTGTCTCTCACAGTTGAAGTGTACCTATGATAACAATTACAGACCTCTACATGCTTTGTAAGTAGGAAAACCTGCAAAATCGGCAGTGTATCAAATACTTGTTCTCCCCACTGTATATACGTATATACAGTATTTGTGAGAAAAGAAAACGAAGGATTGGAAGTGATGCAGACAATTACAATCTGCAAAATAAAATATAAATACGATTTCTTGATTTATCTTAGATTAATTCTGACTATATGAGGAGGTGTATACCTGCTATATTGTTGCTATGGCATCTCAAGAGGGACAAACAGTAATATTGTTGCTTATTTTCTAGTTTTTCAAGCGTAGGTCTTTTAGGGGGGTATGCGAGGCACAGACGTTCGCTTCACCTAGCCGAGTTCTGCTAGGAGCAAACTGAACCTAGTATGCGGCGCCTTTAAAGTACACCAAGACAGAAGTATTGATGTTGACTCAGGCTTCCCTTCTGTGGAACTTCAACAGCTTCAGTTTCAGTATTGACTCTGGAGTCTCCTGCACCAAAGACTTGCGCTCTACAAGTTAGAATCAGCCAGTCCTACAGAGCAGCTATCAGTTCAGTCAGATCAGTGCAATTAGTTAAAAAGTTAGCCTTGTCTGTACAATTCAAAGAAACACTTTACTGTCATATAATCAATAAATGTTTAACATTTCTTTCAACCTTTGATTCCATGCTCCACCAGTAAATAGACAATGTTTCTAAACTCCAGTTAATTTTTGTTTAGGCCTGTACTAACACTCCTGATTCAACAAATCAATGGCTATATTATTAGTTGAGTAGTTGAAACAGGTTGTGTTAATGCAGGACTATAACATTACTGTGTATCCCTGGGGGCAACCAGTACAGGTTTTCTACTTTAAACTTTCCTAGTTACGAACTACACCATTATGAAATGAATATACGGAGTGTCTCACCGATGTGATACAGGCCGATCCAGTCGGTGGCGTCCACCTCCTCCTTGATGTCCCAGGAGATGACCAGGTTCTGGCCCCTCCCCAGCGTGAACTCCAGTGTGGACGCAGTCAGCGACGAGCGGCTCTGCGACGTCACCAGGTCTGTGTCGCTGTTGGCCCTCGGGAGGCCCATGGGGCTGCTCACCACGGAAGCCGTGTCCCTGGCGGCATTGCCTCGCTCTGCCAGGCTCCGCAGGTTCTCCGGGCTGAGCGTGTGTCGCAGGTGTGGGCTGCGCCTCCGCGGTGCCGACAGGTGGTCCCGCCCGACGTGTGCGGACAATCCGTGTGCATTGTGGGGGTGGGCTGTGTGGGGATGGTTACGGGTCCTGGGAAGGACCGCGAGTGAGGGACGCATGGTGGCTGCGGGGAAGGGGACAAAGCAGGAAATGGAACGTTTGGCGGGGTTACGGGAGCTGGCAAGGGGTCAGATAACCGGAAACCCTTGGTCTTAGTGGTTGGGTTAGGCTTCAAAGATGTGGTCTACTTCGGCCACTTAATAACTATAGTAGCTTGCTACAGCTTTAGCTTTCTGATGGTGGTGGCAGTAGTGTTTGATGTGGAGGCTGCAGACCTTATCCAGGAGTAAAGACGGGTTGAAGACACAGCCAGCATTGTCCACTACGTTACTCCAAATTGACGTTGTCCGACAAGCAAAGATCAAGAGAGAGACCTCGAGGCTAGGAAAGAGGAGAACAAGGCAAGATGGAGGGGAAAATGAGGGACAGAGGCAGACAGATGAAGAGACACAAAGAAACAAACACGTCAGTACTCTTAACCGATTCACTACACACACACACACAGCAAAAGCAGTGGACACTGGACAAGTTTCAGTGAAATGCAATCAAGAGATCCCTGAACAAGCATTTGTCACCAGCAGGTGTGTTGTCAAAGATCGAGTCACCTTGCCTGGCTCCCCAAACGCTATGCCACGCACACGGACATTACCTTCTTCTCCGCAATGTGTCTGGATCTGAGTACCTCTCCAACAATATCTAGAATGGAAATCTATTCTAGACCATCTGATTGGTTCCACATGTGGGTAAAGCAGTGTTTTGAAAATTAATCATTTGCTTTGATACTCTGATTGGTTAGAGATGATCCAATCACTGATTACTTTGTTTTGTACAACAACCCTCATTTTGACACCACCACAAACAACTTCAATGATGGCAGCCTCAGACTGAAGTATGTAGCGAACGATAAGAGCAGCAGAAGAATTCAGTTTGAGTCATCAAGCAACCAGTCACCAATGCAGTACTAGGCCTAGCCATTCCAATTTACACACCGTGTCATTCTCTCCTTCTTAATCAACCTTCCAAATGAATCAGGAAATCTCTGTCTGTCAGATTGACTGCCCCAGAAAAGGCAAGTGGAGACCCAGTAGAGACCGACAGCTTTAACTGCCTCTCTGGAAGCTCCTAAATCAGCAAAGGCCGCAGGGGGATATCAGGAGGGAGGACTGTCTGATTGGCTGTCCGATTCTGAACCACAGCCGTTTAGTAGGAAAAAGGGGGACATGCGACTCTATGATTCAACGGGAGCTTATTTTAGATGTGCTGAGCAATAACCAAGGCTTTTTGGAGGCTTGGGTATAATTTGAGCTAATGCTAGCGCAAGTCATTTTTGATTTGGGCTGATCTATGCTGGGCTCGTCTCATCGGCTGGTCAGCACTATTCTAGCCAACTAAGCTGTTCTGGGTGATGCAGACCATTGCATAGTATTGTAGCTCCTCTGTAAATTGAGGTGATCTTTGATGAGCTTAAGGGGTGCGAGCTAAATCAAGCACCTAAACTATCTGAAAGAAAACATGTAATGTTAGGAGCCAGGTCGACAGCCTTCATCAGAGTCAGCAATGCACAAATGAAACAGCAGGCCAAAGTCCGCAAGAAGTACGAGTGTGAAGTGTGAGGCTAAACTTTTCTGCTGTTCTTGTCCCCGCAGCTACGTTGTAGCAGAGTGAAGCTGTGATGGGTACATTAATTTATGATCACTAAAGTTCATTTTAGTTTAGAGTGATGAACAGAATGTTTCTGTAATGTTTCTGTAGTACACATGATTTCCAGTGTTCTATTTGTGACACTTAGGGTGTGGGTTGATGGTCACTAGACTTGATGCCCTAATGTTATAGATTGTTCTCATATCTGTAAGTAGTGATTGACGCCAGAGCAAGTTACTGAAGGTCCCAGTACAAGGACCGAGGACACACTGATTATTCACTGTTGTATTGTATTGATGACATTATGTGGACACTGTTTGATGATCTGATTACTTTATGACTGCCCTTTGATGTCATTGATTACCGATGATCGTCCGACTACTGTGATCGCTCTCTTACTGTATTCTGTTGTAGCTGATGTTTATAACTATGTAGCAGGAGACAAAGGTCACTGCTACACTGGGTTTCCTACAAGCCCCTAGGGCTAATGCTGACAAAACAGTTTCCTGTCTGATTGGGATTTAAAGGCCTGTTTAGAGAAAGCCAGATATACTTTTTCTCTGCTTCTGTGCTGGGTGTTGTCTCCCTGATGCAGTTTGTAATACACCAAGTGATTTTTGATTGACTTTACCTATGACTGCTCTCCTTTTTATTCACCTGGACATTCCTATAACAGAAGCATGCTATATATATATATGTGTGTGTGTGTGTGATGATTGCCTGTGCTTCCAGACTGATGCTGAAACTGGAGAAAGGGATGCCTGCATGGATGTCCCTGAGTCAACCAGACTATACAATTGGGGCAGACACACACGCAGGCACAAATAGATGTGTGCACAGCTACATGTACACACACACACACAAACAAACACACTTGTGGAAAGAGGAGCATTATCAGTAAACAAACAGAGACAGAGAAAAGTCTGTACACTTGCATGGTAGTTATCTAACTGTTCTTGAGGTCAGTCCTCAAATTCTTTCCATGTCTGTGTTCCATTGTTTTCACTGATTTGAGTGGGAGAAGTCTGGGTTGTCTTTCTCACTGAGCTAACGGGAGAAGGAGTCTGTTCACTGCCTCTACACACAGGGCCTTGACCTGAAAATCCTTCTTCCCTTCCTTGAAATAATTACTGATCTAACATGACTGGATAGGTGAAAGCTAGGCTTCCACTACACTGCTTTCATCCATCATGTCATGTGAGATATGTGCTTTATTGAAGTCTAAGAAGAAAAGAAGGAAGCAAGGATTCATTTTCAAAGGAGCATAACAAGGCCATGGTAGCCATTTCTGTTTAGGACAAATTGCAGGTTCGAAAGGTTGGTAAAATAAAAGGATGTTCTTATGTAGTGGGACCCACAGATTCCATCTGGTGCCTTGACATTCTGGTTATAAATGCATGAAACATAGTGTATTATTAGGCCTATAAATAAATAATTAGTTCAATTTTGAGCTCATTGGACAGCAAGCTTATTGTAAAGCCATAGAAAACGATTGTATTTGAAAGCAGTCATCAACGTAAAATATTTTTGAAAATGTTTGACTTTTTCTCAGTCAACTTTGAACCTAAATCCAATGGCATGGTTCAAATTTTTGTTGATATCAACTAAACTCAGCAAAAAAAGAAACGTCCTCTCACTGTCAACTGCGTTTACTTTCAGCAAACTTAACATGTAAATATTTGTATGATCATAACAAGATTCGACAACTGAGACATAAACTGAATAAGTTCCACAGACGTGTGACTAACAGAAATTGAATAATGTGACCCTGAACAAAGGGGGGGGGTCAAAATCAAAAGTAACAGTCAGTATCTGGTGTGGCCACCAGCTGCATTAAGACCTGCAGTGCATATCCTCCTCATGGATTGCACCAGATGTGCCAGTTCTTGCTGTGAGATGTTACCCCACTCTTCCACCAAGGCACCTGCAAGTTCCCTGACATTTCTGGGGGGAATGGCCCTAGCCATCACCCTCCAATCCAACAGGTCCCAGAAATGCTTAATAGGATTGAGATCCGGGCTCTTCACTGGCCATGGCAAAACACTGACATTCCTGTCTTGCAGGAAATCACGCACAGAACGAGCAGTATGGTTGGTGGCATTGTCATGTCAGGATGAGCCTGCAGGAAGGGTATCACATGAGGGATGAGGATGTCTTCCCTGTAACGCACAGCATTGAGATTGCCTGCAATGACAACAAGCTCAGTCCGATGATGCTGTGACACAACGCCCCAGACCATGACGGACCCTCCACCTCCAAATCAATCCCGCTCCAGAGTACAGGCCTTGTTGTAATGCTCATTCCTTCGATGATAAACGCGAATCCGACCATCACCCCTGGTGAGACAAAACCGCAACTCGTCAGTGAAGAGCACTTTTTGCCAGTCCTGTCTGGTCCAGCGACTGTGGGTTTGTGCCCATTGGCGACGTTGTTGCCAGTGATGTCTGGTGAGGACCTTCCTTACAACAGGCCTACAAGCCCTCAGTCCAGCCTCTCTCAGCCTATTGCGGACAGTCTGAGCACTGATGGAGGGATTGTGCGTTCCTGGTGTAACTCGGGCAGTTGTTGTTGCCATCCTGTACCTGTCCCGCAGGTGTGATGTTCGGATGTACCGATCCTGTGCAGGTGTTGTTACACGTGGTCTGCCACTGCAAGGATGATCAGCTGTCCATCCTGTCTCCCTGTAGCACTGTCTTAGGCATCTCACAGTACGGACATTGCAACTTATTGCCCTGGCCACATCTGCAGTCCTCATGCCTCCTTGCCGCATGCCTAAAGCACATTCACGCAGATGAGCAGGGACCCTGGGCATCTTTCTTTTGGTGTTTTTCAGAGTCAGTAGAAAGGCCTCTTTAGTGTCCTAAGTTTCCATAACTGTGACCTTAATTGCCTACCGTCTGTAAGCTGTTAGTGTCTTAACGACCGTTCCACAGGTGTATGTTCATTAATTGTTTATGGTTCATTGAACAAGCATAGGAAACAGTGTTTAAACCCTTTACAATAAAGATCAGTGAAGTTATTTGGATTTCTACAAATTATCTTTCAAAGACAGGATCCTGAAAAAGGAACGTTTCTTTTTTGCTGAGTTTAGATTTTGAACTGCTATCTTCCTCCATCCCTTCTTTGAAACGGAAAAGGAACGTCACTGATCTGATATGACTAAAGATATGCTTTCTCCTGTCCAGTCATGTTAAATCAATAAGTATTTCAAGGAAATAAGAAAGGAAGAAGGAAGATTATACTTGCAATGTATTGTAGCGAATGGCAGGGGTGAGTAAAGATATTACCCTTGGGGCGTTTGTAACATCCCTGTGCTTCACTATTACAAATCCCTCACACCTCAGACCTGGGACCCACTTCCAATGGCCACACAGTGTGCCATCCCACTTCTGACACCAATGTAGTGAAGAATGGGGGTGATTACCTCCCTGAGCGGGGATGGAGTCCAGGTTGCCTTACTCCAAAAGCAAAAGTGCTAGCAACAAACTTTGGGGAAGTTCACAACTACAGTATTCATTCAAACGGGAAGTTGGTGAAAAATAAAGTATCTATAAAAATAAATAAATAGGATGGCTGGAATAAGGAGGATATTGCTGTTCTTGGCAATTGACCCGCATTCTACCAACACCACTGCACACTTAGACAGTGGGAAAGGTATCACTCTCTCTCTCTCCCTACACGTCTGTGTCCCTGCTAGAGGGTGGTTGGCCTTGTGAATATTGATTGACAGCTGTCCGTCTTCCAGGCTTCCTGTCGATATCAGTCTGTCCAGAGGAGATTCGGGTCTCTCAAAGGCTGAAAAACTCAGGGAGGATAGATGACAGTACGGAAGAGTGCACACACCTCCCTCCCTTACACACCTCTTGCCAAGGAGAAGTGCTGAATCTTCACAACGCAAGGCGCTGTATACAGCACTCCTTTGCAGCACACACAAACTTGCACTCCCATTATGTAATGTGCATGGGTGTGTGTACACACTGACAGTAGTATGTCAGCAAGTATTGTTTTGTTTTTTGACCTGACACAGCACAGACCTGTATTGGTTATCAAATACTGTAATGGAAAAGTGTGAGTTCATGTATGTGCATAAATAAATATCTGTGAGCTTGTGTATATTATGCACCTGCAGTGATGTCAGCAAAGGGATTCCTTTACTGTATGTATGTGTGTGTGTGTGTGTGTGTGTGTGTGTGTGTGTGTGTGTGTGTGTGTGTGTGTGTGTGTGTGTGTGTGTGTGTCAGCATAGGGACCCCTCAGTGCTCCTGTGGAGGTGACTGCAGCACTTTCCCGCTTGACAGAACAGGAACCTTGGGGAGCTGGCACGAAGAGTGTCACCGGGATCTAATTGTGCCCCACAAACACTTTCAGTAAGGACTCAAACATACAGCCAGCACACACACTATACTCCCATACAGGCATATGACGCTTACACATACGGCACCCCCCAGAATCACACACAAAACCACATGCCGAATGCGCTCACAGTCCACACACAAACACAGCTATAAGAATGATATGTTGTAAATTAACTATGCTAATGTTACTGTGGATGTAGGCTAATCATTTCATGGACCCGTGCACCATGGGTAACGCAGTTAATCTAAACATGTAAGCTTTGTCAACGCACAGAGTTCTCATAATACTGAATGCAGTTCTTACTCACAATGAGAACAGTAACAGCAGACTGTGCCCAAGTATTCCCAGCAATATGCCATGGAGCTACCGTCAGGGTTACTTTGCGGACTGCTTCCCTGTGAGAATACGTGCCTGGAATGAGTCACATACTGGGAGGTATCCCAGCAAAAAAAAGTATGAAAATGTATGCACTCACTACTGTAAGTCGCTCTGGATAAGAGTGTCTGCTAAATTACTTAAATGTAGTTGTCCTGTCCCCTTAGCAGAAAAACACCCCCAAAGCATAATGTTTCCACCTCCGTGTTTGACGGTGGGGATGGTGGGGATGGTGTTATTGGGGTCATAGACAGCATTCCTCCTCCTCCAAACACGGCGAGTTGAGTTGATGCCAAAGAGCTCCATTTTGGTCTCATCTGACCACAACACTTTCACCCAGTTCTCCTCTGAATCATTCAGATGTTCATTGGCAAACTTGTATATGTGCTTTCTTGAGCAGGGGGACCTTGCGGGAGCTGCAGGATTTCAGTCCTTCACGGCGTAGTGTGTTACCAATTGTTTTCTTGGTGACTATGGTCCCAGCTGCCTTGAGATCATTGACAAGATCCTCCCGTGTAGTTCTGGGCTGATTCCTCACCGTTCTCATGATCATTGCAACTCCACGAGGTGAGATCTTGCATGGAGCCCCAGGCCGAGGGAGATTGACAGGTCTTTTGTGTTTCTTCCATTTGCGAATAATCGCACCAACTGTTGTCACCTTCTCACCAAGCTGCTTGGCGATGGTCTTGTAGCCCATTCCAGCCTTGTGTAGGTCTACAATCTTGTCCCTGACAGCCTTGGAGAGCTCTTTGGTCTTGGCCATGGTGGAGAGTTTGGAATCTGATTGATTGATTGCTTCTGTGGACAGGTGTCTTTTATACAGGTAACAAACTGAGATTAGGAGAACTCCCTTTAAGAGTTTAAAAAGGCACCTGGGAGCCAGAAATCTTTCTGATTGAGAGGGGGTCAAATACTTATTTCCCTCATTACAATGCAAATCAATTTATAAAAAAATTTACATGCATTTTTCTGGATATCTTTGTTAATATTCTGTCTCTCACTGTTCAAATAAACCTACCATTAAAATTATAGACTGATCATTTCTTTGTCAGTGGGCAAACGTACAAAATCAGCAGGGGATCAAATACTTTTTTCCCTCACTGTATATGCCTTCATTTAAAAAATATATAGACGCGTTGCTTTTCATTTGACATGGTCCTATGAACTTGACATGTTGGTGCTCATGGGTCCTTTTTCACTGAACAAAAATATAAAACGCAACATGCAACAATTTCTAAGCTTTTACTGAGTTACAGATCATATGTGGAAAGCAGGCAATTGAAATAAATAAATTAGGCCCTAATCTATGGATTTCACATGACTGGGAACACATATGCACCTATTGGTCACAGATACAGTGTATTCGGAAAGTATTCAGACCCCTTGACTTTTTCCACATTTTGTTGAGTTACAGCCTGATTTCAAAATTGATTAAATTGATTTTTTTCTCACCCATCTACACACACAATAACCCAGAAAAATGACATTTTTGCAAATGTATTGAACATGAAATACAGAAAGATCTAATTTACATAAGTATACTAGTCACACCCCTAAGTAAATACATGTTAGTATCTCCTTTGAAAGTGATTACAGCTGTGAGTCTTTCTGGGTAAATCTAAGAGCTTTGCACACCTGGATTGTACAATATTTTTACATTATTTTTTAAATTCTTCAAGCTCTGTCAAGTTGGTTGTTGATCATTGCTAGACAGCCATTTTCAAGTCTTGCCATAGATTTTCAAGCCAATTTAAGTCAAAACTTTAACTAGGCCACTCAGGAACACTCAATGTCATCTTGGTAAGCAACTCCAGTGTATATTTGGTCTTGTGTTTTAGGTTATTGTCCTGCTGAAAGGTGAATTTGTCTACAAGTGTCTGTTGGAAAGCAGACTGAACCAGGTTTTCCTCCAGGATTATGCCTGTGCTTAGCGCTATTCCGTTTCTTTTTATCCAAAAAAACGTCTTAGTCCTTGCCGTTGACAAGCATATCCATAACATGAAGCAGCCACCACCATGCTTGAAATTATGAAGAGTGTTACTCAGTGATGTGTTGTGTTGGATTTGCCCCAAACATAATGATTTGTATTCAGGACATAAAGTTAATTTCTTTGCCACATTTTTTTCAGTTTCACTTTGTTGAAAACAGGACGCATGTTTTGGAATATTTTTATTCTGTACAGGCTTCCTTCTTTTCACTCTGTCATTTAGGTTAGTGTTGATCCAGCCTCAGTTTTCTCTCATCACAGCGTTTAACCTTTACACACGTACCAACAAACGGGTGTGATCATTCTGCAGCGTACGCTCAAACCAGTGTGATTAGAAAGCTTATTTAGAATGTCCAGTTTTGATTGATGCAACAGTCACCATTTGAGCTAGCCACAGTTTTTTTTTCACAGAAACATTTTGCACAAACACAGTCCTTACAAAGTTATGTCCTGAATGTGACCAGTTTCTTTTTGGATGCAATGTTCAGACATTCACAGAAGTAGTGACAGCATACAATCATCCAAACAGGAAAATGTAGGCTACATTAGTCCTAGCGCTAACTGAGGAAAGATTGACGTAACAGAAGCGGTCATATTTAGAGAACTCTCGGCTAACAGAAACCACAATATGAATTAGCTAATAGCAATTACTATTTATAATTCATCACATCACGAGTAAGCACAACATTGATCTAAATAATAGAGTAAAACACTTTCTAGAAATCAAAAGTAATCCGACGTTGGGTAGTTTGTGCGCACCGCCATGTTTGTTTTTCCCGTTAACCAAAGATAATAAGAGGAGACTAGATGAGTTTGGTCTGTTTGCAGTATGAATGTTGAAGGGTGTGTGTCGTCTACGATCATTCACTTCCCTTCATTCACTTCCGGAAGTTTAATCGAAAGATAAGTGATCCATTCCTTCACCACATTATAACAATCTTTCATCTGACAGACGTTTACATGACACCCAGAATACATTGTATAATGTCAACAAACATGGCGCCGCACATAGCTGTCAAATAGCTTAGCATTAGGTCATTATAATCTGTACAACAAAATACCAAAAAGTATTTTACACACATCATAGGCGTCCATTACAATCTATGCAATAATCGGAATGCATTATTTGTCACCAGTACTTGAAAACATGTGAATAAAACGGTAATACATTATGCTCCATACATACAGTGGGGAGAACAAGTATTTCATACACTGCCGATTTTGCAGGTATTCCTACTTACAAAGCAGGTAGAGGTCTGTAATTTTTATCATAGGTACACTTCAACTGTGAGAGACAGAATCTAAAACAAAAATCCAGAAAATCACATTGTATGATTTTTAAGTAATTAATTTGCATTTTATTGCATGACATACGTATTTGATCACCTACCAACCAGTAAGAATTCCGGCTCTCACAGACCTGTTAGTTTTTCTTTAAGAAGCGCTCCTGTTCTCAACTCATTACCTGTATTAAATGCACCTGTTTGAACTCGTTACCTGTATAAAAGACACCTGTCCACACACTCAAACAGACTCCAACCTCTCCACAATGGCCAAGAGCCAGGATGGGCTACAGGACAATAGCCAAGCAGTTTGGTGAGAAGGCAACAACTGTTGGCGCAATTATTAGAAAATGGAAGAAGTTCAAGATGACGGTCAATCACCCTTGGTCTGGGGCTCCATGCAATATCTCACCTCGTGGGGTATCAATGATCATGAGGAAGGTGAGGGATCAGCCCAGAACTACACGGCAGGACCTGGTCAATGACCTGAAGAGAGCTGGGACCACAGTCTCAAAGAAAACCATTAGTAACACACTACGCCGTCATGGATTAAAATCCTGCAGCGCACGCAAGGTCGCCCTGCTCAAGCCAGCGCATGTCCAGGCCCGTCTGAAGTTTGCCAATGACCATCTGGATGATCCAGAGGAGGAATGGGAGAAGGTCATGTGGTCTGATGAGACAAAAATAGAGCTTTTTGGTCTAAACTCCACTTGCCATGTTTGGAGGAAGAAGAAGGATGAGTACAACCCCAAGAACACCATCCCAACCGTGAAGCATGGAGGAGGAAACATCATTCTTTGGGTGTGCTTTTCTGCAAAGGGGACAGGACGACTGCACCGTATTGAGGGGAGGATGGATGGGGCCATGTATCGCGAGATCTTGGCCAACAACATCCTTCCCTCAGTAAGAGCATTGAAGATGGGTCGTGGCTGGGTCTTCCAGCATGACAACGACCCGAAACACACAGCCAGGGCAACTGAGGAGTGGCTCCGTAAGAAGCATCTCAAGGTCCTGGAGTGGCCTAGCCAGTCTCCACACCTGAACCCAATAGAAAATCTTTGGAGGGAGCTGAAAGTCCGTATTGCCCAGCGACAGCCCCGAAACCTGAAGGATCTGGAGAAGGTCTGTATGGAGGAGTGGGCCAAAATCCCTGCTGCAGTGTGTGCAAACCTGGTCAAGACCTACAGGAAACGTATGATCTCTGTAATTGCAAAGAAAGGTTTCTGTACCAAATATTAAGTTCTGCTTTTCTGATGTATCAAATTCTTATGTCATGCAATAAAATGCAAATTAATTACTTAAAAATCATACATTGTGATTTTCTGGATTTTTTAAGTGTACCTATGATAAAAATTACAGACCTCTACATGCTTTGTAAGTAGGAAAACCTGCAAAATCGGCAGTGTATCAAATACTTGTTCTCCCCACTGTATATACTGTATGCTACAATAGAAACGACAACACGATATACAGAAAATAAGGCACTTACTTTGAAAGGAACGCACACATGTCCAAAGTTATTATTTGTAAGGAAAACAATGCAACAAAGCAAGCGCCATCAAGAAAATGTGCTAGTTCGTGCAAGACTGCGCAAATGTCTGCATACTTGATGTGCGTAAAAAATGGGGAAGGGCTCTCCTCGAAGAGTGAAGTTTGTCCGGCTCAGTAAAGCCTCAAACATAAATTGTCCACAACACTGAAATGGGCTACTTCTATGTGAACTAATGAGGAGGCGGAACACATCTCAATTCAAACTGTTGTTAGAAAATACAATTTGTTCGAAAATAATTTGAAATTGATGAGACATAGCCTATAGATTAAAAAAAGTATACCAGTTTCATTTAAGGACCAAAGGATTGACAGCCGTCCCATTTAGATTGCAAAATAGTTGGGAAGAGATTTTTGACGTACCGATCCCATGATCCCTGTGTCCATAAAATGTATATAGTAAGTATTAGCTGGAAGTAGAGGCCTAAGCATTGTTGTTCACTAGTGTACTCCAATTAGGGAAAGGGTGGTGGGGTTGGAAAGTAATAAAAGGGGAATATATCTTTTTTAAAGGATATAAAAAACAATAATGAAAGAAATAACAAAAAAAATTACAAAAATTACAAAAAATAAAAATTACGTAAGTGCCCTTCTTTGCAAGGCATTGGAAAACCTCCCTGGTCTTTGTGGTTGAATCTGTGTCTGAAATTCACTGCTCGACTGAGGGACCTTACAGGTAATTGAATGTGTGGTGTACAGAGATTAGGTAGTCATAAAAAAGTTGTTTAACACTATTATTGCAATTATTACATGCAACTTATTATGTGACTTGTTAAGCAAATGTGTAACCCTTAACATATTTAGGCTTGCCATAACAAAGGGGTTGAATACTTATTAACTCAAGACATTTCAGCTTTTCATTGACTTCTAAAAACAAAATTCCACTTTGACATAATGGGGTATTGTGTTCAGGCCAGTCACAAAATCTAAATTTATTCCATTTTCAATTCAGGCTGTAACACAACAAAATGTTACATAAGTCAAGGGGTGTGAATACTTCCTCAAGGCACAATTCCTGACATTTAATCCTAGTAAAAATTCCCTCTCTTAGGTCAGTTAGGATCACCACTTTATTTTAAGAATGTGAAATGTCAGAATAATAGTAGAGAGAATGATGTATTTCAGCTTTTATTTCTTTCATCACATTCCCAGTGGGTCAGAAGTTTACATTCACTCAATTAGTATTTGGTAGCATTGCCTTTAAATTGTTTAACTTGGGTCAAACGTTTCGGGTAGCCTTCCACAAGCTTCCCACAATAAGTTGTGTGAATTTTGGCCCATTCCTCCTGACAGAGCTGGTGTAACTGAGTCAGGTTTGTAGGCCTCCTTGCTCGCACACGCTTTTTCAGTTCTGCCCACAAATTTTCTATAAGATTAAGGTCAGGGCTTTGTGATGGCCACTCCAATACCTTGACTTTGTTGTCCTTAAGCCATTTTGCCACAACTTTGGAAGTATGCTTGGGGTCATTGTTAATTTGGAAGACCCATTTGCGACCAAGCTTTAACTTCCTGACTGATGTCTTGAGATGTTGCTTCAATATATCCACATAATTTTCCTTCCTCATGATGCCATCTATTTTGTGAAGTGCAATAGTCCCTCCTGCAGCAAATCACCCCCACAGCATGATGCTGCCACCCCCGTGCTTCACGGTTGGGATGGTGTTCTTCGGCTTACAAGCGCCCCCCTTTTTCCTCCAAACATAACGATGGTCATTATGGCCAAACAGTTCTATTTTTGTTTAATCAGACCAGAGGACATTTCTCCAAAATGTACGATCTTTGTCCCCATGTGCAGTTGCAAACCGCAGTCTGGCTTTTTAATGGCAGTTGAGTTTTGGAGCAGTGGCTTCTTCCTTGCTGAGCAGCCTTTCAGGTTATGTCGATATAGGACTCGTTTTACTGTGGATATAGATACTTTTGTACCTGTTTCCACCAGAATCTTCACAAGGTCCTTTGCTGTTGTTCTGGGATTGATTTGCACTTTTTGCACCAAAGTACGTTCATCTCTAGGAGCCTTCCTGAGCGGTATGACGGCTGCGTGGTCCCATGGTGTATATACTTGCGTACTATTGTTTGTACAGATGAACGTGGTACCTTCAGGCGTTGGGAAATTGCTCCCAAGGATGAACCAGACTGGAGGTCTACCATTTTTTTTCTGAGGTCTTGGCTGATTTCTTTTAATTTTCCCATGATGTCAAGCAAAGAGGCACTGAGTTTGAAGGTAGGCCTTAAAATTCATCGACAGGTACACCTCCAATTGACTCAAATGATGTCAATTGGCCTATCAGAAGCTTCTAAAGCCATGACATCGTTTTCTGGAATTTTCCAAGCGGTTTAAAAGGCACAGTCAACTTAGTGTATGTAAACTTCTGACCCACTGGAATTGTGATCCAGTGAATTTTAACTGAAATAATCTGTCTGTAAATAATTGTTGGTAAAATTACTTGTGTCATGCACAAAATAGATGTCCTAACCGACTTGCCAAAACTACAGTTTGTTCACAAGAAAGTTTTAATGACTCCAACCTAAGTGTATGTAAACTTCCGACTTTAACTGTAACTTTTTTTTCTCTCTTTCTGCAATCTGGTGGTCAAAGCAAGACTGTGAAAGCTCACACACACTTACAGTCTTTCCATTTACTGTAACAAGCATCCTCACCCACTGCGCACCGACCGACACCGGACGTCCATGGACATTGAAAAGGAGTTGAAATTTGGTCAGTCTGCCCTGGCCGGACCAAATCGGAACCAATCATAGACATCTATGTTTCACAAGTTGGACATCACAGTACAGTATAGCACAGTTGAGAACAGTACAGTAAAGAAAGGTAGAGTGCAGTACTGTACAGTAGAGTACAGCAGAGCACACTAGAGTACAGTATAATGTACTGTACTCTACTGAACATATCTTCTTTACTATACTATACTGTAACGTAGTGAACTCCACTATGCTGTCTACATTTTTTGTTAGACATAGACATCTATTATTGTTTCAGATTTGGTCTGGTACGGACCAGCAAAATGTGGTCTTGTTTGGGGGCGGAGCTCATTACAATAATAGCCAGTGTGTAGAATAATACCCAAATATGCAATAGAAGGATATTGTATATTTATACCTTTATGTATCCAGATTATGCATTTCTGTATAGTACAGATCAGGGACCTAGGATGTAATTCTGTTACCGGATAAAGATCAACTTCACCTACTGTAACTTCACCTACTGTAGTTCAATAACCAAATTATTATATTTTTTTACTCAAAAGGTGTCATGTCATAGCGGACACCCTATTCTTTCTGCAGACATCTTTGAATCTTAATTTGGAACAGATATTTAACAGAGTTTTTGGAAAATGTGGTCGCATAAAAAACTAAGGGAGATTTTACCGTAATTCTGTTGATAAAGTTTGCATCTGCACTGTTGTTCCAGTAAATGTGTTTTTGTGAAACTTTGTGTAAATCGCTCAAAGTAGTCCTTGTGCATAGAGTATTGATTGTTAAACTTTGAAATCAATGGTTTTTGTTTGGAATACATTTTAAAGTGAAATTCCGTGGATTTCCCCATGTTGTATGTTTAAGGTGGTTGTTGGTGGTGACTGTGATGTATTGAAAATGTACAAGTAAAAAAATAAATAGACATTAGGCCTATTTGAATTTCAATATAAGATGTTACAGTTTGCTTTGTTACATCCTGGGTGTGTCCCACTTGGTTTGAGGTGACTGTACTGTTTGTATGCAAAGGCCAGAGGGCATATATCTTGTCTTCATTTGAATTTCAATATAAGATGTTACAGTTTGCTTTGATACATCCTGGGTGTGTCCCACTTGGTTTGAGGTGACTGTACTGTTTGTATGCAAAGACCAGAGGGCATATATCTTGTCTTCAGGGGCTGCAGTCTTGCTGCCTTATCTCTCCCTGTACTATCACTGAATTGATCGATTAAAGTCACTGATTACCCACAGAATGCACACACGGAGGCTTTTGACACAACTGAGCCGAACCGAGCCCAAATCAAGGCGTACTGAGCTCGCCTGGTTACAGATCCCCCATAGTTACTGGAACCGTTCTGAAAAGAACAATGTGAAATAAAAATAACTGAGCCAGCACAATATTGTTTGGGTCTGCATGATATTGTGAAAGGGTAATTGTTTCCGTTTCCCAGGACTCAATCAGTCTCAGATGAACAGGATAGAACGAGAACCAGCAGACATGTCTGCCCTTGAAGACTGGAGCTGTGACACCCTGGCTATAGGCATAACATAAACCCACTCACGTCTAACATGATGGCATAATGTCAATGCTTAGCTACATAGAGTAAGCATTATTTTCTACTCCCAAGGGCATTATTCACCACAAAGTTATGTTACAATCGGTAGCCTATCATAATGTTTAGCATAATACTCTGAATATTGACAGGCAAATTAAATAGTTCGCACATCTTACTATCACACCTAGCACTAGTATTCTGCCAGCAACACAAATGATGACATCACTTTCCTATGGTAATGAGGAAACCTTCAAAATAAAAGCCTGCATTGAATTTTTATCAATGGCCACTTTTAATGTGTCAACAAGAAAATGTAATAAGTAATTTCTGAAAAAAGATTTAAAAAAAATATGTTTTAACCTTTACACGTGTGTTAACTTTCTAACGGTCGCCGCAGCATGAGTTTTTTGAATGCGCATGATGTCAGAATGCACTCACTGTTCCAAAATGTGATTGTTACGCAACAGGAGAGTTAACCTGCGCTGCCCTCAAACCAAGACACGCTGCCTGCTAATTATCTATAGGCTGTTTCTAATCTATAAGCTGAGGAATTTGAATTTATTGACCGTCTCCATGGCGGCCCTGTTGATGAGGATGGGGGTGTGTCCAGTCTGGTTTCTCCTGAAGTCCACAATCAGCTCCTTTGTTTTGCTAACGCTAAGGGAGAGGTTGTTTACCTGGTACCATTCCGCCTACCTCCTCCCTGTAGACCATCGCCAAGCAGCTTGGTGAGAAGGTGACAACAGTTGGTGCGATTATTCGCAAATGGAAGAAACACAAAATAACTGTCAATCTCCCTCGGCCTGGGGCTCCATGCAAGATCTCACCTCGTGGAGTTGCAATGATCATGAGAACGGTGAGGAATCAGCCCAGAACTACACGGGAGGATCTTGTCAATGATCTCAAGGCAGCTGGGACCATAGTCACCAAGAAAACAATTGGTAAATCACTACACCGTGAAGGACTGAAATCCTGCAGCGCCCGCAAGGTCCCTCTGCTCAAGAAAGCACATATACAGTGGGGGAAAAAAGTATTTAGTCAGCCACCAATTGTGCAAGTTCTCCCACTTAAAAAGATGAGAGAGGCCTGTAATTTTCATCATAGGTACACGTCAACTATGACAGACAAAATGAGATTTTTTTTCTCCAGAAAATCACATTGTAGGATTTTTAATGAATTTATTTGCAAATTATGGTGGAAAATAAGTATTTGGTCACCTACAAACAAGCAAGATTTCTGGCTCTCACAGACCTGTAACTTCTTCTTTAAGAGGCTCCTCTGTCCTCCACTCGTTACCTGTATTAATGGCACCTGTTTGAACTTGTTATCAGTATAAAAGACACCTGTCCACAACCTCAAACAGTCACACTCCAAACTCCACTATGGCCAAGACCAAAGAGCTGTCAAAGGACACCAGAAACAACATTGTAGACCTGCACCAGGCTGGGAAGACTGAATCTGCAATAGGTAAGCAGCTTGGTTTGAAGAAATTAACTGTGGGAGCAATTATTAGGAAATGGAAGACATACAAGACCACTGATAATCTCCCTCGATCTAGGGCTCCATGCAAGATCTCACCCCGTGGGGTCAAAATGATCACAAGAACAGTGAGCAAAAATCCCAGAACCACACGGGGGGACCTAGTGAATGACCTGCAGAGAGCTGGGACCAAAGTAACAAAGCCTACCATCAGTAACACACTACGCCGCCAGGGACTCAAATCCTGCAGTGCCAGACGTGTCCCCCTTCTTAAGCCAGTACATGTTGCATCCAAAGAACACCATACCTACTGTGAAGCATGGGGGTGGAAACATAATGCTTTGGGGCTGTTTTTCTGCAAAGGGACCAGGAAGACTGATCTGTGTAAAGGAAAGAATTAATGGGGCCATGTATCGTGAGATTTTGAATGAAAACCTCCTTCCATCAGCAAGGGCATTGAAGATGAAACGTGGCTGGGTCTTTCAGCATGACAATGATCCCAAACACACCGCCCGGGCAACGAAGTAGTGGCTTCGTAAGAAGCATTTCAAGGTCCTGGAGTGGCCTAGCCAGTCTCCAGACCTTAATCCCATAGAAAATCTGTGGAGGGAGCTGAAGGTTCGAGTTGCCAAACATCAGCCACGAAACCTTAATGACTTGGAGAAGATCTGCAAAGAGGACTGGAACAAAATCCCTCCTGAGATGTGTGCAAACCTGGTGGCCAACTACAAGAGACGTTTGACCTCTGTGATTGCCAACAAGGGTTTTGCCACCAAGTACTAAGTCTTGTTTTGCAGAGGGGTCAAATACTTATTTCCCTCATTAAAATGTAAATCAATTTATACAATTTTTGACATGCGTTTTTTTTCTGGATTTATTTGTTGTTATTCTGTCTCTCACTGTTCAAATAAACCTACCATTAAAATTATAGACTGGTCATTTCTTTGTCAGTGTGCAAACGTACAAAATCCGCAGGGGATCAAATACTTTTTTCCCCTCACTGTATACAAAATGGTGTCGTCCTTATAGAGGTGGATCCGAGCATCACCAGCAGCAAGAGCAACATCATTGATATACACAGAGAATAGAGTCGGCCCTGAGAATTGAACCCCGTGGCACCCCCATAGAGACTGCCAGAGGTCCAGACAACAGGCCCTCCGATTTGACACATTGAACTCTATCTGAGTTGGTGAACCAGGCGAGGCAGTCATTTGAGAAACCAAGGCTATTTAGTCTGCCAATAAGAATGCGGTGGTTGACAGAGTCGAAAGCCTTGGCCAGGTCGATGAAGACGGCTGCGCAGTACTGTCTTTTATCGATCGCAGTTATAATATCGTTTAGGACCTTGAGCGTGGCTGAGATGCACCCATGACCAGCTTGGAAACCGGATTGCATAGCGGAGAAGGTACGGTGGGATTCGAAATGGTCGGTGATCTGTTTGTTAACTTGGCTTTCAAAAACTTTCGAAAGGCAGGGCAGGATGGATATAGGTCTGTAACGGTTTGGATCTAGAGTGTCACCCCCTTTGAAGAGGGGGATAACCGCGGCAGCTTTCCAATCTCTGGGGATCTCAGCCGTTACGAAAGAGAGGTTGAACAGGCTAGTAATAGGGGTTGCGACAATTTCGGTGGCTAATTTTAGAAAGAAAGGGTCCAGATTGTCTAGCAAGTTGCAGCGGAGGTGCAGAGCTCGTGGCCAGGGTAGTAGTAGCCAGGTGGAAAGCATGGCCAGCCGTAGCAAAATGCTTGTTGAAATTCTCGATTATTGTAGATTTATCGGTGGTGACAGTTTTTCCTAGCCTCAGTGCAGTGGGCAGTTGGGAGGAGGTGCTCTTATTCTCCATGGACTTTACAGTGTCCCAAAACTTTTTGGAGTTAGTGCTACAGGATGCAAATTTCTGTTTGAAAAAGCTAGCCTTTGCTTTCCTAACTGATTGTATATATATTGGTTCCTGACTTCCCTGAAAAGTTGCATATCGCGGGGGCTGTTCGATGCGAATGTAGTACGCCACAGGATGTTTTTGTGCTGGTCAAGGGCAGTCAAGTCTGGGGTGAACCAGGGGCTATATCTGTTCTTAGTTCTGAATTTTTTGAATGGGGCATGCTTATTTAAGATTGAGAGGAAAGCACTTTTAAAGAACAACCAGGCATCCTCTACTGACGGAATGAGGTCAATATCCATCCAGGATACCCGGGCCAGGTCAATTAGAAAGGCCTGCTCGCTGAAGTGTTTTAGGGAGCGTTTGACAGTGATGAGGGGTGGTCATTTGACCACGGACCCATTACGGACGCAGGCAATAAGGCAGTGATCGCTGAGATTCTGGTTGAAGACAGCGGAGGTGTATTTAGAGGGTACATTTGTCAGGATGATATCTATGAGGGTGCCCATGTTTACAGATTTTGGGTTGTACCTGATAGGTTCGTTGATCATTTGTGTGAGATTGAGGGCATCTAGTTTATGTCACCAAGCAGTACGAACTCTGAGGATAGATGGGGGATAATCAGTTCACATATGGTGTCCAGGGCACAGCTCGGGGCTGAGGGGGGTCTGTAGCAAGCGGCAACAGTGAGAGACTTATTTCTGGAAAGGTGGATTTTTAGAAGTAGAAGCTCAAACTGTTTGGACACAGACCTGGATAGTATAATAGAGCTCTGCATGCTATCTCCACAGTGGATTGCAATCCCACCCCCTTTGGCAGTTCCATCGAGACGGAAAATGTTGTAGTTGGGGATGGACATTTCTGAATTTTTGGTGGCCTTCCTAAGTCAGGATTCAGACACTGCTAGATCATTATGGTTGGCAGAGTGTGCTAACGCAGTGAATAACTCAAACTTAGGGAGGAGGCTTCGGATGCTAACGTGCAAGAAACCAAGGCTTTTACGGTTACAGAAGTCAACAAATGATAACGCCTGGGGAGTAGGAGTGATACTGGGGGCTACAGGGCCTGGGTTAACCTCTACATCACCAGAGGAACAGAGGAGGAGTAGAATAAGGATATGGCTAAAGGCTTTAAGAACTGGTCTTCTAGTGCGTTGGGTACAGAGAAAAAAAGGGGCAGATTTCCGGGCGTTGTAGTATAGATTCAGGGCATTGTGTACAGACAAGGATATGGAAGGATATGAGTACAGTGGAGGTAAACCTAATCATTGGGTAACGATGAAAGAGATAGCATCACTGGAGGCAGCGATTGAGTCGGTCTCCGTGTGAATGGGGGGTGGGACAAAGGAGCTGTCTAAGGCAGGTTGAGCTGGGTTGGGGGCTCTACAGTGAAATAGTACAATAGGAAATAACCGAAACAGCAATAAGCAAGGCATATTGACATGGGAGAGAGGCATAAAGCAATCACAGGTGTTATTCGAGAGAGCTAAGACAACAGCTGGTAATGGTGACAAAGTTTGGGCTGAGGCTAAACATAAACAGGATGCAGTACTATATAAAGGAACAGTCCAGCAGGCATCAGCTGTATAGCTGAGTTATCATAAGGTCCGGTGAACAGCAATAGGAGAGTTCGGAGGTAGTTCGGGGGCCGCTACAGCACTGGCGAGCAAGAGGCCTGGCTTGCGCGTGTTAGCGGGCCGGGGCTAGCAGATGGATCTTCGTGGTCGACGTCGTAACGGGAAGCCTGTTGAAACCACATCAGACGATTTTGTCGGCAAACCAGATGTGTTGGATCGGTGGGGCTCCGTGTCAACACTAGGAGGTCCCGTCTGGTTGACAGAGAGGTAGATAGCCGGGAGATGGGCCTGGCTCGAGGCTAGCTCAAGGCTAACTGGTGCTTGCTAAGGGGCAATGGTAATTAGCCAACGACAACAGCCATTTGGTTGCAGCTAGCTGGTTGCGATGATCCGGCACTAGGGTCCAGTGATTCCGGCAGAAAATCCAATATGCTCTGGGTCGATAGCACGCTGTGCAGACTGGCCGACAAATTGTCCAGGCTAGAGCTAGAGCTGGCTGGTGGGTAGTGCAGGCCACGGACAATGGTGAAGACGCTAACGGGGGCTAATAGCAAGTAGCCATTCGGTTGCAGCTAGCTTAAGGTTCTTGATAAAAGTTATAAAGAAATAATATAATCCTTTCCACGTTGGGTGAGGCGGGTTGCAGGAAAGTATATTTAGTTAAAGAATGAAAAGTAAAATTGAGAAATATATACAAAATAGACAAAAGACCTGGCTATTTACACAAGGACACAGAAAAAAGACCTGACCACCGGAACTTCCCTCAAGTTTTTGTTTGTAGGCGGGGAGAAGCAAGATAGAGTTATGGTCGGATTTGCCTAAAGGAGGACGGGAGAGGGCCTTATACCCGTGTCGAAAAGGCGTGTAGAAATGGTCAAGAGTAGAATTTCCGCGTGTTAGACAGTCAATGTGTTGGTAATAATTTGGGAGCATGGTTCTCAAATTACTTTTGTTAAAGTCCCCCACAACAATGAATGCTGCCTCCGGGAATGCGGTCTCCAGTTTTTTCAGGGTCCAATGAAGATCTTTGAGAGCCTTTTTGGTTACGGCTTGGGGCAGGATGCATACAGCCATTGCGATAATCCCTGAGAACTCTCTCAGAAGGTAAAAAGGGCGACATTTAATGACCAACTATTCCATGTCGGGGGAGCAGAAGCTCGCAAAGTCTCTGAAAAACGGAGTATGTTGCAGGATCTGATGTCCCTCTGTAAGGAGATCCTCGAGTTTGTCAAGTTTATTCACTAATGATTGAACATTGTAGTAGTAGTAGTAGTATGCTCGGTAATGGAGGACAGGTCGCCCGGTGTCTTAAATCTTACTAAGACCCCACCACATCTACCTCCCCGTTGGTGTCGTCGCTTCCTACTCTCCGGTAGAAAAAAATAGTCCATTGTTCCGCCATCTCAGGGAATTCGGGTGGACGGTGAGTACCCAGCGATTCGTATTCCAATAGTTCTACCCGGATGTATGTAGTAATGAACAAAACAAACTGATTAAGAACATTTGAGAAAAAAAATGTACAAACCTGCAATGTTTTATCGGAGCTCGAGGCGAGGTGCCCTCTGTCGGATATGTATGACACACTCCCCCTCCAAAACTACACATATTTGGTTAGTAGTGACCCTACTGAGTATTTCCCACCCCACTTTAGCTGAGACCGGTAGAAAAGTTCTCTACAAGCCAATACACCAGGAACGCACAATCCCTCCATCAGTGCTCAGACTGTCTGCAATAGGCTGAGAGAGGCTGGACTGAGGGCTTGTGGGCCTGTTGTAAGGCAGGTCCTCACCAGACATCACTGGCAACAATGTCACCTATGGGCACAAACCCACCGTCGCTGGACCAGACAGGACTGGCAAAAAGTGCTCTTCACTGACGAGTCGTGGTTTTGTCTCACCAGGGGTGATGGTTGCATTCGCGTTTATCGTCGAAGGAATGAGCATTACACCGAGGCCTGTACTCTGGAGCGGGATCGATTTGGAGGTGGAGGGTCGGTCATGGTCTGGGGCGGTGTGTCACAGCATCATCGGACTGAGCTTGTTGTCATTGCAGGCAATCTCAATGCTGTGCGTTACAGGGAAGACATCCTCCTCCCTCATATGGTACCCTTCCTGCAGGCTCATCCTGACATGACCCTCCAGCATGACAATGCCACCAGCCATACTGCTCGTTCTGTGCGTGATTTCCTGCAAGACAGGAATGTCAGTGTTCTGCCATGGCCAGCGAAGAGCCCGGATCTCAATCCCATTGAGTACCTCTGGGACCTGTTGGATCGGAAGGTGAGGGCTAGGGCCATTCCCCCCAGAGATGTCCGGAAACTTGCAGGTGCCTTGGTGGAAGAGTGGGGTAACATCTCACAGCAAGAACTGGCACATCTGGTGCAGTCCATGAGGAGGAGATGCACTGCAGTACCTAATGCAGCTGGTGGCCACACCAGATACTGACTGTTACTTTTGATTTTGACCCCCCCCCCCCCTTTGTTCAGGGACACATTATTCAATTTCTGTTAGTCATATTTCTGTGGAACTTGTTCAGTTTGTGTCTCAGTTGTTGAATCTTGTTATGTTCATACAAATATTTACAGGACGAGGTGGCTGAGTGTTTAAGACAATGGACTGCTAATCCATTGTGCTCTGCATGCATGGGTTTGAATCCCATCCTTGTCATCCAACATTTGTTCTACCGATTCCAGCGGCTGACCCAAAACATCGCCGGCAGAGGAGAGGCACTCGGAGCGGCCTGCTGGTTCGAATTAGGAGGCACGCACACCACCCACCGCATCCAAGTATACTACTCGCTAATGTTCAGTCTCTGATTAACAAGCTCGACGAGCTCCGGGCAAGGATTTATTTCCAGAGAGACGTCAAGGCCTGTAACATACTTTGTTTCACGGAAACATGGCTCTCTGGGGATATTTTGTCTAAATCGTTCCAGCCAGATGGGTTCTCAGTTCATCACGCAGACAGGAATAAATATCTCTCTGGGAAGCAGAAGGGTGGAGGTGTGTGTTTCATGATTAACAACTAATGGTGTAATTGTAGTAACATACAGGAACTCAAGTCCTTCTGTTCACCCGACCTAGAATACCTCAATGAAATGCCGACCAAGAATTTTCTTTGGTTATAGTCACGGCCGTGTTTATTCCCCCTCAAACCGATTCCATGACGGCACTCAAAGAACTTCACTGGACTTTATGCAAACTGGAAACCACATATCCTGAGGCTGCATTTATTGTAGCCGGGGATTTTAACAAAGCAAATTTGAGGACTAGGCTGCCGAAGTTCTATCAACATATCGACTGTTGTATTCGCGCTGCTAAAATCCTCGACCATTGCTATTCGAACTTCCGGGATGGTTATAAGGCCCTCCCCCGCCCTCCTTTCGGCAAATCTGACCAAGACTCCATTTTGCTCCTCCCTTCCTATAGGCAGAAACTCAAACAGGAAGTACCCGTGCTAAGGACTATTCAACGCTGGTCTGACCAATTGGAATCCACGCTTCAAGATTGTTTTGATCACGCGGACTGGGATATGTTCCGGATAGCTTGCGAAAATAATTTAGACGAATACACTGAAATGGTGACTGAGTTTATCAGGAAGTGTATAGGTGATGTTGTGCCAACTGTGACTATTAAAACCTACCCTAACCAGAAACCGTGGATAGATGGCTGCATTCGCGCAAAACTGAAAGCGCGAACCACTGCATTTAACCATGGCAAGGTGACTGGGAATATGGCAGAATACAAACAAACAGTGTAGCTACTCACTCCGCAAGGCAATTAAACTGGCAAATCATCAGTATAGAGACAAAGTGGAGTCGCAATTCAACGGTTCAGACACGAGACGTATGTGGCAGGGTCTACAGACAATCACGGACTACAAAAGGACTCCGACGGCTCGCTTCCAGACAAGCTAAACACCTTCTTCACCCACTTTGAGGATAACACAGTGCCACCGATGAGGCCCACTACCAAGGATTGTGGCCTCTCCTTCTCCGTGGCCGACGTGAGTAATACATTTAAGCATGTTAACCCCCGCAAGGCTGCCGGCCCAGATGGCATCCCTAGCTGTGTCCTCAGAGCATGCGCAGACCAGCTGGCTGGTGTGTTTATGGACATATTCAATCTCTCCCTTTCCCAGTCTGCTGTTCCCACATGCTTCAAGATGGCCACCATTGTTCCTGTACCCAAGAAAGCAAAGGCAACTGAACTAAATGACTATTGCCCCGTAGCACTCACCTCTGTCATCATGAAGTGCTTTGAGAGACTAGTTACCCTAGACCCACTTCAATTTGCTTAACGCCCCAATAGATCCACAGACGATGCAATCGCCATCACACTGCACACTGCCCTATCCCATCTGGACAAGAGGAATACCTATGTAAGAATGATGTTCATTGACTATAGCTCAGCATTCAACACCATAGTACCCTCCAAGCTCATCATTAAGCTTGAGGCCCTTGGTCTGAACCCCGCCCTGTGCAACTGGGTCCTGGACTTCCTGACGGGCCACCCCCAGGTGGTGAAGGTAGGAAACAACATCTCCATTTCCCTGATCCTCAACACTGGGGCCCCACAAGGGTGCGTTTTCAGCCCCCTCCTGTACTCCCTTTTCACCCATGACTGCGTGGCCAAGCACGCCTCCAACTCAATCATCAAGTTTGCAGAAGACAACAGTAGTAGGCTTGATTACCAACAATTACGAGACCGCCTACAGGGAGGAGGTAAGGGCTCTGGGAGTGTGGTGTCAGGAAAATAACCTCTCACTCAACGTCAACAAAACAAAGGAGATGATCGTGGACTTCAGGAAACAGAGGAGGGTGCACCCCCCTATCCACATCGACGGGACCGCAGTGGAGAAGGTAGAAAGCTTCAAGTTCCTTGGCGTACACATCACTGACAAACTGAAATGGTCCACCCACGCAGACAGTGTGGTGAAGGCGCAACAGAGCCACTTCAACCTCAGGAGGCTTGGCACCTAAAACCCTCAAACTTTTACAGATGCACAATTGAGAGCATCCTGTTGGGCTGTATGTATCACTGCCTGGTACGGCAACTGCACCGCCCTCAACCGCAGGACTCTTCAGAGGGTGGTGCGGACTGCCGAACACATTTCCGGGGGCAAACTACCCGCCCTCCAACACACTTACAGCACCCGATGTCACAGGAAGGCCAAACAGATCATCAAGGACACCAACCACCTGAGCCACTGCCTGTTCACCCCGCTATCATCCAGAAGGCGAGGTCAGTTCAGGTGCATCAAAGCTGGGACCGAGAGAATGAAAAACAGCTTCTAACTCAAGGCCATCAGACTGTTAAATAGCCATCACTAGCACATTAGAGGCTGCTACTGCCTATTGAATTCACTGGCCACTTTAAGAAATGGAACACTAGTCACTTTAATAATGTATAATATACTGTATTCTATAATATTATATTGTATCTTAGTCCATGCCGCTCTGTCATTGCTTGTCCATATATTTATATATTCTTAAATTCCATTCCTTACTAGATTTGTGTGTATTGGGTATATGTTGTGAAATTGTTAGATATTACTTGTTAGATATTACTGCACTGTCGGAGCTAGAAGCACAAGCATTTCGCTACACCCGCAATAACATCTGCTAAACACTAGTATGTGACAAATCCATTTTTATTTTATTTGATCATCGAACAAATGCACGGGGCGCAGTACTTCACGAAAATGGACTTGAGGAGCGCCTACAATCTTGTGCGCATTCAAGCAGGTGACGAATGGAAAACGGCATTTTCTACGACCACGGGGCATTACGAGTATCTCGTAATGCACTTTGGCCTGTCTAATGCTCCTTCTTCCAGGCCTTTATTAACAAAGTGTTTCGGGACATGCTGGGACGGGGTGTAGTGGTTTATATGGATTACATTTTGGTCTATTCTGCTGACTAAGTCCAGCATGTCTCGTTAGTCAGGTCTGTGCTGGGAAGACTATTGGAGCATAATCTCTATGTTAAACAAGAAAATAGTTTTTTTCCAGCGGTCCGTGTCTTTCCTGGGCTACGTCATATCCACGGATGAAGTGGAGATGGAGGAATAACGCGTCAGCACAGTAAGGTCATGGCCCATCCAACTCTGTGAAAGCAGTCCAGTGATTCCTGGGGTTCGCCAACTATTTCCGGAGGTTCATCTGGGGCTTCAGCACGGTGGTCGTGCCTCTTACCTCCCTGCTGAGAGGAGGTCCCCAGCAGCTTCGTTGGGCGGCGGAGGTGGAAAGGGCGTTCGAGACGCTGAAGGCACGCTTCACCACAGTTCCCGTGCTGGCACATCCCAACCCCTCACTCCCCTTCATCATTGAGGTGGATCCCTCTGAAGTAGGAGTCTGTGCAGTGCTGTCCCAGTGCACCGGAACCCCTCCAAAACTGCGGCCTTGCGCCTTCTACTCCAAACAGCTGAGCCCCACCCAGAGGAACTACAACATAGGGGCCCGGGAACTGTTGGCGGTCAAGGAGGCTCTGAAGGCGTGGAGGCACTGGCTGGAGGAGTCCAAACACCCTTTCATGGTGTGGACGGACCACCGCAACCTGGAGTACATCAGGGCAGCGAAAAGGCTAAACCTGAGACAGGCCAGGTGGGCTCTATTCTTCGCCAGGTTCCAATTCACGCTTTCCTATTAGCCAGGCTCGAGGAACGTGAAGGCGGATCATCGCCTGCCTGACTGAGAAGTACTGGTGGCCCACCTTGGCTAGGGACGTCCGGGTTTACAGCTCTTCCTGCTCCATCTGTGCCCAGTCTAAGACACCCAGACACCTTCCTTATGGAAAGCTCCTTCCCCTGCCGGTTCCACAACAACCCTGGTCTTACCTCTCTGTGGACTTTGTCACTGACCTTCCCCCCTCCCAGCGGAACACCACCGTTCTCGTCATTGTGGACCGGTTTTCGGAAGCTTGTCGCCTCTTTTCTCTGCCTGGGCTCCCGTCGGCAATCCAAACCGCGGACACTCTTTTTACGCACGTCTTCCGGCACTACGGGATCCCGGAGGACATTGTGTCAGACCGTGGTCCTCAGTTCACCTCACGTGTATAAAAAGCGTTCATGGAACGCCTGGGGGTCACGGTCAGTCTCACCTCCGGGTACTGTCCTCAAGCTAATGGGCAGGTGGAGAGGGTCAATCATGAAGAGGGCAGGTTTCTGAGGTGTTAATGTCAGGACCGGCCGGGAGAGTGGGCAGATTTTCTACCTTGGGCTGAGTACGTGCAGAATTCCCTCTGCCGCTCGTCCACTAACCTCACTCCTTTCCAGTGCGTGTTGGGTGGAGTAATAAAAAAACCTAATACGTATTCTTGCGCCTGTCTTCTAATCATTATACAACGTGACACAGTCAGAAAATGTGCCAAGGGGGGAAACGTTCTGACTAGAGATGTGCAATGTCTTCATACTTGAGCTGGGGAAACACTGGGGAAGTGCTTGGGCTCCTCAAACATAAATTGTCCGCAACAGTGAAATGGGCTACGTCTTATGTGAATTCATGAGGAGGTGGAACACACCTTAATTCAAACTGTTGTTAGAAAATAAAACTTGTTAGAAAATAATTAGAAATGGACAATGTTAAACATTGCCTATAGATAATTAGCAGGCAGCGTGCTCTGGTTTGAGGGCAGCGCGGGTTAAATGTCCTGTTGCGTAATAATCATATTTTGGAACAGTGAATGCATTCTTACATCACAAGCATTAAAAAAAACTCAGGCTGGGGCAACTGTTAGAGATATCTGGAACTCACACGTGAAAAGGTTAATGGATGGCCAGTACTTGCATCCATAGCTCCTATATGTTTATGGTAATTGATATCTGGGATCCTTGGGACATCCCTACCCTATACCATAACCCTAACCTTAACCCTTACCCTAACCTTACACATACAGCACAAGCATTTCGCTACACCCGCAATAACATCTTCTAAACACGTGTATGTGACAAATAAAATCTAATTTGATAAACGCAGTTGACAGTGAGAGGCCATTTCTTTTTTTGCTGAGTTTACATGGTTTCCATGTGTTTGATGCCATTCCATTTGCACTGTTCCAGCCATTATTATGAGCCGCCATCCCCTCAGCAGCCTCCATTGCAAATTTCAGTATTTGTGTAAACTTTCAAAAGAAATGCTGGTATAAATAATACAATATTAAACTTTGCCAAATTATCCATTTATTTCGTCAAAGGCGGTTGCAGTGCTGTGAAAAACAGTTGTACTGCACTAGAGTCAACCCCCCCCCCCCCCCCCCCCCCCCCCCCCGAAAAAAATAAAAATGGATACCAAAGTTTAGCATGTCTTTGCAGGGGGACTCTTATTTTGAATTTAAAAATCCGCGATTGTGTTGCCAGCATACTATCCTGCTGTTAGGATAACGGTAATGCAACTACCTTACATCAATTAATTTGCATGTCAAAACGTTTCTGTGGTGCGTCGAGCACACAGGCTCTTTGCCTTGCGCACATGACTGAATAGGGACTGCACTGAACACAGTATCCTACAATTGCTCGCTATTGGGTTACTCTGGGATTCCCCTATGTCATTTCTTAATGCCCATCTCATTAACAAGACGCAGGCTTTAAATCAATCACTTTCACTTCATTTAAAGTGATCAACACATACACACGACACTTATACCAATGTAGTTGTTTGACTATAAACATATTACAACTCCTTTGGTCACCATTCTTATCGAAAACAATGAAAGATAATCAAATATAACATTCTGACCACGGGTGCATCGGGTAGCCTATCCATGACTTACCGTTTGCGCAGAGGTGCGAGATAACGGTGCAAAAAAATGGAACAGCCTTTATCTGCAGTTATGGTGTTGATATCACGATGAATTACTTTGTTTCCGTTTTGTGCAGTCTCGGATTTATGGACGGGCGGGGTACCGCTTTAGGGGGCCCAAGTCCAGGGCAGGGGTATAGAGGTACCCTGGGTTTGAGTCACGTACAGCGTCCGCATATCTCCTCCGGTTGGCAGCACAGTTGGTGTGAAATTGTCGGGTTGCGGAGGCAGGTCGTCCTTTTTGTAGCAAAATGTCACAGTGTCTAAAGGTGCGCGCTAACAACACCATTCTCCTTAATTATTAGGACTTCACGGCTCGTTTTGTCTCCTTTTCAACGTATCCCCATCTTTGCTTCTGCATCGCAATGCGCCTTCTACACCCTCACGGATAAGGTCCTCCGTATCATCTTCTCTGCCAACTCATTCTCAAATCCGAACGCCCTGTCCAGCAAGCAATGCAGGTTTGTCGCGGAACCTACCGAGTAAGATGGCGAATGTAGCTTACTTAATTATCGCAGTTTGGCTATAAGTCGTTTGTCTAACATTGGTCATTATGAAATTATGCATAATATACCTGATGCGTTAGCCGTGCCTCCTCACTGTTGATATGGTTTCATTATAGGGGGAGAGCGCAAAGTGGGCGTTGACTTAAAGGCGATAGACCAGCGCTTCCCAAACTCAGTCCTCGGGACCTCAAGGGGTGCACGTTTTGGTTATTACCCTAACACTACACAGCTGATTCAAATTATCAAAGCTTGATGATTAGTTGATTATTTGAATCAGCTGTGTAGTGCTAGTACAAAACCAAAACGTGCACCCTTGGGGTCCCAAGGACAGAGTTTGGGAAACCCTGCAGGATAGACCCCTCCAGCAAGAGGGAGGGAGGGAGGGATGGAGGGAGGGTGTGTGTGTGTGTGTGTGTGTGTGTGTGTGTGTGTGTGTGTGTGTGTGTGTGTGTGTGTGTGTGTGTGTGTATGTTGGAATGCATGCATGTGTCTGCAAATGACAGGACTGCATTTTTACCCATATATTTTAGATAATTCATAGACGTGGGTTAGGTTAATATCCCATCCATTGTGGGCTCTGCCTGCCATGTAGTTCATGCTATATAGCCAGCAATGCCATACAGAAAAGCAATATATTGAAACATATGGTGGAAGGGCAAATTGTTTTTAAAGGTGACAGGCTAAAGTCTCCATATAAACCATAACACTTAATAATAATGCTAATTTAGGCTTCATTAAAGGGGCAATTTGCAGTTCTAACAATAACAAAGCCCAACTGATTTTGTAAATAGCTGAGGGATGGGGTTGGAGGAATGTAATCACGCTCAAACTCATGGACAGAGCTATGGATACAGGGACTGACCATGTTTTTAGGCTATAGTGTTGGTTTACATTTACATTATTTACAAACAAAGGTGTAAAACAAGCTCATATTTTGGGTTCTGATTGGGTATAACAGTTGACCGAAGCTCATAAGGCATCTATAAGTTATATTGTTCAAGTATCAATGGGTATATACTGTATCATGAATTTAAACATACAAAAATGGGTGTAGCAACTGCAGATTGCCTCTTTAAATAAGCCTATCACTACATTGTGGCTGTCATTTCTACTTTTTAGTGATGTCATTTTATGGCCTTCAAATACAAGGATGACATCATTTGAGGACAAAAATAATTTAACAATGGCTTAAGCGAGAACCGGGATGAAAGTAACACTTAGTTTTTTTCCAGAACCAGAACCACACAGGTCCCCAGAACCTGGTTCTGGTACCGGTTCAGACTGACATTTTCACTCATAAATCGATCTGTGGACACCGTAGATCGAAATTGCTTGCTTGGGTGGTAGCCCTGATTTTCACAGACACAGGAGTATGTTTCTTTTACCTATGTGAAGCAGGATGAAAAATCTGACACCATTTGAAGTTGGGATGTCCCTCCTACCCTTTCATTCGCTCTTCCGACTATCCATCAACTCCTTGCTGAACCCTACCTCACAGCCACTAACAATGCATATGCCTGCAATCCTTACATCGTAGTGCAGCAGAAGAGTGTAGTTTCGCCGCTGTAGCACATTCAGAGATTGATTTATAGCTAGTGATCTAAAATAATTAATAGATTTTAAACAAAAAAACATTTATGTTTGTCATACATGGACAAGATTAATATGAGATGAAAGGTGAGTTCCTAACACGTTTACATACACTTAGGTTGGAGTCATTAAAACTCGTTTTTCAACCACTCCACAAATTTCCTGTTAACAAACTATAGTTTTGGCAAGTCGGTTAGGACATCTACTTTGTGCATGACAGAAGTAATTTTTCCAACAATTGTTTACAGACAGATTATTTCACTTATAATTCACTGTATCACAATTCCAATGGGTCAGAAGTTTACATACACTAAGTTGACTGTGCCTTTAAACAGCTTGGAAAATTCCAGAAAATGATGTCATGGATTTAGAAGCATCTGATAGGCTAATTGACATAATTTGAGTCAATTGGAGGTGTACCTGTGAATGTATTTCAAGGCCTACCTTCAATCTCAGTGCCTCTTTGCTTGACATCATGGGAAAATCAAAATAAAATAATTGTCGAGCTCCACAAGTCTGGTTCATCCTTGGGAGCAATTTCCAAATGCCTGAAGGTACGAAGTTCATCGGTACAAACAATAGTACGCAAGTATAAACACCATTGGACCACGCAACCGTCATACCACTCAGGAAGGAGACGCGTTCTGTCTCCTAGAGATTAACGTACTTTGGTGCGAAAAGTGCAAATCAATCCAGAACAACAGCAAAGGAACTTGTGAAGACGCTGGAGGAAACAGGTACAAAAGTATCTATATCCACAGTAAAACAAGTCCTATATCAACATAACCTGAAAGGCCGCTCAGCAAAGAAGAAGCCACTGTTCCAAAACCGCCATAAAAAAGCCAGACTACGGTTTGAAACTGCACATGGGGACAAAGATCGTACTTTTTGGAGAAATGTCCTCTGGTCTGATAAACAAAAATAGAACTGATTGGCCATAATGACCATCGTTATGTTTGGAGGAAAAAGGAGCAGGCTTGCAAGCTGAAGAACACCATCCCAACTGTGAAGCACGGGGGTGGCAGCATCATGCTGTGGGGGTGCTTTGCTGCAGGAGGGACTGGTGCACTTCACAAAATAGATGGCATCATGAGGAAGGAAAATTATGTGGATATATTGAAGCAACATCTCAAGACATCAGTCAGGAAGTTAAAGATTGGTCGAAAATTGGTCTTCCAAATGGACAATGACCCCAAGCATACTTCCAAAGTTGTGGCAAAATGGCTTAAGGACAACAAAGTCAAGGTATGGGAGTGGCCATCACAAAGCCGACCTCTATCCTATAGAAAATGTGTGGGCAGAACTGAAAAAGTGTGTGCGAGCAAGGAGGCCTACAAACCTGACTCAGTTACACCAGCTCTGTCAGGAGGAATGGGCCAAAATTCACACAACTTATTGTGGGAAGCTTGTGGAAGGCTACCCGAAACGTTTGTCCCAAGTTAAACTATTTAAAGGCAATGCTACCAAATACTAATTGAGTGTATGTAAACTTCTGACCCACTGGGAATGTGATGAAAGAAATAAAAGCTGAAATAAATCATTCTCTCTACTACTGACATTTCACATTCTTAAAATAAAGTGGTGATCCTAACTGACCTAAGACGGGGAATTTTTACTAGGATTAAATGTCAGGAATTGTGAAAAACTGAGTTTAAATGTATTTGGCTAAGGTGTATGTAAACTTCCGACTTCAACTGTACATTATGTTTAAGAGAGACCTTTAGAAAATATGCTCATTTTCTTTAACACTAAAAATACAAATATGTATTTTACTGTTATAAGGAAGGTGAAATCTTATAGTTAGTTGTATTATAATTTGATTAAACTATATTTAGAAAGCATTTAAGTAATTTCAAGCCTTATTCATACAGTTTTGTTGAATAGGAAATAAGTCATAAAATATTTCATATTTGTACTGTATACTTGAGCTTGTGTCGTCAACACCTTAGCAATTTATAACAATGTTTTACCAAAAAGGTGAGATTTTAACCTTTCTTGGAGTATGCAGCATTTCTAGTTATTGTTAATGGCCCTGTCATAAAAAATATTTTGGATATACAGTGCCTTCGGAAAGTATGCAGACCCCTTGACTTTGTCCACATTTTGTTACGTTACAGCCTTATTCTAAAATAGATTAAATAAAAAATGTTCCTCAGCAATCTACACACAATATATTTCCCATACTGACAATGCGAAAACAGGTTAGACATTTTTGCAAATGTATAAAAAATAAAAAACCTTATTTACATAGGTATTCAGACCTTTTGATATGAGACTCGAAATTGAGCTCAGTTGCATCCTGTTTCCATTGATCATCCTTGAGATGTTTCTACAACTTGATTTGAGTCCACCTGTGGTAAATTCAATTGATTGGACATGATTTGGAAAGGCACACACCTGTCTATATAAGGTCCCACAGTTGACAGTGCATGTCAGAGCAAAAACCAAGCCATGAGGTCGAAGGAATTGTCCGTAGAGCTCAGAGACAGGATTGTGTCGAGGTACAGATCTGGGGAAGGGTACAAAAACATTTCTGCAGCATTGAAGGTCCCCAAGAACACAGTGGCCTCCATCATTCTTCTCTTCCTAGAGCTGGCCGCGCGGCCAGACTGAGCAATCGGGGGAGAAGGGCCTTGGTCAGGGAGGTGCTAACAACGTGTTGTCGTACTCGCGTGGCTGTTGTCATCAACCAGAAACCGGAAACAGGGTATGCTGTCATTTGACTTTAAAAAAAATGTTTTACTTCATTACTCAAAATGACGGCGCTGAAATGGACACGACTTTTCACTGTGAAAGAGGCTGTATCTACAGTATGTTGGTTGGTGATACGGATTCGGACACGTCCTTGCACTTTGAAAAGTGATGATGTCGAGGTGTGTGAAATCAGTAAACAGCAGACACACCTTCTCATTCAAGGGTTTTTCTTTATTTTTACTATTTTCTACATTGTAGAATAATAGTGAAGACATCAAAACTATTAAATAATATATATGGAATCATGTAGTAACCAAAATAGTGTTAAACAAGTCAAAATATATTTGAGATTTGAGATTCTTCAAATAGCCACCCTTGATGACAGCTTTGCACACTCTTGGCATTCTCTCAACCAGCTTCATGAGGTAGTCACCTGAAATGCATTTCAATTAACAGGTGTGCCTTCTTAAAAGTTAATTTGTGGAATTTCTTTCCTTCTTAATGCGTTTGAGCCAATCAGTTGAGTTGTGACAAGGTAAGGGGGGTATACAGAAGATAGCCCTATTTGGTAAAAGACCAAGTCCATATTATGGCAAGAACAGCTCAAATAAGCAAAGAGAAACGACAGTCCATCATTACTTTAAGACATGAAGATTAGTCAATATGGAACATTTCAATAACTTTTAAATTTTCTTCAAGTGCAGTCGCAAAAACCATCAAGGACCGCCACAGGAATGGAAGACCCAGAGTTACCTCTGCTGCAGAGGATAAGTTCATAATTTTACAATAATTCGAATTAGTTTATTTTCCTCTATCCTTAACCTCTCCGATCATTTTCATAATGTCCATCTGGTTTGCTTCTAAATTATATGCCATATCTTTCAAAATGTGCTCTTTCACAAAAGTTCTCAACCTATAACCTAAAAACGTATTATCGACACAGTATGTCCATAATTAGTTATTTAGTTGTTATTAGTTATTAGTCCCAACCTTCAGCTCCATTCAACCCCTCCAATCTAGCTCTTAACACCATCCAAATTGGATTTCTATTTGCCATATTTTTCAACTGTACTGTGATGTTTCACAAATTCTGAACCCTTCTGTTCTCATTGTTTCTACAGATTGTGAATTAAAAATAAACATTTTTGCTAAAAATATTATTATATTATTGATCGATTGACTATGACTTTTCAGATCACCCAGTAGTGCTATCTACAGCTCCAGGTAAATATTGCAATCCTTTAGCCATTCCTGAACCTGTGTCCAAAAACAAGCTACAAATGGACAGTACCAAACCAAATGATCTAATGATTCTGTCTCTTTGCAGCAAAATCTGCAGAGCTGGGAAGATTGTATCCCCCATATAAATAACATTCTATTGGTAGCAAGAATTTTGTATAATAATTAAAATTGAAAAATGCAAAGTTTAATTTGGCGTTGTTTTGCGTATCAGTTCATAAACACTATGCCAACTATTTTGCAATTCAAATAGGACGGCTGTCAATCCTTTGGTCCTTAAATGAAACTGGTATACTTTTTTATTTATCACAATTTTCTTTAACCAATTATGGTTTTAATGCACGGCCGACAGACAAGTTCCTTACTTATTCCCCCTTCCACTTTCCTCTTCCATTTTTGCGATAATTCTGCAATTATTTGGTTGTAATTTTGGGTAGAGCAGACATTTCCATATGTTTTTGTTAGCTGCATGTGTGACATAACTCCACCTGTCCTACCTATGATATCATTTATGAAGATTATACCTTTTTTAAACATTTAAACAAAAAAATTGTTTTTTAATCAATTAGTACAGTGAGGGAAAAAAATATTTGATCCCCTGCTGATTTTGTACGTTTGCCCACTGACAAATACATGATCAGTCTATACTTTTAATGGTAGATTTATTTGAACAGTGAGAGACAGAATAACAACAAAAACATCCAGAAAAACGCATGTCAAGAATGTTATAAATTGATTTGCATTTTAATGAGGGAAATAAGTATTTGACCCCCTCTCAATCAGAAAGATTTCTGTCTCCCAGGTGTCTTTTATACAGGTAACGAGCTGAGATTAGGAGCACACTCTTAAAGGGAGTGCTCCTAATCTCAGCTTGTTACCTGTATAAAAGACACCTGTCCACAGAAGCAATCAATCAATCAGATTCCAAATTCTCCACCATGGCCAAGACCAAAGAGCTCTCCAAGGATGTCAGGGACAAGATTGTAGACCTACACAAGGCTGGAATGGGCTACAAGACCATCGCCAAGCAGCTTGGTGAGAAGGTGACAACAGTTGGTACGATTATTCGCAAATGGAAGAAACACAAAATAACTGTCAATCTCCCTCGGCCTGGGGCTCCATGCAAGATCTCACCTCGTGGAGTTGCAATGAGAACGGTGAGGAATCAGTCTAGAACTACACGGGAGGATCTTGTCAATGATCTCAAGGCAGCTGGGACCATAGTCACCAAGAAAACAATTGGTAACACACTACGCCGTGAAGGACTGAAATCCTGCAGTGCCCGCAAGGTCCCCCTGCTCAAGAAAGCACATATACAGGGCCATCTGAAGTTTGCCAATGAACTTCTGAATGATTCAGAGGAGAACTGGGTGAAAGTGTTGTGGTCAGATGAGACGAAAATTGAGCTCTTTGGCATCAACTCAACTCGCCGTGTTTGGAGGAGGAGGAATGCTGCCTATGACCCCAAGAACATCATCCCCTCCCCATAGCAGCCATTAAACTCTGTAACTGTTTTAAAGTCACCATTGTGTCACGACTTCCTCCAAAGCTGCCTCCTCTCCTGGTTCGGGCAGGCTTCGGCGTTCGTCGTCACTGGCCTTCCAGCCACTGCCGCTCCTCATCTCATCATTGACAATTTGTTGACTGGTTTTAAGGAAATTAAAATCTGTGAAAATGATCCAACATGTTTCTGATAGTATTTCAGTTTGTCTTGGATGCATATTTTACAGGACTGTTTTGCTAGCGTAGACTGGAATATGTTCCGGGATTCATCCAATGGCATTGAGGAGTATACCCTCCCAGTCACCGGCTTCATCAATAAGTGCATCGACAACGTCAACCCACTGTGACCGTACGTACATATCCCAACCAGAAGCCATGGATTACAGGCAACATCCATACCGAGCTAAAGGCTAGAGCTTCCGCTTTCAAGGAGCGGGACACAAATCCGTACGCTTATAAGAAATCCAGCTATGCCCTCAGATGAACCATCAAACAGGCAAAGATTGAATCCTACTACACCGGCTCTGACGCTTGTCGGATGTGGCAGGGCTTGCAAACTATTACGGACTACAAAGGGAAACCCAGCCGCGAGCTGCCCAGTGAAGCGAGCCTACCAGATGGGCTAAATGCCTTTTATGCTCGCTTTGAGGCAAGCAACACTGAAGCATGCATGAGAGCACCATCTGTTCCGGATGACTGTGTGATCACGCTCGCTGTAGCCGATGTGAGCAAGACCTTTAAACAGGTCAACATTCACAAGGCCGCGGGGCCAGATGGATTACCAGGGTGTGTACTCAGAGCAGGCGTGGACCAACTGGCAAGTGTCTTCACTGATATTTTCAACCTCTCCCTGACCGAGTCTGTAATACCTACATGTTTCAAGCAGACCACCATAGTCCCTGTGCCCAAGAAAGCAAAGGTAACCTGCCTAAATGACTACCTCCCTGTAGCACTCATGTCAGTAGCCATTAACTGCTTTTAAAGGCTGGTCATGGCTCACATCAACAGCATCATCCCGGAAATCTTACACCCACTCCAATTCGCATACCGCCCCAACAGATCCAAAGATGACGCAATCTCAATCGCACTCCACACTGCCCTTTCCCACCTGGACAAAAGGAACAACTATGTGAGAATGCTGTTCATTGACTACAGCTCAGCGTTCAACACCATAGTGCCCACAAAGCTCATCACTAAGCTAAGGACCCTGGGACTAAACACCTGCCTCTGCAACTGGATCCTGGACTTCCTGTTGGGCCGCCCGAGGTGGTAAGGGTAGGTAACAACACATCTGCCACGCTGATCCTCAACACGGGGGCCCCTCAGGGGTGCACGCTTAGTCCCCTTCTGTTCTCCCTGTTCACCCACGACTGCGTGGCCAAGCACGACTCCAACACCATCATTAAATTTGCTGATGACACAACGGTGGTAGGCCTGATCACCGACAATAATGAGACAGCCTATAGAGAGGAGGTCAGAGACCTGGCCGTGTGGTGGCAGGACAACAACCTCTCCCTCATTGTGAGCAAGACAAACGAGATAATCTTGGACTACAGGAAAAGGAGGGCTGAACACGCCCCCATTCACATCGACGGGGCTGTAGTGGAGCGGATCGAGAGATTCAAGTTCCTTGGTGTCCACATCAACAACAAACTATCATGGTCCAAACACACCAAGAAAGTTGTGAAGAGGGCATGACAACACCTTTTCCCCCTTAGGAGACTGAAAATATTTGGCATGGGTCCCAAGATCATCAAAGAGTTCTACAGCTGCACCATCGAGAGCATCCTGACCGGTTGCATCACCGCCTTGTATGGCAACTGCTCGGCATCCGACCGTAAGGCACTACAAAGGGTAGTGCGTACAGCCCAGTACATCACTGGGGCCAAGCTTCCTGCCAACCAGGAAAAACAGTATATACTAGATGGTGTCAGTGGAAGTCACCCAAGTCATAGACTGTTCTCTCTGCTACTGCACGGCATGCGGTACCGGAGCGCCAAGTCTGTGTCCAAAATGGCTCTTTAACAGCTCCTACCCCCAAGCTTGATTAATTGCTCAGACTATGAACAATTAATCAAATGGCCTCCCGGACTATTTACCCCACCCCACCCTTTGTTTTTACACTGTTGCTACTCGCTGTTTATTATATATGCATAGTCACTTTACCCCTACCTACATGTACAAATTACCTCGACTAACCTGTACCCCCGCACACTGAATTGGTACCGGTACCCCCTGTATATGTGACTCGTTTCAGGAAACTAGGCATATGTCACACGTCACAACTTCACAGTAAACTTTTTTTTTAATCCAAATGTGTTTTTGGGCAGAAAGGCTTTCTCCAACATGTGAACTTTCATGTGCCTTAATAACACATTTGTATGCCATCTGTAAATACGAACAAAATTGTTAAATTTTACAAGCCTAGTAGAAACCCACAGAAAAAAACCTTCCCGCTAGCCATGATTGGCTGAGATAATGAGTGGGCTGGACATGCTGAGAGGTGTGTTCGGATTGGTCTGCCATGTAGCACTCTTCTGTCTATAACATGAGCTGGTATGTGTAGGTAATCCTTTCTAACGCAGCGTTTTTGAAAGTTACCACGCAGTAGAGCTGCATAAGTGTTGCTCCCCTTTCTGGAGGACCGAGTTTTGAAATCAGTGGAATTAGAGTATGATAGCTAAGGAGATGAAGACAATTCTGGGGTTTGATTGCAAATATGCAGACGGAGTCGAAAAGAGAACACTCAGAAGGCTGTTGTATAAAACACCTGTCTACGTCTTCAAACTAAGGGCAACCATAGCATCCGTGACAGAGAGGGAGAAGTGTCCATCCATGTATACGGTTAAGAGAGACTACAGTGAGGGAAAAAAGTATTTGATCCCCTGCTGATTTTGTACGTTTGCCCACTGACAAAGAAATGATCAGTCTATAATTTTAATTGTAGGTTTATTTGAACCGTGAGAGACAGAATAACAACAAAAACATCCAGAAAAATGCATGTCAAAAATGTTATAAATTGATTTGCATTTTAATGAGGGAAATAAGTATTTGACCCCCTCTCAATCAGAAAAATGTATGGCTCCCAGGTGTCTTTTATACAGGTAACGAGCTGAGATTAGGAGCACACTCTTAAAGGGAGTGCTCCTAATCTCAGTTTGTTACCTGTATAAAAGACACCTGTCCACAGAAGCAATCAACCAATCAGATTCCAAACTCTCCACCATGGCCAAGACCAAAGAGCTCTCCAAGGATGTCAGGGACAAGATTGTAGACCTACACAAGGCTGGAATGGGCTACAAGACCATCGCCAAGCAGCTTGGTGAGAAGGTGACAACAGTTGGTGTGATTATTTGCAAATGGAAGAAACACAAAAGAACTGTCAATCTCCCTCGGTCTGGGGCTCCATGCAAGATCTCACCTCGTGGAGTTGCAATGATCATGAGAACGGTGAGGAATCAGCCCAGAACTACACAGGAGGATCTTGTCAATGATCTCAAGGCAGCTGGGACCATAGTCACCAAGAAAACAATTGGTAACACACTACGCGTTGAAGGACTGAAATCCTGCAGCGCCCGCATGGTCCCCCTGCTCAAGAAAGCACATATACAGGGCAATCTGAAGTTTGCCAATGAACATCTGAATGATTCAGAGGAGAACTGGGTGAAAGTGTTGTGGTCAGATGAGACCAAAATCGAGCTCTTTGGCATCAACTCAACTCGCCGTGTTTGGAGGAGGAGGAATGCTGCCTATGACCCCAAGAACACCATCCCCACTGTCAAACATGGAGGTGGAAACATTATGCTTTGGGGGTGTTTTTCTGCTAAGGGGACAGGACAACTTCACCGCATCAAAGGGACGATGGACGGGGCCATGTATCGTCAAATCTTGGGTGAGAACCTCCTTCCCTCAGCCAGGGCATTGAAAATGGGTCATGGATGGGTATTCCAGCATGACAATGACACAAAACACACGGCCAAGGCAACAAAGGAGTGGCTCAAGAAGAAGCACATTAAGGTCCTGGAGTGGCCTAGCCAGTCTCCAGACCTTAATCCCATAGAAAATCTGTGGAGGGAGCTGAAGGTTCGAGTTGACAAACGTCAGCCTCGAAACCTTAATGACTTAGAAGATCTGCAAAGAGGAGTGGGACAAAATCCCTCCTGAGATGTGTGCAAACCTGGTGGCCAACTACAAGAAACGTCTGACCTCTGTGATTGCTAACAAGGGCTTTGCAACCAAGTACTAAGTCATGTTTTACAGAGGGGTCAAATACTTATTTCCCTCATTAAAATGCAAATCAATTTATAACATTTTTCACATGCATTTTTCTGGATTTTTTTGTTGTTATTCTGTCTCTCACTGTTCAAATAAACCTACCATTAAAATTATAGACTGATCATGTCTTTGTCAGTGGGCAAACGTACAAAATCAGCAGGGGATCAAATACTTTTTTCCCTCACTGTAGCTAGCAGTTGTTCAGATATTACATGTTTCAAATGTTGTCATAAAGTCATTTTCATTTCAAGTTAAAGTGCACTGTTAGCTAGCTAGCTAACGTTAGCTGGCTGGCTCGCTAGCTAACAGTACGTGTATGATCTGTGTAGTTATGTTATTCGTATCTCAGAGCCATTTGCATTACTACTTATAGCCTAATGTTAGCTAGCTAACATTGAACCTGGTTGGTTAGCTACCTGCAGATTCATGCAGGGTAGTAACGTTATGAGTTGGGATTATGGTTCATTGTTTAGCTAGCTAGCTCTAAACAAAAGACTCCACTATGCAAGTAACCATTTCAATATAATATTCATGATGTCAATGAGACAACTGTGAATAGACGTAGCTGGTAAATTCGCTCTGGCTATCTACTCCGATTTCAGAGCACTCTCATCTGAGTGTGCCAGAGCGCAGAATAACTAACGAATTTACGAACGCCAGGCATTACTGGAACCATGTCGTCCAAAAAGTTATACTTTTGAATCATCTGTCCATATAATGTTCTTCCAAGAGTCTTGATGATCATCCAGGTGCTTTTTGGCAAACTTGAGTCAACTTTTTGGACGAGATGGGTCCCATTATGCCTGGCAAAAACCAAACTCTGCATTCCACATTAAGAACATCATATCAAAGGTCAAGCATGGTGGTGGTGGTGTGATGGTTTGGGGATGCTTTGCTGCCTCAGGACCTGGATGACTTGTCTTAATAGAAGGAACCATGAATTCTTGTCTGTATCAGAGAATTCTACAGGAGAATGTCAGACCATCCATCTGTGAGCTGAAGCTGAAGCGCAGCTGGGTCATGCAGCAAGACAATGATCCAAAACACACAATCAAGTCTACATGAAAATTGCTAAAAAGCAACAAAATGGAAGTTTTGGAATGGCCTAGTCAAAGTCCAGACCTAATCCCAATTGAGATGTTGTGGCAGGACTTGAAATGAGAAGTTCATGCTTGAAAACCCACACGTCACTGAGTTAAAGCAGTTCTGCATGGAAGAGTGGGCCAAAATTCCTCCACAGCGACGTGAGAGACTGATCAACAACTACAGGAAGCATTTGGTTGGAGTCATTGCAGCTAACAGTGGCACAACCAGTTATTGAGTGTAAGGGGGCAATTACTTTTTCACACAGGGGAATTGGGTGTTGCATAACTTTGTTTATGAAATAAGTATGTCATTGTTGTGTTATTTGTTCACTTATGTTCCCTTTATCTAATATTAGGTTTTGGTTGAAGATCTGATAACATTCAGTATCACAAATACGCAAAAGTAGAGAAAATTAGAAAGGGGGCAAATACTTTTTCATAGCACTGTATATATGCGAGAAAAAAAACATATGGGGGATTGGAAGTGATGCAGACAATTACATTGATGGAAGTTACAATCTATCTGCAATATTAAAACACACCCATAGTATAAACCAGTGTTTAGTCTTGAAATCTTTGGTTGTTTAGTACATGGCCTCACATGTGAATCCTTAAAGAGTTGGGTGGGGATAAAGCTTAAGAGGGTGTGAACGATGCTGAGTGTGTGTAGACCAAGAAGAGCTCTCCAGTATGTGTACCAAACATTCAAGGGCCATTTTCTCAAAAGTGAGGTTACAAGTTTATCAACTTTCAAAGCAGAATTATTTCCCATTGTTCCTCAACACTCTCTCTCTCTCTCTCTCTCTCTCTCTCTCTCTCTCTCTCTCTCTCTCAATCATTCCACTTAAAACTGTCTGGCTAGTTTGCTGACAAATGAACATATTGTTACGAAGAAGCAAGTGTCCCTTCCAGTGATGTGGAGCTGCCCTTGGACCTGGTGCCAGTAAGGATGGTCTTCACGGAGGCGGTAAGACCCTCCCTCTTCCTGGAAATAGAAATCCTTCGACTTCACTGTCTTTTCAATAGGAAGGTCACTTGCACCATAGGGACACTTGACCTCCACCACTGCTGTGGTGCCCACCAGACCATCCGGTGAGGCACCCAGGATGCCAGAACCCATGACCCAAAGCCTTGACTCCTGCTCATCCATCCCTGTAGACATTTTGAATGCCTTGATGCCCTCTTCTTCGTTATCTGTGCCACACTTTACAGACAACACCCCATCCAACTACTGTGATCTGAGGACCCTTTTTAGCGCTTGGCCCTAACCACTGCTCCAACATTTCTGGCCGTCAACCTCCCTCTCCTCAGGTTGTGCCAGTTTGGGTTGGTGCGCTGTCCAACTGTTGCCTGCCATATAGCCTCCTGCTGCTCTACCGACAGTGCCATGCCAGCCAGAATGCCTGCATGCCCCAGGTGCCCTTTTTTATATAATATCTGGTACAGCCAGAGATGACAGGGAGAGTAGTGGTTGTTCTGGCTCATGTTCAAGGAGGCATTCCATTCCATTGAACTTGCCCTGGAGATGGCTCCATAGCCACTGAAGATCCTCCTCTGTGTTCTCTAGGGACAGAGGCTTGTAGTCTTCGGTCGGGTACAGGTCCCACACTGACTGCACCTATTTTGGCATGGCTAGCTTCTTCCACTCACTTCCTGTTGAACGTGGAATGAGGGTGAGCTTGGTTTGTTGTTTTGGAAAGTTTGTTGTTTTGGGAAATTTTGAAAGTCTATTGAAAAAATGTGTTTACTAGCTGACTACCTTTTGAATTTGGACCAAGGCCGGGTCTGAGGAGCTGTTTAGCGTAGAATCTAGCCTAGCTGCTAGCTAGTGGGGTTTTCTTGAGGGCTTGAATGCAGCCCATGACGTGGTTAGCCATTGTGGCTGTTTTCAATCCCCTGTCTGGAACTGCGAGGAGTAACAGCGTAACCTACATTGTACCATTGAGGATAGTGGTGTCTCTCTATCACAGGTGAAGGATCTTTTAAACAAACAAAAAGAGTTCTACAAGAAGTTGTTACAACAAGAAAATAGCTTCAAGTGTTTTTTCCAAATACTGGTGGAGTCAACTAATAAAAGAATGGATGACCTGATCAGAGAGATCCAGAATCTAAAAAACTGTTTGCAGTTCTCCCAGGTTCAGCTCGATGAGTTTAAACAGGAGAACGGCAAGATGACAGCAATCTGTAAGTCATTGAGAGAGGACATCAGTTCTCTATGTGAATCCATAATAACAATGATGGAGAAATCAGATTATCTTGAGGGACAATCAAGGCGGAACAACATGTTTGTGGATGATATTGCAGAATCTTCACGAGACCTGGACGGAGTCTTAGGACAAAGTGAGGGAAATTATCTCGGAGAAACTGAAGATGGACCACGGGAAGATTGAAGTGGAGCGCGCCCACAGGACTGGGAAACCCACCACTGGCCCAGGTGAAGAACCGATAGTGGTCAAGTTCCTGAGGTTCAAGGACAAGGTAGCTGTTCTGGAAAGAGCCAATAACTTGAGAGGAATGTATATCTTCCTCAATGAGGACTATCCTGAAGCTGTGTTCCAGAAGAGGAAATAACTTATCCCAGCCATGAAAGCTGCCAGAGCGTGTGGGTACATTGTTTACATCCGCTATGACAGGCTCATTGTCCACCCTCCCTCCCAACAGCCTGGAAGGGATGAGAGAGCCAAGCCTATGGGTTTGTAGCTTCAACCCCGCAGTACACACACACACACACACACCTACACACCAACTGATTAATGGACTGCTGAATGTATATATTTATTTATTTTGCTTTGTTTACTCTTTTCCATATTATGTCCATCTCTGATAGGCTACCCAGGAAAGGGCTGAAAATAGCCCATATTAATATACAGTGCATTCGGAAAGTATTCAGACCCCTTGACCTTTTCCACATTTTGTTATGTTACAGCCTTGTTCTGAAATGGATTAAATTGAATTTTTTCCTCATCAATCTACACACAATACCCCATAATGACAAAGCAAAAACAGGTTTTTAGAAGTCTTTGCAAATGTATTAAAAATAAAAAACGGAAATGTCACATTTACATAAGTATCCAGACCCTTTACTCAGTCCTTTGTTGAAGCACCTTTGGCAGCCTCAAGTCTTCTTGAGTATGACGCTACAAGCTTGGCATACCTGTATTTGAGGAATTTCTCGCATTATTCTCTGCAGATCCCCTCAAGCTCTGTCAGGTTGGATGGGGAGCGTCGCTGCACAGCTTTTTTCAGGTCTCTCCAGAGATGTTCGATCGGGTTCAAGTCCGGGCTCTGGCTGGGCCACTCAAGGACATTCAGAGACTTGTCCCGAAGCCTCTCCTGTGTTGTCTTGGCTGTGTGCTTAAGGTCGTTGTCCTGTTGGAAGGTGAACCTTAGCCCCAGTCTGAGGTTCTGAGCACTCAGTCTTTAGGTGCCTTTTGGCAAACTACAAGCAGGCTGTCATGTGACTTTTACTTAGGAGTGGCTTCAGTCTGGCCACACTACCATAAAGGCCTGATTGGTGGAGTGCTGCAGAGATGGTTGTCCGTCTGGAAGGTTCTCCCATCTCCGCAGAGGAACTTGAGAGCTCTGTCAGAGTGACCATCGGGTTCTTGGTCACCTCCCTGACCAAGGCCCTTCTCCCCCGATTGCTCAGTTTGGCCGGGCGGCCAGCTCTAGGAAGAGTCTTGGTGGTTCCAATCTTCTTCCATTTAAGAATGATGGAGGCCACTGTGTTCTTGGGGACATTAAATGCTGCAAAAAAATGTTTGTACCCTTCACCAGATCTGTTCCTCGACACAATCCTGTCTACGGACGATTCCTTTGACCTCGTGGCTTGGGTTTTGCTCTGACATACACTGTCAGCTGTGGGACCTTATATAGACTGGTGTGTGACTTTCCAAATAATGTCCAATCAATAGAATTTACCACAGGTGGACTCCAAGATGGAAGATTACAGATATTACATTGTTTTAGGACTCTCCACAGAGTTTTCAAACTAGTACAGCACGCGACATGGTTCAATGTGCCCATATATCAGCACTATCTAGTTTTTAGTTTTTTCCAATCACCGGCATCTTGGAGATAGAATTGGGATCATGTATACTGTGCCAATGCCAATATAAAAAAATCGTAATGGAGAGCAATCTACAATACGGCAAATTTAGCAAACAGCATTTGTGGTAAGTGCATGGATGCCGCCATCTTTACTTGTTGCTATAGACAGGTTAGCTGAGAACGTCACGAAAACGATGTGCATGCTTCAATGGGGCAGAAGGCCATGTGTTGTGATTCTGGATGGCCAGATAGTTAGCAACAATGGAAAGAAACATAAGGGGAATCGTAAGTGGCTCGTTTTAGTTACCATGTCTTGTTTTGAGGTGTTTTGACTGATGTCACGTCTATGCTAATATGGCTAAAATTCACTAGATAGCTAACCAACAACTTTATCTATGTATACTGAACAAAAATATAAACACAACATGTAAAGTGTTGGTCCCATGTTTCATGAGCTGAAATAAAAGATCCCAGAAATGTTCCATACGCACAAAACGCTTATTTCTCTTAAATTTTGTGCAAATATTTTTTCCTTTGCCAAGATAATCCATCCACCTGACAGGTGTGGCATACCAAGAAGCTGATTAAACAGCATGATCATTACACAGGTGCACCTTGTGCTGGGGACAATAAAAAGCCACTCTAAAATGTGCAGTTTTGTCAATTGGCATGCTGACTGCAGGAATGTCCACCAGAGCTGTTGCCAGAGAATTTAATGTTAATTTCTCTACCATAAGCTGCCTCCAACGTTGTTTTAGAGAATTTGGCAGTACATCCAACCGGCCTCACAACTGCAGACCACGTGTAACCACACCATCCCTGGACCTCCACTTCCGGCTTCTTCACCTGCGGGATCGTCTGAGACCAACCACCCTGATAGCTGATGAAACAGGAGTATTTCTGTCTGTAAAAAAGCCCTTTTGTGGGGAAAAACTCATTCTGATTGGCTGGGCCTAGCTCCAAAGTGGGTGGGACCCACCCATGGCTGCACCCCTGCCCAGTCATTTGAAATCAATAGATTAGGGCCTAATGAATTTATTTCAATTGACTGATTTCCTTATATGAACTGTAACTCAAGTGCTCATTGTGCAACTTCATGTTTTCAATAATCTATGCCAACCCTGTCTGTTTTAGGCACTAGACTAGAGGGGCGGGGCACGCGTAGACAAGATGGCGTATTGAATAGAAAGCGGTACAAAACACCTCAAGATAAAAACATAATATTCAAAATCAGTAAGTTAGACTAAATATTAGCATTTCATATATTCGCAGTTAATATAATTCAATCTGGATAATAACACAAAACAGATCATAAGGCTAGAGAAATATATCTACAAATATTACAACACGCAACACCCAAACATGACTGAAGATAAGCGTGGAGAGCCGATCCCCAAAAGGAAACGCGACTCATCGACTGATACAGATGATATATGTTTTTCACCACTGGGTATGGTAAGTGTGGAAAGCGACCTGTTGAAGACGATAAATGACAAATTGGGCATACTAGAATTGGTCAGTAAAGATGTAAAAGAGTTGAAAGCGAGTCTTCAAATGAGTGACGAAAAAGCTTTGGTAATGGAGAAAGAAACCAAAACATTTAAAGTGACAGTATCTAAGATGGAAACGGACGTTAGGGAACTAAAAAAGGAGAACAACCTTCTGAGATAAGCATTACTAGACATCCAAACTAGATCGATGAGAGAAAATCTAGTACTTACGGGTATTCAGGAAAAGGAGGGAGAAATAACAGAGAATATTATGAAGGACTTCCTGCATACAGCGCTACAAATCCCACTCGAGGCTGTCGATAAAATCCAACTCGAACGTGTACACCGTTTCGGAAAAAGAGGACAGAAATATGAGCGCCCAATCGTTGCCAAATTTGTTTTTTTTAAAGATAAAGCTATGGTGAAAAGCCTAGGAAAAAGACTTGCTGGCACGAAAATAGGCATGAATGATCAGTTACCGAGGGAGATTGTAGAAAGGCGCAAAGTTCTGTATCCAATCTTCAAGGAAAACAGATTAAAAGGGAAACGTGTTGCACTCGTGGTGGATAAATTATATATTGACAACCAAATGTTCAGAGACACAAAGACTACTCCATGGCTATTCTAAAAGTTGTAATAGAGGAGTCGAATATTGGAGCACCCGATCCTAGCAATGATAGTTGTAATAGATTGTAATATTAAATAACATTTATAGTAAGTATAGTATTTTATAAAAGGATAAAATGACATAACAAGCAGAATAATACATCTTTAAATACAAATAATTAGAACATGGCTTTTTTTGGCGGGAGGTTGTTGTTTTGGCGGATGGTTGTTGTGGTTGGTCCTGTGTTCTCTCTGGCGTCCTTTCCCCCTTGCGGCAGATGTGGATGCGGGTGCGTTTGCACGCTCTGCCCATTTCTTCCGCAGTCAACCATGTGGTGTGCATTTTTGTGTTTGAAAAGGTGCGGCATTAAGTGAGTGAGAGGGGAAATGGTTGCATATCCCAGAGCCGACCGGGGGTCTATGAGCAGGGGTAGTGAGAGAGAGCTTTCAATTTTGTGTAGATGAGGGATATACATTTTTAAATATAGTATACATCTAATCTAATTTTTATTATCCTATCATGATGGAAAGATCCCTAACCCTATAACCTGGACACCCACCTGAGCGACCCATACACCAAAGAAAAGTTCCCATCTCTTTTATGGACCTGCTGTGAGTATGCAGCCTAAACAGAGAAATAAATGCGGTCAGAGACCTACTTGAGCAGCACCGCGGGAATTATTTGCTAGGATAATAATTGCTTGTCAATAAATTAAATGTAATACAATGGCAATCCGGGTTATATGTTAAAATCCTATGCGTGAACTGCCGACATTATTACGCATATTAATTGATAATGATGGAAAATAGGATATGCATAATTGTAAAAAAATAGTTATATATATATAGAGGTGAAAGCATTGGAAATGCTTTTGGCAGTTCATCTGCTTCTGTTTTGTGGGTGGCACTGTGTGCTGTTTTCGATGGATGGGTCCTGGCCTCTCGGGGCCTTAGGGATCCGGAGGGACGTGGGTGGGATGCTGATCACTGGGATGACGGCTCAACTTGGGATGGGGAGGGGCTTTAGCGGGGGAATTAGTGGAGAACAATTGAAGGGTTACTCCGTAGCAATGCAAATATCACGGTACAGCTATATGGACACTCAATCATTACGGTATTTTTTTATTGGTAAATTTACAAACATATATAATGATAAATAAACTTGAAACTTGTATCTCATTATGGTGTATGGTGAAATAAGTATAGCCAGTTATAATTGTAATGGCTTAGCTGATAATAACAAAAGAAGAACAATATTTACATGGCTCAAACAGAAGGAATATAATATATATTGTATACAGGAAACTCATTCAACAATTTGAGACGAAGTAGTGTGGAAAAAATAATGGGGGGGGGGGGGGGGAATATACTTCTCCCATGGGCAAAGAAATTCAAAAGGGGTGATGATATTAATTAATAGTAATTTCGATCCGAATGTGCAAATTGTACAAATAGATACACAAGGTAGATGGATTATTTTAAATATGTTATTGGACCATAAACAGATATGGCTCATTAACCTTTACGGACCAAATAATGATGATCCACAATTCTTTGACAATATATATAATAAATTATCAACCCTGCAAGCAATTCAAGACAATATTATTATGGTGGGGGATTATAATAATGTTTTAAATAGCTCAATGGACCATAAAGGAAATCACACCACAAACAATCACTCTCATGCTCTTAAGGAAATTGTGAATGTCATGGATACATTAGAACTAGTAGATATATGGAGGCTTAAATATACTGATCTAGTGAGATATACATGGCGGAGACTGATCCAAGATGGCGTAGTAGTGCAGTTGTGTTTTTATCGTATGTCTGTAAATAGCCTGTAAATACCCTATTTTTCTGTATTTTTCGTACATATTTCCATATCAGACTTTTCATCCTTCTACAAAATATACTTTCCTGCAACCCGCCTCACTCAATGTGGAACGGATTCTATTATTGACTTACCTTTATCTAGAATCTAGAATCTCCAGTTGAAACTAGCTAGCCAGCTAGCCAGCTAACTAGCTACTTGCTATTAGCCTCAGCTAGCGGTATTTCACCCAGAACATTGGATTTTTCTGCGGGATTAATTTTAATCACTGGACATTAATCACCGGATATTCGGCCAGTCTGCACAGCGCGTTATCGACCCAGAACATATCAGTTTTTCCGCCGGAATCACTGAATCACTGGACCTTTAACTCCGGATTCATCGCTATCAGCTAGCTACAACAAAACGGACGCTGTGGTCTGGCTAATCATCCTGAGCTAGGCCCATCTCCCGGCTATCTACCTCTCTGTCAACCGGACGGGACCACCTAGTGTTGACACGGAGCCCCGCCGATCCTACACGACTGGTCTGCCGACGAAATCGTCTGATGTGGTTACGACGTTAACCACGAAGATTCCATCCATCTGCTAGCCCCGGCCCGCTAGCACACGCTAGCCGTGGCCTCTTACTCACTAGTTTACCACCGGACCTTATGATAACTCAGCTATACAGCTGATGTCTGCTGGACTGTTCCTTTTTACGGTACTACATCCTGTTTATGTTTAGCCTCAGCCCAAACATGGTTAGTTTATTGTTGTTTCGGTTATTTCTAATTTTACTATTTCACTGTAGACCCCCCAGCCTAGCTAAACCTGCCTTAGATAGCTCCTTTGCCCCTCCCCCTATACACGCGGAGACCGACTCAATTGATGCCTCCAGCGATGCTATCTCTTTCATTGTTACCCAACGCTTAGGTTTACCTCCACTTTACTCATATCCTTCCATATCCTTGTCTGTACATAATGCCCTGAATCTTTTCTATAACACCCGGAAATCTGCCCCCTTTATTCTATGTACCCAACGCACTAGAAGAGCAGTCCTTAAAGCCTTTAGCCGTATCCTTATTCTAGTCCTCCTCTGTTCCTCTGGTGATGTAGAGGCTAACCCAGGCCCTGCAGCCCTCAGTATCACTCCTACTCCCCAGGCGCTATCATTTGATGACTTCTGTAATCGCAAAAGTCTTGGTTTCTTGCACATAAATATCAGAAGTCTACTTCCTAAGTTTGAGTTATTCACTGCGTTAGCACACTCTGCCAACCCTGATGTTCTAGCAGTGTCTGAATCCTGGCTCAGGAAGGCCACCAAAAATTCTGATATTTTCCATCCCCAACTATAACATTTTCCGTCTAGATAGAACTGCCAAAGGGGGTGGAGTTGCAATCTACTGTAGAGATAGCCTGCAGAGCTCTATCATACTATCCAGGTCTGTGCCCAAACAGTTTGAGCTTCTACTTCTAAAAATCCACCTTTCCAGAAATAAGTCTCTCACTGTTGCCGCTTGCTACAGACCCCCCTCAGCCCCCAGCTGTGCCCTGGACACCATATGTGAATTGATTGCCCCCCATTTATCCTCAGAGTTTGTACTGCTTGGTGACCTAAATTGGGATATGCTTAATACCCCAGCCATCCTACAATCCAAGCTAGATGCCCTCAACCTCACGCAAATTATCAACGAACCTACCAGGTACAACCCTAAATCCGTAAACATGGGTACCCTCATAGATATCATCCTGACTAACATACCCTCTAAATACACCTCAGCTGTCTTCAACCAGGATCTCAGCGATCACTGCCTTATTGCCTGCGTCCGTAACGGGTCCGCGGTCAAACGACCACCCCTCATCACTGTCAAACGCTCCCTAAAACACTTTAGCGAGCATGCCTTCCTAATTGACCTGGCCCAGGTATCCTGGATGGATATAGATCTCATTCCGTCAGTAGAGGATGCCTGGTTGTTCCTTAAAAGTAATTTCCTCTCAATCTTAAATAAACATGCCCCATTCAAAAAATACAGAACTAAGAACCGATATAGCCCCTGGTTCTCCTCAGACTTGACTGCCCTTGACCAGCACAAAAACATCCTGTGGCGTACAGCATTAGCATCAAATAGCCCCCGCGATATGCAACTTTTCAGGGAAGTTAGGAACCAATATACACAAGCAGTCAGGAAAGCAAAGGCTAACTTTTTCAAACAGAAATTTGCATCCTGTAGCACTAACTCCAAAAAGTTTTGGGACACTGTAAAGTCCATGGAGAATAAGAGCACTTCCTCCCAGCTGCCCACTGCACTGAGGCTAGGAAACACTATCACCACCGATAAATCTACAATAATCGAGAATTTCAACAAGCATTTTGCTACAGCTGGCCATGCTTTCCATCTGGCTACCACTAACCCGGCCACCAACTCTGCACCCTCTGCTGCAACTTGCCCATGCCCCCCCCGCTTCTCCTTCACACAAATTCAGACAGCTGATGTTTTGAAAGCGCTGCAAAATCTGGACCCCTACAAATCAGCTGGGCTAGACAATCTGGACCCTTTCTTTCTAAAACTAGCCGCCGAAATTGTCGCTACCCCTATTACTAGTCTGTTCAACCTCTCTTTCATAACGTCTGAGATCCCCAGAGATTGGAAAGCTGCCGCGGTCATCCCCCTCTTCAAAGGGGGTGACACTCTAGATCCAAACTGCTACAGACCTATATCCATCCTGCCCTGCCTTTCGAAAGTATTTGAAAGCCAAGTTAACAAACAGATCACCGACCATTTCGAATACCACCGTACCTTCTCCGCTATGCAATCTGGTTTCCGAGCTGGTCACGGGTGCACTTCAGCCACGCTCAAGGTCATAAACGATATTATAACCGCGATTGATAATAGACAGTACTGTGCAGCCGTCTTCATCGACATGGCCAAGGCTTTCGACTCTGTCAATCACCGCATTCTTATTGGCAGACTAAATAGCCTTGGTTTCTCAAATGACTGCCTCGCCTGGTTCACCAACTACTTCTCAGATAGAGTTCAGTGTGTCAAATCGGAGGGCCTGTTGTCTGGACCTATGGCAGTCTCTATGGGGGTGCCACAGGGTTCAATTCTTGGGCCGACACTTTTCTCCGTGTATATCAATGATGTCGCTCTTGCTGCTGGTGACTCTCAGATCCACCTCTACGCAGACGACACCATTTTGTATACATCTGGCCCTTCATTGGACACTGTGTTAACAAACCTCCAAACGAGCTTCAATGCCATACAACAATCCTTCAGTAGCCTCCAACTGCTCTTAAACACTAGTAAAACTAAATGCATGCTTTTCAATCGAACGCTGCTGGCACCCGCCCACCCGACTAGAATCACCACTCTCGACGGGTCTGACCTAGAGTATGTGGACAACTACAAATACCTAGGTGTCTGGTTAGACTGTAAACTCAACTTCCAGACTCACATAAAGAATCTCCAATCCAAAGTTAAATCTAGAATCGGCTTCCTATTTCGCAACAAAGCCTCCTTCACTCATGCTGCCAAACATGCCCTCGTAAAACTGACTATCCTACCGATCCTTGACTTCGGCGATGTCATTTACATTTACATTTTACATTTTAGTCATTTAGCAGACGCTCTTAACCAGAGCGACTTACAGGAGCAATTAGGGTTAAGTGCCTTGCTCAAGGGCACATTAACGTCATTTAGCAGACGCTCTTAGCCAGAGCGACTCACAAATTGGTGCGTTCACCCTATAGCCAGTGGGATAACCACTTTACAATTTGGGGGGGGGGTTAGAAGGAATACTTTAGCCTATCCCAGGTATTCCTTAAAGAGGTGGGGTTTCAAATGTCTCCGGAAGGTGGTGAGTGACTCCGCTGTCCTGGCGTCGTGAGGGAGCTTGTTCCACCATTGGGGTGCCAGAGCAGCGAACAGTTTTGACTGGGCTGAGGGGGAGCTGTGCTTCCGCAGAGGAAGGGGAGCCAGCAGGCCAGAGGTGGATGAACGCAATGTCCTCGTTTGGGTGTAGGGACTGATCAGAGCCTGAAGGTACAGGGGTGCCGTTCCCCTCACTGCTCCAAAGGCAAGCACCATGGTCTTGTAGCGGATGCGAGCTTCAATTGGAAGCCAGTGGAGTGTGCGGAGGAGGGGGGTGACGTGAGAGAACTTGGGAAGGTTGAACACCAGACGGGCTGCGGCATTCTGGATGAGTTGTAGGGGTTTAATGGCACAGGCAGGGAGCCCAGCCAACAGCGAGTTGCAGTAGTCCAGACGGGAGATGACAAGTGCCTGGACCAGGACCTGCGCCGCTTCCTGTGTAAGGCAGGGTCGTTTTTTTTTTACAAAATAGCCTCCAACACTCTACTCAGCAAATTGGATGTAGTCTATCACAGTGCCATCCGTTTTGTCTCCAAAGCCCCATACACTACCCACCACTGTGACCTGTACGCTCTTGTTGGCTGGTCCTCACTACATGTTCGTCGTCAAACCCACTGGCTCCAGGCCATCTATAAATCACTGCTAGGCAAATCCCCGCCTTATCTTAGCTCATTGGTCACCATAGCAGCACCCACCCGTAGTCTGCGCTCCAGCAGGTATATCTCACTGGTCATTCCCAAAGCCAACACCTCCTTTGGCCGCCATTCCTTCCAGTTCTCTGCTGCCAATGACTGGAACGAATTGCAAAAATCTCTGAAGCTGGAGACTCTTATCTCCCTCAATAACTTTAAGCATCAGTTGTCAGAGCACCTTACCGATCACTGCACCTGTACACAGCCCATCTGAAATTAGCCCACCCAACTACCTCATCCCTATATTGTTATTTATTTTGCTCTTTTACACCCCAGTATCTCTATTTGCACATAATCTCTTGCACATCTAGCATTCCAGTGTTAATACTATTGTAATTATTCTGCACTATAGCCTATTTATTGCCTTACCTCCATAACTTGCTACATTTGCACACACTGTATATATATTTTCTGTTGTATTTTTGACTTTATGTTTTTTTACCCCATATGTAACTCTGTGTTGTTTTTATTGCACTGCTTTGCTTTATCTTGGCCAGGTCGCAGTTGTAAATGAGAACCTGTTCTCAACTGGTTTACCTGGTTAAATAAAGGTGAAATAAAAAAAATAAAAATAAAATCAAGCTAGTCGTCTTGACTTCTTTCTTATCTCATTCTCGTTGGCACCAAAAGTAAAAAAAAAAAGTGTTGATAGGGGACAGAATGCGGTCGGACCATCATATAATAGGCATATACATTACTCTTACTGAATTTCCACGTGGGCGAGGATATTGGAAATTTAATCAAAGCCTATTGGATGATAATTTATTTATAATTAGAACAAAGGAATTTATAACTGACTTTTTCCAACATAACATAGGTACAGCGAATCCCCTTATTGTATGGGACACCTTTAAATGTGCCTTTAGAGGCCATGCAATTCAGTACTCACCTCGAAAACAAAAGCAATTTAGGTCAAAAGAGTTTATACTAAGAAAGGAAATAGAAAGTCTAACAGAACAGATAGATGGCAATAAAAACTGTAACATAGAGGCTCAGAATAAATTAGAGAAAAAACAAAAAGAAATTGAGAAACTTATTCAAGAAAGATCAAGTGTAATATATTATAAAAATAAAGCAAACTGGATGGAATATGGGGAAAAATGCACAAAATTATTTTTTAATCTTCAACATAGGAATGCTACCAAAAAGAACTTAATGAAACTGGATACAATTGACGGAGTCACCCATAATTCACCAAATTATATTTTGAAGGAAGAAACAAAGTACTTTAAGCATATGTTTTCTTTTCAGTCGCCTCCATCTCCTCTAACTGAAGCTAATTGTAGAGATTTTTTTCTATTGATAATGTCAAATTAACAGCCACACAGAAAGACTCATGTGAAGGTGAAATTACAGAGGAGGAACTTCTGGATGCAATTAAAGACTTTAAGTCTGGGAAAACTCCAGAGTTGGATGGCATACCAGTCGAGGTATACCAAACCTTTTTTGATATACTAAGAGGACCGTTATTAGCATGTTTTAACCACTCCTATGTAAATGGTAGATTATCTGACACTCAATAAGAAGGTCTGATCTCATTATTACTGAAACAGGATACAAGTGGAAAATATAAAGATCCAGTCCATTTACAAAATTGGAGGCCCCTTACACTTCAGTGTTGTGATGCAAAAATTCTAGCAAAATGTATAGCGCATAGAATTAAAAATGTATTGTCGGATATTATTCATTCTAATCAGACAGGTTTTTTACATGGAAGATACATTGGAGATAATATAAGGCAAGTATTGGAAACAATAGAACACTATGGAAAATATGGGAAACCAGGCCTGCTATTCATAGCAGACTTCAAAAAGGCATTTGATAAAGTTCGACTGGGGGTTTATATATAAATGCCTGGAGCATTTCAATTTTGGAGAATCTCTTATAAAATGGGTCAAAATCATGTATAGTAACCCTAGGTGTAAAATAGTGAATAATGGCTATTTCTCAGAAAGTTTTAAACTGTCAAGAGGAGTGAAACAAGGTTGTCCACTATCGGCATATCTATTTATTGTGGCCATCGAGATGTTAGCTATTAAAATCAGATCCAATAATAATATCAGAGGATTAGAAATCCAGGGCTTAAAAACAAAGGTGTCATTGTACGCTGATGATTCATGTTTTCTTTTAAATCCACAACTAAAATCCCTCCACAGCCTCATAGAGGATCTAGATACATTTTCTAACCGCTCTGGATTACAACCAAATTATGACAAATGTACTATATTACGTATTGGATCACAAAAAAATAAAAATGTTACATTACCATGTACAGTGGGGAAAAAAAGTATTTAGTCAGCCACCAATTTTGCAAGTTCTCCCACTTAAAAAGATGAGAGAGGCCTGTAATTTTCAACATAAGTACACGTCAACTATGACAGACAAATTGAGGAAAAAAAATCCAGAAAATCACATTGTAGGATTTTTAATGAATTTATTTGCAAATTATGGTGGAAAATATGTATTTGGTCACCTGCAAACAAGCAAGATTTCTGGCTCTCACAGACCTGTAACTTCTTATTTAAGAGGCTCCTCTGTCCTTCACTCGTTACCTGTATTAATGGCACCTGTTTGAACTTGTTATCAGTATAAAAGACACCTGTCCACAATCTCAAACAGTCACACACCAAACTCCACTATGGCCAAGACCAAAGAGCTGTCAAAGGACACCAGAAACAAAATTGTAGACCTGCACCAGGCTGGGAAGACTGAATCTGCAATAGGTAAACAGCTTGGTTTGAAGAAATCAACTGTGGGAGCAATTATTAGGAAATGGAAGACATACAAGACCACTGATAATCTCCCTCGATCTGGGGCTCCACGCAAGATCTCACCCCGTGGGGTCAAAATGATCACAAGAACGGTGAGCAAAAATCCCAGAACCACAAAGGGGGACCTAGTGAATGACCTGCAGAGAGCTGGGACCAAAGTAAAAAGGCCTACCATCAGTAACACACTATGCCGCCAGAGACTCAAATCCTGCAGTGCCAGACGTGTCCCCCTGCTTAAGCCAGTACATGTCCAGGCCCGTCTGAAGTTTGCTAGAGTGCATTTGGATGATCCAGAAGAGGATTGGGAGAATGTCATATGGTCAGATGAAACCAAAATAGAACTTTTTGGTAAAAACTCAACTCGTCGTGTTTGGAGGACAAAGAATGCTGAGTTGCATCCAAAGAACACCATACCTACTGTGAAGCATGGGGGTGGAAACATCCATGCTTTGGGGCTGTTTTTCTGACCTGTGTCATTGCCAACAAAGGGTATATAACAAAGTATTGAGAAACTTTTGTTATTGACCAAATACTTATTTTCCACCATAATTTGCAAATAAATTCATTAAAAATCCTACAATGTGATTTTCTGGAGAAAAAAAATCTCATTTTGTCTGTCATAGTTGACGTGTACCTATGATGAAAATGACAGGCCTCTCTCATCTTTTTAAGTGGGAGAACTTGCACAATTGGTGGCTGACTAAATACTTTTTTTCCCCACTGTAGTTTACCAATAAAATGGTCTGATGGTGATGTGGATATACTCGGAATACATATCCCAAAGGAAATAAATGATCTCACTTCAATACATTTTAATAGAAAGTTAGCAAAAATAGATAAGATCTTACTACCATGGAAAGGAAAATACCTGTCAATTTGTGGAAAAATCACCCTGATTAACTCTTTAGTATTATCCCAGTTTACCTATTTGCTTATGGTCTTGCCTACGCCTAGCGAATAGTATTTTAAGTTATATGAGAAAAAAATATTCAATTTTATTTGGAACGGCAAGCCAGACAAAATTAAAAGGGCATATTTATATAATAAATATGAATTCGGAGGACAGAAATTATTAAATATTAAAGCATTAGACCTATCACTAAAAGCTTCAGTCATACAAAAGTTATACTTAAATCCGAACTGGTTCTCAAGCAAATTAGTAAGATTGTCTCACCCAATGTTCAAGAAAGGCCTTTTTCCCTTTATTCAGATTACAACAACTCATTTGCAGTTATTTGAAAAGGAAACCATCTCCCAAATATCACTATTTCTAAAACAAGCCATAGAAAGTTGGTTGCAATTTCAATTTAATCCTCCAGAAACGACAGAACAAATAATGCAACAAATATTGTGGTTAAATTCAAATATACTAATTGACAAAAAACCTTTATTTTTTGACAGAATGTTTAAAAAAGGTATAATCTTCGTAAATGATATCATCGGTAGGACTGGTGGAGTTATGTCGCACATGCAGCTAACAAAAACATATGGAAATGTCTGCTCTACCCAAAATTACAACCAAATAATTGCAGCCTTACCGCAAAAGTGGAAGAGGAAAGTGGAAGGCGAAGAAAGTAAGGAACTTGTCTGTCGGCCTTGCATTAAAGAACAGAATTGGTTAAGGAAAACTGTGATAAATAAAAAGGTATATCACTTTCACTTAAGGACCAAAGGATTGACAGCCGTCCCATATACAGTGGGGAAAAAAAGTATTTAGTCAGCCACCAATTGTGCAAGTTCTCCCACTTAAAAAGATGAGAGAGGCCTGTAATTTTCATCATATGTACACGTCAACTATGACAGACAAATTGAGAAAAAAAAATCCAGAAAATCACATTGTAGGATTTTTAATGAATTTATTTTCAAATTATGGTGGAAAATAAGTATTTGGTCACCTACAAACAAGCAAGATTTCTGGCTCTCACAGACCTGTAACTTCTTCTTTAAGAGGCTCCTCTGTCCTCCACTCGTTACCTGTATTAATGGCACCTGTTTGAACTTGTTATCAGTATAAAAGACACCTGTCCACAATCTCAAACAGTCACACTCCAAACTCCACTATGGCCAAGACCAAAGAGCTGTCAAAGGACACCAGAAACAAAATTGTAGACCTGCACCAGGCTGGGAAGACTGAATCTGCAATAGGTAAGCAGCTTGGTTTGAAGAAATCAACTGTGGGAGCAATTATTAGGAAATGGAAGACATACAAGACCACTGATAATCTCCCTCGATCTGGGGCTCCACGCAAGATCTCACCCCATGGGGTCAAAATGATCACAAGAACGGTGAGCAAAAATCCCAGAACCACACAGGGGGACCTAGTGAATGACCTGCAGAGAGCTGGGACCAAAGTAACAAAGCCTACCATCAGTAACACACTACGCCGCCAGGGACTCAAATCCTGCAGTGCCAGACGTGTCCCCCTGCTTAAGCCAGTACATGTCCAGGCCCGTCTGAAGTTTGCTAGAGTGCATTTGGATGATCCAGAAGAGGATTGGGAGAATGTCATATGGTCAGATGAAACCAAAATATAACTTTTTGGTAAAAACTCAACTCGTCGTGTTTGGAGGACAAAGAATGCTGAGTTGCATCCAAAGAACACCATACCTACTGTGGAGCATGGGGGTGGAAACATCATGCTTTGGGGCTGTTTTTCTGCAAAGGGACCAGGACGACTGATCCGTGTAAAGGAAAGAATGAATGGGGCCATGTATCGTGAGATTTTGAGTGAAAACCTCCTTCCATCAGCAAGGGCATTGAAGATGAAACGTGGCTGGGTCTTTCAGCATGACAATGATCCCAAACACACCGCCCGGGCAACGAAGGAGTGGCTTCGTAAGAAGCATTTCAAGGTCCTGGAGTGGCCTAGCCAGTCTCCAGATCTCAACCCCATAGAAAATCTTTGGAGGGAGTTGAAAGTCCGTGTTGCCCAGCGACAGCCCCAAAACATCACTGCTCTAGAGGAGATCTGCATGGAGGAATGGGCCAAAATACCAGCAACAGTGTGTGAAAACCTTGTGAAGACTTACAGAAAACGTTTGACCTGTGTCATTGCCAACAAAGGGTATATAAGAAAGTATTGAGAAACTTTTGTTATTGACCAAATACTTATTTTCCACCATAATTTGCAAATAAATTCATAAAAAATCCTACAATGTAATTTTCTGGATTTTGTTTTCTCATTTTGTCTGTCATAGTTGACGTGTACCTATGATGAAAATTACAGGCCTCTCTCATCTTTTTAAGTGGGAGAACTTGCACAATTGGTGGCTGACTAAATACTTTTTTTCCCCACTGTAGATTGCAAAATAGTTGGGAAGAGATTTTTGACGTACCGATCCCATGGCATAGTGTTTATGAACTGACACGCAAAACGACACCGGATTCAAAAAGTAGAATCTTTCAATTTAAATTATTATATACAATTCTTGCTACCAATAGAATGTTATTTATATGGGGGATACAATCTTCCCAGCACTGCAGATTTTGCTGTGAAGAGACAGAATCATTTGATCATTTGTTTTGGTTCTGTCCATTTGTAGCTTATTTTTGGACACAGGTCCAGGAATGGCTAAAGGATTGCAATATTTACCTGGAGCTAACCTTGCAGATAGCATTACTGGGTGATCTGAAAAGTCATAGTCAATCGATCAATAATATAATAATACTTTTAGCAAAAATGTTTATTTTTTAATTCACAATCTGTAGAAGCAATGAGAATAGAAAGGTTCAGAACTTTTGTAAAACATCACAGTACGGTTGAAATATATATGGCAAATAGAAATCCTATATGGATGGTGTTAAGAGATAGATGGGAGGTATTGAATAGAGTTGAAGGATGGGACTAATAACAAATAACAACAAATAATAACAAAGATAGCTAATAATGTAAGCATACTGTGTCCATAATAAGTATATAGGTCGTATGTTGGGAGCTTTTGGGAAAGAGCACAGTTAGAAAGATATGGCATATAGAAGCAAACCGGATGGACATCATGAAAATGATCGGAGAGGTTGAGAGTAGAAGTTGTTCAGGAGCAAAAAAATTAAATATATATATATATAATTATTGTAAAATGAACTGTGTCCATAAGGTGTAGATAGTAAGTATAGACCGGAAGTAGAGGCCTGGGCATTGTTGTTCACTAATTTACTCCAAGTAGGGAAAGGATGGCGGGGTTGAAAAGTAATAAAGGGGAGTATATACACTGCTCAAAAAAATAAAGGGAACACTAAAATTACACATCCTAGATCTGAATGAATGAAATAATCTTATTAAATACTTTTTGTCTTTACATAGTTGAATGTGCTGACAACAAAATCACACAAAAAGTATCAATGGAAATCAAATTCATCAACCCATGGAGGTCTGGATTTGGAGTCACCCTCAAAATTAAAGTGGAAAACCACACTACAGGCTGATCCAACTTTGATGTAATGTCCTTAAAACAAGTCAAAATGGCTCAGTAGTGTGTGTGGCCTCCACGTGCCTGTATGACCTCCCTACAACGCCTGGGCATGCTCCTGATGAGGTGGCGGATGGTCTCCTGAGGGATCTCCTCCCAGACCTGGACTAAAGCATCCGCCAACTCCTGGACAGTCTGTGGTGCAACGTGGCGTTGGTGGATGGAGCGAGACATGATGTCCCAGATGTGCTCAATTGGATTCAGGTCTGGGGAACGGGCGGGCCAGTCCATAGCATCAATGCCTTCCTCTTGCAGGAACTGCTGACACACTCCAGCCACATGAGGTCTAGCTATGTCTTGCATTAGGAGGAACCCAGGGCCAACCGCACCAGCATATGGTCTCACAAGGGGTCTGAGGATCTCATCTCGGTACCTAATGGCAGTCAGGCTACCTCTGGCGAGCACATGGAGGGCTGTGCGGCCCCCCAAAGAAATGCCACCCCACACCATGACTGACCCACCGCCAAACCGGTCATGCTGGAGGATGTTGCAGGCAGCAGAACGTTCTCCACGGCGTCTCCAGACTCTGTCACATGTGCTCAGTGTGAACCTGCTTTCATCTGTGAAGAGCACAGGGCGCCAGTGGCGAATTTGCCAATCTTGGTGTTCTCTGGCAAATGCCAAACGTCCTGCACGGTGTTGGGCTGTAAGCACAACCCCCACCTGTGGACGTCGGGCCCTCATACCACCCTCATGGAGTCTGTTTCTGACCGTTTGAGCAGACACATGCACATTTGTGGCCTGCTGGAGGTCATTTTGCAGGGCTCTGGCAGTGCTCCTCCTGCTCCTCCTTGCACAAAGGCGGAGGTAGCAGTCCTGCTGCTGGGTTGTTGCCCTCCTACGGCCTCCTCCACGTCTCCTGATGTACTGGCCTGTCTCCTGGTAGCGCCTCCATGCTCTGGACACTACGCTGACAGACACAGCAAACCTTCTTGCCACAGCTCGCATTGATGTGCCATCCTGGATGAGCTGCACTACCTGAGCCACTTGTGTGGGTTGTAGACTCCGTCTCATGCTACCACTAGAGTGAAAGCACCGCCAGCATTCAAAAGTGACCAAAACATCAGCCAGAAAGCATAGGAACTGAGAAGTGGTCTGTGGTCACCACTTGCAAAACCAGTCCTTTATTGCTCTTGCTAATTGCCTATAATTTCCACCTGTTGTCTATTCCATTTGCACAACAGCATGTGACATTTATTGTCAATCAGTGTTGCTTCCTAAGTGGACAGTTTGATTTCACAGAAGTGTGATTGACTTGGAGTTACATTGTGTTGTTTAAGTGTTCCCTCAATTTTTTTGAGCAGTGTATATAAAAAACATGGGGGATTGGAAGTGATGCAGACAATTACATTGATAGAAGATACAACCTATCTGCAATATTAAGCTGATCCATCCCCCAGAAGAAAAAAAAGTGTTGGTCACATGTTTCATGAGCTGAAATAAAAGATCCCAGAAATGTTCCATACGCACAAAACGCTTATTTCTCTTAAATTTTGTGCAAATATTTTTTCCTTTGCCAAGATAATCCATCCACCTGACAGGTGTGGCATACCAAGAAGCTGATTAAACAGCATGATCATTACACAGGTGCACCTTGTGCTGGGGACAATAAAAAAGCCACTCTAAAATGTGCAGTTTTGTCAATTGGCATGCTGACTGCAGGAATGTCCACCAGAGCTGTTGCCAGAGAATGTAATGTTAATTTCTCTACCATAAGCTGCCTCCAACGTTGTTTTTGAGAATTTGGCAGTAAATCCAACCGGCCTCACAACTGCAGACCACGTGTAACCACACCATCCCTGGACCTCCACTTCCGGCTCATTGTGCAACTTCATGTTTTCAATAATCTATGCCAACCCTGTCTGTTTTGTCCCATAGTTGTGCAGGTGCTAAACAACCAACCCGTCTATTATAAGTCCTTTAACTGACCTCATTTTCTAAATAAGCAGTTGATTAACAGAAAAACTGTGCAAAAGAGGTACAAAGAAAGTGGAAGACACCTGTGGTTGCCATTGCTTCTCACAATTTTATTTTAACAGCCATAATGCTAACAAATTGCACAAATCTCAGTTATAATAACATTAGATAAAAAATTTGAACAATATAAAAAACACCAAAGCAATCTTTTTTTGTTGCGACAATATTAAAACCTGAGAATTGAGTATGCCAGTCCTTGTCACTTGACCACACCTAGAACCCAACTGTAAAAACAGACTCCCAACATTCCCTCAGGCAAGGTCTTTTTGGGTCCAATTTAATTTTTTGAACATTTCTGGTTCAGCAAAGGTCAGCAAGAGACCATCTTCACACAACGAGGACCAGTTAGAGATAGGAGGTTATAGGTTTAAAGTCACCTAGGACAGAAACAGCAAGAGACCGCATCAATAACGTGACTATCAGTGTGTAGACAGTTCGGTAACACTTAACTGGATGTTCACTTCCCTATAGTCAACAAAACATCAAAAAGCAAGTAGAGACCCAAACAATTTTTAGCATTCATCTGGACTTAGCAGTTTCTGAGCTAAATCCGCCACTCTAGTTGAATATGTATGTTGGGACATTTACATGTAAGTATTTTGTCATTGGCTGTGAATCAGAGAAGAAAGTACTGCAGATCGCTATGGAGTTGCGGTCTGTCTAGTATCCTAGTTGCAACAGTACAGCTACAACAGCACAAAGCAACAGCGATTCACTTCATTGGACACACAATATGTACAATTTGGAGACCCTTCCCTTAAATCATCATTTATATCATTGGTATAATCATTCATCATTCCACAAGCAGCCACCATCTACTACATTACTCTGTTAACTTGATCATATACATTTTCAGACAATCATAACGTGAATTGTGATGTCTGCTTTTAATAATAAACAATTGTTATGACTTAGTTGTAATGACAGATTTTAATAATAAAGTTATGACTGCTAACGTTACAATCATAACAGTGTTATGAATGCAAACATTAGGCTTTTCAGGATTCAAGGAACAGTATTCTATATAATAATAATAATTAATTTAACTTGTAGTGCTTTTTCATTACAGAAAATAATCTCAAAGAGCAAAAAAAGCTTAACAAACAACATATTTAAATTGAGATATGCTTGTAGTGACAGCTTTACTCTGGTTGGTAACATTAGAACATGAGTAGTTGCTGAGGTGTCAATCTCACTTCAGAAATCACGGCACGGTCACAGTGAACACCAATAAAAAAAGATCACAATCATCGTATTCATAGAAAACATATGCCCATTTCTACTAGTTTTACCACAAAGTTTAATCTATATAAATCTAGTCACAATTCATAACTTGGAATGAGGCAGAGTATGTACGTTTCAAAGCACTAAAACTGCACCACATTGACATACTATAGTTTAGTACACACAAAAGCACCCGCACTAAAGTCTTACATACTTACGCACACACATACAAACAAACAAAACAAACAAACAAACAGGTGCAGGTACATTCACAGTGCAGGTGACACAGGGGTGTCGTCGGGGAGAGTGTAGTATATGCGTGTTTGTGCTAGAGTGAGTTTGGTCCCAGGAGCTGATAAAACGTCTCTTTAAATTGAAGCTAGCTAGGATGGACAAAGGTGTGTCATTCATAGCCTGTCTTGTTGAGCTTGAAAAGTGGTAACACTATACAAGAACCAAACTGCCTTTACACGGTCATTACCTTGACATAACACCATTGTGGCTATGTCAAATAATTTAACATACACCAACATAACCATTCCATGTAACCAGTCTGTATTTGAAATCTGTTCTGTCTTGCAAATGAAAGTGTTAAGACAGCTACAAGCAAGGGTTATGCTCACTACTGTTGTACTGTTGTACTCAGATGACCAGATGAGTCACTTGTCAGAGATGCTGGTCTATGTGACAATCTTATGCCCTATATTAGGGAAGTGTCTTGATTGACAGGCAGATAGGAGAGTGAATGCGTGGAGGAGGAGGGGCATATCGGCAGAAAGGCACTAGCTGCTTTGACCAAGGGATGCCAACAGAGCTGGGGTCAAGGGGTGCTGGTGAGCGTCAAAAGTACACAAACACACACACACACACACACACACGATATTGGTTAATTCTTACAAAACAATTGGCAAAAAAGTAAAAACACCACTAACACAGTCCACTGTGTTGTACATTGGAGTGGAACCATGGCGGATAGGGTTTTACGGAAACACACACACCTCGAATTAACGAACAGTAGCGGGTGAAACAGTCTAAAGGCAACAGCTCTGGTGCCTCCATGTATCGTTGGCAATAGGGCTCCTTCATCTGATTCTGAAGATCTACAACCCTGTGCTTTCATTACTACAATGAGGGCTAATACACATTTATAAACGTATTTGCCTTGTGGAGACCAGGCCGATGTCAGTTTGTCAACTGTATTTCAATGCAGGAGCTATGAGTCTTTAGAAAGTCCAGTTTGGAAATATGTGAGGTAACTGATTAAGGCAAATGGAAATACCACGTGCTGATGTTTTCCAAGTACATAACGACTCTTCTAGTAAATAATAGGGGCCATGGCCTCTTAACGTCATCAATAAAAATTAAAAGATATCTAGCCAAAGATCCCTTTCAAGCTAGCTCTTCAAGCGGAGGACATTTTGTTAATCAATAATAGACAGTAGCTTGTAATAGAATGTCAAAGTCACATGATAGGCCCGTTTGCAAGGTAACATCAGATCTAATATACTCTAGTATGGATATCAACCTGGACTCCGTCCATAGAGATGCACAGCAGAACTGCTCAAGTAGTTATGTTACGACGTAGATACAACGTCAAGTTATCCCCCTAGTGATCTGATGTGGAATAGCTTCCAACTCCGTATAACCTTCCTACAACATTGCACAACTAAATTAAGCTATGGTGCACAGGGTCATCCATTCCTCATGATATCCTAGGTAGTGAAGACCCGGTGACTTTAGATTGAGACTAACCAATAACATTCATAGCTATGGCCACATACTGCATAATAATGACCATACTTGGCTAAGAACAGGCTATGTAGTTAGGAGCTCCACTTTCAATAACGCATCACCTGCGTTTTGAACTGGATGATAGCAACAGAAGAAGGTTTGAGCGTGTGATAAGAGTTTACGCCAACTCTCACTTGTAAACCTTTCAAATCTTTACACTGTCAAAAGCATGACGGAACATGTCCTGTGCAGTTACATTAGCTAGCCGGGCAAGCGAGTTAGCCACGGTCATCTTGCATACAGCTAGCTGCATGACATCATTGTAACTAAGGTTGCAAAGGGAGGGAATGTTAACGGTAACTTTCAAAAATGACCAGTAAACTACCAAACTTTTGGAAACGTTTAAGGATTTTAAGTAATTTTCATAGCATGTTAAAGATATAAAATAATAATTGTTTTTTTTATGAATTTTTTTTTAAATAGTCAATTACCGGTAGTTTTGCAACCCTAATTGCAACACTTGACTGCTTATGACATCTTACTAGTGACAGAGTAAAGGTAGCTAGCTTTATGAGTGTGTTCAATCAAAGTTACCAATAAGACAGTCCAAGACGTTTAGGGCCAATGGGGATGGGCAAACATTTTCTATGTCCAATAAATATAATCCAATAAACAGAGACAAATCCCCTCTACTCACCATTACCACAATTATACTGTACTAAAATAGGTTAAATTACAGTTGTATGAAAAACAAATGAGAGCAATATCCTGTTGAGAACCACAAGTATCAGGAGCGTCATTTGTTATGGAGGAGTGATCGCGTCATGCTCCTTGAAGACAGAGCCATATATATACAGAGTAAGGCAAACTTGGTTAAGACTAGGAATTCCACTGGTAGCCATGTTGGCACCAAAAGCTTGGAACACTTGGAGACAACATGGCGGAAAGTTTCACAAACTATGTATGTCTATGGCTCTGCTGTAGGGTCGCCATCGTCGCCCCCTTCATGACCTGAAAGGAGAGCGCAATCCCAGGCCAGACTAGCTTTGACCAGTTTGGGGACCTGACCCGGATCTGTGAGTCTGCTGAGTGATAGGCCCAGCTCAGGTACCAGCAGAACTCAGAAGAGACAGGAAACAGCCAGCGGAACCAGGGCTGCAGACACAAAGTAGTTTACGCGGTATAGATGGAGTGGGGAGAAGGTCACCATGGCAACGGAGAGAGGCAGCAGTAGGCGGGATGTGATGGGCAGGGTTTTACTGAAACACAAGAGCGTTATACACAAGTTAAAACGCACGCCTGGGTGAAAGGACAGGAGTGAAGACAGACAGAAAGGATGTGTGTGTGCGCATGTGTGAGACCGACCGAGCAGCATAGTACAAGCACCTGTGGCTGAGAGTGAGTGTGTTGCAGTTGATGAGCAGCAGAGAGGCGATGAGGAGAGGCACGGTGTGTGGCCAGCAAGGGTCAGGATCCAAACGAGCAGCAGAATATCTGCAAAGAGAAAACACAATTAAAGGAAGGGGGGGGGGGGGGGGATCACAGTTCTACACATGGACACACACACACGGTAGAGTTAGGGTGGACAAGGTAAGGGCTGAACACACACACACACACACTCTAGTACCTGAGGTTGCGGGTCCAGTGGATCAGTGATGGGGCACAGAGCATGACTGGTAGAGTGAGGAGAGCAGACAGGCTGACGTGCAGCTGCAGGTCGTCTCTCACATCTTGCAGTACTGAGTCCGACAGCAGGGGGGCGCCTTTACATTCTTTGGGTTTGCCGTCCAGGGCCTCACTGTCCCCAGTGCCATTCTCTTTGTTACCAGTTCCGTTCTCTTTGTCTCTCTGTTTCTCGGGCGCCTGGAAAGGTAGTGGTGATTATAATCAATATATGAAGATTGAGAGGGCATTTTAGAGAGGGCAATAATTCTGAATATTACCAGGTTCAGCATATGACTCAGAGACCTCTCTGTCATCTGTAGCCTCAGAACCTGGATAGAAACATAGGCATACATTGGTAAACCACAGGAAAACTAACAAGTTCAATGAGTAAGTATTTAACTGGGCCCCTAGACTCACTCGGTAGAGATGGAGCAGGAAGGTGGCTGTGATTGACAGGGCTCCACAGGAAGCACCTCCTAACACGCTCAGACACAGGATGAGGAGCAGCTGAGTCCGCCTACGCAGGGTGCCACAGTCCCGAGACACAGAGGGCCTGAAAGCAGACACACACAACACGATTCAACTAATTTCAATTCAATTAAATGTATTCTCACACACACACACACACACTAGACTCAACTAATTCCAATTCCATGTAGTTCAATCTAATGCATGAGGGGAATGGGCATTCATTACCTGTGCAGCGGGGCCAATAGCAACGAAAGCAGCTGTAGAAAGAGGCGGAGCAGCGCGCTGCCCCAGAAGGCCATGGCCGCTCCCAAAACATACAGCAGGGGGGACAGGAGGCGTGGCCAGTCTACGTTTAGGGGCACCCCCTCCTGTGTCGTACCATCTGGGGAGGTGGCAGGGAGAGCATCTAAGGGCGGGAGATGAAGAGTGGACCAACCATCCTGGAACCAGCTATACCTGGATACAAATAGAGGAATGAAGGAGGATAGAGGGACTTTGTATGGTGTGGTGTGGTTTCATGTAATACGAGTGGTCATTCACAGTGTGTCTGTGTGCATGTGTGTGTGTGTGCACATGCATTTGTGTGTGTGCACACCACAGGAGGTTGGTGGCAACTTAATTGGGGAGGACTGGCACGTGGTAATGGCTGGAGCGAAAGGTATCAATAACATCAAATACATGGTTTCCATGTGTTTGATGCCATTCCATTCGCTCCGTTCCAGCCATTATTATGAGCCGTCCTCCCCTTAGCAGCCTCCACTGGTGCACACACATGCATGCTTGATGGAATAATAGGTCTACCTGAGCAGCAGATGCAGCAGGTAGACGGGAAGGTCCACCTTGTGGGGCTGCAGGGATCTGGCCACGGCATGGCTCATCTGTAGGGGGCGCCCCATCCTCACGACAGAGGACATCTGCCCCCCACAGGCCAGTAGGAGCGCTACAGCCACATACACAGGCAACACGGGCCCACAGAACCTCAGCACCTAAAGGACAGCAGGGTAGAAAGTTAGTTAGCTAATTAGTAATATTGGTGTGTTTGAATTAAGCTAACTTGTCTATTTCACACAAGGATAAATTACCCTGGACTACTACAACACTCATAACTCTGTGTGTAAGGGTGAGAGCTGAGCACAACAGTAGAGAGTATAGGTCTTACCTGTCCAAGCACTCTGGGAAATGATGTTCTCACAGATACCTGGAGAGGGAGGGATGAGAAAGAGAGAGATTCAGCCAGTCTTGGAGGAGAAAAAGAGAAGTTTAATAAAACATTTTTTTTTTTAAACTAAAAACCAAACGTGATTCAGCCTGAAGCCTGTATCATGGTGTAATGCCTCACATTAATGGGCAAGACCATGTAGAGATAACATATAGAAAAACAAAAGTATCCCATTTAATTCTGTGGGCAGTACCTTATAGTGGCAGTTGGGGGCAGTGTGGAGCTGCAGCAGGACACCAGCAGTGTTGTCAGGACGACTCGTGTGGAGCATGCCCGATATCTCTGTTACAGAGGGAATACTGAGAGAGATGCAGGGATAGACCAAATAAATAAGTTTTCCATTGGGTTACTGGTAAATATATTAGATTTAAAAATAGCCAAATGTCATAGGATTGGACAGACAGACAGATGGACGGACAGGTGGTAAGCTCTTACCTGGACGTGGTAACGGAGTCTTCCCTAAACCATGGCACCTTCATTATGTAGACATTGGGTAGTCTGTCTGTACATAGAGACAGTCCAACATTACTGGTACTTTTGCATTTTAAACAATTACCAAAATCATAAATGAAAGATGATTAAGAGCAGCTGTTAACCAAACTCACAAACACGCACCACATCAGTTGATAAAAAATGTGCTGCTGCAAAACCGTAGACGTCTGCTTACCTGCTTTGGTTACTTTGCAGTGGCTTACGACTGAAATTCTGAACGCCTGATAGACCTGAGGATACAGTGGTCAGTAAGTATAAGGCCAAATACCTCTGTCTTGTTCGGCCTGTACTGTCCGTAAGTTATTCAGCCTCCTGATAGAATGCAAGTAGTGGATAATTACTTGACCAAACTTATTAGAGAAATATACAATTCAGATGGACTTACCTGATGAAAGTGCTGCAGCTCAATGGTGTGCCGAAGTCCAGTGGAGTTGAGAGTGACGTCACTAACACTCATGCCTGAACGAGCGAGGACCCACAGAGTTCAACCATAGGGAGCCAGTGTTGCCCACCGAATGAGAAACGTCAACAAATTCAGTATACCTAATTAACTAGCTTTGCAAAATAAACTGGGCATATTTACAGACAAACCAGACTTAATAGATAAAGGTGCAAATATATTTGCTTCTACAGGGAGGAATTAGAGAAAAGGTGAACTCACCAAAGGAGAGAACGTGTGGTACCGGCACAGAGATGGTCTGAGACTCCTGTCTCTGCCACTCACACTCCACTTTAAACTGTGGGACACAGAGTAGAGGAGATACACACATGAATAGTACTACAAGAGTTTCTCTACTTCTCTTCACATTTATGAATATGGATGGCGCTACCACTGAGATAAATGTAGTTGATTTATTTATATTGTGACTACACCTTATGGAAAATAGTGTTTCTCTACTTTTATCTGTATTTGTTAATAACTAGGGCACATAAGTGCTATCAAAATGTAAAGTTGTGTTTAAGAATGAAACAGTGCTTTGGCTTAAGTGCACACAGTGTACCTGTCTACCATTGAGGTTGGAGGCAACCACAATGAGGTGAGAGACAGAGGACAGCTCACTGAGGCTCAGAGTCAGAACCTGGGGGGAGAGGGACAGACAGAGACCAGTGAAGCAACTGTTCTGAAGATTTATTTTGATCTACACTTAATTATTATTCACACTTATTTATTTTTGGTCTACACGGTTTGAGTGCAGTGTCAAGTCATGTCCCAATTTATTTAAAGTGCATTTCACAACACAAGAAACAGAGAAATCAAAAACAGAGAACTGACTAAGCCCTAATATTCAGTGATGGTGTAAATATGGGAAGTTAACGCTTACCTTGAAAGCTGGGAGAATTTCGGTTCCCAAAGACAGATCCACTGCCTGCACACTGGGGAAAGAAGAGTACAGTCAGAGACGGCAACGAGAGAGAGAGAGAGAGAGAGAGAGAGAGAGAGAGAGAGAGAGAGAGAGAGAGAGAGAGAGAGAGAGAGAGAGAGAGAGAGAGAGAGAGAGAGAGAGAGAGAGAGAGAGGTCTGTCAGAAAGAGCAAGCAGGAGCGAGACAAATAGAAAGAGTATGTCTGACAAAAAATCGAAACAGCCATTTTATCCGTTTTCTGTTCAAACGATAAGAAAAATTCAGAACATTCCACGTGAATTCACAATGCAGCTGCGCTGCTGCCAGCAACGGTTTGGGTATCACGGTGCGTCCCTTTCAGCTGGTTAACCATTGCACCTGTACTACCATTACTGTACCTCAATTTCACCACAAAGTTTGCATTTCCTTCCCATTTCATTTCACTGCGTTTGCAAGCCTTTCTCTGCCATTTTCCAAAGTTATTGACGATGATGTAGCGGTGGAGAGCCGACACAAAAATAATTGATTCCTCAAGTCCTTGCCCGTCGACTCCCATTTCTGAGTATCAAGATTCAGTATTTTTGGAACGGAAGAGACTGATTAGTTGCTGTACTTCAGAGAAAACAACACTCACATCTTTCTTAACGAGCTAGCTAGCGAGGGACGAAGAGAGGGGAGGGGCCCAGTATAGGCAGGTCGGCCACCTGGCAGACAGGCATAGTGCGCGTCTCTGACTCTGTCTACCGACAATCAAAAGCTGTATCTCGCAATGGAATGCTGCATCTTGCAAATTCTTGGCTTACAATGTCTCGCAACTTCAGTAAAGCAGAGCCTATCATCAATGAATAGGCTAGGATATTCTACACGCAACAGACCGAAGACTGAACACACACACACACTCGCATCATTTGAGAAGAGCAAGAGCAGGCGAGTCACCACGAGGGAAAGAGGGGCAGGCAGAAAGAATGTCTTGGTAATCTGTATCTTGCAATGTATTGTCATGCATGTCTCGCAAATTCACCAAAGTAGCCTAAAGTTTGCTCTCTGGTTTGAATTAAATTACACAACTTCTTCCAGGCCTTTATAGCCTACTGTCTAGTTAGGCTATAACACAGAAGATCATGTTTTGTGATAACTGCACTGTGGGGAGGGGGGGGGGCGGGACAAAAAAAAACGTTTTCAGTTAGGGGTTTTTCTTAACGTTAAGGATCCCAACTTATTCACACCCCTACTCACCACATGGATCCGTTCATCTGTGTACAACCGTAAACCCAGCTAGTCATTTCCTGTTGGAGAGACTACAAACATTGGCTCGGTAGTCTCACAAATTACATTCTACTGCTCGCAAGATTCACCTTATACTGTGTTCTCAACTTGCAGACTTACTCACTTCATAAGTCTTACATTTCTAATATTTGTTACAAATGGTGGCAGAAGAGGGATTCATAACCAGTAGGAAGCGCCAGTGTTATCATAAGAGCATATATTGTATACTGGTTTGAATCCCAAGCAGCAGAGCTGCCATCTCAGTCTCACCAGGTTGTTGCTGCGACAGTAGAAGTGGCTGTAGGCTTTCCTGCGACTGGAGAGGGCAAACAGGAAATACTTGGCTTGTCCTTCCTGCAGAGAGCAAAGGAACAATAACTCAGTCATATTTTCAGAAGGCATGGATCTGTAAAGTATGTTATGTGTCTATCATCAAGGTCCAGCTCCATCTAGGTCCAGAAGCGCAATTTAGCCTACTGGAAGACTAAGTGGTGCAATCATCACATTGATTACACCTATCCAGTTATTTTAGGTCTGTGAAGACCAAAGTGATAGGAGCTATGTGAAGGGTCTATGGACCAAAATGGTCCTCAGCCCTGGTGGTAAAGGTGTAGGCTTACTTTGGGAGCACTGTACGCCAGACGGAGTGTGTTCACCTCGGTCCACGTTTCAGGAGACCCTGGAGAATGTGATAAATAGGAGAGTGGTCACACATCCAGTAAAACACATGTACCGTAAAGGACACACAGCCTAAAAGGTGACATACAGTCACACAGTTCAGCCCTTCTACAAAACACACACTGTAGCACTGTAACCCACTGACCTGAGAGGGAGATGGGCATCTCTAGCTGCTCACCCAGCACACGTACAGGGTGTCTGATAAAATGATGGTTCAGAATGGCCATTCTCCTCTTTGGATCGTCTGAAAACTGGTAAAAAAGACACATCGATATAAGGTACTTACCAACTTCAAATGGACAGACAGAGTTCCAATTCTCTTCCCTTCACAGCCTCTTAGAGTTGAAAAGACTGGGCAAGATTCTAGACTAATTATTTCACCTATCAAACTCTTCTCAGATCAATTAGGGAAGTAAGCTATACACTAAGATTAACTGAGCCACAATCCTGGTGTACATCTAGTCTACAGAGGCTTTCGCTTGGTCTCCTCTCATTCATCTGCTATAACCACGTTTCCATCCAGTTTTTATGCGAGTAAAGTCATACGGTATTTTTTAAAATCACGACAGCTGTGATGGAAATAGGACATTTCTGTAACATTTTTATAAATGCAGAGATATAATTTGTTCGTTCGACATGGTGGGTTCCTTTTGCGTCAGTAAAATGAATTATGTGAGAAATGGTGGTGGAAACCTCTTTATGCAAATATAGATATAATAACCATCATATTGAAGTAAACTTGGAGTCACGCAATGATATGGTGTGGCAGGTAGCTTAGTGGTTAAGAGCGTTGTGCCAGTAACCGAAAGGTCGCTGGTTCTAATCCCTGAGCCGACTAGGTGAAAAATCTGTCGATGTGCCCTTGAGCAAGGCACTTAACCCTAAGTGCTCATGTAAGTCGCTCTGGATAAGAGCGTCTGCTAAATGACTAAAATGTAAAAAATGTGTGTGGTCCTCCCACTAGGACTTGGGAAACCATGCAGTTTAGACTAAAGATTACATTTACATTTTAGTCATTTAGCAGACGCTCTTATCCAGAGCGACTTACAGTTAGTGAGTGCATACATTTTCCATACTGCCCCCCCCCCCGTGGGAAACGAACCCACAACCCTGGCGTTGCAAGCGCCATGCTCTACCAACTGAGCTACAGGAGGGCCGATGAACTTCACAGGGTGGTGAAAGTGCACAGAGATGAGTTTAATGCTCCTTTCCAATAAATATCGAGAGTCTTATTCTGGTGACATGATGATCAATGCTTGACTGCTGTTTGACAACTAAAAATATCATTGCGCTTATCCAGAATTATCTCATCATGTAAACTAGCCTACCCACACTGTATGTGCAAGCTGTTGTTGGCTACAGCACACGTGCCAAGACAAGAGTATGCATATTTGCTATTTACAAGTTTTTGTTACAAAACTATCAGTAGAGTTGAAAATGCAATGGAAACACATTGAACTTTTGATTTTTCTTCGGTACATGAAAACTTGAGCGAAAAATTACTTTTTTTTGCACTACTTCATTACGCACAGATTTTGTCTGTTTCGTCAAAAACACACCAATATTCAAATGAAAATCTGTCGCCAATTGGATGGAAACCTAGCTACTGATGCAAAAATAACTGGATAGTTGGAAGCAAATTCACAGAATGTTGCCTTTCCTGTGTTTGTTAGAGATGATTCAAGGAGGCCCTGCCTGGTTTCCAGTCTAGTGAGTCAGTGTGATACTCACCTGTCCAGTTTCAGGTTCAATGAGGTCAAAGAATGCCCGCACAGTGGCCAAAACCAGCTCTTTGCACCTGGAAAACAAACACAATAAGTAAATGACTTGCATATTTATGTAAGAGGGTCTGGAGATCACATCAACAAGCTCTAAATCGAATTCCTCTACTTACCAAACAATGGACAGGTGGTCCGTGGACACCCAGGTCCTTGGAACAGCAGTAACCTTCATAAAAGAAAAACAGAAAGTATATTAACACTATCAGATTGAAATTGAATGCCAGGCTGAAGGACTTGAGGCCGTCTAAATTAATCTGGGCTATCAGAATGAAATGTACACTGAGTGTAAAAAACAGACCGACCAGGTGAATGCTATGATCCCTTATTGATATCACTTGTTAAATCCACTTCAAATCAGTGTAGCTGAAGGGGAGGAGACAGGTTAAAGAAAGAAATTTAAGCCATGAGACATAGATTGTGTATGTGTGCCACTCAGAGGGTGAATGGGAAAGACAAAAGATGTAAGTGCCTTTGAATTGGGTATGGTAGTAGTTGCCAGGTGCACCGTCAAGAACTGCAACACTGCTGGGTTTTTCATGCGCAACAGTTTCCCATGTGTATCAAGAATGGTCCAAACACCCAAAGGACATCCAGCCAACTTGATACAACTGTGGGAAGCATTGGAGTCAACATGGGCCAGCATCCCTGTGGAACGCTTTCGACACCTTGTAGAGTCCATGCTCCGAAGAATTGATGCTGTTCTGAGGGCAAGGGGGGGGGGTGCAACTCAATATTAGGAAGGTCTTCCTAATGTTTAGTATACTCAGTGTATATTGTTATTTGGCATGTGGTTAACTAATGGGGCGGCAGGTAGCCTAGTGGTTAGGGGCGCTGCACTGCAGCTGACCCATTGCTTCCAGCCTCTTCGGGTGTGTGTGTGTGTGTGTATCTCGGGTTGGAAGCATAAAATACACATTTATGTTCTCTGTTAGTTAATAGACAATAAAGTACATCTTATCTTATCAATGTAAAGCTTTTGAGTGGACAATTATGCTCAAGTGATAGAACAGTTACAAAGCTTACAGCAGTTCACAAGGCTCGATTTGACCGAAACGTCAACAAAATAAATGTTCAGATAAAACAAATGTGTACGCAGGAGTAACTTTGACTTTGTTGAGTCTTACCACTAGAGACAGCTTGCTTGGGTCGTCCTGGGGGCAGGGCAGGGCCGTGAGGCCGGAGCGCACCTGGTAGTCACGGTAACCACCCCCCACGGAGAGAACTGTCACGTTGCGCAGGTCTTCCGCTCGACCCACCCAGCGCTGTCTCACAGCAGAGTAGAACTCTACACACACAGAGTAGAAAGGAGAGAGGAGAGGAGAAGACTTTAACACAGACAGATCACAGTGCTGGAGGTTACTATACTTTGTAAGCCTTAGTGTGTGTGCGCCATACCCAGTAGGTATGTGTCGAGGGACAGCACAGGGGCCTGGTGAGGGGAGGCCTGGGTGATAATGAGGCTGACAAGGCGAGGGCTGAAGCGGGGCAGGGTGAAGAGGGCTCGGGCCACCACTCCCCCCATGGAGTGACCCACCAACACCACACTATGAGGGGGGGCTTCATGGTCCTGCGGAGAAAGAGGTAGGTATGGGGCTTTGGTTTATCAGTCTAATGGCCAATCCCAAATTGATCCTTAGCACCCTAGGCACTTGTGTTTATCTGAGAGGATTGGATAGTATAAGCAATATGGCAAAAACTCCACCTGCCATCTCAGACAAGTGCCTAGGGGGTAGGGGTTGATTTGGGCTTGGGTGTAAGTCAGTTGTTAGCCACTTTTGGTTAACATTTATAGATCTGATGTTTTTGAGAGAGCTCATAATATTTTCTTATATAATATACCTTGTAGAGGCGCAGGATGGCCTTGATGCTCTCATGTATAAAGTGGGTCTGCCGGAGCAGGCTGCCTCCGTACAGGGCCACAAGCTCCTCGTTGAAGTCGATGGTGAACACGTTGAGGTGGACCCCTCCTTCCAGTGCCTCAGCTTTCCTCAGGGCCACTGAACCCAGGGAGCGAGCTGGTGAGATGACATAGGAGGTGAAAGACAGATTAGAAAGCTGTGAGAAGATTAACATTTAAGGATAAGATTAATTTATTAATAACCTGAAGTTGGGCAAGGGAGGAGACGTAGGTCAGGGCTATGCAGTTGCAGCCCTCGAACGATGTTCGGCTGGAATGAATGAATAGCTTGACTATTCATAGGTGTGTGTAACTAGTGTCACTAAATGGTCACGGTAGAACGGACATAATTGCCATGTACACGAGATAGGTCCAACCCTAATCCTATAGAACACCATGTTAAAGTTATTTTCAGAGTGGCCAGCTAGCGATGAGCTCAACCTTTAACCTTAAAGGGGAAAATAACCCTGGGGGAATCTTGGCTTGTTTTCATCATGTCCAAGGCATTTCTAGGTCAGTGAGATGTGTTTCACACATCTCACTGGGGGGGGGGGGGGGGGGGGGGGGGGGGGGGGGGGGGGGGGGGGATCAGAAAATAAATAATGTAGTCCTGCTTTGTGGCATTTCGTGAAAGCTCTATGTTATACTGATCTCACTATACGTTTTTTTTAGTGTAGATATGGTTGTCCTTGTTTGATAGAACCATTGGACTTCTTTCAGTGATGTTCCTATCGGCGGATTCATTGCTAAATATACAAGCTCGCACATTTTTTCCAGTCTTTGAAAGACTACAACTCGCATTGGGCGGTGCTTCATGCTCTTGTCCCGTCCCTCCCCCAAGGCAGGCGTTTTTGAAAGGGAGGCACTAACAACACAATCCTTTGGGCAAAACTGAAAGAACAGAACAGACCAGCATGGCTTCAAGCGATTCCTCATCAACATGAATTCGACAATGGAGCATTTGATGTTCTATTAGCTACATGGTGACATTCAACCATACATTTCAACCGGAATATAGCGAAGAGGATTCAAAACAAATAGTTGGATTTAGCTAGAAGCTCAGCTACAATCAATGCCAGCACCTGACAAATACGGTGGCTAGCTAAGTAAGTTATTTTTCCTGCATGCCACCTAGCTAACTTTAGTTAATCTACTGAAACCCATATTGTGAATTGCTGGCTAACATAGTACTGTGTTACAGTGGGGGGGAAATCTAATTATTTTTCAGTTTGCTAACTTAGGTAGCTAGCTAGGTAGGTTTGCAACGCCAGGGTTGTGGGTTCGATAAAATAATGTATGCGCTAACTGTAAGTCGCTCTGGATAAGAGCGTCTGCTAAATGACTAAAATGTAAATGTAAATGTAGCCATCTAGTCTAGCTAGATAGCTAAGTTCGCTAAACAACTACAGGTAGCCATATCTATGACTAAACATAGAAGAGGTTTTATAATCAGAGATCTATTGTATCCCGATTGTAAAACCTCTTATCTTTTTAGCCGTAGATATGGCTACTAAACAGTAAGCTAAAATGTTAAAACCAGCCACTTAAAGCTAGGTTACCAGCAAACATTCCCACATGGCTGGAGTTGACTAGCTAGTTAGTTAGTCTGGCGCCTGCTAACTTGTTATGCGCCACGCCTCGCGTTTGTAACTTGTTAGCAAACGTGTAACATTAGCAACTGTAAATGATTTTACTAGCTAGCTATGTAACATAATTCACATTGGTTATGACCTTGGATGCATTTCAATCTCAGAAAATTATAGGCATGACGCAAGATAGGATTCCAAACAGATGTAAATAACAATGATTGGCTATCCAGCTAGATAGCTACGTTAGCTAGTTAAGAGGAGAAACAATAATACAACACTTTATAGTTGTAAATCTCAAACTGATAAGCTGGTTTTACTATAAATATATTTGCCTAAGCATGCCTGATATACATGGTTGTAGCTAGATACTGTCTGCCTACTTACCTAGGTACATTTGTACGGTCTGGTCACTGAGCAAAGGTTTAAGGTTATGCCATATTTCTTTCCATTAGGCTAAATAGTGTTCTAAATGTAATCTCTGTGCCGGTGCACATGTATGCATGTTCAACTATTCTACCCTAATGTTGATGTTATGCTGGCACAGTTCAACTGTCGTTCAAACTGTACGATAGAGTATAATTTATATTTGTTTGTCTTACAGACGATACCGTGTGGTGCCTGGCTTCTTCCTGGAATGGATTCTAGATACAGAAACAGAATTCCTTTGCCTGCGTGTGTCATTGTAGCAGAACTGTATCCCTCTCGGTAGATTGGACATTATGCTGTATTTCAAGCAGAAGATGACTCAAGAGGAGCTGAATCGCAGTTTGATCATGACAACATTCCCACAGCTGTACAAGTATTCCCTGAACTTTACTACACTGATCATACAGTATTTTCTTACTGTATGTTTCTTTGTGAATGTCAATTTCATCATGACCAGCTCTCCCATCATCTGCTGATCACCAGTTCTCTTAGCTACAGATTATTACACCAGATACTGTGATTTAACCAAAGATTTTTGGTATTCATTACTGGGAGTTACAGGATAGGTACTGTTTGGTATAGCACTGAATATTTTCGACCAACCTTAGTGATGCTGTCTTCGTCCTCGATTTGTGGAAACAGGAGTCTCATAAAATGTCTGTGTCCATTTGCAGGGGGTCAGTTAGAATTTAGACAATTAACTGTCTTGATCAATGAGAGAAGGCTTGAAATAGACAAGATGGTGGCGTACACTTTGTTGGATTACTTCATGGAGCAAAATAAATATTTATTTTAATAACAAGCATTTTCTCAATTCAAACGGACCCCCTGCAACTGGACACTGACATTTTGAGACTCCTGTTCCCACAATCGAGGACGAAGACCGTATCGACAAGCTAAGGTTGGTGGAACATTCTATGTGCTACACCAAACAGTACCTATCCTGTAACTCCCAGTAATGGATACCAAAAATATTTGGTTAAATCACATTATCTGGTGTAACAATCTGTAGCTACAGTTCCCTGCACTTTACTAAACCTGAGACACACTGAACTGTACTACATTGTTCATACTGTGTTTGTGTTTGTTACTTTTACCACATAACATTCTTGTAGAATACCGAGTTCTCTTTTTGAGTTAGCATTAAATAGTGTACAGACCCTTTGCTATGAGACTCGAAATTAAGCTCAGGTGCATCCTGTTTCCATTGATCATCCTTGAGATGTTTCTACAACTTGATTGGAGTCCAGCTGTGGTAAATTCAATTGATTGGACATGATTTGAAAAGGCACACACACCTGTCTATATAAAAAGGTCCCCACAGTTGACAGCGCACATCAGAGAAAAAAACCAAGCCATGAGGTCGAAGGAATTGTTCGCAGAGCTCCGAGACAAGATTGTGTCAAGGCACAGATCTGGCGAAGGGTACCAAAAACATTTCTGCTGCATTGAAGGTCCGCAAGAACAAAATGGCCTCCATCATTCTTAAATGGAAGAAGTATGGAAACACCAAGACTCTTCCTAGAGCTGGCCGCCCGGCTAAACTGAGCATTCGGGGGAGAAGGGCATTGGTCAGGGAGGTGACCAAGAACCTGATGGTCACTCTGACAGAGCTCCAGCGTTCCTCTGTGGAGATGGGACAACCTTCCAGAAGGACAACTATCTCTGCAGCACTCCACCAATCAGGCCTTTATGGTAGAGTGGCCAGACGGGAGCCACTTCTCAGTAAAAGGCACATGATGGCCCGCTTGGAGTTTGCCAAAAGGCACCTAAAGGACTAATAACAAACAAGATTCTCTAGTCTGATAAAACCAAGATTGAACTCTTTGGCCTGGAAACCAAGTGTCACTTCTGGAGGAAACCTGGCACCATCCCTACGGTAAAGCATGGTGGTGGCAGCATCATGCTGTGGGGATGTTTCTCAGCGGCAGGGACTGGGAGAATAGTCAGGATCAAGGTAAAAGATGAACGGAGCAAAGTACAGAGAGATCCTTGATGAAAACCTGCTCCAGAGCGCTCAGGAGCTCAGCCTGGGGCGAAGGTTCACCTTCCAACAGGACAATGATCCTAAGCACACAGCCAAGACAACACAAGAGTGGCTTCGGGACAAGTCTCTGAATGTCCTTGAGTGGCCCAGCCAGAGCCAGGACTTGAACCCAATTGAACATATCTGGAGAGACCTGAAAATAGCTGTGCAGCGACGCTCCCCATCCAACCTGACAGAGCTTGAGAGGATCTGCAGAGAAGAATGGGAGGAACTCTCCAAATACAGGTGTGCCAAGCTTGTAGCATCATACCCAAGAAGACTCGAGGCTGTAATCTCTGCCAAAGGTGCTTCAACAACGTACCGAGTAAAGGGTCTGAATACTTATGGAAATGTCAGTTTTTTATTTTTAATAAATTAGCAAAAATTTATCAAAACCTGTTTTTGCTTTGTCATTATGTGGTAATGTGTATAGATTGATGAGGTAAAACATATTTTTAAATTAATTTTAGAATAAGGCAAAATGTGGAAAAAGTGAAGGGGTCTGAATACTTTCCGAAGGCACAGTAAATATTTTTTGCTCGTTTGTTATTAGCACAGCCAGACACAGAACACCACACAAGCATGATGACAAACGTTAGTGAAAAACAAATGTTTTCAAAAACATCTTGCTTAGAGAAGTTCTGAGATGACTGTGTGTTGGTTGTTCAAAGTAAATAACGCCATCATCCAAGTTTGTGGGCACTGCCCATCTACATAGCAGGGTGGCATCTGCATTCGCTATGAATGTTGGACTTTGTGGTTTATTATGAGCAGCCGAATATACAGGAAAAAACCCCGAAACTTTCCGATTCTACTAGTGAAATGAAAACGTGCACGTTCTAGCTTGTGGTTTCGAATAATATTGATGTTTATGACAAAAACGTAATGTTGTTAATATAGCAATGACTATATGCCGTGGCAGAGCCAAGGTGAAATTTCCTTTTAATTTCAATTTTTTGCTTATGGGACCATCATCGCTGACATTCATCCACCAGATACCTGAACAGTGGCTGTCCCCCCATGTGTGAGGATTAGGGTTGACAAAGCTCATATCAACACAAGATGACCTCTGAATAGACTAGAATTACCATTAGAGTTAAGTAATCTGATTAGCAAAACAGAGGGGAGTGTGTGGATTATGGATTTAAGCATCCCTTCAATAGACCTGTGAACCTGGACCTCATTTCACTTCCCTACGAACAGTAGCACTCCTTTTTCTGAGTAGTTTGTTCACAGTTTAAGTCAACTCTGATTAAAGGGATCATTCGTGGATACCATTTTTATGTCTCTGCGTACAGTTTAAAAGAAATTGCTAACTAGTTAGCGCAATTGCTAACTAGCGTTAGCGCAATGAATGGCAGTCTATGGTAAAAGCTAGCTGTTAACATACTATTACCAGTCATTGCACTAACGCTAATTAGCATTGGCTCGCAAAACTACCTCCAACTTCCTTCATACTGGATGCAGACATAAAAAGGGTATCCACGAGTTAATCTGACTCTGAGGAAGGGGAAAAAAGTGGGGAAAAAAAGTATTTAGTCAGCCACCAATTGTGCAAGTTCTCCCACTTAAAAAGATGAGAGGCCTGTAATTTATCATCATAGGTACACGTCAACTATGACAGACAAAATGAGAAAAAAAAATCCAGAAGATTACATTGTAGGATTTTTAATGAATTTATTTGCAAATTATGGTGGAAAATAAGTATTTGGTCAATAACAAAAGTTTCTTAATACTTTGTTATATACCCTTTGTTGGCAATGACACAGGTCAAACGTTTTCTGTAAGTCTTCACAAGGTTTTCACAAACTGCTGCTGGTATTTTGGCCCATTTCTCCATGCAGATCTCCTCTAGAGCAGTGATGTTTTGGGGCTGTCGCTGGGCAACACAGACTTTCAACTCCCTCCAAAGATTTTCTATGGGGTTGAGATCTGGAGACTGGCTAGGCCACTCCAGGACCTTGAAATGCTTCTTACGAAGCCACTCCTTCGTTGCCCGGGCGGTGTGTTTGGGATCATTGTCATGCTGAAAGACCCAGCCACGTTTCATCTTCAATGCCCTTGCTGATGGAAGGAGGTTTTCACTCAAAATCTCACGATACATGGCCCCATTCATTCTTTCCTTTACACGGATCAGTCGTCCTGGTCCCTTTGCAGAAAAACAGCCCCAAAGCAGAATGTTTCCACCCCCATGCTTCACAGTAGGTATGGTGTTCTTTGGATGCAACTCAGCATTCTTTGTCCTCCAAACACGACAAGTTGAGTTTTTACCAAAAAGTTATATTTTGGTTTCATCTGACATTCTCCCAATCCTCTTCTGGATCATCCAAATGCACTCTAGCAAACTTCAGACGGGCCTGGACATGTACTGGCTTAAGCAGGGGGACACATCTGGCACTGCAGGATTTGAGTCCCTGGCGGCGTAGTGTGTTACTGATGGTAGGCTTTGTTACTTTGGTCCCAGCTCTCTGCAGGTCATTCACTAGGTCCCCCCGTGTGGTTCTGGGATTTTTGCTCACCATTCTTGTGATCATTTTGACCCCATGGGGTGAGATCTTGCGTGGAGCCCCAGATCGAGGGAGATTATCAGTGGTCTTGTATGTCTTCCATTTCCTAATAATTGCTCCCACAGTTGATTTCTTCAAACCAAGCTGCTTACCTATTGCAGATTCAGTCTTCTCAGCCTGGTGCAGGTCTACAATTTTGTTTCTGGTGTCCTTTGACAGCTCTTTGGTCTTGGCCATAGTGGAGTTTGGAGTGTGACTGTTTGAGGTTGTGGACAGGTGTCTTTTATACTGATAACAAGTTCAAACAGGTGCCATTAATACAGGTAACGAGTGGAGGACAGAGGAGCCTCTTAAAGAAGAAGTTACAGGTCTGTGAGAGCCAGAAATCTTGCTTGTTTGTAGGTGACCAAATACTTATTTTCCACCATAAATTGCAAATAAATTCATAAAAAATCCTACAATGTGATTTTCTGGAGAAAAAAAAAATCGCTATTTGTCTGTCATAGTTGACGTGTACCTATGATGAAAATTACAGGCCTCTCTCATCTTTTTAAGTGGGAGAACTTGCACAATTGGTGGCTGACTAAATACTTTTTTCCCCCACTGTAGATAAAGGGCTTCATTGCCAAAATCTCGAAGTAACCCTTTAAATTTGTTTATTGTAAAATCAGGTATTAGACTTGACAGGCTTTAAAGTAGCCTAAACATAGCCTACTTAGTGCTGATGTTGTTGTATGTAAAACATCTAAAGATCATGCCTGGGTTGAGGCTTAATTGGTTGAGGTTTGTGCTTCTGATGGCAACCATGACATGTAAAATAGGCTAATGCAACAGAACCCATGATGGAGGACACTGAAAACCATCATGCATATAATGGTTAAATATCTATGTGCATGTTGCATGTGTGCGTGTGTGTGGGTGGGCGTATGCATGCGAGATTGAGAGTGAGAGAAATAGAGCGATGGGTGTTCTACTCCCACCAGCAGCCCCTAGCAAAACCAAACCAGAAGAAGATAGATCTGCATTAGAGTGGGCATAGAACAGGGATCATCAACTAAATTCAGCTGGATGGTCAGGGGGCCGGAACATAATTACAAATAATTTGTAAACTGCAAATTAAATCACTGCCAGTTGGGAAATCTTTCACCAGCCTATGTACAATATGTAACCGAAGCAGATATTGTACATTAGAGATTCTTAGCTTCCATTGTTAGAGCAATAGAGAGAGCTAGCTTGTGATAGTCCCTAACCTGGGTGGGTATGTTTGATTAGGGTAAGTTTGATAAGTGGATGAGTTTGGTTAGTGGTGGTAGAGGCTCACCTTGTTTGTAGCTTCCTGCGTTTCCAGGTAGGAAAAGAACAGGGGCCCCAGTTAGTTTGAGTCCGCGGGTGTCCTGAGCGTACTGGCCCTCTCCGTACAGGTAGAGCCCATACGCTGGGTACTGGCGGGCCACGCGTCGGGGCAGGGCCACACGCTGTCAACACACACACACACACAGTGAGGACACACATCCCTGGTAGAGAGCTCATACTCGCCGAGCCTAAAGCGCGACACACTAAGGATACACACATACCTCACTAGAGGTAGAGCCATATGCTGGGTACAGCTGAGCCACACTTCTAGGCAGATGAACACATCACGGAGAAGAAGAAAAAACAGTACCGTGAGAAAGCATCACTACCCTGAGGGACAGGAGAGGTGTGGCACCACATGGCTGATACTGACCCTTGATTGAGCAAATCAGATCAGAGAACAATTTTGAGTAATAAATATAGTAGCTACTAATAATACATTGGCCTAATTCTTCATATTTTATCAGCACCATGGTGAGTTCAGACAGTGCCATATGGTTGTGCCAAGCACTAAATGGGATAATCACCTTATAGTACTTATCATGGATCAACTGCAGCTTCGAACACAAGGTGTGATCTACTGAGCCCTGATGTAACATACAATGATGACACCACACACCCACTCAGCATCCTCAACATACAGTAACTGCCTACCGTGCCACCTCTCTATTGTAGCTAGAGATAGTGGAAATAATGTACAATTCCATGGTAAAATATGAAACGTAGTTGGTGTGCATGACACAGTCCATTGACATCCTCAACAAGGAAATAGCCCTGTGTAGCCTTGTCACTCTGAAAATCATGCATGAGGTGCGATGTTGAAATTGGATGCCTAATGCAGGTGTTCAACAACAACAGGTAGCTCGAGCTTCAGAATTATATATCGGTCATGGGCTAATTTATAGCTATCCATATTATGGCTATCAAAATGACAGCTGGACATTGACAGCTGGAGAGAGAAAAAATGGTAGCTGGTCCTGAAAAGGTGGGACACTAAAATAATGTTACGCATTTTCTAGCAACGTTCCGAGTGTTGTTGACAGTGCCGAGCGATTACGCCGAACCGAAACCAAATCGCGCACGGTGCCATTTGTTTGAGATCAATAGGTAAACTACTCACCCGGTACTCGGGGTACTCGAACATATAGGTCATGGTGCATCTATTCTCTTCAAATCCCGACAACAATTCTCGCAGGCCCATCGCCAGAAGACCCATTGCACACCCGTAAAAGGCCACAGTGGCGACTCTCATGTCTACTGTCTTTCGGCTTTTGTCTGTTTACAGATATACGGTTTCCATTTTTCCTTTTGCAAACCCTCTCTCTGTTAAACCTGATCGGGAGGCATAACGTTACCTATAGCCTTCAATCTGCGGGAACGTCACTGATTCAAAGATTGTTTAACCAATGAGAGAGGAAACATCGGGGAGACGGCCCAATGACAACTTCGAGTGGATTTACTTCAATAACCTAACGTAGCAGGCGTAAAAGAACGTTCAGTTCGCATGAACGTTTGCTACGTTGAGAAACGGTTTGTATTGAACGACACCAAAGATATTTATAATTAACCCAAGATAGTTCAACTGTGTCACAGTAGGAGGAAATGAAACATAGTGGGCAGAACAAGCAAGGAGGTGGGTAAAGCCCAGCACGAGCTAGCGAGATCCTATTGGCGCGTTGTAGCAAATATTTGCATATTTACGTTAGGGAACGCCTCCTCCGTGAAGTGCGCGTGTGCACAAACTCAATTCGACCTTGCAGTCCTAAACAACACTATTCCTTAAAACTCTGGAAAAGCATCAAGTCTATAAAGCTTTGTGCGCTGTGTTCGTAACAGATTGCAGTTTTGGGAACAGAACAATTTATTGAGATCAGATGTTTCATCAATGAGAAAATTAGCAGAATGTTGGCCTGGTTTCACCTAGCTCCATCCTCTCCCACTACCCGCGACTGGACTTCCTCTCTCTACCATATTTGATGGTGAGACAACGTTCTAAACCAGGGATCATCAACTAGATTCAGCCGCTGGCCGATTTGTTCTTGAGCGGATGGTCGGGGGGCGGATCACAATTACAAATAATTTGTAGACTGCAAATTGACCACAAGAAGCCCAAACAGATACAGTATAATGTTCGCATGAAACATAATGATTTCAAACCTTACTTACATTTGTATACAATCACGTGTCTCTCTATTATGTGTGGGAATACTTGGCAACATATTTCTTAAATTAAAATCACTTGGAGCTGATTTCCTGCTGTTTTTACAGTCTTTTATTTCCTACAATGAAACAAAAAAAGTATATATATACACTACCAGTCAGAAGTTTGGACACACCTACTCATTGAAGGGTTTTTCTTTATTTGTACTATTTTCTACATTGTAGAATAATAGTGAAGACATCAAAACTATGAAATAACACATATGGAATCATATAGTAACCAAAAAGGGTTAAACAAATCAAAATATATTTTATATTTGAGATTCTTCAAATAGCCACTCTTTGCCTTGATGACAGCTTTGCACACACTTGGCATGCTCTCAACCAGCTTCATGAGGTAGTCACCTGGAATGCATTTCAATTAACAGGTGTGCCTAGTTAAAAGTTAATTTGTGGAATTTCTTTCCTTCATAATGTGTTTGAGCCAATCAGTTGTGTTGTGATAAGGTAGGGGTGGTATACAGAAGATAGCCTTATTTGATAAAAGACCAAGTCCATATTATGGCAAGAACAGCTCAAATAAACAAAGAGAAATTACAGTCCATCATTACTTTAAGACATGATGGTCAGTCAATTCGGAGCATTTCAATAACTTTGAAAGTGTTTTCAAGTGCAGTCGCACTTTTCCAACAGTCTTGAAGGAGTTCCCACATATGCTGAGCACTTGTTGGCTGCTTTTCCTTCATGTCCGACTCATCCCAAACCATCTCAGTTGGGTTGAGGTCGGGGGATTGTGGAGGCCAGGACATCTGATGCAGCACTCCATCACTCTCCTTCTTGGTAAAAAAGCCCTTACACAGTCTGTAGGTGTCTGTAGGTGTCTCCCGGCTATCTACCTCTCTGTCAACCGGACGGGACCTCCTAGTGTTGACACTGAGCCCCGCCGATCCAACACGACTGGTTTGCAGACGAAATCGTCTGATGTGGTTTCAACAGGCTTCCCGTTACGACGTCGACCACGAAGATCCATCGGCTAGCCCCGGCCCGCTAGCACACGCAAACAACAGCCGTGCTTCCTGCTCGCTGTGCTTTAGCACCAATTCAAACTGCTCTCGGACTCACATATTGCTGTTCACTGGACCTTATGATCACTCAGCTGCACAGCTGATGCCTGCTGGACTGTTCCTTTACACGGTACCCTGTCCTGTTTATTCTGTTTAGCCTCAGCCCAAACTTTATTGCCATTACCAGTTGTTGTCTTAGCTCTCTCTAATAACACCTGTGATTGCTTTATGCCTCTCTACCATGTCAATATGCCTTGCCTATTGCTGTTTGGGTTAGTTCTTATTATACAATTTCACTGTAGAACCCCAAGTCCCTCTCAAACTGCCTCAAATAGTTCCTTTGTTCCTCCCCCCATACACGCTGAGACCGGCTCAATCGGTGCCTCCAGTGATGCTATCTCTTTCATTGTTACCTAACGCTTAGGTTTACCTCAACTGTACTCATATCCTTCCATATCATTTTCTGTACATAATGCCCTGAGTCTTTTCTACAACGCCCGGAAATCTGCCCCCTTTATTCTCTGTACCCAACGCACTAGAAGACCAGTTCTTAAAGCCTTTAGCCGTATCCTTATTCTAATCCTCCTTTGTTCCTCTGGTGATGTAGAGGTTAACCCAGGCCCTGCAGCCCCCAGTATCACTCCTATTCCCCAGGAGCTTTCATTTGTTGACTTCTGTAACCATAAAAGCCTTGGTTTTCTGCACGTAAATATCAGAAGCCTCCTTCCTAAGTTTGAGTTATTCACTGCGTTAGCACACTCCGCCAACCCTGATGTTCTAGCAGTGTCTGAATCCTGGCTTAGGAAGGCCACCAAAAATTCTTAAATTTCCATCCCCAACTATAACATTTTCCGTCTAGATAGAACTGCCAAAGGGGGTGGAGTTGCAATCTACTGTAGAGATAGCCTGCAGAGCTCTATCATACTATCCAGGTCTGTGCCCAAACAGTTTGAGCTTCTACTTCTAAAAATCCACCTTTCCAGAAATAAGTCTCTCACTGTTGTCGCTTGCTACAGACCCCCCTCAGCCCCCAGCTGTGCCCTGGACACCATATGTGAATTGATTGCCCCCCATTTATCCTCAGAGTTCGTACTGCTTGGTGACCTAAATTGGGATATGCTTAACACCCCAGCCATCCTACAATCCAAACTAGATGCCCTCAATCTCACACAAATTATCAACGAACCTACCAGGTACAACCCTGAATCTGTAAACATGGGTACCCTCATAGATATCATCCTGGCTAACTTACCCTCTAAATACACCTCCGCTGTCTTCAACCAGGATCTCAGCGATCACTGCCTTATTGCCTGCGTCCGTAACGGGTCCGCGGTCAAACAACCACCCCTCATTTACTGTCAAACGCTCCCTAAAACACTTCAGCGAGCAGACTTTCCTAATTGACCTGGCCCAGGTATCCTGGATGGATATAGATCTCATTCCGTCAGTAGAGGATGCCTGGTTGTTCTTTAAAAGTAATTTCCTCTCAATCTTAAATAAACATGCCCCATTCAAAAAAATACAGAACTAAGAACAGATATAGCCCCTGGTTCTCCTCAGACTTGACTGCCCTTGACCAGCACAAAAACATCCTGTGGCGTACTGCATTAGCATCAAATAGCCCCCGCGATATGCAACTTTTCAGGGAAGTTAGGAACCAATATACACAAGCAGTTAGGAAAGCAAAGGCTAACTTTTTCAAACAGAAATTTGCATCCTGTAGCACTAACTCGAAAAAGTTTTGGGACACTGTAAAGTCCATGGAGAATAAGAGCACTTCCTCCCAGCTTCCCACTGCCCACACTGCTGGCACCCGCCCACCCGACAAGAATCACTACTCTCGACGGGTCTGACCTAGAGTATGTGGACAACTACAAATACCTAGGTGTCTGGTTAGACTGTAAACTCTCCTTCCAGACTCACATTAAGAATCTCCAATCCAAAGTTAAATCTAGAATCTGTTTCCTATTTCGCAACAAAGCCTCCTTCACTCATGCTGCCAAACATGCCCTCGTAAAACTGACTATCCTACCGATCCTTGACTTTGGCGATGTCATTTACAAAATAGCCTCCAACACTCTACTCAGCAAATTGGATGTAGTCTATCACAGTGCCATCCATTTTGTCTCCAAAGCCCCATATACTACCCACCACTGTGACCTGTACGCTCTTGTTGGCTGGTCCTCACTACATAATCGTCGCCAAACCCACTGGCTCCAGGCCATCTATAAATCACTGCTAGGCAAATTCCCGCCTTATCTTAGCTCATTGGTCACCATAGCAACACCCACCCGTAGTATGTGCTCCAGCAGGTATCTCACTGGTCATTCCCAAAGCCAACACCTCCTTTGGCCGCCATTCCTTCCAGTTCTCTGCTGCCAATGACTGGAACGAATTGCAAAAATCTCTGAAGCTGGAGACTCTTATCTCCCTCACTAACTTTAAGCATCAGTTGTCAGAGCACCTTACCGATCACTGCACCTGTACACAGCCCATCTGAAATTAGCCCACCCAACTACCTCATCCCTATATTGTTATTTATTTTGCTCATTTGCACCCCAGTATCTCTATTTGCACATCTATCATTCCAGTGTTAATACTAATTGTAATTATTTTGCACTATAGCCTATTTATTGCCTTAATTCCATAACTTGCTATATTTGCACACACTGTATATATATTTTCTGTTGTATTTTTGACTTTATGTTTTGTTTTACCCCATATGTAACTCTGTGTTTTTATCGCACTGCTTTGCTTTATCTTGGCCAGGTCGCAGTTGTAAATGAGAACTTGTTCTCAACTGGCTTACCTGGTTAAATAAAGGTGAAATAAAATAAAAAAATAAAAAAAGGTGTGCTGGGTCATTGTCCTGTTGAAAAACCAAATGATAGTCCCACTAAGCCCAAACCAGATGGGACGGCGTATCGCTGCAGAATGCTGTGGTAGCCATGCTGGTTAAGTGTGCCTTGATTTCTAAATAAATCACAGACAGTTTCACCAGCAAAGCACCCCCACACCATAAAACCTCCTCCTCCATGCTTTACGGTGGGAACTACACATGCGGAGATCAGCCGTTCACCCACACCGCGTCTCACAAAGACACAGCGGTTTGAAACAAAAATCTCCAATTTGGACTCCAGACCAAAGGACAAGTTTCCACCGGTCTAATGTCCATTGCTCGTGTTTCTTGGCCCGAGCAGGTCTCTTCTTATTATTGGTGTCCTTTAGTAGTGGTTTCTTTGCAGCAATTCGACCACGAAGGCCTGATTCACACAGTCCCCTCTGAACAGTTGATGTTGAGACTTGAACTCTGTGAAGCATTCATTTGGGCTGCAATTTCTGAGTCTAGTAACTCTAATGAACTGATCTTCAGCAGCAGAGGTAACTCTTATTCTTCCATTCCTTTGGCGGTCCTCATGAGAGCCAGTTTCATCATAGCGCTTGATGGTTTTTGCGACTGCACTTGAAGAAACTTCTTGAAATGTTCCGTATTGACTGACCTTCATGTCTTAAAGTAATGATGGACTGTCGTTTCTCTTTGCTTATTTGAGCTGTTCTTGCCATAATATGGACTACCAAATAGGGCTATCTTCTGTGTACCCCCCCCCCCCCTACCTTGTCACAACACAACTGATTGGCTCAAGTTTAAAAAGGAAAGAAATTCCACAAATTAACTTTTAAGAAGGCACGCCTGTTAATTGAAATGTATTCCAGGTGACTACCTCATGAAGCTGGTTGAGAGAATGCCAAGAGTGTGCAAAGCTGTCATCAAGGCAAAGGGTGGCTACTTTGAAGAATCTCAAATATAAAATATATTTTGATTTGTTGAACACTTTTTTGGTTACTACATGATTGTGTTATTTCATAGTTTTGATGTCTTCACTATTATTCTACAATGTAAAAATAAAGAAAAACCCTTGAATGAGTAGGTGTGTCCAAACTTTTGACTGGTACTGTATATATATAAAACATTTTAAAAAATATATTATTAGCCCATAGCAACGCAATGAAGAACTTATTTATATATGACATAACATATAGTCCAAAAATGTATCAAAAGGAAGTTTGTTTTGAAGTGTCTGTCCTATATCTGAGGGATATAAGAAAGATAAGGATTTTCTTTTTGTTGTTGCCATTTTTAACACCTTTTTTGGGGCACTAAACTACTTCCATATACACTCACCGGCCAGTTTATTAGGTACACCACCCCAGAAGGCCAGCATCGGCGTATGCGTTAGATTGAGAAGCAGCCCATAAAAAAACAGGATTTTTATATGGATATTTCAAAATTCTAATAAAATGTTCATGCGGGCGTGGACATCGACTCTAGTTAACCACATTGCTAACCTTATGCCTAACCCTAACCTTAAATTAAGACCAAAAAGCTCATTTTTCTTCATGCATTTTTAAGATATAGCTAAAAAAATGGGGTATCACTGCCTGGTACGGCAACTGCACCGCCTGCAACCGCAGGGCTCTTCAGAGGGGGCTACTGCCTGCCCTCCAGGACAGCTACAGCACCCGATGTCACAGGAAGGCCAAAAAGATCATAAAGGACATCAAGCACTTGAGCCACGGCCTGTTCACCCCGCTATCATCCAGAAGGCGAGTCCAGTACAGGTGCATCAAAGCTGGGACAGAGAGACTGATAAACAGCTTCTATCTCAAGGCAATCAGACTGTTAAATATCATCACTAGCCGGCCTCCACCCAGTACCATGCCCTGAACTTAGTCACTGTCACTAGCCAGCTACCACCCGGTTACTCAAACCTGCACCTTAGAGGCTCCTGCCCTATGTACTGAGACATGGAACACTGGTCACGTTAAGAAAGAGTGTTTTGAACACTGATGTTAACCTTTCTGGTTAAAACCTTTTTCGGCAAGACAGATCTTCCAAAGGTGGTGGAGTGTTAATCTTTACCAAGGAACACCTTCAGTGCTCGGTTGTCTCCACCAAGTCTGTCCCCAAACAATTTGATTTGCTGGTTTTAAGCATTACACTTTCAAATAGCTCTTTGTTGACTGTTACTGGGTGTTATCGTCCACCATCAGCACCGGCCTGTACTCTAAATGCCCTAAACTCTCTCCTGGAGCTGAATTTGTCCTGCTAGGTGACCTAAACTGGGACATGCTTAAACCACCTGTCCAAGTCCTAAAGCAATGGGACTCCCTAAAACTTTCTCAGATTATTACCAATCCCACAACATATGACTCCAAACACCCAGAAAAGGCTACTCTCCTTGATGTTATCCTCACAAATAATCCTGATAGGTATCAGTCTGGTGTTTTCTGTATATGACCTTAGTGATCACTGTTTTACAGCCTGTGTTTATAATGGCTGCTCAGTGAAACGACCTGTCCTGATTTGTCATAGACGCTTGCTAAAATACTTGAATGAGCAAGCCTTCCTTCATGACCTGGCCTCTGTAAATTGGTATAGAATCAGCTTGACCTTCTCTCGAAGATGCTTGGACCTTCTTTTTTGATATTTTCAGTGGTATTGTTAACAAACACGCCCCCATAAAGAAAATGAGAATTAAAAACCGTTTCAGCCCCTGGTTCGACCGTGATCTGGCAGAGTTACTCCACCTCAAGAATTCCATTTGGCGAAAGGCTCGGTACATGCATACTCAGGCTGACTGGCTCTCGTTCAGGCAAATGAGAAATAAGTGCACTCAGGCTATCTGGAAGGCCAAAGGTAGTTACTTTAAGGAGCAGTTCTCTCTCTGTGGGTCTAACCCCAAGAAGTTCTGGAAAACGGTTAAAGACCTGGAGAATAAACCCTCCTCCTCACAGCTGCCTTAATGTTGATGATGTGGTTGTTACATGGCTAAGCTCTTTAATCACCACTTCATGAAGTCAGGATTCCTATTTGACTCAGCCATGCCTCATTGCCCGTCCAACATTTCCTCATCTCCCACCCCTTCTAATACGACTAGCCCTGATGCTCATCCCTCTTTTTCCCCTGCCCCGCTACAAAGTTTCTCCCTGAAGTCTGAGGTGATAAAGGAGCTCCTTAAACTTGACCCCCCAAAAAAACATCTGGTTCAGATGGTTTAGACCCTTTCTTCTTTAAGGTTGCTGCCCTTATCATCGCCAAGCCTATCTCTGACCTTTTTAACCTGTCTCTCCTCTCTGGGGAGGTTCCCATTACTTGGAAGGCAGCCACTGTACGTCCTTTATTTAAAGGGGGAGATCAAGCTGATCCTAACTGTAATAGGCCAATTTGTATTTTGCCATGTTTATAAAAAGTGTTGGAAAAACTTGTCAAGAATCAACTGACTGGCTTTCTTGATGTCTATAATATTCTCTCTGGTATGCAATCTGGTATTCGCTCAGGTTATGGATGTGTCATTGCAACCTTAAAAGTCCTAAATGATGTCACCATTGCCCTTGATTCTAAGCAATGTTGTGCTGCTATTTTTATTGACTTGGCCAAAGCTTTTGATACGGTAGACCATTCCATTCTTGTGGGCCGGCTAAGGAGTATTGGTGTCTCTGAGGGGTCTTTGGCCTGGTTTGCTAACTACCTCTCTCAAAAAGTGCAGTGTATAAAATCAGAACATCTACTGTCTCAGCCACTGCCTGTCACCGAGGGAGTACCCCAAGGCTCAACCCTAGGCCCCACGCTCTTCTCAATTTACATCAACATCATAGCTCAGGCAGTAGGAAGCTCTCTCATCCATTTATATGCAGATGATACAGTCTTATACTCAGCTGGCCCCTCCCCGGATTTTGTGTTAAACACTCTACAACAAAGCTTTCTTAGTGTCCAACAAGCTTTCTCTGCCCTTAACCGTGTTCTGAACACCTCCAAAACAAAGGTAATGTGGTTTGGTAAGAAGAATGCCCCTCTCCCCACCGGTGTGATTACTACCTCTGAGGGTTTAGAGCTTGAGGTAGTTTCCTCATACAAGTACTTGGGAGTATGGCTAGACAGTACACTGTCCTTCTCTCAGCACATATCATAGCTGCATGCTAAGGTTAAATCTAGACTTCGTTTCCTCTATCGTAATTGCTCCTCTTTCACCCCAGCTGCCAAACTAACCCTGATTCAGATTACCATCCAACCATGCTAGATTACGGAGATGTAATTTATAGATTGGCAGGTAAGGGTGCTCTCGAGCGGCTAGATATTTTTTACCATTCGGCCATCAAATTTGCCACCAATGCTCCTTGTAGGACACATCACTGCACTCTATACTCCTCTATAATCTGGTAATCTCTGTATACCCGTCGCAAGACCCACTGGTTGATGCTTATTTATAAAAACCCTCTTAGGCCTCACCCCCCCCTATCTGAGATACCTACTGCAGCCCTCATCCTCCACATACAACACCCGTTCAGCCAGTCACATTCTGTTAAAGATCCCCAAAGCACACACATCCCTGGGTCGCTCCTCTTTTCAGTTCGCTGCAGCTAGCGACTGGAACGAGCTGCAAAAAACACTCAAACTGGACAGTTTTATCTCCATCTCTTCATTCAAAGACTCAATCATGGACACTCTTACTGACAGTTGTGGCTGCTTCGCGTGATGTATTGTTGTCTCTACCTTCTTGCCATTTGTGCTGTTGTCTGTGCCCAATAATGTCTGTACCATGTTGTGTTGCTACTATGTTGTTGTGTTGCTACCATGCTGTGTTGTCATGTGTCGCTGCCATGCTATGTTGTTGTCTTAGGTCTCTCTTTATGTACAGTGGGGGAAAAAAGTATTTAGTCAGCCACCAATTGTGCAAGTTCTCCCACTTAAAAAGATGAGAGAGGCCTGTAATTTTCATCATAGGTACACGTCAACTATGACAGACAAAATGAGAAAAAAAATCCAGAAAATCACATTGTAGGATTTTTAATGAATTTATTTGCAAATTATGGTGGAAAATAAGTATTTGGTCAATAACAAAAGTTTCTCAATACTTTGTTATATACCCTTTGTTGGCAATGACACAGGTCAAACGTTTTCTGTAAGTCTTCACAAGGTTTTCACACACTGTTGCTGGTATTTTGGCCCATTCCTCCATGCAGATCTCCTCTAGAGCAGTGATGTTTTGGGGCTGTCGCTGGGCAACACGGACTTTCAACTCCCTCCAAATATTTTCTATGGGGTTGAGATCTGGAGACTGGCTAGGCCACTCCAGGACCTTGAAATGCTTCTTACGAAGCCACTCCTTCGTTGCCCGGGCGGTGTGTTTGGGATCATTGTCATGCTGAAAGACCCAGCCACGTTTCATCTTCAATGCCCTTGCTGATGGAAGGAGGTTTTCACTCAAAATCTCACGATACATGGCCCCATTCATTTTTTCCTTTACACGGATCAGTCGTCCTGGTCCCTTTGCAGAAAAACAGCCCCAAAGCATGATGTTTCCACCCCCATGCTTCACTGTAGGTATGGTGCTCTTTGGATGCAACTCAGCATTCTTTGTCCTCCAAACACGATGAGTTGAGTTTTTATCAAAAAGTTCTATTTTGGTTTTATCTGACCATATGACATTCTCCCAATCCTCTTCTGGATCATCCAAATGCACTCTAGCAAACTTCAGACGGGCCTGGACATGTACTGGCTTAAGCAGGGGGACACGTCTGGCACTGCAGCATTTGAGTCCCTGGCGGCGTAGTGTGCCAGGCGTAGTGTGGTAGGCTTTGTTACTTTGGTCCCAGCTCTCTGCAGGTCATTCACTAGGTCCCCCCGTGTGGTTCTGGGATTTTTGCTCACCGTTCTTGTGATCATTTTGACCCCACAGGGTGAGATCTTGCGTGGAGCCCCAGATCGAGGGAGATTATCAGTGGTCTTGTATGTCTTCCATTTCCTAATAATTGCTCCCACAGTTGATTTCTTCAAACCAAGCTGCTTACCGATTGCAGATTCAGTCTTCTCAGCCTGGTGCAGGTCTACAATTTTGTTTCTGGTGTCCTTTGACAGCTCTTTGGTCTTGGCCATAGTGGAGTTTGGAGTGTGACTGTTTGAGGTTGTGGACAGGTGTCTTTTATACTGATAGCAAGTTACCCCATTAATACGGGTAACGAGTGGAGGACAGAGGAGCCTCTTAAAGAATAAGTTACAGGTCTGTGAGAGCCAGAAATCTTGCTTGTTTGTAGGTGACCAAATACTTATTTTCCACCATAATTTGCAAATAAATTCATTAAAAATCCTACAATGTGATTTTCTGGAGAAAAAAAATCTCAATTTGTCTGTCATAGTTGACGTGTACCTATGATGAAAATTACAGGCCTCACTCATCTTTTTAAGTGGGAGAACTTGCACAATTGGTGGCTGACTAAATACTTTTTTCCCCACTGTAGTGTTGTATCTCTTGTCGTGATGTGTGTTTTGCCCTATATATTTTTTATTTATTCCAGCCTCCGTCCCCATAGGAGGCCGTCATTGTAAATAAGAATTTGTTCTTAACTGACATGCCTAGTTAAATAAATAAAATGTTTATACTGTTTTACTCATTTCATATGTATATACTGTATTCTAGTCAATGCCACTCCGACATTGCTCGTTCTAATATTTATATATTTCTTAATTCCATTACTTTACTTTGAGATGTGTATTGTTGTGAATTGTTAGATACTACTGCACTGTTGGAGATAGGAACACAAACACTTCGCTACACCCGCAATAACATCTGCTAAATATGTGTATGTGACCAATAAAATGTGGTTTTATTTGATTTGAAGCATATGTAAACCATATTATATTGATGTATATAATATTAGCATGTATGTTGCATGTTTACCAAACTTCAGTATAGATTTTTTGGGAGGGAAAGCACAAAACACATTGCAACAAATGTTTATTGATTTATAAGAATGTGTGACTGCCAAAGACCATTGCACAATGGACTGAGTGAGCAGTTTTCTACAGACACACACACACTTTTCATGTGTGTCAGTGGGAACGAAATCGCATCACTACTAGTCATGTGCACACAGAAGAGTACCCACTGTACAAAATAACACATATCTACTTTCAGTGACCAATAGTAATTGGTTATCACTTATTTTCAGATGATGGACTATTCTGGTGACAGAGCACATCTCAAGAAATGGAAACAGTAGCTGTAGTAATTTTATGGCATTGTTGGATTTCATCCTCTCTACATAACTATTGAGTGTGTGAATGCAGGAGTACAAGGAGGTTACAGTAAGTTTGCTCAGGGCATACTTTAAAAAAAGAAGTTATATCTGAATCATAAAGTGTGACATTTTCTTTAGTCTGTGTGGGCGCTCTACTTCAACATACCAAAGCGTGGACAGCAGCAGATCGAAGACTGACTACAGAATCTCAATACGGAGCTCATTCAGTTTTGTCTGTATGCCACTTGTCTACCCTCCCCATTAAACAAAATAATGAATCTCAGGCCTTAGAGGCAGAACTGACAAAGCCTAGTTTTGACCACTGATTGCAGTGCTGCCTGAGACAAGGGTGAAAAACTCAGCAACCTGGTCTTGCACAGACTTCCGTACAATAGTACAGCTACGAACAGAAATGTTTGACTTTTGTTCTTTTTCTACAGTGGATAGTATGTAACTTCTGGCAGATAGAAAGTTTGCACCAAATATTCCCCATGTCTTTTCTGGTCTTGAGTTTGAGAGGCATTTTGCTCCTGAGGGGCATCTCAGAATTTTAGCAGTTGGGGGGGATATTCTTGTAGGGTCAGGAGGAACTATGGTCTTCCATTCTCTGACTCTCTACCGCTCTCCATCTCCCCCTATAATCTCCATTCAATCCCAGTTTAATCCAGCAGCTTGGAGTGCTCTATCCTGGTGATGGTCCAGTCCGGCGGCACACCCTTAGTAAACTCCCTTTGGAATCTGCAAACAGCCATGATGGATAAAAGGGTTGTTAAACAGGAAGTCTAAACATTAAGCACGTGAGACATTTGACAGTCATGCAAATGAGGTTACTACAGGTAGTTGTTCCTTGGAAACAGATCTAGGATCTAAGAGTGGGCTCATCCCAGAGAGACTGTTTGCAGACTTAGTGCTTTCTATTTGTCAGAGAGATACTTAGTATGAATTGCTTTATCACAGCCACTTCCAACTGCAGACCATTAAATCAACTGTGACACATTGTACTTTAACAACAACAACAAAAAACTCACTCATAGTTGGCTGTGAGCAGTCTCTTAGTCTCCGGCGCACCCTCACCACCTATGGCCACCTGAAAGATGCGTGTTCCCTCCAATGATTCCTCAGGCAACCGGGCACTTGTTAGATACCAATACCGCATCAGAATACTGACAAACTTCCGCCCTGAAAGAATAGAGAGAAATGTTCTTGGAACAACAACAAAATGCCTACAGTAGGGCTGTGACAGTCATGACATTTTGGATGACGGTTATTGGTCAGCCAAATGAAAGCGGTCACTGTTATAACTGTTTGAATAGCTTATAAAAAATGTATACGCTCATTTTCTCCTCTCCTCCTTTCCTTACTGCATGTGCGGCAATAGAAATAGAATGAATAGAACGGGCGTCCTCATTCAAGTCAATGATGGCATAATGGGTGAACTGGCGGCTATTGCAAGTGTTCCCATAGGAGCAAAGCAGGAAGTAAAATCAAGAAGTAAAAGCTAGGTTGAAGATAAAAGCAGGAAGTGTACCCATCAATATGCGCTGTGATTTGTTGATTCAACTCAACTGACCTTACAAAAAATACATTCCATTGCATGAGCCATGTTAACTTAATTTGAATTAACATTTACATTACCATGGAAATTATTGCATAACAATACCAGGCAGCAATACTCTGTCGATATTCACGTAATAATAACAAATTCCCTTCGACCACGCCCACAAATGGGAGAAAACAAAATGTCTTTCCCATTGATCCCCAGTGTTTTTTGTTATACAGAAATAACAAAACATGCCGAAAAGCTACTGTGTTGTTCAATACCCAGGTCAAAATTGCGACCTATGGTTTGGAATGCTCCCACTTAGGGAAATAGGGCCTGCAAGAAGAGCCCTGTGGCTTCAGGCTATTCAGCATGGGAGAGTGGGAAATTGTGGGGTCCCGGAGTCCAAGTAGGCTACACGTACAGTAGCTATATGTGTGTGGAAAACATTTAAATCACAGGTAAGACATTTAACTAGTTTAGTATCCATTCTATTGCTATGTGTGCTGCTGCAGGGAGGGGGGCGTTGCTTGTTTCAGCAAGGAGTAACAAAGTTTCATCATGTTGTAAATAGTACGTTACCGCAGAAACAGACTCAACCGCACGAATGCTGGCTGTCTTCGATCAGCTGTTCGTTCCTTTTTTTTTTTTTACGGTTATTTTATTTCCATGACAGTCTTCATCCATAAACGTCAGTTACACGGTTATACAGTAATAGTGCCAGCCCTAAAAACACCTATGCCAGGTCATTCAGTGCTTATGTCAAATTAATGTATTGCACACCAGGCATACAGGCTCTGGTGAATGAGACTACTGTGATAACTCATTCCCTTCCCTTGGTGAGCTCCCATTTGCCAATCTGAAATGAAATGGCACAGTGCTTACTAATCCAATCACTTATTCAAGCCTTACAGATATGCAATCAAAGTCAATACAGAAGGAAATACATCATTTTATTGGAATCCACCCACATTTAGTTAGAACATATTACTGACTGTTGACATCAGAAATGATCAGTCATGGTAAAGGAGTAGGTGGTTTAGTGTGTTGTTGTTTTTTGCTGTGTAGACATAACCTGGCTCTTACCTTCATCATCATAATAGATGCCAACATCCCCTGGTGTTGTGTACATCACGTCTTCCAGATCTGCAGAAAGCGCTTGTAGGTGGCTGGGAGGGAGCAGAGCACATTTCTCTTCCAGTTTTGCAATCAGCTGTGAGGGAGAAAATGGAGAGAGGAAATATGAGAAAGGGCCTAATGCCAGCAGATAATGCGGTTGACATTGATATTTTTGTCATTTAGCATTTAGGGGGGGGGGGGGTACACCTTAGAGCAGGGTTTCCCAAACTCGGTCCTTGGGCCCCTCCTGGGTGCACATTTAGATTTTTGCTCTAGCACTACACAGCTGATTTAAATAACCAACTCATCATCAAGCTTTGATTATATTAATCAGCTTGTGCACCCGGAAGGGTGGGGTGGGTGGAATGGGGGGGGGCAGGACCGAGTGTTGGAAACCCTGCCTTAAAGAGCCATTTATAACTTGCCAGAAATGTCTAGATCAACTAGCTCATGTCAGCTAACATTTTTTAGCTAGGTTTTTTAGCCCATAGAATATGTTGTAATGTTTGAGTCACTCATATATCACATAAATACACATTAGACATGGCAAAATGTATAGAATTGCAAGAAAATTCGCTTTAAAACTGCAACAAAAAAAACTAACAAGAGGGGTGTGAACAGTTTGTGTCATGAACAGTGGTTGTGCCCATAGAAATAGACGTGGGGGGCGCGGGATGTTCCCCAATGCTGGAAGGGGGGCCTGAGTGAAAAAGTTTGGGAACCCCTAATTTAGCAGACGCTCTTATCCAGAGCGACTTACAGAAGCAATTAGGGTTAAGTGTCTTGCTCAAGGGCACATCAACATAATTTTCACCTAGTCGGCTCGAGGATTTCAACCAGCAAACTTTCAGTTAAAATGTTCTAAACTGCTAGGGCTAGCTGCCACCCCCAACCCACTAGCAGCTCCCCTATCAATGCTACACTAAAATGATTTGTGCAAAAATGTCTAAGAATATAATACTCACGTCTTTAGCAACCAGACCTTCAAGAGACTCAAATCGACTCCCTGACAACAGTCCTGAAACATGGGAGAATGCCTGCAACAACATATGATATTTGAGCTATAACACAACGTAAGAATTACGTAAGATGCACTAAGGAAAAAGTTTAACTGTTCATGATTAGAAGGGGATTTTTTTTTTAACAAGAACTGGATTGTGCACAAAACTTGGCTTGCAGTAACGCCCACGTTGTTTCTCTTGGCTAGATAGGATGTGTCTAGCCAGGCTTACTTTAAGAAATGAAGTATTTCTGGTCTAACTAGCTTCCACTAGCTAGAGCACTCATTCCACGGATTGTAGCCTACCTGTTTCGATCCCTCTGTGAATTCTTCGATTTTGAATTCCTTGTCAAAATAGACCCGAATCAAAAAGTAGTATATTCTGGTTCGGAACCATATGAAAGGGTTGGGGATGCCAACCACAACCACTTTCTGGTTTTGTTTACCTCCACCTCGATCAGAGCTGTAAGGTCGGACTGTGGACACAACACCAACGGACAAAGTTGGAACCAGGCGAGTAGTCTTGTTGGACTGGGGCTGCACAGGTTTCAAGAAACGACTCAGTACTGAAGGCGGCCTGCTACAGTAGCAACCTCTTAACACGGGCAGCGCCATCTTCTCCTCCAACAGCATCTCGGTCCTTCAGTCTGCATCATCCGATAGCAAACATGGGTACACATTACTTGGTTACTATAACATCGAAAAGCATGAACGTTTGAGATATAATTCATACATTACTTAATTTGTACTTTACTTAAGATATTTGATATGAACATGCATGTCTTTTATCTTTGTATTTTTAAGTAAAATAAACAACACAAAATTCACCCACTGATAGCTACTATGGTTCCATTTTTGCGGAAGGTAAATAGTGTGACACTGATACATGCTCGCATATAGAACTTCCAGCATAATATACACTGTCGAGTTCACGTCTATAAAATTAAGTAATGGAACACCAGGAGAAAGTTTCAGTCCCTGTCTTTACAGGACTGGATAAAGACAATTTTCCACACGAGACATTTATCCAATTGTAAGACATCTCTGGGAAATAAAAAATCTTGCTAAATCAAATCAAAGTTTATTGGTCGCATACACAGTTTAGTAGATGTTATAGCGAAATGCTTATGCTACTATCTCCTAACAATGCAGTAAAATGTCAAACAAGTACACAAATAATTAAAATCTACAAAAAGTACAATAAAAAAAACTTGAAATCAAGAACTTCTGCGCAAATCCAATTAACTCAAATGTCACAGAAACAGTAATCAAAATGCAATCTATGTGTATGTACAAAGGAAAAAATGTACACAAGATATACTAAGAATGATATGTACAGCAGTACATACATATATTAAAGTTAGCCCCTGATCATGATTCTGTTCCATTGCATTACACACAAAAGTCATTGGATGAAGAGTTAGGGGGAGTTTTGTTAAGAGAGAGCCCCAACACTCGGTCTGAACATTAACACGCATTGCTAGCGGTAAAGCATAAGGACCTTATCTTTCATATCAGTGACAAATAATACTAATATAAAAATAAAATTAAAAAAAAGGTTACATTTATACACTTTATAGGGTTAGTTTTCCCACACCACCATATCTCCATGTTGAGTTTGTTTAGGGAAGACAGAGTGGACTACCTGTGCTAATTAGCTATATGCGTCTCCGAACACCTGTGTGTAAATGGAAGACGGACGCCTTCAAACAGTGTACACTGTACAGTAAGTGTGTATTTTGCTGTTTGATGTGATATGAAAGTAGAGGAATTGACTGTATGTTTCTAGAACCTTACTGCAATTGAGAATCGATTCACATTTAGATGGAGTATTTGGCTTTTAAATATAAGGAGAAACATTAGGCTCCTTTAGTCCATTATTGGGCTATATTAGAGTGAGCTATGTCAAGAATCCAGTATATACAGTGTATTCGGAAAGTATTCAGACCCCTTGACGTTTTCCACATTTTGTTACGTTACAGCCTTATTCTAAAATTGATTAAATTACAGGCACACATGTATTTGGGGAGTTTCGCCCATTTTTCTCTGCAGATCCTATCAAGCTCTGTCAGGTTGGATGGGGAGCGTCGTTGCACAGATATTTTCAGGTCTCTCCAGAGATGTTAGATCGGGTTCAAGTCCGGGCTCTGGCTGGGCCACTCAAGGACATTCAGAGACGTGTCTCGAAGCCACTCCTGTCTGGTCTTGGATGTGTGCTTAGGGTCGTTGTCCTGTTGGAAGGTGAACCTTCGCCCCAGTCTGAGGTCTTGAGCGCTCTGGAGCAAGTTTTCATCAAGGAGCTCTCTGTATTTTGCTCCATTCATCCTTCCCTCAATCCTGACTAGTCTATCAGTCCTTGCCGCTGAAAAACATCCACACAGCATGATGCTGCCACCACCATGCTTCACCGTAGGGATGGTCACGCCTGGCATTCAGGCCAAAGAGTTCAATCTTGGTTTCATCAGACCAGAGAATCTTGTTTTTCATGGTCTGAGAGTCCTTTAGGTGCCTTTTGGCAAACTCCAAGCGGGCTGTCATGGAAGCCATTCCTCAGTAAATGGCACGTCTGGCCACTACCATAAAGGCCCGATTGGTGGAGTGCTGCAGAGATGGTTGTCCTTCTGGAAGGTTCTCCCATCTCCACAGAGGAACTCTGGAGCTCTGTCAGAGTGACCATCGGGTTCTTGGTCACGTCCCTGAACAAGGCCCTTCTCCCCCGATTGCTCAGTTTGGCCGGACGGCCAGCTCTAGGAAGAGTCTTGGTGGTTCCAAACTTCTTCCATTTAAAAATTATGGAGGCCACTGTGTTATTGGGGACCTTCAATGCTGCAGAAAAAAACGTTCCCCAGATCTATGCCTTGACACAATCCTGTCTCGGAGCTCTACGGACACCTCATGGCTTATTTCTTTCTCTGACATGCACTGCCAACTGTGGGACCTTATATAGACAGGTGTGTGCCTTTCCAAATCATGTCCAATCAATTGAATTTACCACAGGTGAACTCCAATCAAGTTGTAGAAACATCTCATGGATGATCAATGGAAACAGGATGCACCTGAGCTCAATTTCGAGTCTCATAGCAAAGGGTCTGAATACTTATGTAAATAAAGTATTTCTGTTTAAAAGTTTTAATACATTTGGCAAAAAAATCTAAAAACCTGTTTTCGCTTTGTCATTATGGGGTGTTGTGTGTAGATTGATGAGGGGGAAAAAACAATTGAATAAGGCTGTAAGGTAACAAAATGTGGAAAAAGAGAAAGGGTCTGAATACTTTCCGAATGCACTGTAAATATGCGGTGTGTATAAACAGTGTAACTAAATACAAAGTACATTAGTAGTAATATTAGAATTACCTGTAAATCGGGAATACAGTACCTATTTAAATACTCAGTGTAAAATGGGAAGTGGCCATTGGTTCAATGTCTCTATGACATGGTACAGCAGTGTTGTCTGTGTGTGTGTTTGTGAGTATGAGGTGTGTGTTTTGTGTGAGTGAGTGTGTATCACCTGGTAGACGGCTAGTGATGGCTGTTCAACAGCCTGATGGCCTGGTAATAGAAGCTATTTTTTTGTCTCGTCTTGTCACTGATGCACCTGTACTGTCTCCGTCTGCCAGACGGTAGCCGAGTAAACAGTCCGTGGCTCAGGTGACTGAGGTCCTTAGTGATCTTCTTGGCCTTCCTTTGACACCGAGTGCTGTAAATGTCCTGGAGTGCAGGCATTGGGCGGACCGCACCAGGCCCCCGATGATGCGTTGGGCGGACCGCACCACCATCTGGAGAGCCATGCAGTTGAAGGCAGTGCAGGTGCCTTACCAGGCGGTGATGCAGACCGACAGAATGCTCTCAATGGTGCCTCTGTAGAAGTTTGTGCTCCCTCTTCTGTCTCTTGTTGTCCACAATCAGCTCCTTCTTTTTCTTGATGTTGAGGGAGAGGTTATTTTCCTGGCACTACTCCGCCAGGGCTCTGGCCACACATTCATGGGAGAACAGGGAGTACAGGAGGGGGCTGAGCATACACCTCTGGGGGGCTCCTGTGTTGCGTATCAGTGCGGCGGAGGTGTTGATGCCTACCCTCACCACCCGGGCTAGATGAATGCATATCTGCATTGTCCATTTGATCTAGCTTGGTCTGGTTTTCTTTCATGCAGCGAAGACCAGTGGTGCTGAGAGATGTAGGTCTTGGACCATGCCTGGACAAGTGGACAGTGGAGTACCTTAGGCAGAAAGGTAGTTATTGTGAAGTGAATGTTCATGTATCCACTGTCCCACAGGTGAACTTCCTACACAAAAACGTTGTTTACGTGTTTTTCAACCACTCCACAAATTTCTTGTTAACAAACTATAGTTTTGGCAAGTCGGTTAGGACATCTACTTTGTGCATGACACAAGTAATTTTTCCAACAATTGTTTACCTACAGATTATTTCACTTATAATTCACTGTATCACAATTCCAGTGGGTCAGAAGTTTACATACACTAAGTTGACTGTGCCTTTAAACAACTTGGAAAATTCCAGAAAATGATGTCATGGCTTTAGAAGCTTCTGATAGGCTAATTGACATGATTTGAGTCAATTGGAGGTGTACCTGTGGATGTATGTCAAGGCCTACCTTCAAACTCAGTGCCTCTTTGCTTGACATCATGGGAAAATCAAAAGAAATCAGCCAAGACCTCAGAAAAAAAATGGTAGACCTCCACAAGTCTTGTTCATCCTTGGGAGCAATTTCCAAACGCCTGAAGGTACCATGTTCATCTGTACAAACAATAGTACGCAAGTATAAACACCATGGGATCATACCGCTCAGGAAGGAGACGCGTTCTGTCTCCTAGAGATGAACGTACTTTGGTGCGAAAAGTGCAAATCAATCCCAGAACAGCAGCAAAGGACCTTGTGAAGATGCTGGAGGAAACAGGTATAAAATTATCTATATCCACAGTAAAACAAGTCTTATATCGACATAACCTGAAAGGCCGCTCAGCAAGGAAGAAGCTACTGCTCCAAAACCGCCATAAAAAAATCCAGACTACGGTTTGCAACTGCACATGGGGACAAAGATCATACTTTTTGGAGAAATGTCCTCTGGTCTGATGAAACAAAAATAGAACTGTTTGGCCATAATGACCATCGTTATATTTGGAGGAAAAAATGGGGTCGCTTGAAAGCTAAAGAACACCATCCCAACCGTGAAGCACGGGGGTGGCAGCATCATGCTGTGGGGGTGCTTTGCTGCAGGAGGGACTGGTGCACTTCACAAAATAGATGGCATCATGAGGAAGGAAAATTATGTGGATATATTGAAGCAACATCTCAAGACATCAGTCAGGAAGTTAAAGCTTGGTCGCCAATGTGTCTTCCAAATGGACAATGACCCCAAGCATACTTCCAAAGTAGTCTCTTCAGGTTGGGGGGGTTTCGAAGGGGTTATTTGGACACCTGTACAGAAGACGAATTCCTCCGACCTCGGTACCGTTACTTCTGGGGGAGTGTAAAAATCTTCCATATAGTTGACAGTATCCACCTCAGTTACGACAGCTCCCTCTACATTTTTGCTAGCTTCCATCTCAGCTGATGTTACTAGCTAGCTAGCTAACGCTGATTTCTTGCTAGCTAGTCTTGGAGTATAACAAAGTGGAAAAGTGATGTTCGGTAAACCAACAAACTAATAGAAAGAAGAAAAAAAATACAGTAAGAAACGTAATTTTAACTGTGTTCGTCGTCAAACTCAAATTAGGGCTTGAATTAAATTTAAAGTTCAGGAGCTCAGTTTAATGTGACCGCTCACTCCGCCATCTTGTCCCACCCAGGTGACAGGGAGGAAGCCTGTGGTGCTCTACAGCCCCCAGGATGCATTGCACCTCTACCTGTCAGGTGAGACCTCTGGGGGGGGAGATTCTAGCTCCTTGTGTCAGGTTTAAAACAAAAAAATACTTCCACAGTAACTACAGAAAAATGTCTACATGTATACCTGTCTATTTACTTTCACTCTAACTTTGTATCAGGTGACAAATCTGAGGTTCTGGACATAGACTCTCCAGACCTGGGGCGGTTCCCGGAGTTTGTGAAGGCTCGGCGGTACGAGTGTATGCTGGAACCTGGAGACTTGCTCTTCATCCCCGGTATTGGAAGACAGGATGATTAAATTAAGTGATGATTACACTCGAGTCAAAACAAATTAAATTAAATTAAATTTGGCCCAATAAAAAATAGTATGGAATTGAAATTTCCTGGGTAACAAGTGTAATTGCCTGAATCTACACTGTAAATGTATTTAGCTACACACTGTAGTAAATCCGTGTGCACAGTTCAATATCCTCCCTCTCTTTCAGCCCTGTGGTTCCATAACACCCTGACGTTAGTTTGGCGTGGGTCTCAACATTTTCTGGCGCCACCTGCCTGCAGAAAGTTATGACAAGAAAGAACCCTATGGTAATAAGGACCCTGTGGCAGCCGCTCGGGCCTTTCAGGCACTGGAGAGGGCACTACACATTCTGAACAAACTGCAGCCGGACTATCAGGACTTCTACGTCTGCCGCATGGTTCTATGCATCCAGAGCCTTGCATACTCCTCCCTGCCCGCTAGGGTGGCACGGGGCAAGTCGGACACTACGTTTCCCTGCAGCCCACTAGCTCATCCGACAGAGGATGCTCCTCTGAAACTCAGTCCATGTACAGAAACAATCTCTACCCCCTAGACACAAGTGTATTAATACGTCTGACAGGATTTAATAGGTACATAAGGGGTAGGCGGTAGGGGTTGTTTCTGGACACTGCCTTGGAGTACACAACTGAAACATGAAATTCCCACTTCTTTCCAAATCGTAGGCTCACATGACTGCCACATGAGTAGCTTTAAAATATTAATTGGAGGCACCATGGACCTTAGATTAAAGAAGCGTGTGTGTTTAAGTGAGCCAGCTTATCATAAATTATATTTTCCTTCATGTTGAATGTCATTGAATATGGGAAGAATTGAAAGTGGGCACAGCAATCACTCATCTATTGGAGGTAAATTACTTAAACACAGCTGCCGGTACAGTATGGTTGGACATTTTATTGCAATTCCTTAAGTCTCCTTACAAACATTTTAAAGCTTTGTAAACAGTGAAGCAGGTTCTCTCCAGAGTGTGTGTGTTTGAGGGGGTCTCCTACCAACATTCCCTTCCCCATTTGTGAAGTCATTTCATCACCATAAGCATCATCAGCACTAGCATGTCTCAACAAGCAAGAGCATGTGAGGTGGCAGGCCAACCAGTGACTTTCTACATATTGCTTGAGACTGAGGGAGAATCTCAATTGCATACTCCTCACCTCCTTCTTAAAACCCATTGGAGGAGGTCAGAGGGGAGGGACCTCTGGCTTTCTCATCCAATGGGTTTTGAGGGGAGAGGACGCAAGGCGTATGCAATTGAGATTTACCCTGAGACAAACTTCAATGGGGCTCTACCAGATTGGAGGGGGGGGGATACGCAGGCTTCATGTCATTGGCTGCTCTGAGCCTCACTCAAAGCTGTGGCTGTAGTGGATTGGTTCATTAGTTTATTCAAGCTGTTTAGGACCTAACAACTGTGTTCTGTTCATTAGGGCACACTGTAGCAAAATGGCAACGGAAAACGAAAATGAGCGTATCTTATTGGACAATTTCAGGTAGTCCCTCCCTGTTTGACAATTTATTCTGTTTGGTGCCTAATGAACATGACCCGGGTACATTCAAAGACAAATCTGTCAACAAAAAACACTTAATACATCTGAAGTAGAAAACGGGTGAAATCACATGGGCAGGTAAATACATTCTGTTCGTGTGACAATTATTATATTGATTGTGGTAATAGAGACAGTGTAGCCTGGGAAGGTGGGATGCACACACAACCTTCCATGGCCTATCGACTACACAAGCCCTTGGACGTAAGAGACACAACAGGTAACAAACATACACACCCAACCACGGTAAAATGTGCTCATACTTTGGCTTTAGGACACAGATGAGAGAGAAATGCAGGGTATAAGAGTGGGTTGGGTGTGTATAAAAAAGAAATGCTCTCACATACACAGCACACCATGTTAACCCAGTTCAGTTCAGTCCACTAAGACTTCAGGCCATGTCCTCTCTGTTTAGTAAACGTGGGTTGAGTGAGGCGGCAGGTGGTTCCGGACAGAGGGATATTCAGTATTAGTCTGTACACTGGGGATGGTGGGTGGATAGGACATTCATGTAGCCCAAGCAGCCAGTCGCGGTCCAAAGAACCCCCTCCAGTCCCAAGTTGCCCCCCTGTAGCACGCATTTCCTACAATTCTCTGGTGCAGAGCAGCGCCACCCCCTGGTAGCAGGAAGTGAGGCACACAGACTACCACTTTCCCCGGCAAGTAGTGCTTGGTAGGGGCTTTCTGGGTGTCATTTACTGTGTCATATATAACTATGAAGAATTCTCATCATTGGAAAAACAAACAAAAACAAAGAAAAAGACATGAAGAAAATGGCACATTGCGCATTTTTGTGTTCTGTGTTGTGTGCTTCAGCGATTAGGATAACTCAAATTTCTCAAGGTTATTTTCATAAGATTGCGAAGCAGATGGAGAGGAGAGCCCAATGCAAGGCGGGACACTCCCTCCTACGTGGGCAGCCATTGGTGGACAGACCGGATAGGGGCAGAGTTATGCTGGCAGGTCATCGTTAGGGAGTCGTGCCGTGGTACGATTGGCCTTCATCTTATCAAGCCGCTTGGAGAGGTGGCTGTTGTTCGACTCAAGTTCGTCTATCTTGTCCAGCGCTGACCGCAACTGCCATCAAGGAAGGAACAGAAAGAACAAAGATCAATCATTCAACTTTAATCAGAGACACTCTAATTCAAGATCAACAATGAATTAGTAACTTACTGTTCCAATGTTTTTGTATTACAAAATACAAGAAATTATGTACATTATAGCCCAATTCCCTTACTCCCCCTTCTCCCAAAAGTGTGCACTTGTTCACTACCCCTAAGATTTCAAAGCATTAGTCCATTCCTTTTAAATCCATACAGGGAAGTCTATTAGTGCACAATTCCCGGGAAAGGAGGGGTAAACTATTCCATTCTATTCTCTTCCACATGTAATTCTATACATTTAAACTCTATCATCAGAAGCAATGTTCTAAAGATTGCAGGCCCCTGACATCTGGTCTCTGCATAGGAGCTTGATTCAAGCCACATGACTGACAGCTGGGGGCCATACCTCTCTCTGCAGCTTGCGTTTCTCAGCCTTCAACTCGTCCTCCACTTTCTCAGCGTTCTCTGACACACTCTTGTAGCGGGTCACCTGAACCTCGAGCCTGGTAACCTGCAGATTGGTGATTGGATAGAGTACATGAGAATCTCAGCCAATAACGAGTCAAATTAATAGTAACTGTATCTGTGATGATTATCGCTCTGCAATCAACCAGGTTAATGACAGTACACTTACATTCTGTTCCAAAGCGGTCACCTCCTGCTCTGATTTGACAAGTTTGTACTTCAGGTCACTAAGTTGCCTGCTAGCATCTCCTGCAAATGTGTGGGGGGGAAATAAAACAAGATCTGAAGTGCCAATGCAGTAGATACTGCATTTGAATCCTATTGAAATAACATTGTTAGGACTAACATATTAATTTGTGTCTTTAGTAATTAATTTCATAGGTCACAACACAATGTTATAATATTTCAGGTGTGTGTCAGATGCCAAGGAACCAAAAAGCCTGCATTGAGCTGTGGATCTTACTCTGCAGGTCTTGTATGTGCGGGTCTGTGCCGTTCTCCAGTAACTCGCCCTCGGGGCTGGGGCCCTCAGTCCCGTTCCTCGGTTTCTTTTGCTCTACTTGGGCCTTCAGTTTCTTCACCTATAGGGAGGACCACATTCAGAACATAGTTAAAACATCTGTATGTAAGTGCGTGACTTCACATTGTACAGTGACTTCACAATTTAGTCCAGCCACCCATGCCACCTCGGTTTATCGGCTTATCATTTCAACCCAGCATGATTTAACGTCAGTTAATCTCTACACAATTTAGCTGCAGCTCAGTGCAGCCGTATAAAAACAACAAGAAATAGCAGCAACACAAACGTAGACAATTCAGTTGGGGAGTTCAGCTAACGTAATAGGTGACCCAGACATACTATGGATGGATGTCCTTCCTCACCTGTCCTATCAAGTTCTCCCGCTCGTCAACCAGCTTCCTCAGGCGGATCTCTGAAAGAAACACAGGCAGATGGAGATTTAGTGCTGATCTGCTTCACTTCAGTACTACAGAGAATGTTTGCAACAAGATTGGACAACTGCTTACAGTACAGTAACAGTCTCACATTAAATGTACATTAAATACACATTCAAAGTCTCACAGAACTTCTCACCATTATCTGTATAACTTTATGAGTAAGCATCTATAACCCAATTATTACACAATTTCATTACGCTCATGCAAGAACAATCATAAGAACAACTTGTAAAACAAATGTAAAACCAATGTTGACATACCAGGGTTGGGAGGAGCCAAGTACATGGACAGGGAGGGGCTGAGTCAGAGTGGGAGGAGTTTAGAGTCCCTTTATGCATGCAATGGAGCAGGTGTCCATTGGGAGAGGATAGGTGAGGGGTGGGGCTATGGTTAGCATGCAGAAACTGTGGAGAGGAGGACACTCAACCTCTAGGGCATTATTATGCTAAACAGCGAATGGATGAGGGAAGATGAACCTAAGAGATTTGTTTGTGCGTCAATGAGACTTCTACTGACAGGCAGACACCACTACATAAGTAGTATTATACAATAATGCATAAGTACTACAGTTTCTTTCTCAAAGCTGGTAATGACTTACTTTATTCATTAAGGAAAAGGGTCAAGGTATTTCCTTACAAAAAGTGCACATGAAGAAACATTTAGACCAGAGATTATCAAGGGAGTCATATTCTTACACTCTGTACATTTTGTCTAGCTGTCATATCATTATATGAATTCAGCACACATGGCATACAGTGCATTCGGAAAGTTTCAGACTACTTGACTTTTCCCACATTTTGTTACGTTACAGACTTATTCTAAAATGGATTAACAAATTTTTTTGCCCTCATCAAAATCGACAAACAATAACCCATAATGACAAAGCGAAAACAGGTTTTTAGATATGTAAGCAAATTTATGGAAAATAACAAACAGAAATACCTTATTTACATAAGTATTCAGACCCTTTGCTATGAGACTCTAAATTGAGCTCAGGTGCATCCTGTTTCTATTGATCATCCTTGAAATGTTACTACAACTTGTTTGGAGTCCACGTGTGGTAAATTCTATTGATTGGACATGATTTGGAAAGGCAAACACCTGTGTATAAGGTCCCACAGTTGACAGTGCATGTCAGATCAAAAACCAAGCCATGAGGTCGAAGGAATTGTCCGTAGAGCTCCGAGACAGGATTGTGTCGAGGCACAGATCTGGGGAAGGGTAACAAAAAATGTCTGCAGCATTGAAGGTCCCCAAGAATACAGTGGCCTCCATCATTCTGAAATGGAAGAAGTTTGGAACCACCAAGGCTCTTCTCCCCCGATTGCTCAGTTTGGCCAGGCGGCCAGCTCTAGGAAGAGTCTTGGTGGTTCCAAACTTCTTCCATTTCAGAATGATGGAGGCCACTGTATTCTTGGGGACCTTCAATGCTGCAGACATTTTTTCAAGGAGGTGACCAAGAACCCGATGGTCACTCTGACAGAGCTCCAGAGTTCCTCTGTGGAGATGGGAGAACCTTCCAGAAGGACAACCATCTCTGCAGCACTCCAACAATCAGGCCTTTATGGTAGTGGCCAGACAGAAGCCATTCCTCAGTAAAAGGCACATGACAGCCCGCTTGGAGTTTGCCAAAAGGCACCTAAAGACTCTCAGACCATGAGAAACAAGATTCTCTGGTCTGATGAAACCAAGATTGAACTCTTTGGCCTGAATGCCAAACGTCACGACTGTAGAACACCTGGCACCATTTTTTTCAGCGGCAGGGACTGGGAGACTAGTCATGATCGAGGGAAAGATTAATTGAGCAAAATACAGATCCTTGATGAAAACCTGCTCCAGAGCGCTCAGGATCTCAGACTGGGGCGAAGGTTCACCTTCCAACAGGACAACGACCCTAAGCACACAGCCAAGACAAGACAGGAGTGGCTTCTGGACAAGTCTCTGAATGTCCTTGAGTGGCCCAGCCAGAGCCCGGACTTGAACCTGATCTAACATCTCTGGAGAGACCTGAAAATAGCTGTGCAGCGACGCGCCCCATCCAACCTGACAGTGCTTGAGAGGATCTGCAGAGAAGAATGGGAGACACTCTCCAAATATAGGTGTGCCAAGCTTGTGGCGTCATACTCAAGAAGACTCGAGGCTGTAATCGCTGCCAAAGGTGCTTCAACAAAGTACTGAGTAAAGGGTCTGAATACTTATGTAAATGTGATTTTAGTTAATTCTTAATACATTTTCAAACATTTCTAAAAATCAGTTTTTGCTTTGTCATTATGGGGTATTGTATGTCGATTGGACAATGAAAGCTCTTACAATATTCGATGATGACATTCCTCGTAGATGTGAAACATTTTTTTTTTGAATAACGCTGTTATGTAACTAACTGTGGAAAAAGTCAAGGGGTCTGAATACTTTCCGAGGCAATTCTACAGTTTGCACATAATAGCCCAGGGCTTGGATTTCACCTGATATAGCCTAAATGGAATTGACTTGAAACAAGGAGGATTTTCCAGCCAATTTTATGGCATGAGAGACTTGAAACAATCCCATCTGTTAGTTTTTTTCTTAATTAAACGCCTTTTCCTACCTACACCACCAAGCTAGTAAATATTTTTTAGTTCTGGGTAACCTTTTGACATTGTGAAGATGAATTATTTATTACAATAAATGATGTGCAATCAATTGCTACAGTATTTGTTTCTCTTGGTAATTGCACAATATATAGATGCTTTATCATGCATTTCGATGTAACATCGTGCCTTGAATAGATGCATTCAAATCAATCAATCAATATTATATTAATACATTATATAGGTGCTGTAGATTTATACAAGAGTATGGGCAATGTACCTGATATTACGTCTTTATACAGGATTAGTTAATATTGGATATTGTGAGCTGCATAGGATTTGGAGGATGAGGACATTCCATGTATTTATTTCTGTCACTGGTGGGTGCCAGAAGGTATGTGTGCCAAGATAGCTGGGGGGGCCACTGGTGCTAATCTTAGAAGGAGTACGTGATGGAATATCCTGACTAGGGTGCAACACAATACCATATAGGGTGATACTATTGTGGTGAGGAGTGACATTCAATAATGGTTGGCAAATGTTGGATGGAATTAGCTCGGAAAGCATTATATAAACTGAGAGGTATTCTATGTAAGGCATTCAGATAACGAGGGGCAACAATATTAAATACTTTGCATCAACTCTCCATGTAAGTGTTTAAGTATCTTCTTGCATACTGAATTACTTGATGCCAGAGAAACTCATCATAACAGTACCCTTACATTTACATTTACGTCATTTAGCAGACGCTCTTATCCAGAGCGACTTACAGGAGCAATTAGGGTTAAGTGCCTTGCTTAAGGGCACATCGACAGATTTTTCACCTAGTCAACTCGGGGATTAGAACCAGCGACCTTTCGGTTACTGGCACAACTCTCTTATCCACTAAGCTACCTGCCGCCTCTAGGCCAATGCGTTCCAGGCAAGCAGTAACACACCTGATGGATTCTACTTATCAACTACTACAACTCGTTTTCAATTAAGGCTTTCTTAGTTGAATCAGTTGAGTTACTGCTTATTTGGGGGGAAAAAGCCTGCATGGTAAGATTACCCATCCCATTTTAGGACCAACTTCCCAAAACACTTAAGCAAAAAACATCTGGAAAACGCTCATGGTGCATTTCACATAGGAAAACGCATTGTACAATATAAAGGACAATAACAGTACAATATAAAGGACAATAATAATACAGGGACATAAGCATAGTTTAAAGAAGTTACAAAATAAATATATAGTCCGCTGCAATATTGTCTACACAACATAATGTTACTCATGTTGATCTGCAGGATGTCATGCACATTAACATCTATTTAAGATAATATAGAACAAAATCTCAAGACAATTGAAGACCATTCTGCACAGCATTTCACCTCAAAAAAATGATGTGTAACCCTTTACACTCGTAGGAATTGGCCTATATGGATAGGGATAAATTGAAACGTTTCTTACAGAAGAAATATGAAATGCATAACCATGGTAGCAATTGAAAGGGAACAGTTTGGGGATAGTTATTAGACTAAAGGTGAGTACACAACAGTTCACCTGACACAAGACTGAATCCAAAAACATTACACTGATTTTATGTGCATTTTACATTTACTGTACTTTTCACCGCATTTGTTAACGAAAACTGAAAATACTCTGGATACATTCAGTAACATAAGACTATTCCTGGAAAATGTGGGGTAGGTGCAACATAAGACCAAAACGTTACAAGGGTTTGAGTGAGAGGACTAACTGGTGTCTCCAAGTGGCCACACACACCTCTCCAAAGTGTGTACAGTTCCTAAGCAATTTTCAATACACTTTTATTACTCAAAGAAGAGTCTTCAACTACAAGGTACTTTTTTGAGCTCTCCTAGCTGTGCCGTTGAGGAACTAGAGCAATCACACTTATAGTTGTTTAATTTGGAACACAACCCTTCATCCCCGCCATCACACAAGCTAAGTTATAAAATACAATCTTATAGTATTAGGCTTTCACAAGGCAATTCAGATAAACTTTGGTGCGCGTAGAAAGGAGTCATGACTGAATTCAGGGGCATGTGCCCCGGCGAATTTGCTTCACAATAAACATAAGCTCATTCTCTTCAGAACAACCGAGGGTATGACACCATGTTATCTTGTAACTGTACATCAAACATAGTGATCATAAACATTGACACTGTATATGACATGAGTTTTATGAATTGGAAATTTGAAGTGCACATTTGGCTTGCTTGTATGATACCAAAGCGTTATTTATTATGAACCTCAACGTCTCATCTTTCAAAATACATAGAGTCATCTTAATTTAGAGCATTTTCCTCAACCAGACAACCAAACATTTGCAAAAGTTGCCCAATTACCGGAAGGGATGGGGGGAAATTATTTTTGTACGCAGTGCTCAAGTTCTGAACGGCTGTTCCATAAAGTGATGTGAAGCGCAGAGCCAGAGCTCTTACGTCATGTATCGCATGTTACTGTACAGCCCAATTTAGGGGCTTATTAGTGCCCAAATCTGCAATTTTCAACCTGTATACAGGTACGAGTGTAAAGGGTTAATCGAAATTAGCTAAAATACCCACATACATATATCTAATAATAGCTTTGGAATAAATCTGAATTGAAGGTGCTTCGGCTCTAGTAGTTCAGACTCTGCAATTCCTTTCATAAATATTTGCAGTTGTTTATATTGAGGGCAGACGTAAAGACTAGGCCATTCGACAGTCCTCTTTCCCCTTGCCTTTTCCTTTCTTGCTTCCCTTTTTCGAGCCTGTCCTAGATTGCTCATCGTCGCCCCCTGCTGAATCCGTACTTTGCCTACTCTATCTTCTACCCTGCTGTGACCCATACTGGATTGCCTCTTTCCTCTCCTCTACTGGCAAATAATCTAACTCTGTTGAATTCTGCAGCCTCTTACTCTCTCCTACACATTGTGGTTCAACAGTCACACACACTCCCTCTGCAATGTCTTTCTGTTCGTATTTTACACTAATCACTTCCTGTATTGTGATTAGTTGTTGTTCTTCATTGGCATTCTGTCCTTCAACTCTGTTTTGTGCTTTTTCTTCAGGGCTTCGGAGCTATTCTGGTGCACCATCTGACCCCCCTTCAAGTGGCTGCTTTGCCACTATTGTGCTAACTCCCTCTACTGTGCCCTGCGGTTTGCCTGTTGACTTGTCCCCGTCCTCCTCTTCCTTATTTGTCATCTCTCTACCTGGCTCTACCTCTATTTTGTCGCCTTCAATCATCATTCTCACCTCCTGGCTAACCTCCTCTTGGGACTTTACTGGAAACACTTTTGCAGAAACCACCAAATCTAGGTCGTCAAAGTCAAATGATTGACCCTCCTCATCTATATCATCATTCCCCTCCTCGTCATTCCCCTGCTCACTGGGTCCAGGTACCTTGTTAACCTCTAGATTGGCCTCAGTGGGAACATCTTGCTCTTCTGCTTCGGCCACCATGGTGCATGGTCTGCTTTCATTGTGGCCCTGTTCCCTAAAAGAGTCAATTGTCTCCGGAGTTTCTTCTACAGGGTCCTGTAGTCGTGTTTCTGTATCATTCAGCTCGGTCTCTGTGGAGATCCCTCCATTTGATGCATTTTCTCCATCAAGTGTTTCTGGCTTGTTGTTTTCATCTAAGTGCTTGTCAGCGACTGGACAACCAGGTAGACCCACCAATTGTTCAAGCTGTCTTATGGTCTCAGCAGCAGGGCAGTTGCTATTGAGTGATGTGCCACAGTTCTCTCCTGATAAATGTGTGCATTTATCTACATTTGCTGGCAGTGCTATCGAAATGTCTTTATGTTCAAGTGCATTTTTACACTCATCTGGGCTCCCATTTTGTTCATCCTGACCTGCCGCTTTCAGGTCTTTTATGGCATTTTCGGTAACATGGTCTGGGTGAGTAGTGACACCATCATTGGCGATAAGGTCTTCAGGTACCATGCTCTTCTCGAGCTCCGGTCTTAGAACTATGGGACTGTGAAAGTTAATTCCCTGTTTCTTTGTGTCTTGGATTGTTTGAGCCTCTTCAACTGAGACCTTGATTGCATCTTCTTCTTTGACATTGTTTGAATTCCCAGCAGTGGACTCTTTCAAGTCCAATGGACATTTTGGGTCAGCTGAAGAGTTCAGGCAGTCTACAAAGTTATCAGGGTTGGTTGTGTACCCTGACTCGTCTTTTTGGGTACCAGTATTTGTTGTGGATTCTAATTTCTCCTTAGGGTTATCAGCACTGGTTATACACTTGGTTATACATTGCTGGTCAACAGGATCAGCGATCCCAATGTCACACTCATGGCATAATACTGATTTCTCGCTTTCCGATTTCTCTGATTCCATGGGAGGTTTTTGTTTGTCCTTTTCCGTTTTCTTCTTTTTGACAACTTCCTCACTCTTAGCTTGGTCAATCAGAGATACTTCTGGGGTTTCAATGGGAGGCTCCTCACACTTAACCTCTACTCGGTCCTCTGCTAGTTGGTGTTCTTCCTTCAGGTTCCATCCCTCCTCAGCTATGGTTTGTACTTTTTCTTTAAGGGTTTGGAGTTCTCGATCCGGTGAACTACCGGTCCCCTCCTCTAGAAGCTGCTGTGTCTCTATTATGATAACTCCTTCTACTAGCTCCGCTACTGGCTCCTTATCTGTTAAGATTGAGTCCACATCCTTTTCTGTTTTGCTCTTCTTGTTATCGTCTCCCTGTTTTTCATCACCTTGTGTCTCTCCCTTCTTGCCTTTCTTCCTCTTCTTCTTGCCTCCTTGGGCCTGTGGCTGCATGTCAGTGGTCTCTGGTAACACTTCAGCTTTTTTCGTTTTCTGAGGCTTAGGTTGAGACTTATCTTTTGATTTTATTGGGCTCTTACTAGTATCATGGTCAGTCCCTTGGCTAATCTGTGTGCCATTTTTCATGGTGTCCTCAATGGTTTCCCTAGGCTGAGGACATGAGTCTATACTTTTCAAAACCTCTTTACTCGATGCTATATTACGTTGTTCAACTACTGCACCATATTCTGAGGTAGGCTCTTTTGCGGATGTCTCTTTGGTGTGATCACTACTCTTGGTGACTTTGGTCTCCATATCATCTACCTTGTCATTTTTTATTCCCATTTCCCATTTGTTTGTGGCCTCTACTCTCCCTTGCCCTGTCCCCTCTATGCCTGCTGGTTCGTACCCCTCCCCCTCTCCTGTAACCTCTTCCTCAGGACCTGTTACAACCACAATTACCTCAGAATCACAAACCGGTCCCTGTTTGACCTCTACTACTGGTATGCCATTGTCAGAGTCTTTGTTGACATTACTGCTTTCAATTTCAACCTCATCCCCCAATTTGGGCGAGAATGGCAGAGCCTCCATAGATGCTTTGGTTTCAGAAACACCAGCAAGGCTACAGGAAGTGGGCGAGGTCAGATGGTTCTCTTGAACCGCCTCATGTGTCTCCACTTGCTGCCTTGACCTTCCTGGATCCACCACCTTATCTCCTCTACTTCCCAGTTCCATCTCCTGAGCTCTGCCTAAGAGACCATGAGGGGAGAACATGAGTGTGATACAGGCCAAACACTGTGGCCTGGTGTTTCAAGTATTGTAATTTTTCTGATGATCAAGATCTGTCAGTTGAAGCTGGACCAATTAGCGCAAAGCGGAATTTGAAAGAATTTGGCCAAAATCAAACCTAAAAGGAAGAGAAGGAGGAAAGGGAAGAAGAATAGCAGGAGATCACAAAAACAAAGCTCTTGATCCCAGATGAATTGTCAAAGCAGATGAGAAGGTCAGAGGCACCTTGGTACGTCAAACTTTGGCAAGCTGCAAATCTTAAACTCTGAAATGTCTGCTGTGGTGTTTATTGCTTTGAGACTGGCCAGAAATTTACAGGTTTGTGACTTTCGACACAACCAAAAAAACATTTACAAGAAAATATGTGATAAAAACCTTAATGAAGACACTGACATGGCATTTACATGTCAACAAATACATGTATCCTACATTGAATAACCCAATTAATGGACTAATTCATTGATTCATTTTGATTTGTGTAATGCTCTGGTGTAAAACCACCAAGTAAAACACCACAGCAAACACTTCAAACACCATTGACATTAAATCAGGTTGACGCAGAGAGTTTATAATTGAAAATATAAACACAAGGTCATGCTCATTTCCACAAATCAGACAGCCATATGACCCTCTCAATATGAAACCACTATGTAGGATACACATTATGGCACCAAAACAAGGGTGTTTAAACCATGTGCTTTAAATCATGGTTCAGATGGATTAGTTCAAATGAATCAGGTGTAGGGGTTGCAATGGGTTGGGAGGAGAATCAGTAGTGAAAGCTTAAAAGTTAGTTGCAGAAGTCCAAAAAACAGTGTCAGTCAACCAAACTCATGTTACGTATACAGGTTTGCATTAGATCAGGTGTGGGCATGATTTAAGTTTTCAAGTTAGCTATAATTTGGCAAAGCTATGAGGTAAGCAAGAGATGATTACAACATACAGCAATATTTGTCCAGTAATGGTGCTTACCGAGCATGATGTTCCCTCCTTCTGTGGGTGACGTCTGGGAGTCCTGAGCCAATTGAGAAGCTGGATCTCTACTAGTTGACCTTTCAGTTCCCACCTTCACCTTTTCCCCATTGGTGGTCAGGTCAGGTCCAAGGACAATTCCATGTTTCTGGGTAGGACATGAACACAGACTGTGATGACAGGCTTTTGGGTCTCACAACAGTAAATTATAGCTGCATAACTGCAATAGATAAACCCTGTTTCAGGGTCCACTGTTGCATATTCAGAGCTCTGACTCCCCTGAGATGACAAAGTACCTTCAGAATATCTTTCAGCTGGACCACCTCATCCCTGAGCTCATCTCGTTCATTTCGGATGGCGTCCAAATACTCCTTTTGCCGCTCTAAGGCCTGAGAAGTGCCCCCATTGGTGGGGAGGAGGAAGTGCAGGTGAAGAACGAAGGATGATATGGGTGAAGGAAGTGAAAGTGAGCATAGAGAAAGTGAGGGTACAGTATACAGTTTCAAGTATTCATGCACTTGGCTAGAATCAACTTCTCTGCATAAGTGAACAAGTGTATTTTAACACCACAAATCACAATTATGTGTGGGGGTTTACACTCGCATACACCAAATGCTATCAAAGTGAACATGTACAGTTAAAGTCGAAAGTTTACATACACTTAGGTTGGTTGAAAAACTTAGGTTTTTCAACCACACCACAAATTTCTTGTTAACAAACTATAGTTTTGGCAAGTCGGTTAAGACATCTACTTTGTGCATGACACAAGTAATTTTTCCAATAATTGTTTACAGACAGATTATTTCACTTATAATTCACTGTATCACAATTCCAGTGGGTCAGAAGTTTACATACACTAAGTTGACTGTGCCTTTAAACAGCTTGGAAAATTCCAGAAAATGATGTCATGGCTTTAGAAGCATCTGATAGGCTAATTGACATCATTTGAGTCAATTGGAGATGTACCTGTGGATGTATTTCAAGGACTACCTTCAAAATCAGTGCCTCTTTGCTTGACATCATGGGAAAATCAAAAGAAATCAGCCAAGACCTCAGAAAAAAAATTGTAGACCTCCACAAGTCTGGTTCATCCTTGGGAGCAATTTCCAAATGCCTGAAGGTACCACGTTCATCTGTACAAACAATAGTACGCAAGTATAAACGCCATGGGACCACGCAGCCGTCATACCGCTCAGGAAGGAGACACGTTCTGTCTCCTAGAGATGAACGTACTTTGGTGCGAAAAGTGCAAATCAATCCCAGAACAACAGCAACGGACCTTGTGAAGATGCTGGAGGAAACAGGTACAAAAGTATCTATATCCACAGTAAAACGAGTCCTATATCTACATAACCTGAAAGGCCACTCAGCAAGGAAGAAGCCACTGCTCCAAAACCGCCATAAAAAAGCCAGACTACGGTTTGCAACTGCACATGGGGACAAAGATCGTACTTTTTGGAGAAATGTCCTCTGGTCTGATGAAACAAAAATAGAACTGTTTGGCCATAATGACCATCGTTATGTTTGGAAGAAAAAGGTGGGGGGGGGGCTTGCAAGCTGAAGAACACCATCCCAACCGTGAAGCACAGGGGTGGCAGCATCATGCTGTGGGGGTGCTTTGCTGCAGGAGGGACTGGTGCACTTCACAAAATAGATGGCATCATGAGGAAGGAAAATTATGTGGATATATTGAAGCAACATCTCAAGACATCAGTCAGGAAGTTAAAGCTTGGTCGCAAATGGGTCTTCCAAATGGACAATTACCCCAAGCATACTTCCAAAGTTGTGGCAAAATGGCTTAAGGACAACAAAGTCAAGGTATTGGCGTGACCATCACAAAGCCCTGACCTCAATCTTATAGAACATTTGTGGGCAGAACTGAAAAAGCGTGTGCGTGCAAGGAGGCCTACAAACCTGACTCAGTTACACCAGCTCTGTCAGGAGGAATGGGCCAAAATTCACCCAATTTATTGTGGGAAGCTTGTGGAAGGCTACCCGAAACGTTTGACCCAAGTTAAACAATTTAAAGGCTATGCTTCCAAATACTAATTGAGTGTATGTAAACTTCTGACCCACTGGGAATGTGATGAAAGAAATCAAAGCTGAAATAAATCAAGCTCTCTACTATTATTCTGACATTTTACATTCTTAAAATAAAGTGGTAATCCTAACTGACCTAAAACAGGGAATTTTTACTAGGATTAAATGTCAGGAATTGTGAAAAACTGAGTTTAAATGTATTTGGCTAAGGTGTATGTAAACTTCCGACTTCAAATGTACTAACAAAGCGAATGGGTCAGAGTTCACAGGGCATACCCCAATCTTTTTATCTTTCCACTCTACTGTTTCCTGCAGGTCAGATATTTCCCTAACAAAGTTGTCCTGCTTGAGACGCAACTGATGGATCTCCTGGACAGCAGAAAAGCAGAAGATGATGGAACAAATAGGAGAGAGGGAGAGAGTGTGTGAGAGGAGTGAAAACAGTAGAAGATCAGCATGCAATTGAGGAGACAGGGAAGTTCAGAAATAAGAAAACTGAAAGGTGTCAGTTAAGGTCGTTTTGGCTGTCCTGACAAGCTTGGGTTTTTCCTTTCGAGGATGCCTTGGAGGACTCACCGTTAATAACTCCTCGCTCTGTTTTAGCTTTTCTTTCATCACGTTGAACTGGAACTGGAGCACACCGTGGGCATGTTTCTCACGCTCAAAGTCCTGGGAGAGATAACAGAGGAGATGTTTGAATGGATTAACAATATGCAGTGATCATTTTGGCCCTAAACAGCTGCCTTATAATCCAGGAAGTTGCCATAGCTACATTAGTTGTGGATGAAATCAATTTGGATAAAGGTTGATGTACACTATGAATTTAGGGATTCTGGGATTTGTCGGCCAATGAAATCCATTTTTTTCTGGATCGCCTAAATCCATACACCGTAATATATACTGAACAAAAATAAAAACACAACATGCAACAATTTCTAAGATTTTGCTGAGTTACAGTTCATATAAGGAAATCAGTCAATTATAATTAGGCCCTTATCTATGGATTTCCCATGACTGGGCAGGGGCGCAGAGATGGGTGGGCCTGGGAGGGCATAGACCCACCCACTTGGGAGCCATGCCGACCCACTGGGGAGCCAGGTCCAGCCAATCAGAATGAGTCTTTCCCCACAAAAGGGCTTACTACAGATGCTTTGCTGCTACAACAGCGTCCACTCTTTGGGAAGGCTTTCCACTAGATGTTGGAACATTGCTGCGGGGACTGGCTTCCATTCAGCCACAAGAGCATTAGTGAGGTCAGGCACTGATGTTGGGGGATTAGGCCTGGCTCGCAGTCGGGGTTCCAATTCATCCCAAAGGTGTTCGATGGGGTTTAGGTCAGGGCTCTGTGCAGGCCAGTCAAGTTCTTCCATACCGATATCAACAAACCATTTCTCTATGGACCTCGCTTTGTGCACAGGGGCATTGTCATGCTGAAACAGGAAAGGGCCTTCCTCAAACTGTTGCCACAAAGTTGGAAGCACAGAATCGTCTACAATGTCATTGTATGCTGTAGCGTTAAGATTTCCCTTCACTGGAATTAAGGGGCCTAGCTGGAACCATGAAAAACAGCCCCAGACCATTAGTCCTCTTCCACCAAACTTTGCAGTTGGCACTATGCATTCGGGCAGGTAGCGTTTTCCTGGCATCCACCAAACCCAGATTAGTCCGTCGGACTGCCAGATGGCGAAGTGTGATTTATCACTCCAGAGAACACGTTTCCACTGCTCCAGAGTCCAATCGCGGCGAGCTTTACACCACTCCAACCGACGCTTGGCATGAAATGGATTAAATCGTTTTTTCCCTCATATTTTGATTTAACACTTTTTTGGTTACTATAGTTTTGATGTCTTCACTATTATTCTCCAATGTAGAAAATAGTAAAAATAAAAATAAAGAAAAACCCTGGAATGAGTAGGTGTGTCCAAACCTTTGACTGGTACTGCATACAGTGGGGGAAAAAAGTATTTAGTCAGCCACCAATTGTGCAAGTTCTCCCACTTAAAAAGATGAGAGAGGCCTGTAATTTTCATCATAGGTACACGTCAACTATGACAGACAAATTGAGATTTTTTTTTCCAGAAAATCACATTGTAGGATTTTTAATGAATTTATTTGCAAATTATGGTGGAAAATAAGTATTTGGTCACCTACAAACAAGCAAGATTTATGGCTCTCACAGACCTGTAACTTCTTCTTTAAGAGGCTCCTCTGTCCTCCACTCGTTACCTGTATTAATGGCACCTGTTTGAACTTGTTATCAGTATAAAAGACACCTGTCCACAACCTCAGTCACACTCCAAACTCCACTATGGCCAAGACCAAAGAACTGTCAAAGGACACCAGAAACAAAATTGTAGACCTGCACCAGGCTGGGAAGACTGAATCTGCAATAGGTAAGCAGCTTGGTTTGAAGAAATCAACTGTGGGAGCAATTATTAGGAAATGGAAGACATACAAGACCACTGATAATCTCCCTCGATCTGGGGCTCCACGCAAGATCTCACCCCGTGGGGTCAAAATGATCACAAGAACGGTGAGCAAAAATCCCAGAACCATACGGCGGGACCTAGTGAATGACCTGCAGAGAGCTGGGACCAAAGTAACAAAGCCTACCATCAGTAACACACTACGCCGCCAGGGACTCAAATCCTGCAGTGCCAGACGTGTCCCCCTGCTTAAGCCAGTACATGTCCAGGCCCGTCTGAAGTTTGCTAGAGTGCATTTGGATGATCCAGAAGAGGATTGGGAGAATGTCATATGGTCAGATAAAACCAAAATAGAACTTTTTGGTAAAAAGTCAACTCGTCGTGTTTGGAGGACAAAGAATGCTGAGTTGCATCCAAAGAGCACCATACCTACTGTGAAGCATGGGGGTGGAAATATCATGCTTTGGGGCTGTTTTTCTGCAAAGGGACCAGGACGACTGATCCGTGTAAAGGAAAGAATGAATGGGGCCATGTATCGTGAGATTTTGAGTGAAAACCTCCTTCCATCAGCAAGGGCATTGAAGATGAAACGTGGCTGGGTCTTTCAGCATGACAATGATCCCAAACACTCCGCCCGGGAAACGAAGGAGTGGCTTCGTAAGAAGCATTTCAAGGTCCTGAAGTGGCCTAGCCAGTCTCCAGATCTCAACCCCATAGAAAATCTTTGGAGGGAGTTGAAAGTCCGTGTTGCCCAGAGACAGCCCCAAAACATCACTGCTCTAGAGGAGATCTGCATGGAGGAATGGGCCAAAATACCAGCAACAGTGTGTGAAAACCTTGTGAAGACTTACAGAAAACATTTGACCTGTGTCATTGCCAACAAAGGGTATATAACAAAGTATTGAGAAACTTTTGTTATTGACCAAATACTTATTTTCCAACATAATTTGCAAATAAATTCATTAAAAATCCTACAATGTGATTTTCTGGATAATTTTTTTAAATCATTTTGTCTCAATTACAGGCCTCTCTCATCTTTTTAAGTGGGAGAACTTGCACAATTGGTGGCTGACTAAATACTTTTTTACCCCACTGTCTGTATATATATATATATATATATATATATATATATATATATATATATATATATATATATATATATATATATATAGTGGGGAGAACAAGTATTTGATACACTGCCGATTTTGCAGGTTTTCCTACTTACAAAGCATGTAGAGGTCTGTAATTTTTATCATAGGTACACTTCAACTGTGAGAGACGAAATCTAAAACAAAAATCCAGAAAATCACATTGTATGATTTTTAAGTAATTAATTAGCATTTTTATTGCATGACATAAGTATTTGATCACCTACCAACCAGTAAGAATTCTGGTTCTCACAGACCTGTTACATTTTCTTTAAGAAGCCCTCCTGTTCTCCACTCATTACCTTTATTAACTGCACCTGTTTCAACTCGTTACCTGTATAAAAAGACACCTGTCCACACACTCAATCAAACAGACTCCAACCTCTCCACAATGACCAAGACCAGAGAGCTGTGTAAGGACATCAGGGATAAAATTGTAGATCTGCACAAGGCTGGGATGGGCTACAGGACAATAGGCAAAACAGCTTGGTGAGAAGGCAACAACTGTTGGCGCAATTATTAGAAAATGGAAGAAGTTCAAGATGACGGTCAATCACCCTCGGTCTGGGGCTCCATGCAAGATCTCACCTCGTGGGGCATCAATGATCATGAGGAAGGTGAGGGATCAGCCCAGAACTACACGGCAGGACCTGGTCAATGACCTGAAGAGAGCTGGGACCACAGTCTAAAAGAAAACCATTAGTAACACACTACGCCGTCATGGATTAAAATCCTGCAGCGCACGTAAGGTCCCCCTGCTCAAGCCAGCGCATGTCCAGGCCCGTCTGAAGTTTGCCAATGACCATCTGGATGATCCAGAGGAGGAATGGGAGAAGGTCATGTGGTCTGATGAGACAAAAATTGAGCTTTTTGGTCTAAACTCCACTTGCCGTGTTTGGAGGAAGAAGAAGGATGAGTACAACCCCAAGAACACCATCCCAACCGTGAAGCATGGAGGTGGAAACATCATTCTTTGGGGATGCTTTTCTGCAAAGGGGACAGGACGACTGCACCGTATTGAGGGGAGGATGGATGGGGCCATGTATCGCGAGATCTTGGCGAACAACCTCCTTCCCTCAGTAAGAGCATTGAAGATGGGTCGTGGCTGGGTCTTCCAGCATGACAACGACCCGAAACACACAGCCAGGGCAACTAAGGAGTGGCTCCGTAAGAAGCACCTCAAGGTCCTGGAGTGGCCTAGCCAGTCTCCAGACCTGAACCCAATAGAAAATCTTTGGAGGGAGCTGAAAGTCCGTATTGCCCAGTGATCTGGAGAAGGTCTGTATGGAGGAGTGGGCCAAAATCCCTGCTGCAGTGTGTGCAAACCTGGTCAAGACCTACAGGAAACGCATGATCACTGTAATTGCAAACAAAGGTTTCTGTACCAAATATTAAGTTCTGCTTTTCTGATGTATCAAATACTTATGTCATGCAATAAAATGCAAATTAATTACTTTAAAAAATCATACAATGTGATTTTCTGGATTTTTGTTTTAGATTCCGTCTCTCAGAGTTGAAGTGTACCTATGATAAAAATTACAGACCTCTACATGCTTTGTAAGTAGGAAAACCTGCAAAATCGGCAGTGTATCAAATACTTGTTCTCCCCACTGTATATACATACATACATACATACACACATACAACGGTTCTAGATACACACCAGAAACCGTTGTATGTGTGTGTGTATATATATATATACACATATACACACACACACACACAAAACGGTTTCTGGTGTGTATCTAGAATGGTCCACCATCCAAAGGACATCCAGCCAGTACTGGCATATATATATATATATATATATATATATATATATATATATATATATATATATATATATATATACATACACAGTGAGGGAAAAAAAGTATTTGATCCCCTGCTGATTTTGTACGTTTGCCCACTGACAAAGAAATGATCAGTCTATCATTTTAATGGTTGGTTTAATTGAACAGTGAGAGACAGAATAACAACAACAAAAATCCAGAAAAACGCATGTCAAAAATGTTATAAATTGATTTGCATTTTAATTAGGGAAATAAGTATTTGACCCCTCTGCAAAACATGACTTAGTACTTGGTGGCAAAACCCTTGTTGGCAATCGCAGAGGTCAGACGTTTCTTGTAGTTGGCCACCAGGTTTGCACACATCTCAGGAGGGATTTTGTCCCACTCCTCTTTGCAGATCTTCTCCAAGTCATTAAGGTTTCGAGGCTGACGTTTGGCAACTCGAACCTTCAGCTCCCTCCACAGATTTTCTATGGGATTAAGGTCTGGAGACTGGCTAGGCCACTCCAGGACCTTAATGTGCTTCTTCTTAAGCCACTCCTTTGTTGCCTTGGCCGTGTGTTTTGGGTCATTGTCATGCTGGAATACCCATCCACGACCCATTTTCAATGCCCTGGTTGAGGGAAGGAGGTTCTCACCCAAGATTTGACGGTACATGGCCCCGTCCATCGTCCCTTTGATGCGGTGAAGTTGTCCTGTCCCCTTAGCAGAAAAACACCCCCAAAGCATAATTTTTCCACCTCTATGTTTGACGGTGGGGATGGTGTTCTTGGGGTCATAGGCAGCATTCCTCCTCCTCCAAACACAGCGAGTTGAGTTGATGCCAAAGAGCTCGATTTTGGTCTCATCTGACCACAACATTTTCACCCAGTTCTCCTCTGAATCATTCAGATGTTCATTGGCAAACTTCAGACGGGCATGTATATGTGCTTTCTTGAGCAGGGGGACCTTGCGGGCGCTGCAGGATTTCAGTCCTTCACGGCGTAGTGTGTTACCAATTGTTTTCTTGGTGACTATGGTCCCAGCTGCCTTGAGATCATTGACAAGATCCTCCCGTGTAGTTCTGGGCTGATTCCTCACCGTTCTCATGATCATTGCAACTCCACGAGGTGAGATTTTGCATGGAGCCCCAGGCCGAGGGAGATTGACAGTTCTTTTGTGTTTCTTCCATTTGCGAATAATCGCACCAACTGTTGTCACCTTCTCACCAAGCTGCTTGACGATGGTCTTGTAGCCCATTCCAGCCTTGTGTAGGTCTACAATCTGATTGATTGATTGCTTCTGTGGACAGGTGTCTTTTATACAGGTAACAAACTGAGATTAGGAGCACTCCCTGTAAGAGTGTGCTCCTAATCTCAGCTCGTTACCTGTATAATAGACACCTGGGAGCCAGAAATCTTTCTGATTGAGAGGGGGTCAAATACTTATTCCCCTCATTAAAATGCAAATCAATTTATAACATTTTTGACATGTGTATATATATACAGTACCAGTCAAAGGTTTGGACACACCTACTCATTCCAGGGTTTTTCTTTATTTGTCCTATTTTCTACATTGTAGAATAATAGTGAAGCTATCAAAACTATGAAATAACACATATGAAATCATTTAGTAACCATAAGTGTTAAATCAAAATATATTTAATATTTGAGATTCTTCAAAGTTTCCACCCTTTGCCTTGATGACAGCTTTGCACACTCTTGGCATTTCTAGCTGTTCTATCATTCAGCCTACAGTAGCAGCCAATGTGTGGTGTTCAATGTAGGCCTACATTCCATGAGACTTTTGAAAAAAACATGCAGGGCTTGACATTAACCTGTTTACAAGTTTTGTGCTCTTGTAGGAAACAATCACTACCCTATTGCTGACTACAAATGATATATAACTGGGCTAATAACTCACTAACTAGCAAAGGATATGAACAAAATGTGCACACATGGCAAAATGCAGCTCTTGCTTTGATCTCAAAACAAGCACATCTACTCAAGACCACAGCTGTAAACAAAGTCTGGTTCAAAGTAAATGGTACAGATCCAGATATGGCAATGTCGATTTGCATACAGGTCTACTGCAGCTCTGATTGGTTATGTCACACCGGTCTGTGTAGAGTACCGGCTGAGTCTTGCACAATAGAAACCTACTCAGATGCGTTTCTATGGGAATAAGGTCTGGAGACTGGCTAGGCCACTCCAGGACCTTAATGTGCTTCTTCTTGTTGATGAGCAAATTCTTATTTACAATGATGGCCTACCAAAAGGCAAAAGGCCTCCTGCGGGGACAAAAAAATAATAATAAATAAATTATATATATATATATATATATATATATATATATATATATATATATATATATATATATATATATATATATATATATATAGGCCCAAACACACATCACAACAAGAGAGACAACAAACCACTACATAAAGAGAGAATGCCTCGCAAAGAAGGGCACTCACCTACTTGCAGATGGGTAAAAAAAAGAGCAGACATTGAATATCCCTTTGAGCATATTGAAGTTATTAATTACACTTTTGGATGGTGTATCAATACACCCAGTCACTACAAAGATAAAGGCGTCCTTCCTAACTCAGCTGTCGGAGAGGAAGGAAACCGCTCAGGGATTTCACCATGAGGCCAATGGTGCTATTAAAACAGTTACAGAGTTTAATGGCTGTGATAGAAAACTGAGGATAGATCAACAACATTGTAGTTACTCCACAATACTAACCTAACTGACAGAGTGAAAAGAAGGAAGCCTGTACAGAATAAAAAATATTCCAAAACAGGCATCCTGTTTGCAATAAGGCACTAAAGTAAAACTGCAAAGAAATTTGGCAAAGAAACTGACTTCATGTCCTGAATACAAAGCCTTATGTTTGGGGAAAATCCAACACACATCACTGAGTACCACTCTTCATATTTTCAAGCATTGTGGTGGCTGCATCATGTTATGGGTATGCTTGTCATCGGAAGGACTAGGGAGTTTTTTAGGATAAAAAGAAACGGAGTAGAGCTAAGCACAGGCAACATCCTAGAGGAAAACCTAGTTCCGTCTGCTTTTCAACTGGGAGACAAATTCACCTTCCAGCAGGACAATAACCTAAAACACATGGCCAAATATACACGGGAGTTGCTTAAGACACAGTGGCAACCCGTCATTCAGGGCAGGTGGAGCAGAGCCCCACCTGTTTTGAACCCCACACTTTAGGGAGGGGGGGCTTACCTTTTTTGCATGTTATTTTGGCATTAATACGTGTCAGATACCAGTTTGCAATTTTTTTTAAAAATCATTGAGTTAATAAAGGCGCATACAAACATGGTCTCTTTTTTGCTTTCTTGAGTAAGGCAGCTCCAAAATGCAGGTGTTTCAGCCTAGCTCAGTGCTTTCTGTAGTGGTGGGGCAGCCAGCGGAAAATACGGAGCGTAGGTGTTGGTAATGTTCTCTAGTTGCGCCATGATTAGCTCAGTGTTCTGTCACTCGTGGGGACAGTACGTCACCGCCAAGTCTAAGGGTAGACCTCGAAAATTCAAGCTCCTTGGGTGCTGCCATCGAGTTACATTAGAAGTGCCCATCCAAGAAGGCACAAGGTCATTGGCCACAGATAAAATGACGTCAAATCACGTTACATCTACAGTAGCTTTGATTGGACGGATCATGTCAACATCATACTTTCAAAATCTTAGCTAGCAGTCATCATCATGAATCAAGTCGACAATCTACTGGCAAATCCTTTTTAATCCTTGTCATATGCATATAAATAATGAAGAGAAATTATAGATAAAATGTATCGGTGCTCATTGGACATAAACATTACACAACAAGTTGGAAATCGCAAATTCAACAATGAGTGGTTTGGAAGGAATCAGTGGCAGTGGCTAACTGCAAGCATTGCAAAGCAATCACTAGCCTGCTATTGGAGTCATAAAACTCGTTTTTCAACCACTCCACACATTTCTTGTTAACAAACTATAGTTTTGGCAAGTCGGTTAGGACATCTACTTTGTGCATGACACAAGTACTGTTTCCAATAATTGTTACAGACAGATTATTTCACTTTTAATTCACTGTATCACAATTCCAGTGGGTCAGAAGTTTACATACACTAAATTGACTGTGCCTTTAAACAGCTTGGAAAATTCCAGAAAATTATGTCATGGATTTAGAAGCTTCTGATAGGCTAATTGACATCATTTGAGTCAATTGGAGGTGTACCTGTGGATGTATTTCAAGGCCTACCTTCAAACTCAGTGCCTCTTTGCTTGACATCATGGGAAAATCAAAAGACCTCATTAGAAATTTTGTAGACCTCCACACGTCTGGTTCATCCTTGGGAGCAATTTCCAAACGCCTGAAGGTACCAAGTTCATCTGTACAAGGAAGGAGACGCGTTCTGTCTCCTAGAGATGAACGTACATTGGTGCAAAAAGTGCAAATCAATCCCAGAAAAACAGCAAAGGACCTTGTGAAGATGCTGGAGGAAACAGGTACAAATGTATCTATATCCACAGTAAAACGAGTCCTGAAAGGCCGCTCAGCAAGGAAGAAGCCACTGCTCCAAAACCGCCATAAAAAAGCCAGACTACGGTTTGCAACTGAAAATGGGGACAAAGATCGTACTTTTTGGAGAAATGTCCTCTGGTCTGATGAAACAAAAATAGAACTGTTTGGCCATAATGACCATCGTTATGTTTGGAGGAAAAAAGGGGTAGCTTGCAAGCCGAAGAACACCATCCCAACCGTGAAGCACGGGGGTGGCAGCATCATGCTGTGGGGGTGCTTTGCTGCAGGAGGGTCTGGTGCACTTCACAAAATAGATGGCATCATGAGGAAGGAAAATTATGTGGATATATTGAAGCAACATCAGTCAGGAAGTTAAAGCTTGGTCGCAAATGGACAATGACACCAAGCATACTTCCAAAGTCAAGGTATTGGAGTGGCCATCACAAAGCCCTGACCTCAATCCTATAGAAAATTTGTGGGCAGAACTGAAAAAGCGTGTGCGTGCAAGGAGGCCTACAAACCTGACTCAGTTACACCAGTTCTTTCAGGAGGAATACTAATTGAGTGTATGTAAACTTCTGACCCACTGGGAATGTGATGAAAGAAATAAAAGCTGAAATAAATCATTCTCTCTACAATTATTCTGACATTTCACATTCTTAAAATAAACTGACCTAAGACAGGGAATTTTTACTAGGATTAAATGTCAGAAATTGTGAAAAACTGAGTTGAAATGTATTTGGCTAAGGTGTATGTAAACTTCTGACTTCAACTGTCTGTTTTTTTTTTCAAGCAGTAAATGAGGCTGAATGAACTGTTTCGCTGCCAGACAAGGCTCCACTGATAGCCAGGTGTAGCAGTGGTAAGATGTTGGGACTGCTGTTGGGACAGCTTTATGTAGGCCCTAACAGTTTGTGGGCACCGTTTGTCACCATTATAGTGCAATTAATGTATTGTTTAGTGTTGTGTAGTGGCTTTGCTGGCATGCATCCAATTATTTATTTTTTTGCCCCACCAAGATGTACAGTGAGGGAAAAAAGTATTTGATCCCCTGCTGATTTTGTACGTTTGCCCACTGACAAATAAAGGATCAGTCTATAATTTTAATGGTAGGTTTATTTGAACAGTGAGAGACAGAATAACAACAACAGAAATCCAGAAAAACGCATGTCAAAAATGTTATAAATTGATTTGCATTTTAATGAGGGAAATAAGTATTTGACCCCCTCTCAATCAAAAATATTTCTGGCTCCCAGGTGTCTTTTATACAGATAACGAGCTGAGATTAGGAGCACACTCTTAAAGGGAGTGCTCCTAATCTCAGCTTGTTACCTGTATAAAAGACACCTGCCTCAGAAGCAATCAATCAATCAGATTCCAAACTCTCGACCATGGCCAAGACCAAAGAGCTCTCCAAGGATGTCAGGGACAAGATTGTAGACCTCACACCTACACAAGGCTGGAATGGGCTACAAGACCATTGCCAAGCAGCTTGGTGAGAAGGTGACAACAGTTGGTGCGATTATTCGCAAATGGAAGAAACACAAAATAACTGTCAATCTCCCTCGGCCTGGGGCTCCATGCAAGATCTCACCTCGTGGAGTGAATGATCATGAGAACGGTGAGGAATCAGCCCAGAACTACACAGGAGGATATTGTCAATGATCTCAAGGCAGCTGGGACAATAGTCACCAAGAAAATAATTGGTAACACACTACGCCGTGAAGGACTGAAATCCTGCAGCGCCCGCAAGGTCCCCCTGCTCAAGAAAGCACATATACAGGCCGGTCTGAAGTTTGCCAATGAACATCTGAATGATTTAGAGGAGAACTGGGTGAAAGAGTTGTGGTCAAATGAGAACAAAATCGAGCTCTTTGGCATCAACTCAACTCGCCGTGTTTGGAGGAGGAGGAATGCTGCCTATGACCCCAAGAACACCATCCCCACCGTCAAACATGGAGGTGGAAACATTATGCTTTGGGGGTGTTTTTCTGCTAAGGGGACAGGACAACTTCACCGCATCAAAGGGACAATGGACGGGGCCATGTACCGTCAAATCTTGGGTGAGAACCTCCTTCCCTCAGCCAGGGCATTGAAAATGGGTCGTGGATGGGTATTCCAGCATGACAATGACCCAAAACACACGGCCAAGGCAACAAAGGAGTGGCTCAAGAAGAAGCACATTAAGGTCCTGGAGTGGCCTAGCCAGTCTCCAGACCTTAATCCCATAGAAAATCTGTGGAGGGAGCTGAAGGTTCGAGTAGACAAACGTCAGCCTCGAAACCTTAATGACTTGGAGAAGATCTGCAAAGAGGAGTGGGACAAAATCCCTCCTGAGATGTGTGCAAACCTGGTGGCCAACTACAGGAAATGTCTGACCTCCGTGATTGCCAACAAGGGTTTTGCCACCAAGTACTAAGTCATATTTTGCAGAGGGGTCAAATACTTATTTCCCTCAGTAAAATGCAAATCAATTTATAACATTTTTGACATGCGTTTTTCTGGATTTTTGTTGTTGTTATTCTGTCTCTCACTGTTCAAATAAACCTACCATTAAAATTATAGACTGATCATGTCTTTGTCAGTGGGCAAACGTACAAAATCAGCAGGGGATCAAATAGTTTTTTCCCTCACTGTACATGCTAAAATCGTCACTGCCAAGACGACATTGAATGCTCCGGTGTGGCCTAGTTCCGGTTTTTACTTAAATCCACTTGAAAATCTATGGCAAGACTTGAAAATGGCTGTCTAGCAATGATCAACAACCAACTTGACAGAGCTTGAAAAATTATGAAAAGAATAATGGGCTAATACAAAGCTCTTAGAGACTAACCCTGAAAGACTCACAGCTGTAATTGCTGCCAAATACATTTTAACATGTATTGACTCAGGGGGTTGAATACTTATCTAATCAAGATATGAGTGTTTTATTTTTCATGATTTGGTCAGTTGTGGTTTTGGTTTCCCTTTCTTCAGTGATTAGCCACAAGTGAATTAGCTTATGTGATAGCCTATTTGTAAACACAAAGATGTAAGCAAATTAATGTCTATTGAACAAAATCCATCTGCAATTCTGGAGCCATATTTCAACAGTAAAATTATAGCAACAATAGCCTAATTGTCAAACCCACTGGTTTAGGTATTGTACATCAACATATCTTTATCATGCATTCTTGCTTGGACATGTTAAATTAAATTACAACTTTTTTCTTTAACAAAATCTATGTCTGTAGCCCTCCTCTACTGTTTTTTTCCTCTTTAAATATACACCTTCAGGCAAAAGTTTGGAAACACCTACTCATTCCAGGTTATTTAAACTTTTACTATATTGTAGAATAATAGTGAATAGTTGGCCTATGGGTGTTTTTTTTTAAATGCTCCGGAGCTGAGAATATTGGTATATCCAGAGACCAAATAGCTGAACAGATAAACACATTTTTAATTTGCATTAAATGTAATAATTAATTTTTACTGTCCATATGGACAGGGTGCCGCTAGTAATCTTAAATAATATAATCTTTGAGAACTAACAATCACCAAAATAAAGGCTAGACAGTCAGGGAGAATTGAAAATGACAAAGACTACGAAATAAGCATTATTGATTTTGTTATTATGTTTGAGAAAATTAACAAAGGCATGGCAGAATATATAGAATCAAATACAATTTGCTTTAAAGCTCCAATGCAGTCAAAAACAAGATTTTCCTGTGTTTTATGTATATTTCCACACTATGTGGTTGGAATAATACTGTTAAAAATGATGCCCTTTTAGTGTAAGAGCTGTTTGAATAGACCACCTGAAATTTCAGCCTGTTTTAGTGGGAGGAAGTTTTGGCCTTCCATGATGACATCAACATGCAGCAAATTAGTTAATAAATATAAGAAATAGAGTTCCAAACCTCTATGCCAATAACAGCTATTTTTCAGTTTTCCCCTCCCCACGCAAACCACTCCCAGACAGTCCTAGCAAAATTATTGCTTGAGAAATTGCTCTTTGCTAAGAAGCTATTTTTGTTTATTTTTGACCATCTTAATTGAAAAAAATCACAGTAAGGTACTTAATTGTTACCCAGGACCATGAAGGCCTAGGTAACAATTAAGCACCTTACTGCATTGGACATTCAAAACTGCAAAATTTCTCTACACCGCCAAGATGGGGGCCTCTAAAATGTTCTTTAAACTTCAGCTGCGCTGACCATACCCATTGCCACACCCCCTGCCACGTCCACCCCCTAAGCCCCTTTTTGATCCAGAAAAAAACCTGGAAATTATGTCTATACAGTTCATGTATATAATCCTCCATTATTGCATTAGTACATTTACATTACATTTACGTCATTTAGCAGACGCTCTTATCCAGAGCGACTTACAAATTGGTGCATTCATCTTATGATAGCCAGTAGGACAACCACTTCAAATAATTTTTTTCTAATTTTTAATTCTTAATTTTCAGAGTATATTTTTTAATATTTTTTCATTTTTTTCATTTTCAATAAAAAATATATATATATTTTTTTTTTTTTTTTTTTTTTTTTTTGTCTTTTCAGCCAACTATAGTTTCCAAAAGGCACCACTTGGCTAACGTCAATCCCAGTTTTCACCTAATATCGCCCTCCTCTATAGCCTACCCCTTTCTCTACTAATTTGGCCTCTTTTCCCCCTCATCTTTTATCTTACTGTAATTGTATATTTCTCTTAATCTGGCCCTATCCTTTCTCTGCCTCTCCATCTCTCCAGCTTTCCCTCCTCCTAATCTCTCCCATACCTTTGTCCTCCCCTCATACTCGCGGCGTGACTCGGACAGCAGCTCTTCCAGCTCCATGAGCGAGTCCTTCAGCGTATCCACCTGGTACATCAGGTTGTTCTTCTCATTGTCCAGCTGGGCATTGGACACCATGGCCTTGCGGTACTTCTCCTCCACCTCCACTAGGGAATCCTAAAGGAAGAGAGATGCCTGTTGGTGTATGCACATGGGAACACACATACGGACAACATAACGCAGACATACAGTAACAAACACGTACACCCATAAAAGACACACACACCAATATCCAAAGGGGTACTGTATCAAACGCTGCCACTTCCATTCTCTGTACTCATTCGGATGGTTTCAACTGGGAGGAAAGGTCAGAAATGTGATAGAGAATGGAAAGAATTCCAAGGACATCATTTGAATTTAGGGAAATTATGTAATGATGTTAGACCCAAGCAAAAGTTGTCCACCGCATGCCAGTGGGGTTATTGTGTGTGCTTCAATCTATAGCTAGAAGACTCCTGATATCTCCAGGAGTGATAAGTATAATTTTTTTGTCTTTATCTGTTGTGTTCTAGTACTGTCTTTTTGCTAGCTAAGGCCATCTACTTTAAGTTCTGCCTGTCTTCCCAGTGGCCTACTTGGGTGTGTGAACTGCTGACTGCTCATAATTTGCAGATAGTTGTTGACACATCAACCAGGGGCAATAGGGACCAACCGCCTTGATTCGGTCTTATGTAGCAAAATTTGAAATTGTGTTTTTTACAATGGATAAAAGCAGAGACACAGAGCGAAAAAATTGTATATCATACAATGCATTTGAGGAACAATGGGAAAGTAATTCTGATTTGAAAGTTGATAAACTTGTAACCTCACTTTCGAGAAAATGGCCTTTGAATGTTTTGGTACCTACTGGACAGCTTTTCTTTGTGTTTGTCTTTTATTTATTTTTATTTCACCTTTATTTAACCAGGTAAGCCAGTTGAGAAAAAGTTCTCATTTACAACTGCGACCTTGACAAGATAAAGCAAAGCAGTGCGATAAAAACAACAACAACACAGAGTTACATATGGGGTAAAACAAAACATACAGTCAATAACACAATAGAAAATCTATATACAGTGTATGCAAATGTAGTAAGTTATGGAGGTAAGGCAATAATGATGATAGATGTGCAGAAGATGATTTGCAAAAAGAGATACTTGGGTGCAAATTAGCAAAATAAATAACAATATGGGGGATGAGGTAGTTGGGTGGGCTAATTACAGATGGGTTGTGTACAGGTGCAGTGATCGGTAAGCTGCTCTGACAACTGATGCTTAAAGTTAGTGAGGGAGATAAAGAGTCTCCAGCTTCAGAGATTTTTGCAATTCGTTCCAGTCATTAGCAGCAGAGAACTGGAAGGAATGGCGGCCAAAGGAGGTGTTGGCTTTGGGGATGACCAGTGAGATATACCTGCTGGAGCGCAGACTACGGGTGGGTGTTGCTATGGTGACCAATGAGCTAAGATAAGGCAGGGATTTGCCTAGCAGTGATTTATAGATGACCTGGAGCCAGTGGGTTTGGCGACGAATATGTAGTGAGGGCCAGCCAACGAGAGCGTACAGGTCACAATGGTGGTAGTATATGGGGCTTTGGTGACAAAACGGATGGCACCGTGATAGACTATATCCAATTTGCTGAGTAGAGTGTTGGAGGCTATTTTGTAAATGACATCGCCGAAGTCAAGGATCGGTAGGATAGTCAGTTTTACGAGGGCATGTTTGGCAGCATGAGTGAAGGAGGCTTTGTTGCGAAATAGGAAGCCGATTCTAGATTTAACTAAACCCATTCAGCATCGTTCACACCCTTTTAAGCTTTAGCCCCACCAATCTCTTTAAGGGTTGATCCGAGCGTTCTATCCTAACAACAACAGTCAAGCACCCAAGCTAACTGGTTAACGTTGGCTAGCTTGGTAGCTACTTCCAGACACAAATGAGAGAACAGCTCACTGACCATTTTATTCACCCTAGCAGAGCTGGTTAGGCTGTTTTTATGTTATCCAGAGCGTTGGTGACTGCAAATGTGCTGCTGCCAAACAATTTAAGTTTTTTTTGCCAACGTTTACTGACACCGGCCATATTCAACGGGTGTTGAGCGTTCGTAAATTCGTCAGTTATTCTGCGCTCTGGCACACTCAGACGAGAGTGCTCTGAAATCGGAGTAGATAGCCAGAGCAAATTTACCAGCCACGTCTATCAACTGTTGTCGCAGTGACATTCTATTGAAATGGTTACTTGCATAATGGAGTCTTTTGTTAAGACATGTAGCTAGCTAGCTAAGTAAACAATGAACCATAATCCCAACTCATGACGTTACTACCTGCATGAATTTACAGGTAGCTAACCAACCAGGTTCAATGTTAGCTAGCTAACATTAGGCTATAACTAGCAAAGCAAATTGCTCTGAGATACGTATAATAAGATCATACACGTATTGTTAGCTAGCGAGCCAGCCAGCTAACGTTAGCTAGCTAGCTAACAGTACACTAACTTCAAATGAAAACGACTTTCTGTCAAAATTAGAAACGTGTAATATCTGAAAATATAGCTAGCTAACTATCTTACCCGTAAACATCATGGATGGACGCCTCTCCCTGTCACGGATGCCATGGTTGCCCTTATTTTGAAGATGTAATCCGGAGACAGGTGTTTTCTCCATCTCCTTAGCTATCATACTCTATTTCCACTTATTTCAAAACTCGGTCCTCCAGAAAGTGGAGAGCAACACTTATGCAGTTCTACTATAGGGCGGCAGGTAGCTTAGTGGTTAAGAGCGTTGTGCCAGTAACCGAAAGGTCGCTGGTTCTAATCCCCGAGCCGACTAGGTGAAAAATCTGTCGATGTGCCCTTAAGCAAGGCACTTAACCCTAATTGCTCCTGTAAGTCGCTCTGGATAAGAGCGTCTGCTAAATGACGTAGATGTAGATGTGATACATTTTTCAAAAAGCAGCGTTAGACAGGATTACCTACACATACTGACCAGCACACATAGACAGAAGCATGCCATATGGCAGACCCATCCGAACTCATCTCTCGGCATGTCCAGCCCAATCATTATCTCAGCCAATCATGGCTAGCGGGAAGGTTGATGTCTTTTTCTGTGGCTAAACCAACTAGGCTCGTAATTTTACAATTTTAATCGTATTGACAGATGGCATACAAGACTGTTATTAAGGCAAATGAAAGTTCACATGTTCCAGAAGGCATTTCTGCCCAGAAATTCATTTTGATAAAATATATATGTTTACGTTCAAATGGCTCTCCTGTGAAGTAGTGACCCATGACATACGCCTAGTTTCCTGAAACATGTCACAATTTGTAACTTGTTTTGGTAATCAGTGGCTGTATTGCAGGGGGAGTGGTTTCATCTCTTTTCTGAGTGTATATAACCAGCTTCTCAGGCTCCATCTCAGTGTGCTTCAATCTATAGCTAGAGGACTCCTGATATCTCTAGGAGTGATAATGGCTCACCGCTCTTCGTACTTGGTGACTTCAACCTCCCGACGTCTGTCCGATAAATTTCTTTCCAACTCTTGCTTTCCCCTCCTTGCTTCTTTTGACCCTTTCCCAATCCCCTCCAACTCATAAGGCAGGCAATACACTTGACCTCATCTATACTAGAGTCTGCTTGCCTACTAATCTCACTGCAACCCCCTCCAGTCTCTGATCACTACTTTGTTTCTATTTCTGTCTCCCTTTCCTCCAATCCTAACCGCTCAGCCCCTACCCAGATGGTCATGCGCCGTTGCAATCTTCGCTCTCTCTCTCCCATTACTCTCTCCTCTTCTATACTATCATCTCTACCTTCTGCTAAATCCTTCTCCCTCCTGTCTCCTGATTCTGCCTCTTCGACCCTACTCTTCTCCCTTTCCGCATCCTATGACATCCACTACTCATTCACTCTGCATATTGAGTCCACTGGTCTCACACACACATAACTACCCTATGCCTTGACCTCTTTCTCCCCTCTCTCTCCAGATGACATCCTGTGACTAGTGAGGTCTGGCCGCCCGACAACCTGCCCGCTCGACCCCATCCCCTCCTCCCTTCTCCAGACCATCTCTGGAGACCGTTTCCCATTACTCACTTCCCTCATCAACTCATCCCTGACCACTGGCTGCGTCCGCTCTGACTTCAAAATGGCCCGAGTTGCTCCCCTCCTCAAGAAACCAACACTCGACTCATCTGACGTCAAAAACTATAGACCTGTATCCCTTCTTTCTTTTCTTTCCCAAACATTTGAGCGTGCTGTCTCTGATCAACTTTCTCGTTATCTCTCTCAGAATGATCTTCTTGACCCTAACCAGTCAGGCTTCAAGACGGGTCACTCAACCGAGACTGCTCTTCTCTGTGTCCCGGAGTCTCTCCGCACTGCCAAAGCTGACTCTCTCCCCTCTGTTCTCATCCTCCTAGATCTATCCGCTGCCTTCAACACCGTGAACTATCATATCCTCCTCTCCACCCTCTCAGGGCTGAGCTTCTCAGGCTATGCACACTCTTGGATTGCATCCTACCTGGCAGGCCACTCCTACCAGGTGACGTGGAGAGGATCTGTGTCTGCACCATGTACTCTCACTACTGGTGTCCCCCAGGGCTCGGTTCTAGGCCCTCTCCTCTTCTCTCTATACACCAAGTCACTCAGCTCCATAATATCCTCACATGGTCTCTCCTATCATTGCTATGCGTATGACACTCAACTAGTTTTCTCCTTCCCCCCCTTCTGACACATCTCTGCATGCCTGGCAGATATCTCAACTTGCATGTCGGCCTACCACCTCAAGCTCAACCTCGACAAGACAAAACTGCTCTTCCTTCTGGGGAAGGCCTGTTCACTCAGACCTCTCCATCACGGTTGACAACTCCACAGTGTCACCCTCCCAGAGTGCAAAGAGCCTTCGCGTGACCCTGGACAACACCCTGTCATTCTCTGTAAACATTAAAAGCAGTGACCCGCCCCTGCGGGACTCCCCGCTTGTGCAATCAAACCCCTGCAACTTATCCAGAACGCAGCAGCCCGCCTGGTTTTCAACCTTCCCAAGTTCTCTCATGTCACGCCGCTCCTCCACACAATCCACTGGCTTCCAGTCGAAGCTCGCATCCAGTACAAGACCATGGTGCTTACCTATGGAACAGCAAGAGGAACTGCCCCTCCCTACCGTCAGGCTATGCTCAAACCCTACACCCAAATCCGAGCACTCCGTTCTCCCACCTCAGGTCTCTTGGCCCTCCCACCCCTACGGGAGGGCAGCTCCCGCTCAGCCCAGTCCAAGCCCTTCTCTGTCCTGGCACCCCAATGGTTGAAACAGCTTCTCCCTGAAGCTAGGACAGCAGAGTCCCTGCCATCTTCCGAAAACATCTGAAACCCATCTAGCCATCTAGCCTGACAATAACACTATAAAATGTGGCACTATAATTCTGCCAAATATCATGCTGATCTGGACATTCAACATCACTAGACAGCAATCACAGGTCATCTATTACCTTAGTAAACGATTAGAGGGGTCCCAGCCTCATGCAACCATTTAATAGCAAGGTAGAAGTCTAAAACTATCTGTAGTTGAAAAGGGATAGGCAAGAAAATAAGTCTAAAACATTCATTAAACATTAGTCGCTAGGACTTATCATTGCTTAATAGGAGTCTCTCAACTACTTTAAGTATAACCCTACCATTGGTTAATTCTGAGGAGGTCCAAAACTATTATGGGCTAAAAGTAGTATCATTGGTCAGCTCAAAAGCTAGGGAAGGGAAGACTAAAACCATATGAATATTAACAGGGCCGCAGGCTGGGTTACGTTGGGGTGGGTCAGTCAAGTAGTGTACCTTGACTTCTTTGAGGCTCTGCATGTACTTTGACTCCACATCTTGGATCTGATCCGTCAGCTCATGAATCTCCTGGGGTGAAGAGCGTGGAAGGGGTGAGGAAAGAGACAGAAGCATGCTGCGACAGGGTCGATAGATGAAGTGATGAGCACAATGACAGGTAGAGAATGACATGTGCAGAGCAGTGTGTGCTGTACAGGGATGGGCCCTTAAAGAGTGGAAGTGATGGAAGAGGGTGCTAGAATGCCCATGGCTTTCTAACCTTTACCTTGATCTCTAGTATGGAGGTCTCTGTGTCGCCTGTGATCGACGTTTCGCCACTTCCTCTCCGGGAGGAAGACCTGCCGAGCGAGGCGAGGGTAGCTGCCGATAGGGTGGAAGCGGCTCGAGATCCCTTTTCCAGGTCATCTTCCACCTGGGAACAAAGGAGACATACTGATAGAATAGGGGCCACATCATGCCTTTAAAAGGGCCAAAGTGGGTCAGAGGGCCATGGATTCACAATGAATCGAGAAATGACCTGGGGACAGTCAGCAATCTTTCCATCCAATCATAAACCACAAGCAGTTGAAATGCTGTTGCAACACAACAATTGCTGGGTAAGTTAAGAGTGCATGCCTAATTGTCAGATAATCAGAGCGGTCTGTGAACTTCAGTCCCTTGCATTGTTCAGTGTTATGATCGGTCACAACAACTGTGACATATTACATATGGCATATCAAACTGTCCTTAGTATTAGACATGCTATGTTAGGCATGGGAAGTGAATATGAGTATCAATCAGCATCAATACTGGTTACAGGAGTTGTTGGAAAATAGTTGAGTCAAAAGTAGTTCTAGCCCACGACACACACCATAGTGTTGTTAGTCCCATTTGTCCCATTCTACAACACTCTTTTGTTTAATCTACAACACACCATCCAACTGAATTCTATAGAATAGCAATTTATCTTTTTTATTAACTAGTGCCAGTGTTGATGACATCTCATCAGTTCTAAAAGTACTTTCTAAGGTTAGTCTCCTCTTCCCCATCTTCCAGGCGTGACAGTGACCATACAGTAGGAGTTGACAGCACAATCCAGGCTGAATCCAAGTCTCTTTAAGTCTACCCTCCAACTCCACACGAAAGCAGCCAGTCTCTCTGTGTGAGTTGAGACCACGCTGCCATGCCCTGGCAGTGGCGCCCCACTCACATCGGTTAAATCGGGGTTGTCATGTGACCCAGGTCTCTGGGCAGGCTACTGCCGGTGGCCGTGCTGCGCAGGAAGCTGGCCACAGAGCTGCGGTCATCATCCTAGTGGCCCACCAGAGGGCGCAATGGGACAAGGTATATTTCAGGGAGGTCACTCTCTAAATCTTTCTCACACACGCATAAACACAGAGCTCTCTATATAGCCCTAATACTCATGTACATTGCCCCTTTCCAACCAAAACACATGTATGAATGAACACACAATAATGGCTAAGCTGAGAATCTGTGTCAAACTGACTCTAGGAACAAGGATTCGCCTACAGCTGTATAGACCAATGAGCATCCCAGACAGTATACACAGTAGCCCACATGCAAATGGATTCTTGTAAATAAAGAATTTAAAGTTTGATGATATGTAAAGGTAGGATGTCCCAGTGTACCAGACGTCAACTAGTCTTCATAGTCTTGCCACTGGTTAATAAAATATTTGCCCCGAGTTGACAATTCAAACTAGTGGCTTTTCTGGGTAACCTCTCTACACAAATATAAGTTACAGCAAAAGGCTGAACTGGGTCGCAGACATCACTTTCTCTGTAACAATTATAATCTCCATCTGAAAGATGCCAGTTATCTATTTATCTACTATTATCCCTGTTGTGTCGAACAAAACACAATCCCAAAGGCACAGGGCAATCTCTGAGATGTATTTTGGCATGACGCAGCATCATCCTGTAATGCTTTGCCAATCATCACTAACAAATTAACCGAAGCCCTTTGAGATGATGGTGGTTATTGTGAAAGATTGCCTCAATTGATTGCTGTTGCCCTTCCAATTCTCAATTAATTGCTTATGGACTGAACAAGCAAATCAGGAGCCAATTGTCAACGTCATAGACATAATTGAATTGCAATGGACAAAGACTTTAGCAGATATGCATTTTAAATGACAGAAACCAATGCGTAAACCATTCACATCTTTATATCAAGTCTTATATCACCATGAATAAAACTTTACTGAAAAAAACATGAAGTACAACTATGAAGGTTTACTTGAACTCTTAAGACAATATGACTAGTCCACTGTAAAAGAAGTCAAGTCTGTGATTATGCTTGTTAAATGGCCATGTCACTCTTATAAGGTTCAATGGTTGGACAGTGTGACTGAGGAGGGGTGCTCACCACTGGGCTGGCACGGTCTGAGATGGCCTTGGAGAATGCCCTGGAGTTGGTGCCACGATAACTACTGTACTCTGAAGGCTGGGGATGGCACACACACACACACCATCATCAATGTGCAAGCACACAAGAACGCACACACGTCACACGTGCATGCATAACGTCACAAACCCTGCTGCTGCGGTCATTCAATGACAGTGGCATTGGCATTTGTTCTTCACAGAGAGGATGCGGTAATGAGAGAAATAATGTTTGGGAAACCCTGGCCTAGGCTACTATTCTCCATTGCAGGGATAGGAGGGCGGCAATTTTTTTTGTCTCGCTTAGGGCAGCATATCGGCCAGGACCGGGCCTGATCAGCGTTGATTTGTCTATAAATTAAGAAAATATTCCTTAGCAAATTATACCATGCCAGGTTGGAGAGGACTGGCGCATTGTCCACTTCAAATCAAATCAAATTTTATTTGTCACATGTGCCGAATAAAAAAGGTGTAGAAGCCCTTAACCAACAATGCAGTTTTAAGAAAAATAGGTGTTAAGTAAAAAATACATCAATAAAGAACAAATAATTAAAGAGCAGCAGTAAAATAACAGTAGCGAGGCTATATACAGGGGTTACCGGTAAAGAGTCAATGTGCGGGAGCACAGGTTAGTCGAGGTAATATGTACATGTAGGTAGAGTTAAAGTGACTATGCATAGATAATAAACAGAGAGTGGGAGCAGCGTAAAAGAGGGGGTGGGTGGGGGGGAGGGACAATGCAAATAGTCTGGGTAGCCATTTGATGAACTGTTCAGGAGTCTTATGGCATGGGGGTAGAAGCTGTTAAGATGCCTTTTGGACCTAGACTTGGCGCTCCGGTACCGCTTGCCGTCTGGTAGCAGAGAGAACAGTCCGACTAGGGTGGCTGGAGTCTTTGACAATTTTTAGGGCTTTCCTCTGACACTGCCTGGTATAGAGGTCCTGGATGGCAGGAAGCTTAGCCCCAATGATGGGCCGTACGGTAAAGTTTATCTATATGAAAATAAAGTTAATAAAAAATTATAAAAAATACTGTAGCCCTATTTAAACGGACTGTCATTTTATTTTCATGACGGTGTTCATCCATAACCGTCGGTTATTCAATTACATCACGGTTATTCAATTACATCACAACTAATGGATAACTTTTTCTGCCTTCTGTACGTTTAAGAAACATTGCCTTGAAATTCCATTACCAAAAACCAACATATCTTTAAGATATTTTTAAATTTCTCTCCCTCATGAGGAGAGAGGATAATGAAAGTTCATAGAAGTAACAAGTAAAGGTAGACCTATCAATTAGTTAGTGTTTTTACTGAAAACAATTATTAAGTGATTAAAACTCGAAAATCTTAATTGAATTTATGCTATGGAATTGGCTACAATGGGAAATCATAGTAGTCACAAACCACAGTTGCGTTCACAAGTTTGGAGAGCACAGTACAGTAGAGTACAGCACATCAAATAAAAGTAGAGTATAGTTAGGTACAGTAGAGTTCAGTACAGTACACAGTAGAGCACACTAGTTAAGTACACTATAATGTACTCTACTCTTCTGTAGCTGTACAGTACTGTACTTTGATGTCCAAACTTGTGAAACATAGAAGTCTATGATTGGTTCAGCTTTGGTCCGGTCCAACCAAATTTGGTATTGTTTGGGGGCAGAGCTCATTAAAATAATAGCTAGTGTGTAGAATAATACCCAAATATGCAAAGGGAGACATTACATATTTATACCTTTGTGTACCTACTTAAGACACATCACCATGAAGAGAATGACATTCATATCCATAATTATGTATTTCTGTGTAGTACAGATCAGGGACCCATGATGAAATTCCGTTACCACAATTCCGTTAACGGGTGTAAATCCACTTCACTTAGTGTAGACGTGGACAAAAAAAAAACAGAGTGAGTTTTTACCAAAATTCTGTTACCAAACTTTGCATTTGCACAGTTCTTCCAGTAAATGTGTTTTGTGAAATGTTCAGTGTAAATTGTTCAAGGTAGTCCTTAGAGTTGTATGGTTTGTTAAACTTTGAAATCAATGTTTTTTGTTTGGCATACATTTTAAGTGAAAAATCGGAGTCTCGGCACAATTCTGTTACCATGGAATTGCCCAAATGGGAGTCTTACACGAGAACTGGAGCCGATGACCCTTCGAGACCCACTGTACAGGCTGTCCTCATATTAAGAGCCCTGCAGCTGTGGGATCGGATGTTAAACACACACACACACACAACAATATTACATTTTTTGAGGCAGTGCTCTCAGAGTCATGCTTGCTAGTCCACACGGCACAGTGACATAATCCTAGCCGGGCTTCTCCAGCGCAGTTACTTCTCCAGTAAAATAGGAACAGCCAAAAGTGAAGTGATTGCTACTATACAGTAAGTACAATCAGAACTTCTTGTTTACCACAGAGTGGTTTATTTTCAAGAAGATCTCGTGATGAAAAGAAAGTATTTAGGTGACCGTAGGCAAAGTCTGTGTTAGAGGTGGCATATACAGTGCATTGATCATTCTTGAGATGTTTCTACAACTTGATTGGAGTCCACCTGTGGTAAATTCAATTGATTGGACATGATTTGGAAAGGCACACACCTGTCTACATAAGGTCCCACAGTTGACAGTGCATGTCAGAGCAAAAACCAAGCCATGAAGTCGAAGGAATTGTCCGTAGATGCGCCGAGACAGGATTGCGCTGAGGCACAGATCTGGGGAAGGGTACCAAAAAATGTCTGCAGCATTGAAGGTCCCGAAGAACACAGTGGCCTCCATCATTCTTAAATGGAAGAAGTTTGGAACCACCAAGACTCTTCCTAGAGCTGGCTAAACTGAGCAATCGGGGGAGAAGGGCCTTGGTCAGGGAGGTGACCAAGAACCCGATGGTCACTTTGACAGAGCTGCAGAGTTCCTCTGTGGAGATGGAAGAACCTTCCAGAAGGACAACCACCACCTGCAGCATTCCACCAATCAGGCCTTTATGGTACAGTGGCCAGATGGAAGCCACTCCTCAGTAAAAGGCACATGACAGCCCGCTTGGAGTTTGCCAAAAGGCACCTAAAGGACTCTCAGAACATGAGAAACAAGATTGAGCTCTTTGGCCTGAATGCCAAGCGTCACGTCTGGATGAAACCTGGCACCATCCCTACGTTGAAGCATGGTGGTGGCAGCTTCATGCTGTGAGGATGTTTTTCAGCGGCAGGGACTGGGAGACTAGTCAGGATTGAGGGAAAGATGAACGGAGCAAAGTACAGAGAGATACTTGATGAAAACCTGCTCCAGAGCGCTCAGGACCTAAGATTGGAGGCGAAGGTTCACCTTCCAACTGGACAACAACCCTAAGCACACAGCCAAGATAACACAGGAGTGGCTTCGGGACAAGTCTCAATGTCCTTGAGTGGCCCAGCCAGAGCCCGGACTTGAACGCGATCGAACATCTCTGGAGAGACCTGAAAATTGTTGTTGTCTAGGAGAGGACAGACCATTTTTGCTGTAAAGGTCAGAGGAAGCATAGGATGCCTAGAATGAGAGAAAGATGGGGTGGGATTGAAAGATAACAAGCAACACAGCAAGAGAGAGGAAACAGAAATTACTAAGAAACCTACATCCAAATGTGTTTTGTTGAAAAGTTAACTGGCCAATGACAATCCCATTCAGGGGAACTCCACACAACAATACTACAAAAGTAGGTGGAAACATGCTCCTAGTCAACATCATGATATACAGTGGGGTACGAAATGATTGACACCATTGACTGTATAAAATAAATATAAAATAAATAATTCAAATACTGAGCTATACTGTATGTCCATTTCCATTATTTCTGCAGCCGTAACTTCACATTCACATAGTTTACAGTTTATTTCTAAAGTTGTAAGAATTATGAATGAAACCATGCCGAGTCATGCCAAGTCAAACTCATGTCAAACACTTCTGGCATAAATGAATTTGGCATAAATGCTGAACAAGAGAACATATCTATTTAAAGCTAAAGGTGGCTACTCTAAAGAGAGTGTTAAAGCAACACAAGTGAAGAACAAAAATCACCCAGATTAACTGGAAGAAAAACACACAAGGTGAGAGGAGTCAGACTTGCAGATATCACTCGATGGTTAGTGGACAAGCCATGCGGAGAAAGAGAGAAGAAGAGGAAGGAGTGAGCATGAAGTAAGATGCACACATCGCACAATACAATTGGGGTCAGAAGTGAGATCCAGCATCTGTAGGAAACACCAAAGTATTAATGCACAGTCATTCACACGACACCCACCGGCTGCAGGTCTAGTCTGGAGGAGTGAGAGACCCTGCTAATGCTCTCATCAGTTAGTCTGGAGCTCTGAGAGTGGGTGAGGAGAGGAGAGAGAGAAATAAACCCTGGTGTCTACAACTCTATAACAACATTTAAGAAAACATTGCTATCAAACAGACCACATTTCTGCCACAATTAATTTCCTTACAAAGCGGAAGATGCGGAGTTAACCATCTTCAGATCAATTCATTTAAATTCAAATGGTTCTTTATTGGCAGAATAAATTAAGGCTGTATTACCAGAATTATGAAAGAAAGAAATAGGGAAAAGGAAAAAGAGGGAGAGAGGGAACCCACCAGCTGCAGGTCTAGTCTGGAGGAGCGAGAGACTCTGCTTGTGCTCTCATCACTGAGTCTGAAGCTCTGAGAGTGGGTGAAGAGGAGAGACAGAGAGAGCCTAATGAACTGCAGGGCACCTAACTACAGCACAGTGAGCACACCATGCAAAATTGCACCCTTCTGTCTGCGAAATCATAACCATAACTTCCCTCACTGAATCCAAATTTGAACAAAAGGAACAGTCAAGAAACTACAAGAAAGTATCTTTGAATAGTTCAATGTGGTCAAGAATGACCTTTTATTGTCAATTTAAACAGTGGATTGATGAAATAAGGAATACGGAAACAAACAGTATGGAATTGTGTGGCATGGAAACCCCACTATCCTGAAATTCCCTTACAAAACGTACGCACCTAACACACACATTTCTGACCATTTAACTTGTTCCAACTGAAGTCAACATTAAACATGTCCACTTTTACCCATTGGCATCCATCCATTTGCCCTGCTGGAGACTAGCCAGGTACTACAGGTTGAAGACACTACTAACCCGACTGTATATAGCACTGTACCCATCGTCATAACTGTTGCTTTGTAAGGGACAGAAGACACGCAAATGAGCAAGAATACCTCGATCATTTTTACATACATCACAATCTTTGTGTTTTTTTCATTTTCTTGGACTTCTTGTCCTTTTCCCGTGAAAGGGAGGAGGAGCCCTGGGAGAGGGGGATGGAGGAGAGGAAGAGAGGACAGGAGGGTAAAGGTGTGTGTCAGGAGCTCTCTCCGCCCATGGGGAAAGCCATCAGGCTGTTCGCTACCCTCATGCCACCCCCACTAATTACTGACATACTGTACCAGATGTCACAGAAAGAATACAAAAACACATGTGCAACAAGGCAAGATCGGAGGAAGAAACCTTGCAATCGCCTCATTGATTCCCATCATCACCAAACAACTGATCAATATGTTAGCCATATGTTACTTTATGATTGATTTGGGTCAAACAAGCAAACAGGTGCAAAAGCCAAGAAAATCCCAAACTGACGCAACTAGGCTTAGACCTATCCCTTTTTTGGTTTTAACAATTTGAGTCTCCCTTTATGGAATTATGTCTCACTCAACATATCAACTCCGCTCCAGAACTTTAGCACTACAATATTTTCCATGATTACTCACCATAAAATAATTCTCTATGAGGATTCAGACAACAGCGCTTAAAATAGTGCTGAGTCGGTGTCTGAATCCCAAATGGCATTATATTCCCTATACAGTGGGCATTTTAAGGATTTTTTCACATTTTGTTGCGTGACAAAGTGGGATTGAAATTGATTTAGTTAATTTTTTTTGCATTGATCTACACAAAATAGTTTATAATGTCAAAGTGAAAAGAAAATTCTAAAAATGTTAAATTCATAAAAAATCTAATAACTAAAACAGTTGTGATAGTATTCACCCCTTTTGTTTAAGCCTAAATTAGTTCAGAATAAAAATGTGACTTAACAAAAAATATAATTACATGGACTAATAAATAAATGATTTTTTATTGACTACCCCTTTCCTCTGTCCCCCATACATACTACATATGTAAGGTCCCTTAGTCAAGTATTGGATTTCAAGCATAGATTTAACTACAAGAAGGGCAGTCATTGGTAGATGGTAACAATAACAAATCAGACATTGAATTTCTCTTTTAAAATGGTTATGTTATTATTTATGCTGTGAATGATGTATTAAACCACCCAACAAAGATACAGTTGTCCTTCTAAACTGCATGACATGAAGGAAACTGCTAAGGGATGTCACCATGAGGCCATTGGTGATTTTACATTTACATTTTACATTTTAGTCATTTAGCAGACGCTCTTATCCAGAGCGACTTACAGTTAGTTTATTTTTCATACTGGCCCCCCTTGGGAATCAAACCCACAACCCTGGCATTGCAAACGCCATGCTCTACCAACTGAGCTACATCCCTTTTATGAATGCCCATGTGGTAGCCTGCCATTTGTAAAACAGGCAATTTCCCATTAATTCCTGTCATTTGGTTACATTAATTGTGTTAATGCATGTATCAATTACAGTAATTTACCGTTCTCATTCTCGGAGTGGAAACATTGTTTGTAGAGTTCACAACCTGCTACACTTGTGAGAAACAAGTTTTGGTTTATTTCATACTATAATTTACGCGCTCCATGTGAGCAATGAGCATGTGTCTGGTTTCTCTGTCCTGTTAATGTTGACAGTGCGCACGCGTGAGCACACATAGAAGGAAGGACCTCCCGAGTGGCGCAGTGGTCTAAGGCACTGCATTGCAGTGCTAGCTGTGCCACTAGAGATCCTGGTTCGAATCCAGGCTCTGTTGTCGCCGGCCGTGACCGGGAGACCCATGGGGCGGCGCACAATTGGCCCAGCGTCGTCCAGGGTAGGGGAGGGAATGGCCGGCAGGGATGTAGCTCAGTTGGTAGAGCATGGTGTTTGCAACGCCAGGGTTGTGGGTTTGATTCCCACAGGGGGACAGTATTATAAAAATAATGTATGCACTCACTAAACTGTAAGTCGCTCTGGATAAGAGCGTCTGCTAAATGACTTAAATGTAAAAATGTAAATGTAGAAGTACTGGCCTGCTTCTCGCAAATGTCAAATGTAGGAAAGTGCCCAGCTGGACTTTTAAGTAATCTTTTCTTCACCTCACACAGTAAATCAACACAGTCCGTTTTTTTTCCTACACCCATTGAAATTATAATAGTTCCTATTTTAATGATTGACAATTTCATCTTCATACTATAGCATAGCTGTCCCCTTCATACTTTCCTTGTCAATTCATTAGCTTATATCCTACGTTCTGAAGGTCTACGGTAGGCCTGTTTTTTTAAAATAGGTTTTAAGGAAAGGATAAACATTTGCTCGTGTCTGACATAAGCTGGTGGCTTTGCTTGATGGGTGCTTTTACTGGGGTGTGTCTGTGAGTTCGCTGATTCTCTCTATAGGCCTATATGTCCAATCAGAACGTTTCCTAAAGTAGCCTGTCTGGACTCCATCTCTTTAACAAGAATAAAATGCTGATGTCATGATTTAATCTAGTAAAATGCCTATTTTCAGTAGCTTAGGCTGGTTTTGTGTGTCAAAATAGGATCTGTATTAAAAATATATATGCAAAAAAGCCAACAGACAAGGAAAAGGTAGGCATATATCTTTATTTTGACTCTTTAATGTTGTGCCAATACGAAAATGTGTCAGATCCTCTCCAACCTGGCATTTCTTAATTTGTTGATTAATATTTATAAGTAATAACATGAATAATAATAATGAAAAGCCATGATAATAACAAAGTGTAATGGCTTGTTTCAAATAGGTTTTATTAAGAAGCATATCCATGTAAACTAGTGTACACACATAATTGTGATTAAGTAAACATCTACTGTAAGGACGCTTTCCCAACAAATTGGTTTGGAGCGTTCTTCCGAACTCTGGTGCGTTTTCCTCTTAGTTCCATTAGTTTGGACTGGTGTGAATACTCTATCTGCACTCTGTAGCGCACAAAACAAAGCACCTGGTTCGCTCAAAAAGGGTGGTCTCGGTCCAATTCCATTCGTACCGTGTAGCTCAGTTGGCAGAGCATGGCGCTTGCAACGCCAGGGTTATGGGTTCGTTTCCCACGGGGGGCCATTATGAAAATGTACAGTGAAGGAAAAAAGTATTTGATCCCCTGCTGATTTTGTACGTTTGCCCACTGACAAAGAAATGATCAGTCTATAATTTTAATGGCAGGTTTATTTGAACAGCGAGAGACAGAATAACAACAAAAAAATCCAGAAAAACGCATTTCAAAAATGTTATAAATTGATTTGCATTTTAATTAGGGAAATAAGTATTTGACCCCCTCTCTATCAGAAAGATTTCTGGCTCCCAGGTGTCTTTTATACAGGTAATGAGCTGAGATTAGGAGCACACTCTTAAAGGGAGTGCTCCTAATCTCAGCTTGTTACCTGTATAAAACACCTGTCCACAGAAGCAATCAATCAATCAGATTCCAAACTCTCCACCATGGCCAAGACCAAAGAGCTCTCCAAGGATGTCAGGGACAAGATTGTATACCTACACAAGGCTGGAATGGGCTACAAGACCATTGCCAAGCAGCTTGGTGAGAAGGTGACAACAGTTGGTGCGATTTTTCGCAAATGGAAGAAACACAAAAGAACTGTCAATCTCCCTCGGCCTGGGGCTCCATGCAAGATCTCACCTCGTGGAGTTGCAATGATCATGAGAACGGTGAGGAATCAGCCCAGAACTACACGGGAGGATCTTGTCAATGATCTCAAGGCAGCTGGGACCATAGTCACCAAGAAAACAATTGGTAACACCCTACGCCATGAAGGACTGAAAACCTGCAGTGCCCGCAAGGTCCCCCTGCTCAAGAAAACACATATACATGCCCGTCTTAAGTTTGCCAATGAACATCTGAATGATTCAGAGGTGAACTGGGTGAAAGTGATTTGGTCAGATGAGACCAAAATCGAGCTCTTTGGCATCAACTCAACTCGCCGTGTTTGGAGGAGGAGGAATGCTGCCTATGACCCCAAGAACACCATCCCCACCATCAAACATGTAGGTGGAAACATTATGCTTTGGGGGTGTTTTTCTGCTAAGGGGACAGGACAACTTCACTGCATCAAAGGGACGATGGACGGGGCCATGTACCGTCAAATCTTGGGTGAGAACCTCCTTCCCTCAGCCAGGGCATTGAAAATGGGTCGTGGATGGGTATTCCAGCATGACAATGACCCAAAACACACGGCCAAGGCAACAAAGGAGTGGCTCAAGAAGAAGCACCCAGACCTTAATCTCCAGACCTTAATCCCATAGAAAATCTGTGGAGGGAGCTGAAGGTTCGAGTTGCCAAACGTCAGACTCGAAACCTTAATGACTTGGAGATTATCTGCAAAGAGGAGTGGGACAAAATCCCTCCTGAGATGTGTGCAAACCTGGTGGCCAACTACAAGAAACGTCTGACCTCTGTGATTGCCAACAAGGGTTTTGCCACCAAGTACTAAGTAATGTTTTGCAGAGGGGTCAAATACTTATTTCCCTCATAAAAATGCAAATCAATTTATAACATTTTTGACATGCGTTTTTCTGGATTTTTGTTGTTGTTATTCTTTCTCTCACTGTTCAAATAAATCTACCATTAAAATTATAGACTGATCATGTCTTTGTCAGTGGGCAAACGTACATAATCAGCAGGGGACCAAATACTTTTTTCCCTCACTGTATGCACTCACTAACTGTAAGTCGCTCTGGATAAGAGCGTCTGCTAAATGACTAAAATGTAAAATGTGCGGTTCGCTGCAGGTGAGAACGCAGTCCAGACCAAACACAGGAAAATATTCAGAGGCACGCAGTATTATTGGTTGACTGTGAGCGTTTGATGAAATGCACGCAATACCATAACTTGATACCTCAAACATTATTTTAGTGGCAGCACATTTATGAGCACATCCGATGCAGATTAGGGGAGACTGGGGCTATACCGGGGATCTAGGCTACTGAATATAGGCTATTCACATCACAGTTTGAGCAGCTATTGCGCTGTTTCCTCCCACATGTTGTTGGAAGACCAAAGCGAAAGTAATCTGACGTTTGGGACGCACAAGTTATGCTTCTTGATAATCATAGATGGATTTAACGTGATAATTATTCTCCAATAAACAAATTACTTGTTTTGTTTAGGCATTTTAGTTTGTTTGACATTTGGCAATGTTAAACCCACCAGACCAAATGAAAAAAAAATACAATGTAACAAATAATCAAACTCTAATTCAAATTATAGCTAAGAAACTATGTGTGAAAATGACCTAAGACAAATGCTTGTTTAGTTAATAAGCATCGAAACACATGGCTCAGGGGCCTCCCGAGTGGTGCAGGGGTCTAAGGCACTGCATCACAGTGTTGCGGTGTCACTACAGCCTGGGGTTAGATCCCAGGCTATGTCACAACCGGCCGTGACCTCTCCTGAACACGTTGGGGAGTTGCAGCGATGAGACAAGATCCTAATTGGATATCACGAAATTGGGGAGAAAAAGGGGGTAAAATTACACACACAAAAAAACTTAAAAAACATGGCTCAGCGGGGCAATCATTAGTAGTTCTGACGGTAAATGGTAATAGAACATGCAACTCAACTTTAGAACACAAATGTAAATTAGTCAGCCTTTGTGTCATCACACAGCCGTGCCAACTTTCTCCATTGAGAAACACACCATTATGTCTGAACAACACAATTAGTCCTCCATGCAAATGTTTGTGACACACATAGACACACACAAACCCAACACAGCAATGCACACCTATCCAATCTTCCAAACACATATTAAACACATTGTTAGTAACTATCACGTCAGCAGTTAAATCAAACTGATGGAAGGTTTGAGTTAACAATGTAAATAATGAGCCAACCAAACAATTTGTAGGTTTTCCTGTAAAGCTATTTTGCTGTCACTAAGAGCAAAAACTACCGGGGCATGATTGGTGCCTGATTCAGGTATACTTCATTTTCTCCTAAGAAGACTGTCATGTATTGGTACTCCATCTTTGCCTTGCGCTGAATAGAGTTTAAATGGTAAAAACGATGTTACAGACAAAAGGACCATTATGGCATGCAAGGGTTAGCTCTTACCACTCCTCCGTAGGCCCCTATTGCATCAAGATCCGATTGCTCAATGACATAAGAGCATCGTCACCAAGGGTTTAAGTACCAAGTGATGGGTTGTACTTGTAACCCCCTTGTGAGCAGCTATGGAAACACTCATGCGTACCTCTTTACGCAAGTTAATAGAAATTGCCCCTAACCACTGGTCCAGGGTCAGATGTTTTTTTTACTGTCCTAATGGTTACAGTTAGGATGTGGATCTACAAAATCTGATCCTGGATCTGAGGTTAGGGGTAATTTCTACCTCAAGTCTCTTAACTAACAGGGTTAGAGTTTGTGCAATTGGTTTGAAAATAAAGATGGCGGCGTTTGAGTGATACTGACCCTCACACTGCCTCGGCTGCCCACCGACATCTGCTCATCATCGTCTGAGATCTGTGTGGGAAACAAACAAGGGAGAAATAAGTAGTTTGTTTTATTTTCCAGTACATCATCTGTATTTGGAAGAAAATGTTTAATATTGGCATGTGGTTAGATTTGGAACATCATTGGGCACATGTTAGGCTACACATCATGAAATATATTGAGACAAATTACAGACCGTAGTCTACAAGTAGCAAAATAGAACTCAATTGATTGAACATGAAACATATTTCAATTTGATTGAAATAGAACTATAGCCTACTGTTTAATGCAGTTATCTCGGTTTTCATTTGAAGCATCATTTTATACGTCGCTTGTTTGCATCAATTGCAAAGACATTTGCAACTTTGTATTTGTAGTCAACTTTGTTCTGAATTTATCGGTGGTCACAGAGAGACGGATAAACCATGTGATTCTATGTTTAGCGGAGATCTTCTGTGTATAAAGTGACGCGAGAGGGCAAAAAAGCATCTAACGACGCACTTGGCTGTTCTACAAGTGGTAGTAGGGAGGACATCACACACTAGTGTTGCATCCCAAATGACACCCTATTCCGCGGCCTAATATAGTGCACTACTTCTGACCAGGGGCCATAGGGAATAGGGTGCCATTTGGGGCATACTCTAACTCTTGAACACTACTAGAATTCATAGGAGGGTTGAAATGAAGACCAGGTAATCTGGGTTATTGCGCATCAACAGTTGCTGTTAATCACTGATGAATCAAATTAATATTTTGTTGATGAACTGGCCCCGTGTAGCTCAGTTGGTAGAGCATGGCGCTTGCAACGCCAGGGTTGTGGGTTCGATTCCCACGGGGGGCCAGTATGAAAGAAAAATGCATGCACTCACTAACTGTAAGTCGCTCTGGATAAGAGCGTCTGCTAAATGACTAAAATGTAAACAGTCAATTAAAGTAGTAAACTGAAATTCCAATTCATTTTTTTAAACACAATAAGATTGGAATTTCAGTTTACTTCCTGAATTGAAATGGAATTGACCCCAACCCTGGTGGTTAACATGGTTAATTGACACACTGCAGAAATGATATATGATTTCTCGCCTCGGTCTGTAAATGACGACTGTGACCTTTGACCTCTTTCTCTCTGCTCCCCGACTGGCTGTCCAGCCCAGATTATGTGCCTGAGCACACAGCTCAATGGCCCAGGGCAGTGGAGTCAGAGTGGGCCACACTGAATGACATGAATGACTTGACATACATCCCAACAAGCCTACTAGCATACTACATGATATAAGGCGATGTATTGGCGATCAACCCATACTAAATAGTATGCTAGTATGGATTGGATTTTGGAACACTATTGGAGTGTATTGACTGATAGGATACTAAGATCATCATTTGACTCAAGTGGATCAGTGTCTGACTGCAACAAAAGCCTGCCGACATTGTGACTCTCCAGCACCCGAGTTCTTAAGGTTTCCAGTAACGGTTCAAAGAAATGAAAGCTGCTTTTTTTCAGATGATGGAGAGAGGAAGGTTTAAAGGGAGAGGGGGAGAAGAATACACACCAATGTATGTCTCTGTGAGGGGCGAGAGTACCTCTCACTGTCCTCCTGGAGGAATGAAAAGAAAAAGAGGACAGCGGTAGAGATGTCAAGGGTCAAATGACGAGGGGATGATGGAGGTGAAACCTAGAAAGGTCAACCTAGATGTTCATATAGGCATGTCAGAGAGGGGTTTCAGCAAGAACCCACATTTAAACTCACAAGAGCACACTTGCATGCAAAAACACACACAATTATTCCAAAGGAGGACTTCTAGCACGTATGCTCACTTTTTTTCTCCAATTCAACTCACTGTGGCTATTAAACTGAGGAGAATTGAAAGTGAAGGGCAAGTTCCTGCTAACCTTTGAAAGTGAACCATTCTCAATGGTCAAGTGCACTGCATCCATTCCCTAGGCAGCCATGCATGCAGTTCAACACATCACTATGGCCATGGATAGTAATCATGTCACCCAACCACTCAAGCTGTAAACATGGTCACACACACACACGCACACAGCGATTAGCTTCTGTCCTGCAACTGCAGTTCTCATCCCTCCTACATGCTGTGGTTGGTTACTTTGTATTGATATCCAATACCTTCACATCATTTTGGTATTTGTCTTTTAAAACCACAATAAGACAAGAGAGACACATCACACAATGTCCAGTCTGGTGGATCTAAACCTTCCAGGAAAACTGTACAATAATAAGATCATCGCTTGGCAGTACAGGATAACAGGATAATCAAAGCCCATGCAGTCCACACGAAAGGGATAGGACATGCAGATCCAAACCCATTCAACATGCACATACATTTTCTGAACAAGTGGATTATCATTAGATGTGCGGCCTTATAAAATCAACAATCCGCTCTAGAATTTCTAAGCTAAAAGGTATATTGCACACAAAAGCCTCTCGGATAAAGACAAAAAGCAAATGCCTTATAGGTTTGAGAGGAAAGCCCATTGTTAAATCTCAGCTATGCCCTGTGGCTAACAACTCTAACAACATTGACATTATACCACTGCCTCTGGCATTATTAACAGTTTTGAATATTAAAAATGGGTGGAAGTAAATTTCCTTAATGCATTAATCAAAACAAATGATTATTCCACAACTGTTAGTACAGCTAATTCATTTGGCAATGCGTAGTTTGTCAAAGATTCATTCTTGTTATTGACTCCCAAAACCGTGGGGCGACTGTACCATCCATTGCGTGATGTGTCCCCATTCACTGTCTACATTGTCCAATTTGTTGTCCAATTTGCTGTCCAAGCCGTAATATTTCTGAGGAAAGAGCGGGAGAGGAGAGGAAGGGTGGAGGGAGGACACTCACAGCTCATCAAACTTTCATCATTATCTAGCTATACGTACTTAGTATTCTAAACCATGGCTTTAACCATGGTGATTTTATATTGTCATAGAAATTGCTGTAACAAATAACTAACATATATACGGGAATGCATGTCTAAACTGAAGTAAAAACATTTTTTTTTTTACTACTTAGCATTTGAACGCAAGCACATTTTTACAAGATGATAATGAAAGTAGAAAAACAGTACAGGAAATAAATTAAAAAGCAAGTAGCACAAAGCCTACCTTCTGAACCTGATAGCTCTATAGATCAACACCACGGGAGAAGCAGCCAGAACAATGGAGAAGAGGAACCAGGGACACAAAGGGAAATAATAAAATAACAAGTAGTGACATTGGTAAACAGAAAGAAAATAGAAAAAAAGATGAGGCCGGGAGAGAGAAAGGAAAAAAAGGAGATAGAGAGAGAATGTAAAGCTGTACATGGTATGTAAAGCTACATAGGAGAGAGAGCAGTACAGTAATTAGGGTAAGGTCCACACAGTGGCAGGTTATTGCTAAATGACAGGGACATGGAATTTGGAATATGCCATGGACAAAGTGTGGTAGGCCTAAGGTAACTGACCCCAGGATAGTCTTAAGAGTTCACATGAGGGTCTCAGGGAGGGAACATGTGATTGAAGTCGCCAGGGTAACCAGGATTCTTTCCGTCCGTGGCTCCCTGAGGTTAGTGACAGTGTGTTGGCATCTCAACTGTAGCATGGCCTGTGTCACCTGAGGCGTGTCTATTCCCATGACCACTGCTCACAGAGCCCTTCAAGAGGCAATCACCCAAGAGGCGACACTGTCTGAAGTCAAGTCATGTTTTGACAAGATCCAAAACATGGCCTGTTTCTCAGCGACAATGTCGACACACTCTGCTATAATTCACCAATATTGCCCGACTATATTCTCAATTATCTTTGAAGAAAGAGATCCTAAAAAAACTACATGTATTTCAGTCAGTGTTACCAATGGGTACAGTAGCTTTGTACACAGACAAATACTGTTTTCACTCAGAACTGCACCGGCCATCTTTGTTAGCAGGTACATACAGTTATTTTTCAATGCAAATAGACCTGAGGTGAGACAACCAGAGCTTCAAATGGTCCAAGACACACTCCAAAAGACAAAGATGGAGACCAAACAGGCCCTAAAGAAACTATCCCACGACACTACGAGATGCATTCACAAAATAGAAGCAGGGCTTGACATTAACTTTTTTAGCCACTTGTCCTTCAGACAATACAATCATTCTACTCCCATGAGCTCTGCTGAGATTGGGAGAAGTGTCCAACACATCGCATCCAGAAGACACTGATGCAATTCTAATCTAAGTAATTGATTGATATTATAATTTCGGTGTGATATTTTTACTTGTCCATTTGGACAACTTAAATCTATATTCTGCTTTTCCGAGTATTTTTTTTACAGGCTTACGAATTAATTGATTATGAAATGCATTAGCAATTGCAATCACCAAGAGAAGTCTGATGAACTCCCCATGGGCGGTTCCTTAAAGTGTTTGAAGAGTCTCTTCTAAATAGCTTCCTGTTTACTTGTACAAACTTTTTGATCTGGTCTTGGTGGACGTCTACGTGAGCAAACAAGCGAACCAAACAAGAGATACTCCTTCCGATCTTGTTCAACAACCGGTTTCAAATAGCTGTTCTATACGCTGTACCTTTGAGCTCAGTCTACCAGCTGTGGTTGCTGAGACAAAATAGCTCTCCCCAATACCAAGCCAACAATGCTCCTCATGGTTTTAACACTAGAACAGCCATAGGCTAACGCCCCCTGACGTTTGATTTTGTACAAAAAAGTAAATCTGCCATTTCGAAAGCAACGTCCTCCTCCTTCCCTGACTTTTCCTAAACAGTTGCATATTACATTGTGCAGGTGTCAGAATTTTTAAGTCACAAACAGAAGTATTTAGAGCCTGTTTACCTGTTGTTTTTTTCAAACCTAATCCAAGGGGCCCAAGACAAATGCACTGCTGGGCGAGGTACCCAGGCACTAATGCATCTCTCTCCTCACTGGATGAATACCGTCAATGGATGAATGGGCAATAGAAACTGATAATCGTGCACGCGACCTTAGACTTACATTTGAATGATGAGTAGGGAGATCCAATTTAGAACAAAAGTGTAATGATTATGAAGAATTGAACACCAATAAAGCAGCTACTGCTGCCAAGGAGACAGCCAAGGCAACAGCGTGTCGTCCTCCTCTTCCTCCCTGCACACCAGTGGGGAGGTGCACCATGCTCTCAATAAATCAACTGGCTAGCTTGCCTGTGTGTAAAGAGAAGGGTGGGCTGTACATTGATCCTGCTGCTCCGTTCACTCGCTTCATATTTCACCTGACGCCATCTCCGTTCACTCGCTTCATATTTCACCCGATCACTTCTCATCGCATGTTTCGGTCTGATCATTTAGATTGCTGCTGCCTCCTGTTAGCCTGCTACTATGATAAATCAATAGGTGAGGATGTTTGCTAGTAAGCTATCAATGTGCATAATATCTAAGAAGCACAGCGAGAGTAGGGAAAGAAGAAGAAACGCTGATGTGCATTCAGTCTGAGTGACAACAACCTTGACTGCCCGCTGCAAGTTGAGTACAGGACACACAGACGCAGTCACACACACACACACACGCACCTGCTGCTCCAAATATGCAGAGATAGGTATTTGCCAACATCTACTTAAGCCCTATTCGCACGGGACTATCATTACTAGAGAACATTGGTTATGTATTTATTACCCCAAAATGTCCGTTATTCGGACGGGATTCGGACGGGATTCGTTTTTTTCCAAACTGCCCTGTGTAATTCTGTCTTTAAAAAAATATATAAATTGATAGTTATGATGGGAGCCTGGAGGTTTTTTTCTAGGTGTGAAGATATTTCAACAAGTCCGGGCGACAACAGGCTACACTGATAACTCGAGCTCGGTTCCCAAGTTTCTAAACCATCTTTGGTATAGTGTTGCCATAATATTTGAATTGAGGAAGTGTGATCATAATCACTAGAATATTTTAGCGATCCGCAGTAGAAGACGTCCTAAATGCCCCCCAGTCTTCAGATGTGAGTTAAAATGCGTTTCATTTCCAAACGTTTAGCTCAGTTGTCTGCTGTTTCACAATCTATTAACAGCAATGCTTGCATTAGGCACAATATTTTTTGATGCATTTGGCGATGTTCAATTAATTTGCGCATAACCTATAAACAAAAGCATTCACTGTGAAAGTTGATACATGTAGGCCCTTTGTATATAGACTATGTGCAGCACGTCGTTCAATTTATCGAATCAGTTATTGTTTTCTTGCTCAAACTGCGAGCAACACCTGTCAAACATTTCTCTCAAAAACACAGGGATGTCGATTCGCACGGGATTAATATTATCAGAAGACTTTGGAGTTTGCCAAAAAACAGTAGGTTATTCTGGCTGGAATTGTAACTCTCCTACCATGTAAAAGTTACTGCCATGGCAGATTCGGACGGGACTAAAATGACAGATGTTGTGTTTTGTGCTTGTGCACATACAGTAAATACATTACCTGACCTCCCCCAGTAAAACAAATCCCGTCCAAATAGGGCTTTAGGCATAATAAAACACTTCTGTTTTTTCTAATCACGAGTATCAACTGTCAATTTACGGATACGAATACAGCTAGGTTGTCACACCCCTAATAACAACACAGTAGATGAATTTGATCAAAAAATCTAATCAAATGTTATTTGTCACATGCGCTGTATACCGTGAAATGCTTACTTAAAAGCCCTTAACCAACAATGCAGTTCAAGAAATAGAGTTAAGAAAATATTTACTAAAATTACATAACAATAATGAGGTTATATACAGGGGGTACCGATACAAAGTCAATGTGCTGGGATACAGGTTAGTCAAGGTAATTTGTAAAGTGACTATGCTTAGATAATAAACAGCGAGTAGCAGCAGTGTAAAAACAAAGGGGGGTGGGGGTCAATGTAAATAGTGGCCATTTTATTAATTGTTCAGCAGTCTTATGGCTTGGGGGTAGAAGCGGTTAAGGAGCCTTTTGGTCCTAGACTTGGCGCTCCGGTACCGCTTGCCGTGCGGTAGCAGAGAGAACAGTCTATGCCTTCGGTGACTGGAGTCTTTCACAATTTTTTGGGCTTTCCAAAGACACCGCCTATTATATAAGTCCTGGATGGCAGGAAGCTTCGCCCCAGTGACGCACTGGGCCATACTCACTACCCTCTGTAGCGCCTTATGATCGGATGCCGAGCAATTGCCATGCCAGGCGGTGATGCAACCGGTCAGGATGCTCTCGATGGTGCAGCTGTAGAGCGTTTTGAGGATCTGGGGACCCGTGCCAAATCTTTTCAGTCTCCTGAGGGGGAAAATATGTTGTCGTGCCCTATTCACAACTTTCTTGGTGTGTTTGGACCATGACAGTTCATTGGTGATGTGGACACCAAGGAACTTGAAACTCTCGACCCGCTCCACTTCAGCCCTGTCGATGTTAATGGGGGCCTGTTTGGCCCTCCTTTTCCTATAGTCCACGATCAGCTCCTTTGTCTTGCTCACATTGAGGGAGAGGTTGTTGTCCTAGCCCCACACTGCAAGGTATCTGACCTCCTCCCTATAGGCTGTCTCATCGTTGTCAGTGATCAGGCATACCACTGTTGTGTCATCAGCAAACTTGATGATGGTGTTGGAGTCGTGATTGGCCACGCAGTCGTGGGTAAACAGGGAGTACAGGAGGGGACCAAGCACATCCCCCTGAGGGACCCCAGTGTTGAGGATCAGCGTGGCAGATGTGTTGTTGCCTACCCTTACCACCTGGGGACGGCCCATCAGGAAGTCCAGGATCCAGTTGCAGAGGGAGGTGTTTAGTCCCAGGATAATTAGCTTAGTGATGAGCTTTGAGGGCACTATAGTGTTGAACGCTGAGCTGTAATCAATGAACAGCATTCTCACTTAGGTGTTCCTTTTGTCCACGTGGTAAAGGGCAGTGTGGAGTGCGATTGAGATTGAGATTGCATCATCTGTGGATCTGTTGGGGCGGTAAGCAACTTGGAGTGGGTCTACGGTATTGATGTGAGCCATGACCAGCCTTTCAAAGCAATTCATGGCTACCGACGTGAGGTCTACAGGGCAATAATCATTTAGGTAGGTTACCTTCGCTTTCCTGGCCACAGTGACTAATGTGGTCTGTTTGAAACATGTAGGTATTACAGACTCGGTCAGGAAGAGGTTGAAAATGTCAGTGAAGACACTTGCCAGTTGGTCCACGCATGCTTTGAGTACACGTCCTGGTAATCCGTCTGGCCCTGCGGCTTTGTGAATGTTGACCTGTTTAAAGGTCTTGCTCACATCGGCTACGGAGAGCGTGATCACACAGTTGTCCGGAACAGCTGGTGCGCTCATGCATGCTTCAGTGTTCCTTGCCTTGAAGCAAGCATAAAAAGGCATTTAGCTCGTCTGGTAGGCTCGCGTCACTGGGCAGCTCGCGGCTGGGATTCCCTTTGTAGTCCGTAATATTTTTCAAGCCTTGCCACATCCGACGATCATCAGAGTCGGTGTAGTAGGATTCAATCTTAGTCCTGTATTTACGCTTTGCCTGTTTGATGGTTCGTCTGAGGGCATAGCGGGATTTCTTATAAGCGTCCGGATTAGTGTCCCGCTCCTTGAAAGCGGCAGCTCTAGTCTTTAGCTCGGTGCAGATGTTGCCTGTAATCCATGTCTTCTGGTTGGGAAATGTACGTACGGTCACTGTGGGGACGACGTCATCGATACATGAATCCGGTGACTGAGGTGGTATGAATCCCGGAACATATTCCAGTCTGTGCTAGCAAAAACAGTCTTGTAGCATAGCATCCACGTCATCTGACCACTTCCGTATTGAGCGAATCACTGGTACTTCCTGCTTTAGTTTTTGAATGTAAGCAGGAATCAGGAGGATAGAATTATGGTCAGATTTGCCAAATGGAGGGCGAGGGAGAGCTTTGTATGATTTTTTTTCCCCTCTGGTTGCACATGTGACATGCTGGTAGAAATTAGGTAAAATGGATTTAAGTTTGCCTGCATTAAAGGCCCCGGCCACTAAGAGTGCCGCTTCTGGATGAGCATTTTCTTGTTTGCTTATGGGCCTTATACAGCTCATTGAGTGCGGTCTTAGTGCCAGCATCGGTTTGTGGTGGTAAATAGACGGCCACGAAAAATATAGATGAGAACTCTTGGTAGATAGTGTGGTCTACAGCTCATCATAAGGTATTCTACCTCAGGCGAGCAATACCTCAAGACTTCTTTAATATTAGACATCGGGCACCAGCAGTTATTGACAAATAGACACACACCCCAGCCCCTCGTCTTACCAGACATAGCTGCTCTGTCCTGCCGATACACGGAGAAGCCAGTCAGCTCTATATTTTCCATGTCGTCGTTCAGCCACGTCTCGGTGAAACATAAGATATTACCGTTTCTAATGTGCCGTTGGTAGGATAGTCTTAATCGTAGATTGACGGGATTTGGGCCTTGACTTGACAAAGCAGTATATCCTTCGTGTCGGACTCATTAAAGAAAAAAAACGTCATCCAGTTCGAGGTGAGTAATCGCTGTTCTGATTTCCAGAAGCGCTTTCCGGGCATAAAGAGACGGTAGCAGCAACATTACAAACAAAATTTGTTCCAAACAATGCAAAAAAAAAAAAAAATATTATAGTACAGTTGGTTAGGAGCCCGTAAAACGGCAGCCAACCCCTCCGGTGACATTATACATGATACGAAGGCAAAAGGGGATGACCGTTCTCTAGCGGTTACTTGAAGGCTGAGAAGCCCAGCGGTTCTAGTGTTAAAAGCCCTACAGTGCCTTGCAAAAGTATTCATCACCTTTGGTGTTTTTCCTATTTTGTTGCATTACAACCTGTAATTTAAATGGATTTTTATTTGGATTTCATGTAATGGACATATACAAAATAGTCCAAATTGGTGAAGTGAAAATAAAAAAATAACTTGTTTCAAAGAATTCTAAAAAACGAATAACGGAAAAGTGGTGCGTGCATATGTATTCAACCCCTTTGCTATGAAGCCCCTAAATAAGATCTGGTGCAACCAATTACTGTCAGAAGTTACATAATTAGTTAAATAAAATCCACCTGTGTGCAATCTAAGTGTCACCTGTGTGCAAACCTGTTTCAGTCTTCCAGAGATTTGAGACTGGGACAGAGGTTTACCTTCCAGCAGGTCAATGACCCTAAGCATACCGCTAAAGCAACACTCAAGTTGTTTAAGGGGAAACATTTAAATGTATTGGAATGGCCTAGTCAAAGCCCAGACTTCAATCCAATTGAGAATCTGTGGTATGACTTAAAGATTGTTGTACACCAGCGGAACCCATCCAACTTGAAGGAGCTGGAGCAGTTTTGCCTTGAAGAATGGGCAAAAATCCCAGTGGCTAGATGTGCCAAGCTTATAGAGACATACCCCAAGAGACTTGCAGCTGTAATTGCGGCAAAAGGTGGCTCTACAAAGTATTGACTTTGGGGGGGTGAATAGTTATGCACGCTCAAGTTCTGTTTTTTTGTCTTATTTCTTGTTTGTTTCACAATAAAAAATATTTTGCATCTCCAAAGTGGTAGGCATGTTGTGTAAATCAAAATCAAACAAACAAACCCCCCAAAAAATCTATTTTAATTCCAGGTTGTAAGGCAACAAAATAGGAAAAATGCCAAGGGGGTTGAATACTTTCGCAAGCCACTGTATTCACCCGGGACTAGTTTTGCTATAGAATGTCGGTTATATAATTATTACACCAGCATGTCCATTTTTCTAGTGGACGAGTCGGACGGGATTAGTTTTACCAAACTGACACTGTAATTATTTTTTTTCCTCATTCAAAATTGACCGTTATGACGGAAGCCTGGAGGCTCTTCTATGCGTAAAGATATTTCAAATGTCTAGGGATAGCCTAATATTGGCCTAATGGCCTTCAGTTTGGAGAAAGTCAAAATAATAATGCATATCAATAAGAACCATGAACTGTAAGCTATGCAGACATTTAATTACCTGATGTATTTGTCAATTTATTCATTGGCACAATATCATCCACTTCATCTTTTAAAAGAGATGACTGGCACTAGGAAAGTTGATATGTGACAAAACAGTTAATTCATCTGTAGGCTACATGCATAGAACTTTGTTTTAAGCATACATTTGTTCCCATGTTCTTACCCAAACTGGGTGCGCCACCTGTTAAACTCTGTAATATCCCTCAAAACACAGGGATGACAATTCACACAGGATAAGTATTATCAGAGGACCTGGTAGTTTGCTGAAAAACAGTAGGTTTTTAGGGCTGGGATTAATAACCTTCCTGCCAAGTAAAAATTACTGACATCGCAGATTCGGACGGGACTAAAATTACGGATGTGGTGATTTGTGCTAGTGCACATAATTACACTACCTGAGCTCCCGTGGTAAAACGTATCTAGTACGAATAGGGCTAAAGACACCCTACCCCTCTCGTTTAACTGGCCTGTCCATTTGCCAGCACCACTAATGCAGAATTAACAGCACTCTCTCGCGTTCAGCCCTGCAGTCTATGCTTTGGCCGGTATGTGATTCTCAGTTCCACCATCAGCGGAGCTGACCCTTTCGTCCACTGTAACTCTTCATTTAATTAACTAGCTGCGCTGTTCAGACATAGGCCTACCACATTTTGACCCCACCAGTCAGTCAGTGTTTTTACTTTATTTTTTTTATTTTAGGGGGTAGATCAGCTTTAATAGTGCAGATAGACTGTAGATTCCATCAATGTAATTCTCTGCATGATTTCCAATCTCCCATATATTTTTTGGTATATATACAGTGCCTATGGAATGTATTCAGAACCCTTGATTTATCAACATTTTGTTATGTTACAGCCTTATTCTAAAATTGATGAAATTGTTTTTCCCCCATATCAGGGGCGGCAGGTAGCTTAGTGGTTAAGCGTTGTGCCAGTAACCGAAAGGTCGCTGGTTCTAATCCCCGAGCAGACTAGGTGAAAAATCTGTCGATGTGCCCTTGAGCAAGGCACTTAACCCTAATTGCTCCTGTAAGTTGCTCTGGATAAGAGTGTCTGCTAAATGACTATAAAAAATATTAAATGAATAAATACATAAAAAAAAAATCAATCAACACAATACCTTATGACAAAGCAAAAACAGTTTTTTTGACATTTTTGCAAATGTATTACAAATAAAAAACAGAAATATCACATTTACATAAGTATTCAGACCCTTTACTCAGTACTTTGTTGAAGCACCTTTGGCAGCGATTACAGCCTCGAGTCTTCTTGGGTATGACGCTACAAGCTTGGCACACCTGTATTTGGGGAGTTCCTCCCATTCTTCTCTGCAGATCCACTCAAGCTCTGTCAGGTTGGATGGGGAGCGATGCTGCACAGCTATTTTCAGGTCTCTCCAGAGATGTTAGATTGGGTTCAAGTCCAGGCTTTGGCTGGGTCACTCAAGGACATTGAGACTTGTCCCGGAGCCACTCCTGTGTTGTCTTGGTTGTGTGCTTAAGGTTATCGTCCTGTTGGAAGGTGAACCTTCGCCCCAGTATGAGGTCCTGAGCGCTCTGGAGTACGTTTTCATGAAGGATCTCTCTGTACTTTACTCCGTTCATCTTTGCCTCGATCCTGACTAGTCTCCCAGTCCCTGCCGCTGAAAAACATCCCCACAGCATGATTCTGCCACTACCATGCTTCACCGTAGGTATTGTGCCAGGTTTCCTCCAGACGTGACGCTTGGCATTCAGGCCAAAGAGTTCAATCTTGGTTTCATCAGACCAGAGAATCTTGTTTCTCATGGTCTGAGAGTCCTTTGGGTGTCTTTGGCAAACTCCAAGTGGGCTGTCCTGGCTAATATATGAATGTTATCTGATGTTAGGAAGTTATTGATTTCATTAACCTTATTTCTAAGGCTACATACAGGACTATTTTCAGACCTTTCCTTGGTAGCTTTTTTTGGAAAAGAGCAAACAACATGTTAACACCTTAGTGATGTGGATACAGAGGAACTTGAAGCTCTCGACCCGCTCCACTACAGCCGGTATATGTGGATGGGGGCGTGCTTGGCCCTCCATTTCCTGTAGTCCATGATCAACTCCTGTCTTGCTGACTTGAGGGAGTGGTTATTGTCCTGGCACCACACCGCCAGGTTTCTGACCTCCTCCCTATAGATGGTCTCATCGTCGTCGGTGGTCAGGCCTACCACCGTCGTGTCTTCAGCAAACTTAATGATGGTGTTGGAGTCGTGCGCAGTACGCAGTCGTGGGTGAACAGGGAGTACAGGAGGGGACTAAGCACGCACCCGAGGGGCCCCAGTGTTGAGGGTCAGCGTGGTGGCTGTGCTGTCTACCCTCACCACCTAGGGGGCGGCCTGTCAGAAAGTCCAGGATCCAGTTGCAGAGGGAGATGTTCAGTCCCAGGGTCCTGAGCTTAGTGATGGTGTTGAACACTGAGCTGTAGTCAATGGACAGCATTCTCGCATAGGCGTTCCTCTTGTCCAGGTGGGAGAGGGCAGTGTGGAGTGCAATAGAGATTGCATCATCTGTGGAACTGTTGGGGCGGAATGCAAATGTCTTATAAGCGCCCGGATTAGTGTCCCACTCCTTGAAAGCGGCAGCTCTAGCCTTTAGCTCGGTGCGGATGTTGGTTGTAATCCATGGCTTCTGGTTGGGATATGTACGCACAGTCACTGTGGGGACGACGTCATCGATGCACTTATTAATGAAGCCGGTGACTTATGTGGTATTGGATGAATCCCGGAACAGATTTTAGTCTGTGCTAGCGAAACAGTCCTGTAGCTTAGCATCCGGTTCATCGGACCACTTCCGTAACGAGCGCGTCATTGGTACTTCCTGTTTGAGTTTTTGCTTCTAAGCAGGAATCAGGAGGATGATCAGATTTGCTAAAGGGAGGGCGAGGGAGAGCCTTGTCTGCATTTCTGTGTGTGGAGTAAAGGTGACCTAGAGTTTTATCGCCGCTAGTTGCACAGGTGACATGCTGGTAAAAATTTGGTAAAACAGATTTCAGTTTCCCTGCATTAAAATCGCATTTTCGTGTTTGCCTATAGCCCTCTACAGCTTGTTGAGTGCGGTCTTAGTGCCAGCATCGGTAAATAGTATGGTCTGCAGCTTATCATGAGGTACTCTAACTCAGGTGAGCAACAACTTGAGACTTCCTTAACATTAGAGATCGTGCACCAGCTTTTCTTAACAAAGAGACACACCCCTCCCCCTTCGTCCTACCCGAGGCTGCCATCCGCACTGTGGGGGCGACCAAAATACATTAATAAAAGCCCCAAAAACGTCCTTTTAGAAACTGTGTGTGCACTGCTGGTGGAAGAAATGGCTCGAGTCGCACTAAAAGGAATATAATGTTGCGGATAAAGTTAGGCATGACACATTTTAATGTGTACAACACATAATGACCTACATCACTATACAGAGAGCGTGTCCGTTTTTCGTCAAGAACGAAAAGCGTCACTTAATTTTTCAAGTGTATATAAACACGTAAATATTTAACTTGCCTCGCTCAGTGCAAATGTATTAATCAGATGAGTTACAGTCACACAATAAGCTTAGGTACTGTACCTCCCGCTTCGCGTCCCAACTAGCTTCAAACATACCGAGCTCACCTTTCCATTTGGAGGGGTCCCCGGACGCCCACTAAGGGCAGCCCGGATCCCCCTCCCCGCCAACCACCGCCCGGCCGTCCTGCTGCCGTCACGATGCAAACTTAGTGTGTGCCATACAGACGTCGTCAATGATGACGGCCTGGCTTGCAGATGGGATCAGGGAGGTTGAAAGTTCCCAGGTCAGAGGCTCAGATGACACTACAACGACAACGACCTGATGATTCAGGTTGGCGCTACTGTAGAGATACAGCTAGTACTCCACTCTTCTGGCTTGAGAGTTTCTCCGGTTGAAAAGGATATCTCCTAAAGTTAGCATCTGGATGGTAGTAGAAAGCATAGCCACCCTCTGCTCGTGTTGTTCAGACGCAACGTCGTTGGAGCAGCAAAACAAACCACCGATAGTCAACTAGAGGCTTCACTAAGGAGCACAGCCCACTAAGCTACTTTGAGGCTGACCAGACTAATCTGAACACTGACAGTTAATCTGGTGAGTATGACGGGAGGGGGTGTGTGCCTGCTCATGTCTACCATAACACAGGGACGGTGCTATTTGCTCAACCACATGTGTCTTTTGAGTGTCTCATAGCTGGCATATTTCACATCTAAATGGGACAAATGCTAAATATAATGACAAACTCACAGAGGTGGGACTAAGTCACTATTATTTGAGTCACAAGCAAGTCTCAAGTCACAAGGTCAGAGTCGCAAGTAGAACGGGTTGAGTCTCGAGTCAAGTCCAAGTCGTACATTCTAACAGCAAGTCACAAGTTTTTTCAAGTCAAGTAAAAAAAATATATATATAGCCTACATGCAATGACTTGTTCAACTACAAATCTTTGTCTATTTATTGAGGCTACAACACATTTTGATTATGAAATACATTTTAACAACAAATTCCAAATGCAAACAATCAATTTCAAGCAATTTTGACATACCAAAAGACCAGTAGGCCTATGCTAGTAATTGTTGCTTGATGCCCCATTGCTGGTGAGCTTTCAAAGTAAACAGTTAATATTCTTGATCACACAATTTTTGGTGCTGCATATTTATGGAAATCCTCTTTCGCTACAATTTGATGTTTGCGCTGCACCAAATCCTATAGTTGTTGTACAGCAAATCAGCAAACTGTTTGCTAGCCCAGTGGTTCTCAAACTTTTTGACCCGCGACCCCCAAAAAGGAGTGATTCAAAGCTTGCAACCCCCTTCGCACACACATGCATACAATCACTACGCCTGTCATTATATAGTCTTAAACGGTGATGCATTTTCAAAAACGCAAGATACAGAAATAAACTCTTTTAAACCTGCATTCTGAGCTGAAATCATTCATGTTAGCAGTCAATATCAACTGGGAATGTCAAAATGTTGAAGGTAGCGCGATGTTACAGCTATCTTTAGACATATAGCCAGTACCCACCACTGAGGTATATACGGGTAATTATAACCCACCCAAACTAGGCCTATCTGAAATATGAAAATTATCAATGAAATTACCAGGTAGCCTATTGTTCTGGCAAAGATGTGTCCGTAGCAGATTGGTAAACTATTTTATATGGATAATATGAGGTAGGCTCAGCCCAGTCAAAACTGTTCGCTGCTCTGGCACCCCAATGGTGGAACAAGCTCCCTCACGACGCCAGGACAGCGGAGTCACTCACCACCTTCCGGAGACATTTGAAACCCCACCTCTTTAAGGAATACCTGGGATAGGATAAAGTAATCCTTCTACCCCCCCCCCAAAATAAATAAAAATTTAATAAATAAAAATAAAAATGTGTAAAGTGGTTATCCCACTGGCTATAGGGTGAATGCACCAATTTGTAAGTCGCTCTGGATAAGAGCGTCTGCTAAATGACGTAAATGTAATGTAAATGTAGGCTACTCTGTTTTTGCCAGGCAACACCAGAGAAAATGAAATAAGCGCTTTCTGGTTACTGAAATGGATATAATTATATGTGTGCCCACCTTTGCGCGCCAATGCTGAGGTATAAATATAAATCATAATTGGTAAGCTATATGTAGCCTATTAAAATATGTATGAAAAAAAAAAACTTTTTCCCAGTTTCACACTCGTGACCCCCCCAAAACATTCTCACTGTGCTAGCTCACCGACTTGTGTTGATTGACAGATCAGTGGGCCAAGTGTGCGTTTCACTAGCCAATCTGTTGCATGTTTTTTTTGTTGCAAGAGCGATACTGTCTGCGTGGAGAGTAATCCACAGAGACTGTGGTACAAAATGAGACAAAACGTTACAAAACCTGCCCAGAAAATGTCAAGTCATCAGTCTCAAGTCAGTCAACTCCAGAGTCTTGAGGTTCCAAGATCAAGTCAAGTCTCAAGTTATTATATTTTCTATCAAGTTGAGTCTCAAGTCATCATATGTGTGTCATGTGACTCGAGTCCACACCTCTGGAAACTCAAATCATAGTACACTAAATAACTCACAAATGTACACAGTGTTCAACACATTAGGAACACCTTCCTAATATTGAGTTGTACCACCTTTTGCCCTCAGAACAGCCTCAATTCATCAGGGCATGAACTCTACAAGGTGTAGAAAGAGTTCCCCAGGGATGCTGGCCCATGTTGACTCCAATGCTTTCCACAGTTGTGCCAAGTTGGCTGGATGTCCTTTGGGTGGTGGACCATTCTTGATACACACGGGAAACTGTTGAGCATGAAAATCCCTGCAGCGTTGCAGCTCTTGACACACTCAAACCAGTGCGCCTGGCACCTACTAACATACCCTGTTCAAAGGCTCTTAAATATTTTGTCTTTCCCATTCACCCTCTGAATGGCACACATACACAATCAATGTCTCAATTGTCTCAAGGCTTAAAAATCCTTCTTTAACCAGTCTCCTCCCCTTCTTCTACACTGATTGAAGTGGATGTAACAGGTGACATCAGGTGACAACAATAAGGGATCATCACTTTAAGCTGGATTCACCTGGTCAGTCTATGTCATGGAAAGCGTACACTCAGTGTACTATCACAGTGTAGATATGATCATACTGTAAATTAAGCTAAAAACCTAGGGTTTCTTAGTGCAGGGTAGCAATGTTGGAGTGAGAGTGAGCAGTGACTGTAAAGCTCTCTGTAGGATTAATGTGGTCTAAGAATAGTGACCCAAGAAAGGTGAGGTTCCCTTAGGTAGGGATCAGAGGTGCTAAACCACAGCAAGACACAATCACCCCATATGTAACACATCAGAACACACAATCAAAATCTAGAGATTATAGCCTCTATTGGCAGAGAGCGAGCCAAATGGTGATTTAATGAATCTAGAAGGGGCTTGAGTCTGCAGAACCAAGAGAGATGCAAAGCTAGCAGGCAGCATGTAGCATAATTAAATGCTTTAGTCCCTCACAGACAATACGTCACTCATTTACCAAATGGATACCCAGCTATTGAAACCTCAGCCTTGGCAGCATAGGGTCCATTTCAACTCAGCCAATTCAGAGTAATTTTCTGTTCAATTAATGAACTGAAAATTACCCAATATTTTATAATAGGAAATGTCCCTTTCATGGATTGAATTTTGACAAATAAAATGGAATTGACCCCAGCCCTGCTTGATGGAGTACTTACTGAGACTCTGAGGGACTTGCAATCTCCTTTGGTCCAATCAGAGCCATTACTTAATCTCACAGTGGGAAACTAACCTACAGACACTACAAATACAAATCTCAGCCAAAATAAAAACAATCCAAATACCTCCCCAACCCAAACAACAGTAATTTCTGAACACAATGTGAACATCTATTGGACCTAAGCAACATGCTTGAGAGTTCCCCATTGCTTTAAGAGAATAGGTGTCAAATGTACAAATCTACTTATGTGCCCATGGTCATATGACAACTGAACGAGTGTGCTAGTGATGCTAATTGGTAAGTTCAGCCAGTGCAAGTACTGGTCAAGCTCAGGTGGGGGTTAAGTGCTTAAGACTTCCAGGTGAACCTTATTTCAGAGCAATGATTGTCCTCCACGATGAAATCTGGAAGGGGACTGTGGATCGGTCTACATCCGTTCGTACGTTAGTCACACGCAATATCTCAGACAGCACTGGCCCGATTTTGACAAAACTTGGGTGAATGATGTGTCTTGCCATAGAGATCCGGCATTTACAAAATTACAAGGAGGGAGCTTTAGTAATTAACTGACATTTGTGAGTCACACCAGAAAAGAAGAGGCGAAGCGAAAGGGATAACTTGGCCCAAAAATCTTTCTCCAGCAGGTGCCGTTTTTACCAAGAGTTTGGTTAACAAAAAATGTAATGGCTCATTTGATCGAATAGAAGTTCTGTAGGTTGTTACGAGTGTACTGATCAGTAGCAACTTTAAGAAAAAATACTTTATATCGGAGTTGTGCCTGTTCACACGCGTATCTGCCTTCTCATTGGCTAGAATGGTCCCACCTGATCTTGACTCCTCCCGACTGCCTTCTAGTCCGAGTACCAGTCTCTTTAGCTAACATGACATGGAGTACAGGGAGTGGATTAGCTAAAGAGACTGGTACTCGGACAAGAAGGCAGTCGGGAGGAGTCAACTGCCTTCCATTTTTTAAAGACATTTCATTTCATTGCTAGAGCGGCCACTTGAGTATCTGGTCAATATAATGGATAATCTGTGGTCACAACAAATGACTGAAATGTGTTAGTTACACGCAATATATCAATTGGCCCAAAGTGGGGGCACTGCATCACTGTTGCCTTGTTTATATATACACTAGATGACTGATAAAAGGGTGCTGTATTCAAAAAACATTTGTGGGGAGCTATTGAATTGCATTTATTAAATGTCTACATTCGTTTTTGCCACATTTATTCTATTACAGACACTTTAACGCATACTTTTAAATGATTTGTGAGCTAAACATAAAAATACTTAAGGTAATTGATGTCACTGTCCCCACTACAACAAATAATACTTAAATATGTGTGACATTGTCCTTGAAACATTTAATTGAAATACAGTTGAAGTCGGAAGTTTACATACACTTAGGTTGGAGTCATTAAAACTCGTTTTTCAACCACTCCACACATTTCTTTTTAACAAACTATAGTTTTGGCAAGTCGGTTAGGACATCTACCTTGTGCATGACACAAGTCATTTTTCCAACAATTTATTTCACTTATAATTCACTGTATCACAATTCCAGTGGGTCAGAAGTTTACATACACTAAATTGATTGTGCCTTTAAACAGCTTGGAAAATTCCAGAAAATGATGTCATGGATTTAGAAGCTTCTGATAGGCTAATTGACATAACTTGAGTCAATTGAAGGTGTACCTGTGGATGTATTTCAAGGCCTACCTTCAAACTCAGTGCCTCTTTGCTTGACATCATGGGAAAATCAAAAGAAATCAGCCAAAAAAATGGTAGACCTCCACAAGTCTGGTTCATCCGTGGGAGCAATTTCCAAACGCCTGAAGGGACCACGTTCATCTGTACAAACAATAGTACGCAAGTATAAACACCATGGGACCACGCAGCCGTCATACTGCTCAGTTAGGAGACGCGTTCTGTCTCCTAGAGATTAACGTACTTTGGTGCAGAAGTGCAAATCAATCCCAGAACAACAGCAAAGGCCTTGTGAAGATGCTGGAGGAAACAGGTACAAAAGTATCTATATCCACAGTAAAACAAGTCCTATATCGACATAACCTGAAAGGCCGCTCAGCAAGAAAGAAGCCACTGCTACAAAACCGCCATAAAAAAGCCAGACTATGGTTTGCAACTGCACATGGGGACAAAGATCGTACTTTTTGGAGAAATGTCCTCTGGTCTGATGAAACAAAAATGTAACTGTTTGGCCATAATGACCATCGTTATGTTTGGAGGAACAAAGGGGTAGCTTGCAAGCCGAAGAACACCATCCCAACCGTGAAGCACGGGGGTGGCAGCATCATTCTCTCTACTATTATTCTGACATTTCACATTCTTAAAATAAAGTGGTGATCCTAACTGACCTAAAACAGGGAATTTTTACTCAGATTAAATGTCAGGGATTGTGAAAAACTGAGTTTAAATGTATTTGGCTAACGTGTATGTAAACATCCGACTTCAACTGTACATAGCATCATCAATCCAGGGTTTATATACATCATTGGGAAAATGGGTCTGTCCTCCTAACACACCAGAAAATAAGCTTAGTGCACAGCTCAAGAAAGATGCTCTGCTGACTGGCAACATCCTCTGGATGTCATAATGCTCTCTCAGTGGGTCAAAGAGCATACAGTGCATTGGGAAAGTATTTAGACTGCTTGATATTTTCAAAATTTTGTTACGTTACAGCTTTATTCTAAAATGGATTAAATAAATACAAATCCTCATCAATATACACACAATACCCCATAATGACAAAGCCAAAACAGTTTTTTATAATTTTTTGCAAATGTATTACAAATAAACAAAGTTTATTTGCATAAGTATTCAGACAATTTGATAGGAGACTCGAAATTGAGCTCAGGTGCATCCTGTTTCCATTGATCATTCTTCAGATGTTTCTACAACTTGGAGTCCACCTGTGGTAAATTCAATTGATTGGGCATGATTTGGAAAGGCACACACCTGTCTATATAAGGTCCCAAAGTTGACAGTGCAAAAACAAAGGAATTGGCCGTAGAGCTCAAAGACAGGTTTGTGTCGAGACACAGATCTGGGGAAGGGTGCCAAAACATTTCTACAGCATTGAAGGTCCCCAAGAACACAGTGGCCCCAATCATTCTTAAATGGAAGAAGTTTGGAACCACCAAGACTCTTCCTAGAGCTGGCCACCCAGACAAACTGAGCAATCGGGGGAGAAGGGCCTTGGTCAGGGAGGTGACCAAGAACCCGATGGTCACTCTGACAGAGCTCCAGAGTTCCTCTGTAGAGATGGGAGAACCTTCCAGAAGGACAACCATCTCTGCAGAACTCAACCAAACGTCATGTCTGGAAGAAACTAGGCACCGCTCATCACGTGGCCAACACCATCCCTACGGTGAAGCATAGAGGTGGCAGCATCATGCTGTGAGGATGTTTTTCAGCGGCAGGGACTGGGAGACTAGTCAGGATTGAGGGAAAGATGAACAGAGCAAAGTAGAGAGATCCTTGATGAAAATCTGCTCCCGAGCGCTCAGAACCTCAGACTGGGGGCGAAGGTTCACCTTCCATAAGGACAACGACCCTAAGCACACAGCCAAGACAACGCAGGAGTGGCTTCGGGACCAGTCTCTGAATGTCCTTGAATGCCTGGACTTGAACCCGATCGAACATCTCTGGAGAGACCTGAAAATTGCAACTGTCCTGCGACACTCCTCATCCAACCTGACAGAGCTTGAGAGAATCTGCAGAGAAGAATGTGAGAAACTCCCCAAATGCAGGTGTGCCAAGCTTGTAGCGTCATACCCAAGAAGACTCAAGCTAATTGAGGAGAATAATAACAATTCAACATTTCTATTTGATACTGTCGCAAAGCTAACTAAAAAGCAGCATTCCCCAAGAGAGGATATATTTCACTTCAGCAGTGATGAATTCATGAACTTCTTCGATGAAAAGATCATGATCATTAGAAAGCAAATTACGGACTCCTCTTTGAATCTGTGTATTTCTCCAAAGCTCAGCTGTCCTGAGTCTGCACAAAACTGCCAGGACCTAGGATCAATGGACACTCAAGTTTTTTTTATCCTATATCTCTTGACACATTCATGAAAATAGTAAATGGCCTCTAAACCTTCAATCTGCATACTGGACCCTATTCCAACTAAACTACTGAAAGAGCTACTTCCTGTGCTTGGCCCTCCTATGTTGAACATGATAAATGGCTCCCTATCCACCGGATGTGTACCAAACTCACTAAAAGTGGCAGTAATAAAGCCTCTCTTGAAAAAGCCAAACCTTGACCCAGAAAATGTAATAAACTATCGGCCTATATCGAATCTCCCATTCCTCTCAAACATTTTAGAAAAATCTGTTGTGCAGCAACACACTGCCTTCCTGAAGACAAATAATGTATATGAAAGACTTGTCTGGTTTTAGACCCCATCATAGCAAAGAGACTGCACTTGTGAAGGTGGTAAATGACCTTTTAAATGGCGTCAGACCAAGGCTCTGCATCTGTCCTCGTGCTCCTAGACCTTAGTGCTTCTTTTGACACCATCGATCACCACATTGTTTTGGAGAGATTGGAAACCTTAATTGGTCTACACGGACAAGTTCTTGCCTGGTTTAGATCTCATCTGTCAGAAAGATATCAGTTCATCTCTGTGGATGGTTTGAAACTTTTTGTCCAAACATGATGCAGAAAAGCTTATCCGTGCTTTTGTCACTTCTATGTTAGACAACTGCAATGCTCTACTCTCCGGCTACCCGGATCAAGTACTAAATCAACTTCAGTTAGTGCTAAACACGGCTGCTAGAATCTTGACTAGAACCCAAAAATTGGATCATGTTACTCCAGTGCTAGCCTCTCTACACTGGCTTCCTGTTAAGGCTAGGGCTGATTTCAAGGTTTTACTGCTAACCTACAAAGCATTACATGGGCTTGCTCCTACCTACCTCTCCGATTTGGTCCTGCCGTACATACCTACATGTACGCTACGGTCACAAGACGTAGGCCTCCTTATTGTCCCTAGAATTTCTAATCAAACAGCTGGAGGCAAGGCTTTCTCCTATAGAGCTCCATTTTTATGGAATGGTCTGCCTATCCATGTGAGAGACGCAGACTCGGTCTCGACCTTTAAGTCTTTACTTTAGACTCATCTCTTCAGTAGATCCTATGATTGAGTGTAGTCTGGCCCAGGGGTTTGAAGGTAAACGGAAAGACACTGGTGCGATGAACTGCCCTTGCTGTCTCTGCCTGGCTGGTTCCCGTCTCTCCATTGGGATTCTCTGCCTCTGACCCTATTACGGGGGCTGAGTCACTGGCTTACTGATGCTTTCCATGCCAGCCCTAGGAGGGGTGCGTCACTTGAGTGGGTTGAGTCACTGACGTGATCTTCCTGTCCTGTTTGTCGCCCCCCTCGTGCTTGTATAGTGGAGGAGGCTACACTCAGCCTTGTCTCAAGGTAGTAGGTGTCATGACTCTCTTGACAGTGGATCAAAGGACTCAGATCAGCTAGGCAAATGGCTGACAAAAACAGACCCTCTCACCCACAGAAGAGGGGGGTCTGTGCCCGTCTTGACACCTTAACACTGGGTCGTAAATTTAAGCAGGAGAGAACTCTCCCCCTGGATCTTTAGTATTGAGAAAATACTTAAACTGTTGCCCAGTCAGTAACGCCCCAAGTGAGCACAGACATTGTGTCGGCGTGATGGAACACCCCCTTTTTACCCGAGGATAAAAAGCCTTGGAAACTACATTTCCAAGCAGACCAGAAAACGTGAGAGTGGCGACTGCACGTTTAGAATGGTTAGAACTTTGAATGAGAAAGACCAGCCGACGTGAAGGGCGAGCTCACGTTATAAATGGTTGAACCTCTACAGACCAGCCGACGTGCAGCGGGAGCTGAACGTTACAAATGGTTGACACTCTAAGACCAGGAAATGTGAGATGTTAGTCCACACATTTGAAATGGTGAGAAACTCTGAAACTCTCAATCTCTATACAAGAAGAAGAAACTCACTAGACCATAGCATTACCAGTCTGCAGCTGGCATGTAAAGTAGGTACAATAAGTTTGACTCTATTTGTCCCTCTCTCCCTCCTATTGACCCCCCCCATTTTGATAACCAAGCAGTCATGCTGTTGTTAGTCCGCTAGGGACTTTCTCATGTATTAAGTATGTATGTATTCTGTGTTATTATTTAGTTAGCTAATAAATAAATAATTATGCCAATTTGTGTATTGCTGATTCATCAATAAGGTTAGGGTTCCTGTAGATATCAAGGAGTATGTGACGTTCAGAATGAGACTGATATGATTAATAAGTGACTGTTATCGATATATAACATATATGTCTAAGAGTTTAATTCGGGAGATGGTAACTCGTTAAACAACTTCTTCCGTGGTGTTCCAAATTCCTAATGAGTTAATTCTTTTTCTTTCTTTTTTTATCTTTTTTTTTTTGGGGGGGGGGGGGTAGATCAGCTTAATATTGCAGATAGATTGTAACTTCCATCAATGTAATTGTCTGCATCACTTCCAATCCCCCATGTTTTTATATATATATATATATATATATATATATATATATATATATATATATATATATATATATATATATATATATATATATATATATATATATATATATATATATATATACTCCCCTTTATTACTTTTCAACCCCGCCATCCTTTCCCTACTTGGGGTAAATTAGTGAACAACAATGCCCAGGCCTCTACTTCCAGCCTATACGTACTATCTACACCTTATGGACACAGTCAATTTTACAATAATTATATTTTATTTGTTTTTGCTCCTGAACTTCTTCTACTCTCAACCTCTCCGATCATTTTCATGATGTCCATCCGGTTTGCTTTTATATGCCATATCTTTCTAACTGTGCTCTTTCCCAAAAGCTCCCAACATACAACCTATATACTTATTATGGACACAGTATGCTTACATTATTAGCTATCTTTGTTATTATTTGTTGTTATTTGTTATTAGTCCCATCCTTCAACTCCATTCAACACCTCCCATCTATCTCTTAACACCATCCATATAGGATTTCTATTTGCCATATATATTTCAACCATACTGTGATGTTTTACAAAAGTTCTTAACCTTTCCATTCTCATTGCTTCTACAGATTATGAATTAAAAATAAACATTTTTGCTAAAAGTATTATTATATTATTGATCGATTGACTATGACTTTTCAGATCACCCAGTAATGCTATCTGCAAGGTTAGCTCCAGGTAAATATGAGTTAATTGTTACATGATTCATTTAAAATCGGGTAACAATTAAATCGGGTAACAATTAAACATAGTTTGTTGATTCGATAAATAACAGTCAATAGATTAATGAAAGTCACGTCACGATATAGGTGGTCTGTTGATATCCCTCTGGTGGTGTGGGGGCCTTGCTTTGGCAAAGTGGGTGGTGTAATATCCTGCCTGGTTGGCCCTGTCCGGGGGTATCGTCGGACAGGCCCACAGTGTCTCCCGATCCCCACGTCTCACCCTCCAGTATCTATGCTGCAATAGTCTATGCGCCTGGGGGCTGGGGGTCAGACTGTTATATCTGGTGTTATTCTCCTGTCTTATCCGGTGTCCTTTATGCATTTAAGTATGCACCCTCTAATTCTCTCTCTCTCCCTCCATCCTCTCCTGGAGGACCTGAGCCCTAGGACCATGCCTCAGGACTACCTGGCCTGATGCCTCCTTGCTGTCCCCAGTCCACCTGGTCGTGCTGCTGCTCCAGTTTCAACTCTTCTGCCTGCGGCTATGGAACCCTGACCTGTTCACCGGACATGCTACCTTGTCCCAGACCTGCTGTTTTTTTAACTCTCTCTCTCTACCGCACCTGCTATTTCAACATCTAAATGGCCGGCTATGAAAAGCCAAGTGACATTTACTCCTGATGTACTGACTTGTTTCAACCTCTACAACCACTGTGATTATTATTTGACCCTGCTGGTCATCTATGAACATTTGAACATCTTGGAGAAAAATCTGGCCTTAATGGCCATGTATTGTTATAATCTCCACCCGGCACAGCAAAAGGGGACTGGCCCCGCCTCAGAGCCTGGTTCCTCTCTAGGTTTCTGCCTTTCTACTGAGTTTTTCCTAGGCACCGTGCTTCTACATCTGCATTGCTTGCTGTTTGGGGTTTTAGGCTGGGTTTCTGTATAGCACTTTGTGACATCTGTTGATGTAAAAAGGGCTTAATGAAAACATTTGATTGATCGATTGTAATCGCTGCCAAAGGCGCTTCAAAGTAAAGGGTTTGAAGACTTATGTAAATGTGTTTTTTGTATTTTACCCACCTTTCTCCCCAATTTCAATCTTGTCTCATCGCTGCAACTCCCCAACGGGCTCAGGAGAGACGAAGGTGGAGTCATGCGTCCTCCGAAACATGACCCGCCTAAACGCGCTCCTTAACACACGCCAGCTTAACCCGGAAGCCAGCCGCACCAATGTGTCGGAGGAGACACAGTTCAACTGGCAACCGGGGTCAGCCTGCAGGCACTATGACTTAAGAGTGTAGACTAATTTGTTTGGTAGAAATTCCCAGCTATGCATTCTAGTGCAGGAAAGTGCAATGGAGATTATGGTACACCATTAACACTGGTGACCTCTGGACCCACCCTGGCACAGGATGAAAAGCCTCTCAGTTTAAGAATAAAACACTGTTCACAGGAAATGCCTTTTGTCTTTAATAACAGACACAGCTTCCCGACCCGACTCCTTGGTCATGTGACATGGGTCATGGTGCCTAAAGCTTGGTGTAATTTTGGGATCAAGTCTTTGTAAGGTACCTTACTACACCTGGTCTGGTTTTGTCTGTCGTCTGGAACTGTAGTTGTGTTGAAGTTTTTTATTTTTTATTTTATTTCACCTTTATTTAACCAGGTAAGCCAGTTGAGAACAAGTTCTGCAGGTATGGATACTATTTTGCATGCATGTTTGTGCGCATGTGTTCTATGTGCTCTATAACATAAGTGTGTACATTATGTGTGTATTGGGGTGTAATGTAGTGCCCTCTAGTTATACCTCTTTCTGTTGTCTCTCCAGCTCCTTCATACGGATTTCTCTGGCCTCTGCCCTGGCCACCCTCTTCAGAGCAAGCCTGGCCTCTGCCTAAGTTAGGGAGAAAGATGAAAACAGAGGGAGAAGGAAAGGGAGGAGGAATAGAGAGCAAGGGAGAATGAGAGAGAGATAGTTAGTTTAGCATGAACTCCATCATCATCTATTAATGGAGAGGATGAACATGTGACCAGATATCCTTTTCCTAGACAGGGCTCAAGTTCCCAACAGTTTGACTACAGCATGTTGCAATGCACTGCTGGGAAATTAACCACATCGACTTCCATTAATATCACAATATTGCTTATTTTGAAATATTGTACAGTATATGGCACACAATGATTCAGTCTTTAAATACATACAAAAGGCAAACACGGACAAAATGCAACCCTTGATTATGAAAATAATTCTAAATGCAGTATTCCACATTTAAAACACCAAGATATAATTTGGAAGGCTGATATGTGAGTAAAAGAAGCACCTGACTAAATGACTATCAAAGTGAGTTACAGTATAATTTATTTAAGAAGCCTATTATGGAAAACATAATGTGTTTATATTTACATGTGAGTGTATTCCGGTTTGTATATTTATGTGACATTTTATTAGTCGTATATACAGGATACACATGGTATACACCGTCCAATTAAATGCTTACTTGCAGGTTCCTTCTCGACAACAATTAGAAATAATAAAATAACACCTTTGGGATGAATTGAAACACCGACTGCGAGCCAGGACTAATCACCTAACATCAGTGCTCGACATCACTAATGCTCGTGGCTGAATGGAAGCAAGTCCCCGCAGCAATGTTCCAACATCTAGTGGAAAGCCTTCCCAGAACAGTGCAGGCTGTTATAGCAGCAAAGGGGGTACCAACTCCATATTAAAGCGCATGATTTTGTAATGAGATATTTGACGAGCAGGTGTCCACATATTTTTGGTCATGTAGAGTATTTACATGTGTTTTGGGGAAGGAGGGATTGGGGGATCAAGCGTTTCAATTGTGCAGTATACTAAGAGTCTGGTAGCAGCAGTTGTGATGTGTGTGTTGCGTTCAAGTACAGTACCAGTCAAAAGTTGGGACACACCTACTAATTCAAGTTGTTATTTTATTTTTACTATTTTCTACATTGTAGAATAATAGTGAGACATCAAAACTATTAAATAACACATATGGAATCATGTAGTAACCAACAAAAAGTGTTAAACAAATCAAAATATATTTGAGATTCTTCAAAAAGCCACCCTTTGCCTTGATGACAGTTTTGCACACTCTTGGCATTCTCTCAACCAGTTTCATGAGGAATGCTTTTCCAACAGTCTTGAAGGAGTTCCCACATATGCTGAGCACTTGTTGGCTGCTTTTCCTTCATTCTGCGGTCCAACTCATCCCAAACCATCTCAATTGGGTTGAGGTCAGGTGATTGTGGAGGCCAGGCAATCTGATGCAGCACTCCATCGCTCTCCTTCTTGGTCAAATAGCCCATTGTCCTGTTGAAAAACAAATGAAAGTCCCACTAAGCGCAAACCTGATGGGATGGCGTATCGCTGCAGAATGCTGTGGTAACCATGCTGGTTAAGTGTGCCTTGAATTCTAAATAAATCACAGACACTGTCACCAGCAAAGCACCTCAACACCATCACACCTCCTCCTCCATGCTTCATGGTGTGAACCACACATGCAGAGATCATCCGTTCACCTATTTCGCGTCTCACAAAGACACGACGGATGGAACCAATAATCTCAAATTTGGACTCATCAGACCAAAGGACAGATTTCCACCGGTCTAATGTCCATTTCTTGTGTTTCTCGGCCCAAACAAGTATTTTCTTCTTATTGGTGTCCTTTAATAGTGGTTTCTTTGCAGAAATTCGACCATGAAGGCCTGATTCACGCAGTCTCTTCTGAACAGTTGAGATGTGTATGTTACTTGAACTCTGTGAAGCATTTATTTGGGCCGCAATCTGAGGTGCAGTTAACTCTAATGAACTTATCCTCTGCAGCAGAGGTAACTCTGGGTCTTCCATTCCTGTGGTGGTCCTCATGAGAGCCAATTTCATCATAGCGCTTGATGGTTTTTGCAACTGTACTTGAAGAAACTCCATTTTAATTCCAGGTTGTAAGGCAACAAAATAGGAAAAATGCCACGGTGGGTGAATACTTTCACAAGCCACTGTAAAATGAAAGATAGCCCTGCCTTCATCTATTCAACCATGTGAGATCAGGGATTACTTTAAGGAATGGAGGAAGGATGCATTTTCGATTGGAACAGAGCCTTTTTTCTGTAACAGCATACACCACTGGCAGAGGCCACAGAGTCCCATTGAGGAAAGGTGGATGTCATAGTAATGGTTAGAGGAGTGTAAATGTCAGTTCAGGGAGTACACATTAGATTCCGGCAAGAACATCCGCCTTAGTCTGCGCTTGAAAGCGTCTGGCGCAGAATAATTTTCCAGAGAAATGGAAGGCTGCCAAGTGAGACCCACTTCTGGGAAATCCTTTTCTGATAAGTGGTAAACAGCCATGAACAACAGGTAGCGATGCCAAGAGGCAAGTAGGGGTTCATCAGGATCATTGGTGGTCATTAATTTAATAGGACTACACTATTTTAATGCCTTTACTTCTCCGATCTCCAGTAAGCCACATTGATCTTTCGTCAGCTCCCAGGGAAGAGTATGAGTTACATAGAGAGCTCAGTGGCATGACATTTCCTGCTAGCTTGAGCCTTAAAATCCCACCGAGGGCAGTTTTCCCCTGTGAGCCCTGTGGTATAGCAGTTGTCATTACCATTAGCCTAGCCTATCCCCTTTAAGTCCCACTCCGACCACATAAGTAGCTCACAAGCTAAGGACAGGGTCATTCCATTTCATTTCAGCAAGCCATGACACCCACCATCTCAGATTGTTCTGAAATGGTTTCTGTAGTTATCTGTTTCTAAGATAACAAAATAATGTTGCAGGAATGCTTGAAAGAACATTTTAACTGAGAAATTAAGCCAATTGATTACATCCAAATTGACTATTTCAATTTATAGGATTCATATTATGTTCATGAAATATAATACCTAACATCAAATATGGACCTAACCACTTCTTAAAAATGACTGAGACGTAATGGGGGGGATCCAAATAAATGATCAAAAGTCACCCACAAACCCCCCAAAAGCCACTCACGGAACCCCCCAAAAGCCACACCAAGCCCACCCCAACGGCCAGTATCAGTTTGACAAGTAGTATGAAGCTGCGGCTTGGAGTATTGTTTATTCATACTATGTAATGTATTCTCAGTGAATTTGGTGAGGTTTAATTTTTTTCTTGTTCAGAGAAATTAGCCATTGAAGTCGCTTGCATTTCCCCCCATAAATTAGTGAGAAAGTGCCAGGTTTTGCCCACTAGATGCAGCTGTTCCTGACACACCCTTTTATCCATTTTGCTGGTCGCTTGTGTTTATTAAATGGACCCTTTGCAACTTTGGGTAGAAAACTAATAGCTTTTGCTCATGGTGTGGTCATCCTTACAATTCAAGCCAGTGCTCCATGAAATAAATTCAAATACACATAAAATGTCCTTCTCTTAGGCTTAATCTGTGTCCAGGGAACGGCCCGTGTGTGTAGTTTATTCCTTTCAAAAGCGGTCTGGATTAATTAGACCATTCCTGGTGAACAAGCAAACCATTAGGCTACAGCAGTTCTAATGGTTTCAATGTTATGGTCTCTAATGGTCTTCAATGGTAAAAGTCCCAAATACAGACTGTATAGTGTTTCGCAATGGTAATGGTATTGGTTTGCATTTAATGGTAAATGTCACTAATCAAACAACAATAGAGATGTTTTCCAATAATTGTATTGAAAAACATAAGAGTGCTATGTAATGGTTTATTAGGGTTTCACATTTTTGGGCATGTAGGGAAAGTCTATGAGAATTGCACCACAGGGATAGCCCTCTTAGATTTGTTGGACTATTCGAGAAGAGTTGGGTTGAAGCATTAGGTTGCTAAGAGAAGGAGAAACCAAATTGCTTTCATGGAGGACTGGCTTGACACAAATTATTTTCATCATAAGCAAAAGATATTGGTTTTCTACCTAAAGTTGCAAAACAAAATGTTGTGATCCATTTAGCTAATAATCACAAGAGACCAACAAAATGAATAAAATGGTGTGGCAGTAACAGCGGCATCTAGTGGGTAAAATTCGTTCTTTTACACTAATTTATGGGGGGAAATGCAAGCGACTTCAATGGCTAATTTCTCTGAGCAGGGGAAAAAAACATCACCATGAATTAAGAATAATGTAAGCTACAGCGTCATCCTACTTGTCAAACAAAGAGAACTGATGCTGAATACTGGCCTTTGGGGTGGGCTTGGTGTGGGTTTTGGGGGATGCGTGAGTTTTTGACCATTTATTTGGATTCTTCACATCTTAAATCATTGTTAAGAAGAGGTTTGGTCCAAATTGGACGTTGGGTACTATATTTATTTAATATTATGAAGCCTATAAATTGAAAATGGACAATTTGGGTGCAATCAATTAGCTTAATGTGGAACTCCAGGCTCCTTTCACCTCATTTAACACCTGATTTACTTAACAAAAAGGTACATTTCAATAGGTGGTCCAGGTAAGTCATGACATAGCACAAGTGGGGGGCCTTTCCTCTTTTGTTCTCTATTGTTCCTCAAGCAAGGAGGGAGGCCAATGACATCACGGATTCCCATCAGACCAGCTCCTTGAATGCCCTACTCATTTAAGCTTAAGCTTGCAGTTGTCTAAAAAACACTATTTTGCTCAAAACATATATTTTTTTATCCTTTCGTGTGTGTGTTTCATTGTATTTATACTTGGCATATCACTTTTCGACAGTAAAAGTTCAAAAATCGCTGGAAACCTGGTCAAGACCTACAGGAAACGTATGATCTCTGTAATTGCAAACAAAGGTTTCTGTACCAAATATTAAGTTCTGCTTTTCTGATGTATCAAATACTTATGTCATACAATAAAATGCAAATTAAATACTTAAAAATCATACAATGTGATTTTCTGGATTTTTGTTTTAGATTCCGTCTTTCACAGTTGAAGTGTACCTGTGATATAAATTACAGACATCTACATGCTTTGTAAGTAGGAAAACCTGCAAAATCGGCAGTGTATCAAATACTTGTTCTCCCCACTGTGTGTGTGTATATATATATATATATATACAGTGGGGAAAAAAAGTATTTAGTCAGCCACCAATTGTGCAAGTTCTCCCACTTAAAAATATGAGAGAGGCCTGTAATTTTCATCATAGGTACACGTCAACTATGACAGACAAAATGAGGAAAAAATATCCAGAAAATCACATTGTAGGATTTTTAATGAATTTATTTGCAAATTATGGTGGAAAATAAGTATTTGGTCAATAACAAAAGTTTCTTAATACTTTGTTATATACCCTTTGTTGGCAATGACACAGGTCAAACGTTTTCTGTAAGTCTTCACAAGGTTTTCACACACTGTTGCTGGTATTTTGGCCCATTCCTCCATGCAGATCTCCTCTAGAGCAGTGATGTTTTGGGGCTGTCGCTGGGCAATACGGACTTTCAACTCCCGCCAAAGATTTTCTATGGGGTTGAGATCTGGAGACTGGCTAGGCCACTCCAGGACCTTGAAATGCTTCTTACGAAGCCACTCCTTCGTTGCCCGGGCGGTGTGTTTGGGATCATTGTCATGCTGAAAGACCCAGCCACGTTTCATCTTCAATGCCCTTGCTGATGGAAGGAGGTTTTCACTCAAAATCTCATGATACATGGCCCCATTCATTCTTTCCTTTACACGGATCAGTCGTCCTGGTCCCTTTGCAGAAAAACAGCCCCAAAGCATGATGTTTCCACCCCCATGCTTCACAGTAGGTATGGTGTCCTTTGGATGCAACTCAGCATTCTTTGTCCTCCAAACACGACGAGTTGAGTTTTTACCAAAAAGTTATATTTTGGTTTCATCTGACATTCTCCCAATCCTCTTCTGGATCATCCAAATGCACTCTAGCAAACTTCAGACGGGCCTGGACATGTACTGGCTTAAGCAGGGGAACACGTCTGTACTGCAGGATTTGAGTCCCTGGCAGCGTAGTGTGTTACTGATGGTAGGCTTTGTTACTTTGGTCCCAGCTCTCTGCAGGTCATTCACTAGGTCCCCCCGTGTGGTTCTGGGATTTTTGCTCACCGTTCTTGTGATCATTTTGACCCCACAGGGTGAGATCTTGCGTGGAGCCCCAGATCGAGGGAGATTATCAGTGGTCTTGTATGTCTTCCATTTCCTAATAATTGCTCCCACAGTTGATTTCTTCAAACCAAGCTGCTTACCTATTGCATATTCAGTCTTCCCAGCCTGGTGCAGGTCTACAATTTTGTTTCTGGTGTCCTTTGACAGCTCTTTGGTCTTGGCCATAGTGGAGTTTGGAGTGTGACTGTTTGAGGTTGTGGACAGGTGTCTTTTATACTGATAACAAGTTCAAACAGGTGCCATTAATACAGGTAACGAGTGGAGGACAGAGGAGCCTCTTAAAGAAGAAGTTACAGGTCTGTGAGAGCCAGAAATCTTGCTTGTTTGTAGGTGACCAAATACTTATTTTCCACCATAATTTGCAAATAAATTCATTAAAAATCCTACAATGTGATTTTCTGGATTTTTTTTCCTCATTTTGTCTGTCATAGTTGACGTGTACCTATGATGAAAATTACAGGCCTCTCTCATATTTTTAAGTGGGAGAACTTGCACAATTGGTGGCTGACTAAATACTTTTTTTCCCCACTGTATGTATGTATGTATGTATGTATGTATGTATGTATGTATGTATGTATGTATGTATATATATATATATATATATATATATATATATATATATATATATATATTTCAGATTATTTTTGCTGTTGTTGGTAATAGCAGAAATAGCCAGCTATGACCTTTGATCCTGGAAACAGCTGGTGCCGCTGGTCGAGGAACAACTGACCCCGTCATCTTTGTCAAAACCCAGTCAGTGCAGCCATAAATGCACTATATGCAGCCATTAGCCTATAGCAATAGCATTTATAGTCATTACCTCAAAGCATTACGCTAACCCCACCCGGCTACACACCCAGTCACATCAGTCAATCAGCATAGAGAGAAGTGGTAGTTGATGTCCCTGAAGTGAAGGTAATAATATCGCAAGTTCACATCTGGGTAAAAGGAACAGCTGAAACAAGCTGGTTTACATCTAGCTGAAACACTAATTGTTTATTCAAGTAGTGTAACAATTAGAGGAAGGAAGTTAGAAAGCTGCCAAAGTAGTTTGGTCTTGCAACCTCGGTCATAGTGACAGACCCTTTCCTATATTATTCAGAAAGAACAACATGCTCCCACCCAATCTTTCTGTTGGGCTTTCATGTTTATGCACAAATACAAAGGCCTGCAGTGCACTGTAGACCACACACACCTATACAACAAAACCTGCATCACATAGCAGGTAGAATAAATAACTATATACCATAACGTCCGTGAGAGGGGGACATTCCTTCTGCTCCTCCTCTCCTGCACAGCTATTCTTTAAGACCTAGATGGACCCGAGTTCTATCAAAAACGCTCTAATTTAGTTGGATTTCAAATGGTGTGACTGTCCTCTGGTGACCCAGTTAGTTCATCGCACTGCATCAAAAGTGGGTGACGCTGACACACACCTCTGTGCCGTTTAACAAAGTGCTGCAGGAACCTTAACCTTGCCTGTCCCCAGAATTATCTATGTTTGGTGTCAGAAGTAAGAGCCAAAGTGCATGCCGATGGTATTGCCGACGGGTTCAAGTTTGCATGGAGAGCATCTAAGATAGGATGCACTTAAACATGCTGCACTTCCGAGGGGATCTGAAAAAAACATGAGGTCGAGTAGGTGAAAGATATGAGCATGTGCAGAGGTGGAAAGGTCAATGACACTAGCTTTTATCCTTAACGTCTGATCAACAATTCATAACCTGGTGGTGGTGGGTGACACCACATCAAATCAATACTAGATTGCGAAGAGGGATCAGCAAAACCAGCAGACACCATGGCTCTTAAATGAGGCCTCGCTGCCTTCAGTGCCTTGCATGTGTCACAGCAACTGTCTCCTGGTTCTAGGGCAGGGGTGTCACTCTGATCCCTTGGCTGACAGTTCTTAGAGAGTGCAGAGCCCTTCGTTTTTTTCTGTGAGCTCAATGCGCACCTTGCACTCTAGAGATAAATCAGATCCAGCCTGAACTGTGCGATGTAGTAGGGAGTTGTAGTTTCCAACAGGACAATATTATCCATAGTTGTGCACATAAAACCTGGCAATTAACTACAATGACCATAATCCATTGCATATTTACTTGTCTGGTCTGTGTTTCATTTAGGCCTGCTACAGAAGAGACAGAAAAATGCGTGATTGTGAAGTGATATAGAGAGCAGCTGTTGCTTCGTGAGGTATCTCTACCTGAAAATACATGAGTTAAGTGATTGGTAGTTGATATTTAGCAGCCGTAAAAGTATGCCTTATTTACTTTGAAGAACTACTAAAATAGTGATTTTGTCAGACAGCATAGGCAGCAGCTCTATAGAGTTGAGAAGATGACTTGGAATGAAATAATAAAGTCATCAAATAAAACTTAGGTAATATACACAACTGAAATATTTTATTAAAGTAATGATAATAAATGATGGTTAATAAGTGATAAGCAGTAATGGGCAGTCACCATCATGGGACTTGTCTTAATTGTTTTATTCTGTGTTGTTACAGCATTCAACCCACATAATGCATATAATAAAATAAAATACAAAATTGAAACCGAAAATCAAGATTAAAAATTATGACTAAACACTAACCAAGAGACAGTGTCACAACCAGACAAAGAGCAGTGTTGGGTAAAACTACTCCTTGTTTCCACAAGCTAACCTTTTTAAATGACCAAAATAGGCCTGCGTAGAGACGTGGCAAGATAAGAGAACCAGCCTGCTTGGAAAAACAGAGCCAGAGTACACAACATGATTGAATTCCGGGATATTCCTAAACTAAATCCCAGTCACTGAGCACAGAGGTAAAAAAAAAACGATATTCTCTCACGGTTTCGTCACAGTCAAATAATTAATTATATGGATGAAAACATACCTTTGTAGGGGAATTATTTTTAAAAACAGTGTAAGATATACAACTCATGATATCCCATCAGTCTAATTGTGTGGAACTTACAAGCCACTTGAAACATGCATCAACAAAAGGACACACCCAGATCCCTTCCCCCTGCCACAACAAAGATGAGATCACTTTTTCCTTTCTGAAAGCGGTTTAAACTCGCTATTTGTTTTTGTGGTTTGGTCCAACAGAATCTGTCATATGGACGCCGAAACACATTGTAATATTGTAATAGAGGAGAAGAACCTTTCTAACGATACCCTTTTTATGTCACAACTACTCAAATTAAGCGCAGAGCAGACACTACTAAAACGAGCAGAGCAGACACTACTAAAACGAACAGAGCAGACACTACTAAAACAAGCAGAGCAAGACACTACTAAAATGAACAGAGCAGACACTACTAAAACGAGCAGAGCAGACACTACTAAAATGAACAGAGCAGACACTACTAAAACGAGCAGACACTACTAAAACGAGCGTTTCAATGAACATTGACTCTGGAAAATTAATGCAGTTTGTTGCGCGCGGCATTTCAGTACCAAGTACCGCTAAAAGCATTTTAGCCAAAGACTGTTATACTAGCTGTCTAGTCTGTGTTTTATAAAATGTGCAATAAGCATAAAACAATTATATAAGACATTGGCAACTCGTTCTCATTCTGAGAAATAAGGTAGGCCACTTAATTTCGACATCTGAACAAAGTGGACACACTGATGTTGCTTCCAGAGGCAGTTTGGAACTCTGTAGTGATAGATAGATATATATATGGTAGAAAAGCGGTTGTGGCTACTGTGGAAGGGGCTGCGATCAAGACGAGCGTCACTAAGTTTAAAATCATTCTGGGAAGGTTGTCCAGATGTTTTTTTGTTGTTTTTTTGTCACACAGTACAGGCCTCCCTGAGGAGAAACAAAATAACTCTGTCTGGCCTTTCATCTCAAGGTAGGGAGGAAAGACACAGTGGCATTAGATTTAAGGCAGTAGCAGCTTATATTGCACCACTCCCTACAACTGCATGTTGGGGTAAGTCGCCGAAGTATGAAGTATCTATCCACACAGGAAGTTACTCAAATATGGTACTAAAAGCTACGGTGGATCTTCCTAGTACCCCAGGTTGGGAAACACTGTTGTAGTGTACTGCTAACCACTGAACTTTTTGGTGTGAATGAACTTACGCGCTGAATCTCCCACCCTATCCTGTGTACAGTAAGTGATTTTGATGGACAGACATTGTGTTGGTACGGCATGGAGTTACGTAGGTGGAGAGATGGTGGAAAGAGGGTGGAAAGGTGAGCGGCAGGAAATTAGGAGGCAATGTTGTTTGAGGATTAAGTCAGACTCAGAGGGCAAATTGTGGAGGAATATGGATAATGGGCTGCACAGTGGTAAACCTCTCATAATTTGACATAGGCAAAGGAACAAATATATCTGATATTGGGAAACAAGCTTAGAGATGCATAAAAGGGACATAAAAAATAGGAAATTTGATGTTAGGTGGGGTGGGATGATCCGTAATGTCACCCGGTTATAGGCGTTCCCCTCACTAGTGATTTGCTTCTTTTTACAAGTGTTTTTGTGCAACTTGGTGGAGGAGGAGCGTGCCAATCAAACCACAAAACAAGAGATGGAAATGCATTCCACTTATCATCAAAACAGGCTTATCACCAAGGCAACCAAGGCAACCTTGAACAATTTGTTACCAAAATAATGGCACTTTTTAGGCAGTTTGCAATCTAGGCTATTACCATCCTCAATGTTTCAACCGCAGTCAACAGCCAGGAATGTAAACCACAACATCTAGGCTACCAAAACACCACGCATACAGAGATAAACTCAGAATTAAATAATGTAGCGTGACAATCACCTTTATATTTTCTTCTGGTTTTCTCTAAATGTACTGTGTATAACTATTTGCATTCAGAAAGTATTCAGACCCCTAGACTTTTTCCACATTTTGTTATGTTACAGCCTTTTGATTAAATTGTTTTTTCCCCCCCTCATCAATCTACACAAAATACCCCATAATGACAAAGCAAAAACAGGTTTGAAGAAATGTTTGCGAATTTATTAAAAATAAAATACTGAAATATCACATTTTTATTAGTATTCAGACCCTTTACTCAGTACTTTGTTGAAGCACCTTTGGCAGCAATTACAGCCTTGAGTCTTCTTGGGTATGACGCTACAAGGTGGGCACACCTGTATTTGGCGAGTTTCTCCCATTCTTCTCTGCAGATCCTCTCAAGCTCTGTCAGGATGGACGGGGAGCGTCGCTGCACAGCTATTTTCAGGTCTCTCCAGAGATGTTGGATCGGGTTCAAGTCTGGGCTCTGTCTGAGCCACTCAAGGACATTCAGAGACTTGTCCCGAAGCCACTCCTGCGTTGTCTTGGCTGTGTGCTTAGGGTCGTTGTCCTGTTGGAAAGTGAACATTCGCCCCAGTCTGAGGTCCTGAGTGCTCTGGAGCAGGTTTTCATCAAGTATTTCTCTGTACTTTGCTCCGTTCATCTTTCCCATGATCCTGAATAGTCTCCCAGCCGCTGACAAACATCCCCACAGCATAATGCTGCCACCACCATGCTTCACCATAGGGATGGTGCCAGGTTTCCTCCAGACGTGACACTTGGCATTCAGGCCAAAGAGTTCAATCTTGGTTTCATCAGACCAGAGAATCTTGTTTCTCATGGTCTGAGAGTCTTTAGGTGCCTTCTGGCAAACTCCAAGCGGGCTGTCATGTGCCTTTTACTGAGGAGTGGCTTCCGTCTGGCCACTCTACCTTAAAGGCCTGATTGGTGGAGTGCTGCAGAGATGGGACAACCTTACAGAAGGACAACCATCTCCACAGAGGAACTTTAGAGCTCTGTCAGAGTGACCATTGTGTTCTTGGTCACCTCACTGACCAAGGACTTTCTCCCCTGATTGCTCAGTTTGGCCGGGCGGCCAGCTCTATGAAGAGTCTTGGTGGTTCCAAACTTCTTCCATTTAGGAATGATGGAGGCCACTGTGTTCTTAGGGACCTTCAATGCTGCATAAATTTTTTGGTACACTTCTCCAGATCTGTGCCTCGACACAATCCTGTCTCGGAGCTCTACGGACAGTTCCTTCGACCTCATGGTTTGGTTTTTGCTCTGACATGCACTGTCAACTGTGGGGCCTTATATAGACAGGTGTGTGCCTTTCCAAATCATGTCGAATCAATTGAATTTACCACAGGTGGACTCTAATCAAGTTGTAGTAACATCTCAAGGATGATCAATGGAAACAGGATGCACCTGAGCTAAATTTCGAGTCTCATAGCAAAGTGTCTGAATACATATGTACATAAGGTGTTTCTGTTTTTGTGTGTAGATTGATGAGGATACATGTGTATTTAATCAATTTTTGAATAAGGCTGTAACATAAAATGTGGAAAAAGGTCAAGGGGTCTGAATACTTTCCGAATGCACTGTATAATCCAGTGGAGGCTCCTCAGAGGAGGAAGGGGAGGACCATCCTCAGTGAATTTCATAAAAATAAAAATAGTGAAACAAAAAAAGCTTTTCCTTTTTAGATAAAACTATACTAAATATATTCACTCCACCAAATAATTGATTAAAACACACTGTTTCGCAATGAAGGTCTACAGTAGCCTCAGAAGCCCTCTGTAGGGTAGCACCATGGTGTAGCTGGAGGACAGCTAGCTTCTGTCCTCTGAGTACATTGACTTCAATACAAAACCTAGGAGGCTCATAGTTCTCACTCCCTTCCATAGACTTACACAGTAATTATGACAACTTCCGGAGGACGTCCTCCAACCTATCAAAGCTCTTGCAGCCTGAACTGACATGTTGTCTACCCAATCAAAGGATCAGATAATGAATCTAGTACTGAAAGCATAAGCTACAGCTAGCTAGCACTGCAGTGCATAACATGTTGTGAGTAGTTGAAATACAATAGTTGAACAGTTTTGAACAAATTAAGAAGCAACCACGAGAGATCTATATTTGGTTGTATTTTTTTTAAACTTTCACTTCGCTATTGAATACAGCTAGCTAGTTTAGTCTACTCAAACAGAGGGGATGCTATGTTAGCTAGCTGGTTATGGCTATCCAACACTGGAACTCTTCCAAGTCAAAGTAAGCTTTTGGTTTTATTAATTTATTGCCACCGGGGCCCGCCGCTGTAACTGCTAAACTGCTTTCTGACTGTACACTGTACTGCATGATTGTAGCGGGTTTACTAACGTGTTAGTTCTAGTAGCTAGCTATGTTGACTATGACGTGACAACAATCTAGGCTGTGTTAGCGGTCATGACAGACAGCTGATGTGTTGTGCACTGAAGTCCACAATGTGAAGGGAAAAGGTGAGAGGAGGAGAGTGTGTAGATAGTTGCAAGAAGGAATTATATATACAAAGAGCAAAGTGATCATGCTGTTTTTATGTGGCTGCTATGAAAGTGAACTGTTTTTGCATGTGATCAGGGGTGTATTCATTCTGCCGATTCTGTTAAAAAACATTTCTTAAACAAAACGGGGACAAACATACCTGAATTTGTCCAATATCAACTCTCATTTGCAACTGTGGAGTACACCCTAGATCAGCTAGATGCAGGCAAGAGTGTGCAAGGCGGTATTGGGAAAATGTTAGTATCATGTAGTAGCTTAAACCTATCGATGTTACATTGAGCTGGGTAAATGGAATATGAATGACAGTCATCCAATATGCTGTAATAGAAATAAGCCATGCTCATAAAATAATCTTCCCTCATCTTAAAATCCTTGTCCTACATAGAGATCAAATTCAACCTATCAGATATTGTGTGCGGCAAGTCAATTTTTCACATGCCTTTGCTTGTAATGATGAGGGGATTGATTAGGCAATATGACACAATTACCTCTACAGCACTGACAGTCCTGTTTATTCTTGACATGTCTTTTCTTCCTTCCTACAAACCAATCATAATTCAGAGATTTTGACCAATGAACTGTGCTCCCCGGATTTGGAGGGAGCCCAGTAGAAGCAAATAAACAGGAATGTGTTTGTGATAACAATCTCTACGGGCCTTGTGTGTGATGTCACCAAGAGGATGCCAAAGCACAGTGCCTTCATATATGGAGACTTCCCTTTTCGGGGTCAGAGCAGGTTAGGCTAACCAAACCCACTCATCCATGTCTCAACATATGGAGGAAATGTTAGAAGTATTAACGTTTGCATCTGCATGTTTGTGTGAGCCTCAGTCTGCTTCTTTATTTGGCATACTTTTTAGCTTAACTAATGGATTTGGAAATGCTGGAGTTCAAACAGGAGTGAAATGACAGCTCATTGTTTTATAATTTAGCCTAATTGTCCGTGTGTATGCAGTTGTGAAATAAATCTCTGCATTTATCTGTGTGTGCATATGTACTTGACTGCGTGCATTTGTGTGGTTAGCCTACACACGTGTGGGACTGCCAATTATCTGGCCAGTCCCATTGATGACAGCCAGATTAAGGAAGACGGTGGGTTGTGCCCCTGCTTGCTTCAGAGTCCCAGACTAATCCTCGCTAAACACTTGATTCTCCCCCTCATCGCTCCACTGCCCCTCGGTCTGTCACTTAACGCTGACCTAGCAACTTAATCAGCGGCTTACCTTGTCTCCCGACCGCACTCAGACAAAACACACCAACTTCAACGGAATCCTCGACAGGCCATCAGCGCCGATACAGACACAGCGAGACTGGCCTGGTCAGAGAATGCCCTGCATTTATATTTCTGTCCACCCCTCTCGTGAATGGTAATCCTGCAAAGATGATACAGCACTCCAAGACATGCCGGTTTGTAAAGAAAGTGTCAAGCAGGTGCAGCAGGACGAATGGGAACTTATTTGACCCTTTCTCTGGGTTTCAATAGTTTCATCTTCCCTCACTATCACTGAGAAAGACATCCCCAGTGGAGTACCCATGGTCATTCAACCTACACACCTCCACCTGCACTAAAGCTTTCGCCTTCTACAGACATAATCCATATATCCTCATATCCTCATTGACAGTAGTAAGACAGGTTTTCAACATGCTTGCTTTCAGATGATTCAGAACATGTTCACACTTTTTACTATTTAACTACAACTGCAGGATGTAGGACACCTATACAGACAGATAAAAACAAGATCACAATGTGACTAATTGTAACTTTTGCTAAAACCCCCCATTTAGGAAATTCAAATCTCAATTCAGGGTCTGGACTCTGGAAACTAATCAAATTAGGCTAGTACTTGATGTCTAACCAAGGTCCCTGTGTAAGTTTTACAGGGTGACGTTGCGGTCAAGAAATTAGTTGACCGCAGAATAGGCTACATTGAACGGAAGGTGATCACAGCACACGGTGGCACCCATGTTATTGCTCTGCACAACAACCGTGAAGAAAGAAAACACAGTTGAACCACCTCAACAGCTCAAGCACCTGATGCCTCGAAACCTGCACTTAAAAAAGGCTCTATTACCGAAGAGCCATTAGCCATGACTTTTCCATGGAGTGGTCATTTCCAGGTGGACCAGTTAGCTACAGACTTCTGCCATTAGACCCCTAGCCCCCGCGACTGACCCAATCTGAACGCAGTGTGCAGTAACAGCTGATCTTTAACGGTCTTTCTATATTTAAAGCCCTTTTTAAAGCAGAATCGGCCAGCTCATCAGGACTGACATACCATCCTGTCAGAGGGCTGCCAGTGGGGGACACTATCTGCACTTAAAAAGGAACAGTATTTTCTCTTTACTGACTATGTATAGCAGTTACAGTATACTGCCTTTAGCTAACTGTCCTGAAGCTACACCAAGCTACCTTCCAACGACAACAGCAAACTGTCCAATGACAGTTTTTTTTAACCAAACTATACCTCAGGAAATGTGCAAGGGCAGCTGTAGGGAACTGCCCCTTGACAAACGGTATTTATCAAACCCTAAAAACAACTAGCAGACTACACCAACTACAGCACATTCTGCCCACTGCACATGGACTAGAGCAAGCAACAATTACTAAAACTGCAGGAATGTGTAAACCAAGACAAAATACCCCCAGACTGCAAAGTAAATAGCAGTCTGCTAACTTGATACCGGAAAAGTATAACATTCAAATAGCCAACTGCTACCGACTTGGCAAGGGTAATGATGAAGCAGCAGTCACTAGAGTGAGAGTCTGGTGTGTGAGGTGAGATGAAAAGTTGATGCAACATCCGGTATGAGTCTGAACAGACCACACTTCCTTCTATTCAACAGTGGTGTTCCTACCGTTGTGCATTGCAGGTCCCATTCTATTAGAGGGAGCACACTGGTGAAGTAGTACACCCTCCAGTCATGTACTTCTAAAACTGCCTGAGCTGTATTACCAAAACAGTGTCTTAAGATGTACTGCAAGGTTTTTATTTTCAAAGCTCCTGTCACGACCACCACAACATGTAAAATCCTCTAAAGTTTCTGCAAGAGCTCGGTGCTTATTATCGGATGTATTAGGTTACGAAATCCGACTTTTTGAATATAATGTTAATGATATGTTAGAGGAAGACCCCACTGAATAATTCAGAACATGAAGAATCATATTTGTCTTAGTAAAATGTATTGTATAACATAAGGAAGTGAAATTTCATCACCAAAGCGTGTTTTCACCAACTCTGGGCAGAGTTTGTGGATACCCTACCATATGGGACTGCATTTCAAGTGCTAGATTCAGCCTGTGTGCGTCACACAGAGAGGTCTTGAAGACCCAGAGATTGTTGAAATGTGAAAGCAGTGCCCCCTCACAAAATCAGTGGCATGAGGCATCACACTTCATGCAGAGCATTCATGTAGCCAAGGCACACTACATTTCTGTCAAGCACTGTCAATTTAAGAAATTAAAAACGTACATTTAAAGCTAACAAAGAGTTGAGAGGTATGACAACACAAAGGGACTGATTAAAGAACGTAGGCCTATACCTCGCACATCTATCATATTACGGTGCATGGAGAAAATGGAATGTTAAAATGAAAAGAAACTCCAGCACACTGGAGATCTTGAGGTTCCACAGATCTAATGGATCTATTACCAACGTTTCAGTCTCGATAGACCTTCATCAGGGCATCGATATCACCAGTGTGCTGGATCAGAGTTTCTTTTGAATTTAACATAAAGAGACAAAGTGCGGGTCCACCAGGAAGAGTGAGTGAGCCATTCACAACATGACTTCAGCGCCTGTCAGAACCAACAGCCAATGACCGCATGTAACTGCTGCCAAGACTAAACCTTACTCTGAAGGGATTCTCACAGGTTAACACATCTAGCACTAACTTCTTATTACACTTTCATTAACATGGCCACAAATAGGATAGTTGTGATCAATGCCACCTGATCCTAGAATATGTAGCCTAGTCTACATCCATCAAGGGGAATTTAAACATCTCAGTGATTTTGTGCACAAAAGCAGGACTAAAACTACCGTATTTTCCGCACTATAAGCCGCACTGGACTATAAGCCGCAGGTGTTTTAATGTTTAATTACCATATGTAAGGGTTCGTGCACAGAGGGGATTGTCGGGAAAGAGACAAACTGTCTCGCTCTCGTAATGTCTGTCTGTCTTGCTCTCGTTCTGTCTCTCGTACCACTCTCGGTTCCACTTTTACTTTTGCTCGCTGTCTGTCTCACTCTTTTCCGGCCTCCAGCTTTTCCTGCTGGAGCCCGCCGCTTAAAGGTGAGGGGCGCGGACCGGTCATAGAGCCCATAGAGTTAAAGTTGGTGGACTGTAACCTGTAAAATCCATAGATTTAGGAGGTCTTCTAGTGGCCGTTAGCTGTAAAAATCCATAGATTAGCCGCACCGTTATATAAGCCGCAGGGTCGAAAAATGGGAAAAAAGGCGCGGCTTATAGTCTGAAAATTACGGTATACAGTTATTAGCGTTAGCCACTGACTCAGTCATTCATAGACCCCATTTTGTTCTTTATGTTGGGCACTTGTCTGGCACCATTTCAATTTGCATCCAAGGCAACCCTGAACTGTGAACTAACAAACCCATAATTTGGCAAGACTGCTAGAGGAAAGCAAACCAATGTAGTATGAGGAGGAAATGTTAACTTTTGAGGCATATTGTAGGCTATACTTTATTTCCTTGTACACATACTGTGCCTTCAGAAAGTATTCATACCCCTTGACTTATGTCACATTTTGTTCTTAGAGCCTGAATTCAAAATTGATTTTTTTTAAATTCTCACCCATCTACACACATTACCCATTAATGACAAAGTGAAAACATGTTTTTAGAAACTTTTGCAAATGTATTGAAAATTAAATACAGAAATCTCATTTAGATAAGTATTCACGCCCGAGTCAATATTTTGTAGAAGCACCTTTGATTACAGTTTTGAGTCATCTTGGGTACGTCTGTATCAGCTTTGCACATCTGGATTTGGGAATGTTTTCCCATTCTTCCTTGCAGATTTTCTTAAACTCTGCTAAGTTAGATGGGGAGCGACGGTGAAAAGCAATCTACAAGACTTTCCACAGATTTTCAATGGGATTCAAGTCTGGGGTTTGGCTGGGACACTCAAGGACTTTCACATTATTATTCTGAAGCCATTCCAGCATAGCTTTGGCTGTATGCTTGGGGTCATTGTCCTGTTGGAACGTAAATCTTCGCTCCAGTCTAAGGTCGTTTGCACTGAAGCAGGTTCTCATTAAGGAGTTGCCTGAATTTGGCTCCATTCACTGTTCCCTCTATCCTTACCAGTCTCTCAGTCCCTGCCGCTGAAAAGCATCCCCATAGCATGATGCTGCCACCACCATGCTTCATGGTAGGGATGGTGTTAGACAGGTGATGAGCTGTGCCTGGTTTTCTCCAGACATAGCACTTTGCATTCAGGCCAAATAGTAAGATGTGTGTCTCATCAGACCACATAATCTTTTGCCTTATGATCTCAGACTCTTTCACATGCCGTTTTGCAAACTCCAGGCGTGCTGTCACGTGCCTTTTTCTCAGGAGTGGCTTCTCTCCCATAAAGCCCAGATTGGTGAAGTGTTGTAGAGACTGAAGTCCTTCTGGCAGGTTCTCCCATCTCAGCTAAGGAACTCTGTAGTTCTGTCAGAGTGGTCATTGGGTTCCTTCTTGCCCGGTTGCTCAGTTTGGTCGGACGGCCAGCTCTAGGCAGAGTCTGGGTAGTTCCATATTTTTTTCCATTTCCCAATGATGGCAACCACTGTAGAAAGTGTTTTATACCTTTCCCCAGATATATGCCTCAACACAATTCTAACTCGGGGATCTACGGGCAGTTCCTTGGACTTCGTTTCTGCTCTGACATGCACTGTCAACTGTGGAACCTTATATAAACAGGTGTGTTTCTATACTGAACAAAAATATAAACACACCATGTAAAGTGTTGGTCCCATGTTTCATGAGCTGAAATAAAAGATCCAAGAAATGTTCCATATGCACAAAAGGCTTGTTTACTCCCCTGTTAGTGAGCATTTCTCCTTTGCCAAGATAATCCATCTACCTGACAGGTGTGGCATATCAAGAAGATGATTAAACAGCATGATCATTACACCTGTGCACCTTGTGCTGGGGACAATAAAAGGCCACTCTAAAATGTGAATTTTTGTCACAACACAATGCCACAGATGTCTCAAGTTGAGGGAGCGTGCAATTGGAATTCTGACTGCAGGAATGTCCACCAGAGCTGTTGCCAGATAATTTCATTTTTGTTTTACCATAAGCTGCCTCCAATGTCGTTTTAGAGAATTTGCCAGTGCGTCCAACCGGCCTCACAACCGCAGACCACGTGTAACCACGCCAGCCCAAGACCTCCACTTCCGGCTTCTTCACCTGCGAGATCGTCTGAGACCAGCCACCCGGACAGCTGATGAAACTGAAGAGTATTTCTGTCTGTAATAAAGCCCTTATGTGGGGAAAAACTCATTCTGATTGGCTGGGCCTGGCTCCCCAGTGGGTGGGCCTATGCCCCTGCCCAGTCAATTGAAATCAATAGATTAGGGCCTAATGAATTTATTTATAATTGACTGATTTCCTTATATGAACTGTAACTGTAACTCAATTGGCCACAGGTGGACTCCAATCAAGTTGTAGCAACATCTCAAGGATGATCATAGGACATTGGATGCACCTGAGCTCAATTTAGAGTGTCATAGCAAAGGGGTGTGAATACTTATGTAAATTTGATATTTATGTATTTCATTTAATACATTTGCAAAAATATCTAAATGGGGTATTGTCTGTAGATAGGTGTGGGGGAAAAAAACGATTTAATCAATTTTGAATTTAGGCTGTAACACAAGAAAATGTGGAATAAATCAAGCGGTATGAATACTTTCTGAAGGCACTGAATGTGCAGCCAAAATATATTCCTGCCAGCTGGGTGAAAGGGGAGGGAACAAGATGAGGGTGAAATAATACGAACTGTCAAGTGGACATTGGTTCTACTGACTTTACCATATATGCCAAAGGTGAAGCAATAACTGTGTGAAATATCCACTACTTCCAGTTGCCTTCCGTATAGTTTTCTAATATAAAAGGCATACCTCTCTTGCGATGAGATTAAGGGCATCATCCTCGGCCGTCGACCTGTCCTTATTGGGATTTCTTTTACGTCCGGTGCCCTGAGTCCCCATGTCTTGGATTCTGCCCGGTAATTAGGCTACTGGTCCAATTCGTTGAATGTTGAAGAGAAATCCAAAGCACGTCTCAAGGAAAGAAAGTACAACTAGCCTGTCACAATGTTGGGAGGAACATTTGTCAAATCACAAATGACTTGGCAAACCGTTCGTTACCGCTCGCGACATTGGTCATTGGGTTACATCCGCCTTCAAGACCTCTTCCTGTGAGGTTTCTATCCAAAAGCTAAATTGCAACTTTGTAACAAATGTTGCAGTCCTTTGTATCGAATCCGCACATTTGTAACACGTGAGCTGCCCAGAGGAATTCACAAATAGTTGAAAACCTGGTAAACACGCATCATAAAGATAATTTGACTGCAAATATATCTATTCAGATATGGAATCAAAATAATTTAAGAGGCTATGTAAGAAGAAAAAGATATACAAATACTAAAAATCTAACTTATTTTTAATTGTCTCTTTATAAATCCACTTGGTGAACAGCTTGGACAGAGACGCAATGCTGTCAAAATAGGCTTTAAAGCAAATAGATGCTTGATCCGAAAAGTGGTCTGAGGCTTCGTATGACGGGTGTGACGCAATAGCGGAGCCTCCAGAGGCCAAATCAATCTTCGTACCACATCGCCGTGACCTCTCGAATGTTGTGACAATGTGGAGGGCTCCGTATAGCTCCGCATTGACATGATTGGTTGACGGTTGGTGAGGGCGGGATGTCCTTTATAAACACAAACTCACTGTCTTGACAACTTCCTTCACAACAGCTCTGCGCTTCCTCGCGAAACGCGATAAGTGTGAATTCCCTGACTTCTGCAGAGTCCGTATCACCGTAAATGGTGCATGGCCAGTGCAGACATAGATTGACCATGTAGCGACTTTAAAGTTGAGTCAGTCTCGGATGACGCCATGAGCGAAAAAATTTAAATAAATGTTCTGGGGCTCATGCAGGCAGTCAACAAATTGCCATTTGGGCGAGGGATATGGGACTATCGCACTCTCTCACACCCCTCCACTATTTTTAATGATGAGCTTCTAGCGCTAAAAACAAACCTTATCGTGTACTTCTTAAAGGCGTAGACTATGACTAATGGCTATGCATATTTCACAACAATAACATTATATTTGATCCACTTATGTTCAAAAGTGCCAATTTGTTGTGAAAATGATGTTCTATAGAACATTAGTATATTTTTTCCCCCTCCATGTTCATTCAATACATTTCCTATGAAGTATCTTAACAGTGATTGGGGTAGGCCTATTTGTATTTATTTGGAATTATATAATGTGCTTTTCAAGTAATATTCAGATTGTAGACTAGCCATAAACAAAATATGGTAACATTGTAATTTAAAAGGATACTTCAGGAATTTGGCAATGAGGCCCTGTATCTACTTCCCCAGTCATATCAAATCAATCAAATCAACATTTATTGGTTGTGTACACAGATTTTCAGATGTTATCGCAGGTGCAGCGAAATGCTTGTGTTTCTAGCTCCAACCGTGCAGTAATACCTAGCAATAAATAAAACAAATACAGACATAATCCAGAAAAATTACAAATTCTATAGAATGAGCCATGACAAGATTACAGTATATACATATAAAGTGGGTGAAACAGTATGTAAAGATTATTAAAGTGACCAGTGTTCAATGACTCTATGTACATAGGGCAGCAGTCAATAAGGTGCAGGATAGAGTATCGGTTGGTAACTGTCTAGAACAGTGACTAAGGATCAGGGCAGGGTACTGGTGAAGCTAGTGGTGAAGCTGTTTCTCAGTCTCTCGGTCCCAGCTTTGATGGACCTGAACTGTCTCCGCCTTCTAGATGGAAGCGGGGTGAACAGGCCGTGGCTTGGCTGCCTAAGATCCTTGATGATCTTCTTGGCCTTCCTTTACACCAGGTGCTGTAGATGTCCTGAAGGGCAGGCAGTGTGCTCCTGGTGAATCGTTGGGCTGACTGCACCAGCCTCTAGAGAGTCCTGCGGTTGCAGACGTTGCAATTACCGTACCAGGCAGTGACACAGCCCGACAGGACGCTTTCAATTGTGCATCTGTAGAAGTTTGTGGGGTCTTAGGGGCCAAGATTAATTTCGTCAGCCTCCTGAGGTTGAAGAGGTGCTGTTGCACCTTCCTCACTATGCTGTCTGTGTGAAGGGACCGTTTCAGGTTGTCAGGGATGTGCACGCCGAGGAACTTGAAGCTTTTGACCCTCTCAACTGCAGCCCAGATGAACTGATTGATAAATAATGTATATCTCTGTGCAGTATGAAGGAAGCTGCTAACTAGCGCTAGCGCAATTGCTAACGTTAGTTAGCATTAGCTCGCAAAACTACCTCTAACTTATTTCATACTGGACACAGAGAATTAAAAATGCCAAAATCATTGCCAAAATCCTGAAGTATCCCTTTAAATTCTATTGAGTAATGGTTGAGTCCATGTTGCCTTATTTGACTATTATCACTATAGGAAGTCCATTAAACTCATTGACTTGATCATAGAAGTAATAAAACCCAGACAATAACATATTTAGAAGTGTAGTTAAAGTTTTTGGAATCTGGAACACTGTCCATAAACTTGGAAATCTCTCAAAACGTTTGGCTCATAAATCTACTTGGCCTACAAGCAATGCCTCCCTCTGGTGTTGGTCACATGTCTTGCAAGGAACCTGAGAGATATCTAGACTTGAGAGACTTCACTGAATAGACACAGGGTTGAATTAAAAACCATTAAAAACGTGTTCTTAGTTGTAGAGGACTTGTTTCAATACACTATCAAAAATAGGGTTTTTTGTTTAATGGTTTTGATATAATTCCAATCCAATATCACCATACCTGTTTTGCAGGGTAAAACCACACATTTTCCTTCAGGCCAATATTAGGTTTTACCTAAATCTTTCATAACAAACCACATAAAACAACCAGGCCATTAATTCCTGCAGGACATGCAAGTGTATGATATTTGCTGATGGTTGTGTACACGTTTTTGTTTTGTATAATCAACAATAAAGTAGTAACCACCCACTGGGAACAGGTTGACTTGATGTCTGTTCCCAGTGGGAGTCAACTGACTCACTTGTTTTTTGTATTTCACATTGAAACAACCTTCATTGTCGTACTACAGTGCATTCTGAAAGTATTCAGACCCCTTGAATTTTTCCACATTTTGTTACGTTACAGCCGTATTCTAAAATTGATTAAATTGTTTTTTCCCCTCATCAATCTACACACAATACCCCATAATGACAAAGCAAATCAGATTTGTATACAGTTTTGCACATTTATAAAAATAAAAATAAACGGAAATATCACATCACAAGTATTCAGACCCTTTACTCAGTACTTTGTTGAAGCACCTTTGGCAGCAAATATAGCTTCGAGTCTTCTTGGGTATGACGCTACAAGCTTGGCACACCTGTATTTTGGGAGTTTCTCCCATTGTTCTCTGCAGAGCCTCTCAAGCTCTGTCAGGTTGGATGGGGAGTGTCGCTGCACAGCTATTTTCAGGTCTCTCCAGAGATGTTCGATCGGGTTCAAGTCCGGGCTCTGGCTGGGCCTCTCAAGGACATTCAGAGACTTGTCCCAAAGCCACTCCTATGTTGTCTTGGCTGTGTGCTTAGGGTCGTTGTCCTGTTGGAAGGTGAACCTTCGCCCCAGTCTGAGGTCCTGAGCGCTCTGGAGCAGGTTTTCATCAAGGATCTCTCTGTACTTTGCTCTGTTCATCTTTCCCTCGATCCTGACTAGTCTCCCAGTCCCTGCCGCTGAAAAACATCCCCACAGCATGATGTTGCCACCACCATGGTTCACTGTAGGGATGGTGACAGGTTTCATCCAGACGTGACGCTTGGTATTCAGGCCAAAGAGTTCAATCTTGGTTTCATCAGACCAGAGAATCTCATTTCTCATGGTCTGAGAGTCCTTTAGGTGCCTTTAGGCAAACTCATAGCGGGCTGTCATGTGCCATTTTCTGGTACCCTTCCCCAGTTCTGTGCCTCGACGCAATCCTGTCTCGGAGCTCTACGGACAATTCCTTCGACTTCATGGCTTGGTTTTTGCTCTGATATGCACTGTCAACTGTGGGACTACTCAATGGGACAGGCATGAACGGCAACAACACCACAACACAGTGTCTTTAGCTCCCGCTTGACCAACCTGGTCTCAGAGCATTTCGTATTATTCTGTACTTAAATCAGAGACACTCCATTTAATATGATATGTTACATTTCGTATGGTATGTATTAATTTCTTGATGTCCATCACCCATTTTGTATGATATGTTAGGAATTACAATTCATGCAATATGTTACGAATTTGCAAAAAGTACTATATATTACGAACCTGCAAAACGTACAATATGTTACGAATTTGCAAATGTATGATATGTTACAAATTCTAGCTATGTGGTTAACCTTTTCTAAATGGCTAACGTTAGCTGGGTTAGGGTTAAGTTTAGGAGTTAGGTTAAAGGGGAAGGGTCAGCTAAATGGGTTAAGGTTAGGGTTAGGTGAAGGGTTAACTAACATGCTGAGTAGTTGCAAAGTAGCTGAAAAGTAGTAAGTAGTTGATAAGTTGCTAATTAATTAAAATGCTAAAGTTGTCCGTGATGAAATTCGAACTCGCAACCTTTGAATTGCTAGACATTCACGTTATACGTCCACCCATCCACCTCGACCAGCCACCCTATTTTCATTTTTGCCTTAAGTAACCATCTCTCTTATGTAACCATACAAAACGTAACATATCACACTAATTTGAGCGTTACAGATTTACCCTTACTATGTTACGTTTAGTCTATGAGACCATGCTGGTTTGACAAGCACTACTGTCCAACAACAGTGGGGCTACCTACAGTGGTTCTTCCTTTAAAAGTTGTGTTATACTGCAGCACAGCTTGCAGTGTGCTGCGGAATGGTATGCCATGTTGGTGTGCATGAAGTGATAGTATTTTACTGTCAGCCATTGTTGCCATTAATGCTAGTTTGACCACCAGAGGGCATCTTTGAGAAGCTAAGTTATCGAAATGATATGTAGCTGTATGCCTAAGAGTCCAGTTTACTGTAGCTGTTTGAGCATAACTTACTTATTGGCATAAAGGCCTACTTCAATATACTGTATATCAATCAATCATTAATTAATTAGTGCATGCCATCACACAGCATACAAGTCATCCATGTCTTTATACATGTCAAGCATTTCAGTTATAAAACAAAATAACAAAGGGAGCCTTGAATAATTAAACAATGAATAAATCGCAACATGTCGGCAAAAGCCATTGAATTCATTTGACTGTTTTTAATATTGGCTGTACTAGAGACTTTAAAACCTTTTTTTGTTAGAACAGACTATATGGGATTGATTATAATTTGTTTGTAAATTATTATTGTATTTGTTGTGCTGTTTATACTGTTAGAAATTGAGCTCGATTAAATTGAATAATATTTTGGTGTTTCTATTCCAAGAAAAACAAATATGCATTTTACAGTAGCCTATGTAGGCCTCAGAGTTTCCGTCGGGAAAATATGTCTCTGTACAACGTGATCGGTCGGGTGGTAGGGCTAGGCTACTAAGCGACTGTGAGTGAAGAGCAAAATAATCCTAACATTTCCACACCCTAATTGTAGGCTAACCAATACCCAAACGGAGATTCAGTGAAAATAAAAATCTGATTATTTATCAAGACCAGTCCCCATGCTTGTCTCAAAGCAGCGCGAAACGGTACTGAAATAGTTGACCATGCGGGTAGGCTATTGCTTCAAATCCTATTATAACAATTGGAAGACTTTGGGTGTTTCAGTATGCAACAATTTGTTGCCTTCAATTGCATTAACCTACTTTATTCCAATATTTCTGTCATTCAGTGATATTTATTCCCATAGTAATTCGCTATGGATCCATCCAGATGTGGTTAGAACACAGTGTATGTGGTGGGTTATGCAAAGAGATGGGTGAAGTGACATGCCTCGCAAATATCTATGAATATGTTTAAAGTCCCTAAACTCGGCAAGAGACTCTTTACCAGTGCCACCAGATTTTTCTTTCTATTGTTCTTATCTACAGTTGAAGTCGGAAGTTTACATACACTTAGGTTGGAGTCATTAAAACTCGTTAATCAACCACTCCACAAATGTCTTGTTAACAAACTATAGTTTTGGCAAGTCGGTTAGGACATCTACTTTGTGCATGACACAAGTAATTTTTCCAACAATTGTTTACAGACAGATTAATTCACTTATAATTCACTGTATCACAATTCCAGTGGGTCAGAAGTTTACATACACTAAATTGACTGTGCCTTTAAACAGCTTGGAAAATTCCAGAAAATGATGTCATGGATTTAGAAGCTTCTGATAGGCTAATTGACATAAATTGAGTCAATTGGAGGTGTACCTGTGGATGTATTTCAAGGCCTACCTTCAAACTCAGTGCCTCTTTGCTTGAAATCATGGGAAAATCAAAAGAAATCAGCCAAATAAATGGTAGACCTCCACAAGTCTGGTTCATCCTTGGGAGCAGTTTCCAAACGCCTGAAGGTACCACGTTTATCTGTACAATCAATAGTACGCATGTATAAACACCATGGGACCACGCAGCCATCATACCGCTCAGGAAGGAGACGCGTTCTGTCTCCTAGAGATGAACGTACTTTGGTGCGAAAAGTGCAAATCAATTCCAGAATAACAGCAAAGGACCTTGTGAAGATGCTGGAGGAAACAGGTACAAAAGTATCTATATCCACAATAAAACGAGTCCTATATTGACATAACCTAAAAGGCCGCTCAGCAAGGAGGAAGCCACTGCTCCAAAACAACCATAAAAAAGCCAGACTACGGTTTACAACTGCACATGGGGACAAAGATTGTACTTTTTGGAGAAATGTCCTCTGGTCTGATTAAACAAAAATAGAACTGTTTGGCCATAATGACCATTGTTATGTTTGGAGGAAAAAGGGGAACGCTTGCAAGCCGAAGAACACCATCTCAACCGTGAAGCACGGGGGTGGCAGCATCATGCTGTGGGGGTGCTTTGCTGCAGGAGGGTCTGGTGCACTTCACAAAATAGATGGCATCATGAGGAAGGAAAATGATGTGGATATATTGAAGCAACATCTCAAGACATCAGTCAGGAAGTTAAAACTTGGTCGCAAATGGGTCTTCCAAATGGACAATGACCCCAAGCATACTTCCAAAGTTGTGGCAAAATGGCTTAAGGACAACAAAGTCAAGGTATTGGAGTGGCCATCACAAAGCCCTGACCTCAATCGTATAGAAAATGTGTGGGCAGAACTGAAAAAGCGTGTGCGAGCAAGGAGGCCTACAAACCTGACTCAGTTACACCAGCTCTGTCAGGAGGAATGGGCCAAAATTCACCCAACTTATTGTGGGAAGCTTGTGGAAGGCTACCCAAAACATTTGACCCAAGTTAAACAATTTAAAGGCAATGATACCAAATACTAATTGAGTTTATGTCAACTTCTGACCCACTGGGATGTGATGAAAGAAATAAAAGCTAAAATAAAAAATTTTCTCTACTATTATTCTGACATTTCACATTCTTAAAATAAAGTGGTGGTCCTAACTGACCTAAGATATGGAATTTTTACTAGGATTAAATGTCAGGAATTGTGAAAAACTGAGTTTAATTTGGCTAAGGTGTGTGTAAACTTCCCACTTCAACTGTATTCGGTAACATTCCACAAGTAAATGTAATAAATAAAACACCATTAAATAGCTCAGGTATTGAAAATATGTTAAACTTTAATTTGTATTTCTTTTTAAATCTGTGCTTAGTAGTGGAGGCTTCATGGCTTCGTCATCAACTTGTTAATTTAGGAGACATCACTTGGGCATATTCAGTCAACATATATTTTAAGAATATAATGGAATATAACAGACCATTTTCATTTATCTTAGAATAAAAACCTTACAGTGTAACAACAGTTTTAGTAAGTAATAAGTTACGGTCCAGTTACAGCTTCTCTGACAAAGTACAGTGGGAAAAAAAAGTATTTAGTCAGCCACCAATTGTGCAAGTTCTCCCACTTAAAAAGATGAGAGAGGCCTGTAATTTTCATCATAGGTACACGTCAACTATGACAGACAAAATGAGGAAAAAAATACAGAAAATCACATTGTAGGATTTTTAATGAATTTATTTGCAAATTATGGTGGAAAATAAGTATTTGGTCAATAACAAAAGTTTCTCAATACTTTGTTATATACCCTTTGTTGGCAATGACACAGGTCAAACGTTTTCTGTAAATCTTCACAAGGTTTTCATACACTGTTGCTGGTATTTTGGCCCATTCCTCCATGCAGATCTCCTCTAGAGCAGTGATGTTTTGGGGCTGTCGCTGGGCAACACAGACTTTCAACTCCCTCCAAATATTTTCTATGGGGTTGAGATCTGGAGACTGGCTAGGCCACTCCAGGACCTTGAAATGCTTCTTACGAAGCCACTCCTTCGTTGCCCGGGCGGTGTGTTTGGGATCATTGTCATGCTGAAAGACCCAGCCACGTTTCATCTTCAATGCCCTTGCTGATGGAAGGAGGTTTTCACTCAAAATCTCACGATACATGGCCCCATTCATTCTTTCCTTTACACGGATCAGTCGTCCTGGTCCCTTTGCAGAAAAACAGCCCCAAAGCATGATGTTTCCACCCCCATGCTTCACAGTAGGTATGGTGTTCTTTGGATGCAACTCAGCATTCTTTGTCCTCCAAACACGACGAGTTGAGTTTTTACCAAAAAGTTCTATTTTGGTTTCATCAGACCATATGACATTCTCCCAATCCTCTTCTGGATCATCCAAATGCACTCTAGCAAACTTCAGACGGGCCTGGACATGTACTGGCTTAAGCAGGGGGACACGTCTGCACTGCAGGACTTGAGTCCCTGGCGGCGTAGTGTGTTACTGATGGTAGGCTTTGTTACTTTGGTCCCAGCTCTCTGCAGGTCATTCACTAGGTCCCCCCGTGTGGTTCTGGGATTTTTGCTCACCGTCTTTGTGATCATTTTGACCCCACGGGGTGAGATCTTGCGTGGAGCCCCAGATCGAGGGAGATTATCAGTGGTCTTGTATGTCTTCCATTTCCTAATAATTGCTCCCACAGTTGATTTCTTCAAACCAAGCTGCTTACCTATTGCAGATTCAGTCTTCCCAGCCTGGTGCAGGTCTACAATTTTGTTTCTGGTGTCCTTTGACAGCTCTTTGGTCTTGGCCATAGTGGAGTTTGGAGTGTGACTGTTTGAGGTTGTGGACAGGTGTCTTTTATACTGATAACAAATTCAAACAGGTGCCATTAATACAGGTAACGAGTGGAGGACAGAGGAGCCTCTTAAAGAAGAAGTTACAGGTCTGTGAGAGCCAGAAATCTTGCTTGTTTGTAGGTGACCAAATACTTATTTTCCACCATAATTTGCAAATAAATTCATAAAAAATCCTACAATGTGATTTTCTGGATTTTTTTTCTCAATTTGTCTGTCATAGTTGACGTGTACCTATGATGAAAATTACAGGCCTCTCTCATCTTTTTAAGTGGGAGAACTTGTACAATTGGTGGCTGACTAAATACTTTTTTCCCCCACTGTATAAACAAAAAAAAGTGTATTTGTTTTACTATGCGTGCGGGTCAGAGGAAGAGCAATCAAAACGATTTTTTAAATTATTTATTAGCCTAGTGGATATAAGTATTTTAGGCATATCATGTGAATTAGGCCTCATGTAAAATCATTGTCAAAAGCGCAAGACAAACAGGTGCTGTTAGATTACAATATAATTTATCTGCCAGTTTGGAACAGTGTAAACAATACTAAATAAAGTATAAGTAATACCACAGAGTCTGTTCTAATGAAAAAAACAATTGTAAAGTCTTTAATACAGCATAGCAAAGTTTAAAAACAGCCGGTTGTGAAATTCCTTTATCCGACATTTTGCGGTTGCATGAGGCTTGTTGATCACAGAATCAGTACAGTGAGGGAAAAAAGTATTTGATCCCCTGCTGATTTTGTACGTTTGCCCACTGACAAAGAAATGATCAGTCTATAAATTTAATGGTAGGTTTATTTGAACAGTGAGAGACAGAATAACAACAAAAAAATCCAGAAATACGCATGTCAAAAATGTTATAAATTGATTTGCATTTTAATGAGGGAAATAAGTATTTGACCCCCTCTCAATCAGAAAGATTTCTGGCTCCCAGGTGTCTTATATACAGGTAATGAGCTACAGCTACTTTCGTTTGAATTATTATGTGGATTATAATAAATTCATATATTTGTAGGGGTTGATGCATTTTTTGTTAGGGTAAATCTGGTCTGTTATATTGAGTTAGAAATGTAAAACTTTAGAGTACTTAAGCATTGAGTACATTGCAAGTTTGCCCTTTTTTGGCCTTTAGGCTACACTTTACAATAGGACTCAACTCTGACTGACCGCAGCATCTATCGGTAGTCTAAACTGTGGCACAAATTGGGGGATTTTTCACACCTAGCCGAGTTATTAGACAAACCTTTTGTAAATTAATGAAGGTGTGAATGTTTCAGTCAGTCTCTCCCCTATTGCACTAGAGTCCTGCATCAGGCAAAAAAAAATCAGCTGGCGGGTGGTCCCGGAGTTGAGAGAGAACTTGGGTAAATACAATGGTGCAATACACTTGACATGTGGACTGACGATTTTCGAAAAATAGGATACTTGGGCCTTAAAGCCCATTACATAAACAAAGAGTGGATGTTAGCCACCACGGAGTGGGAGAGTGCAGCTCAAACCTGCAGATAACGTAAGGCCAGCTATTGTGAAAGAATACTTGTGGATCTTGTTGATTTCCTCTATCGCTTCAAGAAGCCTACTGTCCACCTGGTAATTGCGTGGTTCCAAAGGATAAAGCTTCACCTTCAGATGGATGTGTGGTTTCAGAGAGAAGCCAGATGCGAGCCTGCAACCAGGCACAGTGGATGACATCCTTTTCCTGCACAGCAATTTGAAGAAATCCAGTGATAAATGGACTGTTTTTGATGTTATTGTTTTACTACAGTGGGGAAATTTTTTATTTAGTCAGCCACCAATTGTGCAAGTTCTCCCACTTAAAAAGATGAGAGAGGCCTGTAATTTTCATCATAGGTACAGAAAATCACATTGTAGGATTTTTTATGAATTTATTTGCAAATTATGGTGAAAAATAAGTATTTGGTCAATAACAAAAGTTTCTCAATACTTTGTTATATACCCTTTGTTGGCAATGACACAGGTCAAACGTTTTCTGTAAGTCTTCACAAGGTTTTCACACACTGTTGCTGGTATTTTGGCCCATTCCTCCATGCAGATCTCCTCTAGAGCAGTGATGTTTTGGGGCTGTCGCTGGGCAACACGGACTTTCATCTCCCTCCAAAGATTTTCTATGGGGTTGAGATCTGGAGACTGGCTAGGCCACTCCAGGACCTTGAAATGCTTCTTACGAAGCCACTCCTTCGTTGCCCGGGCGGTGTGTTTGGGATCATTGTCATGCTGAAAGACCCATCCACGTTTCATCTTCAATGCCCTTGCTGATGGAAGGAGGTTTTCACTCAAAATCTCACGATACATGGCCCCATTCATTCTTTCCTTTACACGGATCAGTCGTCCTGGTCCCTTTGCAGAAAAACAGCCCCAAAGCATGGATGTTTCCACCCCCATGCTTCACAGTAGGTATGGTGTTCTTCGGATGCAACTCAGCATTCTTTGTCCTCCAAACACGACGAGTTGAGTTTTTACCAAAAAGTTCTATTTTGGTTTCATCTGACCATATGACATTCTCCCAATCCTCTTCTGGATCATCCAAATGCACTCTAGCAAACTTCAGACGGGCCTGGACATGTACTGGCTTAAGCAGGGGGACACGTCTGGCACTGCAGGATTTGAGTCCCTGGCGGCGTAGTGTGTTACTGATGGTAGGCTTTGTTACTTTGGTCCCAGCTCTCTGCAGGTCATTCACTAGGTTCCTCTGTGTGGTTCTGGGATTTTTGCTCACCGTTTTTGTGATCATTTTGACCCCACGGGGTGAGATCTTGCATGGAGCCACAGATCGAGGGAGATTATCAGTGGTCTTGTATGTCTTCCATTTCCTAATAATTGCTCCCACAGTTGATTTCTTCAAACCAAGCTGCTTACCTATTGCAGATTCAGTCTTCCCAGCCTGGTGCAGGCCTACAATTTTGTTTCTGGTGTCCTTTGACAGCTCTTTGGTCTTGGCCATAGTGGAGTTTGGAGTGTGACTGTTTGAGGTTGTGGACAGGTGTCTTTTACACTGATAACAAGTTCAAACAGGTGCCATTAATACAGGCAATGAGTGGAGGACAGAGGAGCCTCTTAAAGAAGAAGTTACAGGTCTGTAAGAGCCAGAAATCTTGCTTGTTTGTGGGTGACCACTTATTTTCCACCATCATTTGCAAATAAATTCATTAAAAATCCTACAATGTGATTTTCTGGATTTTTTTCCCTCAATTTGTCTATCATAGTTGACGTGTACCTATGATGAAAATTACAGGCCTCTCTCATCTTTTTAAGTGGGAAACTTGCACAATTGGTGGCTGACTAAATACTTTTTTCCCCCACTGTATATTTATGTTTTGTCTAATATTAGAAGGCTCTTTAAAGCGATTTGAGTTGTCAATGTGCTGCATTGCATTGTGTAAAAAAAAAAAAAAATTAATGGCATGGTTTATTTTTAGCCCAATGTTGAATAGACATGCAGACAAATTAATTAATGCCAAATTAATTACTGTCTGTAGTCATAAAAACAATTAGGCAAAATAAATTGATATTATTTGGTTGGGTAACTGATCGGCTCTCGGAACTCATTAAGAGGCGGCTTCTATTTTCAATATAATCATTCATTCAGAAGGTTAAACCCATAGGTCTTAGGCCTGCAGTAAATTAAATTAGATTACCAGGTTCATTTTTCATTAGGTTATAATAATCTATGCCTTCTGGGAATGTTATAAAGTCCAAAAGTTATGGGTGGAGTTAGAAAGTTGGCTGTAAGAAGTATTACAATGGAAATTAACTTTAAATCCGCCTGTCCGCATATTTCAAGACATGGCATATAAGGGTGCAGTGAGATGGGTTGGACGATACATTTCTCATCAATTATCTTGAAAAAAACGTATACTTAAAAACTGAAAATCAATCAATGTCAGCCTTTATCTAAATCTTCAAAGTGTGTGTGGGCAACGGCGAGAAACAAAATGGTGCAGTTTGAGGGCATGTGGCGGAGAGTGATGCGGGCGCTGGAGATTGGGGGGTGTGCAGGTGGGTCTGGGTAGGTGTGATGTAGTTGTTGTTTGTATGTGTATGTTTTGTATTGTCTAAAAAGATACAATTAAATCGTACAAAAAAAATGTAATTAGGAAAAATGACAAGCTTGCAACACGTGTCTGATTATTCATTATGAATAGGATTTATTTACGTTCTTCATTGTAACCACAATGTCACAAGTAATTGAACACACACAACATGAGCAGATTAACTTGGTCAAAACATTTCTTTAATAAAGACTATCAGAAAGAATGTTGGTACTTATTTATTTTGATCCAAAGCCATGAATGAGTGAGTCACTCAGCTTTATGCTGACAAATATAGCTTTATGCTGTGAAATAGCCTATTAAATAGGCCAAGCCTAAACAAATATATTAAATTGCCTAAATAGTACATTTCATAAATAAATGAAGTAGCTCAGGTCTTGAAAATATGGGGAACCTTGTTTCCCTCCCTATCCTCGCTGAACTCTCTTTCATTCCGTTTCTTCACATCAGCAAAGAAGGACTCACTTTACATAGAGGGGCTATCACTCTTTCACACTGTGGTAAATAAAGCCAGTTTGTTATTTAGAATTATTTCTGTCTGTTTTTAGAGGGACAGAAACCAAAAGCCCACCGTGCCTATTTTTCGAAAATCGTCAGTCCACATGTCAAGTGTAATTGCGCCATTGTATTTATCCAAGTTCTCTCAACTCCGGGACCACCCGCCAGCTATTTTTTGTTGTTGTTGCCTGATACAGGACTCTAGTGCCAGAGAAGAGAGACTCTTGGACTGAAACATTCACACCTCCATTAATTTACGAAAAGGTAGTCAATTTGTGCCACAGTTCAGACTACCGATAGATCAGCGTTCTAACTCCCCCTTGTGATAGTGTGGTGCAGTGACATAATTACGCAATTTACCACAATCTGCCACCATCTACCACAAATGGTCGCGGCATAAGCTCGAAGGTTTTAATTGAGGAACCACTGTAGTAGCCAATATCAGGGTGACAGTCACAGTAAGCACAGTAAAAACAGTACACCGATCATCAATACTTTTAATCAAAAATAAATAATTGTCAGTTTTATAACTGAACATTTACAATTATTTGTGTAAAACTAACAAATATGTCTCAGACTCAAGCAGAAGTCCAAACTCTCCCGATATGGTAGCTCAAATGTATGGTTGTTGGGTGGTAAGAAACGGAAGAAAAAAACAGCTCAATCAAAACCGTCTAACCTATAGCAGAGCGCTTTCGACACACTCACTCCTTTCCACACGCCCACTATTTTCCTTTCGACACACCCACTCGCCCATACTGCACTTGTAGCTGCTCTCTCTTTGTCTCTGGGGAACAAGTCTCATACACTGTAGTAGTATTTTCTTTCAAAACCACAAGCTAAGTTGTCTCGCTGGTATATTTTTTCATGAACATTTTTTGCCATGCTGTTTTGGTAAAAAAATATTTATTTCATAAGGTTGCCAAAGTCACTGCTTATAACTTCCTGTGTGTATCAGGGGATGTGGATTACATTTCAATACTGTTACTGTTACTACCTCAGAGATCTGGTTGAGGAAAGTTGCCTCAGGGTAGGTTACTGTATGTCTTTATTCTACCTGGTGTCACAGTATATTCTGTCCCCCTCCAAAGTGCCTACCTCACCCAGATGGTGTGTCTGAATGATGTCACACTTCGCTTTTAGATCTGGGATACTCCAGAGGAGCCCACGATGCACTGGTGGTGTACGACATCAGCAAACAGGTAAAACGAACACGCACATGCACAAAGGCACACACACAAACACACACTGGATGTAGATTACATGTGCGCATACCTAATGCATGCGTGTGTGTGTGTGTGTTTAGGAGAGCTTCATAAGGTTCCAGATGTGGCTTAAGGAGCTGGAGAAGCACTGTATCCCAGGATCCATCGTGATGGTTCTACTAGGGATCAAGGGGGACCTTTCAGAGCTGCGCCAGGAGACATTACAGGTACTGTACTCACTGTATACAAACAACACACACACACATACATGTACACACTCTTGCATAGTCACACTTGCACCCACCCTCATAACACATCCACATACACTGTACATGTAACAGCACACAAACACATTCTGTAGGGAGACTATAGGGAGTCATACATATGTCGCACGTGGATATTGACTGCATTCCTATATGATGACGATTCTGACATAAACATCCCTTCCCCCATCCTACAAACCTATACACATTGTACTGTACTTTCACATTGGTCACCACGTGTCAGCAATGCAACTTCCCACTCATATTCGATTACTATTTGATCCTCTCTATTTATTTCATAGGAAGGACATAGTCTTGCCATTGACAGAGGCTTGCTTTTTATGGAGACCTTGGTCAAGTCAGGGAATCAAGTCAGTGAACTGATGCTGGCTATTGGTAAGTAGTTGGGCATCTGTAAGAATTGTCATTGTACTCAATATATATATATTATAATATTTCCCAATTTCTGTTCTTTGATATTCAAAATTGCGACATAAAATGTTTTCTAACAGCTTTGAATGTGTAGGTCTGAAGATAGACCACTAGAGAGCAGCAGATACAGACAGAAACATATATATTGGACCCTTATGTGTGTTGTATGTGTATGTGTGTGTGTGTGTGTTGTTGTTGTGAAGAGAGATTGTTGCGTTCCCCAGTTTCTATGTTGTGGTTTGTGTATTTACATGTAGGTATTTCAGGAAATGGGTTCCTGAAATTCCCCAACAAGCAGCTGATTGGTTAAAAACATTGATAATTGGAGAGCTAACACCGCACCCTCGTCAGGACGCAGCTGTCTCCAATTTAACAACTCCTCCTGAAGCTATATATGCCCCAGTTGCTTAGAAAAGGCAGGAAAAAGGGGAACTAATTGCTGAGAGGTACAGCATGTTGGTTATATGCTAAGAGTTGGTATGTACTATGTTGTTGTTGCTCTGAGAACCAATTATAATGTTTTGTGTTAGTTTGTGGCTCAGAGTTTCTATAATGTCCTGAGTTAGTTTTTTCTCAGGTTTTTGTTGTGAACCAGTTTATGCTATTTTTGTTTCTTTTGTTCCCAAGGGGGGAAGGGGAAGGCACCTAGGGAGTGCTTAGGCAAGAGGCCCGCGGGCATACATTACCCGTAGAAGTTGACTGTCTATAAACACTAGGAAAGACCTGGGCGGACCATCCCTTGTATTTTGGTTAGTGCACCAGGTGGTGCTAGTTCAGTAAGTAGTGGGTAGGCAGGTAAGGTAGGAGAGGGGGCTTTGATATTTACTTTCTTTGCTTTGGTTCCGTCCAGCCCCTTTTCCCCAAACTTACCGTGCGAAGGAATAAATTCCCTGTTAATGGTATTCTCTGCCTTTTGTCATCCTTACTCACACCTACAGTCCCATACCTCTTTCACACCACGGAGAGTTGAGTTGTAGCAGGGTGTTGCGTTCCCTCTTCCGAGAGGCGTGAGTAACAGAGATGATAAGATTACAGACCCTAATGGAACTGCAGTTCCCCCATGACCTTTTAGTTTGCTCACCCGAATGTGAAATCCTTAAGGGAAGAGGAGAAACTATGTTCAAAGATTTAAGGTTAACCTAAATCGAACCTTGCCTTATTTGTACAAGAGAACTCTTTGGGAATGTTAAAGTGCATCCGATTGCCCTTACCAATATCTTTTACTTTGTGCATCTTTGTATATTTTCTGTATCTTTTACTTATGTGCAGTGCATTCGGAAAGTATTCAGACCCTTTCTCTTTTTCCACATTTGTGACTTGTTTCAGGAAACTAGGCATATGTCGCGCGGCATTTGAACGTAAACTTTCTTTAAAAATCAAAATACGTTTTTTTGGCAGAAATGCCTTCTGGAACATGTGAACTTTAATGTGCCTTAATAACAAACTTGTATGCCATCTGTAAATACAAATACGTTTGTTAAATTATGAGCCTAGTTGGTTTAGCCACGGAAAAAGACAGCAACTCATCTCTCGGCATGTCCAGCCCACTCAATATCTCAGCCAAGCATCGCTAGCGGGAGTTCGGATTTGTCTGCCATGTAGCAGACTTCTGTCTATAACATGAGCTGGTCAGTATGTGTAGGTAATCCTTTCTAACACAGTTTTTTTTAAAAGATATCACGTAGTAGAACTGCATAAGTGTTGCTCTCCACTTTCTAGAGTTTTGAAATCAGTGGAATTATAGTATGATGGCTAAGGAGATGGAGAATATTCTGGCATTTGATTGCAAATATGCAGACGGAGTCGAAAAGAGAACACACAGAAGGCTGTTGTATAAAACACCTGTCTCCGGATTACATCTTCAAACTAAGGGCAACAATGGCATTCGTGACAGAGGGAGAAGCGTCCATCCATGTATAAGGGTAAGATAGTCTAGCTAGCTAGCTACATTTTCAGATATTACACGTTTCTAATTATGTCAGAAAGTATTTTCATTTCAAGTTAAAGTGTACTGTTAGCTAGCTAGCTAACGTTAGCAGGCTGGCTCGCTAGCTAACATTACGTGTGTGATCTGTGTAGTAATATTATTCGTATCTCAGAGCCATTTGCATTGCTAGTTATAGCCTAACCTGGTTGGTTAGCTACCTGCAGATTCATGCGTTGGGATTACGGTTAATTGTTTAGCTAGCTAGCTAGCTAGCTACATGTCTAAACAAAAGACTCCACTATGCAATTAACTATTTCAATAGAATGTTCATGATGTCACTGTGACAACTGTCGATAGACGTAGCTGGTAAATTCACTCTGCCTGTCTACCCCGATTTCAGAGCAATCTCATCTGAGTGTGCCAGAGCACAGAATAACTGACGAATTTACGAACGCTCGACACCCGTTGAATATGGTCAGCGTCAGTAAACGTTGGCAAAAAGCATAATTAAATTGTTGCAAGCAGCACAGTTGCAGTCACCAACGCTCTGGATAACATAAAAACAGCCTAACCAGCTCTTCTAGGGCGAGTAAAATGGTCAGAGTGAGTTGTTCTCTCATTTGTGTCTGGAAGTAGCTAGCAAGCTAGCCAACATTAGCTAGTTAGCTTGGGTGCTTGACTGCTGTTGTTAGGTCAGAACACTCGGATCAACCCTACTCCTCGTCCAGTGTGTGCTCTGAATGCTCAGAGAGCGAAACGCTCTGAATTTACAAACGGACAATCTGACAACGCTCTGAGTTTACGAATGCACAGAGCACACTCTGGCACTCTAGATTACATTTAGGAACACACCCGTAGTATAAGCCAGCATTAGTCTTGAAATCTTTGGTTGTTTAGTACATAGCCTCACATGTGACTCCTTAAAGAGATGGGTGGGGCTAAAGCGTAAGAGGCTGTGAACGATGCTGAATGTGTGTAGACAAAGAAGAGCTCTCCAGTAGGTTCCAAAACATTCAAGGGCCATTTTCTCAAAAGTGAGGTTACAAGTACATCGACTTTCAAAGCAGAATTACTTTCCCATTGTTCCTCAACGGTAGTGTATGATATACCATTTTATAGCTCTGAGTCTCTACTTTTATCCAATGTAAAAAACACCATTTCAAATGTTGCTATATAAGACCGAATCGAGCTGGTCGGTCACATTTTGTTACGTTACAGCCTTATTCTAAAATTGATTAAATACATGTTTTTCCTCATCAATCTACACACAATACCCCATAATGACAAAGTGAAAACAGGTTTTTAGAAATGTTTGCAAATATAAGGTCCAACAGTTGACAGTGCATGTCAGAGCAAAAACCAAGCCAAGAGGTCGAAGGAATTGTCTGTAGAGCTTGTGTCGAGGCACAGATCTGGGGAAGGGTACCAAAAAATGTATGCAGTATTTAAGGTCCCCAAGAACACAGTGGCCTCCATCATTCTGAAATGGAAGAAGTTTGGAACAACTAAAACTCTTCCTAGAGCTGGCCGCCTGAGGAGAAGGGCCTTGGTCACGGAGGTGACCAAGAACCCGATGGTCACTCTGACAGAGCTCTGTGTGGTGATGGGAAAACTTTCCAGAAGGACAACCATCTCTGCAGCACTCCACCAATCAGGCCTTTATGGTAGAGTGGCCAGATGGAAGTCACTCCTCAGTAAAAGACACATGACAGCCCACTTGGAGTTTGCCAAAAGGCACCAAAAGAACTCTCAGACCATGAGAAACAAGATTTGCTGGTCTGATGAAACCAAGATTGAACTCTTTGGCCTGAATACCAAGCATCACGTCTGGAGGAAACCTGACACCATCCCTACAGTGAAGCATGGTGGTGGCAGCATCATGCTGTAGGGATATTTTTCAGCGGCAGGGACTGGGAGACTAGTCAGGATCGAGGGAAAGATGAACAGAGTAAAGTACAGAGAAATCCTTGATGAAAACCTGCTCCAGAGCGCTCAGGACCTCAGAGTGGGGCAAAGGTTTACCTTCCAACAGGACAACATAGGAGTGGCTTTGCGACAAGTCTCTGAATGTCCTTGAGTGGCCCAGCCACAACCTGGACTTGAACCCGATCGAACATCTCTGGAGAGACCTGAAAATAGCTGTGCAGCGACGCTCCCAATCCAACCTGACAGACCTTGAGAGGATCTGTAGAGAAGAATGGGAGAAACTCCCCAAATACAGGTGTGCCAAGCTTGTAGCATCATACCCAAGAAGATTAGAGGCTGTAATCACTGCCAAAGGTGCTTCAACAAAGTACTAAGTAAAGGGTCTGAATATTTATGTAAATGTGATATTTCAGTTTCTTTTCAATATACATTTGCAAAAATGTCTAAAAACCAGTTTTTGCTTTGTCATTATGGAGTATTGTGTGTAGATTGATGAGGGGGGAAAAACAATTTAATCAATTTTAGAATACGGCTATAACGTCACAAAATGTGGAAAAAGTGAATGGAACATTAAAGATAATTGAGTCTTGATAAGGCACCAATCGTATCTTTGACCGTGATTGCCCGTGGACAAACCTCCTAACCAGACTCTAAAACGTACCATCTGAAAAAGAGAAGGGTTATGGCATAAACCACAAAAAATACATATTTTGAGAATGGTGCTGTGTAACTGCTAATGCCAAGTCAATAGACAGTGCTTACCCATAATAGTCAGGGAGAGGAACCAATATTAAAAGAATATAGCCTCTCTGATGTTCATAACAGAAATGCAACGACAAAGTTGTGCCGGACAAATACATTTCAGTTTGTTGACAATGCTAATCTCGGATGGTGTCAGTATGAATTTGACTGAGCATACTTTGAGGCTTAAAGACCCAGTGCAGTCAATATTTTTTTTTTTCCTGTATTTTATATCATATTGTACAACAGCTGACAAAACTAACACTGTGAAAGTTTGAAACAATTTGACCAGTGTTATTTCCTGATAGTTGCTGGTTGAAAATACAGTCTACACAGGACCTTTTTAATCAGCAGGTTGCATGGGCGGGACTTTCGGATTTCCATGGTTACATCACCATGCGGTAAATTGGTTAATAGTCCAATAACCAAGAGAGTTCCAAACCTTTCTGCCAATAACAGCTAGTTTTCAGTTTTCCCCTCCCCACTCAGACCACTCACAGATATTTCTAGCAAAATTCTGTCTTGAGAAATAGTTTTTAGCTAGAAAGCTATTTTTGCTAATTTCAATGGTAATCTATTAAACTGAAGTACCTAATTGTAACCCAGAAATGATTTGATGATATAAAAACGGCTGCATTGGGCTTTTAAATAAAGGCAGATATTCAACGGATACCAATTAGATACAGTGTCCCTCTGTACCCCCAGAGCCAAGCCCAGAAGAATGATCCTGAGGGAGCTGGGTGGGTCGTATTCATTATGGCACATGAGCCTCTGTCAAATGAAATACATGTGTGTGTCAAAAATGTATACCATGACACAAACAATATCACTGCCTGTGTGTGAAAGTGTCAGTGTTTATGTATGTACTATACACATGCGTGAGTGTGTGTACTGATTATGTGTATGTGTGGGTTAGAGTGTGAATCTGCCTCTTTCGAGTGGCAATCTACAGCCATAGCAGACATTGACAGATGTTCTTGAACCCAAAGAAAGTTTGTGTGTGTGTGTGTGTGTGTTTGTGCATGTGTGTGTGTGCAGAGAGAGCCTGTTCATCGTTATGTTTTACTGGCATCAGTCTATATTCTATGATGTTAGAAGTACAGTCCCTCCCACAGAGTCCCACCACTTTGCATCAGCATGGGACTCCATCTATTCCAATATTTGTGCTTTTATTTGTTCTCCTGTCTTCTCAAGACACTCAAGCAGTATTTTCTCCCAGGATCGTTCCAAGTTTCCAGCAGAAGGCTGCATCTTATTTCTTGCTGATTGAAAACATGGGTAAACATTGGCTTAAGAATGACTATCGAAAGAGAGATATGGGATTTAAATATAGAATATGGGATTTAGTTGACAGAGAACAAGCTTCTGAAGCGCCAAATGGACTGCTGGGTTGTGTTCATTAGGGCACGCAATAGAAAATGAAAAAATTGTTTTTTTTGCAATTGAAAACCAAAATGAGCGTTTCTTATTGGATATGTCCCGGTAGTGCCTCCTTGTTTCAGTCCGTTTTCTTCCATTTGGTGCCTAATGAGCACGTCCCTGGTCTTCATTGTGTTTAGGCACATTTCTTCTCTTTACAACAGGAGTATAGCCTACCTGGCTGGCATGAAAATGAACCATGGAAAAAGCATCCTCCATATGCTATATAAGTGCATAGATGACATGTATTTTTTTCCCCTGTCCCTGTTCGAGACAGGTGCATGATAATGGTCCATTCTAAATCAAAACAAATTTCACACATATATTATTTAGTATATGTAAAGACAAGATTACAACAAGAATAGTCTGATGGGTGACAATATTAGCCTATCACTTGTGAATTATATACAGTGAGGGGAAAAAAGTATTTGATCCCCTGCTGATTTTGTACGTTTGCCCACTGACAAAGACATGATCAGTCTATAATTTTAATGGTAGGTTTATTTGAACAGTGAGAGACAGAATAACAACAACAAAAATCCAGAAAAACACATGTTATAAATTGATTTGCATTTTAATAAGGGAAATAAGTATTTGACCCCTCTGCAAAACATGACTTAGTACTTGGTGGCAAAACCCTTGTTGGCAATCAGAGGTCAGACGTTTCTTGTAGTTGGCCACAAGGTTTGCAAACATCTCAGGAGGGATTTTGTTCCACTCCTCTTTGCAGATCTTCTCCAAGTCATTAAGGTTTCGAGGCTGACGTTTGGCAACTCGAACCTTCAGCTCCCTCCACAGATTTTCTATGGGATTAAGGTCTGGAGACTGGCTAGGCCACTCCAGGACCTTAATGTGCTTCTTCTTGAGCCACTCCTTTGTTGCCTTGGCCATGTGTTTTGGGTCATTGTTATGCTGGAATACCCTTTCACGACCCATTTTCAATGCCCTGGCTGAGGGAAGGAAGTTCTCACCCAAGATTTGACGGTACATGGCCCCGTCCATCGTCCCTTTGATGCGGTGAAGTTGTCCTGTACCCTAAGCAGAAAAACACCCCCAAAGCATCATGTTTCCACCTCCATGTTTGACGGTGGGGATGGTGTTATTGGGGTCATAGGCAGCATTCCTCCTCCTCCAAACACGGCAAGTTGAGTTGATGCCAAAGAGCTCGATTTTGGTCTCATCTGACCACAACACTGTCACCCAGTTCTCCTCTGAAACATTCAGATGTTCATTGGCAAACTTCAGACGGGCCTGTATATGTGCTTTCTTGAGCAGGGGGACCTTGCGGGCGCTGCAGGATTTCAGTCCTTCACGGCGTAGTGTGTTACCAATTGTTTTCTTGGTGACTATGGTCCCAGCTGCCTTGAGATCATTGACAAGATCCTCCCGTGTAGTTCTGGGCTGATTCCTCACCGTTCTCATGATCATTGCAACTCCACGAGGTGAGATCTTGCATGGAGCCCCAGGCCGAGGGAGATTGACAGTTATTTTGTGTTTCTTCCATTTGCGAATAATTGCACCAACTGTTGTCCCTCATTAAAATGCAAATCAATTTATAACATTTTTGACATGCGTTTTTCTGGATTTTTTTGTTGTTATTCTGTCTCTCACTGTTCAAATAAACCTACCATTAAAATTATAGACTGATCATTTCTTTGTCAGTGGGCAAAGGTACAAAATCAGCAGGGGATCAAATACTATTTTCCCTCACTGTATTATCACTTGTGAATGATGCCCAGCTTGTGTGCAGTAAGGCAAAAAACCCATGCCTTTTGTTTGCGACTTTTTCAAATCACAGTCTCACACCTTATGTATCCTAGCCCATAGGCCTATATGTTTTGATAAATCAGATCAAATCTAATGTTATTTGCCACATGTGCCGACTACAACAGGTGTAGACGTTACAGTGAAATGCTTACTTACAAGCCCTTAACCAACAATGCAGCTTTAAGAAAATAAAAGTGTTAAGTAAAAAATTGATAAGTAAAAAATAATTAAAGAGCAGCAGTAAAATAAAATAACAGTAGGGAGGCTATATACAGGGGATACCGGTACAGAGTCAATGGGTGTGGCACCGGTTAGTCGAGATAATTGAGGTGATATGTACATGTGTGTAGGTTTGTATCACAACTAAAGTGGCCAAATAACTTCTTAAAATGAAGCACATTAATCCACTTTACAAAGGGTGTAGAGCCTAACTGGCATACATAAGCAGCACGTGAGTTTCAAGTTTGGGGAAGATAATATTCACCATAGATGGGATGGGATGAGGGAAGCTGAGGGTTGGGATGTGGATACAAGTGGGAGTGGAGTTGCTGGGCGGGGGATAGAAGTAAAAATAAAGTAAAAATAAACAAAACAAAAAATAAGTTTGAATGACACTGAGTGGCAACGCTGTTACATCCAATGCCTGTTGGCTGAGGCTGATGCCGCGCAGGTGCTTTTACACGTGTACCAATGCATATACACATGCTCGCATTCAAACGCACACATGTGAACACACATGGACACACACACACACATACACACATGTAAATAGTGCCAAACATGCACTCAAACATATACAGTTGGCCTTGCTGTTTAGATTTTTGCTGTCTTTGATGTCTTTTGTTTTTGCGTTGTTGTTTTCTGTTGTGTTCCTTTGTTTTAAATTTTTTTCTCTTTTGTTCATTTTCCTGGTTGTTGGTGCATTGGGGGAGGGGGGGATTTGGGGGTGGGGAAAGGAGGGAGAGGTATTTTTGTTTATTATTTATTATTTAAACAATTTGGAGGGGGGGTCTTGGGGAACGGTGGGGGGATCTTGGAGGGTTGGTGGCCTGGCGGTTGGGAGCTTGGGCAGGTGGCCGATAGGTTGCTGATTCGGGTGCCCCGTTATGACTTGGTGGGAGACCTGTCGACGTGCCCTTGGGCAGGGTGTTGACCATGGTTGCTTCTGTGGGTCGCTCTGGATGGGAGTCGGTTAGATGACTGAATGAATGTAAATGTTGAGCGACATCACTGCAGGTAGATTGTATGTTTTAATATTCACTAATAATAAAATATAATAAAAACATTTCAACAACATTAAAATCCATGTCTTAAACATTTCTACAATTTGAAATAGCAAAGAAAACGGGTAAACTGCACATTAACTAACTTTTCAGATTGCAAAGTGAGCTCCTATGCAGCTATTATCACTTAATTAATGTGCAAATCAATTCAATTCATACATTGGCTCATCTGGATGGTATGTTTTTATTTTGTGCTTCCCTCCCCTTCTTCGGCTCTCCCCATAGGAGAACCCTTTAAAGAACCCTTTTTGGTTCCAAGTAGAAACCTTTGGTTACAGTTAGAATATTTTTGTGTTCCAGGTAGAACTCCTTTGGGTTCCATGTAGAACCCTCTGTGGTTCTCCTATGGTGAGAGCCGAAGAACCCTTTTAGGTTCTAGAAAGCACCTTTTTTGAGTGTACACTAAATTATGCTAATAGTCCTAATATGATTAATGTTCTCCCTCCCACCACATGGCATAGGCATAGCTCAGTACTACAGTAGTACACTTGTGGTTGAATTAACATAATGCAGGACACAAGACAGTTGAATAATGTTGAACTCGAAAATACCAAAAAGAGTTACAACAATTCATTCATTAAATGAGCACCCTGTCAAAACCAACCTGGCAATATTTAAGATTGAAATACAAAAACGTTGTCATTAACTTATTTATTTCATTGAATATACCCACATGGTAGTTATAGACTGCAATACATGGGTATAGGCTAACATCAACACATATAAAATACAATTTAGTTGAGAAAACAGAAGTATGAATGACAAGTAAGGTACATAATAGAAGAGAGGGGGATCCTCAGAGTCTTGGCAGAAGAAGGGTGATTCTTTTGTATCTCTTAGTTCTGGCGTGGAAGGCACCACGGATCCATAACTATGGCCGTGGAAGGGTGCATGTGTGGTTTCTGTAGGAGAGAGCAGAACACAAAGTGCCATTTATATCATGATAACAGACATAGAAATACAATTACATTATATGACACCACTTAGAATACAAACTATAAAGGCATCACTATAAATAACCATGTTACTACAAAGGGCTTAAACTAAAGCACCACTAGGTGGCAGTAGTAACCCAATGACTAGGCCATTACGAACGACTGAATGGATGGAATATGACTAATTCCTACAAAGACACTGGAAAGGGTGGGACCTAATACAACTACCAAATGAACATGCTCCAGCACCATCTTAGGCCTGACCAACTAATAATTACTAACTCTCTTAACAGGTCAAATACACCAAAAAGGCACACTGACGTGCATAATATCCAAATATTTAAGAAGATCATTTGTGGAAATGGGTAGGGTTTAGCAATAATTTTTGACGGTGTTAAGTAGTGATGATGAATCGAATTATCACTTTTAATTACAAATATACAGTACCAGTCAAAAGTTTGGACACAAGTCCTCATTCAAGGGTTTTTCTTCATTTTTTACTATTCTCTACAATGTAGAATAATAGTGAAGACATCAAAGCTATGAAATAACATACGGAATCATGTCGTAACCATAATACATTTGAGATTTTAGATTCTTCAGAGTAGTCACCCTTTGCCTTGATGACAGCGTTGCACACTCCAGGCATTCTCTCAACCAGCTTCATGAGGTAGTCACCTGGAATGCATATCAGTTAACAGGTGTGCCTTGTTAAAAGTTACTATACTATATATTCTCATCCACAATGTAACACAATATAGCATTTCCAATGGTAAAATACTAAGGAGAAAATCTCAAATTTAAGAAGGTATTGTGAGATTAACAAAATGCACACTTTACAATTGCAAAGGTGTGACCTTTTATTGTTAAAACTCTTTCACAAAGGCTCATTGTTACAGAACTTTGTTCTTTTGAGAGACCCGTGTCCCTGGACATGTGAACAGACCTCAGTGATCTATGGCCCTCTATGCCATGTTGCTGAGTCAGGGGTTAGTACAATGGGGTTCACAGGTATAAAAAGAAAGGTTTTAAACCAGTAGGATAACAGTTCCACAGCAAGAGCAGCAGCAGAAGCACAGAGAGACGAAATGACCTCCACCGGCATGAACATGAACGGCAGAATCACCTTCTACGAGGACAGGAACTTCCAGGGTCGTTCCTATGAGTGCAGCAGCGACTGCGCTGACATGTCCTCCTACCTGAGCCGCTGCCAATCCTGCAGGGTTGAGAGTGGCTGCTTCATGGTGTACGACCGCCCCAACTACATGGGAAACCAGTGGTTCATGAAGAGGGGAGAGTACCACGACTACCAGCGCATGATGGGAATGACCGACATTAGGTCCTGTCGCATGATCCCCATGCACAGAGGATCTTTCAGGATGAGGATCTACGAGAGGGAGAACTTCGGAGGTCAGATGCACGAGATGATGGACGACTGTGACAACATCATGGATCGTTACCGCATGAACAACTGCATGTCCTGCAACGTTATGGACGGCCACTGGCTCATATATGAGCAGCCCCAGTACAGAGGCAGGATGATGTACATGAGGCCTGGAGAGTACAGAAACTTCAACCAGATGGGCATGGGCATGAGGTTCATGAGCATGAGACGTATCAACGAGTCCTGTTACTAGATATAGCTTTTACTGATGCAAATACGAGAAGCCATTGAATAAAAACATTGATAAAAAGTAAATAAAAAAAAAATAAAAAAAAGTTGTGATGATGACAAATTCTTTACTCGGTAAGGTCACTCCTATAGAATTTTATGGTCACTCCCACTAAGGCCAACTTTGAATGGTTGATATCCCAGGCTTATATGTGCTGTGTGTGCAATAACCTGGGGATGACGTTACACCAGGTTCTTCAATTCCGGTCCTGGAGGGCCGAAACACTTCTGTTTTGTATTTCTACCTGGTAGTTAATTGCACTCACCTGGTGTCCCAGGTCTGAATTAGCCCCTGATTAGAAGGAGAGGATGAAAAACAGAGGTGCTTAGGCCCTCCAGGACCGGAATTGAAGAACCCTGCGTTACACCAAGAAACACTTACCTTGATGAACCAACCTAAAGAAATTGAAAGTGCCTTGTTCCTCAGTACACAAACACGCACACAGCAAAAACGAGCCATAGCGCACAGTGCTGGGCCCAGTCAAGTCTTTGACACACTCACCCACTCCCCCGCTGAAAGATCAGCCTCAAAATATTGGCACCATTGTAACAGGTTGTAATCAAGCCCTGGTCTCCAGCATGGGAACAGAGGAGGAATGAATACCTGTCATAATAGGTTTATAACTCATTATGACGTCTGTTTGGCTATCATATGATGACAGTAAAATTGTGTTTTGTTAGTAAGGCTAATTATAATTACTGTTGTAGACTTATTAGTAGGCACCAATCAGACCAAACAGGTTTTAGATTTACCAGTAAATCTACACTACCAGTCAAAAGTTTGGACACACATATTCATTCAAGGGTTTTTCTTTATTTTTACTATTTTTTACATTGTAGAATAATAGTGAAGACATCAAAACTATGACATAACACATATGGAATCATGTAGTAACCAAATAAGTGTTAAACAAATCAAAATATATTTGAGATTTGAGATTCTTCAAATAGCCACCCTTTGCCTTGATGACAGCTTTGCACACTCTTGGCATTCTCTCAACCAGCTGCATGAGGTAGTCACCTGGAATACATTTCAATTAACAAGTGTGCCTTCCTAAAAGTTAATTTGTGGAATTTATTTCCTTCTTAATGCGTTTGAGACAATCAGTTGTGTTGTGACAAGGTAAGGGGGTTATACAGAAGGTAGCCCTATTTGGTAAAAGAAGTCCATATTATGGCAAGAACTGCTCAAATAAGCAAAGAGAAACGACAGTCCATCATTACTTTAAAACATGAAGGTCAGTCAATACGGAAAATGTCAAGAACTTTGAACGTTTCTTAAAGTGCAGTCGAAATACCACCAAGCGCTATGATGAAACTGGCTCTCATGAGGACCGCCACAGGAATTGAGATGGTTTGGGATGAGTCGGACGGCAGAGTGAAGGAAAAGCAGCCAACAAGTGCTCAGAATATGTGGGAACTCCTTTAAGACTGTTGGAAAAGCATTCCAGGTGAAGCTTGTTGAGAGAATGCCAAGAGTGTGCAAAGCTGTCATCAAGGCAAAGGGTGGCTATTTGTAGAATCTCAAATATAAAATATATTTTCATTTGTTAAACACTTTTTTGTTTACTACATGATTCCATATGTGTTATTTCAGTTTTGATTTCTTCACTATTATTCTAAAATGTAGAAAATCGTGATAATAAAGAAAAACCCTTGAATGAGTAGGTGTGTCCAAAGTTTTGACTGGTACTGTATATTTCCTTATTATAACTCATGGCTATCATCATAGGATGACAATAAAATCGTTTTTGGCTCAATAATCTACTCTTGTACAATCTGGCAGCAAACCAGCTTAAAATGGGAACTGCTGGGTTCTGTATTGTTTTTTAATTCTATTCAATGACAAGGTCAACAATATGACTCCTACCAGAAATCCACTGTAAATCCACTGTAGGCAGCATAACATAATATGTTATGTTGCCTATTATGAAAAGACTGTCAAATTAACCTAATGACTTCTACATAAAGTTTGACTGAAACTGTAAAGTTTGTTAACATGTTCAAAATCTTGAAGAAAATGTGGCCTTAATTGGCCACGTGTACTCTTTGTCACGGTTTCGGCCGAGGCTGCTCCTCCTCCTTGCTCGGGCAGGCTTCGGCGGTCGTCGTCCCCGGAGTACTAGCTGCCACCGTTGTAGGTTATCGATGTTTGTTTGGTTTTGTCTTCTTTGTACACCTGTTTCCTTTTAGTGTTAATTATGTCTCCTATAAGTTTCTCGTTTTGTTAGTTGTGTGTTGTGTGTAATTGTTCCGCCTGTCTTTTGGTGCTGCTCGTTTTTGCTATTTGTATGTTCAGGACAGTCGCACTGTATTTCGTGCGCTATAGTATTTAGGTGTTTTACGCACTGCTGCGTAATCATTCGCCTCCTGATTAGTTGAGGCCCAGTGTTATTATTTTTTCGTTTAGTAAAGTCTGTTGGACGAAGCTTCTGTGTCCTGCGTTTGACAGAATTACACACCATCTAATGGAGTCAGCAGGAGCAGCAGCAGCGCCCGAGTCATTGGAGGAGCGCGTCCGCGGGCAGGACGATAGGATCCTACAACTCGGGACATCCCTGCAGGACGTGATTAATACTCTGCACCGATGGGAGACCAGAGGGGTACCCACACCTCCACCTACCTTACCACCACCATCGGTCAGTCCTCCCATCCAAGCTCCGGAATCCAGTGGGATTCGGCTTTCGCTCCTGAGGGCGTATGACGGCACCGCTGCCGGGTGTCAGGGGTTCCTCCTGCAGGTGGAACTCTACCTGGCCACCGTACACCCGGCGCCCTCGGGACACGAGAGCGTTTCCGCCCCCATCTCCTGTCTCACCGGCAAGGCGTTGGAGTGGGCCAACGCCGAATGGAGGGGGATAGACACCGCCACCATCACCTACGCGGAGTTCTCCCGCCGCTTCAGGGCCGTGTTCGACCATCCACCTGAGGGGAAAGCGGCGGGGGAGCGTCTATTCTACCTCCGACAGGGGAAGAGGAGCGCACAGGAGTTCGCCCTGGAATTCCGGACTCTATCGGCGGATGCAGGGTGGAATGAGCGGGCCCTCATCGACCACTATCGGTGCAGTCTACGGGAGGACGTCCGCCGAGAGCTGGCCTGCAGGGACACCAACCTCTCGTTCGACCAGTTGGTGGACATGTCCATCCGTCTCGACGCCCTGCTGGCCACCCGCGGATGTCCCGAGTGGGGGCCGTCCATTCCATCCTCCAGCACCTCCGAGCCGAGCCCTATGGAGCTCGGGGGTGCTGGCGCTAGAGAGAGGAGGAGAAGGAGCCCGAGGGGGGCCGTCCCCTGCACCAACTGTGGCCGTGGAGGGCACACTGCGGCTAGGTGCTGGGGAGGGTCTCCAGGGGGAGGGGACAACAGGCCACGCACTGGGGAGCCCTTCCAGGTGAGTAGGCGCCCCACTTACCCAGAGCTCTCTGTTGTGCACTTATGTATACCTGTAAGATTTCCACAGGTTGCACCTCATTCCCAGCATAAGGCGCTAGTAGATTCAGGCGCAGCTGGGAATTTTGTTGATCTGAATTTTTGTGTAGAGTTAGGGATTCCCCTCCTTCCTGTTGATGCTCCCTTCCCTGTCCATGCACTAGATAGCCGCCTGTTGGGATCGGGGTTGATTAGGGAGGTCACAGCACCACTTAGGATGAGTACGCAGGGGGGTCATGAGGAAACTATTCAGTTATATCTGATCGACTCTCCTGCGTATGCAGTGGTGCTGGGGCTTCCCTGGTTGATTACCCATAATCCCTCCATTTCGTGGCAACAGAGGGCTCTTAAGGAGTGGTCTGCCCAGTGTGTGGGGCGATGTCTAGGTGTTTCCGTGGGGGCGACCTCGGTGGAGAGTCCGAACCAAGTGCCCGCAATGCACATTCCCCCTGAGTATGAGGAAGTAGCACTCGTGATTAGCAAGACGAGGGCGACGCGGTTGCCTCCTCATAGACAGGGGGATTGTGCGATAGACCTCCAGGCAGGAGCAGCGCTTCCGCAGAGCCATGTTTATCCTCTGTCTCAAGAAGAGAAGGGGGCTATGGAGACATACATAGCCGAGTCTCTGAGACAAGGATACATACGGCCCTCCACTTCCCCTGCGTCCTTGAGCTTCTTTTTTGTGAAGAAGAAGGTTGGAGGGTTGCGCCGGTGTATTGATTACCGTAGTCTCAATCAGATCACTGTGAAATACAGTTATCCACTCCCTCTGATTGCGACTATGACGGAATCATTACACGGAGCGCGTTTCTTCACAAAACTGGATCTCAGGAGCGCCTACAACTTGGTGCGCATTAGGGAGGGCGATGAATGGAAGACAACATTTAGTACCACCTCGGGTCATTACGAGTATCTCGTCATGCCATACAGGTTGATGAATGCTCCTTCCAATCCTTTGTGGACGAGATTTTCCGGGACATGCAGGGGCAAGGTGTGGTCCTGTACATTGACGACATTCTAGTGTACTCTTCTACCCTAGCCGAGCATGTAGCTCTGGTGCGCCGAGTGTTGAGGAGGCTGTTGGAGCACGACTTGTATGTCAAGGCAGAGAAATGTCTGTTTTTCCAGGAGTCTATCTCCTTTTTGGGTTATCAGTTGTCCGCGTCAGGGGTGAAGATGGAGGTTGACCGTGTGTCAGCTGTGCGTAATTGGCAAACCCCAACCACGGTTAAAGAGGTGTGGCAGTTCTTGGGTTTTGCAAATTACTACCGGAGGTTTATCCGGGGTTTTGGACAGGTGGCAGCTCCCATAACGTCTCTTCTGAAGGGGGGTCCGGCGCGCTTGCAGGGGTCTGCTGAGGCGGACAGGGCATTTGGGAGACTGAAGGACCTGTTTACTTCGGCTCCGGTGCTGGCGCATCCGGACCCCGCTTTACCATTTCAGGTAGAGGTGGACGCGTCAGAGGCTCGTATTGGGGCCGTACTAACGCAACGGTCCGACACGCCACCTAAACTCCGCCCCTGTGCGTTTTACTCCAAGAAGCTCAGCCCAGCGGAGCGAAATTATGACGTAGGGGACAGGGAGCTGTTAGCCGTGGTACAGGCCCTAAAGGTGTGGAGGCATTGGCTTGAGCCCCCTCACAAAACACCCTTTTCTCATTTTGACTGACCACCGTAACCTGGAGTACATCCGGGCAGCTAGGAGATTGAACCCTCGTCAGGCTCGATGGAACATGTTTCTAGCCCGGTTCGTATTTAAAATCACGTACATCCCTGGGTCCCAGAATGGTAAGGCAGACGCCCTGTCCCGGCGGTATGACACAGAGGAGAGGTCCATTGAGCCCACTCCCATACTGCCGGAGTCTTGTCTTGTGGCACCGGTAGTGTGGGAGGTCGATACGGAAATCGAGCGGGCGTTGCGTACCGACCCTAGTCATCCACAGTGTCCTGAGGGTCGGACGTACGTTCCGCTCGAGGTTCGGGATCGACTGATTTATTGGGCTCACACGTCCCCCTCCTCTGGACATCCAGGTATTGGCCGGACAGTGCACTGCCTTAGCGCTAGGTACTGGTGGCCAACGTTAGCCAGGGATGTGAGGGTTTATGTCTCCTCCTGCTCGGTGTGCGCCCAGTGTAAGGCGCCTAGACACCTGCCCAGGGGGAAGTTACAACCCCTGCCCGTTCCACAACGACCCTGGTCTCACCTCTCGGTGGATTTCGTTACAGACCTTCCCCCCTCTCAGGGGAATACCACTATACTGGTCGTTGTGGATCGGTTCTCTAAGGCCTGTCGTCTCCTCCCAATGCCGGGTCTCCCTACTGCCCTACAGACCGCTGAGGCACTATTCACCCACGTCTTTCGGCTACCCGAGGATATAGTGTCTGATCGAGGTCCCCAGTTCACCTCCAGAATCTGGAGGAGGTTCATGGAGCGCTTGGGGGTCTCGGTGAGCCTTACCTCGGGGTACCACCCGGAGAGCAATGGGCAGGTAGAACGAGTGAACCAGGATGTGGGTAGGTTTCTGAGATCGTATTGCCAGGGCCGGCCGGAGGAGTGGGCGAGGTATATCCCCTGGGCAGAGATGGCACAGAACTCTCTCCGCCACTCCTCCACCAACCTAACCCCTTTCCAATGTGTGTTAGGGTACCAGCCGGAGCTGGGTCGGCGGTTTGTGGGGCCTTTTATAGACCTGAGGAGACTGAACGAGGTGTGTTACAGTTTACAACTGCCTATTGATTATCACGTTAACCCCTCGTTCCATGTGTCTCTTCTCAGGCCGGTGGTAGCTGGTCCACTCCAGGACTGTGAGATTGGAGAGACTCCTCCGCCCCCACTGGACATCGAGGGGGCTCCGGCGTACACAGTTCGGTCCATCTTGGATTCGAGACGTCGGATGGGGGGTCTCCAATATCTCGTGGAGTGGGAGGGGTACGGCCCGGAGGAACGGTGCTGGGTGCCGAGGAGGGACATCTTAGACCCGTCTCTCCTGACTGAGTTCCACCGTGGTCATCCCACGCTCCCTGCTCCGCGTCCTCCTGGTCGTCCCCGAGGCCGGGGTCGGCGCACGGCTGGAGCCGCGCGTCAAGGGGGGGGGGGGTACTGTCACGGTTTCGGCCGAGGCTGCTCCTCCTCCTTGCTCGGGCAGGCTTCGGCGGTCGTCGTCCCCGGAGTACTAGCTGCCACCATTGTAGGTTATCGATGTTTGTTTGGTTTTGTCTTCTTTGTACACCTGTTTCCTTTTAGTGTTAATTATGTCTCCTATACGTTTCTCGTTTTGTTAGTTGTGTTTTGTGTGTAATTGTTCCGCCTGTCTTTTGGTGCTGCTCGTTTTTGCTATTTGTATGTTCAGGACAGTTGCACTGTATTTCGTGCGCTATAGTATTTAGGTGTTTTACGCACTGCTGCGTAATCGTTCGCATCCTGATTAGTTGAGGCCCAGTGTTATTATTTTTTCGTTTAGTAAAGTCTGTTGGACGAAGCTTCTGTGTCCTGCGTTTGACTCCTACACCACATCCACATCAGCCGTTCTGACACTCTTAAATCTCAACTAGGCACAGCTAGAAGAGGAATGGCCACTCCTCTCTAGTTTTCCCCTAGGGCCTAGGCTCCTGCCTTTCTAGTCAGTTTTTCCAAGCCACTATGCTTTGCTTGTTCTTGAGGGGTTTAGGCCGGGTATCTGTATAAGCACTAAATGACAACTCCTGATGTAAAAAGGGCTTTATAAATAACATACGATTGATTGAGAGTTTTGTGCAGTGGTGTGATTACCACCACCTCATACATGTCAAGACAATGTTTTTTGATTAAAACCCATTGGTGGCTACTCACCTGTGGTGTGGTGCTAATTAATGTGGACTTTACTTATGGTAGATTCAGGGTTTTTGGAGTCAAACCCAAGGTCATGCTCCTAACCAGACTGTTATAGAGAGCTTTCTATTATATGGCATTTTAGCCAGGTTTGTGAAATTGTCAGTTAGTTTAAAATGACTGTCCAGACATCAATTAATATGATGGGTGTGAACAAACAATCATGGGACGGCCAAATAAAAGAATCTCAGACCTTTCCTATGTACCTCACCCAAAGTTTCAAATGTTCTCCTCAGGCAGACTCAACAGATAGAAGCACTTATTCATCCCCTTAGTAATACTCCTAAACAGCAGTATGTAGGGGGAGACCATATGCAATGTGATAAGGACATGTGCAGTATATACTGTACATATATATTTATGATATAAATCATGATTTGGTGGGCTATTTTATGTTAAGGAAATATCTGGTGGAAAGCATCACTACTCACATTCTGAAACTTTTTTTAGATTGTCCCTGCCAAAGAAACGTAATATCGCCTATTCAGTTAAGCTAAACAAAGCTAAACAATCCTGAAACACAGATTTTACATGGAGTACAAGTAATGACAGAGGGAGTCAAAATCACACATCAATGTTTAGCCTGGTCTGATGGTGTGGTCATGTGGTGTATAACCAGGAGTCCCGAAGCAGTGCTTGAAGTTACAAATAATACGGTTTTATTCTCTATTTTTTACAATTCTAAACTTTGTTGAAAGGTGAAGTGGAGCAATAATCCAAATCAAACCATTTGCCTTTAGGGCTTGAATATCATCTATAGGATATATAGGTCAGGGCTCTGTGCCTTTGGTGGCGGAGGCCGAAAGCCTCCGCCACCAAATCCTACTTCTGCCTCTGAATCCTCACCATGTTCTCCTCTACGGAGTCCTTTACTATATAAACGTAATGATGACAATGTCCCTCTTCTGGCTGAAGTGGTTACAGCGGTCCTCTTTTGCTAAGTTCCAGGCTGGGTCCATGAGGAAGATGAGAGACAGCTGTGAGGTTGACTTTAGGCCCACCCCTCCAGTTTTGAATGAAAGCTGCTTGTTCATTGGGCTGACGGGTGCGTTGCTCTGGAACTCCTTTCTCTTCTTTCTTATAGTGCCGTCCAGACCTACAAACTTGAAAGCCTCCTCCCTAGAGACCAACCATACAGACACAGAGAGGGAGAGATTCACAGACACAGAGAGAGAGAGAGAGAGAGAGAGAGAGAGAGAGAGAGAGAGAGAGAGAGAGAGAGAGAGAGAGAGAGAGAGAGAGAGAGAGAGAGAGAGAGAGAGAGAGAGAGAGAGAGAGAGAGAGAGAGAGAGAGAGAGAGAGAGAGAGAGAGAGAGAGAGAGAGAGAGAGAGAGAGAGAGAGAGAGAGAGAGAGAGAGAGAGAGAGAGAGAGAGAGAAAAATATATGAGAGATGTCCATAAACAATTTTTGAAATGTGTTTTATGTGTATGTTACCTGAGTGAGACCTCCAGTAGATTGAGTTAGTGTGTGAACTGAGAGACACCCAGACCTGATGGTGCCATCCTCACAGCATAGTCTGAGTCCCATGTGGCTCAGTTGGTAGAGCGTTGCGCTTGTAACACAAGGACTGTGGGTTTTGGCCAGGAACCAAAAGGTCGCTGGTTAGAATAACCGAGCTGACTAGGTGAAAAATCTGTCAATGTGCCCTTGAGCAAGGCACTTAACCCTTATTGCTCCAGTAAGTCACTCTGGATAAGAGTGTCTGCTAAATTACTTACATTTAAAATGAGCAGGCTAGACATTAGAGTCAACATTGAACTGAACCAAATAGGCAACAATTGTCTTTGTAAACACTTGTGACTCGTTTCAGGAAACTAGGCAGGAACCTTCCCGCTAGCCATGAATGGCTGAGATAATGGATAGGCTGGACATGCGGAGAGATGAGTTCGGATTGGTCTGCCATGTAGCACGCTTCTGTCTATATCATCAGCTGCTCAGTATCTGTAGGTAATCATTTCTAACGCAGCTTTTTTGAAAGATATCACAAAGATCTGCAAAAGTGTTGCTCTCCACTTTCTGAAGGACCAAGTTTTGAAATCAGTGGTATGCCTGGTGGAAGCACAGTATGATAGCTAAGGAGATGGAGAAAATTCTGCCGTTTGATTGCACATATGCAGAAAGAGTCGAAAAGAGAACACACAGAAGGCTGTTGTATAAAACACCTGTCTCCGGACTACATCTTCAAATTAAGGGTAATCATGGCATCCGTGACAGAGCGGGAGAAGCTTCCATCCATGTATACAGGTAACATAGTCTAGCTAGCGACATTTTCAGATATTATATGTTTCTAATTTTGTCAGAAAGTCGTTTCCTTTTCAAGTTAAAGCATACTGTTAGATATATAGCTAAAGTTAGCTGGCTGGCTCTCTAGCTAACGTTACGTGTATGATCTGTGTAGTAATATTATTCGTATCTCAGAGCCATTTGCATTGCTAGTTATAGCCTAACGTTAGCTAGCTAGCTAACATTGAACCCGGTTGGTTAGCTACCTGCAGATTCATGCAGGGTAGTAATGATATGAGTTGGGATTATAGTTCATTGTTTAGCTAGATAGCTAGCTACATGTCTAAACAAAAGACTCCACTATGCAAGTAACAATTTAAATGTACAGTTTACAACTTCTGTATCCTATGCATGTGACAAATACACTTTGATTTTATTTGAGATAGTATGTGTTTACAAGAGACGGTAATGTGAAGAACAACATGACCTGCACCAAAGTCAATTAGGATATAACATTAGGCCAAAAGAGACAGTGTCCAAGTTCTCACATTCTCCGGTAGAATGCCCTGCTTTATTTCGTCACACTCACCACCGTAAGCTATTTTCTGTAATTGGCTTGCCATTAACTTGTAAAAAAGTATCTTGTTGTGAGTTTATTTTCCTGTAATAATGAATACTAATGAACTAAAGTGAAAATGTCAGCTATATGATGTGGTCATTATTCGAACTGGCTAGCCAGCTAACTTAACATTATCTAGCAAGCTAACAAGCTAGAAATGAACCAAAATATTGTTTAGAAAGTTGCTTTTAGTTGCCTGGTTTGCTAGATTGACATATACTAAATTCATTTTAAAAGGGTGTTTTTATTGGTCTTAAAATACACCAGTTATGCTATTTTGGACCACCTGGCTGCTTTTTCTGTTTATACTTTTTCATAATGACAACGACAAGTTTGATATCGGACGACAATAGAATGTTTATGATGTCACTGTGACAACTGTCGATAGACGTAGTATAAACCAGCCTTTAGTCTTGAAATCTTTGGTTGTTTAGTACATGGCCTCACATGTGAATCCTTAAAGAGATAGGTGTGGCTAAGGCTTAAGAGGGTGTGAACGATGCTGAATGGGTGTAGACAAAGAACAGCTCTCCAGTAGGTGTACCAAAACATTCAATGGCCATTTTGTCAAAAGGGGGGTCGCAAGTTTTTCAACTTTCAAAGCAGAATTACTTTCCCATTGTTCCTCAACTGCATTGTATGATATACCATCGAGCCGGTCGGTCACATATTGACTATGCACCCAAATGGGAATGAGGTTGGGCCCTCCTACAAATGTTTTAGTGAAATATAATACATACAATTTAGCAGACACTTCTATCCAAAGCGACTAACAGTCATGCATGAATACATTTTTAAGTATGGGTGGTCCCGGGAATCTAACCCAATATCTGGGCATTGCAATGCTCTACCAAGATGCATGACAGGGTTATAAATGCTTTGTGAAGCCTCAATTTAATAGGATTTATAAGGCCTTTATTAAGCAGTGTTTATGCCACCCTTTATAAAGCACAGGTTTATGTCATATTTGACACAGTTGGTTATGTCACATTTGACATTGGTGGTTATGTCACACAGTTATGCCACATTTATGAACCCTTTATAAAGTATGACATACATTTATTGATTATTTGTAACACATTTATGTAGTGTTTATGAAGGCTTTATGAAGCCTTTATAAGCTGCACGTCATTTAAAGCGTGACCCAACCTAAAAAAAACTAAGGATAAAAAAACCAAGCTATCATGAATGTAGTAATTCAGCAAGAAATTAATTCATTTACACACATACATTGGTATTCAATAAGTATTGTTATTGCTACAATAACCTCACTGCAATAGGGTTTCATATGATCTACTAGTACAGGTCCTTCCTCTTATGCATTTCCCTGGTAAAGGCCACAGCATGTTCTATAATTCTAGGTATAGTCTGAAACCAGCCTCTCTTATGGTGGACCCAGGTACAATCTGATCAAGTTTGGACACACGTACTCATTCAAGGGTTTTTCTTCATTTTTACTATTTTCTACATTGTAGAATAATAGTAAAGACATCAAAGCTATGACATAACATACGGAATCATGTCGTAACCATAACACATTTGAGATTTTAGATTCTTCAGAGTAGTCACCCTTTGCCTTGATGACAGCGTTGCACACTCTTGGCATTCTCTCAACCAGCTTCATGAGGTAGTCACCTGGAATGCATTTCAGTTAACAGGTGTGCCTTGTTAAAAGTTACTATACTATATATTCTCATCCACTAATTCTCAGCCATTAATACAGGTAATGAGTGGAGGACAGAGGAGCCTCTTAAAGAAGAAGTTACAGGTCTGTAAGAGCCAGAATCTTGCTTGTTTGTGGGTGACCACTTATTTTCCACCATAATTTGCAAATAAATTCATTAAAAATCCTACAATGTGATTTTCTGGATTTTTTTCCCTCAATTTGTCTATCATAGTTGACGTGTACCTATGATGAAAATTACAGGCCTCTCTCATCTTTTTAAGTGGGAAACTTGCACAATTGGTGGCTGACTAAATACTTTTTTCCTCCACTGTATATTTATTTTTTGTCTAATATTAGAAGGCTCTTTAAAGCGATTTGAGTTGTCAATGTGCTGCATTGCATTGTGTAAAAAAAAAAAAAAATTAATGGCATGGTTTATTTTTAGCCCAATGTTGAATAGACATGCAGACAAATTAATTAATGCCAAATTAATTACTGTCTGTAGTCATAAAAACAATTAGGCAAAATAAATTGATATTATTTGGTTGGGTAACTGATCGGCTCTCGGAACTCATTAAGAGGCGGCTTCTATTTTCAATATAATCATTAATTCAGAAGGTTAAACCCATAGGTCTTAGGCCTGCAGTAAATTAAATTAGATTACCAGGTTCATTTTTCATTAGGTTATAATAATCTATGCCTTCTGGGAATGTTATAAAGTCCAAAAGTTATGGGTGGAGTTAGAAAGTTGGCTGTAAGAAGTATTACAATGGAAATTAACTTTAAATCCGCCTGTCCGCATATTTCAAGACATGGCATATAAGGGTGCAGTGAGATGGGTTGGACGATACATTTCTCATCAATTATCTTGAAAAAAACGTATACTTAAAAACTGAAAATCAATCAATGTCAGCCTTTATCTAAATCTTCAAAGTGTGTGTGGGCAACGGCGAGAAACAAAATGGTGCAGTTTGAGGGCATGTGGCGGAGAGTGATGCGGGCGCTGGAGATTGGGGGGTGTGCAGGTGGGTCTGGGTAGGTGTGATGTAGTTGTCGTTTGTATGTGTATGTTTTGTATTGTCTAAAAAGATACAATTAAATCGTACAAAAAATATGTAATTAGGAAAAATGACAAGCTTGCAACACGTGTCTGATTATTCATTATGAATAGGATTTATTTACGTTCTTCATTGTAACCACATTGTCACAAGTAATTGAACACACACAACATGAGCAGATTAACTTGGTCAAAACATTTCTTTAATAAAGACTATCAGAAAGAATGTTGGTACTTATTTATTTTGATCCAAAGCCATGAATGAGTGAGTCACTCAGCTTTATGCTGACAAATATAGCTTTATGCTGTGAAATAGCCTATTAAATAGGCCAAGCCTAAACAAATATATTAAATTGCCTAAATAGTACATTTCATAAATAAATGAAGTAGCTCAGGTCTTGAAAATATGGGGAACCTTGTTTCCCTCCCTATCCTCGCTGAACTCTCTTTCATTCCGTTTCTTCACATCAGCAAAGAAGGACTCACTTTACATAGAGGGGCTATCACTCTTTCACACTGTGGTAAATAAAGCCAGTTTGTTATTTAGAATTATTTCTGTCTGTTTTTAGAGGGACAGAAACCAAAAGCCCACCGTGCCTATTTTTCGAAAATCGTCAGTCCACATGTCAAGTGTAATTGCGCCATTGTATTTATCCAAGTTCTCTCAACTCCGGGACCACCCGCCAGCTATTTTTTGTTGTTGTTGCCTGATACAGGACTCTAGTGCCAGAGAAGAGAGACTCTTGGACTGAAACATTCACACCTCCATTAATTTACGAAAAGGTAGTCAATTTGTGCCACAGTTCTGACTACCGATAGATCAGCGTTCTAACTCCCCCTTGTGATAGTGTGGTGCAGTGACATAATTACGCAATTTACCACAATCTGCCACCATCTACCACAAATGGTTGCGGCATAAGCTCGAAGGTTTTAATTGAGGAACCACTGTAGTAGCCAATATCAGGGTGACAGTCACAGTAAGCACAGTAAAAACAGTACACCGATCATCAATACTTTTAATCAAAAATAAATAATTGTCAGTTTTATAACTGAACATTTACAATTATTTGTGTAAAACTAACAGTGAAATATGTCTCAGACTCAAGCAGAAGTCCAAACTCTCCCGATATGGTAGCTCAAATGTATGGTTGTTGGGTGGTAAGAAACGGAAGAAAAAAACAGCTCAATCAAAACCGTCTAACCTATAGCAGAGCGCTTTCGACACACTCACTCCTTTCCACACGCCCACTATTTTCCTTTCGACACACCCACTCGCTCATACTGCACTTGTAGCGGCTCTCTCTTTGTCTCTGGGGAACAAGTCTCATACACTGTAGTAGTATTTTCTTTCAAAACCACAAGCTAAGTTGTCTCGCTGGTATATTTTTTCATGAACATTTTTTGCCATGCTGTTTTGGTAAAAAAATATTTATTTCATAAGGTTGCCAAAGTCACTGCTTATAACTTCCTGTGTGTATCAGGGGATGTGGATTACATTTCAATACTGTTACTGTTACTACCTCAGAGATCTGGTTGAGGAAAGTTGCCTCAGGGTAGGTTACTGTATGTCTTTATTCTACCTGGTGTCACAGTATATTCTGTCCCCCTCCAAAGTGCCTACCTCACCCAGATGGTGTGTCTGAATGATGTCACACTTCGCTTTTAGATCTGGGATACTCCAGAGGAGCCCACGATGCACTGGTGGTGTACGACATCAGCAAACAGGTAAAACGAACACGCACATGCACAAAGGCACACACACAAACACACACTGGATGTAGATTACATGTGCGCATACCTAATGCATGCGTGTGTGTGTGTGTGTTTAGGAGAGCTTCATAAGGTTCCAGATGTGGCTTAAGGAGCTGGAGAAGCACTGTATCCCAGGATCCATCGTGATGGTTCTACTAGGGAACAAGGGGGACCTTTCAGAGCTGCGCCAGGAGACATTACAGGTACTGTACTCACTGTATACAAACAACACACACACACATACATGTACACACTCTTGCATAGTCACACTTGCACCCACCCTCATAACACATCCACATACAGTGTACATGTAACAGCACACAAACACATTCTGTAGGGAGACTATAGGGAGTCATACATATGTCGCACGTGGATATTGACTGCATTCCTATATGATGACGATTCTGACATAAACATCCCTTCCCCCATCCTACAAACCTATACACATTGTACTGTACTTTCACATTGGTCACCACGTGTCAGCAATGCAACTTCCCACTCATATTCGATTACTATTTGATCCTCTCTATTTATTTCATAGGAAGGACATAGTCTTGCCATTGACAGAGGCTTGCTTTTTATGGAGACCTTGGTCAAGTCAGGGAATCAAGTCAGTGAACTGATGCTGGCTATTGGTAAGTAGTTGGGCATCTGTAAGAATTGTCATTGTACTCAATATATATATATTATAATATTTCCCAATTTCTGTTCTTTGATATTCAAAATTGCGACATAAAATGTTTTCTAACAGCTTTGAATGTGTAGGTCTGAAGATAGACCACTAGAGAGCAGCAGATACAGACAGAAACATATATATTGGACCCTTATGTGTGTTGTATGTGTATGTGTGTGTGTGTGTGTTGTTGTTGTGAAGAGAGATTGTTACGTTCCCCAGTTTCTATGTTGTGGTTTGTGTAGGAAATGGGTTCCTGAAATTCCCCAACAAGCAGCTGATTGGTTAAAAACATTGATAATTGGAGAGCTAACACCGCACCCTCATCAGGACGCAGCTGTCTCCAATTTAACAACTCCTCCTGAAGCTATATAAGCCCCAGTTGCTCAGAAAAGGCAGGAAAAAGGGGAACTAATTGCTGAGAGGTACAGCATGTTGGTTATATGCTAAGAGTTGGTATGTACTATGTTGTTGTTGCTCTGAGAACCAATTATAATGTTTTGTGTTAGTTTGTGGCTCAGAGTTTCTATAATGTCCTGAGTTAGTTTTTCTCAGGTTTTTGTTGTGAACCAGTTTATGCTATTTTTGTTTCATTTGTTCCCAAGGGGGGAAGGGGAAGGCACCTAGGGAGTGCTTAGGCAAGAGGCCCGCGGGCATACATTACCCGTAGAAGTTGACTGTCTATAAACACTAGGAAAGACCTGGGCGGACCATCCCTTGTATTTTGGTTAGTGCACCAGGTGGTGCTAGTTCAGTAAGTAGTGGGTAGGCAGGTAAGGTAGGAGAGGGGGCTTTGATATTTACTTTCTTTGCTTTGGTTCCGTCCAGCCCCTTTTCCCCAAACTTACCGTGCGAAGGAATAAATTCCCTGTTAACGGTATTCTCTGCCTTTTGTCATCCTTACTCACACCTACAGTCCCATACCTCTTTCACACCACGGAGAGTTGAGTTGTAGCAGGGTGTTGCGTTCCCTCTTCCGAGAGGCGTGCGTAACAGAGATGATAAGATTACAGACCCTAATGGAACTGCAGTTCCCCCATGACCTTTTAGTTTGCTCACCCGAATGTGAAATCCTTAAGGGAAGAGGAGAAACTATGTTCAAAGATTTAAGGTTAACCTAAATCGAACCTTGCCTTATTTGTACAAGAGAACTCTTTGGGAATGTTAAAGTGCATCCGATTGCCCTTACCAATATCTTTTACTTTGTGCATCTTTGTATATTTTCTGTATCTTTTACTTATGTGCAGTGCATTCGGAAAGTATTCAGACCCTTTCTCTTTTTCCACATTTGTGACTTGTTTCAGGAAACTAGGCATATGTCGCGAGTCACTACTTCACAGGAGCGGCATTTGAACGTAAACTTTCTTTAAAAATCAAAATACGTTTTTTTGGCAGAAATGCCTTCTGGAACATGTGAACTTTAATGTGCCTTAATAACAAACTTGTATGCCATCTGTAAATACAAATACGTTTGTTAAATTATGAGCCTAGTTGGTTTAGCCACGGAAAAAGACAGCAACTCATCTCTCGGCATGTCCAGCCCACTCAATATCTCAGCCAAGCATCGCTAGCGGGAGTTCGGATTTGTCTGCCATGTAGCAGACTTCTGTCTATAACATGAGCTGGTCAGTATGTGTAGGTAATCCTTTCTAACACAGTTTTTTTTTAAGATATCACGTAGTAGAACTGCATAAGTGTTGCTCTCCACTTTCTAGAGTTTTGAAATCAGTGGAATTATAGTATGATGGCTAAGGAGATGGAGAATATTCTGGCATTTGATTGCAAATATGCAGACGGAGTCGAAAAGAGAACACACAGAAGGCTGTTGTATAAAACACCTGTCTCCGGATTACATCTTCAAACTAAGGGCAACAATGGCATCCGTGACAGAGGGAGAAACGTCCATCCATGTATAAGGGTAAGATAGTCTAGCTAGCTAGCTAGCTACATTTTCAGATATTACACGTTTCTAATTATGTCAGAAAGTATTTTCATTTCAAATTAAAGTGTACTGTTAGCTAGCTAGCTAACGTTAGCAGGCTGGCTCGCTAGCTAACATTACGTGTGTGATCTGTGTAGTAATATTATTCGTATCTCAGAGCCATTTGCATTGCTAGTTATAGCCTAACCTGGTTGGTTAGCTACCTGCAGATTCATGCGTTGGGATTACAGTTAATTGTTTAGCTAGCTAGCTAGCTACATGTCTAAACAAAAGACTCTGCTATGCAATTAACTATTTCAATAGAATGTTCATGATGTCACTGTGACAACTGTCGATAGACGTAGCTGGTAAATTCACTCTGCCTGTCTACTCCGATTTCAGAGCAATCTCATCTGAGTGTGCCAGAGCACAGAATAACTGACAAATTTACGAACGCTCGACACCCGTTGAATATGGTCAGCGTCAGTAAACGTTGGCAAAAAGCATAATTAAATTGTTGCAAGCAGCACAGTTGCAGTCACCAAAGCTCTGGATAACATAAAAACAGCCTAACCAGCTCTTCTAGGGCGAGTAAAATGGTCAGAGTGAGTTGTTCTCTCATTTGTGTCTGGAAGTAGCTAGCAAGCTAGCCAACATTAGCTAGTTAGCTTGGGTGCTTGACTGCTGTTGTTAGGTCAGAACACTCGGATCAACCCTACTCCTCGTCCAGTGTGTGCTCTGAATGCTCAGAGAGCGAAACGCTCTGAATTTACAAACGGACAATCTGACAACGCTCTGAGTTTACGAATGCACAGAGCACACTCTGGCACTCTAGATTACATTTAGGAACACACCCGTAGTATAAGCCAGCTTTAGTCTTGAAATCTTTGGTTGTTTAGTACATAGCCTCACATGTGACTCCTTAAAGAGATGGGTGGGGCTAAAGCGTAAGAGGCTGTGAACGATGCTGAATGGGTGTAGACAAAGAAGAGCTCTCCAGTAGGTTCCAAAACATTCAAGGGCCATTTTCTCAAAAGTGAGGTTACAAGTACATCGACTTTCAAAGCAGAATTACTTTCCCATTGTTCCTCAACGGTAGTGTATGATATACCATTTTATAGCTCTGAGTCTCTACTTTTATCCAATGTAAAAAACACCATTTCAAATGTTGCTATATAAGACCGAATCGAGCTGGTCGGTCACATTTTGTTACGTTACAGCCTTATTCTAAAATTGATTAAATACATGTTTTTCCTCATCAATATACACACAATACCCCATAATGACAAAGTGAAAACAGGTTTTTAGAAATGTTTGCAAATATAAGGTCCAACAGTTGACAGTGCATGTCAGAGCAAAAACCAAGCCAAGAGGTCGAAGGAATTGTCTGTAGAGCTTGTGTCGAGGCACAGATCTGGGGAAGGGTACCAAAAAATGTATGCAGTATTTAAGGTCCCCAAGAACACAGTGGCCTCCATCATTCTGAAATGGAAGAAGTTTGGAACAACCAAAACTCTTCCTAGAGCTGGCCGCCTGAGGAGAAGGGCCTTGGTCACGGAGGTGACCAAGAACCCGATGGTCACTCTGACAGAGCTCCAGAGTTCCTGTGTGGTGATGGGAAAACTTTCCAGAAGGACAACCATCTCTGCAGCACTCCACCAATCAGGCCTTTATGGTAGAGTGGCCAGATGGAAGTCACTCCTCAGTAAAAGACACATGACAGCCCACTTGGAGTTTGCCAAAAGGCACCAAAAGAACTCTCAGACCATGAGAAACAAGATTTGCTGGTCTGATGAAACCAAGATTGAACTCTTTGGCCTGAATACCAAGCATCACGTCTGGAGGAAACCTGACACCATCCCTACAGTGAAGCATGGTGGTGGCAGCATCATGCTGTAGGGATATTTTTCAGCGGCAGGGACTGGGAGACTAGTCAGGATCGAGGGAAAGATGAACAGAGTAAAGTACAGAGAAATCCTTGATGAAAACCTGCTCCAGAGCGCTCAGGACCTCAGAGTGGGGCAAAGGTTTACCTTCCAACAGGACAACATAGGAGTGGCTTTGCGACAAGTCTCTGAATGTCCTTGAGTGGCCCAGCCACAACCTGGACTTGAACCCGATCGAACATCTCTGGAGAGACCTGAAAATAGCTGTGCAGCGACGCTCCCAATCCAACCTGACAGACCTTGAGAGGATCTGTAGAGAAGAATGGGAGAAACTCCCCAAATACAGGTGTGCCAAGCTTGTAGCATCATACCCAAGAAGATTAGAGGCTGTAATCACTGCCAAAGGTGCTTCAACAAAGTACTAAGTAAAGGGTCTGAATATTTATGTAAATGTGATATTTCAGTTTCTTTTCAATATACATTTGCAAAAATGTCTAAAAACCAGTTTTTGCTTTGTCATTATGGAGTATTGTGTGTAGATTGATGAGGGGGGAAAAACAATTTAATCAATTTTAGAATACGGCTATAACGTCACAAAATGTGGAAAAAGTGAATGGAACATTAAAGATAATTGAGTCTTGATAAGGCACCAATCGTATCTTTGACCGTGATTGCCCGTGGACAAACCTCCTAACCAGACTCTAAAACGTACCATCTGAAAAAGAGAAGGGTTATGGCATAAACCACAAAAAATACATATTTTGAGAATGGTGCTGTGTAACTGCTAATGCCAAGTCAATAGACAGTGCTTACCCATAATAGTCAGGGAGAGGAACCAATATTAAAAGAATATAGCCTCTCTGATGTTCATAACAGAAATGCAACGACAAAGTTGTGCCGGACAAATACATTTCAGTTTGTTGACAATGCTAATCTCGGATGGTGTCAGTATGAATTTGACTGAGCATACTTTGAGGCTTAAAGACCCAGTGCAGTCAATATTTTTTTTTTTCCTGTATTTTATATCATATTGTACAACAGCTGACAAAACTAACACTGTGAAAGTTTGAAACAATTTGACCAGTGTTATTTCCTGATAGTTGCTGGTTGAAAATACAGTCTACACAGGACCTTTTTAATCAGCAGGTTGCATGGGCGGGACTTTCGGATTTCCATGGTTACATCACCATGCGGTGAATTGGTTAATAGTCCAATAACCAAGAGAGTTCCAAACCTTTCTGCCAATAACAGCTAGTTTTCAGTTTTCCCCTCCCCACTCAGACCACTCACAGATATTTCTAGCAAAATTCTGTCTTGAGAAATGGTTTTTAGCTAGAAAGCTATTTTTGCTAATTTCAATGGTAATCTATTAAACTGAAGTACCTAATTGTAACCCAGAAATGATTTGATGATATAAAAACGGCTGCATTGGGCTTTTAAATAAAGGCAGATATTCAACGGATACCAATTAGATACAGTGTCCCTCTGTACCCCCAGAGCCAAGCCCAGAAGAATGATCCTGAGGGAGCTGGGTGGGTCGTATTCATTATGGCACATGATCCTCTGTCAAATGAAATACATGTGTGTGTCAAAAATGTATACCATGACACAAACAATATCACTGCCTGTGTGTGAAAGTGTCAGTGTTTATGTATGTACTATACACATGCGTGAGTGTGTGTACTGATAATGTGTCTATGTGTATGTGTGGGTTAGAGTGTGAATCTGCCTCTTTCGAGTGGCAATCTACAGCCATAGCAGACATTGACAGATGTTCTTGAACCCAAAGAAAGTTTGTGTGTTTGTGTGTGTGTTTGTGCATGTGTGTGTGTGCAGAGAGAGCCTGTTCATCGTTATGTTTTACTGGCATCAGTCTATATTCTATGATGTTAGAAGTACAGTCCCTCCCACAGAGTCCCACCACTTTGCATCAGCATGGGACTCCATCTATTCCAATATTTGTGCTTTTATTTGTTCTCCTGTCTTCTCAAGACACTCAAGCAGTATTTTCTCCCAGGATCGTTCCAAGTTTCCAGCAGAAGGCTGCATCTTATTTTTTGCTGATTGAAAACATGGGTAAACATTGGCTTAAGAATGACTATCGAAAGAGAGATATGGGATTTAAATATAGAATATGGGATTTAGTTGACAGAGAACAAGCTTCTGAAGCGCCAAATGGACTGCTGGTTTGTGTTCATTAGGGCACGCAATAGAAAATGAAAAAATTGTTTTTTTTGCAATGGAAAACCAAAATGAGCGTTTCTTATTGGATATGTCCCGGTAGTGCCTCCTTGTTTCAGTCCGTTTTCTTCCATTTGGTGCCTAATGAGCACGTCCCTGGTCTTCATTGTGTTTAGGCACATTGCTTCTCTTTACAACAGGAGTATAGCCTACCTGGCTGGCATGAAAATGAACCATGGAAAAAGCATCCTCCATATGCTATATAAGTGCATAGATGACATGTATTTTTTTCCCCTGTCCCTGTTCGAGACAGGTGCATGATAATGGTCCATTCTAAATCAAAACAAATTTCACACATATATTGTTTAGTATATGTAAAGACAAGATTACAACAAGAATAGTCTGATGGGTGACAATATTAGCCTATCTCTTGTGAATTATATACAGTGAGGGAAAAAAGTATTTGATCCCCTGCTGATTTTGTACGTTTGCCCACTGACAAAGACATGATCAGTCTATAATTTTAATGGTAGGTTTATTTGAACAGTGAGAGACAGAATAACAACAACAAAAATCCAGAAAAACACATTTTATAAATTGATTTGCATTTTAATGAGGGAAATAAGTATTTGACCCCTCTGCAAAACATGACTTAGTACTTGGTGGCAAAACCCTTGTTGGCAATCACAGAGGTCAGACGTTTCTTGTAGTTGGCCACAAGGTTTGCAAACATCTCAGGAGGGATTTTGTTCCACTCCTCTTTGCAGATCTTCTCCAAGTCATTAAGGTTTCGAGGCTGACGTTTGGCAACTCGAACCTTCAGCTCCCTCCACAGATTTTCTATGGGATTAAGGTCTGGAGACTGGCTAGGCCACTCCAGGACCTTAATGTGCTTCTTCTTGAGCCACTCCTTTGTTGCCTTGGCCATGTGTTTTGGGTCATTGTTATGCTGGAATACCCTTTCACGACCCATTTTCAATGCCCTGGCTGAGGGAAGGAAGTTCTCACCCAAGATTTGACGGTACATGGCCCCGTCCATCGTCCCTTTGATGCGGTGAAGTTGTCCTGTACCCTAAGTAGAAAAACACCCCCAAAGCATCATGTTTCCACCTCCATGTTTGACGGTGGGGATGGTGTTATTGGGGTCATAGGCAGCATTCCTCCTCCTCCAAACATGGCAAGTTGAGTTGATGCCAAAGAGCTCGATTTTGGTCTCATCTGACCACAACACTGTCACCCAGTTCTCCTCTGAAACATTCAGATGTTCATTGGCAAACTTCAGACGGGCCTGTATATGTGCTTTCTTGAGCAGGGGGACCTTGCGGGCGCTGCAGGATTTCAGTCCTTCACGGCGTAGTGTGTTACCAATTGTTTTCTTGGTGACTATGGTCCCAGCTGCCTTGAGATCATTGACAAGATCCTCCCGTGTAGTTCTGGGCTGGTTCCTCACCGTTCTCATGATCATTGCAACTCCACGAGGTGAGATCTTGCATGGAGCCCCAGGCCGAGGGAGATTGACAGTTATTTTGTGTTTCTTCCATTTGCGAATAATTGCACCAACTGTTGTCACCTTTTCACCAAGCTGCTTGGCGATGGTCTTGTAGCCCATTCCAGCCTTGTGTAGGTCTACAATCTTGTCCCTGACATCCTTGGAGAGCTCTTTGGTCTTGGCCATGGTGGAGTGTTTGGAATCTGATTGATTGATTGCTTCTGTGGACAGGTGTCTTTTATGCAGGTAACAAGCTGAGATTAGGAGCACTCCCTTTAAGAGTGTGCTCCTAATCTCAGCTCGTTAACTGTATAAAAGACACCTGGGAGCCAGAAATCTTTCTGATTGAGAGGGGGTCAAATACCTTTTTCCCTCATTAAAATGCAAATCAATTTTTAAAAATTTGACATGCGTTTTTCTGGATTTTTTTGTTGTTATTCTGTCTCTCACTGTTCAAATAAACCTACCATTAAAATTATAGACTGATCATTTCTTTGTCAGTGGGCAAAGGTACAAAATCAGCAGGGGATCAAATACTATTTTCCCTCACTGTATTATCACTTGTGAATGATGCCCAGCTTGTGTGCAGTAAGGCAAAAAACACATGCCTTTTGTTGCGACTTTTTCAAATCATAGTCTCACATCTCATGTATCCTAGCCCATAGGCCTATATGTTTTGATAAATCAGATCAAATCTAATGTTATTTGCCACATGTGCCGACTACAACAGGTTACAGTGAAATGCTTACTTACAAGCCCTTAACCAACAATGCAGCTTTAAGAAAATAAAAGTGTTAAGTAAAAAATTGATAAGTAAAAAATAATTAAAGAGCAGCAGTAAAATAAAATAACAGTAGGGTGGCTATATACAGGGGATACCGGTACAGAGTCAATGGGTGTGGCACCGGTTAGTCGAGGTAATTGAGGTGATATGTACATGTGTGTAGGTTTGTATCACAACTAAAGTGGCCAAAAAAATTCTTAAAATGAAGCACATTAATCCACTTTACAAAGGGTGTAGAGCCTAACTGGCATACATAAGCTCACGTGAGTTTCAAGTTTGTGAAGATAATATTCACCATAGATGGGATGGGATGAGGGAAGCTGAGGGTTGGGATGTGGATACAAGTGGGAGTGGAGTTGCTGGGCGGGGGATAGAAGTAAAAATAAAGTAAAAATAAACAAAACAAAAAATAAGTTTGAATGACACTGAGTGGCAACGCTGTTACATCCAATGCCTGTTGGCTGAGGCTGATGCCGCGCAGGTGCTTTTACACGTGTACACATGCAGATACACATGCTCGCATTCAAACACACACATGTGAACACACATGGACACACACACACACATACACACATGTAAATAGTGCCACACATGCACTCAAACATATACAGTTGGCCTTGCTGTTTAGATTTTTGCTGTCCTTGATGTCTTTTGTTTTTGCGTTGTTGTTTTCTGTTGTGTTCCTTTGTTTTTCTATTTTTTCTCTCTTGTTCATTTTCCTGGTTGTTGGTGCATTGGGGGAGGGGGGGATTTGGGGGTGGGGAAAGGAGGGAGAGGTATTTTTGTTTATTATTTATTATTTAAACAATTTGGAGGGGGGGTCTTGGGGAACGGTGGGGGGATCTTGGAGGGTTGGTGGCCTGGCGGTTGGGAGCTTGGGCCGGTGGCCGATAGGTTGCTGGTTCGGGTGCCCCGTTATGACTTGGTGGGAGACCTGTCGACGTGCCCTTGGGCAGGGTGTTGACCATGGTTGCTTCTGTGGGTCGCTCTGGATGGGAGTCTGTTAGATGACTGAATGAATGTAAATGTTGAGCGACATCACTGCAGGTAGATTGTATGTTTTAATATTCACTAATAATAAAATATAATAAAAACATTTCAACAACATTAAAATCCATGTCTTAAACATTTCTACAATTTGAAATAGCAAAGAAAACGGGTAAACTGCACATTAACTAACTTTTCAGATTGTAAAGTGAGCTCCTATGCAGCTATTATCACTTAATTAATGTGCAAATCAATTCAATTCATACATTGGCTCATCTGGATGGAATGTTTTTATTTTGTGCTTCCCTCCCCTTCTTCGGCTCTCCCCATAGGAGAACCCTTTAAAGAACCCTTTTTGGTTCCAAGTAGAAACCTTTGGTTACAGTTAGAATATTTTTGGGTTCCAGGTAGAACTCCTTTGGGTTCCATGTAGAACCCTCTGTGGTTCTCCTATGGTGAGAGCCGAAGAACCCTTTTAGGTTCTAGAAAGCACCTTTTTTGAGTGTACACTAAATTATGCTAATAGTCCTAATATGATTAATTGTCTCCCTCCCACCACATGGCATAGGCATAGCTCAGTACTACAGTAGTACACTGGTTGAATTAACATAATGCAGGACACAAGACAGTTGAATAATGTTGAACTCGAAAATACCAAAAAGAGTTACAACAATTAATTCATTAAATGAGCACCCTGTCAAAACCAACCTGGCAATATTTAAGATTGAAATACTAAAACGTTGTCATTAACTTATTTATTTCATTGAATATACCCACATGGTAGTTATAGACTGCAATACATGGGTATAGGCTAACATCAACACATATAAAATACAATTTAGTTGAGAAAACAGAAGTATAAATGACAAGTAAGGTACATAATAGAAGAGAGGGGGATCCTCAGAGTCTTGGCAGAAGAAGGGTGATTCTTTTGTATCTCTTAGTTCTGGCGTGGAAGGCTTCTGTTTGCACCACGGATCCATAACTATGGCCGTGGAAGGGTGCATGTGTGGTTTCTGTAGGAGAGAGCAGAACACAAAGTGCCATTTATATCATGATAACAGACATAGAAATACAATTACATTATATGACACCACTTAGAATACAAACTATAAAGGCATCACTATAAATAACCATGTTACTACAAAGGGCTTAAACTAAAGCACCACTAGGTGGCAGTAGTAACCCAATGACTAGGCCATTACGAACGACTGAATGGATGGAATATGACTAATTCCTACAAAGACACTGGAAAGGGTGGGACCTAATACAACTACCAAATGAACATGCTCCAGCACCATCTTAGGCCTGACCAACTAATAATTACTAACTCTCTTAACAGGTCAAATACACCAAAAAGGCACACTAACGTGCATAATAACCAACTATTTAAGAAGATCATTTGTGGAAATGGGCAGGGTTTAGCAATCATTTTTGACGGTGTTAAGTAGTGATGATGAATCGATTTATCACTTTTAATTACAAATATACAGTACCAGTCAAAAGTTTGGACACAAGTCCTCATTCAAGGGTTTTTCTTCATTTTTTACTATTTTCTACAATGTACAATAACAGTGGAGACATCAAAGCTATGAAATAACATACGGAATCATGTCGTAACCATAATACATTTGAGATGTTAGATTCTTCAGAGTAGTCACCCTTTGCCTTGATGACAGCGTTGCACACTCTAGGCATTCTCTCAACCAGCTTCATGAGGTAGTCACCTGGAATGCATTTCAGTTAACAGGTGTGCCTTGTTAAAAGTTACTATACTATATATTCTCATCCACAATGTAACACAAAATAGCATTTCCAATGGTAAAATACTAAGGAGAAAATCTCAAATTTAGGAAGGTATTGTGAGATGAACAAAATGCACACTTTACAATTGCAAAGGTGTGACCTTTTATTGTTAAAACTCTTTCACAAAGGCTCATTGTTACAGAACTTTGTTCTTTTGAGAGACCCGTGTCCCTGGACATGTGAACAGACCTCAGTGATCTATGGCCCTCTATGCCATGTTGCTGAGTCAGGGGTTAGTACAATGGGGTTCACAGGTATAAAAAGAAAGGTTTTAAACCAGTAGGATAACAGTTCCACAGCAAGAGCAGCAGCAGAAGCACAGAGAGACGAAATGACCTCCACCGGCATGAACATGAACGGCAGAATCACCTTCTACGAGGACAGGAACTTCCAGGGTCGTTCCTATGAGTGCAGCAGCGACTGCGCTGACATGTCCTCCTACCTGAGCCGCTGCCAATCCTGCAGGGTTGAGAGCGGCTGCTTCATGGTGTACGACCGCCCCAACTACATGGGAAACCAGTGGTTCATGAAGAGGGGAGAGTACCACGACTACCAGCGCATGATGGGAATGACCGACATTAGGTCCTGTCGCATGATCCCCATGCACAGAGGATCTTTCAGGATGAGGATCTACGAGAGGGAGAACTTCGGAGGTCAGATGCACGAGATGATGGACGACTGTGACAACATCATGGATCGTTACCGCATGAACAACTGCATGTCCTGCAACGTTATGGACGGCCACTGGCTCATGTATGAGCAGCCCCAGTACAGAGGCAGGATGATGTACATGAGGCCTGGAGAGTACAGAAACTTCAACCAGATGGGCATGGGCATGAGGTTCATGAGCATGAGACGTATCAATGAGTCCTGTTACTAGATATAGCTTTTACTGATGCAAATACGAGAAGCCATTGAATAAAAACATTGATAAAAGTAAATAAAAAATATATAAAAAAAAGTTGTGATGATGACAAATACTTTACTCGGTAAGGTCACTCCTATAGAATTTTATGGTCACTCCCACTAAGGCCAACTTTGAATGGTTGATATCCCAGGCTTATATGTGCTGTGTGTGCAATAACCTGGGGATGACGTTACACCAGGGTTCTTCAATTCCGGTCCTGGAGGACCGAAACACTTCTGTTTTTTATTTCTACCTGGTAGTTAATTGCACTCACCTGGTGTCCCAGGTCTGAATTAGCCCCTGATTAGAAGGAGAGGATGAAAAACAGAGGTGTTTCAGCCCTCCAGGACCGGAATTGAAGAACCCTGCGTTACACCAAGAAACACTTACCTTGATGAACCAACCTAAAGAAATTGAAAGTGCCTTGTTCCTCAGTACACAAACACACAGCAAAAACGAGCCACACCGCACAGTGCTGGGCCCAGTCAAGTCTTTGACACACTCACCCACTCCCCCGCTGAAAGATCAGCCTCAAAATATTGGCACCATTGTAACAGGTTGTAATCAAGCCCTGGTCTCCAGCATGGGAACAGAGGAGGAATGAATACCTGTCATATTAGGTTTATAACTCATTATGACGTCTGTTTGGCTATCATATGATGACAGTAAAATTGTGTTTTGTTAGTAAGGCTTATTATAATTACTGTTGTAGACTTATTATTAGGCACCAAACAGACTATACAGGTTTTACATTTACCAGTAAATCTACACTACGAGTCAAAAGTTTGGACACACATATTAATTCAAGGGTTTTTCTTTATTTTTACTATTTTTTACATTGTAGAATAATAGTGAAGACATCAAAACTATGACATAACACATATGGAATCATGTAGTAACCAAATAAGTGTTAAACAAATCAAAATATATTTGAGATTTGAGATTCTTCAAATAGCCACCCTTTGCCTTGATGACAGCTTTGCACACTCTTGGCATTCTCTCAACCAGCTGCATGAGGTAGTCACCTGGAATACATTTCAATTAACAGGTGTGCCTTCCTAAAAGTTAATTTGTGGAATTTCTTTCCTTCTTAATGCGTTTGAGACAATCAGTTGTGTTGTGACAAGGTAAGGGGGTTATACAGAAGATAGCCCTATTTGGTAAAAGACCAAGTCCATATTATGGCAAGAACTGCTCAAATAAGCAAAGAGAAACGACAGTCCATCATTACTTTAAAACATGAAGGTCAGTCAATACGGAAAATGTCAAGAACTTTGAACGTTTCTTAAAGTGCAGTCGAAAAACCACCAAGCTCTATGATGAAACTGGCTCTCATGAGGACCGCCACAGGAATGGAAGACCCAGAGTTACCTCTGCTTCAGAGGATAAGGTCATTAGAGTTACCAGCCTCAGAAATTGCAGCCCAAATAAATGCTTCACAGAGTTCAAGTAACAGACACATCTCAACATCAACTGTTCAGAAGGGACTGTGTGAATCAGGCCTTCATGGTCGAATTGCTGCAAAGAAACCACTACTAAAGGACACCAATAAGAAGACGAGACCTGCTTGGGCCAAGAAACACGAGCAATGGACATTAGACGGGTGGAAATGTGTCCTTTGGTCTGGAGTCCAAATTGGAGATTCTTGGTTCCAACCGCCGTGTCTTTGTGAGACGCGGTGTGGGTGAATGAATGATCTCTGCATGTGTAGTTCCCACTGTAAAGCATGGAGGAGGAGGTGTTATGGTGTGGGGGTGCTTTGCTGGTGACACTGTCTTTGATTTATTTAAATTCAAGGCACACTTAACCAGTATGGCTACCACAGCATTCTGCAGCAATACACCATCCCATCTGGTTTGGGCTTAGTGGGACTTTTCAACAGGACAATGACCCAACACACCTCCAGGCTGTGTAAGGGCTATTTTACCAAGAAGGAGAGTGATGGAGTGCTGCATCAGATGACCTGGCCTCCACAATCCCCCAACCACAACACAATTGAGATGGTTTGGGATGAGTCGGACGGCAGAGTGAAGGAAAAGCAGCCAACAAGTGCTCAGAATATGTGGGAACTCCTTTAAGACTGTTGGAAAAGCATTCCAGGTGAAGCTTGTTGAGAGAATGCCAAGAGTGTGCAAAGCTGTCATCAAGGCAAAGGGTGGCTATTTGTAGAATCTCAAATATAAAATATATTTTGATTTGTTAAATACTTTTTTGTTTACTACATGATTTCATATGTGTTATTTCAGTTTTTATTTCTTCACTATTATTCTACAATTTAGAAAATCGTGAAAATAAAGAAAAACCCTTGAATGAGTAGGTGTGTCCAAAGTTTTGACTGATACTGTGTATTTCCTTATTATAACTCATGGCTATCATCATAGGATGACAATAAAATCATTTTTTGGCTCAATAATCTACTCTTGTAGAATCTGGCAGCAAACCAGCTTAGAATGGGAACTGCTGGGCTCTGTATTGTATTTTCATTCTTTTCAATGACAAGGTCAACAATATGACTCCTACCAGAAATCCACTGTAAATCCACTGTAGGCAACATAACATAATATGTTATGTTGCCTATTATGAAAAGACTGTCAAATTAACCTAATGACTTCTACATAATGTTTGACTGAAACTGTAAAGTTTGTTAACATGTTCAAAATCTTGAAGAAAATGTGGCCTTAATTGGCCACGTGTACTCTTAAATCTCAACTAGGCACAGCTAGAAGAGGAATGGCCACTCCTCTCTAGTTTTCCCCTAGGGCCTAGGCTCCTGCCTTTCTAGTCAGTTTTTCCAAGCCACTATGCTTTGCTTGTTCTTGGGGGGTTTAGGCCGGGTATCTGTATAAGCACTAAATGACAACTCCTGATGTAAAAAGGGCTTTATAAATAACATACGATTGATTGAGAGTTTTGTCTAGTGGTGTGATTACCAACACCTCATACATGTCAAGACAATGTTTTTTGATTAAAACCCATTGGTGGCTCCTCACCTGTGATGTGGTTCTAATTAATGTGGACTTTACTTATGGTAGATTCAGGGTTTTTGGAGTCAAACCCAAGGTCATGCTCCTAACCAGACTGTTATAGAGAGCTTTCTATTTTATGGCATTTTAGCCAGGTTTGTGAAATTGTCAGTTAGTTTAAAATGACTGTCCAGACATCAATTAATATGATGGGTGTGAACAAACAATCATGGGACGGCCAAATATTGAATCTCAGACCTTTACTATGTACTTCACCCAAAGTTTTAAATGTTCTCCTCAGGCAGACTCAACAGATAGAAGAACTTATTCATCCCCTTAGTAATACTCCTAAACAGCAGTATGTAGGGGGAGACCATGTGCAATGTGATAAGGACATGTGCAGTATATACTGTACATATATATATATTATATAAATCATGATTTGGTGGGCTATTTTATGTTAAGGACATATCTGGTGGAAAGCATCACTACTCACATTCTGAAACTTTTTTTAGATTGTCCCTGCCAAATAAACGTAATATCGACTATTCAGTTAAGCTAAACAAAGCTAAACAATCCTGAAACACAGATTTTACATGGAGTACAAGTAATGACAGAGGGAGTCAAAATCACACATCAATGTTTAGCCTGGTCTGATGGTGTGGTCATGTGGTGTATAACCAGGAGTCCCGAAGCAGTGCTTGAAGTTACAAACAATACGGTTTTATTCTCTATTCTTTACAATTCTAAACTTTGGTGAAAGGTGAAGTGGAGCAATAATCAAAATCAAACCATTTGCCTTTAGGGCTTGAATATCATCTATATGACATATAGGTTAGGGCTCTGTGCATTTGGTGGCGGAGGCCGAAAGCCTCCGCCACCAAATCCTACTTCTGCCTCTGAATCCTCACCATGTTCTCCTCTACGGAGTCCTTTACTATATAAACGTAATGATGACAATGTCCCTCTTCTGGCTGAAGTGGTTACAGCGGTCCTCTTTTGCTAAGTTCCAGACTGGGTCCATGAGGAAGATGAGAGACAGCTGTGAGGTTGACTTTAGGCCCACCCCTCAAGTTTTGAATGAAAGCTGCTTGTTCATTGGGCTGACGGGTGCGTTGCTCTGGAACTCCTTTCTCTTCTTTCTTATAGACGTACAAACTTGAAAGCCTCCTCCATAGAGACCAACCATACAGACACAGAGAGGGAGAGATTAACAGACACAGAGGAAGAGAGAGAGAGAGATAGAAAAAAATATATGAGAGATGTCCATAAACAATATTTGAAATGTGTTTTATGTGTATGTTACCTGAGTGAGACCTCCAGTAGAGTGAGTTAGTGTGTGAACTGAGAGACACCCAGACCTGATGGTGCCATCCTCACAGCATAGTGTGGCTCAGTCCCATGTGGCTCAGTTGGTAGAGCGTTGCGCTTGTAACACAAGGACTGTGGGTTTTGGCCAGGAACCAAAAGGTCGCTGGTTAGAATCACCGAGCTGACTTGGTGAAAAATCTGTCAATGTGCCCTTGAGCAAGGCACTTAACCCTTATTGCTCCAGTAAGTCACTCTGGATAAGAGTGTCTGCTAAATTACTTACATTTAAAATGAGCAGGCTAGACATTAGAGTCAACATTGAACTGAACCAAATAGGCAACAATTGTCTTTGTAAACACTTGTGACTCGTTTCAGGAAACTAGGCAGGAACCTTCCTGCTAGCCATGAATGGCTGAGATAATGGATAGGCTGGACATGCGGAGAGATGAGTTCGGATTGGTCTGCCATGTAGTACGCTTCTGTCTATATCATCAGATGCTCAGTATGTGTAGGTAATCCTTTCTAACGCAGCTTTTTTGAAAGATATCACAAAGAACTGCAAAAGTGTTGCTCTCCACTTTCTGAAGGACCAAGTTTTGAAATCAGTGGAATGCCTGGAGGAAGCACAGTATGATAGCTAAGGAGATGGAGAAAATTCTGCCGTTTGATTGCACATATGCAGAGAGAGTCGAAAAGAGAACACACAGAAGGTTGTTGTATAAAACACCTGTCTCCGGACTACATCTTCAAATTAAGGGCAATCATGGCATCCGTGACAGAGCGGGAGAAGCTTCCATCCATGTATACAGGTAACAGAGTCTAGCTAGCTACATTTTCAGATATTATATGTTTCTAATTTTGTCAGAAAGTCGTTTCCTTTTCAAGTTAAAGCATACTGTTAGATATATAGCTAAAGTTAGCTGGCTGGCTCGTGTATGATCTGTGTAGTAATATTATTCGTATCTCAGAGCCATTTGCATTGCTAGTTATAGCCTAACGTTAGCTAGCTAGCTAACATTGAACCCGGTTGGTTAGCTACCTGCAGATTCATGCAGGGTAGTAATGATATGAGTTGGGATTATAGTTCATTGTTTAGCTAGATAGCTAGCTACATGTCTAAACAAAAGACTCCACTATGCAAGTAACAATTTAAATGTACAGTTTACAACTTCTGTATCCTATGCATGTGACAAATACACTTTGATTTTATTTGATATGGTATGTGTTTACAAGAGACGGTAATGTGAAGAACAACATGACCTGCACCAAAGTCAATTAGGATATAACATTAGGCCAAAAGAGACAGTGTCCAAGTTCTAACATTCTCCGGTAGAATGCCCTGCTTTATTTCGTCACACTCACCACCGTAAGCTATTTTCTGTAATTGGCTTGCCATTAACTTGTAAAAAATTATCTTGTTGTGAGTTTATTTTCCTGTAATAATGAATACTAATGAACTAAAGTGAAAATGTCAGCTATATGATGTGGTCATTATTTGAACTGGCTGGCCAGCTAACTTAACATTATCTAGCAAGCTACCAAGCTAGAAATGAACCAAAACATTGTTTAGAAAGTTGCTTTTAGTTGCCTGGTTTGCTAGATTGACATATACTAAATTCATTTTAAAAGGGTGTTTTTATTGGTGTTAAAATACACCAGTTATGCTATTTTGGACCACCTGGCTGATTTTTCTGTTTATACTTTTTCATAATGACAACGACAAGTTTGATATCGGACGACAATAGAATGTTTATGATGTCACTGTGACAGCTGTCGATAGACGTAGTATAAACCAGCCTTTAGTTTTGAAATCTTTGGTTGTTTAGTACATGGCCTCACATGTGAATCCTTAAAGAGATGGGTGTGGCTAAGGCTTAAGAGGGTGTGAACGATGCTGAATGGGTGTAGACAAAGAAGAGCTCTCCAGTAGGTGTACCAAAACATTCAATGGCCATTTTGTCAAAAGGGGGGTTACAAGTTTTTCAACTTTCAAAGCAGAATTACTTTCCCATTGTTCCTCAACTGCATTGTATGATATACCATCGAGCCGGTCGGTCACATATTGACTATGCACCCAAATGGGAATGAGGTTGGGCCCTCCTACAAATGTTTTAGTGAAATATAATACATACAATTTAGCAGACACTTCTATCCAAAGCGACTAACAGTCATGCATGAATACATTTTTAAGTATGGGTGGTCCCGGGAATCTAACCCAATATCTGGGCGTTGCATTTGACATTGGCGGTTATGTCACACAGTTATGCCACATTTATGAACCCTTTATAAAGCATTACATACATTTATAGATTATTTGTAACACATGTATGTAGTGTTTATGAAGGCTTTATGAAGTCTTTATAAGCTGCACGTCATTTAAAGCGTGACCCAACCTAAAAAAAACTAAGGATAAAAAAACCAAGCTATCATGAATGTAGTAATTCAGCAAGAAATTAATTCATTTACACACATACATTGGTATTCAATAAGTATTGTTATTGCTACAATAACCTCACTGCAATAGGGTTTCCTATGATCTACTAGTACAGGTCCTTCCTCTTATGCATTTCCCTGGTAAAGGCCACAGCATGTTCTATAATTCTAGGTATAGTCTGAAACCAGCCTCTCTTATGGTGGACCCAGGTACAATCTGATCAAGTTTGGACACACGTACTCATTCAAGGGTTTTTCTTCATTTTTACTATTTTCTACATTGTAGAATAATAGTGAAGACATCAAAGCTATGAAATAACATATGGAATCATGTCGTAACCATAATACATTTGAGATTTTAGATTCTTCAGAGTAGTCACCCTTTGCCTTGATGACAGCGTTGCACACTCTTGGCATTCTCTCAACCAGCTTCACGAGGTAGTCACCTGGAATGCATTTCAGTTAACAGGTGTGCCTTGTTAAAAGTTACTATACTATATATTATCATCCACAATGTAACACAATATAGCATTTCCAATGGTAAAATACTAAGGAGAAAATCTCAAATTTAAGAAGGTATTGTGAGATGAACAAAATGCACACTTTACAATTGCAAAGGTGTGACCTTTTATTGTTAAAACTCTTTCACAAAGGCTCATTGTTACAGAACTTTGTTCTTTTGAGAGACCCGTGTCCCTGGACATTTGAACAGACCTAAGTGTTCTATGGCCCTCAATGCCATGTTGCTGAGTCAGGGGTTAGTACAATGGGGTTCACAGGTATAAAAATAAAGGTTTTAAACCAGTAGGATAACAGTTCCACAGCAAGAGTAGCAGCAGAAGCACAGAGAGACGAAATGACCTCCTCCGGCATGAACATGAACGGCAGAATCACCTTCTACGAGGACAGGAACTTCCAGGGTCGTTCCTATGAGTGCAGCAGCGACTGCGCTGACATGTCCTCCTACCTGAGCCGCTGCCAATCCTGCAGGGTTGAGAGCGGCTGCTTCATGGTGTACGACCGCCCCAACTACATGGGAAACCAGTGGTTCATGAAGAGGGGAGAGTACCACGACTACCAGCGCATGATGGGAATGACCGACATTAGGTCCTGTCGCATGATCCCCATGCACAGAGGATCTTTCAGGATGAGGATCTACGAGAGGGAGAACTTCGGAGGTCAGATGCACGAGATGATGGACGACTGTGACAACATCATGGATCGTTACCGCATGAACAACTGCATGTCCTGCAACGTTATGGACGGCCACTGGCTCATGTATGAGCAGCCCCAGTACAGAGGCAGGATGATGTACATGAGGCCTGGAGAGTACAGAAACTTCAACCAGATGGGCATGGGCATGAGGTTCATGAGCATGAGACGTATCAACGAGTCCTGTTACTAGATATAGCTTTTACTGATGCAAATACGAGAAGCCATTGAATAAAAACATTGATAAAAAGTAAATAAAAAAGAAATAAAAAAAAGTTGTGATGATGACAAATACTTTACTCGGTAAGGTCACTCCTATAGAATTTTATGGTCACTCCCACTAAGGCCAACTTTGAATGGTTGATATCCCAGGCTTATATGTGCTGTGTGTGCAATAACCTGGGGATGACGTTACACCAGGGTTCTTCAATTCCAGTCTTGGAGGGCCGAAACACTTCTGTTTTTTCATTTCTACCTGGTAGTTAATTGCACTCACCTGGTGTCCCAGGTCTGAATTAGCCCCTGATTATAATGAGAAGATGAAAAACAGAGGTGTTTCGGCCCTCCAGGACCGGAATTGAAGAACCCTGCGTTACACCAAGAAACACTTACCTTGATGAACGCCGCCAACCTAAAGAAATTGAAAGCGCCTTGTTCCTCAGTACACAAACACGCACACAGCAAAAACGAGCCATACCGCACAGTGCTGGGCCCAGTCAAGTCTTTGACACACTCACCCACTCCCCCGCTGAAAGATCAGCCTCAAAATATTGGCACCATTGTAACAGGTTGTAATCAAGCCCTGGTCTCCAGCATGGGAACAGAAGAGGAATGAATACGTGGTGAAGCAGTCTCCGGTTGGACTACTCCAAATTATATTGTTTCTGACACACACACACACACACACACACACACACACACACACACACACAAACAAACACGCAAGCTTTGCAGGTCTATTAACCATTGAAATGCCTCTCACACCCTACAATAACCTGTGGATCATGAGAGAACCTTCATAAATCAGCAAAACATGAATAACCTATTTATTGACACTTTATGTAGAGTCCTGTAATACTTTGTTTGAAGTGAGACACCTTCGGTCATTCAAAACACATCCATAAAGACTCCATATTGCATGACGATGTACTTAATTTAAAGTCAGACACCTTTGGTCATTCATAATACATAAATTAAGACTTGATGATGTAAACACAAATGTATTAACACTTAAGGAATTATCACTAACAGCTAAAACAAATAAACAAATATGTTTATACCACACATTTCCTTTTTATTTGTACATTCTTTAAACAATACAAATACATTCAGTTTCAAAAAGTCAGCAATGCAATTACATTGAACATTACACAGGGCTGTGAATAGTGTAGCTTTTCCCTGAGCTGGCAGACGAATGGTTCTTGCCTCTCTTCTTGCTGGAGGTACTTCATGTTGGTTCCAACCTTGAAGTAACAACGAAGAAATTTAGCAGGTCTGTTAGGAAATGCCTTTGTCACACCATCTGGATAAGGGAATTTCTGTGCTGCACCAGAAACTCTAAATGGGAAGATGGGAAACTCCATTCAATTCGTATGATTATATTCCTCTTTCATTTACAAATCTCATGACGTGACAGTGAGACATGGCTGTATCTAGGGGGATTTGTATTTAGCTAAGCCTGCTAGCTTGCTAAATTGTCAAGTGTAGGTACACTACATTACCAAAAGTATGTGGACACATGCTCGTCAAACATCTCATTCCAAAATCATGGGCATTTATATGGAGTTGGTCCCCTCTTTGCTACTATAACAGCCTTCACTCTTCTGAGAAGGCTTTCCACTAGATGTTGGAACATTACTGCAGGGACTTGCTTCCATTCAGCCATAAGAGCATTAGTGAGGTCAGACACTGATGTAAGGCGATTAGGCCTGGCTCGCAGTCGTTGCTCCAATTAATCCCAAAGGTGTTCGATGTGGTCGAGGTCAGGGCTCTGTGCAGGCTAGTCAAGTTCTTCCACACCGATCTCGATAAACCATTTCTGTATGGACCTCGCTTTGTGCACAGGGGCATTGTCATGCTGAAACAGGAAAGGGCCTTCCCCAAACTGTTGCCACAAACTTAGAAGCACAGAATCGTTTGAATGCAATTGTATGCTGTAGCGTTAAGATTTCCCTTCACTGGAACGAACTAAGGGGCCTAGCTCGAACCATGAAATACATCCCCAGACCATTATTCCTCCTCCACCAAACATTACAGCTGCCGCTATGCATTGGGGCAGGTAGCGTTCTCCTGGCATCCGTCAAAACCAGATTAGTCCGTCAGAAACGTGATTCATCACTCCAGAGAATGCGTTTCCACTGCTCCAGAGTCCAATGGCGGCGAGCTTTACACCACTCCTGCCGACGCTTGGCATTGCGCATGGTGATCTTAGGCCTGTGTGCGACTGCTCGACCATGGAAACCCATTTCATGTAGCTCCCGATGAACAGTTCTTGTGCTGACGTTGCTTCCAAAGGCAGTTTGGAACTCGGTAGTGAGTGTTGCAACCGAGGACCAACAATATTTACACGCTACGCACGTTTGCACTCGGCAGTCCCGTTCTGTGAGCTTGTGTGGCCTACCACTTTGCGGCTGAGCCATTGTTGCTCCTAGACGTTTCCACTTCCCAAGAACAGCATTTACAGTTACTGGGGCAGCTCTAGCAGGGATGAAATTTGACGAACTGACTTGTTGGAAAGGTGGCATCCTATGACTGTGCCAAGTTGGAGTGACTCTTTTAATGGGCGTGTCGACTTACTGAGCTCTTCAGTAAGGCCATTCTACTGCCGATGTTTGTCTATGGAGATTGGCTGTGTGCTCGATTTTATACACCTGTCAGCAATGGGTGTGGCTTTAATAGCAGAATCCACTAATTTGAAGGGGTGTCCACATACTTTTGTATATATAGTGTAGCTGCATCGCTGGAGTGACTCTTTTAATGGGCGTGTCGAGAGAAGTGGGAGGATAGGGAGCACTGATTGGAGGATCAGGCGCTGGATGTTTTCTCTGTGATTGGTTACAGTTTTGATTGAGCGGTGTTCCCGACCTTGTGTCACTTCCGGCCAGCCTCGGGACAAAGTTATCATGTGAAACAAGACTGGAAGATCTAAAAGGCGCGATCTAATCTTGATAGAATCATACTGTGTCAGTTGAATGTTACCAAAAGAAAAATAACAAACACCTATCTTATAAACTAAATTAAAATAAAAGTACTTTTTATGTCACTACATATTAGGTTTATAACTCATTATGACGTCTGTTTGGCTATCATATGATGACAGTAAAATTGTGTTTTGTTAGTAAGGCTTATTATAATTACTGTTGTAGACTTATTATTAGGCACCAAACAGACTATACAGGTTTTACATTTACCAGTAAATATACACTACCAGTCAAAAGTTTGGACACACATATTCATTCAAGGGTTTTTCTTTATTTTTACAATTTTTTACATTGTAGAATAATAGTGAAGACATCAAAACTATGAAATAACACATATGGAATCATGTAGTAACCAAATAAGTGTTAAACAAATCAAAATATATTTGAGATTCAAATAGCCACCCTTTGCCTTGATGACAGCTTTGCACACTCTTTGCATTCTCTCAACCATCTGCATGAGGTAGTCACCTGGAATACATTTCAATTAACATGTGTGACTTCCTAAAAGTTAATTTGTGGAATTTCTTTCCTTCTTAATGCGTTTGAGCCAATCAGTTGTGTTGTGACAAGGTAAGGGGGTTATACAGAAGATAGCCCTATTTGGTAAAAGACCAAGTCCATATTATGGCAAGAACTGCTCAAATAAGCAAAGAGAAACGACAGTCCATCATTACTTTAAAACATGAAGGTCAGTCAATACGGAAAATGTCAAGAACTTTGAACGTTTCTTAAAGTGCAGTCGAAAAACCACCAAGCGCTATGATGAAACTGGCTCTCATGAGGACCGCCACAGGAATGGAAGACCCAGAGTTACCTCTGCTGCAGAGGATAAGGTCATTAGAGTTACCAGCCTCAGAAATTGCAGCCCAAATAAATGCTTCACAGAGTTCAAGTAACAGACACATCTCAACATCAACTGTTCAGAAGGGACTGTGTGAATCAGGCCTTCATGGTCGAATTGCTGCAAAGAAACCACTACTAAAGGACACCAATAAGAAGACGAGACCTGCTTGGGCCAAGAAACACGAGCAATGGACATTAGACCGGTGGAAATGTGTCCTTTGGTCTGGAGTCCAAATTGGAGATTCTTGGTTCCAACCGCTGTGTCTTTGTGAGACGCGCTGTGGGTGAATGAATATCTCTGCATGTGTAGTTCCCACCGTAAAGCATGGAGGAGGAGGTGTTATGGTGTGGGGGTGCTTTGCTGGTGACACTGTCTTTGATTTATTTAAAATTCAAGGCACACTTAACCAGCATGGCTACCACAGCATTCTACAGCAATACACCATCCCATCTGGTTTGGGCTTAGTGGGACTTTTCAACAGGACAATGACCCAACACACCTCCAGGCTGTGTAAGGGCTATTTTACCAAGAAGGAGAGTGATGGAGTGCTGCATGAGATGACCTGGCCTCCACAATCCCCCAACCTCAACCCAATTGAGCTGGTTTGGGATGAGTCGGACGGCAGAGTGAAGGAAAAGCAGCCAACAAGTGCTCAGAATATGTGGGAACTCATTTAAGACTGCTGGAAAAGCATTCCAGGTGAAGCTTGTTGAGAGAATGCCAAGAGCTGTCATCAAGACAAAGGGTGGCTATTTGTAGAATCGCAAATATTAGTTAAACACTTTTTTGTTTACTACATGATTCCATATGTGTTATTTCAGTTTTGATTTCTTCACTATTATTCTACAATGTAGAAAATAGTGAAAATAAAGAAAAACCCTTGAATGAGTAGGTGTGTCCAAAGTTTTGACTGGTACTGTGTATTTCCTTATTATAACTCATGGCTATCATCAGTCATGGTATCCTATGACTGTGCCAAGTTGGAGTGACTCTTTTAATGGGCGTGTCGACTTACTGAGCTCTTCAGTAAGGCCATTCTACTGCCGATGTTTGTCTATGGAGATTGGCTGTGTGCTCGATTTTATACACCTGTCAGCAATGGGTGTGGCTTTAATAGCAGAATCCACTAATTTGAAGGGGTGTCCACATACTTTTGTATATATAGTGTAGCTGCATCGCTGGAGTGACTCTTTTAATGGGCGTGTCGAGAGAAGTGGGAGGATAGGGAGCACTGATTGGAGGATCAGGCGCTGGATGTTTTCTCTGTGATTGGTTACAGTTTTGATTGAGCGGTGTTCCCGACCTTGTGTCACTTCCGGCCAGCCTCGGGACAAAGTTATCATGTGAAACAAGACTGGAAGATCTAAATGGCGCGATCTAATCTTGATAGAATCATACTGTGTCAGTTGAATGTTACCAAAAGAAAAATAACAAACACCTATCTTATAAACTAAATTAAAATAAAAGTACTTTTTATGTCACTACATATTAGGTTTATAACTCATTATGACGTCTGTTTGGCTATCATATGATGACAGTAAAATTGTGTTTTGTTAGTAAGGCTTATTATAATTACTGTTGTAGACTTATTATTAGGCACCAAACAGACTATACAGGTTTTACATTTACCAGTAAATATACACTACCAGTCAAAAGTTTGGACACACATATTCATTCAAGGGTTTTTCTTTATTTTTACAATTTTTTACATTGTAGAATAATAGTGAAGACATCAAAACTATGAAATAACACATATGGAATCATGTAGTAACCAAATAAGTGTTAAACAAATCAAAATATATTTGAGATTCAAATAGCCACCCTTTGCCTTGATGACAGCTTTGCACACTCTTTGCATTCTCTCAACCATCTGCATGAGGTAGTCACCTGGAATACATTTCAATTAACAGGTGTGACTTCCTAAAAGTTAATTTGTGGAATTTCTTTCCTTCTTAATGCGTTTGAGCCAATCAGTTGTGTTGTGACAAGGTAAGGGGGTTATACAGAAGATAGCCCTATTTGGTAAAAGACCAAGTCCATATTATGGCAAGAACTGCTCAAATAAGCAAAGAGAAACGACAGTCCATCATTACTTTAAAACATGAAGGTCAGTCAATACGGAAAATGTCAAGAACTTTGAACGTTTCTTAAAGTGCAGTCGAAAAACCACCAAGCGCTATGATGAAACTGGCTCTCATGAGGACCGCCACAGGAATGGAAGACCCAGAGTTACCTCTGCTGCAGAGGATAAGGTCATTAGAGTTACCAGCCTCAGAAATTGCAGCCCAAATAAATGCTTCACAGAGTTCAAGTAACAGACACATCTCAACATCAACTGTTCAGAAGGGACTGTGTGAATCAGGCCTTCATGGTCGAATTGCTGCAAAGAAACCACTACTAAAGGACACCAATAAGAAGACGAGACCTGCTTGGGCCAAGAAACACGAGCAATGGACATTAGACCGGTGGAAATGTGTCCTTTGGTCTGGAGTCCAAATTGGAGATTCTTGGTTCCAACCGCTGTGTCTTTGTGAGACGCGCTGTGGGTGAATGAATATCTCTGCATGTGTAGTTCCCACCGTAAAGCATGGAGGAGGAGGTGTTATGGTGTGGGGGTGCTTTGCTGGTGACACTGTCTTTGATTTATTTAAAATTCAAGGCACACTTAACCAGCATGGCTACCACAGCATTCTGCAGCAATACACCATCCCATCTGGTTTGGGCTTAGTGGGACTTTTCAACAGGACAATGACCCAACACACCTCCAGGCTGTGTAAGGGCTATTTTACCAAGAAGGAGAGTGATGGAGTGCTGCATGAGATGACCTGGCCTCCACAATCCCCCAACCTCAACCCAATTGAGATGGTTTGGGATGAGTCGGACGGCAGAGTGAAGGAAAAGCAGCCAACAAGTGCTCAGAATATGTGGGAACTCATTTAAGACTGCTGGAAAAGCATTCCAGGTGAAGCTTGTTGAGAGAATGCCAAGAGCTGTCATCAAGACAAAGGGTGGCTATTTGTAGAATCGCAAATATTAGTTAAACACTTTTTTGTTTACTACATGATTCCATATGTGTTATTTCAGTTTTGATTTCTTCACTATTATTCTACAATGTAGAAAATAGTGAAAATAAAGAAAAACCCTTGAATGAGTAGGTGTGTCCAAAGTTTTGACTGGTACTGTGTATTTCCTTATTATAACTCATGGCTATCATCATAGGATGACAATAAAACCGTTTTTGGCTCAATAATCTACTCTTGTAGAATCTGGCAGCAAACCAGCCTAGAATGGGAACTGCTGGGCTCTGTATTTTCATTCTATTCAATGACAAGGTCAACAATATGACTCCTACCAGAAATCCACTGTAAATCCACTGTAGGCAACATAACATAATATGTTATGTTGCCTATTATAAAAAGACTGTCAAATTAACCTAATGACTTCTACATAAAGTTTGATTGAAGAAAATGTGGCCTTAATTGGCCACGTGTACTCTTATATCTCAACTAGGCACAGCTAGAAGAGGAATGGCCACTCCTCTCTAGTTTTCCCCTAGGGCCTAGGCTCCTGCCTTTCTAGTCAGTTTTTCCAAGCCACTATGCTTTGCTTGTTCTTGGGGGGTTTAGGCCGGGTATCTGTATAAGCACTAAATGACAACTCCTGATGTAAAAAGGGCTTTATAAATAACATACGATTGATTGAGAGTTTTGTGCAGTGGTGTGATTACCACCACCTCATACATGTCAAGACAATGTTTTTTGATTAAAACCCATTGGTGGCTACTCACCTGTGGTGTGGTGCTAATTAATGTGGACTTTACTTATGGTAGATTCAGGGTTTTTGGAGTCAAACCCAAGGTCATGCTCCTAACCAGACTGTTATAGAGAGCTTTCTATTATATGGCATTTTAGCCAGGTTTGTGAAATTGTCAGTTAGTTTAAAATGACTGTCCAGACATCAATTAATATGATGGGTGTGAACAAACAATCATGGGACGGCCAAATAAAAGAATCTCAGACCTTTCCTATGTACCTCACCCAAAGTTTCAAATGTTCTCCTCAGGCAGACTCAACAGATAGAAGCACTTATTCATCCCCTTAGTAATACTCGTAAACAGCAGTATGTAGGGGGAGACCATGTGCAATGTGATAAGGACATGTGCAGTATATACTGTACATATATACAGTGGGGAGAACAAGTATTTGATACACTGCCAATTTTGCAGGTTTTCCTACTTACAAAGCATGTAGAGGTCTGTAATTTTTATCATAGGTACACTTCAACTGTGAGAGACGGAATCTAAAACAAAAATCCAGAAAATCACATTGTATGATTTTTAAGTAGTTAATTTGCATTTTATTTCATGACATAAGTATTTGATACATCAGAAAAGCAGAACTTAATATTTGGTACAGAAACCTTTGTTTGCAATTACAGATATCATACGTTTCCTGTAGTTCTTGACCAGGTTTGCACAGACTACAGCAGGGATTTTGGCCCACTCCACCATACAGACCTTCTCCAGATCCTTCAGGTTTCGGGGCTGTCGCTGGGCAATACGGACTTTCAGCTCCCTCCAAAGATTTTCTATTGGGTTCAGGTCTGGAGACTGGCTAGGCCATTCCAGGACCTTGAGATGCTTCTTACGGAGCCACTCCTTAGTTGCCCTGGTTCAATGCTCTTATTGAGGGAAGGAGGTTGTTGGCCAAGATCTCGCGATACATGGCTCCATCCATCCTCCCCTCAATACGGTGCAGTCGTCCTGTCCCCTTTGCAGAAAAGCATCCCCAAAGAATGATGTTTCCACCTCCATGCTTCACGGTTGGGATGGTGTTCTTGGGGTTCTACTCATCCTTCTTCTTCCTCCAAACACGGCAAGTGGAGTTTAGACCAAAAAGCTCTATTTTTGTCTCATCAGACCACATGACCTTCTCCCATCCCTCCTCTGGATCATCCAGATGGTCATTGGCAAACTTCAGATGGGCCTGGACATGCGCTGGCTTGAGCAGGGGGACCTTGCGTGTGCTGCAGAATTTTAATCCATGACGGCGTAGTGTGTTACTAATGGTTTTCTTTGAGACTGTGGTCCCAGCTCTCTTCAGGTCATTGACCAGGTCCTGCCGTGTAGTTCTGGGCTGATCCCTCACCTTCCTCATGATCATTGATGCCCCACGAGGTGAGATCTTGCATGGAGCCCCAGACCGAGGGTGATTGACCGTCATCTTGAACTTCTTCCATTTTCTAATAATTGCGCCAACAGTTGTTGCCTTCTCACCAAGCTGCTTGCCTATTGTCCTGTAGCCCATCCCAGCCTTGTGCAGGTCTACAATTTTATCCCTGATGTCCTTACACAGCTCTCTGGTCTTGGCCATTGTGGAGAGGTTGGAATCTGTTTGACTGAGTGTGTGGACAGGTGTCTTTTATACAGGTAACGAGTTCAAACAGGTGCAGTTAATACAGGTAATGAGTGGAGAACAGGAGGGTTTCTTAAAGAAAAACTAACAGGTCTGTGAGAGCCGGAATTCTTACTGGTTGGTAGGTGATCAAATACTTATGTCATTCAATAAAAAGCAAATTAATTATTTAAAAATAATACAACGTGATTTTCTGGATTTTTGTTTTAGATTCCGTCTCTCACAGTTGAAGTGTACCTATGATAAAAATTACAGACCTCTACATGCTTTGTAAGTAAAAAAACATGCAAAATCGGCAGTGTATCAAATACTTGTTCTCCCCACTGTATTTATTATATAAATCATGATTTGGTGGGCTATTTTATGTTAAGGACATATCTGGTGGAAAGCGTCACTACTCACATTCTGAAACTTTTTTTAGATTGTCCCTGCCAAATAAACGTAATATCGCCTATTCAGTTAAGCTAAACAAAGATAAACAATCCTGAAACACAGATTTTACATGGAGTACAAGTAATGACAGAGGGAGTCAAAATCACACATCAATGTTTAGCCTGGTCTGATGGTGTGGTCATGTGGTGTATAACCAGATGTCCCGAAGCAGTGCTTGAAGTTACAAATAATACGGTTTTATTCTCTATTCTTTACAATTCTAAACTTTGGTGAAAGGTGAAGTGGAGCAATAATCAAAATCAAACCATTTGCCTTTAGGGCTTGAATATCATCTATATGATATATAGGTTAAGGCTCTCCGCCACCAAATCCTACTTCTGCCTCTGAATCCTCACTATGTTCTCCTCTACGGAGTCCTTTACTATATAAACGTAATGATGACAATGTCCCTCTTCTGGCTGAAGTGGTTACAGCGGTCCTCTTTTGCTAAGTTCCAGGCTGGGTCCATGAGGAAGATGAGAGACAGCTGTGAGGTTGACTTTAGGCCCACCCCTCCAGTTTTGAATGAAAGCTGCTTGTTCATTGGGCTGACGGGTGCGTTGCTCTGGAACTCCTTTCTCTTCTTTCTTATAGTGCCGTCCAGACGTACAAACTTGAAAGCCTCCTCCCTAGAGACCAACCATACAGACACAGAGAGGGAGAGATTCACAGACACAGAGGAAGAGAGAGAGAGAGAGAGAGAGAAAGAGAAAAAAATATATGAGCGATGTCCATAAACAATATTTGAAATGTGTTTTATGTGTATGTTACCTGAGTGAGACCTCCAGTAGAGTGAGTTAGTGTGTGAACTGAGAGACACCCAGACCTGATGGTGCCATCCTCACAGCATAGTCTGAGTCCCATGTGGCTCAGTTGGTAGAGCGTTGCGCTTGTAACACAAGGACTGTGGGTTTTGGCCAGGAACCAAAAGGTCGCTGGTTAGAATCACCGAGCTGACTAGGTGAAAAATCTGTCAATGTGCCCTTGAGCAAGGCACTTAACCCTTATTGCTCCAGTAAGTCACTCTGGATAAGAGTGTCTGCTAAATTACTTACATTTAAAATGAGCAGGCTAGACATTAGAGTCAACATTGAACTGAACCAAATAGGCAACAATTGTCTTTGTAAACACTTGTGACTCGTTTCAGGAAACTAGGCAGGAACCTTCCCGCTAGCCATGAATGGCTGAGATAATGGATAGGCTGGACATGCGGAGAGATGAGTTCGGATTGGTCTGCCATGTAGCATGCTTCTGTCTATATCATCAGCTGCTCAGTATGTGTAGGTAATCCTTTCTAACGCAGCTTTTTTGAAAGATATCACAAAGAACTGCAAAAGTGTTGCTCTCCACTTTCTGAAGGACCAAGTTTTGAAATCAGTGGTATGCCTGGTGGAAGCACAGTTTGATAGCTAAGGAGATGGAGAAAATTCTGCCGTTTGATTGCACATATGCAGAGAGATTCGAAAAGAGAACACACAGAAGGTTGTTTTATAAAACACCTGTCTCCGGACTACATCTTCAAATTAAGGGCAATCATGGCATCCGTGACAGAGCGGGAGAAGCTTCCATCCATGTATACAGGTAACAGAGTCTAGCTAGCGACATAATCAGATATTATATGTTTCTAATTTTGTCAGAAAGTCGTTTCCTTTTCAAGTTAAAGCATACTGTTAGATATATAGCTAAAGTTAGCTGGCTGGCTCACTAGCTAACGTTACGTGTATGATCTGTGTAGTAATATTATTCGTATCTCAGAGCCATTTGCATTGCTAGTTATAGCCTAACGTTAGCTAGCTAGCTAACATTGAACCCGGTTGGTTAGCTACCTGCAGATTCATGCAGGGTAGTAATGATATGAGTTGGGATTATAGTTCATTGTTTAGCTAGATAGCTAGCTACATGTCTAAACAAAATACTCCACTATGCAAGTAACAATTTAAATGTACAGTTTACAACTTCTGTATCCTATGCATGTGACAAATACACTTTGATTTTATTTGATATAGTATGTGTTTACAAGAGACGGTAATGTGAAGAACAACATGACCTGCACCAAAGTCAATTAGGATATAACATTAGGCCAAAAGAGACAGTGTCCAAGTTCTAACATTCTCCGGTAGAATGCCCTGCTTTATTTCGTCACACTCACCACCGTAAGCTATTTTCTGTAATTGGCTTGCCATTAACTTGTAAAAAAGTATCTTGTTGTGAGTTTATTTTCCTGTAATAATGAATACTAATGAACTAAAGTGAAAATGTCAGCTATATGATGTGGTCATTATTTGAACTGGCTGGCCAGCTAACTTAACATTATCTAGCAAGCTAACAAGCTAGAAACGAACCAAAACATTGTTTAGAAAGTTGCTTTTAGTTGCCTGGTTTGCTAGATTGACATATACTAAATTCATTTTAAACAGGTATTTTTATTGGTGTTAAAATACACCAGTTATGCTATTTTGGACCACCTGGCTGCTTTTTCTGTTTATACTTTTTCATAATGACAACGACAAGTTTGATATCGGACGACAATAGAATGTTTATGATGTCACTGTGACAACTGTCGATAGACGTAGTATAAACCAGCCTTTAGTCTTGAAATCTTTGGTTGTTTAGTACATGGCCTCACATGTGAATCCTTAAAGAGATGGGTGTGGCTAAGGCTTAAGAGGGTGTGAACGATGCTGAATGGGTGTAGACAAAGAAGAGCTCTCCAGTAGGTGTACCAAAACATTCAATGGCCATTTTGTCAAAAGGGGGGTTACAAGTTTTTCAACTTTCAAAGCAGAATTACTTTCCCATTGTTCCTCAACTGTACTGTATGATATACCATCGAGCCGGTCGGTCACATATTGATTATGCACCCAAATGGGAATGAGGTTGGGCCCTCCTACAAATGTTTTAGTGAAATATAATACATACAATTTAGCAGACACTTCTATCCAAAGCGACTAACAGTCATGCGTAAATACATTTTTAAGTATGGGTGGTCCCGGGAATCTAACCCAATATCTGGGCGTTGCAATGCTCTACCAAGATGCATGACAGGGTTATAAATGCTTTGTGAAGCCTCAATTTAATAGGATTTATAAGGCCTTTATTAAGCAGTGTTTATGCCACCCTTTATAAAGCACAGGTTTATGTCATATTTGACACAGTTGCTTATGTCACATTTGACATTGGCGGTTATGTCACACAGTTATGCCACATGTATGAACCCTTTATAAAGCATGACATACATTTATAGATTATTTGTAACACATTTATGTAGTGTTTATGAAGGCTTTATGAAGGCTTTATAAGCTGCACGGCATTTAAAGCGTGACCCAGCCTAAAAAAAACGAAGGATAAAAAACCAAGCTATCATGAATGTAGTAATTCAGCAAGAAATTAATTCATTTACACACATACATTGGTATTCAATAGGCATTGTTATTGCTACAATAACCTCACTGCAATAGGGTTTCCTATGATCTACTAGTACAGGTCCTTCCTCTTATGCATTTCCCTGGTAAAGGCCACAGCATGTTCTATAATTCTAGATATAGTCTGAAACCAGCCTCTCTTATAATAATAATAATAATATGCCATTTAGCAGACGCTTTTATCCAAGGCGACTTACAGTCATGCGTGCATAATTATTATTTTTTGTGTATGGGTGGTCCCGGGGATCGAACCCACTACCTTAGCGTTACAAGCGCCGTGCTCTACCAGCTGAGCTACAGAGGACCAGAGAACAGTGACAGAAATGCTGTTTGTAAACATATTAAGGTGCTGCATTTTTTTTAAAGGACTAAGGTGGTCCTTTCTGATTAAATGAACGTGTAACAAACGGTTTTAGTGACATTACCTGTTGTTAACATTCTAATTGAACTGCTCAGAGTAGGGTTGTGAGACATCAGTAATGCGTAAACCTTTTCTCCCTGTGAGTAAATATTAAAAAGCTTTCAGGCAGCATGAACGACATGACAATATTACCCTGTCAGGACATTATGAAATAACCCATCAGCATTAAATCATATGAAAAGCAAAGTAGCATAAGGCTTTGTCACCATCAGGGCTGAGTGATTGTTGTTGTGAAGTCAACTGCATAAAATCTAGAAAATAAGAAAACACTATTCATTTGTTTGACTGAAAGGCTCTTTCTTTCTTTATGTCTCTAGGAGTCCCATTCAGTTCTTCTCTCAGCTTCTGGGATGACAGACCAGTTAGGTGATTGGGTCCCTATGGCCAGCCAGTTAAAATCATCCACCTGGTTCCAGTTGTTCCTGTCCCGGTCCAGACCAGACACCTTAAAGTCCTGGTCCAGACCTGTGTAGGACCAGGCAAAAGGGGCGAAGCGCACCCCTTGACAGTCTTCTATGATGGCGCGGCTGGTGACGTGCAGATAGACCTGTGTGTCGGTGGTGTGGTGCGTCCGTAGCTGCTGACAGGGGAAGGAGAGGGTGCTGCCAGTGCAGTGGTCCACGAATACAGAGCTGGAGACCGGCCCTGAGAAGATCTCACAGTTCTGGACGTGTTTGATGTGGACGGTGCTGGGGGAGCCCAGGAGTCTGACCTTGCAATTGGTCAGGTGGGTCAGGAGAACATCCTGTTGTTTGATCTCCTCACCTGACTTGGTCAGCACCTGGCACTCAAAGTGGGAGAAGCCGCACTGCTCTGGGGGGCTTATGGCTCCGTCCACTTTAGTTCGGCCAGAATCCTTAGGCGTTACAGGTGGCGCTGGGTTCGCGACAGGTGGATCTACTTTGGGTGCATTTGCTGCGCGCGACCTAAAGGAGAACTTCTTCTTGGGGATAATCTCGTCTCTCTTCTCGGCAAGAGAGTTCTGTAGTTTCTGGAGCGCCATCTGTGCCTGTCTCAGCTCGTACTGCGGTAAAAACACCATGCTATCGTTAAGAAACTTCTGGAGCTGTTGTGCTTTAGTAGTCACATCCTCTAAGGTTTGGGTGGCCAGGGCGCGGTCAGTAGCCCCGGAGCAGCCAGCCAGTAACTTCTCGATAGCCGCCCTTTCGCTGCCGAACGTCGCGGTGAAGAACCCACTCTTCTCCTCCGTGACAGACTGGCTCTTTTTCTCCTCTTTCTTTCTCTCCACGTCCTCGAGCCTATCCTGTTCCCGTTTCAGCATCCTCTCGGGGATCTTAACGCCGAACTCACTAGGACCAGAGTCCCCGTTTCGCTGACAAATACCACTCTCCACATCCATGTTTTTGCTTATGTTGTTTGATGGACGCAGGTACAATCTGATCAAGTTTGGACACACCTACTCATTCAAGGGTTTTTCTTCATTTTTACTATTTTCTACATTGTAACCATAATACATTTGAGATTTTAGATTCTTCAGAGTAGTCACCCTTTGCCTTGATGACAGCGTTGCACACTCTTGGCATTCTCTCAACCAGCTTCATGAGGTAGTCACCTGGAATGCATTTCAGTTAACAGGTGTGCCTTGTTAAAAGTTACTATACTATATATTCTCATCCACAATGTAACACAATATAGCATTTCCAATGGTAAAATACTAAGGAGAAAATCTCAAATTTAAGAAGGTATTGTGAGATGAACAAAATGCACACTTTACAATTGCAATGGTGTGCCCTTTTATTGTTAAAACTCTTTAATAATAATAATATGCCATTTAGCAGACGCTTTTATCCAAAGCGACTTACAGTCATGCGTGGATACATTTTTTTGAGTATGGCTCATTGTTACAGAACTTTGTTCTTTTGAGAGACCCGTGTCCCTGGACATGTGAACAGACCTCAGTGTTCTATGGCCCTCTATGCCATGTTGCTGAGTCAGGGGTTAGTACAATGGGGTTCACAGGTATAAAAAGAAAGGTTTTAAACCAGTAGGATAACAGTTCCACAGCAAGAGCAGCAGCAGAAGCACAGAGAGACGAAATGACCTCCACCGGCATGAACATGAACGGCAGAATCACCTTCTACGAGGACAGGAACTTCCAGGGTCGTTCCTATGAGTGCAGTAGCGACTGCGCTGACATGTCCTCCTACCTGAGCCGCTGCCAATCCTGCAGGGTTGAGAGCGGCTGCTTCATGGTGTACGACCGCCCCAACTACATGGGAAACCAGTGGTTCATGAAGAGGGGAGAGTACCACGACTACCAGCGCATGATGGGAATGACCGACATCAGGTCCTGTCGCATGATCCCCATGCACAGAGGATCTTTCAGGATGAGGATCTACGAGAGGGAGAACTTCGGAGGTCAGATGCACGAGATGATGGACGACTGTGACAACATCATGGATCGTTATCGCATGAACAACTGCATGTCCTGCAACGTTATGGACGGCCACTGGCTCATGTATGAGCAGCCCCAGTACAGAGGCAGGATGATGTACATGAGGCCTGGAGAGTACAGAAACTTCAACCAGATGGGCATGGGCATGAGGTTCATGAGCATGAGACGTATCAACGAGTCCTGTTACTAGATATAGCTTTTACTGATGCAAATACGAGAAGCCATTGAATAAAAACATTGATAAAAAGTAAATAAAAAAGAAATAAAAAAAAGTTGTGATGATGACAAATACTTTACTCGGTAAGGTCACTCCTATAGAATTTTATGGTCACTCCCACTAAGGCCAACTTTGAATGGTTGATATCCCAGGCTTATATGTGCTGTGTGTGCAATAACCTGGGGATGACGTTACACCAGGGTTCTTCAATTCCGGTCCTGGTGGGCCGAAACACTTCTGTTTTTTATTTCTACCTGGTAGTTAATTGCACTCACCTGGTGTCCCAGGTCTGAATTAGCCCCTGATTAGAAGGAGATGATGAAAAACAGAGGTGTTTCGGCCCTCCAGGACCGGAATTGAAGAACCCTGCGTTACACCAAGAAACACTTACCTTGATGAACCAACCTAAAGAAATTGAAAGTGCCTTGTTCCTCAGTACACAAACACGCACACAGCAAAAACGAGCCATAGCGCACAGTGCTGGGCCCAGTCAAGTCTTTGACACACTCACCCACTCCCCCGCTGAAAGATCAGCCTCAAAATATTGGCACCATTGTAACAGGTTGTAATCAAGCCCTGGTCTCCAGCATGGGAACAGAGGAGGAATGAATACCTGTCATAATAGGTTTATAACTCATTATGACGTCTGTTTGGCTATCATATGATGACAGTAAAATTGTGTTTTGTTAGTAAGGCTAATTATAATTACTGTTGTAGACTTATTAGTAGGCACCAATCAGACCAAACAGGTTTTAGATTTACCAGTAAATCTACACTACCAGTCAGTTTGGACACACATATTCATTCAAGGGTTTTTCTTTATTTTTACTATTTTTTACATTGTAGAATAATAGTGAAGACATCAAAACTATGACATAACACATATGGAATCATGTAGTAACCAAATAAGTGTTAAACAAATCAAAATATATTTGAGATTTGAGATTCTTCAAATAGCCACCCTTTGCCTTGATGACAGCTTTGCACACTCTTGGCATTCTCTCAACCAGCTGCATGAGGTAGTCACCTGGAATACATTTCAATTAACAAGTGTGCCTTCCTAAAAGTTAATTTGTGGAATTTATTTCCTTCTTAATGCGTTTGAGACAATCAGTTGTGTTGTGACAAGGTAAGGGGGTTATACAGAAGGTAGCCCTATTTGGTAAAAGAAGTCCATATTATGGCAAGAACTGCTCAAATAAGCAAAGAGAAACGACAGTCCATCATTACTTTAAAACATGAAGGTCAGTCAATACGGAAAATGTCAAGAACTTTGAACGTTTCTTAAAGTGCAGTCGAAATACCACCAAGCGCTATGATGAAACTGGCTCTCATGAGGACCGCCACAGGAATTGAGATGGTTTGGGATGAGTCGGACGGCAGAGTGAAGGAAAAGCAGCCAACAAGTGCTCAGAATATGTGGGAACTCCTTTAAGACTGTTGGAAAAGCATTCCAGGTGAAGCTTGTTGAGAGAATGCCAAGAGTGTGCAAAGCTGTCATCAAGGCAAAGGGTGGCTATTTGTAGAATCTCAAATATAAAATATATTTTCATTTGTTAAACACTTTTTTGTTTACTACATGATTCCATATGTGTTATTTCAGTTTTGATTTCTTCACTATTATTCTAAAATGTAGAAAATCGTGATAATAAAGAAAAACCCTTGAATGAGTAGGTGTGTCCAAAGTTTTGACTGGTACTGTATATTTCCTTATTATAACTCATGGCTATCATCATAGGATGACAATAAAATCGTTTTTGGCTCAATAATCTACTCTTGTACAATCTGGCAGCAAACCAGCTTAAAATGGGAACTGCTGGGTTCTGTATTGTTTTTTAATTCTATTCAATGACAAGGTCAACAATATGACTCCTACCAGAAATCCACTGTAAATCCACTGTAGGCAGCATAACATAATATGTTATGTTGCCTATTATGAAAAGACTGTCAAATTAACCTAATGACTTCTACATAAAGTTTGACTGAAACTGTAAAGTTTGTTAACATGTTCAAAATCTTGAAGAAAATGTGGCCTTAATTGGCCACGTGTACTCTTTGTCACGGTTTCGGCCGAGGCTGCTCCTCCTCCTTGCTCGGGCAGGCTTCGGCGGTCGTCGTCCCCGGAGTACTAGCTGCCACCGTTGTAGGTTATCGATGTTTGTTTGGTTTTGTCTTCTTTGTACACCTGTTTCCTTTTAGTGTTAATTATGTCTCCTATAAGTTTCTCGTTTTGTTAGTTGTGTGTTGTGTGTAATTGTTCCGCCTGTCTTTTGGTGCTGCTCGTTTTTGCTATTTGTATGTTCAGGACAGTCGCACTGTATTTCGTGCGCTATAGTATTTAGGTGTTTTACGCACTGCTGCGTAATCATTCGCCTCCTGATTAGTTGAGGCCCAGTGTTATTATTTTTTCGTTTAGTAAAGTCTGTTGGACGAAGCTTCTGTGTCCTGCGTTTGACAGAATTACACACCATCTAATGGAGTCAGCAGGAGCAGCAGCAGCGCCCGAGTCATTGGAGGAGCGCGTCCGCGGGCAGGACGATAGGATCCTACAACTCGGGACATCCCTGCAGGACGTGATTAATACTCTGCACCGATGGGAGACCAGAGGGGTACCCACACCTCCACCTACCTTACCACCACCATCGGTCAGTCCTCCCATCCAAGCTCCGGAATCCAGTGGGATTCGGCTTTCGCTCCTGAGGGCGTATGACGGCACCGCTGCCGGGTGTCAGGGGTTCCTCCTGCAGGTGGAACTCTACCTGGCCACCGTACACCCGGCGCCCTCGGGACACGAGAGCGTTTCCGCCCTCATCTCCTGTCTCACCGGCAAGGCGTTGGAGTGGGCCAACGCCGAATGGAGGGGGATAGACACCGCCACCATCACCTACGCGGAGTTCTCCCGCCGCTTCAGGGCCGTGTTCGACCATCCACCTGAGGGGAAAGCGGCGGGGGAGCGTCTATTCTACCTCCGACAGGGGAAGAGGAGCGCACAGGAGTTCGCCCTGGAATTCCGGACTCTATCGGCGGATGCAGGGTGGAATGAGCGGGCCCTCATCGACCACTATCGGTGCAGTCTACGGGAGGACGTCCGCCGAGAGCTGGCCTGCAGGGACACCAACCTCTCGTTCGACCAGTTGGTGGACATGTCCATCCGTCTCGACGCCCTGCTGGCCACCCGCGGATGTCCCGAGTGGGGGCCGTCCATTCCATCCTCCAGCACCTCCGAGCCGAGCCCTATGGAGCTCGGGGGTGCTGGCGCTAGAGAGAGGAGGAGAAGGAGCCCGAGGGGGGCCGTCCCCTGCACCAACTGTGGCCGTGGAGGGCACACTGCGGCTAGGTGCTGGGGAGGGTCTCCAGGGGGAGGGGACAACAGGCCACGCACTGGGGAGCCCTTCCAGGTGAGTAGGCGCCCCACTTACCCAGAGCTCTCTGTTGTGCACTTATGTATACCTGTAAGATTTCCACAGGTTGCACCTCATTCCCAGCATAAGGCGCTAGTAGATTCAGGCGCAGCTGGGAATTTTGTTGATCTGAATTTTTGTGTAGAGTTAGGGATTCCCCTCCTTCCTGTTGATGCTCCCTTCCCTGTCCATGCACTAGATAGCCGCCTGTTGGGATCGGGGTTGATTAGGGAGGTCACAGCACCACTTAGGATGAGTACGCAGGGGGGTCATGAGGAAACTATTCAGTTATATCTGATCGACTCTCCTGCGTATGCAGTGGTGCTGGGGCTTCCCTGGTTGATTACCCATAATCCCTCCATTTCGTGGCAACAGAGGGCTCTTAAGGAGTGGTCTGCCCAGTGTGTGGGGCGATGTCTAGGTGTTTCCGTGGGGGCGACCTCGGTGGAGAGTCCGAACCAAGTGCCCGCAATGCACATTCCCCCTGAGTATGAGGAAGTAGCACTCGTGATTAGCAAGACGAGGGCGACGCGGTTGCCTCCTCATAGACAGGGGGATTGTGCGATAGACCTCCAGGCAGGAGCAGCGCTTCCGCAGAGCCATGTTTATCCTCTGTCTCAAGAAGAGAAGGGGGCTATGGAGACATACATAGCCGAGTCTCTGAGACAAGGATACATACGGCCCTCCACTTCCCCTGCGTCCTTGAGCTTCTTTTTTGTGAAGAAGAAGGTTGGAGGGTTGCGCCGGTGTATTGATTACCGTAGTCTCAATCAGATCACTGTGAAATACAGTTATCCACTCCCTCTGATTGCGACTATGACGGAATCATTACACGGAGCGCGTTTCTTCACAAAACTGGATCTCAGGAGCGCCTACAACTTGGTGCGCATTAGGGAGGGCGATGAATGGAAGACAACATTTAGTACCACCTCGGGTCATTACGAGTATCTCGTCATGCCATACAGGTTGATGAATGCTCCTTCCAATCCTTTGTGGACGAGATTTTCCGGGACATGCAGGGGCAAGGTGTGGTCCTGTACATTGACGACATTCTAGTGTACTCTTCTACCCTAGCCGAGCATGTAGCTCTGGTGCGCCGAGTGTTGAGGAGGCTGTTGGAGCACGACTTGTATGTCAAGGCAGAGAAATGTCTGTTTTTCCAGGAGTCTATCTCCTTTTTGGGTTATCAGTTGTCCGCGTCAGGGGTGAAGATGGAGGTTGACCGTGTGTCAGCTGTGCGTAATTGGCAAACCCCAACCACGGTTAAAGAGGTGTGGCAGTTCTTGGGTTTTGCAAATTACTACCGGAGGTTTATCCGGGGTTTTGGACAGGTGGCAGCTCCCATAACGTCTCTTCTGAAGGGGGGTCCGGCGCGCTTGCAGGGGTCTGCTGAGGCGGACAGGGCATTTGGGAGACTGAAGGACCTGTTTACTTCGGCTCCGGTGCTGGCGCATCCGGACCCCGCTTTACCATTTCAGGTAGAGGTGGACGCGTCAGAGGCTCGTATTGGGGCCGTACTAACGCAACGGTCCGACACGCCACCTAAACTCCGCCCCTGTGCGTTTTACTCCAAGAAGCTCAGCCCAGCGGAGCGAAATTATGACGTAGGGGACAGGGAGCTGTTAGCCGTGGTACAGGCCCTAAAGGTGTGGAGGCATTGGCTTGAGCCCCCTCACAAAACACCCTTTTCTCATTTTGACTGACCACCGTAACCTGGAGTACATCCGGGCAGCTAGGAGATTGAACCCTCGTCAGGCTCGATGGAACATGTTTCTAGCCCGGTTCGTATTTAAAATCACGTACATCCCTGGGTCCCAGAATGGTAAGGCAGACGCCCTGTCCCGGCGGTATGACACAGAGGAGAGGTCCATTGAGCCCACTCCCATACTGCCGGAGTCTTGTCTTGTGGCACCGGTAGTGTGGGAGGTCGATACGGAAATCGAGCGGGCGTTGCGTACCGACCCTAGTCATCCACAGTGTCCTGAGGGTCGGACGTACGTTCCGCTCGAGGTTCGGGATCGACTGATTTATTGGGCTCACACGTCCCCCTCCTCTGGACATCCAGGTATTGGCCGGACAGTGCACTGCCTTAGCGCTAGGTACTGGTGGCCAACGTTAGCCAGGGATGTGAGGGTTTATGTCTCCTCCTGCTCGGTGTGCGCCCAGTGTAAGGCGCCTAGACACCTGCCCAGGGGGAAGTTACAACCCCTGCCCGTTCCACAACGACCCTGGTCTCACCTCTCGGTGGATTTCGTTACAGACCTTCCCCCCTCTCAGGGGAATACCACTATACTGGTCGTTGTGGATCGGTTCTCTAAGGCCTGTCGTCTACTCCCAATGCCGGGTCTCCCTACTGCCCTACAGACCGCTGAGGCACTATTCACCCACGTCTTTCGGCTACCCGAGGATATAGTGTCTGATCGAGGTCCCCAGTTCACCTCCAGAGTCTGGAGGAGGTTCATGGAGCGCTTGGGGGTCTCGGTGAGCCTTACCTCGGGGTACCACCCGGAGAGCAATGGGCAGGTAGAACGAGTGAACCAGGATGTGGGTAGGTTTCTGAGATCGTATTGCCAGGGCCGGCCGGAGGAGTGGGCGAGGTATATCCCCTGGGCAGAGATGGCACAGAACTCTCTCCGCCACTCCTCCACCAACCTAACCCCTTTCCAATGTGTGTTAGGGTACCAGCCGGAGCTGGGTCGGCGGTTTGTGGGGCCTTTTATAGACCTGAGGAGACTGAACGAGGTGTGTTACAGTTTACAACTGCCTATTGATTATCACGTTAACCCCTCGTTCCATGTGTCTCTTCTCAGGCCGGTGGTAGCTGGTCCACTCCAGGACTGTGAGATTGGAGAGACTCCTCCGCCCCCACTGGACATCGAGGGGGCTCCGGCGTACACAGTTCGGTCCATCTTGGATTCGAGACGTCGGATGGGGGGTCTCCAATATCTCGTGGAGTGGGAGGGGTACGGCCCGGAGGAACGGTGCTGGGTGCCGAGGAGGGACATCTTAGACCCGTCTCTCCTGACTGAGTTCCACCGTGGTCATCCCACGCTCCCTGCTCCGCGTCCTCCTGGTCGTCCCCGAGGCCGGGGTCGGCGCACGGCTGGAGCCGCGCGTCAAGGGGGGGGGGGGTACTGTCACGGTTTCGGCCGAGGCTGCTCCTCCTCCTTGCTCGGGCAGGCTTCGGCAGTCGTCGTCCCCGGAGTACTAGCTGCCACCATTGTAGGTTATCGATGTTTGTTTGGTTTTGTCTTCTTTGTACACCTGTTTCCTTTTAGTGTTAATTATGTCTCCTATACGTTTCTCGTTTTGTTAGTTGTGTTTTGTGTGTAATTGTTCCGCCTGTCTTTTGGTGCTGCTCGTTTTTGCTATTTGTATGTTCAGGACAGTCGCACTGTATTTCGTGCGCTATAGTATTTAGGTGTTTTACGCACTGCTGCGTAATCGTTCGCATCCTGATTAGTTGAGGCCCAGTGTTATTATTTTTTCGTTTAGTAAAGTCTGTTGGACGAAGCTTCTGTGTCCTGCGTTTGACTCCTACACCACATCCACATCAGACGTTCTGACACTCTTAAATCTCAACTAGGCACAGCTAGAAGAGGAATGGCCACTCCTCTCTAGTTTTCCCCTAGGGCCTAGGCTCCTGCCTTTCTAGTCAGTTTTTCCAAGCCACTATGCTTTGCTTGTTCTTGGGGGGTTTAGGCCGGGTATCTGTATAAGCACTAAATGACAACTCCTGATGTAAAAAGGGCTTTATAAATAACATACGATTGATTGAGAGTTTTGTGCAGTGGTGTGATTACCACCACCTCATACATGTCAAGACAATGTTTTTTGATTAAAACCCATTGGTGGCTACTCACCTGTGGTGTGGTGCTAATTAATGTGGACTTTACTTATGGTAGATTCAGGGTTTTTGGAGTCAAACCCAAGGTCATGCTCCTAACCAGACTGTTATAGAGAGCTTTCTATTATATGGCATTTTAGCCAGGTTTGTGAAATTGTCAGTTAGTTTAAAATGACTGTCCAGACATCAATTAATATGATGGGTGTGAACAAACAATCATGGGACGGCCAAATAAAAGAATCTCAGACCTTTCCTATGTACCTCACCCAAAGTTTCAAATGTTCTCCTCAGGCAGACTCAACAGATAGAAGCACTTATTCATCCCCTTAGTAATACTCCTAAACAGCAGTATGTAGGGGGAGACCATATGCAATGTGATAAGGACATGTGCAGTATATACTGTACATATATATTTATGATATAAATCATGATTTGGTGGGCTATTTTATGTTAAGGAAATATCTGGTGGAAAGCATCACTACTCACATTCTGAAACTTTTTTTAGATTGTCCCTGCCAAAGAAACGTAATATCGCCTATTCAGTTAAGCTAAACAAAGCTAAACAATCCTGAAACACAGATTTTACATGGAGTACAAGTAATGACAGAGGGAGTCAAAATCACACATCAATGTTTAGCCTGGTCTGATGGTGTGGTCATGTGGTGTATAACCAGGAGTCCCGAAGCAGTGCTTGAAGTTACAAATAATACGGTTTTATTCTCTATTCTTTACAATTCTAAACTTTGTTGAAAGGTGAAGTGGAGCAATAATCCAAATCAAACCATTTGCCTTTAGGGCTTGAATATCATCTATAGGATATATAGGTCAGGGCTCTGTGCCTTTGGTGGCGGAGGCCGAAAGCCTCCGCCACCAAATCCTACTTCTGCCTCTGAATCCTCACCATGTTCTCCTCTACGGAGTCCTTTACTATATAAACGTAATGATGACAATGTCCCTCTTCTGGCTGAAGTGGTTACAGCGGTCCTCTTTTGCTAAGTTCCAGGCTGGGTCCATGAGGAAGATGAGAGACAGCTGTGAGGTTGACTTTAGGCCCACCCCTCCAGTTTTGAATGAAAGCTGCTCGTTCATTGGGCTGACGGGTGCGTTGCTCTGGAACTCCTTTCTCTTCTTTCTTATAGTGCCGTCCAGACCTACAAACTTGAAAGCCTCCTCCCTAGAGACCAACCATACAGACACAGAGAGGGAGAGATTCACAGACACAGAGGAAGAGAGAGAGAGAGAGAGAGAGAGAGAGAGAGAGAGAGAGAGAGAGAGAGAGAGAGAGAGAGAGAGAGAGAGAGAGAGAGAGAGAGAGAGAGAGAGAGAAAAATATATGAGAGATGTCCATAAACAATTTTTGAAATGTGTTTTATGTGTATGTTACCTGAGTGAGACCTCCAGTAGATTGAGTTAGTGTGTGAACTGAGAGACACCCAGACCTGATGGTGCCATCCTCACAGCATAGTCTGAGTCCCATGTGGCTCAGTTGGTAGAGCGTTGCGCTTGTAACACAAGGACTGTGGGTTTTGGCCAGGAACCAAAAGGTCGCTGGTTAGAATAACCGAGCTGACTAGGTGAAAAATCTGTCAATGTGCCCTTGAGCAAGGCACTTAACCCTTATTGCTCCAGTAAGTCACTCTGGATAAGAGTGTCTGCTAAATTACTTACATTTAAAATGAGCAGGCTAGACATTAGAGTCAACATTGAACTGAACCAAATAGGCAACAATTGTCTTTGTAAACACTTGTGACTCGTTTCAGGAAACTAGGCAGGAACCTTCCCGCTAGCCATGAATGGCTGAGATAATGGATAGGCTGGACATGCGGAGAGATGAGTTCGGATTGGTCTGCCATGTAGCACGCTTCTGTCTATATCATCAGCTGCTCAGTATCTGTAGGTAATCATTTCTAACGCAGCTTTTTTGAAAGATATCACAAAGATCTGCAAAAGTGTTGCTCTCCACTTTCTGAAGGACCAAGTTTTGAAATCAGTGGTATGCCTGGTGGAAGCACAGTATGATAGCTAAGGAGATGGAGAAAATTCTGCCGTTTGATTTCACATATGCAGAAAGAGTCGAAAAGAGAACACACAGAAGGCTGTTGTATAAAACACCTGTCTCCGGACTACATCTTCAAATTAAGGGTAATCATGGCATCCGTGACAGAGCGGGAGAAGCTTCCATCCATGTATACAGGTAACATAGTCTAGCTAGCGACATTTTCAGATATTATATGTTTCTAATTTAGTCAGAAAGTCGTTTCCTTTTCAAGTTAAAGCATACTGTTAGATATATAGCTAAAGTTAGCTGGCTGGCTCTCTAGCTAACGTTACGTGTATGATCTGTGTAGTAATATTATTCGTATCTCAGAGCCATTTGCATTGCTAGTTATAGCCTAACGTTAGCTAGCTAGCTAACATTGAACCCGGTTGGTTAGCTACCTGCAGATTCATGCAGGGTAGTAATGATATGAGTTGGGATTATAGTTCATTGTTTAGCTAGATAGCTAGCTACATGTCTAAACAAAAGACTCCACTATGCAAGTAACAATTTAAATGTACAGTTTACAACTTCTGTATCCTATGCATGTGACAAATACACTTTGATTTTATTTGAGATAGTATGTGTTTACAAGAGACGGTAATGTGAAGAACAACATGACCTGCACCAAAGTCAATTAGGATATAACATTAGGCCAAAAGAGACAGTGTCCAAGTTCTCACATTCTCCGGTAGAATGCCCTGCTTTATTTCGTCACACTCACCACCGTAAGCTATTTTCTGTAATTGGCTTGCCATTAACTTGTAAAAAAGTATCTTGTTGTGAGTTTATTTTCCTGTAATAATGAATACTAATGAACTAAAGTGAAAATGTCAGCTATATGATGTGGTCATTATTCGAACTGGCTAGCCAGCTAACTTAACATTATCTAGCAAGCTAACAAGCTAGAAATGAACCAAAATATTGTTTAGAAAGTTGCTTTTAGTTGCCTGGTTTGCTAGATTGACATATACTAAATTCATTTTAAAAGGGTGTTTTTATTGGTCTTAAAATACACCAGTTATGCTATTTTGGACCACCTGGCTGCTTTTTCTGTTTATACTTTTTCATAATGACAACGACAAGTTTGATATCGGACGACAATAGAATGTTTATGATGTCACTGTGACAACTGTCGATAGACGTAGTATAAACCAGCCTTTAGTCTTGAAATCTTTGGTTGTTTAGTACATGGCCTCACATGTGAATCCTTAAAGAGATAGGTGTGGCTAAGGCTTAAGAGGGTGTGAACGATGCTGAATGGGTGTAGACAAAGAACAGCTCTCCAGTAGGTGTACCAAAACATTCAATGGCCATTTTGTCAAAAGGGGGGTCGCAAGTTTTTCAACTTTCAAAGCAGAATTACTTTCCCATTGTTCCTCAACTGCATTGTATGATATACCATCGAGCCGGTCGGTCACATATTGACTATGCACCCAAATGGGAATGAGGTTGGGCCCTCCTACAAATGTTTTAGTGAAATATAATACATACAATTTAGCAGACACTTCTATCCAAAGCGACTAACAGTCATGCATGAATACATTTTTAAGTATGGGTGGTCCCGGGAATCTAACCCAATATCTGGGCATTGCAATGCTCTACCAAGATGCATGACAGGGTTATAAATGCTTTGTGAAGCCTCAATTTAATAGGATTTATAAGGCCTTTATTAAGCAGTGTTTATGCCACCCTTTATAAAGCACAGGTTTATGTCATATTTGACACAGTTGGTTATGTCACATTTGACATTGGTGGTTATGTCACACAGTTATGCCACATTTATGAACCCTTTATAAAGTATGACATACATTTATTGATTATTTGTAACACATTTATGTAGTGTTTATGAAGGCTTTATGAAGCCTTTATAAGCTGCACGTCATTTAAAGCGTGACCCAACCTAAAAAAAACTAAGGATAAAAAAACCAAGCTATCATGAATGTAGTAATTCAGCAAGAAATTAATTCATTTACACACATACATTGGTATTCAATAAGTATTGTTATTGCTACAATAACCTCACTGCAATAGGGTTTCATATGATCTACTAGTACAGGTCCTTCCTCTTATGCATTTCCCTGGTAAAGGCCACAGCATGTTCTATAATTCTAGGTATAGTCTGAAACCAGCCTCTCTTATGGTGGACCCAGGTACAATCTGATCAAGTTTGGACACACGTACTCATTCAAGGGTTTTTCTTCATTTTTACTATTTTCTACATTGTAGAATAATAGTAAAGACATCAAAGCTATGACATAACATACGGAATCATGTCGTAACCATAACACATTTGAGATTTTAGATTCTTCAGAGTAGTCACCCTTTGCCTTGATGACAGCGTTGCACACTCTTGGCATTCTCTCAACCAGCTTCATGAGGTAGTCACCTGGAATGCATTTCAGTTAACAGGTGTGCCTTGTTAAAAGTTACTATACTATATATTCTCATCCACTAATTCTCAGCCATTAATACAGGTAATGAGTGGAGGACAGAGGAGCCTCTTAAAGAAGAAGTTACAGGTCTGTAAGAGCCAGAATCTTGCTTGTTTGTGGGTGACCACTTATTTTCCACCATAATTTGCAAATAAATTCATTAAAAATCCTACAATGTGATTTTCTGGATTTTTTTCCCTCAATTTGTCTATCATAGTTGACGTGTACCTATGATGAAAATTACAGGCCTCTCTCATCTTTTTAAGTGGGAAACTTGCACAATTGGTGGCTGACTAAATACTTTTTTCCTCCACTGTATATTTATTTTTTGTCTAATATTAGAAGGCTCTTTAAAGCGATTTGAGTTGTCAATGTGCTGCATTGCATTGTGTAAAAAAAAAAAAAATTAATGGCATGGTTTATTTTTAGCCCAATGTTGAATAGACATGCAGACAAATTAATTAATGCCAAATTAATTACTGTCTGTAGTCATAAAAACAATTAGGCAAAATAAATTGATATTATTTGGTTGGGTAACTGATCGGCTCTCGGAACTCATTAAGAGGCGGCTTCTATTTTCAATATAATCATTAATTCAGAAGGTTAAACCCATAGGTCTTAGGCCTGCAGTAAATTAAATTAGATTACCAGGTTCATTTTTCATTAGGTTATAATAATCTATGCCTTCTGGGAATGTTATAAAGTCCAAAAGTTATGGGTGGAGTTAGAAAGTTGGCTGTAAGAAGTATTACAATGGAAATTAACTTTAAATCCGCCTGTCCGCATATTTCAAGACATGGCATATAAGGGTGCAGTGAGATGGGTTGGACGATACATTTCTCATCAATTATCTTGAAAAAAACGTATACTTAAAAACTGAAAATCAATCAATGTCAGCCTTTATCTAAATCTTCAAAGTGTGTGTGGGCAACGGCGAGAAACAAAATGGTGCAGTTTGAGGGCATGTGGCGGAGAGTGATGCGGGCGCTGGAGATTGGGGGGTGTGCAGGTGGGTCTGGGTAGGTGTGATGTAGTTGTCGTTTGTATGTGTATGTTTTGTATTGTCTAAAAAGATACAATTAAATCGTACAAAAAATATGTAATTAGGAAAAATGACAAGCTTGCAACACGTGTCTGATTATTCATTATGAATAGGATTTATTTACGTTCTTCATTGTAACCACATTGTCACAAGTAATTGAACACACACAACATGAGCAGATTAACTTGGTCAAAACATTTCTTTAATAAAGACTATCAGAAAGAATGTTGGTACTTATTTATTTTGATCCAAAGCCATGAATGAGTGAGTCACTCAGCTTTATGCTGACAAATATAGCTTTATGCTGTGAAATAGCCTATTAAATAGGCCAAGCCTAAACAAATATATTAAATTGCCTAAATAGTACATTTCATAAATAAATGAAGTAGCTCAGGTCTTGAAAATATGGGGAACCTTGTTTCCCTCCCTATCCTCGCTGAACTCTCTTTCATTCCGTTTCTTCACATCAGCAAAGAAGGACTCACTTTACATAGAGGGGCTATCACTCTTTCACACTGTGGTAAATAAAGCCAGTTTGTTATTTAGAATTATTTCTGTCTGTTTTTAGAGGGACAGAAACCAAAAGCCCACCGTGCCTATTTTTCGAAAATCGTCAGTCCACATGTCAAGTGTAATTGCGCCATTGTATTTATCCAAGTTCTCTCAACTCCGGGACCACCCGCCAGCTATTTTTTGTTGTTGTTGCCTGATACAGGACTCTAGTGCCAGAGAAGAGAGACTCTTGGACTGAAACATTCACACCTCCATTAATTTACGAAAAGGTAGTCAATTTGTGCCACAGTTCTGACTACCGATAGATCAGCGTTCTAACTCCCCCTTGTGATAGTGTGGTGCAGTGACATAATTACGCAATTTACCACAATCTGCCACCATCTACCACAAATGGTTGCGGCATAAGCTCGAAGGTTTTAATTGAGGAACCACTGTAGTAGCCAATATCAGGGTGACAGTCACAGTAAGCACAGTAAAAACAGTACACCGATCATCAATACTTTTAATCAAAAATAAATAATTGTCAGTTTTATAACTGAACATTTACAATTATTTGTGTAAAACTAACAGTGAAATATGTCTCAGACTCAAGCAGAAGTCCAAACTCTCCCGATATGGTAGCTCAAATGTATGGTTGTTGGGTGGTAAGAAACGGAAGAAAAAAACAGCTCAATCAAAACCGTCTAACCTATAGCAGAGCGCTTTCGACACACTCACTCCTTTCCACACGCCCACTATTTTCCTTTCGACACACCCACTCGCTCATACTGCACTTGTAGCGGCTCTCTCTTTGTCTCTGGGGAACAAGTCTCATACACTGTAGTAGTATTTTCTTTCAAAACCACAAGCTAAGTTGTCTCGCTGGTATATTTTTTCATGAACATTTTTTGCCATGCTGTTTTGGTAAAAAAATATTTATTTCATAAGGTTGCCAAAGTCACTGCTTATAACTTCCTGTGTGTATCAGGGGATGTGGATTACATTTCAATACTGTTACTGTTACTACCTCAGAGATCTGGTTGAGGAAAGTTGCCTCAGGGTAGGTTACTGTATGTCTTTATTCTACCTGGTGTCACAGTATATTCTGTCCCCCTCCAAAGTGCCTACCTCACCCAGATGGTGTGTCTGAATGATGTCACACTTCGCTTTTAGATCTGGGATACTCCAGAGGAGCCCACGATGCACTGGTGGTGTACGACATCAGCAAACAGGTAAAACGAACACGCACATGCACAAAGGCACACACACAAACACACACTGGATGTAGATTACATGTGCGCATACCTAATGCATGCGTGTGTGTGTGTGTGTGTGTTTAGGAGAGCTTCATAAGGTTCCAGATGTGGCTTAAGGAGCTGGAGAAGCACTGTATCCCAGGATCCATCGTGATGGTTCTACTAGGGAACAAGGGGGACCTTTCAGAGCTGCGCCAGGAGACATTACAGGTACTGTACTCACTGTATACAAACAACACACACACACATACATGTACACACTCTTGCATAGTCACACTTGCACCCACCCTCATAACACATCCACATACAGTGTACATGTAACAGCACACAAACACATTCTGTAGGGAGACTATAGGGAGTCATACATATGTCGCACGTGGATATTGACTGCATTCCTATATGATGACGATTCTGACATAAACATCCCTTCCCCCATCCTACAAACCTATACACATTGTACTGTACTTTCACATTGGTCACCACGTGTCAGCAATGCAACTTCCCACTCATATTCGATTACTATTTGATCCTCTCTATTTATTTCATAGGAAGGACATAGTCTTGCCATTGACAGAGGCTTGCTTTTTATGGAGACCTTGGTCAAGTCAGGGAATCAAGTCAGTGAACTGATGCTGGCTATTGGTAAGTAGTTGGGCATCTGTAAGAATTGTCATTGTACTCAATATATATATATTATAATATTTCCCAATTTCTGTTCTTTGATATTCAAAATTGCGACATAAAATGTTTTCTAACAGCTTTGAATGTGTAGGTCTGAAGATAGACCACTAGAGAGCAGCAGATACAGACAGAAACATATATATTGGACCCTTATGTGTGTTGTATGTGTATGTGTGTGTGTGTGTGTTGTTGTTGTGAAGAGAGATTGTTACGTTCCCCAGTTTCTATGTTGTGGTTTGTGTAGGAAATGGGTTCCTGAAATTCCCCAACAAGCAGCTGATTGGTTAAAAACATTGATAATTGGAGAGCTAACACCGCACCCTCATCAGGACGCAGCTGTCTCCAATTTAACAACTCCTCCTGAAGCTATATAAGCCCCAGTTGCTCAGAAAAGGCAGGAAAAAGGGGAACTAATTGCTGAGAGGTACAGCATGTTGGTTATATGCTAAGAGTTGGTATGTACTATGTTGTTGTTGCTCTGAGAACCAATTATAATGTTTTGTGTTAGTTTGTGGCTCAGAGTTTCTATAATGTCCTGAGTTAGTTTTTCTCAGGTTTTTGTTGTGAACCAGTTTATGCTATTTTTGTTTCATTTGTTCCCAAGGGGGGAAGGGGAAGGCACCTAGGGAGTGCTTAGGCAAGAGGCCCGCGGGCATACATTACCCGTAGAAGTTGACTGTCTATAAACACTAGGAAAGACCTGGGCGGACCATCCCTTGTATTTTGGTTAGTGCACCAGGTGGTGCTAGTTCAGTAAGTAGTGGGTAGGCAGGTAAGGTAGGAGAGGGGGCTTTGATATTTACTTTCTTTGCTTTGGTTCAGTCCAGCCCCTTTTCCCCAAACTTACCGTGCGAAGGAATAAATTCCCTGTTAACGGTATTCTCTGCCTTTTGTCATCCTTACTCACACCTACAGTCCCATACCTCTTTCACACCACGGAGAGTTGAGTTGTAGCAGGGTGTTGCGTTCCCTCTTCCGAGAGGCGTGCGTAACAGAGATGATAAGATTACAGACCCTAATGGAACTGCAGTTCCCCCATGACCTTTTAGTTTGCTCACCCGAATGTGAAATCCTTAAGGGAAGAGGAGAAACTATGTTCAAAGATTTAAGGTTAACCTAAATCGAACCTTGCCTTATTTGTACAAGAGAACTCTTTGGGAATGTTAAAGTGCATCCGATTGCCCTTACCAATATCTTTTACTTTGTGCATCTTTGTATATTTTCTGTATCTTTTACTTATGTGCAGTGCATTCGGAAAGTATTCAGACCCTTTCTCTTTTTCCACATTTGTGACTTGTTTCAGGAAACTAGGCATATGTCGCGAGTCACTACTTCACAGGAGCGGCATTTGAACGTAAACTTTCTTTAAAAATCAAAATACGTTTTTTTGGCAGAAATGCCTTCTGGAACATGTGAACTTTAATGTGCCTTAATAACAAACTTGTATGCCATCTGTAAATACAAATACGTTTGTTAAATTATGAGCCTAGTTGGTTTAGCCACGGAAAAAGACAGCAACTCATCTCTCGGCATGTCCAGCCCACTCAATATCTCAGCCAAGCATCGCTAGCGGGAGTTCGGATTTGTCTGCCATGTAGCAGACTTCTGTCTATAACATGAGCTGGTCAGTATGTGTAGGTAATCCTTTCTAACACAGTTTTTTTTTAAGATATCACGTAGTAGAACTGCATAAGTGTTGCTCTCCACTTTCTAGAGTTTTGAAATCAGTGGAATTATAGTATGATGGCTAAGGAGATGGAGAATATTCTGGCATTTGATTGCAAATATGCAGACGGAGTCGAAAAGAGAACACACAGAAGGCTGTTGTATAAAACACCTGTCTCCGGATTACATCTTCAAACTAAGGGCAACAATGGCATCCGTGACAGAGGGAGAAGCGTCCATCCATGTATAAGGGTAAGATAGTCTAGCTAGCTAGCTAGCTACATTTTCAGATATTACACGTTTCTAATTATGTCAGAAAGTATTTTCATTTCAAGTTAAAGTGTACTGTTAGCTAGCTAGCTAACGTTAGCAGGCTGGCTCGCTAGCTAACATTACGTGTGTGATCTGTGTAGTAATATTATTCGTATCTCAGAGCCATTTGCATTGCTAGTTATAGCCTAACCTGGTTGGTTAGCTACCTGCAGATTCATGCGTTGGGATTACAGTTAATTGTTTAGCTAGCTAGCTAGCTACATGTCTAAACAAAAGACTCCACTATGCAATTAACTATTTCAATAGAATGTTCATGATGTCACTGTGACAACTGTCGATAGACGTAGCTGGTAAATTCACTCTGCCTGTCTACTCCGATTTCAGAGCAATCTCATCTGAGTGTGCCAGAGCACAGAATAACTGACAAATTTACGAACGCTCGACACCCGTTGAATATGGTCAGCGTCAGTAAACGTTGGCAAAAAGCATAATTAAATTGTTGCAAGCAGCACAGTTGCAGTCACCAAAGCTCTGGATAACATAAAAACAGCCTAACCAGCTCTTCTAGGGCGAGTAAAATGGTCAGAGTGAGTTGTTCTCTCATTTGTGTCTGGAAGTAGCTAGCAAGCTAGCCAACATTAGCTAGTTAGCTTGGGTGCTTGACTGCTGTTGTTAGGTCAGAACACTCGGATCAACCCTACTCCTCGTCCAGTGTGTGCTCTGAATGCTCAGAGAGCGAAACGCTCTGAATTTACAAACGGACAATCTGACAACGCTCTGAGTTTACGAATGCACAGAGCACACTCTGGCACTCTAGATTACATTTAGGAACACACCCGTAGTATAAGCCAGCTTTAGTCTTGAAATCTTTGGTTGTTTAGTACATAGCCTCACATGTGACTCCTTAAAGAGATGGGTGGGGCTAAAGCGTAAGAGGCTGTGAACGATGCTGAATGGGTGTAGACAAAGAAGAGCTCTCCAGTAGGTTCCAAAACATTCAAGGGCCATTTTCTCAAAAGTGAGGTTACAAGTACATCGACTTTCAAAGCAGAATTACTTTCCCATTGTTCCTCAACGGTAGTGTATGATATACCATTTTATAGCTCTGAGTCTCTACTTTTATCCAATGTAAAAAACACCATTTCAAATGTTGCTATATAAGACCGAATCGAGCTGGTCGGTCACATTTTGTTACGTTACAGCCTTATTCTAAAATTGATTAAATACATGTTTTTCCTCATCAATATACACACAATACCCCATAATGACAAAGTGAAAACAGGTTTTTAGAAATGTTTGCAAATATAAGGTCCAACAGTTGACAGTGCATGTCAGAGCAAAAACCAAGCCAAGAGGTCGAAGGAATTGTCTGTAGAGCTTGTGTCGAGGCACAGATCTGGGGAAGGGTACCAAAAAATGTATGCAGTATTTAAGGTCCCCAAGAACACAGTGGCCTCCATCATTCTGAAATGGAAGAAGTTTGGAACAACCAAAACTCTTCCTAGAGCTGGCCGCCTGAGGAGAAGGGCCTTGGTCACGGAGGTGACCAAGAACCCGATGGTCACTCTGACAGAGCTCCAGAGTTCCTGTGTGGTGATGGGAAAACTTTCCAGAAGGACAACCATCTCTGCAGCACTCCACCAATCAGGCCTTTATGGTAGAGTGGCCAGATGGAAGTCACTCCTCAGTAAAAGACACATGACAGCCCACTTGGAGTTTGCCAAAAGGCACCAAAAGAACTCTCAGACCATGAGAAACAAGATTTGCTGGTCTGATGAAACCAAGATTGAACTCTTTGGCCTGAATACCAAGCATCACGTCTGGAGGAAACCTGACACCATCCCTACAGTGAAGCATGGTGGTGGCAGCATCATGCTGTAGGGATATTTTTCAGCGGCAGGGACTGGGAGACTAGTCAGGATCGAGGGAAAGATGAACAGAGTAAAGTACAGAGAAATCCTTGATGAAAACCTGCTCCAGAGCGCTCAGGACCTCAGAGTGGGGCAAAGGTTTACCTTCCAACAGGACAACATAGGAGTGGCTTTGCGACAAGTCTCTGAATGTCCTTGAGTGGCCCAGCCACAACCTGGACTTGAACCCGATCGAACATCTCTGGAGAGACCTGAAAATAGCTGTGCAGCGACGCTCCCAATCCAACCTGACAGACCTTGAGAGGATCTGTAGAGAAGAATGGGAGAAACTCCCCAAATACAGGTGTGCCAAGCTTGTAGCATCATACCCAAGAAGATTAGAGGCTGTAATCACTGCCAAAGGTGCTTCAACAAAGTACTAAGTAAAGGGTCTGAATATTTATGTAAATGTGATATTTCAGTTTCTTTTCAATATACATTTGCAAAAATGTCTAAAAACCAGTTTTTGCTTTGTCATTATGGAGTATTGTGTGTAGATTGATGAGGGGGGAAAAACAATTTAATCAATTTTAGAATACGGCTATAACGTCACAAAATGTGGAAAAAGTGAATGGAACATTAAAGATAATTGAGTCTTGATAAGGCACCAATCGTATCTTTGACCGTGATTGCCCGTGGACAAACCTCCTAACCAGACTCTAAAACGTACCATCTGAAAAAGAGAAGGGTTATGGCATAAACCACAAAAAATACATATTTTGAGAATGGTGCTGTGTAACTGCTAATGCCAAGTCAATAGACAGTGCTTACCCATAATAGTCAGGGAGAGGAACCAATATTAAAAGAATATAGCCTCTCTGATGTTCATAACAGAAATGCAACGACAAAGTTGTGCCGGACAAATACATTTCAGTTTGTTGACAATGCTAATCTCGGATGGTGTCAGTATGAATTTGACTGAGCATACTTTGAGGCTTAAAGACCCAGTGCAGTCAATATTTTTTTTTTTCCTGTATTTTATATCATATTGTACAACAGCTGACAAAACTAACACTGTGAAAGTTTGAAACAATTTGACCAGTGTTATTTCCTGATAGTTGCTGGTTGAAAATACAGTCTACACAGGACCTTTTTAATCAGCAGGTTGCATGGGCGGGACTTTCGGATTTCCATGGTTACATCACCATGCGGTAAATTGGTTAATAGTCCAATAACCAAGAGAGTTCCAAACCTTTCTGCCAATAACAGCTAGTTTTCAGTTTTCCCCTCCCCACTCAGACCACTCACAGATATTTCTAGCAAAATTCTGTCTTGAGAAATAGTTTTTAGCTAGAAAGCTATTTTTGCTAATTTCAATGGTAATCTATTAAACTGAAGTACCTAATTGTAACCCAGAAATGATTTGATGATATAAAAACGGCTGCATTGGGCTTTTAAATAAAGGCAGATATTCAACGGATACCAATTAGATACAGTGTCCCTCTGTACCCCCAGAGCCAAGCCCAGAAGAATGATCCTGAGGGAGCTGGGTGGGTCGTATTCATTATGGCACATGATCCTCTGTCAAATGAAATACATGTGTGTGTCAAAAATGTATACCATGACACAAACAATATCACTGCCTGTGTGTGAAAGTGTCAGTGTTTATGTATGTACTATACACATGCGTGAGTGTGTGTACTGATAATGTGTCTATGTGTATGTGTGGGTTAGAGTGTGAATCTGCCTCTTTCGAGTGGCAATCTACAGCCATAGCAGACATTGACAGATGTTCTTGAACCCAAAGAAAGTTTGTGTGTTTGTGTGTGTGTTTGTGCATGTGTGTGTGTGCAGAGAGAGCCTGTTCATCGTTATGTTTTACTGGCATCAGTCTATATTCTATGATGTTAGAAGTACAGTCCCTCCCACAGAGTCCCACCACTTTGCATCAGCATGGGACTCCATCTATTCCAATATTTGTGCTTTTATTTGTTCTCCTGTCTTCTCAAGACACTCAAGCAGTATTTTCTCCCAGGATCGTTCCAAGTTTCCAGCAGAAGGCTGCATCTTATTTTTTGCTGATTGAAAACATGGGTAAACATTGGCTTAAGAATGACTATCGAAAGAGAGATATGGGATTTAAATATAGAATATGGGATTTAGTTGACAGAGAACAAGCTTCTGAAGCGCCAAATGGACTGCTGGTTTGTGTTCATTAGGGCACGCAATAGAAAATGAAAAAATTGTTTTTTTTGCAATGGAAAACCAAAATGAGCGTTTCTTATTGGATATGTCCCGGTAGTGCCTCCTTGTTTCAGTCCGTTTTCTTCCATTTGGTGCCTAATGAGCACGTCCCTGGTCTTCATTGTGTTTAGGCACATTGCTTCTCTTTACAACAGGAGTATAGCCTACCTGGCTGGCATGAAAATGAACCATGGAAAAAGCATCCTCCATATGCTATATAAGTGCATAGATGACATGTATTTTTTTCCCCTGTCCCTGTTCGAGACAGGTGCATGATAATGGTCCATTCTAAATCAAAACAAATTTCACACATATATTGTTTAGTATATGTAAAGACAAGATTACAACAAGAATAGTCTGATGGGTGACAATATTAGCCTATCTCTTGTGAATTATATACAGTGAGGGAAAAAAGTATTTGATCCCCTGCTGATTTTGTACGTTTGCCCACTGACAAAGACATGATCAGTCTATAATTTTAATGGTAGGTTTATTTGAACAGTGAGAGACAGAATAACAACAACAAAAATCCAGAAAAACACATGTTATAAATTGATTTGCATTTTAATGAGGGAAATAAGTATTTGACCCCTCTGCAAAACATGACTTAGTACTTGGTGGCAAAACCCTTGTTGGCAATCACAGAGGTCAGACGTTTCTTGTAGTTGGCCACAAGGTTTGCAAACATCTCAGGAGGGATTTTGTTCCACTCCTCTTTGCAGATCTTCTCCAAGTCATTAAGGTTTCGAGGCTGACGTTTGGCAACTCGAACCTTCAGCTCCCTCCACAGATTTTCTATGGGATTAAGGTCTGGAGACTGGCTAGGCCACTCCAGGACCTTAATGTGCTTCTTCTTGAGCCACTCCTTTGTTGCCTTGGCCATGTGTTTTGGGTCATTGTTATGCTGGAATACCCTTTCACGACCCATTTTCAATGCCCTGGCTGAGGGAAGGAAGTTCTCACCCAAGATTTGACGGTACATGGCCCCGTCCATCGTCCCTTTGATGCGGTGAAGTTGTCCTGTACCCTAAGTAGAAAAACACCCCCAAAGCATCATGTTTCCACCTCCATGTTTGACGGTGGGGATGGTGTTATTGGGGTCATAGGCAGCATTCCTCCTCCTCCAAACATGGCAAGTTGAGTTGATGCCAAAGAGCTCGATTTTGGTCTCATCTGACCACAACACTGTCACCCAGTTCTCCTCTGAAACATTCAGATGTTCATTGGCAAACTTCAGACGGGCCTGTATATGTGCTTTCTTGAGCAGGGGGACCTTGCGGGCGCTGCAGGATTTCAGTCCTTCACGGCGTAGTGTGTTACCAATTGTTTTCTTGGTGACTATGGTCCCAGCTGCCTTGAGATCATTGACAAGATCCTCCCGTGTAGTTCTGGGCTGATTCCTCACCGTTCTCATGATCATTGCAACTCCACGAGGTGAGATCTTGCATGGAGCCCCAGGCCGAGGGAGATTGACAGTTATTTTGTGTTTCTTCCATTTGCGAATAATTGCACCAACTGTTGTCACCTTTTCACCAAGCTGCTTGGCGATGGTCTTGTAGCCCATTCCAGCCTTGTGTAGGTCTACAATCTTGTCCCTGACATCCTTGGAGAGCTCTTTGGTCTTGGCCATGGTGGAGTGTTTGGAATCTGATTGATTGATTGCTTCTGTGGACAGGTGTCTTTTATGCATGTAACAAGCTGAGATTAGGAGCACTCCCTTTAAGAGTGTGCTCCTAATCTCAGCTCGTTAACTGTATAAAAGACACCTGGGAGCCAGAAATCTTTCTGATTGAGAGGGGGTCAAATACCTTTTTCCCTCATTAAAATGCAAATCAATTTTTAAAAATTTGACATGCGTTTTTCTGGATTTTTTTGTTGTTATTCTGTCTCTCACTGTTCAAATAAACCTACCATTAAAATTATAGACTGATCATTTCTTTGTCAGTGGGCAAAGGTACAAAATCAGCAGGGGATCAAATACTATTTTCCCTCACTGTATTATCACTTGTGAATGATGCCCAGCTTGTGTGCAGTAAGGCAAAAAACACATGCCTTTTGTTGCGACTTTTTCAAATCATAGTCTCACATCTCATGTATCCTAGCCCATAGGCCTATATGTTTTGATAAATCAGATCAAATCTAATGTTATTTGCCACATGTGCCGACTACAACAGGTTACAGTGAAATGCTTACTTACAAGCCCTTAACCAACAATGCAGCTTTAAGAAAATAAAAGTGTTAAGTAAAAAATTGATAAGTAAAAAATAATTAAAGAGCAGCAGTAAAATAAAATAACAGTAGGGTGGCTATATACAGGGGATACCGGTACAGAGTCAATGGGTGTGGCACCGGTTAGTCGAGGTAATTGAGGTGATATGTACATGTGTGTAGGTTTGTATCACAACTAAAGTGGCCAAAAAAATTCTTAAAATGAAGCACATTAATCCACTTTACAAAGGGTGTAGAGCCTAACTGGCATACATAAGCTCACGTGAGTTTCAAGTTTGTGAAGATAATATTCACCATAGATGGGATGGGATGAGGGAAGCTGAGGGTTGGGATGTGGATACAAGTGGGAGTGGAGTTGCTGGGCGGGGGATAGAAGTACGGTCAAAGATAACAGTAAAAATAAAGTAAAAATAAACAAAACAAAAAATAAGTTTGAATGACACTGAGTGGCAACGCTGTTACATCCAATGCCTGTTGGCTGAGGCTGATGCCGCGCAGGTGCTTTTACACGTGTACACATGCAGATACACATGCTCGCATTCAAACACACACATGTGAACACACATGGACACACACACACACATACACACATGTAAATAGTGCCACACATGCACTCAAACATATACAGTTGGCCTTGCTGTTTAGATTTTTGCTGTCCTTGATGTCTTTTGTTTTTGCGTTGTTGTTTTCTGTTGTGTTCCTTTGTTTTTCTATTTTTTCTCTCTTGTTCATTTTCCTGGTTGTTGGTGCATTGGGGGAGGGGGGGATTTGGGGGTGGGGAAAGGAGGGAGAGGTATTTTTGTTTATTATTTATTATTTAAACAATTTGGAGGGGGGGTCTTGGGGAACGGTGGGGGGATCTTGGAGGGTTGGTGGCCTGGCGGTTGGGAGCTTGGGCCGGTGGCCGATAGGTTGCTGGTTCGGGTGCCCCGTTATGACTTGGTGGGAGACCTGTCGACGTGCCCTTGGGCAGGGTGTTGACCATGGTTGCTTCTGTGGGTCGCTCTGGATGGGAGTCTGTTAGATGACTGAATGAATGTAAATGTTGAGCGACATCACTGCAGGTAGATTGTATGTTTTAATATTCACTAATAATAAAATATAATAAAAACATTTCAACAACATTAAAATCCATGTCTTAAACATTTCTACAATTTGAAATAGCAAAGAAAACGGGTAAACTGCACATTAACTAACTTTTCAGATTGTAAAGTGAGCTCCTATGCAGCTATTATCACTTAATTAATGTGCAAATCAATTCAATTCATACATTGGCTCATCTGGATGGAATGTTTTTATTTTGTGCTTCCCTCCCCTTCTTCGGCTCTCCCCATAGGAGAACCCTTTAAAGAACCCTTTTTGGTTCCAAGTAGAAACCTTTGGTTACAGTTAGAATATTTTTGGGTTCCAGGTAGAACTCCTTTGGGTTCCATGTAGAACCCTCTGTGGTTCTCCTATGGTGAGAGCCGAAGAACCCTTTTAGGTTCTAGAAAGCACCTTTTTTGAGTGTACACTAAATTATGCTAATAGTCCTAATATGATTAATTTTCTCCCTCCCACCACATGGCATAGGCATAGCTCAGTACTACAGTAGTACACTGGTTGAATTAACATAATGCAGGACACAAGACAGTTGAATAATGTTGAACTCGAAAATACCAAAAAGAGTTACAACAATTAATTCATTAAATGAGCACCCTGTCAAAACCAACCTGGCAATATTTAAGATTGAAATACTAAAACGTTGTCATTAACTTATTTATTTCATTGAATATACCCACATGGTAGTTATAGACTGCAATACATGGGTATAGGCTAACATCAACACATATAAAATACAATTTAGTTGAGAAAACAGAAGTATAAATGACAAGTAAGGTACATAATAGAAGAGAGGGGGATCCTCAGAGTCTTGGCAGAAGAAGGGTGATTCTTTTGTATCTCTTAGTTCTGGCGTGGAAGGCTTCTGTTTGCACCACGGATCCATAACTATGGCCGTGGAAGGGTGCATGTGTGGTTTCTGTAGGAGAGAGCAGAACACAAAGTGCCATTTATATCATGATAACAGACATAGAAATACAATTACATTATATGACACCACTTAGAATACAAACTATAAAGGCATCACTATAAATAACCATGTTACTACAAAGGGCTTAAACTAAAGCACCACTAGGTGGCAGTAGTAACCCAATGACTAGGCCATTACGAACGACTGAATGGATGGAATATGACTAATTCCTACAAAGACACTGGAAAGGGTGGGACCTAATACAACTACCAAATGAACATGCTCCAGCACCATCTTAGGCCTGACCAACTAATAATTACTAACTCTCTTAACAGGTCAAATACACCAAAAAGGCACACTAACGTGCATAATAACCAACTATTTAAGAAGATCATTTGTGGAAATGGGCAGGGTTTAGCAATCATTTTTGACGGTGTTAAGTAGTGATGATGAATCGATTTATCACTTTTAATTACAAATATACAGTACCAGTCAAAAGTTTGGACACAAGTCCTCATTCAAGGGTTTTTCTTCATTTTTACTATTTTCTACATTGTAGAATAATAGTGAAGACATCAAAGCTATGACATAACATACGGAATCATGTCGTAACCATAATACATTTGAGATGTTAGATTCTTCAGAGTAGTCACCCTTTGCCTTGATGACAGCGTTGCACACTCTTGGCATTCTCTCAACCAGCTTCATGAGGTAGTCACCTGGAATGCATTTCAGTTAACAGGTGTGCCTTGTTAAAAGTTACTATACTATATATTCTCATCCACAATGTAACACAATATAGCATTTCCAATGGTAAAATACTAAGGAGAAAATCTCAAATTTAAGAAGGTATTGTGAGATGAACAAAATGCACACTATACAATTGCAAAGGTGTGACCTTTTATTGTTAAAACTCTTTCACAAAGGCTCATTGTTACAGAACTTTGTTCTTTTGAGAGACCCGTGTCCCTGGACATGTGAACAGACCTCAGTGTTCTATGGCCCTCTATGCCATGTTGCTGAGTCAGGGGTTAGTACAATGGGGTTCACAGGTATAAAAAGAAAGGTTTTAAACCAGTAGGATAACAGTTCCACAGCAAGAGCAGCAGCAGAAGCACAGAGAGACGAAATGACCTCCACCGGCATGAACATGAACGGCAGAATCACCTTCTACGAGGACAGGAACTTCCAGGGTCGTTCCTATGAGTGCAGCAGCGACTGCGCTGACATGTCCTCCTACCTGAGCCGCTGCCAATCCTGCAGGGTTGAGAGCGGCTGCTTCATGGTGTACGACCGCCCCAACTACATGGGAAACCAGTGGTTCATGAAGAGGGGAGAGTACCACGACTACCAGCGCATGATGGGAATGACCGACATTAGGTCCTGTCGCATGATCCCCATGCACAGAGGATCTTTCAGGATGAGGATCTACGAGAGGGAGAACTTCGGAGGTCAGATGCACGAGATGATGGACGACTGTGACAACATCATGGATCGTTACCGCATGAACAACTGCATGTCCTGCAACGTTATGGACGGCCACTGGCTCATGTATGAGCAGCCCCAGTACAGAGGCAGGATGATGTACATGAGGCCTGGAGAGTACAGAAACTTCAACCAGATGGGCATGGGCATGAGGTTCATGAGCATGAGACGTATCAACGAGTCCTGTTACTAGATATAGCTTTTACTGATGCAAATACGAGAAGCCATTGAATAAAAACATTGATAAAAAGTAAATAAAAAAGAAATAAAAAAAAGTTGTGATGATGACAAATTCTTTACTCGGTAAGGTCACTCCTATAGAATTCTATGGTCACTCCCACTAAGGCCAACTTTGAATGGTTGATATCCCAGGCTTATATGTGCTGTGTGTGCAATAACCTGGGGATGACGTTACACCAGGTTCTTCAATTCCGGTCCTGGTGGGCCGAAACACTTCTGTTTTTTATTTCTACCTGGTAGTTAATTGCACTCACCTGGTGTCCCAGGTCTGAATTAGCCCCTGATTAGAAGGAGAGGATGAAAAACAGAGGTGCTTCGGCCCTCCAGGATCGGAATTGAAGAACCCTGCGTTACACCAAGAAACACTTACCTTGATGAACCAACCTAAAGAAATTGAAAGTGCCTTGTTCCTCAGTACACAAACACGCACACAGCAAAAACGAGCCATACCGCACAGTGCTGGGCCCAGTCAAGTCTTTGACACACTCACCCACTCCCCCGCTGAAAGATCAGCCTCAAAATATTGGCACCATTGTAACAGGTTGTAATCAAGCCCTGGTCTCCAGCATGGGAACAGAGGAGGATTGAATACCTGTCATATTAGGTTTATAACTCATTATGACGTCTGTTTGGCTATCATATGATGACAGTAAAATTGTGTTTTGTTAGTAAGGCTTATTATAATTACTGTTGTAGACTTATTATTAGGCACCAAACAGACTAAACAGGTTTTAGATTTACCAGTAAATCTACACTACCAGTCAAAAGTTTGGACACACATATTAATTCAAGGGTTTTTCTTTATTTTTACTATTTTTTACATTGTAGAATAATAGTGAAGACATCCAAACTATGACATAACACATATGGAATCATGTAGTAACCAAATAAGTGTCAAAAAAATCAAAATATATTTGAGATTTGAGATTCTTCAAATAACCACCCTTTGCCTTGATGACAGCTTTGCACACTCTTGGCATTCTCTCAACCAGCTGCATGAGGTAGTCACCTGGAATACATTTCAATTAACAAGTGTGCCTTCCTAAAAGTTAATTTGTGGAATTTCTTTCCTTCTTAATGCGTTTGAGACAATCAGTTGTGTTGTGACAAGGTAAGGGGGTTATACAGAAGATAGCCCTATTTGGTAAAAGAAGTCCATATTATGGCAAGAACTGCTCAAATAAGCAGTCCTCTGTAGCTCAGCTGGTAGAGCACGGCGCTTGTAACGCCAAGGTAGTGGGTTCGATCCCCGGGACCACCCATACACAAAAATGTATGCACGCACGACTGTAAGTCGCTTTGGATAAAAGCGTCTGCTAAATGGCATATTATTATTATTATTATTATTATTATTATTATTATTATTTATTATTATTATTATTATTATTATTATTAGAAACGACAGTCCATCATTACTTTAAAACATGAAGGTCAGTCAATACGGAAAATGTCAAGAACTTTGAACGTTTCTTAAAGTGCAGTCGAAAAACCACCAAGCGCTATGATGAAACTGGCTCTCATGAGGACCGCCACAGGAATGGAAGACCCAGAGTTACCTCTGCTTCAGAGGATAAGGTCATTAGAGTTACCAGCCTCAGAAATTGCAGCCCAAATAAATGCTTCACAGAGTTCAAGTAACAGACACATCTCAACATCAACTGTTCAGAAGGGACTGTGTGAATCAGGCCTTCATGGTCGAATTGCTGCAAAGAAACCACTACTAAAGGACACCAATAAGAAGACGAGACCTGCTTGGGCCAAGAAACACGAGCAATGGACATTAGACCGGTGGAAATGTGTCCTTTGGTCTGGAGTCCAAATTGGAGATTCTTGGTTCCAACCGCCGTGTCTTTGTGAGACGCGGTGTGGGTGAATGAATGATCTCTGCATGTGTAGTTCCCACCGTAAAGCATGGAGGAGGAGGTGTTATGGTGTGGGGGTGCTTTGCTGGTGACACTGTCTTTGATTTATTTAAAATTCAAGGCACACTTAACCAGCATGGCTACCACAGCATTCTGCAGCAATACACCATCCCATCTGGTTTGGGCTTAGTGGGACTTTTCAACAGGACAATGACCCAACACACCTCCAGGCTGTGAAAGGGCTATTTTACCAAGAAGGAGAGTGATGGAGTGCTGCATCAGATGACCTGGCCTCCACAATCCCCCAACCACAACACAATTGAGATGGTTTGGGATGAGTTGGACGGCAGGGTGAAGGAAAAGCAGCCAACAAGTGCTCAGAATATGTGGGAACTCCTTTAAGACTGTTGGAAAAGCATTCCAGGTGAAGCTTGTTGAGAGAATGCCAAGAGTGTGCAAAGCTGTCATCAAGGCAAAGGGTGGCTATTTGTAGAATCTCAAATATTAGTTAAACACTTTTTTGTTTACTACATGATTCCATATGTGTTATTTCAGTTTTGATTTCTTCACTATTATTCTACAATGTAGAAAATAGTGAAAATAAAGAAAAACCCTTGAATGAGTAGGTGTGTCCAAAGTTTTGACTGGTACTGTGTATTTCCTTATTATAACTCATGGCTATCATCATAAGATGACAATAAAATAGTTTTTGGCTCAATAATCTACTCTTGTAGAATCTGGCAGCAAACCAGCTTAGAATGGGAACTGCTGGGCTCTGTATTTTCATTCTATTCAATGACAAGGTCAACAATATGACTCCTACCAGAAATCCACTGTAAATCCACTGTAGGCAACATAACATAATATGTTATGTTGCCTATTATGAAAAGACTGTCAAATTAACCTAATGACTTCTACATAAAGTTCGATTGAAAAGTTTGATTGAAGAAAATGTGGCCTTAATTGGCCACGTGTACTCTTATATCTCAACTAGGCACAGCTAGAAGAGGAATGGCCACTCCTCTCTAGTTTTCCCCTAGGGCCTAGGCTCCTGCCTTTCTAGTCAGTTTTTCCAAGCCACTATGCTTTGCTTGTTCTTGGGGGGTTTAGGCCGGGTATCTGTATAAGCACTAAATGACAACTCCTGATGTAAAAAGGGCTTTATAAATAACATACGATTGATTGAGAGTTTTGTGCAGTGGTGTGATTACCACCACCTCATACATGTCAAGACAATGTTTTTTGATTAAAACCCATTGGTGGCTACTCACCTGTGGTGTGGTGCTAATTAATGTGGACTTTACTTATGGTAGATTCAGGGTTTTTGGAGTCAAACCCAAGGTCATGCTCCTAACCAGACTGTTATAGAGAGCTTTCTATTATATGGCATTTTAGCCAGGTTTGTGAAATTGTCAGTTAGTTTAAAATGACTGTCCAGACATCAATTAATATGATGGGTGTGAACAAACAATCATGGGACGGCCAAATAAAAGAATCTCAGACCTTTCCTATGTACCTCACCCAAAGTTTCAAATGTTCTCCTCAGGCAGACTCAACAGATAGAAGCACTTATTCATCCCCTTAGTAATACTCGTAAACAGCAGTATGTAGGGGGAGACCATGTGCAATGTGATAAGGACATGTGCAGTATATACTGTACATATATACAGTGGGGAGAACAAGTATTTGATACACTGCCGATTTTGCAGGTTTTCCTACTTACAAAGCATGTAGAGGTCTGTAATTTTTATCATAGGTACACTTCAACTGTGAGAGACGGAATCTAAAACAAAAATCCAGAAAATCACATTGTATGATTTTTAAGTAGTTAATTTGCATTTTATTGCATGACATAAGTATTTGATACATCAGAAAAGCAGAACTTAATATTTGGTACAGAAACCTTTGTTTGCAATTACAGATATCATACGTTTCCTGTAGTTCTTGACCAGGTTTGCACAGACTACAGCAGGGATTTTGGCCCACTCCACCATACAGACCTTCTCCAGATCCTTCAGGTTTCGGGGCTGTCGCTGGGCAATACGGACTTTCAGCTCCCTCCAAAGATTTTCTATTGGGTTCAGGTCTGGAGACTGGCTAGGCCATTCCAGGACCTTGAGATGCTTCTTACGGAGCCACTCCTTAGTTGCCCTGGTTCAATGCTCTTATTGAGGGAAGGAGGTTGTTGGCCAAGATCTCGCGATACATGGCTCCATCCATCCTCCCCTCAATACGGTGCAGTCGTCCTGTCCCCTTTGCAGAAAAGCATCCCCAAAGAATGATGTCTCCACCTCCATGCTTCACGGTTGGGATGGTGTTCTTGGGGTTCTACTCATCCTTCTTCTTCCTCCAAACACGGCGAGTGGAGTTTAGACCAAAAAGCTCTATTTTTGTCTCATCAGACCACATGACCTTCTCCCATCCCTCCTCTGGATCATCCAGATGGTCATTGGCAAACTTCAGATGGGCCTGGACATGCGCTGGCTTGAGCAGGGGGACCTTGCGTGTGCTGCAGAATTTTAATCCATGACGGCGTAGTGTGTTACTAATGGTTTTCTTTGAGACTGTGGTCCCAGCTCTCTTCAGGTCATTGACCAGGTCCTGCCGCGTAGTTCTGGGCTGATACCTCACCTTCCTCATGATCATTGATGCCCCACGAGGTGAGATCTTGCATGGAGCCCCAGACCGAGGGTGATTGACCGTCATCTTGAACTTCTTCCATTTTCTAATAATTGCGCCAACAGTTGTTGCCTTCTCACCAAGCTGCTTGCCTATTGTCCTGTAGCCCATCCCAGCCTTGTGCAGGTCTACAATTTTATCCCTGATGTCCTTACACAGCTCTCTGGTCTTGGCCATTGTGGAGAGGTTGGAATCTGTTTGATTGAGTGTGTGGACAGGTGTCTTTTATACAGGTAACGAGTTCAAACAGGTGCAGTTAATACAGGTAATGAGTGGAGAACAGGAGGGCTTCTTAAAGAAAAACTAACAGGTCTGTGAGAGCCGGAATTCTTACTGGTTGGTAGGTGATCAAATACTTATGTCATTCAATAAAAAGCAAATTAATTATTTAAAAATAATACAACGTGATTTTCTGGATTTTTGTTTTAGATTCCGTCTCTCACAGTTGAAGTGTACCTATGATAAAAATTACAGACCTCTACATGCTTTGTAAGTAAAAAAACATGCAAAATCGGCAGTGTATCAAATACTTGTTCTCCCCACTGTATTTATTATATAAATCATGATTTGGTGGGCTATTTTATGTTAAGGACATAGCTGGTGGAAAGCGTCACTACTCACATTCTGAAACTTTTTTTAGATTGTCCCTGCCAAATAAACGTAATATCGCCTATTCAGTTAAGCTAAACAAAGATAAACAATCCTGAAACACAGATTTTACATGGAGTACAAGTAATGACAGAGGGAGTCAAAATCACACATCAATGTTTAGCCTGGTCTGATGGTGTGGTCATGTGGTGTATAACCAGATGTCCCGAAGCAGTGCTTGAAGTTACAAATAATACGGTTTTATTCTCTATTCTTTACAATTCTAAACTTTGTTGAAAGGTGAAGTGGAGCAATAATCAAAATCAAACCATTTGCCTTTAGGGCTTGAATATCATCTATATGATATATAGGTTAGGGCTCTCCGCTACCAAATCCTACTTCTGCCTCTGAATCCTCACTATGTTCTCCTCTACGGAGTCCTTTACTATATAAACGTAATGATGACAATGTCCCTCTTCTGGCTGAAGTGGTTACAGCGGTCCTCTTTTGCTAAGTTCCAGGCTGTGTCCATGAGGAAGATGAGAGACAGCTGTGAGGTTGACTTTAGGCCCACCCCTCCAGTTTTGAATGAAAGCTGCTTGTTCATTGGGCTGACGGGTGCGTTGCTCTGGAACTCCTTTCTCTTCTTTCTTATAGTGCCGTCCAGACGTACAAACTTGAAAGCCTCCTCCCTAGAGACCAACCATACAGACACAGAGAGGGAGAGATTCACAGACACAGAGGAAGAGAGAGAGAGAGAGAGAAAGAGAAAAAAATATATGAGAGATGTCCATAAACAATATTTGAAATGTGTTTTATGTGTATGTTACCTGAGTGAGACCTCCAGTAGAGTGAGTTAGTGTGTGAACTGAGAGACACCCAGACCTGATGGTGCCATCCTCACAGCATAGTCTGAGTCCCATGTGGCTCAGTTGGTAGAGCGTTGCGCTTGTAACACAAGGACTGTGGGTTTTGGCCAGGAACCAAAAGGTTGCTGGTTAGAATCACTGAGCTGACTAGGTGAAAAATCTGTCAATGTGCCCTTGAGCAAGGCACTTAACCCTTATTGCTCCAGTAAGTCACTCTGGATAAGAGTGTCTGCTAAATTACTTACATTTAAAATGAGCAGGCTAGACATTAGAGTCAACATTGAACTGAACCAAATAGGCAACAATTGTCTTTGTAAACACTTGTGACTCGTTTCAGGAAACTAGGCAGGAACCTTCCCGCTAGCCATGAATGGCTGAGATAATGGATAGGCTGGACATGCGGGGAGATGAGTTCGGATTGGTCTGCCATGTAGCATGCTTCTGTCTATATCATCAGCTGCTCAGTATGTGTAGGTAATCCTTTCTAACGCAGCTTTTTTGAAAGATTTCACAAAGAACTGCAAAAGTGTTGCTCTCCACTTTCTGAAGGACCAAGTTTTGAAGTCAGTGGAATGCCTGGTGGAAGCACAGTATGATAGCTAAGGAGATGGAGAAAATTCTGCTGTTTGATTGCACATATGCAGAGAGAGTCGAAAAGAGAACACACAGAAGGTTGTTGTATAAAACACCTGTCTCCGGACTACATCTTCAAACTAAGGGCAACCATGGCATCCGTGACAGAGCAGGAGAAGCTTCCATCCATGTATACAGTTAAGATAGTCTAGCTAGCTACATTTTCAGATATTATATGTTTCTAATTTTGTCAGAAAGTCGTTTCCTTTTCAAGTTAAAGCATACAGTTAGATATATAGCTAAAGTTAGCTGGCTGGCTCACTAGCTAACGCTACGTGTATGATCTGTGTAGTAATATTATTCGTATCTCAGAGCCATTTGCATTGCTAGATATAGCCTAACGTTAGCTAGCTAGCTAACATTGAACCCGGTTGGTTAGCTACCTGCAGATTCATGCAGGGTAGTAATGATATGAGTTGGGATTATAGTTCATTGTTTAGCTAGATAGCTAGCTACAATGTCTAAACAAAAGACTCCACTATGCAAGTAACAATTTAAATGTACAGTTTACAACTTCTGTATCCTATGCATGTGACAAATACACTTGGATTTTAATTGAGATAGTATGTGTTTACAAGAGACGGTAATGTGAAGAACAACATGACCTGCACCAAAGTCAATTAGGATATAACATTAGGCCAAAAGAGACAGTGTCCAAGTTCTAACATTCTCCGGTAGAATGCCCTGCTTTATTTCGTCACACTCACCACCGGAAGCTATTTTCTGTAATTGGCTTGCCATTAACTTGTAAAAAATTATCTTGTTGTGAGTTTATTTTCCTGTAATAATGAATACTAATGAACTAAAGTGAAAATGTCAGCTATATGATGTGGTCATTATTTGAACTGGCTGGCCAGCTAACTTGACATTATCTAGCAAGCTAACAAGCTAGAAATGAACCAAAACATTGTTTAGAAAGTTGCTTTTAGTTGCCTGGTTTGCTAGATTGACATATACTAAATTCATTTTAAAAGGGTGTTTTTATTGGTGTTAAAATACACCAGTTATGCTATTTTGGACCACCTGGCTGCTTTTTCTGTTTATACTTTTTCATAATGACAACGACAAGTTTGATATCGGACGACAATAGAATGTTCATGATGTCACTGTGACAACTGTCGATAGACAGCTCTACCCCCCCCCCCCAAAAAAAAATTGTAAAGTGGTTATCCCACTGGCTATAGGGTGAATGCACCAACTTTTAAGTCGCTCTGGATAAGAGCGTCTGCTAAATGACGTAAATGTAAATGTATAAACCACCCTTTAGTTTTGAAATCTTTGGTTGTTTAGTACATGGCCTCACATGTGAATCCTTAAAGAGATGGGTGTGGCTAAGGCTTAAGAGGGTGTGAACGATGCTGAATGGGTGTAGACAAAGAAGAGCTCTCCAGTAGGTGTACCAAAACATTCAATGGCCATTTTGTCAAAAGGGGGGTTACAAGTTTTTCAACTTTCAAAGCAGAATTACTTTCCCATTGTTCCTCAACTGCATTGTATGATATACCATTGAGCCGGTCGGTCACATATTGACTATGCACCCAAATGGGAATGAGGTTGGGCCCTCCTACAAATGTTTTAGTGAAATATAATACATACAATTTAGCAGACACTTCTATCCAAAGCGACTAACAGCCATGCATGAATACATTTTTAAGTATGGGTGGTCCCGGGAATCTAACCCAATATCTGGGCGTTGCAATGCTCTACCAATATGCATGACAGGGTTATAAATGCTTTGTGAAGCCTCAATTTAATAGGATTTATAAGGCCTTTATTAAGCAGTGTTTATGCCACCCTTTATAAAGCACAGGTATTTTTTTTTTTTATTATATTTTTTATATTTATTTTTATATTTATATTTTGTTTTTAATTTATTTATTATTATTTTTTTTTTTTTATTTTTTTTTTTTTTTTTTTTTTTTTTTTTTTTAGTCATTTAGCAGACGCTCTTATCCAGAGCGACTTACAGGAGCAATTAGGGTTAAGTGCCTTGCTCAAGATCACAACGACAGATTTTTCGCCTAGTCGGCTCGGGGATTAGAACCAGCGACCTTTCGGTTACTGGCACAACGCTCTTACCCACTAAGCTACCTGCCGCCCCCGTTTATGTCATATTTGACACAGTTGGTTATGTCACATTTGACATTGGCGGTTATGTCACACAGTTATGCCACATTTATGAACCCTTTATAAAGTATGACATACATTTATTGATTATTAGTAACACATTTATGTAGTGTTTATGAAGGCTTTATGAAGCCTTTATAAGCTGCACGTCATTTAAAGAGTGACCCAACCTAAAAAAAAACTAAGGATAAAAAAACCAAGCTATCATGAATGTAGTAATTCAGCAAGAAATTAATTCATTTACACACATACATTGGTATTCAATAAGTATTGTTATTGCTACAATAACCTCACTGCAATAGGGTTCCCTATGATCTACTAGTACAGGTCCTTCCTCTTATGCATTTCCCTGGTAAAGGTCACAGCATGTTCTATAATTCTAGATATAGTCTGAAACTAGCCTCTCTTATGGTGGACCCAGGTACAATCGGATCAAGTTTGGACACACGTACTCATTCAAGGGTTTTTCTTCATTTTTACTATTTTCTACATTGTAGAATAATAGTGAAGACATCAAAGCTATGAAATAACATATGGAATCATGTCGTAAACATAACACATTTGAGATTTTAGATTCTTCAGAGTAGTCACCCTTTGCCTTGATGACAGCGTTGCACACTCTTGGCATTCTCTCAACCAGCTTCATGAGGTAGTCACCTGGAATGCATTTCAGTTAACAGGTGTGCCTTGTTAAAAGTTACTATACTATATATTATCATCCACAATGTAACACAATATAGCATTTCCAATAGTAAAATACTAAGGAGAAAATCTCAAATGTAGGAAGGTATTGTGAGATGAACAAAATGCACACTTTACAATTGCAAAGGTGTGACCTTTTAGTGTTAAAACCCTTTCACAAAGGCTCATGGTTACAGAACTTTGTTCTTTTGAGAGACCCGTGTCCCTGGACATGTGAACAGACCTCAGTGTTCTATGGCCCTCTATGCCATGTTGCTGAGTCAGGGGTTAGTACAATGGGGTTCACAGGTATAAAAAGAAAGGTTTTAAACCAGTAGGATAACAGTTCCACAGCAAGAGCAGCAGCAGAAGCACAGAGAGACGAAATGACCTCCACCGGCATGAACATGAACGGCAGAATCACCTTCTATTAGGTTGGGTGGGGGACTCAGGTGCAGAGACGGACACACGGACAAAGAGAGTGAATTAGGATGTAGTTTATTCAACGTGTTTTGGCAGAGAGAAGCAGTTCAGGGTGGAGTAGCTTCAGGCCGGGGTAGGAGCTGAGTGGGGTGGAGAGCCGGTAGTCCTGAGAGCTGGATGACGAGGATAACAGGTAACAGAGGAGCAGGTAGCGGCGTGGGAATGGCAAGCAGGCAGGCAGCAGGAACAGACGGGATCACAGGTAGTGTAGGAACGAACTGGCGCTGGAGAGGTGTCCAGCCCGGGTAGATAACTGCTGCTTGATTGGTGACAATGAGCTGCAGCTTGATGTAACTGATCTTGGAGAGAGAATGGCCACGCCCCCTGACCTAGATCCTCTGACTGCACAGCAGGGGGAGACAGACACAAACAGGGGGAAAAAAGGGAAAGGAAAACCAGCAGGAACAGGACCAACAGTGCCGGACCGTAACAGTACCCCCCCCTCAACGGGCGCCACCCGGCGACCCACCCGGCTTGTCAGGGTGGTCCCTATGGAAGTCAGCCACTAGCTGCGGATCCAGTATAAATCGTCGGGGAATCCAGGACCTCTCCTCGGGACCGTATCCCTCCCAGTCCACCAGGTACTGAAGCCCTCTACCACGCCTCCGGACGTCCAGCAGTCTCCGCACCGTGTAGGCTGGATGGTCGTCAATAATGCGCGGTGGCGGAGGGGGATCCACAGGCGGACACAAAGGGCTGGAGGAGACCAGCTTCAGCTGGGACACGTGAAATGTAGGATGGACTCTCATGGCCTGGGGAAGCTTCAACCGAACAGCCGAAGGGTTGATGATGGATTCGATCTCGAAAGGACCCAAATACCGGGGCGACAGCTTACGGGAGTCAGTGCGCAGGGGAATGTTGCTGGAGGAGAGCCAGACTTGCTGACCAGGCTGGAACTGTGGAGCGACTACCCTGTGCCTGTCCGCCACCCTCTTATTACGCTCTGCTGTCCGTAGAAGGGCCTCACGGGTGTCCACCCACACCTTGCGGCAGCGACGAAGGTTATCCTGAACTGACGGGACGGCTAACTCCCTTTCCTGAGACGGGAACAATGGCGGTTGGTACCCCAAAGCCGCCTCAAATGGTGAGAGGCCGGTGGCAGATGAGGTGAGGGAATTGTGGGCATATTCGACCCACGGGAGATGTTTGGCCCAGGTGGACGGGTTCTGGGATGTCACACAGCGTAGGGCAGCCTCCAGGTCCTGATTGGTCCTCTCAGTCTGGCCATTGGACTGGGGATGGAAACCTGATGAGAGACTGACAGAGGCACCCAGAGCCGAACAAAACTCCTTCCATACCCGAGAAATAAACTGTGGACCTCTATCGGACACTATGTCCACAGGTATTCCATGGGGACGGAATACATGTAGGACAAAGAGGTCGGCTGTCTCACTGGCAGATGGTAATTTTGGTAATGCAACAAAATGGGCAGATTTAGAGAATCTGTCCACGATGGTGAGTATGGTGTCATTACCCTCAGACATAGGAAGTCCAGTGACGAAGTCCAAGCCCACGTGAGACCAAGGACGACTCGGGACTGGGAGAGGCCGCAGCAGGCCCGAAGGAGCCCTGTGGGAAGCCTTATTTTGGGCACAGATGGAACAGGCCGCCACGTACTCCCGGACGTCAGCCTCGGCGGATGGCCACCAAAAGTGCCTCTTCAGTAGCGATAGTGTTCGTTTCATACCAGGGTGGCAGGAGAAGCGTGAGGTGTGGATCCAGTTGAGCACTTGCGGCCGCACGGCTGCGGGAACATAGAGAAGGTCGGGGGGGCCATCGGCCGGTCCAGGTTCCAACTCTTGTGCCGATCGGACGAGGGACTCGATTTCCCAATGAACAGCCGCCACCAAACAGGAAGCGGGCAGAACAGATTCAGGATTGCTGGAGTCTTCATTGTCTGTAAACTGGCGAGAGAGAGCATCAGGCTTGACATTACGTGTGCCAGGACGATATGTTAAAATAAACTTGAACCTGCTGAAGAACAGAGCCCATCTGGCCTGACGGGAGTTCAGCCTCTTGGACGACTGGATGTAAGCCAGGTTCTTGTGGTCTGTCCAGACTATGAAGGGTTGCTCTGCTCCGTCTAGCCAGTGCCTCCACTCCTCCAACGCCAACTTGACAGCAAGCAACTCCCGGTTACCCACGTCGTAGTTCTTCTCAGCAGGGGTCAATCTCCTGGAGAAAAAAGCCACAGGATGGAGCTTCTGGTCCGTGGGGGAACGTTGTGACAGGACAGCCCCCACCCCCGAATCAGAGGCGTCCACTTCCACAATAAACTGTAAACTAGTGTCTGGATGAATAAGAACAGGTGAGGTGGTGAACAGTTCCTTCAATGTACTCACGGCTGACTCGGCCTCAGGCGTCCACAGGAATGGCACCTTAGGGGAGGTGAGCTTGGTCAGGGGGGCAACCACTCGGCTGAAACCCCTGATGAAGCGGCGGTAGAAGTTGGCGAAGCCCAGGAAGCGTTGTAGCTGCTTCCGAGACGTGGGTGTGGGCCACTCCACAACCGCTCTGATCTTGTCAGGGTCTGGTGACACTTGTCCCCGCTCGATAATAAAGCCCAAAAAGGGGACGGACTGCCGGTGGAACTCACATTTTTCTGCTTTCACATACAGTTTGTTTTCCATGAGGCGTTGGAGAACCAGACGGACGTGGGAGACGTGTTCATCCTGTGACTTAGAGAATATAAGAATGTCATCCAAATAGACAAACACAAAACGGTGTAGAAAATCCCTCAACACATCGTTAACCATGGCCTGAAACACTGCTGGGGCATTAGTGAGACCGAATGGCATGACTAGGTATTCAAAGTGTCCGAGAGGGGTATTGAACCCAGTCTTCCATTCGTCTCCCTGCCTGATCCTAACGAGGTGGTAAGCGTTCCGGAGGTCGAGTTTGGTAAACACAGTGGCACCATGAAGGGAGTCAAATGCTGAGTTGATGAGAGGCAGGGGGTATGTATTTCTGACTGTGATGTTATTAAGTCCTCTGTAGTCAATGCAGGGGCGTAATGTTTTGTCCTTCTTCTCTACAAAAAAGAACCCAGCACCAACAGCGGACGATGAGGGACGAATGATGCCAGAGGTTAGGGAGTCGCCTATGTAGGTTTCCATAGCTTCTCTCTCAGGACGGGACAGATTGAAAAGCCGACTGGACGGCAAAGGGGCTCCAGGAAGTAACTCAATAGCGCAATCGTATGGCCTATGAGGTGGTAATGAAAGTGCCTTGGACTTACTGAATACCTCGGCCAGGTCCAGGTACTCCTCAGGGACTGAAGAGAGGTCTGGAGTTTTGACAGGGGAATCAGGGGAGCCGACCGAGGGCGGAATAGCCGACCCAAGGCACACAGAATGGCAGTGAGTGCTCCAACTGTGTATTTTGTGGTTTTGCCAATCAATATGGGGGTTGTGAAGGCTAAGCCAGGGGAAACCGAGGATAAGGGGGGAGGCCGAGGAGGAGACTACTTTAAACTGGATGGTTTCTTTGTGATTGCCGGACAGCATGAGAGAAACGGGGACAGTTTGGTGGGTGATGTTGGCAAACTGATGGCCGTCAATAGCGGTTACTGTTATAGGCTTAGGCAGGGGCTTAACAGGGATCTCAGCCTGAGTGACCAGGTTAGCGTCAATGAAACTATCCTCAGCACCAGAGTCGATGAGAGCAGCTAGTGGGAGAGATAGATTCCTGAACTGGACTGTAACTGGGATCACTAGACGGGGTGTTGTGGGCATTGAGTCAGGTATAGCACTCGCAAGTACGCCCACTTTTACCTGCGAGCTAGGTCTTTTGGGGCGAACCGGACAGTTAACCAGGAAATGAGTGCGGTCCCCACAGTACATGCACTCACCAGCCCGTATGCGCCGTTCCTTTTCGACATGGGACAGACGAGCACGGCCCAGCTGCATGGGCTCGTCTAGTTCCGTGGAAGGATCCGCTGAGGTGTGTGGGCGGTGTCCGAGTGGTGGTGTAGCTCGGGCTGCAGAAAGCGAGGGAGCCCCGTTAGAGGTGTGGACCCGACCGCCCCTCTCCTGTCTCCTCTCCCGTAGCCTGTTGTCTATTCGTGTAGCAAGGGAAACGAGAACATGAAGGTTAGCAGGCTCATCACGAACAGCTAGTTCATTCTTAATCGTGTCACTTAGACCGTTAACAAACGCTCCCTGAAGAGCTTCGTCGTTCCACTTGGAATCGGCTGCCAAGGTCCAAAATTCAATGGCGTATTCAGCCACGCTACCCGTGCCCTGTCGTAGCTTCAATAGTCTCTTTGTGGCGGTCCCGGCATGGTCCGGGTGATCAAACACAACTTTCAATTGAGAGGAAAAATCGTCAAACGACAGGCTGGCAATCTGCTGAGTAGAACAAGCCGCTTCTGCCCAAATCAAAGCTTTGCCCCTCATTAACCCCAGTGCGTAATGTACCTTGGAGGATTCCGTGGAGAAAGACAGGGGCTTCTGTTGGAACACCAAGCGGCACTGAAGCAGGAAACCACGGCATTTGTTCAGGTCCCCGGTGAAAGGTTCGGGTGCGGTTGTAGGGGGTTCCCGAAGGGCAGGAGCGGAAGCCGAGCCTGGAGCCACTGTAGGAGGAACAGGCGGAGGAGAAGCAGAGGGAGGAAGGGTAGTGAGTGTTACCAGGTTAGCTACCTGAGAGGTGAGATGAGATACTTGATCCAACAACTGCTGGTTGTTATCCAATAGAGTCCGGATGAGTTGTTCGTGTTGTCCCAATAGCATTCCCTGTGAATGGAGGGCGTGTTGTACGCCATCACCCGTTGTTTCATGTGGCATCTCTGCTGAGTCCATGTTAGGCCAGTTCGTTCAATTAGGTTGGGTGGGGGACTCAGGTGCAGAGACGGACACACGGACAAAGAGAGTGAATTAGGATGTAGTTTATTCAACGTGTTTTGGCAGAGAGAAGCAGTTCAGGGTGGAGTAGCTTCAGGCCGGGGTAGGAGCTGAGTGGGGTGGAGAGCCGGTAGTCCTGAGAGCTGGATGACGAGGATAACAGGTAACAGAGGAGCAGGTAGCGGCGTGGGAATGGCAAGCAGGCAGGCAGCAGGAACAGACGGGATCACAGGTAGTGTAGGAACGAACTGGCGCTGGAGAGGTGTCCAGCCCGGGTAGATAACTGCTGCTTGATTGGTGACAATGAGCTGCAGCTTGATGTAACTGATCTTGGAGAGAGAATGGCCACGCCCCCTGACCTAGATCCTCTGACTGCACAGCAGGGGGAGACAGACACAAACAGGGGGAAAAAAGGGAAAGGAAAACCAGCAGGAACAGGACCAACAGTGCCGGACCGTAACACCTTCTACGAGGACAGGAACTTCCAGGGTCGTTCCTATGAGTGCAGCAGCGACTGCGCTGACATGTCCTCCTACCTGAGCCGCTGCCAATCCTGCAGGGTTGAGAGCGGCTGCTTCATGGTGTACGACCGCCCCAACTACATGGGAAACCAGTGGTTCATGAAGAGGGGAGAGTACCACGACTACCAGCGCATGATGGGAATGACCGACATTAGGTCCTGTCGCATGATCCCCATGCACAGAGGATCTTTCAGGATGAGGATCTACGAGAGGGAGAACTTCGGAGGTCAGATGCACGAGATGATGGACGACTGTGACAACATCATGGATCGTTACCGCATGAACAACTGCATGTCCTGCAACGTTATGGACGGCCACTGGCTCATGTATGAGCAGCCCCAGTACAGAGGCAGGATGATGTACATGAGGCCTGGAGAGTACAGAAACTTCAACCAGATGGGCATGGGCATGAGGTTCATGAGCATGAGACGTATCAACGAGTCCTGTTACTAGATATAGCTTTTACTGATGCAAATACGAGAAGCCATTGAATAAAAACATTGATAAAAAGTAAATAAAAAAGAAATAAAAAAAAGTTGTGATGATGACAAATACTTTACTCGGTAAGGTCACTCCTATAGAATTTTATGGTCACTCCCACTAAGGCCAACTTTGAATGGTTGATATCCCAGGCTTATATGTGCTGTGTGTGCAATAACCTGGGGATGACGTTACACCAGGGTTCTTCAATTCCGGTCCTGGAGGGCCGAAACACTTCTGTTTTGTATTTCTACCTGGTAGTTAATTGCACTCACCTGGTGTCCCAGGTCTGAATTAGCCCCTGATTAGAAGGAGAGGATGAAAAACAGAGGTGCTTCGGCCCTCCAGGACCGGAATTGAAGAACCCTGCGTTACACCAAGAAACACTTACCTTGATGAACCAACCTAAAGAAATTGAAAGTGCCTTGTTCCTCAGTACACAAACACGCACACAGCAAAAACGAGCCATACCGCACAGTGCTGGGCCCAATCAAGTCTTTGACACACTCACCCACTCCCCCGCTGAAAGTTCAGCCTCAAAATATTGGCACCATTATAACAGGTTGTAATCAAGCCCTGGTCTCCAGCATGGGAACAGAAGAGGAATGAATGCCTGTCATATTAGGTTTATAACTCATTATGACGTCTGTTTGGCTATCATATGATGACAGTAAAATTGTGTTTTGTTAGTAAGGCTTATTATAATTACTGTTGTAGACTTATTACTAGGCACCAAACAGACTAAACAGGTTTTAGATTTACCAGTAAATCTACACTACCAGTCAAAAGTTTGGACACACATATTAATTCAAGGGTTTTCCTTTATTTTTACAATTTTTTACATTGTAGAATAATAGTGAAGACATCAAAACTATGACATAACACATATGGAATCATGTAGTAACCAAATAAGTGTTAAACAAATCAAAATATATTTGAGATTTGAGATTCTTCAAATAGCCACCCTTTGCCTTGATGACAGCTTTGCACACTCTTGGCATTCTCTCAACCAGCTGCATGAGGTAGTCACCTGGAATACATTTCAATTAACAAGTGTGCCTTCCTAAAAGTTAATTTGTGGAATTTCTTTCCTTCTTAACGCGTTTGAGACAATCAGTTGTGTTGTGACAAGGAAAAGGGGTTATACAGAAGATAGCCCTATTTGGTAAAAGAAGTCCATATTATGGCAAGAACTGCTCAAATAAGCAAAGAGAAACGACAGTCCATCATTAATTTAAAACATGAAGGTCAGTCAATACGGAAAATGTCAAGAACTTTGAACGTTTCTTAAAGTGCAGTCGAAAAACCACCAAGCGCTATGATGAAACTGGCTCTCATGAGGACCGCCACAGGAATGGAAGACCCAGAGTTACCTCTGCTTCAGAGGATAAGGTCATTAGAGTTACCAGCCTCAGAAATTGCAGCCCAAATAAATGCTTCACAGAGTTCAAGTAACAGACAAATCTCAACATCAACTGTTCAGAAGGGACTGTGTGAATCAGGCCTTCATGGTCGAATTGCTGCAAAGAAACCACTACTAAAGGACACCAATAAGAAGACGAGACCTGCTTGGGCCAAGAAACACGAGCAATGGACATTAGACCGGTGGAAATGTGTCCTTTGGTCTGGAGTCCAAATTGGAGATTCTTGGTTCCAACCGCCGTGTCTTTGTGAGACACGGTGTGGGTGAATGAATGATCTCTGCATGTGTAGTTCCCACCGTAAAGCATGGAGGAGGAGGTGTTATGGTGTGGGGGTGCTTTGCTGGTGACACTGTCTTTGATTTATTTAAAATTCAAGGCACACTTAACCAGCATGGCTACCACAGCATTCTGCAGCAATACACCATCCCATCTGGTTTGGGCTTAGTGGGACTTTTCAACAGGACAATAACCCAACACACCTCCAGGCTGTGTAAGGGCTATTTTACCAAGAAGGAGAGTGATGGAGTGCTGCATCAGATGACCTGGCCTCCACAATCCCCCAACCTCAATCCAATTGAGATGGTTTGGGATGAGTCGGACGGCAGAGTGAAGGAAAAGCAGCCAACAAGTGCTCAGAATATGTGGGAACTCCTTTAAGACTGTTGGAAAAGCATTCCAGGTGAAGCTTGTTGAGAGAATGCCAAGAGTGTGCAAAGCTGTCATCAAGGCAAAGGGTGGCTATTTGTAGAATCTCAAATATAAAATATATTTTGATTTGTTAAACACTTTTTTGTTTACTACATGATTCCATATGTGTTATTTCAGTTTTGATTTCTTCACTATTATTCTAAAATGTAGAAAATCGTGAAAATAAAGAAAAACCCTTGAATGAGTAGGTGTGTCCAAAGTTTTGACTGGTACTGTGTATTTCCTTATTATAACTCATGGCTATCATCATAGGATGACAATAAAATCGTTTTTGGCTCAATAATCTACTCTTGTAGAATCTGGCAGCAAACCAGCTTAGAATGGGAACTGCTGGGCTCTGTATTGTATTTTCATTCTATTCAATGACAAGGTCAACAATATGACTCCTACCAGAAATCCACTGTAAATCCACTGTAGGCAACATAAAATAATATGTTATGTTGCCTATTATGAAAAGACTGTCAAATTAACCTAATGACTTCTAAATAAAGTTTGACTGAAACTGTAAAGTTTGTTAACATGTTCAAAATCTTGAAGAAAATGTGGCCTTAATTGGCCACGTGTACTCTTTGTCACGGTTTCGGCCGAGGCTGCTCCTCCTCCTTGCTCGGGCAGGCTTCGGCGGTCGTCGTCCCTGGAGTACTCGCTGCCACCGTTGTAGGTTATCGATGTTTGTTTGGTTTTGTCTTCTTTGTACACCTGTTTCCATTTAGTGTTAATTATGTCTCCTATAAGTTTCTCGTTTTGTTAGTTGTGTGTTGTGTGTAATTGTTCCGCCTGTCTTTTGGTGCTGCTCGTTTTTGCTATTTGTATGTTCAGGACAGTCGCACTGTATTTCGTGCGCTATAGTATTTAGGTGTTTTACGCACTGCTGTGTAATCGTTCGCCTCCTGATTAGTTGAGGCCCAGTGTTATTATTTTTTTCGTTTAGTAAAGTCTGTTGGACGAAGCTTCTGTGTCCTGCGTTTGACTCCTACACCACATCCACATCAGCCGTTCTGACACTCTTAAATCTCAACTAGGCACAGCTAGAAGAGGAATGGCCACTCCTCTCTAGTTTTCCCCTAGGGCCTAGGCTCCTGCCTTTCTAGTCAGTTTTTCCAAGCCACTATGCTTTGCTTGTTCTTGGGGGGTTTAGGCCGGGTATCTGTATAAGCACTACATTTACATTTACATTTAAGTCATTTAGCAGACGCTCTTATCCAGAGCGACTTACAGTTAGTGAATACATATTTTTTTTATACTGGCCCCCCGTGGGAATCGAACCCACAACCCTGGCGTTGCAAACGCCAAGCTCTATCAACTGAGCTACATCCCTGCCGGCCATTCCCTCCCCTAACCTGGGCCAATTGTGCGCCGCCCATGAGTCTCCCGGTCGCGGCCGGCTGCGACAGAACCTGGATTCAAACCTCTAGTGGCACAGTTAGCACTGCGATGCAGTGCCTTAGACCACTGCGCCACTCAGGAGACATAAATGACAACTCCTGATGTAAAAAGGGCTTTATAAATAACATACGATTGATTGAGAGTTTTGTGCAGTGGTGTGATTACCACCACCTCATACATGTCAAGACAATGTTTTTTGATTAAAACCCATTGGTGGCTACTCACCTGTGGTGTGGTCCTAATTAATGTGGACTTTACTTATGGTAGATTCAGGGTTTTTGGAGTCAAACCCAAGGTCATGCTCCTAACCAGTCTGTTATAGAGAGCTTTCTATTATATGGCATTTTAGCCAGGTTTGTGAAATTGTCAGTTAGTTTAAAATGACTGTCCAGACATCAATTAATATGATGGGTGTGAACAAACAATCATGGGACGGCCAAATAAAAGAATCTCAGACCTTTACTATGTACTTTACCCAAAGTTTCAAATGTTCTCCTCAGGCAGACTCAACAGATAGAAGCACTTATTCATCCCCTTAGTAATACTCCTAAACAGCAGTATGTAGGGGGAGACCATGTGCAATGTGATAAGGACATGTGCAGTATATACTGTACATATATATTTATTATATAAATCATGATTTGGTGGGCTATTTTATGTTAAGGACATCTCTGGTGGAAAGCGTCACTACTCACATTCTGAAACTTTTTTTAGATTGTCCCTGCCAAATAAACGTAATATCGCCTATTCAGTTTAGCTAAACAAAGCTAAACAATCCTGAAACACAGATTTTACATGGAGTACAAGTAATGACAGAGGGAGTCAAAATCACACATCAATGTTTAGCCTGGTCTGATGGTGTGGTCATGTGGTGTATAACCAGGAGTCCCGAAGCAGTGCTTGAAGTTACAAATAATACGGTTTTATTCTCTATTCTTTACAATTCTAAACTTTGTTGAAAGGTGAAGTGGAGCAATAATCAAAATCAAACCATTTGCCTTTAGGGCTTGAATATCATCTATATGATATATAGGTTAGGGCTCTCCGCCACCAAATCCTACTTCTGCCTCTGAATCCTCACTATGTTCTCCTCTACGGAGTCCTTTACTATATAAACGTAATGATGACAATGTCCCTCTTCTGGCTGAAGTGGTTACAGCGGTCCTCTTTTGCTAAGTTCCAGGCTGGGTCCATGAGGAAGATGAGAGACAGCTGTGAGGTTGACTTTAGGCCCACCCCTCCAATTTTGAATGAAAGCTGCTTGTTCATTGGGCTGACGGGTGCGTAGCCCTGGAACTCCTTTCTCTTCTTTCTTATAGACGTACAAACTTGAAATCCTCCTCCCTAGAGACCAACCATACAGACACAGAGAGGGAGAGATTAACAGACACAGAGGAAGAGAGCGAGAGAGAGAGAAAAAAAAAAGATGAGAGATGTCCATAAACAATATTTGAAATGTGTTTTATGTGTATGTTACCTGAGTGAGACCTCCAGTAGAGTGAGTTAGTGTGTGAACTGAGAGACACCCAGACCTGATGGTGCCATCCTCACAGCATAGTCTGAGTCCCATGTGGCTCAGTTGGTAGAGCTTTGCGCTTGTAACACAAGGACTGTGGGTTTTGGCCAGGAACCAAAAGGTCGCTGGTTAGAATCACCGAGCTGACTAGGTGAAAAATCTGTCAATGTGCCCTTGAGCAAGGCACTTAACCCTTATTGCTCCAGTAAGTCACTCTGGATAAGAGTGTCTGCTAAATTACTTACATTTAAAATGAGCAGGCAAGATATTAGAGTCAACATTGAACTGAACCAAATAGGCAACAATTGTCTTGGTAAACACTTGTGACTCGTTTCAGGAAACTAGGCAGGAACCTTCCCGCTAGCCATGAATGGCTGAGATAATGGATAGGCTGGACATGCGGAGAGATGAGTTCGGATTGGTCTGCCATGTAGTACGCTTCTGTCTATATCATCAGATGCTCAGTATGTGTAGGTAATCCTTTCTAACACAGCTTTTTTGAAAGATATCATGAAGAACAGCAAAAGTGTTGCTCTCCACTTTCTGGAGGACCGAGTTTTGAAATCAATGGAATGCCTGGTGGAAGCACAGTATGATAGCTAAAGAGATGGAGAAAATTCTGCCGTTTGATTGTACATATGCAGAGGGAGTCGAAAAGAGAACACACAGAAGGCTGTTGTATAAAACACCTGTCTCTGGACTACATGTTCAAACTAAGGGCAATCATGGCATCCGTGACAGAGCGGGAGAAGTGTCCAACCATGTATACGGGTAAGATAGTCTAGCTAGCTACATTTTCAGATATTATACGTTTCTAATTTTGTCAGAATGTCGTTTCCTTTTCAAGTTAAAGCATACTGTTAGATATATAGCTAAAGTTAGCTGGCTGGCTCGCTAGCTAACGTTACGTGTATGATCTGTGTAGTAATATTATTCGTATCTCAGAGCCATTTGAATTGCTCGTTATAGCCTAACGTTAGCTAGCTAGCTAACATTGAACCCAGTTGGTTAGCTACCTGCAGATTCATGCAGGGTAGTAATGATATGAGTTGGGATTATAGTTCATTGTTTAGCTAGCTAGCTGGCTACATGTCTAAACAAAAGACTCCACTATGCAAGTAGCAATTGAAATGTACAGTTTACACCTTCTGTATCCTATGCATGTGACAAATACACTTAGATTTTATTTGATATAGTATGTGTTTACAAGAGACGGTAATGTGAAGAACAACATGACCTGCACCAAAGTCAATTAGGATATAACATTAGGCCAATGAGACAGTGTCCAAGTTTTAACATTCTCCGGTAGAATGCCCTACTTTTATTTCATCACACTCACAACGGTAAGCTATTTTCTGTAATTAGCTCGCCATTAACTTGTAAATAATGATCTTGTTGTGAGTTTATTTTCCTGTAATAATGAATACTAATGAGCTAAAGTGAAAACGTTGTCAGCTATATGATGTGGTCATTATTTGAACTGCCTAGCCAGCTAACAAGCTAGAAATGAACCAAAACATTGTTTAGAAAGTTGCTTTTAGTTGCCTGGTTTGCTAGATTGACATATACTAAATTAATTTTAGTATATGGATAAAAAACCAAGCTATCATGAATGTAGTAATTCAGCAAGAAATTAATTCATTTACACACCTACATTGGTATTCAATAGGTATTGTTATTTCTACAATAACCTCATTGCGATAGGGTTTCCTATGATCTACTAGTACAGGTCCTTCCTCTTATGCATTTCCCTGGTAAAGGCCACAGCATGTTCTATAGTTCTAGATATAGTCTGAAACCAGCCTCTCTTTTATGGTGGACCCAGGTACAATCTGATCACTCATGACCAGAAGATTGATTAATGGGGTTCACCTTTTCCCAATAACATTTTACAGTTGATATAGCACTTGTTATAACACTTGTCATAGCTCTCTTTAATACTAAGTATCCTATTTAAATCAACTGATTTTCTACAAACACAAATAATTCAATGCAAAACAAAGCTTAGCTAGTTAGCTAGCTAGCTAAATAAAGAGATTTGGAAAAGTGGTCTTACCACGCAGTAACATTAGTGTTTGCATCCATCGTTTGCAGCATCCATGCCTGCTTGCCGCATGCGCGTGCTGGCTAAATCAAGGTTTGCAATCAAGTTTTGCAAGAAAGTAAACATCAACGACCACGCATGGATCATGTTTTGTACTTTATCCACCAATAATCAGTGAGTATTAAAGCTAAAACATCTCGTAAATAATCAATGGCATTTTCCCCCGTCTTTTGACTGCACGCGCCTCTCTCTCAGCGCACCTCAGAACAATCAGAACATAGCAACCAGCATAGCAATGAACGCTATATATATTTTTCTTTCATTACATAGCCCGGGCAGAATTTGGCAAGTTTTAGCAAGGTACTTTAGTTTAGCTTATTAATTAGACCATTTAAAAAACAAGCACACATCAAACTTGAAAAAGCCACACAATCATCAAGGATAACGCACAATAAAGCCTTTGGGATGCAGGGGTGGATGCATTTTGGTCCTCTGTAGCTCAACTGGTAGAGCACGGCGCTTGAAACGCCAAGGTAGTGGGTTCGAGCCCCGGGACCACCCATACACAAAAATGTATGCACGCATGACTGTAAGTCGCTTTGGATAAAAGCGTCTGCTAAATGGCATATTATATTATATTATATTATATTTTGGCAAGTGGACACTATTTGTGAACGACAACTCGAATCGGACTTCTGTAGCAAAATTTGATATTGTGTTTTTTACATTGGATAAAAGTAGAGACTCAGAGCTAGAAAATGGTATATCATACACTACAGTTGAGGAACAATGGGAAAGTAATTCTGCTTGTAACCCCACTTTTGAGAAAATGGCTCTTGAATGTTTTGGTACACCTACCGGAGAGCTCTTCTTTGTCTACACCCATTCACCATTGTTCACACCCTCTTAAGCCCTTCTCTTTAAGGAATCACATATGAGGCCATGTGCTAAACAGAGTGAGTATGGTAGTGTACTAAACAACCAAAGATTTCAAGACTAAAGGCTGGTTTTTACTATGTCTATTGAGATGTCTGTAGACAGTTGTTGCAGTGACATCATGAACATTCTATTGTCGTCAAACTTGTCGTTGTCGTTATGAAAAAGTATATACACAAAAACTACAGGCTGCATGACATCAGCAGCCTGGGGGTCCAAAATAAGATACAGTAGCTATCAACATCTTCACTTTAGCTCATTTGTCTTCATTATTACAGGAAAATAAACTCACAACAAGATCATTATTTACAAGTTAATGGTGAGCCAATTACAGAAAATAGCTTACGGTTGTGAGTGTAACAAAATAAAAGCCGGGCCTTCTACCAGAGAATTTTAGAACTTGGACACTGTCAAATCAAATCAAATGACATTTTATTGGTCACATACACGTGGTTAGCAGCTGTTATTGCGGGTGTAGCAAAATGTTTGTTTTTCTAGCTCCGACAGTGCAGTAATATCTAACAAGTAATATCTAACAATTTCACAACATATACCCAATACACACAAATCTAAGTAAAGCAATAGAATTAAGAATATATAAATAAATATATGGACGATCAATGTCAGAGTGGCATAGACTAAGATACAGTAGAATAGTATAGAATACAGTATATACATAGAGATTAGTAATGCAAGATATGTAAACATTATTAAAGTGACTAGTGTTCAATTTATTAAAGTGGCCAGTGATTTCTAATGCCTCTAATGTGCTAGTGAAGGCTGTTTAACAGTCTGATGGACTTGAGACAGAAGCTGTTTTTCAGGCTCTCGGTCACTGCTTTGATGCACCTGTACTGACCTCGCCTTCTGGACGATATCGGGGTGAACAGGCAGTGGCTCGGGTGGTTGTTGTCCTTGATTATCATTTTGGCCTGTCTTATTGGCCTAACGTTATATCTTAATTTGACTTTGGTGCAGGTCATGTTCATCACATTACTGTCTCTGGTAAACACATACTATATCAAATCAAATTCATGTTTATTTGTCACATGCACAGGATACAGAAGGTTTAGTGAAATGGTTACTTGCATGGTGGAGTCTTTTGTTTAGACATGTAGCTAGCTAGTTAAACAATGAACCATAATCCCAACTCATAATGTTACTACCCTGCATGAATCTGCAGGTAGCTAACCAACCAGGTTCAATGTTAGCTAGCTAGCTAACATTAGGCTATAACGAGCAATGCAAATGGCTCTGAGATACGAATAATATTACTACACAGATCAAACACATAACGTTAACTAGCGAGCCAGCTAGCTAACATTAGCTAGCTAACAGTACGCTTTAACTTGAAATGAGAACGACTTTCTGACAAAATTAGAAATGTATAATATCTGAAAATGTAGCTAGCTAGACTATCTTACCCGTATACATGGATGGAAGCTTCTCCCTCTCTGTCATGGATGCCATGGTTGCCCTTAGTTTGAAGATGTAATCCAGAGACAGGTGTTTTATATAACAGCCTTCTGTGTGTTCTCTTTTTGACTTCCTCTGCATATTTGCAATCAAACGGCAGTATTTTCTCCATCTCCTTAGCTATTATACTCTAATTCCACTGGGAATTCCACTGATTTCAAAACTCGGCCCTCCAGAAAGTGGAGAGCAACATTTTTGCAGTTCTACTATGTGATATCTTTCAAAAAAGTAGCGTTAGAAAGGATTACCTACACATACTGACCATGTTATAGACAGAAGCGTGTTACATGGCAGACCAATCCAAACTCATCTCTCGGCATATCTAGCCCACCCATTATCTCAGCCAATCATGGCTAGCGGAAAGGTTCCTGTCTTTTTCCGTGGCTAAACCAACTAGGCTAGTAATTTAACAATTTATTGGTATTTACAGATGGCATACAAGTTTGTTATTAAGGCACATGAAAGTTCACATATTCCAGAAGGCATTTCTGCCAACAAACACATTTTGATTTAAAAAAAAGTTACGTTCAAATGCCTCTCCTGTGAAGTAGTGACGCGCGACATACGCCTAGTTTTCTGAAACAAGTCACATATTTCCTTTAAACAAAAAATAAAGAAATGTTGTGTTGTTTGATTTCAGATTCAAATCAAATCAAATTTTATTTGCCACATGCGCCAAATACAACAGGTGTAGACATTACAGTGAAATGCTTACTTACAAGCCCTTAACCAACAATGCATTTAAAATGTAAAATAGAAAAAGTGCTAAGTAAAAAAATTAAAGCAAATAACTAAAGAGCAGCAGTAAAATAAAATAACAGTAGGGAGGCTATATACAGGTGGGTACTGGTGCAGAGTCAATGTGCGGGGGCACCGGCTAGTCGAGGTAATTGAGGTAATATGTACATGTGGGTAGAGTTAAAGTGGTTGGTGCACTTGATTCAGCAACCCTAGTGCCGGGAAGGCAAAGTGCTCCCATTTTGAACCATTTTATGTCTGAAGGTAGAACTGCGCCTACCCGGCTTGCCCACAGAGCAAATCAAGTGCACCCATAGGCCTACCACTGGCCAATCAGATAGCTCAGATCACTGTGTCTGCACAATTTCCTCGAGCCATTGAGTGTAAAAAGAAGCCTTGAACGCGCAGCAAAGTTGATACTGTGAGATTTCAAAAAGTTTAAAACCATGACTAGAGAAAGACTCCACGAATACAGCAAAGAGCTGCTGTTTTTACGAGTAAGTTCATGGTTAAGTTGTTATTCAGCACTGTCAACACTTTAAACCATAAAATGTGCATTCTCCCTAATTCCACTCATGCTACAACCAGCACTGCAGCTGCAATAAAGGAGTATAGCAAAGTGTTCCTATAAGCTTGCTTTGTTATTATTAGCAGCTTGTGTCTTTTTTAATATCAAGGAATATTTCACTTTCTCTGGTCATAGGAGTAACAACATAAATTGGTGCACGAGACAGAAATAATGCAGTGCGACTTGAGTTTCGCCATCATGTCCCCTTTTCTCAGCGGAGGGACGGTGAGTCGGGTGAGAGGCAGCCTCACCGCTGCTCCCTCCCTCAGACTGACCATCAGATCCAGTACAGTCCAGTAAAACAATTATTATGCTCACTCAGCTGTGCCTCACAAGTAATACAACAAATGATATATTACCACTGTGATCATATATATTTATAAATATAATTTCAAAATGGTCTGAGAATAACAACATTGGCAGGGCAATTCAAGCATAGCCAACATGCAGTGATAATGTATTGGGCCTATAGCCTACTGCACAAACCTCATTGCTACAGAACTGTTTTTAATAGGTTATTGTTGCATAGGATGACGTAAAACAAAAAAAGATCTGAGTGGTAGATCTCGGCTTGCATTTAGACTCAAAAAGTGATCTTGACTCAGAACAGGTTGGTGACCACTGGCTTACAGTATATATGGCTATATATGGCTATATATGGCAGCCCATATATAGCACAGCACTTAGCACAGGAAAGCAGTGCCACAGATAAAAGGAGAATCTAGTGATCTAACCTGAGTTAGTAAGTAGCCTATCTTTGGTAGAGCGCGCGGTGGAGATTTTTTGATTTATTTCATGAAAGTAACGCAAAGTCATATAACTAGTAATATAACGCATGACTTTCCACACAAAGTAATACTGTAAAGTAACATGTTACTTTTGTTAAATGTAATTAATCCCAACAGTGCATATAGACACATCAATAGATACTGTACATACAGGTAACTGCCCAAATAAAGGAAACACTTGAATAAATAAGGGATACAACGTATATTGAAGCAGGTGCTCTCCACATGTGTGGTTCCTGATTGAATTAAGCAATTAACATCCCATCATACTTAGGGTCATGTATAGAAATGCCCAGTTGGCCATTATTTTGGCTACCATGGCTAGAAGAGATCTCAGCGACTTTGAAAGAGGGGTTTCAAAGGAGCATAGGGGGTTTAAAGGGTGAGTTTGTGTGTGTGTGTGTGTGTGTGTGTGTCTCAGTCACCAGATCTCAACCCAATTGAACACTTATGGGAGTTTCTGGAGCATTTTCCACCACCATCAACAAAACACCAAGTGATGGAATTTATTGTGGAAGAATGGTGTCGCATCCCTCCAATAGAGTTCCAGACACTTGTAAAATCTTTACCAAGGCTCATTGAAGCTGTTCTGGCGGGTTGTGGTGGCCCAACCCCCTATTAAGACACTTTATGTTAGTGTTTCCTTTATTTTGGCAGTTACCTGTAAAGTACAGTAGCCTACCAAGGTTTACATCTGAATAATCTGGCCCTGTGCAGAGTAGGAGCCAATATTAGAGTACTTGGATCATGATCACACACAGTATGTTAGATATGTGGAGTTTGCGAAATGCATCTGGCCAGGTATGTGGGAGATTTGTCAGAGGGGTGGATGAAAGGGACTATCTACTTGCCTTCAGACCTCGAGTAGGAATTGGGAGTAGAACCTGTACATTGGCAAGATGTAAGATATGTGTTACATTCTCCCTTATTTTTTTTTATTTTTCCTGGTTGCCTGAAATGGCCTGTGGTCTTCCTCCATTTAGTTTTGGGGGGTTGTAAAAGATAGCGTGTTAACATCTTATCATTACCATGTTTCCCCAGCTCACCTGGCCATGCGGCAGGGGTCATACACCCAGCAGCGCTCCTTCTTGTTGTTGCGGCTGCAGGCCTTGCAGGGGCACAGCTGGCAGTCCAGACACTGGCGCTTGCTGTTCACCAGGAACTTAACGGGCTGCAGGCAGCAGATGTAGTGGGACTCTTCAGGCTGGTCCCAGTGCCCAGCAGCTCTCTCTTGGTGTCCTCCTTCTCTAGCTGTGTCTTTAGTTCCCTGCGAAAGAGACAAGGATGGATTGATCAATTGATTGACACATAAACAGAAGCTGATGGATAGCTTGGCAGATTGTAGGGCTGCACGATTAATCGAATTCAGACCGAAATTGCAATGTTGACATGTGCAATATCCATATCGCAAGAGGCTGCGATTCTCTCCTTTCTTTGACACTCCGTTAATACAACAAAAACTAGACTACGGTACCTCCTCCAATGAGATGCACTAGACTTCATTCATTCACTCTCTACATGCACAGAGGATGCTGACCAATCACAAGCGGGCTCTCTCACTCTCTGCATGACATGCACATGCTGGCCAATCACAATCGTCCCCGCTTAGAGCACGCAGTTAGATGTTAGTGAGGAGAGAAAGATCTTCACAGAGTGTCGGAAAGATGAGTGCTCCTAGTGCTAACGAGAACATTGTTTTGGTGCCAAAGTGGTGCATCTTTGGTGGTATGGCAGTATTTCGGCTACAGGCAAACCGATGTCAACCAAATGAAAGTGCTGTGCAAAACGTGCCTCAGTTTTGGTGACAACAAAAGGCAACATGACACATTTATTCAATAATTTGAAGAAGAACCATCCCATACTTTACAACGATTGCATGGTGAAAAAAGACCCTCATTAATAGCCAGCCACCTACATTAAGCAGGCATTGATTGCCAATGCGTTTTCAAGTGACGCCCTACGAAAAAACATACTGCAGACACATAGAAATCACTGAGGCTATCACCAAAGACATGATTCCTATTTACACTTTCAGCAGACAGCTTCAAGAAGATGATAAACAAGCTGGAAAGTAGATAAAAGATTCCCAACACTGTACAACAAAATGAACCGAGAAGTTGAAACAGAGCTCACACGTTGATTATTAAAAACAGAGCTCACACGCTGATTATTACGAGACTTAAACAGACCTTTGGTCTAGTAGAACTGAGCCCTACATTAGTTTGAAAGTACACCTTATGGATGATGAGTTTCAACTGAAAGGTCGGTGCTTGCAAACATCATAGGCTACTTCCCCGGAGATTACACGGGAGAAAACATCGCTCTGGGCTTGAGAGAAGCTTTAGCCGCCTGGGGCCTGTGAGGTGTAACAAGTGTGCATAACAATAAAGGCGGAAACGTGGTAGAGGCCATCACGTTCAATGACTGAACAAGACTTTGTTTTGGACACAGGCTGCACCTTGCAATCAATAGGCTAAGTGTTACATGTTTTTAAGGCACTGACTTCATTTCAATTCTAATAATGATTGAGCCTACTGATACATAATCACACAATCATAAGCTTCCTATTCCATCTACAGCCCATGGTGCCTGAATAAATCATTAACTTAGGTTATTTAAGAACTCAATGGTAAAATAGGAAATAGGAACTCAATGTTATTAATTAATTAATGAATTAGTGCTGCGTTTATAGCAAACTATATTTTGATGACCATGTTAAAAATGTATGTTTGTTAATATGTAGGTGTAATAATCCTATATATTATCATATGTAGCCTATAACAATGTTGGAAGAGATTTGTTTCATTTGGTTTTGTATTCAGTTAGCACAGTATGTATTCATTCATATATGATCTCATTTAAAAATGTATGTTCTCTACCCTGACACTTGTTCTATCCATGTCTGATGGAATTACCAAGTTTTCACCCAAGTCTTAAAAAATTGCAATTCATAATCGCAATTGCAGTATCTGGACACAAAAAAAATAGCTATTCAATATTTTGTCCAAATCGTGCAGCCCTAGCAGATAGGCTGTAGTGGACGGGTGGATGGATGGATGGACGGACGGACATAAAGACAGAAGACTGGACATACGAACGGACAAATGGAGGGACAACCTGATTAATGAAAGGGCTGACAGTGGATAAATTATTATAATTATATTATATTATTATTATTCTATACCAGTAACGGGAGTTGAAGATTATGGCCCAATTGGTACTGTAAGCCTGCAATCAGTCCCTTTCCTATCCCCTAATATGCTCAGTGATGGATCAAGGCATGTGTATCCTTGGGCTATCCAAAGTAATGAAGGTGCGGTGGTATCTATGAAGTCTTTCTATGAAGCCTGAGGGGCAGGGCACAGAAACAAACAAATAAGAACAAAAGCTCTCTTTCCCCGCCTTTGGCTGTTTTGCGCTCACATCTGTGGTTATATGTGGTTACATATCTTTAACATAAGCTGCAAACCTGGCTCCGGGAAACAAATGTCAACATCAAAGCCATGCCTTCTTGTAACAATAAAAGACAAACAGAAGATATTCACCATCCATTGTATATAATGGAACATTACATAATGGGCTCTATTTTAAAGTGTGACTGACCCTAAAAACCAACTAATCCATTTGAAAACGGCCTAGGTGGGACCGATATGATTCAGGAACATTTGTTATAGTGTCAAAATTGACTGCAAAGTGTAAATAGGATCATTTTGGTCATACAGTCAGTCTCGTCTAAAACAGAGTTTGGAACCTGTGTGCGTCACAACAAGTAAAATAAGGTTTGGTTTGGATGACAATTATGTCAACAATTCATGCCCCATTTTGACAAGCTCCACTTGCATTATAATGATGACAGAACTACGTGAGATTGTATTTAGAATTTCGTGGTCACATATTGAGGTTCGTGGTTGCATGTACGATTTGCAAATGTATAATTGATTTTTTCAAGCTTGTATCAAACTCACGTAGTTCTGTCATCATTATAATCCCATTATTCCACTCTCATGCGTCTATGTGGTCTGTGTGCATTTAACCTAATGTAGAAGGCGTAAAAGTGTATCCGTCCAGAGACCTGTATAGAGATCAGTATACAATGACGAGATGCTCATGTCTTTGCCCTAACAATGTGAGTCGTCATCCCAAAGGCGGGAAGGCAGGTGACAAGCTTAGGTCCAAAATAAGCCCATAAATATTTTGGACAGATTTTGGTGAGAGTGAAACATCTCGCTTCTCTTCAGCCGGGAAAAATGTCACAATGCATTATGGTCATTGGAGTTAAATACTACATTTCTGCACTGAACTAGGTTGAATATTTGCTTAATGAAAACTACAAATCCCTTCAGCCCAGCATCCCACATAGTTCTTGACTTGATTTCTCTTGTCAATGATTTGAGAGAAACGGCACGTTGGGCTCTTAAAAAAAACTACATGGAATTAAAGTAATTGAACCGAAGTTGGTCAATTAGTTGTTTAATAACCAAAGAAAATGTTGGTTAATCGCTCAGCACTATCCAATATAAAGACTCTTATTATTTTTTATTTAGCAGACGCTCTTATCCAGAGCGACTTACAGGAGCAATTAGGGTTAAGTGCCTTGCTCAAGGGCACATCGACAGATCTTTCACCTAGTCGGCTCGGGGATTAGAACCAACGACCTTTCGGTTACTGGCACAATGCTCCTAACCACTAAGCTACCTAACGCCCGTACTCAGTTTATACAATTCCTCCCACCCTTCCCCAATACACGTGTATATATTTGACTATAAACTGTGTATTATACTTATGCTAAAATGTTTATTCTATTTTACTGAGCCATTTATGTATTCTTATCTTTTGTTATTTCTTATTGTTTTTGCACTGTCGAGAAGGAACCTGCAAGTAAGCATTTCATTGGACGTTGTGTACCATGCGTATCCCATGCATATGACTAATAAAACTTGAAACTTGAAACTAAAGAGAAAGGGGGAATGTCCATTCACCGTTATACTGCTTGCAAATGTAATGTTTAATAAACATCATGAAAGCATCTTACAGATCATATTTGCACTTCCCACGAAATTGCATTGCATTCGAGCCATGTACGTTCTCACTACAAACCCATGCACGGTGAATCTTTCTAATTTCAAATTTTTCAAAATTTGGTTTTTAATCTAAATAGACAAAATTCAATCAATCCGTTTTTTTTACATTGCATGAAAAGGCACATTTACGGGTTGAACACTCCAGTGCACAGGTCCTAAAATGTACAGTTTCTGGAAATTTGAGGGCCCGTGTCCAGCCGTGTTCGGCCCTGCACACATCCCGTAAATCTCTGATAATGAACACTTCATGTGCATGGACGTACACAGAAAACGGTTTAGTAAACCCCCAGAAACAACCACACACATCCACTGCATTTACCAGGACATGTCTTAAAATTCCAGTACACGCCTTTGACGTCAGTTGCAATACATCTCCGTCCACGTCCGCCCCTGTCTCTCCCATAAGTGACCACGTTTACATGTGCACAGTATTCTGGATAATAGCTCATATCCCGCTTAAGGTCTTATTCGCGATAAACTGTTTACATGCACCTTTGATATCCCTCTCACGAGTATCCCTGTATCCATGAATAAACAGAATTTTCCTAATTTAAATTCATATGCGTTAAATGGAATAGTAACTGCAATCTGGACACTGACTGTAGGCCTATAACCTCTCACATGTAGCCTAATATAATATGAATTCCTGCAGAATTATGCATTTCTTTCAGTAAAATGATACAACAAATGTTAATTTTGTCATAGGAACAGGAGTGGAGTAATATGATTTCGTTCTTTCAGCATCTCTTGAGAAAATGTGAATGTGCATTAGTGTAACTTATCTTTGACACTGTTATGCAAGCAGACATTATTTCAACCACATAAAATATGCACCCAAGAGGAACTGAAGTCTTATCAGAAACATGTTTCATAGTTCTCAGCTTTTCATTTCCTTAAAACCGATGAAACTGATGACATTTTCCGTTTTCTGCCTGGTCCCTAGACGAAACAGACAACTTTTTCGGTGTTAACTATACTGAACAAAAATATAAACGCATGATGTAAAGTGTTGGTCCCATGATTCATGAGCTGCAGTAAAAGGAGGAGGAGTATTTCTGTCTGCAATAAAGCCATTTTGTGGGGAAAACCTAATTCTGATTGGCTGGGCCTGGCTCCCAAGTGGGTTTGCCTGGCTCCTAAGTGGGTAGGCCTATGCCCTCCCAGGCCCACCCATGGCTGCACCCCTGCCCAGTCATGTGAAATCCATAGATTAAGGCCTAATTTATGTATTTATATTCACTGATTTCCTTATATGAACTGTAACTCAGTAAAATCTTTGAAATTGTTGCATGATGCATTTATATTTTTGTTCAGTGTAGATTAGGCTACTAAAGCATTCATTCTATCGATGCAAGACATTATTCTGGTGAGCACTACTTTATTTTGTCTTCTAGGGCAACAAGTTATGACAGAAGAGAAGCTGAATGTATCTAACTATAGTTTTATTGACAAAATGTTTTCATCGGTAGGACAGGTGGAGTTATTGACATTTTAGTCATTTAGCAGACGCTCTTATCCAGAGCGACTTACAGCTAGTACATACATTATTATTTTTTTAATACTTGCCCCCTGTGGGAATCGAACCCACAACCCCGGCGTTGCAATCACCACGCTCTACCAACTGAGCTACATCACTGCCGGACATTCCCTCCCCTACCCTGGACACAGGTCCAGGAATGGCTAAAGGATTGCAATATTTACCTGGAGCTAACCTTGCAGATAGCATTACAGGGTGATCTGAAAAGTCATAGTCAATCAATCAATAATATAATAATACTTTTAGCAAAAATGTTTATTTTTAACTCAAAATCTGTAGAAGCAATGAGAATAGAAAGGTTCAGAACTTTTGTAAATCATCACAGTACGGTTGAAATATATATGGCAAATAGAAATCCTATATGGATGGTGTTAAGAGATAGATGGGAGGTATTGAATGGAGTTGAAGGATGGGACTAATAACACATAACAACAAATAATAACAAAGATAGCTAATAATGTAAGCATACTGTGTCCATAATAAGTATATAGGTTGTATGTTGGGAGCTTTTGGGAAAGAGCACAGTTAGAAAGATATGGCATATAGAAGCAAACCGGATGGACATCATGAAAATGATCAGAGAGGTTGAGAGTAGAAGAAGTTCAGGAGAAAAAACTAACAAAATATAATTATTGTAAAATTGACTGTGTCCATAAAATGTATATAGTAAGTATAAGCTGGAAGTAGAGTCCTAAGCATTGTTGTTAACTAGCTTACTCCAATTAGGGAAAGGGTGGTGGGGTTGGAAAGTAATAAAGGGGAATATATATATATATATTTTTTAAGGATATGTACAGTGGGGAGAACAAGTATTTGATACACTGCCGATTTTGCAGGTTTTCCTACTTACAAAGCATGTAGAGGTCTGTAATTTTTATCATAGGTACACTTCAACTATGAGAGACGGAATCTAAAAACAAAAATCCAGAAAATCACATTGTATGATTTTTAAGTAATTAATTTGCATTTTATTGCATGACATAAGTATTTGATACATCAGAAAAGCAGAACTTAATATTTGGTACAGAAACCTTTGTAATTACAGAGATCATACGTTTCCTGTAGGTCTTGACCAGGTTTGCACACACTGTAGCAGGGATTTTGGCCCACTCCATACAGACCTTCTCCAGATCCTTCAGGTTTCGGGGCTGTCGCTGGGCAATACAGACTTTCAGCTCCCTCCAAAGATGTTCTATTGGGTTCAGGTCTGGAGACTGGCTAGGCCACTCCAGGACCTTGAGATGCTTCTTACGGAGCCACTCCTTAGTTGCCCTGGCTGTGTGTTTTGGGTCGTTGTCATGCTGGAAGACCCAGCCACGACCCATCTTCAATGCTCTTACTGAGGGAAGGAGGTTGTTGGCCAAGATCTCACGATACATGGCCTCATCCATCCTCCCCTCAATACGGTGCAGTCGTCCTGTCCCCTTTGCAGAAAAGCATCCCCAAAGAATGATGTTTCCACCTCCATGCTTCACGGTTGGGATGGTGTTCTTGAGGTTATACTCATCCTTCTTCTTCCTCCAAACACGGCGAGTGGAGTTTAGACCAAAAAGCTATATTTTTGTCTCATCAGACCACATGACCTTCTCCCATTCCTCCTCTGGATCATCCAGATGGTCATTGGCAAACTTCAGACGGGCCTGGACATGCGCTGGCTTGAGCAGGGGGACCTTGCGTGCGCTGCAGGATTTTAATCCATGACGGCGTAGTGTGTTACTAATGGTTTTCTTTGAGACTGTGGTCCCAGCTCTCTTCAGGTCATTGACCAGGTCCTGCCATGTAGTTCTGGGCTGATCCCTCACCTTTCTCATGATCATTGATGCCCCACGAGGTGAGATCTTGCATGGAGCCCCAGACCGAGGGTGATTGACCGTCATCTTGAACTTCTTCCATTTTCTAATAATTGCGCCAACAGTTGTTGCCTTCTCACCAAGCTGCTTGCCTATTGTCCTGTAGCCCATCCCAGCCTTGTGCAGGTCTACAATTGTATCCCTGATGTCCTTACACAGCTCGCTGGTCTTGGCCATTGTGGAGAGGTTGGAGTCTGTTTGATTGAGTGTGTGGACAGGTGTCTTTTATACAGGTAACGAGTTCAAACAGGTGCAGTTAATACAGGTAATGAATGGAGAACAGGAGGGCTTCTTAAAGAAAAACTAACAGGTCTGTGAGAGACGGAATTCTTACTGGTTGGTAAAAGATGATCAAATACTTATGTCATGCAATAAAATGCAAATTAATTACTTAAAAATCATACAATGTGATTTTCTGGATTTTTGTTTTAGATTCCGTCTCTCACAGTTGAAGTGTACCTATGATAAAAATTACAGACCTCTACATGCTTTGTAAGTAGGAAAATGGGCAAAATCGGCAGTGTATCAAATACTTGTTCTCCCCACTGTATGTGTATGTATGTATGTATGTATGTATGTATGTATGTATGTATGTGTGTGTATGTATATGTATGTATATATGTATATATATCTATTTTAAAAAAACATGGGGGATTTGAAGTGATGTAGACAATTACATTGATGGAAGTTACAATCTATCTGCAATATTAAGGTGATCTACCACCCCCCCCCCCCAGCCCCCTCCCCAAAAAAAAGAAAGAACTATAGTTGAGAAAGAAATTGCCTACCATATGTTGAGAATTATAAGCAGAAATGTAACTAAATTAGGGTTGAAAGTAGTCTAAGCCAGTAACCTATACGGTCCAGTACGGAGTATCAGCGAATTACATTTGAACTAGTTTTTAAACCACTCCACAAATTTCATGTTAACAAACTATAGTTTTGGCAAGTCGGTTAGGACATCTACTTTGTGCATGACACAAGTAAATTTTCCAACAATTGTTTACAGACAGATTATTTCACTTGAAATTCACTGTATCACAATTCCAGTGGGTCAGATGTTTAAATACACTAAGTTGACTGTTCCTTTAAACAGCTTGGAAAGTTCCAGAAAATGATGTCATGGCTTTAGAAGCTTCTGATAGGCTAATTGACATCATTTGAGTCAATTGGCGGTGTACCTGCTGATGTATTTCAAGGCCTACTTTCAAACTCAGTGCCTCTTTGCTTGACATCATGGGAAAATCAAAAGAAATCAGCCAAGACCTCAGAATTTTTTTTTTAGACCTCCACAAGTTTGGTTCATCCTTGGGAGCAATTTCCAAATGCCTGAAGGTATTAATCTGTACAAACAATAGTACGCAAGTATAAATACCATGGGACCAAGCAGCCGTCATACCGCTCAGGAAGGAGTCTGTCTCCTAGAGATTAACGAACTTTGGTGCGAAAAGTGTAAATCAATCCCAGAACAACAGCAAAGGACCTTGTGAAGATGCTGGATGAAACAGGTACAAAAGTATCTATATCCACAGTAAAACGAGTCCTATATCCACATAACCTGAAAGGCCGCTCAGCAAGGAAAAAGCCACTGCTCCAAAACCGCCATAAAAAAAACAGACTACGGTTTACAACTGCATATGGGGACAAAGATTGTACTTTTTGGAGAAATGTCCTCTGATCTGATGAAACATAAATAGAGCTGTTTGGCCATAATGACCATTGTTATGTTTGGAGGAAAAGGGGGTTGCTTGCAAGCCGAAAACACCATCCCAACCGTGAAGCACTGGGGTGGCAGCATCATGCTGTGGGGGTGCTTTGCTGCAGGAGGGACTGGTGCACTTCACAAAATAGATGGCATCATGAGGAAGGACAATTATGTGGATATATTGAAGCAACATCTCAAGACATCAGTCAGGAAGTTAAAGCTTGGTCGCAAATGGGTCTTCCAAATGGACAATGACCCCAAACCTACTTCCAAAGTTGTGGCAAAATGGCTTAAGGACAACAAAGTCAAGGTATTGGAGTGGCCATCACAAAGCCCTGACCTCAATCCTATAGAACATTTGTGGGCAGAACTGAAAAAGCGTGTGCAAGAAGGAGGCCTACAAACCTGACTCAGTTACACCAGCTCTGTCTGGAGGAATGGGCCAAAATTCACCCAACTTATTGTGGGAAGCTTGTGGAAGGCTACCCGGAACGTTTGACCCCAGTTAAACAATTTAAAGGCAATGCTACCAAATACTAATTGAGTGTATGTAAACTTCTGACCCACTGGGAATGTGATGAAATAAATAAAAGCTGAAATAAATCATTCTCTCTACTATTATTCTGACATTTCACATTCTTAAAATAAAGTAGTGATCCTAACTGACCTAAGGCAGGGAATTTTTACTAGGATTAAATGTCAGGAATTGTGAAAAACTGAGTTTAAATTGAGTTGGCTAAGGTGTATGTAAACTTCCGACTTCAACTGTATTCAAGGAGACACATAGAGTTGGCTTCTTTTCACAGGGCTTGAAGAACATGAAGAAGTAGAGGCCTGCAGCCGTGACGTGCACAGTCCGGAAGTTTCCACAAAATTGTTAATGCATAGTCGGGAATTTACTATCCCAGAAATCCCCGTATCACGCAAGTTTTTGGGATGCGTGGGAGTGTGCAGGAATCCACTCACTCCCATGGGATATTCCCACTCATGACCTGCACCTCAATTAGGGCACATCGACAGATTTTTCACCTAGTTGGGTCGGAGATTCAAACTAGCGACCTTTCGGTTACCGCTAGGTTACCTGCCACCTTTTCCCAGTATAATGCCATTTTGCTATGATGTCTTATGACATAACGTGCTTTATCATGTTCAGCAAATCTCTTGAAATTATATTAACACTGAATGTGTACTTGAACGACATTGATCAAAAGTTGTATTGGTTTAATTAAATGGAAGATGGGTAATGTGTAAACGTGGAAAATGAGAAATAGCTACATCACATCACAAATGCTATCATACTGTATACAGTAGATGACAGAACTTAATACAGTTGTTTCCAAGTTTTGCAAACAAGTACTGTTTGTAGATTATGGAAAAATACTGTCTTTCCACGATATAACAGCAAACATGGATGTGAGACGTTCCTTTTACATTGCTCTTTAAAGAACGACTACCCCTAAAAACCAACTAATTCCTTTGAAAACGGCCTATGTGGCATCGATATGAATCAAAAACATGTATTATAGTGCCAAAATTGACTACAAAGTGTAAATAGGATACTTTTGGTCATAAAGTCAGTCTCGTCTAAAACTGAGTTTGGAACCTGAGTGCGTCACAACTAGTAAATTAAGGTTAGGTTTGGATTACAATTCTGTCAACAATTCATGCCCCCTTTTGCCTATTAACACGTGGTGGCACTATGTTTTCTGGGAAAAGACTGGGCGAGTTTTGCATGGCCAGCGGAGACCTCTCCTTAGGAGGACCAATGGAATGGTCGAAAATGAGCAAACCCCGCCCACCCGGGGCATCGTGTCACGCAAAACGAACTCACCCCACTGGAACGTCTTCCCCAGACAGTGGTTAGTACTTGCCCTTGCTCGGGAAATAGCTACTCTAGAGAAAATGGGTTCCATCAAGTTAGTTTTTTTTGTACTGCAGTGGGCTAAATCAGGATCACAATGTTTCTGGGTAGTCTTAAAAAAATCGACTTTAAAACAAAAGTATACACTTTGCACACATGGTTATGGGCTTAAAAAAAAGAAGACACCTGTACCATGTCAGATATAGAGTTGAAATGTATTCCATTTTGAGTTTCCATCCCAATATTACACTAATTATATACATCAGAGAAGACTGAATTATAACAAAACCGCTTGACATAGAAACACTGAATTTTCAGCGGGTTTTTGAAATAATGTGTATTAATTATGAAATTATAAAAAATACTAATAACATTTCACCCATGAGGCCAGTAGGTCATATGACTGCAGGAAAGGGCTACCAATCTTGGGCAGATGACCAGGATATGGATTAAATCCGACTAGCTTTAGGCTGTCAACTGTCAAACCTGAGACTGGTGTGTTGTTGGTAAGTATATACATTTAGTTTATAGCTAGCTAGGTACATTTGCTAGCTATAGTAGCTACATGTCATTAGTTGATAAGCTATGACGCTATGATACTGTGATGTAACTAGCTAAATACACAGCCTCTCCCTAACGTGTAATGTGAGAGGAATATTTGCATAGCTAACGTTGCACCTGAAGACAGGTTTTATCCCTGCTAGCTAACATTAGCTAGCTAGCTAGCTCATAATCAAGCAAACCTGGCAACATGTTTGATGCATGTTGCCAGCATTCTTTCAATAATGTTTAAACTCGAACTGGCTAGCTTGTTTGTTGTGATTGAATAGCAAAGACACAACCAAGAAACACCCACATCAAACCACACCCCCAAAGACAACTCTCGTTTGCCTTCTGTCATGGCCGCTAGCATTTCTTAATGAGAATTGATGAAAAACGAGGCCAAACCAGGAAGTGCAGTTGACCTTTAATGCTTCTATCTGCAATGTTTTCATGCCAAATAATTTTTTCAGAAAGAGAACTAAAGCGATAGAGAGGATGCGAAATATGTGTGTAGTACAAAAGTTAGAGAAAACAAAAAGGCTAGGGAGCCATCTTTAATTTAGTGTCACCCCTGATCTGTTGGGTCTACCATCAGCAAATAATAACAGCAATGCAATGCAACCAATCCAGCCACGACCTCAGTCAAATCCAATTAAAACAGACTTGCGCTACACAGGAGGGCACGCACCATTCAAAACCCCAAACTCTCTCTAATGCAGAATGACACCAAGGTCCTTGACAACTAGAATTGCACATTTCAAACACAATAATGTCTTCTGATTCATTTCCTCCCTGCTCCAGTTAGCACTAGAAAATGAGACGCAAACTGATATTGATATTTGCTGCAAATATATTGAACAAAAATATAAATGAAACAGAAACAACGTCTGGTCCCATGTTTCATGAGCTGAAATAAAAGATCCCAGAAATTGTCCATATGCACAAAAAGCTTATTTCTGGCTCCCAAGTGGGTAGGCCTATGCCCTTCCAGGTCCACCAATGGCTGCACCCCTGCCCAGTCATGTGAAATCCATAGATTAGGGCCCAATGCATTTATTTAAATTGACTGGTTTCCTTATATGTACTGTAACTCAGTAAAATCTTTGAAATTGTTTCATGTTGCGTTTATATTTTTGTTCAGTGCATAACGGTGCTTATATTTGCACAGGAAAAGTCATTGCAGATAAAGGTTGCGTACCAGACCGACTACATTGCAGACATTATTGCATCAATCAATGGTTGGGTGCCACATCATGTCATGACTGTGCAGTCAGGAATCAGATTGCTATATCATAGTTGATGTCTTGAACACCTATCCAGGCGTTGTGAGATCTGGCTTGCATCTGCGATGTAGTCAGTCTGGAACGGGGCCAACAAGTCCAACGTGGGACATTGACATTGGACAGGGTCTGGCAAGGCCCCACCTGGGGTCTATTCAGAAAGGTGCAACATTACAACAAAACTTTCAGATAGAAATACATTTTGTAGAACATAAATTATCTTCTGTCTTGTAGAATTGGGCATCACGCCAGCTTTAGTCATCACATTTCTATCTGCAAGGTTCTGAATGTTTCACCTCACTGAATACACCCCGGTTAACTGACTTATCCCCTGAGAAGGTGTTCTGCTTATCCAACTGTGCACTGTTCTCAGCAGTAAGGACAGGAAGGCTACTGCTCAGTAGTTACGCCTGGTCAGCAAGATTGTCCCTCAGATATACAGCCGTACAGCTGTGAGGCATTAGCGATGGGATATAAAAGTAATATCTGTTAATTCTGTCCTCCTCTGAAAGCCCAAATCCCAGGGAATTGGTATATATCCTGTGCCTGCCTGATTTGAATAGCGAGGATATCTGTGCCTTGGGCAAAATCCTAGCAAGCTGCATGGTGGCGCTGGCAGCCTTGTCTCTAAAGGTTCCTTCCAAGACCTTACATAATAATATATAATATGTGCCATTTAGAAAATGCTTTTGTACAAAGCGACTTACAGTCATGCATGCATACATTATACATAAAGGTGGTCCTGGGAATCAAACCCCCAATCCTGGATTTGCAAGCACCATGCTCTACCAACTGAGCTACAGAGGACCCTCAATGACATCCCTGGTGAGGGATCCGGAAGATACATGTATGTATTAACTACATTACAATGAAGGCTAGATTTGAAATGTGCAAGTGTAAACTATATTTTTTTATTTGATTATCTTTATCATTAATAATGCTATGTCAATAAAAGCAATTTAACTTAAGACAGGGCCTTTGAATTTTCTTTAGTGGCTGACTAATAAAAAGCAACGTTTTGCACATTGTTTTCTACTTCAAGTCTAACATGCTAAAGATACAGTAGATATTGATGGTTTCATTTCAATGTGATCTTTAGTGGAGACAGAATGAGCCAAGTTTAAGTCTGTACAAGGGTTAAAAAATAAAACAACTGCACAAATAGACACACGCTCATAAACTTGAGAGGTTTCATAAAATACACTGGATTAGCCTAGGATTGTATGAAACATATAATATTCTTCAATTGATTAAGGTCTTAAACCAGAGAGTTATATGCGTAGCTGGCACTCTTTAGGAATCCTGGTATGAGAGCCAGACATCCACTTGAGCCCAGAAAGCTAGACAGATCCAAGTCAGCAGACATTTCCCATACAAGGATATCTCCTTGATTCCCATCAACACCCCTCTCTCCCCCTCCTTCTGAGCCTCTTTACAGTTGATTCAAATGAATACTTTGACCACTTGTCACATCCTCAATAGCCCACGTAAAGTAAAGAGAAGGGAGAGAGAGCGAGAGAGAGAGAGGGAATGATAAAACCATAACATAATGGTTTCCAGAGACTGAACAGCAGCTCACAGCTCAGAGCAGACTACTAAGCATGAAAATACATTTTCCTTTTCGTTCCAAAAAACCTCAGCATGATTCGATACATCTTTGACCAAGCAGTTCTGCTAAATGGACTGTTTTCTACATTACAGCTACATAATGCGGATCTATCAATGTGACTGCATATAGGAGTAAGAGTGTTTATCGTAAAAGCAGGGGTGTTAACCTCAGTGTCCTGGCTAAATTCCAAATAGCCCCATTTCCATCATGGCCATCTAATCACCCCCCATTCCTAATTAGCACATAGTATCACTCCTCACCTCTCCTTTATATAAATGCAATCAATTATTATTAATTTCAATTAAAGCCGGGATTCGACTTACAGTCAGGTGCACATACATTTTTACGTATGGGGTCCCGGGGATCGAACCCACTACCCTGGCGTTACAAGCGGCATGCTCTACCAATTGAGCTACAGAGGACCACAATAAGGAATAGCTGTCAACTGATGTTTATTGAATCTCCAAGGTTTACTTACACATTCATCTCGGTTAAAGTCTAAAGTCTTGCATAATTGGTCAGATGCTTGATTAAGTTCTGGGTCCATACGTGTTTAGAGAAGTGTTAAGCTGTAGCTCAGTTGGTAGAGCATGGCGCTTGCAATGCCAGGATTGTGGGTTCGATTCCCACGGGGGGCCAGTATAAAAAAATCAAATGTATGCACTCACTAACTGTAAGTTGCTCTGGATAAGAGCGTCTGCTAAATGACTAAAATGTTAAGAGAAGAGATAGAATGAGGATTGGAACCGGAACGAAGCGCTCCACCCTTTCTCTTTGTAAGTCTGTGTGCCAAATGTCCCCTCCCCTTCTGAAATTGTGATTTGTTCAAAGCACCAGAACTAATGCTACTCATTATCTCAAGCATCCCGTTGTATCATGACAGATCTACGGCACCATTTATGTTTATGTAGTCTGTCCACGAGAGATTACTTACACAAGATTTCATTGTTGGAGGTACAATATAGCAGTAAACATTGTTACAATAACTGGGCATATGACTTGAGTTTTAATTCAAATAACCTTTTACAGTGTTCACGTCAAATATGATGTAGAAAAAAATTGGACTGTAGCCTATCAATCATTTTGATGGCCGTGCTGACATATAACAACTTTGAGGTTTGTCTATAACGTGTACAATTGGAAGCATTGTGTGTCAGAGGTTTACTGGGTAATTAAAGTTCAAAGGTTAACCCCAACACAGATTGCATTAGGGAAACATGGTGTAAATATTAATTATTGTGTATGTGCGCACACACACACTTGTGAGGTTATTCAAGGTCTCCTCTATTTGGAATAACTGTTAAAAATGGAATCCGCATTAGGGGAAACAGCGCCACTGTCTGCCCCAGCACCTTTGTTATTTTTTATTTTTTTGTGGACGAAATGGAGGTAAGGTGCATCGAGCAGCGTGGTAAAACACATGCAGTACATATTCTATCGCACGTGCAATGATGTCAGAGGTGTTTCTTGTTTCCAGTAACTTCTTTGTTGTTTTAAAATCCCAAATGGACGTGACAGTTTCATCATTAAAGGTCCAATGCAGACATTTTTAATCGCAATACCAAATCATTTCTGGGTAACGATTAAGTACCTTACTGTAATTGTTTTTAATAAAAATGGTTAAAAAGAAACACAAATAGCTCCTTAGCAAAGAGCAATTTCTCAAGTAAGAGTTTTGCTAGGACGGTCTGGGAGTGGTCTGAGTGGGGTGGGGAAACTGAAAACTAGCTGTTTGTATTTATTATGGATACCATTACCTCTTCCTGGGGTCCAGCAAAATTAAGGCAGTTATAACATTTTTAAAACATTACAATACATTCCCAGCAGATTTCACAACACATTAAGTATATGCCCTCAGGCCCCTAATCTACTACCACATATCTACAACACAAAATCCATGTGTACGTGTGTATAGTGCGTATGTTATCGTGTGTGTGTATGCATGTGTCTGTACCTGTGTTTGTGTTGCTTCACAGTCCCCAGTGTTCCATAAGGTGTATTTTTATCTGTTTTTTAAATCTAATTTTACTGCTTGCATGAGTTACTTGATGTGGAATAGAGTTCCATGTAGTCATGGCTCTATGTAGTGCTGTGTGCCTCCCATAGTCTGTTCTGGACTTAGGGACTGTGAAGAGACCCCTGGTGACATGTCTTGTTGGGTATGCATGGGTGTCAGAGCATTGTCAGATTGTCAAACAGACAGCTCGGTGCATTCAACATGTCAATACCTCTCACAAATACAAGTAGTGATGAAGTCAATCTCTCCTCCACTTTAAGCCAGGAGAGATTGACATGCATATTATTAATGTTAGCTCTCTGTCTGTATACATCCAAGGGCCAGCCGTGCTGCCCTGTTCTGAGCAAATTGCAATTTTCCTAAATCCCTCTTTGTGGCACCTGACCACACGACTGAACAGTAGTCCACGTGCGACAAAACTAGTACCTGTAGGACCTGCGTTGTTGATAGTGCTGTTAAGAAGGCAGAGCAACACTTTATTATGGACAGACTTCTCCCCATCTTAGCTACTGTTGCATCAATATGTTTTGACCATGACAGTTTACAATCCAGTGTTACTCCACCAGTTTAGGCAACTCAACTTGCTCAATTTCAACATTAATCATTACAATATTTAGTTGAGGTTTAGGGTTTAATTAATGATTGTCCCAAATACATTGCTTTTAGTTTTTGAAATATTTAGGACTAACTTGTTCCTTGCCAACTATTCTGAAACTAACTGCAGCTCTTTGTTAAATGTTGCCGTCATTTCAGTCGCTGTATTAGCTGATGTGTATAGTGTTGAGTCATCTGCATACAGTGCATTCGGAAAGTATTCAGACGCCTTGACTTTATCTACATTTTGTTACGTTACAGCCTTATTCTAAAATTGAATAAATAAATTTTTAAAAATCAATCATACCCCATAATGACAATGCGAAAACAGTTTTTTTTTTTTTTTTTTACTTCACAGGAGAGCCATTTGAACTTAACGTTTTTTAAAAATTGTTATGTTATTTTTTTTGGGCAGAAATGCCTTCTGGAACATGTGAATGTTCATGTGCCTTGTTAACAAACTTGAATGCCATCTGTAAATAAGAATAAAATAGTTAAATTACGAGCCTAGTTGTTTAGCCTCGGAAAAAAACAGGAACCTTACATTTGTACATGTTAGTCATTTCTGCAGGCCATGATTGGCTGAGATAATGAATTGGCTGGACATGCTGAGAGATGAGTTCGGATTGTAGCATGCTTCTGTCTATAACATGAGCTGGTCAGTATGTATAGGTAATCCTTTCCAACGCGGCTTTTTTGAAAGATATCACATAATAGAACTGCAAAAGTGTGCTCTCCACTTTCTGGAGGACCGAGTTTTGAACTCAGTGGAATGCCCGGTGGAACAAAATAGCTAAGGAGATGTAGAAAATTCTGCCGTTTGATTGCAAATATGCAGAGGGAGTCAAAAAGAGAACACACAGAAGGTTGTTGTATAAAACATCTGTCTCAGGATTACATCTTTAAACTAAGGGCAACCATGGCATCCGTGACAGAGCGGGAGGAGTGTCTATCCATGTATACAGGTAAGATAGTCTAGCTAGCTACATTTTCAGATATAAACACGTTTCTAATTTTGTCAGAAAGTCGTTTTCATTTCAAGTTAAAGCGTACTATTAGCTAGTTAGATCTGTGTAGTAATATTATTCGTATCTCAGAGCCATTTGCATTGCTAGTTATAGCCTAATGTTAGCTAGCTAGCTAACATTGAACATGGTTGGTTAGTTACCTGCAGATACATGCAGGGTAGTAACGTTATGAGTTGGGATTATGGTTCATTGTTTAGCTAGCTAGCTACATGTCTAAACAAAAGACCACTATGCCAGTAACCATTTCAATAGAATCTTAATGATGTCACTGCGACAACTGTGGATAGACGTAGCTGGTAAATTCCCTCTGGCTATCTCTGATTTCAGAGGACTGATTGTGCCAGAGCACAGAATAACTGACAAATTTATGAATGCTCAAAACCCCTTGAATATGGCCGGTGTCAGTAAACATTGGCAGAAAAGCCTATTATATTGTTGCCAGCAGCACAGTTACAGTCACCAACTCTCTCGATAACATAAAAACAGCTCTGGTTACCAGCTCTGCTAGGACGAGTAAAATGGTCAATGAGCTGTTCATTTGTGTCTGGAAGTAGCTAGCAAGCTAGCCAACGTTAGCCAGTTAGCTTGGGTGCTTGACTGCCGTTGTGAGGTCAGAACGCTCAGATCAACTCTACTACTCGGCCAGAGCGTCCAGTGTGCGCTCTGAACGCTCCGAGAGCGAAACACTCTTTTTTAAAGAACGGACAATCTGACAATGCTCTGAGTTTAGGAACGCCCAGAACGCACTCTGGTACTCCAGATTGAATTTACGAACACACCCGTAGTATAAACCAGCCTTTAGTCTTGACATCTGTGGTTGTTTAGCAAATGGCCTCACGTGAATCCTTAAAGAGTGGGGTGGAGCTAAGGCATAAGAGGGTGTGAACGATTCTGAAAGGGTGTAGACAAAGAAGAGCTCTCCAGTAGGTGTACCAAAACATTCAAGGGCCATTTTCTCAAAAGTGAGGTTACAAGTTTATCAACTTTAAAAGCATAATTACTTTCCCATTGTTCCACAACTGTAGTGTATGATACACCATTTTCTAGCTCTGAGTCTCTACTTTTATCCAATGTCTCCTCTTCTTATCTTTGGTTGACGCGAAAAAACAAACATGGTGGCGCGTACAAACTACCCATCGTCGGTTTACTTTCCATTTTTAGAAAGCGTTTTACTCAATTATTTAGATCAATGGTGAGCTCACCTGTGATGTGATGAATTGCAAATAGTAATTGCTATTAGCTAATTCATATTGTCGTTTCTGTCAGCCGAGAGTTAGCTAAATATGACTGCTTGAGTTAGCGCTAGGACTAATGTAGCCTACATTTTCCGGTTTGGATGATTGTGTATGCTGTTGCTACTTCTGTTAATGTCCAAAAATCCAAAAATAAACTGGTCACATTCAGGACATAACTTTGTAAGGACTGTGTTTGTGCAAAACATTTCTGTGAATAAACAGTTTGGGCAGCTCAAACGCTGACTGTTGCATCAATCGAAACTGGACGTTCTAGATAAGCATTCTAATCACACCTGTTTGAGCATACACTGCAGGGACCACTATAGAATGATCACACCCGTTTGTTGGTACGTGTCACAGGATTAAAGCACATTTCTGAAGCATTAGTAAAGATGTGATCAATACATGTTTGGCTGAATGTGAAAAGGAAGAGGAGACAGTGTGTTTGTGTTTTGGGAAGGAGACAGACCAGGAGACAGAGAGAAGGATAGGGGGAGAGAAAGAGTATCTCAGTGTGCAAAGCTGTCATCAAGGCAAAGGGTGGCTATTTGAATAATCTCAAATATTTACATTTTACATTTGTTATCATTTAGCAGACGCTCTTATCCAGAGCGACTTACAGTTAGTGGGAATCGAACCCACAACCCTGGCATTGCCCACAACCCTGGCATTGCAAGCGCCATGCTCTACCAACTGAGCTACAAAATATATTTTCATTTGTTTAACACTTTTTTGCTTACTACATGATTCCATGTGTTATTTCATATTTCTGATGTCTTCACTATTATTCTACACTGTATAAAATAGTAAAAATAAAGAATAACCCTTGAATGAGTAGGTGTGTCCAATCTTTTGACTGGTAGTGTACATACAGTGGGGAAAAAAGTATTTAGTCAGCCACCAATTGTGCAAGTTCTCCCACTTAAAAAGATGAGAGAGGCCTGTAATTTTCATCATAGGTAAACGTCAACTATGACAGACAAAATGAGGAAAAAATCAAGAAAATCACATTGTAGGATTTTTAATGAATTTATTTGCAAATTATGGTGGAAAATAAGTATTTGGTCAATAACAAAAGTTTCTCAATACTTTGTTATATACCCTTTGTTGGCAATGACACAGGTCAAACATTTCTGTAAGTCTTCACAAGGTTTTCACACACTGTTGCTGGTATTTTGGCCCATTCCTCCATGCAGATCTCCTCTAGAGCAGTGATGTTTTGGGGCTGTCGCTGGGCAACACAGACTTTCAACTCCCTCCAAAGATTTTCTATGGGGTTGAGATCTGGAGACTGGCTAGGCCACTCCAGGACCTTGAAATGCTTCTTATGAAGCCACTCCTTCGTTGCCCGGGCGGTGTGTTTGGGATCATTGTCATGCTGAAAGACCCAGCCACGTTTCATCTTCAATGCCCTTGCTGATGGAAGGAGGTTTTCACTCAAAATCTCACGATACATGGCCTCATTCATTCTTTCCTTTACACGGATCAGTCGTCCTGGTCCCTTTGCAGAAAAACAGCCCCAAAGCATGATGTTTCCACCCCCATGCTTCACAGTAGGTATGGTGTTCTTTGGATGCAACTCAGCATTTTTTGTCCTCCAAACACGACGAGTTGAGTTTTTACCAAAAAGTTCTATTTTGGTTTCATCTGACCATATGACATTCTCTCAATCCTCTTCTGGATCATCCAAATGCACTCTAGCAAACTTCAGACGGACCTGGACATGTACTGGCTTAAGCAGGGGGACACATCTTGCACTGCAGGATTTGAGTCCCTGGCGGTGTAGTGTGTTATTGATGGTAGGCTTTGTTACTTTGGTCCCAGCTCTCTGCAGGTCATTCCCTAGGTCCCCCCGTGTGGTTCTGGGATTTTTGCTCACCGTTCTTGTGATCATTTTGACCCCACAGGGTGAGATCTTGCGTGGAGCCCCAGATCGAGGGAGATTATCAGTGGTCTTGTATGTCTTCCATTTCCTAATAATTGCTCCCACAGTTGATTTCTTCAAACCAAGCTGCTTACCTATTGCAGATTCAGTCTTCCCAGCCTGGTGCAGCTCTACAATTTTGGTTCTGGTGTCCTTTGACAGCTCTTTGGTCTTGGCCATAGTGGAGTTTGGAGTGTGACTGTTTGAGGTTGTGGACAGGTGTCTTTTATACTGATAACATGTTCAAACAGGTGCCATTAATTAATTTAAAAATATGTATATAATTATGTTCCCCCCACTTCTAAAACCAAAGTTGCGTCCCTGCTCAGTACTCTATTGTAATGGACTCTCCCTTTTCCGATGGCAATTGAGAAATTAATATACAATTACATTGAGTTAGAATCAATAATATGAAAACTTGGTTATGAAAAGTCTTTGACACTTATGCTAATAAGTCATTTGAGTGATGTGATTTTTTTTTTCCCATCAGCATAAACACTGCTGGAGTAACAGAATCATAGATGACTTGGACTACTTGCTTCATGACAAAAAAAACTGAAGACATAAATCTGTTATGAAACAAATCTTTACAAAATAAGTGAACTCTTTCTGCACACACCATGGTCAGTGTGAACTGGAGTGACTTGACACAACGCTGGCCAAACAAGATGTAGCTACAAACAAAAGGGAGTTAAATGATTCCAGTCTGCCGTGAAGCAATCATCTATGTATACGGGTAAGAGTCTAGCTCCATTTTCAGATATGTTTCTAATTTTGTCAGAAAGTCATTTTTATTGCAACCTAATGCGTACTGTTAGTTAGCTAGCAAACATTAGCTTGCTGGCTTGCTAGCTAACGTTACACGTATGATCTGTGTAGTAATATTATTCGAATCAGAAATTGATTTACATTGCTAGTTATAGCCTAATGTTAGCTAGCTAACATTGCACCTAGTTTTTTAGCTTTAGCTACCTGCAGATTCACACTACAGCTATGACAATGTTTGTATTGGTAGTAGTATGAGTTGGGATTATGCCGGTTCATTGTTTAGCTAGCTAGCTACCTAGCTTCCTACATGTCTAAACAAAAGACTCCACTTCGGCTGGATTATTGCATGACCCATGAAGTTAGCCAGGTGTGTCTGGGGGTGATTACGGCCATCCATTGTATTTCATAAACATGTGTACATGTCTAGACAATAGTGACCCATCCACTTAGCTAGATGTGGCTGGGGGGTAGTTATAGCATTTCCTTCACATGACCCATCAATTTAGACAAGTGTGTCGTGTAAGCGTAATCTAATAATTTAATTTAAACATATTTTTATCTGGACAATTTCTGTTTTTGATATTGCTAAGTAACAATTTCACTGTACCGTTTACACCTTCTATATCCTGTGAATGTGACAAATAAACATGGATTTAATTTGATATACCGTCTGTTTACCACATGGCCTCACATGTGAATCCTTAAAGAGATGGGTGGGGCTGAGGCTTAAGAGGGTGTGAACGATGCTAAATGGGTGTAAACAAAGAAGAGCTCTCCAGTAGGTGTATGAAAACATTCAAGGGCAGAGCAGAAACTGGCTTTTCTCAAGTTTATCAACTTTCAACTATCTGAGAGAGATATAAGCAAGATCAGGTAACACGATATATATATATATATATATATATATATATTTTTACATGTATTTAACCCCTTATTTTTGGCACTAAACAGTTCCATATATACAGTTGAAGTCTGAAGTTTACATACACCTTAGCCAAATACATTTAAAGTCTGTTTTTCACATTTCCTGACATTTAATCCTAGTAAGTTGGGTGAATTTTGGCCCATTCCTCCTGACAGAGCTGGTGTAACTGAGTGAGGTTTGTAGGCCTCCTTGCTCGCACACACTTTTTCAGTTCTGCCCACACATTTTCTATAGGATTGAGGTCAGGGCTTTGTGATGGCCACTCCAATACCTTGACTTTGTTGTCCTTAAGCCATTTTGCCACAAATTTGGAAGTATATTTGGGGTCATTGTCCATTTGGAAGACCCATTTGCGACCAAGCTTTAACTTCCTGACTGATGTCTTGAGATGTTGCTTCAATATATCCACATAATTTTCCTTCTTCATGATGCCATCTATTTTGTGAAGTGCACCAGTCCCTCCTGCAGCAAAGCACCCCCACAGCATGATGCTGCCACCCCGTGCTTCACGGTTGGGATGGTGTTCTTCGGCTTGCAAGCGACCCCCTTTTTCCTCCAAACATAACGATGGTCATTATGGCCAAACAGTTCTATTTTTGTTTCATCAGACCAGAGGACATTTCTCCCAAAAGTAAGATCTTAGTTCCCATGTGCAGTTGCAAACCGTAGTATGGATTTTTTATGGCAGTTTTGGAGCAGTGGCTTCTTCCTTGCTGAGCGGCCTTTCAGGTTATGTCGATATAGGATTTCTTTGACTGTGGATATAGATACTTTGTACCTGTTTCCTCCAGCATCTTCACAAGGTCCTTTCTGTTCTGGGATTGATTTGCACTTTCGCACTAAAGTACGTTTATCTCTAGGAGACAGAACGCGTCTCCTTCCTGAGCGGTATGACAGCTGCGTGGTCCCATGGTGTTTATACTTGCGTGCTATTGTTTGTACAGATGAACGTGGTACCTTCAGGCGTTTGGAAATTTCTCCCAAGGATGAACCAGACTTGTGGAGGTCTACAATTCTTTTTCTGATGTCTTGGCTGATTTCGTTAGATTTTCCCATGATGTCAAGCAGAGGCACTGAGTTTGAAGGTAGGCCTTGAAATACATCCACAGGTACACCTCCAATTGACTCAAATGATGTCAATTAGCCTATCAGAAGCTTCTAAAGCCATGACATCATTTTCTGGAATTTTCCAAGCTGTTTAAAGGCACAGTCAACTTAGTGTATGTAAACTTCTGACCCACTGGAATTGTGATGCAGTGAATTATAAGTGAAATTATTTGTCTGTAAACAATTGTTGGAAAAATTACTTGTGTCATGCACAAAGTAGATGTCTTAACCAAAACTATAGTTTGTTAACAAGACATTTGTGGAGTGGTTGAAAAACAAGTTTTAATGACTCCAACCTAAGTGTATGTAAACTTCCGACTTCAACTGTATAAGGATGTTAGAGTGATAATTGACTGTACAGAAATAGCCCAGGAGAGACCCTCAGACTTTTAGGTTCAAGCAGCCACATACTCAAACTATAGTGCAAAGGCTGCAATACAATGAAAGGTCTCATTGGTATTAGTACAAACTGTATCCCCACTTTCATCTCTGACCTCTTCGAGGGTAGCATCTCAGACAACCAAATAGTGTTCGAAAGTGGGCTGGTGGAAAAAATGGGGGCAAACGATACCATCATAGCAGACAGAGGGTTCACTACGAGGAAGGCGCTGGCAAAGCAGAACATTTGCCTTGTGACACCTCATTTTCTGCACCCCAGTGGCAAAATGGGCATACCAGAGTTGGTAGAGTCGGTGGCCATTGCAAGGGTACGCATTCATGTCGAGAGGTTAATGAGCAGGCTTAAGCGGTGGCATATACTGGAAAGAAAGTCCCACTCACTTACTGGAAGGACATCAATAACGTTGCTCAACTGTGTGCTCTGCTAATACTATTCTGGCCTCCCCTTGTAGACTGAAGTTTTGTTGTGCAGGAGTGGCGTGCATGATTTTGCATCATTCAGTACTATGGTGTCTGGCATGTCTGGATATACCCATACCCAAGGTAGCTATAACTAAACACAATGATTTTTCACATCTCTAAGTTCTCCATACATAAAATCGATGTTGTTGTTGTTGCTGCAAGCAGTTTAATTCATAATTGTTGTTGGAGAGATAGTAACCTACCTGGTGGTGGAGGAGATCAAAACCTTCCTCAACAACCGCAGGATCTCTCAGTCTATCATAGGACAGGTCACAAATAATATATGGATTTATTCTGCTTAGACAACTTTTAGTGGGTTAACTCTTTTTTAATCTGTACTGTTTAAGGCACAACCAGTATCTGCACAAAGCTGTGATATTTATTGTGGATATGTAATAGTAAAAGGTAACATTTGGATATTGACTGAAACATTCTGTACGTTTACAAATATATGGATAATATAATTAATAGACAATACATGAACCATTTACCAAACTTGTCTGGTTCTCATATCATTTTGAAACTAGAGTGAACTTCATAAGTACTTGGACAGTAAACAAACTCTAATCATCACTGCTGAATGCATTCAGGTTGGCACGTCTGCATTTTGCCTAAAATACTTGTGCAACAAGTGCAGGAACAATGTACTCACTGTGGAAGTTTAATAGGTTCCCTTTTAGTTTCCCCCAAAAGATGGGATCAAACATCACAATGACCACTACCACATCCTCTACAGAATTTGTGAACACCACAGACTCACACCACCTTCTCTGGGTTACTGCCATCTGCATCTGTCCTTGATAGTAGTAGGAGTAGTTTTGTTTCATGCAAACAATGGTATCGACTTCATGCAGTGGAAATGACTGCTTACTGCAATTGACCTGAACTGCCTGTACTGGGGACAGGTCTCTGCAGGAGTAGAGACATTTCACCTCCACCAGTCCATCAGGTTCATCCACACAGGACTCATCCTTCACAAGTCTGTCAGGACTGGCTGCCAGCTGGCTCTTCTCCAGATCAACAAACAAGCCGCACTCATACACCGTTACTGCAGCTCCTTCCTCTTGTTTGTGTCTAACATACTTATCCACTGCCTCATCCTCATGCTCCACTCCATACTTGATTGCTGGTGTCACACCCTGGCTCTGGGACTCTATATGTTGAGCCAGGGTGTGTTCATTCTGTGGTGTTCATTCTAGTTTGTTGTATTCTATGTTTGCCTGAGTGACTCCCAATCAGAGGCAACGAGTGTCAGCTGTTGGCTGGTTGTCTCTGATTGGGAGCCATATTTATACTGTCTGTTTTCCCTTTGTGTTTGTGGGTTTTTGCTCCGTGTCGATATTTGTTACCGTTGGACGTTACGAGTCGTTTATTGTTTTGTTCGTGCTTTATTAAATAAAGTCTAAACATGTTCGTTCAACACGCTGCGCATTGGTCTACTTCTCTCCCTGACGATCGTGACAGAAAAACCCACCAAGACTGGACCAAGCAGCGTGTCCAGGAGCCATCACCAGGGAGATCGCTAGCAGATCTCTGTGGCAACCTCGACTGGGTCAAGCCTAGTGAGGAGCAGAGAGGGTGGACTTGGGAACAGTGGAGGAAGAGTCTCGACTGGGTCAAGCCAAAGGAGGAGCAGAATGGCTGGAGTTGGAAGCAGGAGAGCGAGAGTTGGGTGAGAAATATAGAGGCCTGGCCCACGGGGAAGAGAGACCCCCAGAAAATTTTTAGGGGGGGGCTAACGCCGTGGACGACGGGCCAGCAGGAGACCGCGGCAGAGCGGCCCAGCGGATTGGCAGAGGAGGCCGCCAGGTCACGGGGGCCACTGGTCGAAGAGGGGGTGGAAGATGTAGAGGCACGGCGAGAGGTACTGGCGTGTGTTGCCAGTCCGGTCCGGCCTGTTCCTGATCCCCACGTAGGGCCAGTGGTGTGTGTTCCCAGTACGGTCCGGCCTGTTCCTGCCACTCGCACCAAGTCTACGGTGCGCATCGCCAGCTCGGCCCGGCCCATTCCTGCTCCCCGCACCAAGTCTGTGGTGCGTTTCGTCAGCCCTGTCCGGCCCGTTCCTGCTCTCCGCACCAAGTCTGTGGTGCGCGTCGCCAGCCCAGTCCGGCCAATTCCTGCTCCCCGCACCAAGTCTGTGGTGCGTTTCGTCAGCCCTGTCCGGCCCGGTCCTGCTCTCCGCACCAAGTCTGTGGTGCGTGTCGCCAGCCCAGTCCGGCCCATTCCTGCTCCCCGCACCAAGTCAGTGGTGCGTTTCGTCAGCCCTGTCCGGCCCGTTCCTGCTCCCCGCACCAAGTCAGTGGTGCGCGTCGTCAGCCCGGCACGGCCCGTTCCTGCTCCCCGCACCAAGTCAGTGGTGCGCTTCGTCAGCCCGGTTCGGCCCGCTCCTGCTCCCTGCACCAAGTCAGTGGTGCGTTTCGTCAGCCCGGCTCGGCCCGCTCCTGCTCCCCACACCAAGCCAGTGGTGTGCGTCTTCAGTCCGGCACGGCCCGTGCCTGTTCCACCGGTGGCGGGTCCGGCACCAGTCAGGTGCTGCGTCACGCCGGAGCTAGAGCAATCCGCTCCACCAGTGTTCAGTTCAGCTCTGGTCAGCAGGGCCAGACCGGACCAGGGGTACTTTGGGGGGTTAGAGAAGGAGTGGGGGTAAAGGCCGGAGCCAGAACCGCCACCGAGGAGGTATGCCCGCCCAGCCCTCCCCTGTTTTGTTTTAGTTGAGGCGCGGTCGCAGTCCGCGCCTTTAGGGGGGGGTACTGTCACACCCTGGCTCTGGGACTCTATATGTTGAGCCAGGGTGTGTTCATTCTGTGGTGTTCATTCTAGTTTGTTGTATTCTATGTTTGCCTGAGTGACTCCCAATCAGAGGCAACGAGTGTCAGCTGTTGGCTGGTTGTCTCTGATTGGGAGCCATATTTAAACTGTCTGTTTTCCCTTTGTGTTTGTGGGTTTCTGTTCCGTGTCGGTATTTGTTACCGTTGGACGTTACGAGTCGTTTATTGTTTTGTTCGTGCTTTATTAAATAAAGTCTAAACATGTTCGTTCAACACGCTGCGCATTGGTCTACTTCTCTCCCTGACGATCGTGACAGCTGGCACACTCTCTAACCGGTATGTCCTGATGTAAATGATGTTCCTGATCAGGGGCGCAACTTTGGTTTTAGAAGTGGGGGGGACATAACCTGGCGGGGGTCTGGGGGTCCTCCCTAAGAATGTTTTTTGGCATCTAAAGCTCATTTCCTGCATTTCTACACAATCTAATATGACCCTTTTGGGGTCACTTTTATTGTACACTACCGTTCAAAAGTTTGGGGTCACTTAGAAATGTCCTTGTTTTCGAAAGACCATTAAAATAACATCAAATTGATCAGAAATACAGTGTAGACATTGTTAATGTTTGGGGTAACTTAGAAATGTCCTTGTTTTCGAAAGAAAAGCAAAACACCAGTCTCAACGTCAACAGTGAAGAGGCGACTCCGGGATGTTGACCTTCTAGGCAGAGTTGCAAAGAAAAAGCCATATCTCAGACTGGCCAATAAAAAGAAAAGATTAAGAAGGGCAGTCTGAGATATGGCTTTTTCTTTGCAACTCTGCCTAGAAGGTCAACATCCCGGAGTCGCCTCTTCACTGTTGACGTTGAGACTGGTGTTTTGCTTTTCTTTCGAAAACAAGGACATTTCTAAGTTACCCCAAACTTTTGAACGGTAGTGTAAATAAGAATAGAATATGTTTCTAAACCCTTCTACATGAATGTGGATACTACTATGATTATTGATAATCCTGAATGAATCATAAATAATGATGAGTGAGAAAGTTATAGACATACAAATATCATACCCCCCAAAAAATGCCCCACAATCAACTGGTGAAAAACTAGCCTAGTTGTTTTACTTCTGTTGAAACGGGACAAAACAAAGGCTACAAAACATTTCCATACACACAACAGCTGTTAGATACTGCTACCTGATAGATAGCTAGAGGCTAGAGCTGATCTGGCTGTGGTAGCTACTAGCTAGTTCATTCACTTAAGACATTAGCTAACATTGCATGTCTGTTACACTACTAGCTCAGCACTGGGAATAAAAACAGCAGTTGCCTTGCCAGCTACATCAGTCAAATAAATAGTAGCCAGTTTCTGCTCTGCTTGCTTTTAGAACTCGGAGAAAAAGCATAACACCCACAGACAACAGCTGCCTCTGTTCGCAGGCTCTGTTTGTCCACCCGGTCCTAAATCCAGCCGGCTGAAACCGCCAAACAGCCTACCCGACCGCTCTGAGGCCTCCGCTAAATTCCCAACCTGCCCCCATTTCAATCATGGCCACTTAATCATCCCCCACATTCCTAATTGGCATATCACTCCTCACCTCTCCACCATACTAGCTGATGTGTGGTGAACATTCTGGCACTACATTGGTAGTGGATGCGGTGAGTTTTCCCCTTACTATGTAAAGCGCTTTGAGTACCTCAGTTGGATGAAAGGCACTATAAATCCAATCCATTATTATTATTATTATTATTGTGTCTGGCAACTCCACATCTGTACCACAGTGCAATGTGCCTGCTAAGTCTTGTCCTTGTCTTATTGAATAGCCTCTGGTCTGCATTGCACTGTGGTACAGGTGTGGAGCTGTCATGGCAGAAACAGTAGAGGTGAATACTGTTTAATCATGCAAGCCACACCTTTATGCACCTATTATGCATCCCCAAGAACTGTGTTAAATTGGTTAATTATCCCTGTGTTGAATGTCAAACTAAATGGAGTTCACTAACCTGTAACTTCTGAATCACAGTCTCTTCTGGAAGTTGCTGAAGAGCGGGGCCCTGGCTATTAGTCTCAATCTCTCCTTCACTGGCAGTTTCAGTGCTTGAGTTCATCACTTTATTTAAAGGGATACTACGGGATTTTGGCAATGATGTCCTTTATCTACTTTCTCATAGTCAGATGAGCATTGGCTCGCAAAACTACCTCTAACTTACTTCATACTGGACACAGAGACATAAATACAGTGTCCGCACATTTATCTGACTCTGTGGATGTAGATAAAGGGCCTCAATGCCAAACTCACAAAGTATCCCTTTTAAAAAATGACAACGTCTTAAACTTAACCAGGAAGCAATTTGATGGGACAAGATGAGATAGTAGTCTGACATAGAGTAGTACGGTGTCATGGTGTTTTTGTCTTTAGGATCCTCAAGGCCTCTGCTGTTTTGGTCGTGTTAGGCCTTGGTCGTGTAGGCTTTGTACTGGCTGTACCCTTCTAACGCCCTTTTCCTGATCACTGTCCGGTCAAACACATGTTTCTGCACGTCTCTCTCCTAAAATAATAATGAGGATAACATTTTGAATTTTTTTTAGGATTAGCCTATTTGTAGTTTTTGAGCTGGCCCAATCAATATTACAATATTTACTGCATAGGAAAGTCACTGACACAGGTCAGGAGACTTAGCTATTCTTGCTGGTCTAGTATTTTTCTTGGCCTTTCTGGAGGGCTGGTGCCATCTCTGCTCCTGGGAAGTGCAGCTTGGGGGTGCAGTGTTGATGCTGGTGCTGATTTTATCCAGAAGGCCAAACAGCCACATGATTGCACTTCTCACCTGCACCAGCCACACAGGTACAGTGGGCCCTTGCCACAGATCCTATAGCAGGACTTTGGCCCTGACATGAATAGCATCCTGCACCTAGTTGAGTTCCACCTCACTCACATGGCCTGACCTAAATACATTGTACCCTTTTCTGAGAGGCTTCTCCTCCACAGGTAAAAACACAAAAATTTACATCACTCTCCTCCCCAAACTGAACTTCCTCCTCCCTGATTCCTATTGGTCTCTATGTGAGGAACTCCACTATTGAGCTGTAAGAGAATTCGTCTGGGATGTTTAACATATTGTCCCCTGAATTCCCTACCTTTGGACGCGGGTATACAGTCCTTGGCATGGGGGTAGCTTGTCTCCTTATCTGGATCAATAATGCAGAGGGACAGGCCACTGTTTTGAAGATACCTCACTCTGAAATACCAGATACAGAATACTTACAGTGCATTCAGAAAGTATTCAGACCCCTTGACTTTTTCCACATTTTGTTACGTTACAGCCTTATTCCAAAATGGATTAAATAAATACAAATCCTCATCAATCTACACACAATACCCCATAATAAGTGAAAACAGGTTTTTAGAAATTCTTGCAAATTTATAAAATATAAAAACAGAAATACCTTATTTACATAAGTATTCAGACCCTTTGCTATGAGACTCGAAATTGAGCTCAGGTGCATCCTGTTTCCATTGATCATCCTTGAGATTTTTCCAGAACTTCATTGGAGTCCACCTGTGGTCAATTCAATTGATTGGACACATACCTGTCTATATATGGTCCCACAGTTGACAGTGCATGTCAGAGCAAAAACCAAGCCATGAGGTCGAAGGAATTGTCCCTAGGGCTCCGAGACAGGATTGTGTCGAGGCACAGATCTGGGGAAGGGTACCAAAACATTTCTGTACATTTAAGGTCCCCAAGAACACAGTGGCCTCCATCATTCTTAAATGAATGATGTTTGGAACCACCAAGACTCTTCGTAGAGCTTGCAATCGGGGGAGAAGGGCCTTGGTTAGGTTAGGTGACCAAGAACCAGATGGTCACTCTGACAGAGCTCTAGAGTTCCTCTGTGGAGATGGGAGAAACTTCCAGAAGGACAATCAGACGGAAGCTGAGGGAAAGATGAATGGAGCAAAGTACAGAGAGATCATTGATGAAAACCTGCTCCAGAGCGTTCAGGACCTCAGACTAGGGCGAAGGTTCACCTTCCAACAGGACAATGACCCTAAGCACACAGCCAAGACAACACAGGAGTGGCTTCGGGACAAGTCTCTGAATGTCCTTGAGTGGCCCAACCAGAGCCTGGACTTGAACCCAATCTAACATCTCTGGAGAGACCTGAAAATAACTGTGCAGTGACGCTCCCCATAAAATCTGACAGAGCTTGAGAGGATCTGTAGAGAAGAATGGGAGAAATTACCCAAATACAGGTGTACCAAGCTTGTAGCGTCATACCCAAGAAGACTCTAGGCTGTAATCGTTGCCAAAGATGATTCAACAAAGTACTGAGTAAAGGATCTGAATACTTGTAAATGTACTATTTCTTTTTCTTTTTTTTCTTTTTTTTGCATAGGTTTCTAAAAACCTGTTTTTGCATTGTCATTATGGGGTACTGTGTTTTGATTGATGAGGAAAAAAGGCAATTTAATCAATTTTAGAATAAGGCCGTAACGTAACAAAATGTGGAAAAAGTCAAGGGGTCTGAATACTTTCCGAATGCACTGTAGCTCGGCTATTTGCTATGGCTTGTTTATTCTGAATGTCTATAACATTGGACCTGGGTATAAGACAGAATTACATAATGCTCAATTTGCTAAATTGTGTTGGACAACTGGTAGGTAGAGTGAGAAGACCGTTCATTGGTAAAGTTAACTAGCAAGCTGGCAACGGTGAAATCAGTTAGATAACGTTAGTTAGCTAGCTAACTACGCTACTAGTATAATCAACTAGCTAACCTTGTTACTAAATGTTTCTTAGACTGGCTTTTTGACGCCGAAACGCTCGACATTGTAATATGAGTCATCATTATCTTCTGTAACTAGTGTTGGAAGGGTGGCTCCCTTCACGTCTTTTTCTCGAAGTCTTAGCGCAGACATGTCAGCTACCTATTGAATTGCTCTGTTTACCTTTGAATTTGACGGAATTTATCCCCGTATCGATCTCAGAGTGCAAAGCATTGTTTACATTATGGCGTAAAAGTGAAATAAAGGCCTTTTAAACATGTTTTTTTTTTTACGTGATGTTGCGCTTCAAATGGATAACTTGAAATAACATGATACACAGTGAGGGAAAAAAGTATTTGATCCCCTGCTGATTTTGTACGTTTGCCCACTGACAAAGAAATGACCAGTCTATGATTTTAATGGTAGGTTTATTTGAACAGTGAGAGACAGGATAACAACATAAAAATCCAGAAAAAAAACACATATCAAAAATGTTATACATTGATTTGCATTTTAATGATGGAAATAAGTATTTGACCCCTCTGCAAAACATGACTTAGTACTTGGTGGCTTAGTATTTTCTTTTTCTTTTGACTACATGCTGCTGCAACCTGATCTCATAGCATGTCATATTATTCTGTCCGTAAATCCGAAACTCAATTTTAGTATGATATGTTACATTTAGTAAGATATGTATCATCCATTTTGCATGATATTTTATGAATTCCAATATGTATGATATGTTACGAATTCCAATTTATTGTGGCTAAATTTAGCTAGATTTCTAAAGCTAATGTTAGCTAGGTGGCTAACGTCAGTTAGGCTTGGGGTTTGGGTTAAGGTTAGGAGTTAGATTAAAGGGTTCAGATTATGGTTAAGGTTAGGAGTTATGTTAAAGGTTTGGGGAAGGGTTAGCTAACATGCCAAGTAGGTGCAAAGTAGATGGTAAAGTTGTCCATGATGACATTCGAACACTTAACCTTTGGGTTGCTAGACAGTCGTGTTATACACCCATCCTTCCACCCTGACCAACCACCCTCGCTTTTGCCTTAAGTAACCTTGTGTCTTATGTAACCATACCAAACGTAACATATCATACTAATTTCAGTGTCCCGGATTTACATTTACTATGTACGTCTAGTCTATGAGACCAGGCACACAGCAAGTCACACAAGCAAGCAATGATTCTGATGTTGTTGTTTTACCCTGGTGCACTGTGTGCAAACCCCTGACTACTTTTTACTTGTGGATGGCAACTTCAGATTTTCTGTGAACACACTGAAAAATAACTTGACACTGTGTGGATCAGTCAGCACAAATTTGGATTATGATAATGACAAGTGGGCAGGAGAGGGAGCGTATGCCAGAGCTGTCAGTCTGGTAAATTTATGCTAGCATGCACAACTGAGGTTCTGTTTACATGTGCGTTTGCGGTTCAACCATTAGTACTATATGCGGTTCAACATAGCTAGTTTACTGTTTCTTAACAAAGCAATTTGTTTTTTCAGTTATGGTTTGTGTTGTGGACTTGGTTGTTCTTAGTCGAGGAAATGAAGCGTAGCAAACTGCAGTGTTTGTCCTGTCTGAAATCTGGCTACCTCATCTTAATGTTACTATAGCTTGGTCTGTGCAATGAAAATTAATGTGATTAGCGTGGCAGTTTCCCAAAGTTTGATGGTTTTAAACTTAACTTAACTAGCTATGTTTTGTGTAAGAAAGTATGATATTGTGGTGCCTGAACTGGCCATAAATGTTCACAAATGTCCTTGGCTATCATACCAGCCAAGGACATTCGCTAGCTTATTTGTGCTTATTTGTTTGTGCTCCGATTACTCGCAAGTGTCGAGCTCAGCAGTTTGCACACGATGACCACCTAGCTAATCAAAACAAAACCACGTTCATTGGCTAGCTACCTTTCAGCTGACTGGTGTTAGCTAGCTACAGAGGCTAGCTGCTGGACTTTGTACAAGCAAGCTAACGTTAGCTAGGTAACATTAGCTAGCTGTCTACCTAGCTAATCAAAATATCTGCTTTATTTATTGATTAACCACAGCTTGAATACTACCAAATAGCTAGCGCTCTACAGTAGCCTAGGTTTGTGCACATACACTTCTTATGACTGGCAGCCTGGTGCAAGCAGCTGTGTTGTTGCCAAGCAACCGACCCGGTGTTAGAACTCTGAGCTTTGGTTAAAAAAAAGATGTTAGCATTGTCAGAAATGCTTCAAAAAGGTAGCACATCGTTGTTTGTTAATGGACAGAAATGTGCATGTGAGAGCGATTTAAAATATACTTTTAATAAAAACTGTTGCAACAACAAACTGAGTCAATCTGACAATGGTCATTTTTTGGACGCTATAGTCTCATTTTAATCCAACATCAAAGAATTTGTGTGGGTGTAACAGTGTAGTGTGGATGGGGAGGTGCTCTCCCCTCTTTCTCCTATTGTCCACGATCAGTTCCTTGGTCTTACTGACATTGAGGGAGAGGTTGTTGTCCTGGCACCACACTGCTAAGTCTCTGACCTCCTCCCCTCTCTGACTCATCGCTCTCGGTGATCAGGCCTACCACCATCATGTTCAGCAAACTTGATGATGGTGTTGGAGTCGTGGGTGAACAGGGAGTACAGGAGGGGACTAAGCACACACCCCTGAGGGGACCCCGTGTTGAGGGTCAGCGTAACGGAGGTGTTGTTGCCTACCCTCACTACCTGGGCCGGCTTGTCAGGAAGTCCAGGATCCAGTTGCAGAGGGAGGGGTCAGTCCTAGAGGCCCTAGCTTGGTGATGAGCTTGGAGGGGACTATGGTGTTAAACGCTGAGCTGTAGTATATGAACAGCATTCTCACATTGTTATTTCCCCTCTTGTCCAGGTGGGAGAGGGCAGTGTGAAGTGCATTTGAGATTGCATGATCTGTGGATCTGTTGGGGCGGTATACAAATTGGAGTGGGTTTAGGGTGTCTGGGATGATGGTGTTAATGTGTGTCATGACCAGCCTTTCAAAGCACTTCATAATTACAGATGTGAGTGCTACAGGGCGATAGTCACTTAGGCAGGGACAATGGTGGTCAGCTTGAAACATTGTTGGGATTACAGACTGGGACAAGGAGAGATCGAAAATATCTGTGAAGACACCTGCCAGCTGGTCTGCGCATGCTTTGAGAACGCGCCCTGGTATTCTGTCTGGCCCGGCAGCCTTGTGATTGTTAACCTGTTCAAATGTTTTACTCACATCAGCCACAGAGAGCGGGATCAAACAGTCATCTGGAAAAACAGGGGCTTTCATGCAAGGCACAGTGTTATATTCCTCGAAGCGAGCATAAAAGGCATTCAGCGCATTTGGGAGTTCTGCAACACTGGGCATCTCATGGCTGGGTTTCCCTTTGTAATCCGTTATATTCTGCAAGCCCTGCCATATACGACGAGCGTCGTAGCTGGTGTAATATGATTCCACCTTCCTCCTATATTGTCCTTTTGCATGTTTGATGTATCGTCGGAGGTCGTTGCGGGATTTCTTGTATGCGTCCGTGTCCTGTCCCGTTCATTGTAAGCTGTATCTCTAGCCCTTAGAACATATCCCAGGCTGTACTAGCAAAATAGACTTGTAGCCTCGCGTCTGCTTTGTCAGACCACTTCCTTATTGAACGCATCACTGGTACTTCCTGTTTGAGCTTTTGTTTTTAAACAGGAAGCAGGAGAATGGAGTCATGGTCAGATTTGCTGAAGGAAGGACAAGGGAGGTTATTTTATACATTTCTAAATAAAAGTGGTCTAGAGTTTTAGAACCCCTAGTAGCGCAGGAGACGTGTTGGTAGAAGTGAGGTAGGATGTGTCCCCGCGTTAATGTCTCCGCCCACCAGAAATGCTGTCTTGGGTAAGCGGTTTCATGTTTGTTTATGGCCCCATACAGCTTGCTGAGTGCCAGAGTGGTGTTGGCCTGTGGAGGAATGTAGACGGATGAGAACACTCTTCGTAGAAACAAGGGTATGCATCTTACCATGAGGTATTCTATATCAGGTGTGCAGAAGCTCGAGATTTCTAAAAACTTGAAGCAGCACACCAGTTGTTATTTATGAAGAAACACACCGCCTCCTTTTGATGTACCCGAAGCCCCCATCCGATCATGCGTCTGCATGGAGACTCCACCGAGTACTACGTGCGTAGCGTCATCATCCAGACGTGTTTCAATAAGACATATAGGGCTCTAAGGCGTTAAGGTGGCGCTAGTGTCAAACGCAGGTTAGCCCTAATGCCAGGTTCGGCAATTTACCTATCTTATATCAGCTCTCTTGCATTCGGATGGACGGGGTGGAAATATTTTAAGTGTGTCCTTAAAAACATGATCCAAAGTGTTCATTTCAGGCAGCGCTGATAGGGATATTTAAGCTGTAACGCAGTTGGTTTTGGCATGGATTTTGACAGCGGAAACGCAGCCTATCCAGCCGTGACACACACTGCCCATATGCGCATGGAATAAGAGTAGCCTAATGTGCTTTTGGTGCCTTATACTTCGTATTTAGAAACAGTATACTTTTGTTTTATTTGATTAAAAACCAAGCATAGCCTCCCCTCCTCTCAGTTTTTTTGGGTCTTCCCAATGCAATCGCGAAGTAGTCAAGACTGTCGATAAAGGATTTGGCTCCTGAGACCGCTTGGAAATAAATCTTAATCACCAAAGCTTTATTAAAATATCAAGTTTGAGAGGAGTAAAACAGTGAGCTGACATTCCCTTTTTATCTATGCATTGTAGGAAGGCCCACATTATTTTAGCCATGCAGGTCCTGTTTTGGACGTGCATAAAACCCCCTCCATGATGTAGGCTACGTGTCCATGCTCATCATGAAACGAGAAATGAGAACCTTGGTGAATACAGTGAACCTCACATTTAGAAGGTATCTGTAACCTGTAAAAAAGGCTTATTTTTTGTTTCAAACTGTACGTTCAAAACCCAAGCCCTCGCTTAGGCCTACTATAATGAAGGCTGGTCCAACTGCAATACATGTCTTTTTTATCCTGCCGATTTTATGATCTCATTACATTTTACATTTATTGAATGTTCTTTAAAAAAAAAAAACGGATTGCTTGTTTTTCGTTTAATTTTATTACAACCAAACTTATTAGAATTATTCACCTTCCTGGTATTATGGTGACAACGTCCGATGCGCGCTTATAATGCAACTTCTGGAGATGTGTAAGATGGTTCCGATTATGTTCATCAAACATATGCTCTATTTGGGAGCAGTATAACGGTGAGTGGACATTCTCCCTTTCTATTTATATTGGATCTTTGTCCAGCTACTGTGAAAAGTTTGGACGTGCTTAAAACCATCCACAGTCAATGTTGTTTTAATATTATATGCCCACGGGGAGAAATGATGTTGCCTGTAAGTGTGAGATAGGCTATTTAAAACAAGTTGTTGTTTAATTGTTATTAGAATGATTTGTTAATTTAATCTTGCTTATTGACAACGTTTGGCATGTCCATGCTCAGCCATAATGCAATTTACAGTAGGCCTAGCCTCTATATCAGTGTGAATGCTATTGAAGCCATGCAGTTACTTAGAACAATTTTGACTGCAAATGGGTTCAAGTTGATGTATTTAGCAAAGATTGGTCTACATTTTGTTATTTCATTTCTGTAAGCCATTTAACAAATGGACTAACATTGGAATTGGAGTTGATTCTAAGGCAATACATAGAAGACCATAAATATACAAGCAACTACACATTTCGCCATGGAGCACGTTCTGATTGGCCAGTGAGGGGCCAAGCCTCGACACACCCACAACTTGTTTATTCATCAAAACCCAGCCCTTTTGCGCCACCGCCAGCTACTGCACCCATAATTCCGGTTGTGAAAATAGCAAAAATATTTCTGACACACCCCGAACCTAAATTGCTACTGCCAGCGCTAATATATACCATTGCGTTCGGTTTGTTAAAGGGTAACTACACCCGCCTGCTGATTTGGCCTCGATTTTTGGCTTGCTTCTCAAGAAATGCTGCTGTGAGTTGGCTTGGGGGTGTGGTTTGATGTGGTTGTTTCTTGGGTGTCTCCCTGCCACCACCAAGACACACCCATCTGTCAGAACCTTGCCTGCAGCTGTTTCCCCCCACTCAATTACAACAAACAAACCTGCTGCAGGTTGAGCTCAATAACTGAAGGCAGATGCATGGTGAGATGACGGAAGAAGTTTTGAATAGGTCAGTAGCCTACATAGTCATATGAGAAGAATGCAATTGCTACATTTAAGTAGATATTCTAAACTACAGTGGGGGAAAAAAGTATTTAGTCAGCCACCAATTGTGCAAGTTCTCCCACTTAAAAAGATAAGAGAGGCCTGTAATTTTCATCATATGTACACGTCAACTATGACAGACAAATTGAGAATTTTTTTTCCAGAAAATCACATTGTAGGATTTTTAATGAATTTATTTGCAAATTATGGTGGAAAATAAGTATTTGGTCACCTACAAACAAGCAAGATTTCTGGCTCTCACAGACCTGTAACTTCTTCTTTAAGAGGCTCCTCTGTCCTCCACTCGTTACCTGTATTAATGGCACCTGTTTGAACTTGTTATCAGTTTAAAAGACACCTGTCCACAACCTCAAACAGTCACACTCCAAACTCCACTATGGCCAAGACCAAAGAGCTGTCAAAGGACACCAGAAACAAAATTGTAGACCTGCACCAGGCTGGGAAGACTGAATCTGCAATAGGTAAGCAGCTTGGTTTGAAGAAATCAACTGTGGGAGCAATTATTAGGAAATGGAAGACATACAAGACCACTGATAATCTCCCTCGATCTGGGGCTCCACGCAAGATCTCACCCCGTGGGGTCAAAATGATCACAAGAACGGTGAGCAAAAATCCCAGAACCACACGGGGGGACCTAGTGAATGACCTGCAGAGAGCTGGGACCAAAGTAACAAAGCCTACCATCAGTAACACACTACGCCGCCAGGGACTCAAATACTGCAGTGCCAGACGTGTCCCCCTGCTTAAGCCAGTAAATGTCCAGGCCCGTCTGAAGTTTGCTAGAGTGCATTTGGATGATCCAGAAGAGGATTGGGAGAATGTCATATGGTCAGATGAAACCAAAATAGAACTTTTTGGCAAAAACTCAACTCGTCGTGTTTGGAGGTCAAAGAATGCTGAGTTGCATCCAAAGAACACCATACCTACTGTGAAGCATGGGGGTGGAAACATCATGCTTTGGGGCTTTTTTTTCTGCAAAGGGACCAGGACGACTGATCCGTGTAAAGGAAAGAATGAATGGGGCCATGTATCGTGAGATTTTGAGTGAAAACCTCCTTTTATCAGCAAGGGCATTGAAGATGAAACGTGGCTGGGTCTTTCAGCATTACAATGATCCCAAACACACCGCCCGGGCAACGAAGGAGTGGCTTCGTAAGAAGCATTGCAAGTTCCTGGAGTGGCCTAGCCAGTCTCCAGATCTCAACCCCATAGAAAATCTTTGGAGGAAGTTGAAAGTCCGTGTTGCCCAGCGACAGCCCCAAAACATCACTGCTCTAGAGGAGATCTGCATGGAGGAATGGGCCAAAATACCAGCAACAGTGTGTGAAAACCTTGTGAAGACTTACAGAAAACGTTTGACCTGTGTCATTGCCAACAAAGGGTATATAACAAAGTATTGAGAAACTTTTGTTATTGACCAAATACTTATTTTCCACCATAATTTGCAAATAAATTCATAAAAAATCCTACAATGTGATTTTCAGGAATTTTTTTTCTCATTTTGTCTGTCATAGTTGACGTGTACCTATGATGAAAATTACAGGCCTCTATCATCTTTTTAAGTGGGAGAACTTGCACAATTGGTGGCTGACTAAATACTTTTTTTCCCCACTGTATATAGCTCCATTCTTGTGGATTTTATTTGTATTATCATTTTTTCATTCTGCAACTTTGGGAAGTGCTCCTAAGCAAACACTTCAAGGTAAAGTCTACACCTGTTGTATTTGGCGCAAGTGAGAAATCCAATTTGATTTGATTTCGATTTGTTTTGAATACTGCACTACAATGTTTTTGAATGTATCCAACCACAGAGATACTGGAATTGAAGGTATTAGTGGCTGTCAGACTTTTAGTTTTGACTCAACTTCAACTGACTTACATAGTTCAACAGTATTAAGTCCTGTACTAAATCTAAATCCCTTTACTAAACAAGCCTTATTATGACTTGTGTGTCTACTACAGTATACTCATCCTGTACATATAATGCACTAAAACAAAATTGTAATAGTTATACAGTACTGAAAATTACTAATTGACATGCTTAATTTAGACCCTAATAGAATTCTAGAATAATGCTGTAGATTACTGAGAAATAAAGCACATTTTCTCACACATTTCAAACAAACAGATATAGCTAAAAAACAAAGAACAAATGACAAGTACAAGTTAACTTAGTTAATATGACACCACATTCATTTCAATAGGAATAACACTCATTTTTTCTTCCATTGTGTAAAAACACTCAGTATGAAAGAACGATTAACACTCAACACAACAAAGTATTTAAATTGTAGTGAATTTGACTAAATTACTCACTCAAAATGTATGAGGTTATATATATATATTATACTTATAAATATTATTTAAATATAAATATTATATGTAATATTAAATATTGTTTACACAAATATTTGACCAGAGGACAATATTCAGAACCCACACAAAGTAGGCTATTTGATTGATGTCACGGTTTCGGCCGAGGCTGCTCCTTCTCCTTGTTCGGGCAGGCTTCGGCGGTCGTCGTCTCCGGAGTACTAGCTGCCACCGTTCGTTGTTTCTGTGTTTGTTTGGTTTGGTCTGTTTTGGTACACCTGTTTCTCATTTAGTCTTGATTATGTGTCCTTTAAGTTCTCGTTGTTTATGTCTTGTGGTTGTGTGTAGTTGTTCCTTGTCAGCTGGTGCTTCCAGTCAGTTAGTGCTCTATTTTGTATTAGATAGAGAGTCCGCACTTGTTGTGAGTGTTTGCTGTGTTTTGCATTTTTACGCTGTGTGCGTATTTTTCTCGTGCCTCCGGCTTTGTTTGTAGCCGTTCTTTTTGTGGACTTTACTAAAGTATTTTTGGACTAGCATCTGTGTCCTGCATCTGATTCCTACATCACACCTACGCCCGCTCTGACAGAACTACACACCACCCATGGAATCAGCAGGAGCAGCAGCAGCGACCGAGTCTTGGGAGGAACGCGTCCACGGACAGGACGAGCGGATAGCCCAAATCACCAATGCTCTGCAGGGAGTAATGAATACCCTGCATCGCCTGGAGACCAGTTGGGCACCCACGCCTCCTCCCACATTACCACCAGCACCGGTCAGTCCCTTTGTCCACGCTCCGGAACCCAGTGGGATTCGGCTCTCGCTCCCGAGGGCGTATGATGGTACCGCTGCCGGGTGTCAAGGTTTCCTCCTACAAGTTGAACTCTACCTCGCCACCGTACACCCGGTGCCCTCGGGACACGAGAACGTTTCTGCCCTCATCTCCTGTCTCACCGGCAAGGCGTTGGAGTGGGCCAACGCCGAATGGAGGAGAATAGACCCCGCGACGATCACCTATGCGGAGTTCTCCCGTCGCTTCAGGGCTGTATTCGACCATCCATCTGAGGGGAAGGCGGCGGGAGAACGTCTATTCTACCTCCGACAGGGGAGGAGGAGCGCCCAGGAATTTGCACTGGAGTTCCGGACTCTAGCGGCAGACGCAGGGTGGAATGAGCGGGCCCTCATAGACCACTTCCGCTGCAGCCTACGGGAGGACGTCCGTCGTGAGTTGGCCTGCAGGGACACCACCCTTACGTTTGACCAGTTGGTGGACATGGCCATTTGCCTAGACACCCTGCTGGCTACCCGCGGACGTCCTGAGTGGGGGTCGTCCATTCCACCCTCCAGCACCTCCGAGCCTAGTCCTATGGAGCTCGGGGGTGCTGGCGCTAGAGAGGAGAGGAGAAGGAGCCCGAAAGGGACCACCCCCTGTACCAACTGTGGCCGTGGAGGACACACTGCGGCTAGGTGCTGGGGGGGGGTCTCCTAGGGGACGAGACGGCAGGCCCCGCACTGGGGAGTCCTTCCAGGTGAGTAGGCGCCCCACTTACCCAGAGCTCTCTGTTGTGCACCTAACCATACCTGTTTGTTTCCCACAGGTTGCACCTCATTCCCAGCATAAGGCGCTAGTAGATTCAGGCGCAGCATGGAATTTTATAGATCAGAGATTTTGTGTAGAGTTAGGGATTCCCCTCCTTCCTGTCAACAAACATTTTCCTGTACATGCTCTAGATAGCCGTCCGTTGGGATCGGGGTTGATTAGGGAGGGCACAGCTCCACTTAGGATGGGGACGCAGGAGGGTCATGAGGAGACTATTCAGCTATATCTTATTGACTCTCCTGCGTATCCGGTGGTGCTGGGGCTTCCCTGGTTGATTACCCATAATCCCTCTATTTCGTGGCAACAGAGGGCTCTTAAGGAGTGGTCTGCCCAGTGTGTAGGGCGATGTCTGGGCATTTCCGTAGGGGCGACCTCGGTGGAGAGTCCAAACCAAGTGCCCGCATTGCACATTCCCCCCGAGTATGAGGATTTAGCACTTGTGTTTAGTAAGGCGAAGGCGACGCAATTGCCACCACATAGACGGGGGGATTGTGCGATAGACCTCCAGGTAGGAGCTGCGCTTCCGCGGAGCCATGTGTATCCTTTGTCTCAAGAGGAGAAGAGAGCTATGGAGACTTACATAGCCGAGTCTCTGAGACAGGGATACATACGGCCCTCCACTTCTCCTGCGTCCTCGAGTTTCTTTTTTGTGAAGAAAAAGGATGGAGGTTTGCGCCCGTGTATTGATTACCGCAGTCTCAATCAGATTACTGTGAAATACAGTTATCCACTCCCTCTGATTGCGACTATGACGGAGTCTTTACACGGGGCGCGGTTCTTCACAAAATTGGACCTCAGGAGCGCATACAACTTGGTGCGTATTAGGGAGGGAGACGAATGGAAGACAGCATTTAGTACCACCTCGGGTAACTATGAGTATCTCGTCATGCCATACGGGTTAATGAATGCTCCTTCAGTCTTCCAATCCTTCGTAGATGAGATCTTCCGGGATATGCAGGGGCAAGGAGTGGTCGTGTACATTGACGACATTCTGGTGTACTCTTCTACCCGAGCCGAGCATGTAGCCCTGGTGCGCCGAGTGTTGAGGAGATTGTTGGAGCATGACCTATATGTCAAGGCAGAGAAATGTCTGTTTTTCCAGGAGTCAGTCTCCTTTTTGGGTTATCAGTTGTCTGCGTCAGGGGTGAAGATGGAGGTTGACCGTGTGTCGGCCGTGCGTAATTGGCAAACTCCAACCACTGTTAAAGAGGTGCAGCGGTTCTTGGGCTTTGCGAATTACTACAGGAGGTTTATCTGCGGTTTTGGACAGGTGGCAGCTCCCATAACGTCCCTTCTAAAGGGAGGTCCGGTGCGCTTGCAGTGGTCTGCTGAGGCTGATAGGGCTTTTGGGAGACTGAAGGACCTGTTTACCTCGGCGCCGGTGCTGGCGCATCCGGATCCCGCGCTACCATTCCAGGTCGAGGTAGACACGTCTGAAGCCGGTATAGGGGCCGTGCTCTCGCAACGGTCTGGCACGCAACCGAAACTCCGTCCCTGTGCTTTTTATTCTAAAAAGCTCAGTCCGGCGCAGCGAAATTATGACGTGGGGGACAGGGAGCTGCTAGCCGTGGTACAGGCCCTAAAGGTGTGGAGGCATTGGCTTGAGGGGGCTCAACACCCTTTCCTCATTTTGACTGACCACCGAAACCTGGAGTACATCCGGGCAGCTAGGAGACTGAACCCTCGCCAGGCTAGGTGGAACATGTTTCTGGCCCGGTTCGTTTTTAAGATCACATACATCCCTGGGTCCCAGAACGGTAAGGCAGATGCCCTGTCCCGGCGGTATGCCGTCTTGCCTGGTGGCACCGGTGGTGTGGGAGGTCGATTCCGAAATCGAGCGGGCGTTGCGTACCGATCCTAGCTGTGTCGGACGTACGTTCCGCTCGAGGTTCGGGATCGACTTATATATTGGGCTCACACGTCACCCTCCTCTGGACATCCAGGTATTGGCCGGACAGTGCACTGCCTTAGCACTAAATACTGGTGGCCAACGTTAGCCAGGGATGTGAGGGTTTATGTTTCCTCCTGCTTGGTGTGTGCCCAGTGTAAGGCACCCAGACACCTGCCCCGGGGTAAGCTACAACCCCTGCCCGTTCCACAACGACCCTGGTCTCACCTCTCGGTGGATTTTGATACTGACCTTCCCCCCTCCCAGGGGAATACCACCATCCTGGTCGTTGTGGATCGGTTCTCGAAGGCCTGTCGTCTCCTTCCCATGCCGGGTCTCCCTACTGCCCTACAGACCGCTGAGGCACTATTCACTCACGTCTTCCGGCATTACGGGGTACCCGAGGATATAGTGTCTGATCGAGGCCCCCAGTTTACCTCTCGAGTCTGGAGAGCGTTCATGGAGCGCTTGGGGGTCTCGGTGAGCCTTACCTCGGGGTACCACCCGGAGAGCAATGGGCAGGTTGAACTGGTAAACCAGGATGTGGGTAGGTTTTTGAGGTCGTATTGCCAGGGCCGGCCGGAGGAGTGGGCGAGGTATGTTCCCTGGGCCGAGATGGCCCAGAACTCCCTTCGCCACTCCTCCACCAGACTAACTCCCTTCCAATGTGTATTAGGGTACCAACCGGCTCTGGCACCTTGGCATCAGAGCCAGATCGAGGCCCCTGCGGTGCGGTGCTCGGAGGAGACGTGGAACGCTGCTCACGTGCATCTGCAGCGGGCCATCCGTCGACACAAGGCGAGCGCCGATCTCCACCGCAGTGAGGGACCAGTGTACGCACCGGGAGATCGAGTCTGGCTCTCGACCAGAAACCTGCCCCTCCGCCTGCCCTGCCGGAAGCTGGGTCGGCCGTTTGTGGGGCCTTTTAAAGTCCTGAGGAGGTTGAACGAGGTGTGTTACAGATTACAACTACCTATTGATTATAAGAATATTAACCCCTCGTTCCATGTGTCTCTCCTCAGGCCGGTGGTAGCTGGTCCACTCCAGGACTGTGAGATAGCAGAGACTCCTCCGCCCCCGCTGGACATCGAGGGGGCTCCGGTGTACACAGTTCGGTCCATCCTGGATTCGAGACATCGGATGGGGGGTCTCCAATATCTCGTGGAGTGGGAGGGGTATGGTCCGGAGGAGCGGTGCTGGGTGCCGAGGAGAGATATCTTAGACCCGTCCCTTCTGACTGAGTTCCATCGTTGTCATCCCACGCGCCCTGCTCCACGTCCTCCTGGTCGTCCCCGAGGCCGGGGTCGGCGCACGGCTGGAGCCGCGCGTCAAGAGGGGGGTACTGTCACGGTTTCGGCCGAGGCTGCTCCTTCTCCTTGTTCGGGCAGGCTTCGGCGGTCGTCGTCTCCGGAGTACTAGCTGCCACAGTTCGTTGTTTCTGTGTTTGTTTGGTTTGGTCTGTTTTGGTACACCTGTTTCTCATTTTGTCTTGATTATGTGTCCTTTAAGTTCTCGTTGTTTCTGTCTTGTGGTTGTGTGTAGTTGTTCCTTGTCAGCTGGTGCTTCCAGTCAGTTAGTGCTCTATTTTGTATGAGATAGAGAGTCCGCACTTGGTGTGCGAGTTTGCTGTGTTTTGCTTTTATACGCTGTGTGCGTTATTTTTCTCGTGCCTCCGGCTTTGTTTGTAGCCGTTCTTTTTGTGGACTTTACTAAAGTATTTTTGGACTAGCATCTGTGTCCTGCATCTGATTCCTACACCACACCTAAGCCCGCTCTGACAATTGACCACGATTCTTACTTCTGTAATGATGTAAAAATGCAAACAACTATTCAGAGAATATTTTAAAAAGTAGATAATCTCTCTCAATAAGATTTAGAACACAAAATGTAGAAATAGTAGCTTACTTTGACAACAATTCGGTGAATGCAAGTATTAGATAGAGACAGATAAAGAGAGAAGATACACAACAACTGTTCAGAGACAATTTTAAAAAGTACACAATTTCCCTATAAGATTTGTAGGACAAATTCATGTCACATTGCCACTTGAGTGTTTGCATTTAGCCTACAACATACCATGACGCTTCTTGAAGCACGGCCCCATCCTACAAAACGGCACAAAATGTAAAAATAGTACTTTTACAACAATTCAGTCAATGCAACAATTATTAGATCGAGAAAGATTCAGAGATGAAATCCAGAGAAAAAATCAAAATACACCCACACAAAGTTGGCTTTTGTATTGACAAAGATTCGCACTGTAAAAATGAGAAACTATTCAGAGACTATTTCAAAATGTAGATAACCTCGCTCAATAAGATTTAGTACAGTCTAGGCCTGACACAAATTGTAGAAATAATAGCCTACGTTGACAACAATTCAGTGAATTGGATGTGGTGGCGGACAAGTTGATGTTAAACACCAGATCTGAGAAAAAAAACAGACTCCTACCACTTTTAAAAACAACTCCAAAATCTCTGCCACTGTCACTTTAGGCCCAGGTTGTGTGGTACAATGGTGAATGATGGGACTTGGGGCAGACACACTCCATGGAAACGTAGGCTCCCCTTTCGGGTGTGCTCTCCCTCTTTCCCTCCCTCCTCCTCTCCCTCTGCTTCTTCCTCTCTCTCTGCTTCCTCCTCTCCTTCTGCTTCCTCCTCTCCATGTTCCTCTACCTCCACTCTTCCTCTCTCTCGCCCTCGCTCCACTCCTCCCTCCACATCTCTATCCCTCCAATTATCTCTAACTCCTCTTCCTCCCTGCCTTCGGCTGCTGAGCCGTGACTCTCCACATCACTTCCCTTCCACTGACCTAGACGAACAGACTAACAGAGGGAGAGAGAGACAGGAGCGGAGCAACAAATAGGATACAATTGTGGTCAGGAACATAATCTCTTTCTAACTCCCTCTCACACTGTCTCTCTCTTCCTTCCTCTCGTTTTCTCAACCATACACATACGCTCTTCCTAATAATCACCTCTATGGGGTTTCCATAATAAATGGTGTAATACAGTTACACGTCTTCCATTCCACACACACACACACAGTAAACAGTATCATCATGATGCTATACAGCACTTTCAATCAATCAAAATTGTTTTATGAAGCCGTTAGTGGCCGGATTATTTCTCAGTTCATGGTGTGCATATTTATGTCAGATGGATTAATAATCAGACAGGATAGAGTACACAAAAATACATTCATGAATATGTTCACAGATGGGTCAGATTATAACGATAAAGGCTAAATAGTGTACACACACTTCAAGACCCATGGTCAGATTACTTTTCATAGATGGTAAGAAGTCAAAGTATGTGGCACAGTTTACAGATTCAACACATCAACTATTGTTTATTTATCTAGGATGTAATCTAAGATTACAAAGATGACACGGTGCAATTTAGCCAAACAGGTTTAGAATAATTCTTAATCTATTTCGATGGGCATAGTTAGCTGGTTGTCTTTGTAGGGAGGGAGTGAGATGATCAAGTGACTCCGTCGCGAGCGAAGCACAATGTTGCCTCCAACAATCGTTTTCTTGACTGACAGACTAACTACAGAGTTGGCCAATGTCAGCTGATTAGTTACGAAGCTGGGACAGTTTCCAAATGAATAGCACGGGTAGAAACAGGACAAAACAAGCAACTTGTTAGCTGGCTACAGTATGTAAACAAATATCACTGCAAATTAATATCATATGAGCTCCACTGCGCGGGCATCTTCCCAACACCACAGCTAAGCTGTCAAACAATAGGAAAACAAGGCCCATGTATAGCCTATGAATATCTGCAAACATGACAAACCATTACCTAAACCCAACAGATAAAAACACGAATTACTCTAATCTCCATATCGGTGGCTAATTAGCTGGTTGTCTGTATGGCTAGCTAGTGAAAGTGACAGCTGAGGTTGACACTTCGCAAGCGCAGCCCAAATGTACTGCCACACACAACTTTTCTTTCCTGACAGACTAGCTAGCTAGCTATAGCAAGCAGCTTGGGCTGTTTCCATATGAATTTCATTCGTAGAAACAAGATGAAACAACCAACTAGTTAGCTGACTATATAAAGCTAAACACTGCAACTATTTCCATGAGACAGAGAGCAATCATTCGAGCTCCTGCTCCACCGCTGATGTGCTCGCCTGTACCAACCTTGTGATCATGATTTGCTAATCTGAGAGCTATTCCCCAAGTTTCACAGTATCAGACATCAACAACACCAAACATATATCTGCTGTTTACTTATTTCATTCACAGTTACATCATCGCTTTCAAAGTGCAAGGACGTGTCCGAATCTGTATCACCAACTAACATAGCTACAGCCTCTTCCATAGCGAAAAGATATGGCTGCTTCGGTGCTGTCATTTTGAGTAATGAAGTGATTTTTTATTTTAAAAGTCAAATGACAGCATACCCTGTTTCCGGTTTCTGGTTGATGACAACAGCCACGCGAATATGACAACAGGTTTTTAGCAAGTTAATTTTGCAATATTGACAAAGATATTATTGTTTAAAAAACAAGGCCATTCACGGCCGCTATAATAATTTAAAGAAAGGCCATTGACGGCCGCTATGGGTTCTAAAGGGATAATTATTAATGTATCTCTAGGTTAGCGCCTGCTACTTTAATAAGCTGATATAAGCAGACAGGGTCTGTGGAGCTGTTTATTAGTTATTTCCTGCTCTGCCCTTAAAATGTCGGAACCTGTCACACCCTGATCTGTTTCACCTGTCTTTGTGCTTGTCTCCACCCCTCTCCAGGTGTCACCCATCTTCCCCATTATCCCCTGTGTTCTCTGTTTGTCTGTTGCTAGTTCATCTTGTCTCGTCAAGCCTACCAGCGGTTTTTCCGTGCTCCTGTTTGTTCAGACCCTGTTTTCTAGTCCTCCCAGTTCCGACCATTTCTGCCTGCCCCTGAGCCCGCCTGCCTTACCACTCTGCCTGCCCTGCCCTGACCTCAAGCCTGCCTGCCGTCCTGTACCTACCTGACTCTGACCTGGTTTACGAACTCCTGCCTGTCCTCGACCTGCCTCTTGCCTACCCCCCTGTTTTGTTAATAAACATCTGTAATTTCGAACTGTCTGCATCTGGGTCTTATCCTGAGTTCTGATAGGAACCATTCTCCAGTAATAACTGAAAAGCAGGAAGAGGGCCTGGTTTCTCTGCTGTACAGTGATGAACCAGAAAGCGATGCCTATCAGTGTTAGCCAAAACAGCAGGAAATGGACACATTCCTTAACTGGGTCCCATAGTTGGGCAGCACACCAAGCCTCACATCATCAAAGTCCTCATCTGCACTATTAAAGGGGCATTCCACTGTAATTATTTTATATTTCTCGCAGTATGACTGAGTACTTGATCTGGCTGTCCCACGTCAGATTAAAGTTTGTGTTCACATCAGAAACATGCCACTGGTGGTGATGATGTCATCCACAGATGACCATTCACCTGCTACAGTAAGCCTATGAGTGATGAAGACATGTCTGAAGAGGAATGTCAGACAAAATACAAAGTCTCATATGGTTGTGATTTCCTTGTTAGTGGTGTGAGGGAAAATGTTATCTTTGTGCTTTTCTAATAACCAATTCGACTGGGTTCATGCAAGCGACTGATTGATCGTGCCTGGGAGGAATCCTCACTATCAGTATAAGCAATTTGGCAGTACGCCCAGAACATTGCTTTGAGACCGAAAGGGGTATCTCAGTTTCAAGGTCTCAGTGTCACGTTCGTTGAATGACGGGTCAGACCAAGGCGCAGCGTGATATACGTACATGTTTATTAATTTATAAACGACAAAACAACAACCGAAACGAAACGTGAAGTCCAAGGTAGAACACACAACATACCTTACAAGGAACAAGATCCCACAACTAGACAGTGCCAATAGGCTGCCTAAGTATGGTCCCCAATCAGAGACAACGAGCGACAGCTGCCTCTGATTGGGAACCACACCGGCCAACATAGATCCACACATGCTAGATCGACAACATAGATTAAACACAACAAAGAATATAAACACCCTGACTCAACATATACGAGTCCCCTGAGTCAGGCAGGGCGTGACAGTACTCCCCCCCAGTACTCTGACCACACAACCTTCACTTAACAGGGTAGGGGCCGGATGGACATTCCGCCTCAGAGGCGGATCCGGCTCCGGGCGTGACGACCTCATACTCTCCGCCTCCCTGTTGCGCCCCTGGTCTGGTCTGGACCTCGGCGCGCTGCTTCCCCTCTCCTTCCTCCCACGATACGCCAGGCCCTGTCTGGATCCTGGTGTGGGAGACCCCGTACCTGGAGCGGGGCTGACGTCATGGTCTGGACTGGAGCCGCTGACTGGAGCTGGACTCGGCACCGGTGGAGCGGACTGCTCTGGCTCCGGAGTGGAGCAGCTGGCCGGAGCTGGATCAGGCACCGGTGGAGCGGACTGCTCTGGCTCCAGAGTGAAGCCACTGACCGGTGCCGGACCAGACACCGGTGGAACGAGCACGGGCCGTGCCGGACTGGGAACACGCACCACTGGCTTGGTGCGAGGAGCAGGAACGGGCCGGGCCAGACTGGCCACGCGCACCACTGGCTTTGTGCGAGGAGCAGGAACAGGCCGGGCCGGGCTGGCGACACGCACCACTGGCTTGGTGCGAGGAGCAGGAACAGGCCGGGCCGGGCTGGCGATGCGCACCACTGGCTTGGTGCGAGGAGCAGGAACAGGCCGGGCCGGGCTGGCGATGCGCACCACTGGCTTGGTGCGAGGAGCAGGAACAGGCCGGGCCCGGGCTGGCGACGCGCACCACTGGCTTGGTGCGAGGAGCAGGAACAGGCCGGGCCAGGCTGGCGACGTGCACCACTGTCTTGGTGCAAGGAGCAGGAACAGGCCGGGCCGGACTGGCGACGCGCACCACTAGCTTGGTGCGAGGAGCAGGAACAGGCCGGGCCGGGCTGGCGACGCGCACCACTGGCTTGGTACGAGGAGCAGGAACAGGCCGGGCCGGTGACACGCACCACTGGCTTGGTGCGAGGTGCAGGAACAGGCCGGGCGGGACTGGCGACACGGACCACTGGCTTGGTGCGAAGAGCAGGAACAGGCCGGGCCGGGCTGGCGACGTGCACCACTGGCTTGGTGCGAGGAGCAGGAACAGGCCGGGCCGGCGACGCGCACCACAGGCTTGGTGCGAGGAGCAGGAACAGGCCGGGCCGGACTGGCGATGCGCACCACAGGCTTGGTGCGAGGAGCAGGAACAGGCCAGGCCGGACTGGCGACGCGCATCACAGGCTTGGTGCGAGGAGCAGGAACAGGCCGGGCCGGACTAGCGACGCGCACCACTGTCTTGGTGCGAAGAGAAGGAACGGGCCGGGCCGGACTGGGAACACGCACCACTGGCAGTGGTGCGAGGAGCATGACTGGGTTCCTTTATTAACCCCCGCTCCTTCTGCTGCCTAACCAGCTCCTCTCGCCGTGCCTCTACTTTTTCCTTCTCCCTTTTAGCCTCCTGTAGCGCCTCCCTCTGACCGAATAACTCCTGCTCCCTCTGAGTCAACAGCCCCCGTAACATAGTGGCCTCCTCTCCTAACCTGCAGATCCGCCCTTTCACGGCCTCCTGCTGCCTTGTCGTCCACACCGTGTGCCCCCCCCCCCCCCCAAAAAAAATGTTCTTGGGGTTGCCTCTCGGGCTTCCTCCTCGACCGGCCTCCTCCGTGTTGCCGTTGCTCCTCTCCTGCCTGGGCATCTACCTTAGCCCATGGTCCTTTCCCCGCAAATATCTCTTCCCATGACCACAAATTGCCCACCTGTGACATGGCTATTCGCTCCGCCTGGGCACGCTGCTTGGTCCTCGTTTGGTGGGATCTTCTGTCACGTTCGTTGAATGACGGGTCAGACCAAGACGCAGCGTGATATACGTACATGTTTATTAACTTATAAACACAATGACAAAACAACAACCGAAACGAAACGTGAAGTCCAAGGTAGAACACACAACATACCTTACAAGGAACAAGATCCCACAACTAGACAGTGCCAATAGGCTGCCTAAGTATGGTCCCCAATCAGAGACAACGAGCGACAGCTGCCTCTGATTGGGAACCACACCGGCCAACATAGATCCACACATGCTAGATCGACAACATAGATTAAACACAACAAAGAATATACACACCCTGACTCAACATATACGAGTCCCCTGAGTCAGGGCGTGACACTCAGCTTGGACAGAAGAGCATTTAGTGAGCATTTTTGTTAGTGAGCATTTCCCGTTTGCCAAGATAATCCATCCACCTTAGAGTTGTGACATATCAAGAAGTTGATTAAACAGCATGATCATTACACAGCTGCACCATGTGCTGGGGACAATAAAATGACACTCTAAAATGTGCAGTTTTGTCACACAACACAATGCCACAGATGTCTCAAGTTTTGTGGGAGCGTGATATTGGGATGCTAACTGCAGGAATGTCCTCCAGAGCTTTTCCCAGAGAATGTAATATTCATTTCTCTACCATAAGTCGTCTCCAATATCGTTTTAGAGAATTTGGCAGTACGTCCAACCGGCCTCACAACCGCAGACCACATGTATGGCGTCATGTTGGCGAGCGGTTTGCTGATGTCAACATTGTGAACAGAGTGCCCCATGGTGGCGGTGGGGTTATGGTATGGGCAGGCATAAGCTACGGACAACGAACACGATTGCATTTTATGGCTGGAAATTTGAATGCACAGAGACACCGTGACGAGATCCTGAGGCCCATCGTCATGCTATTCATCCGCAGCCATCACCTCATGTATTAACAGTTGTTTACTGTAGTATACTGTAAATTACTCTAGTAGTAACTATAGTAATCTGTAGTAAAAGAAAACTGTAGTACAACCTATATTAATAATGTAGTTTTTTTTTCTGACTGTAGTATACTCTAGTATTTACTCTAGTGTTTTTATTTTATTATCTTTGACATAGAAGTGGATGCTTTCTCCTTCAGGAAACCTACTAGAGAAATACTAAAAGTTCTAATTTTCCATAACCTGTAGGTAGATAGGACTAGGGTCTGAACGGATAGTTCAGAGTGTCTGCTCTTTTCTATAACCTATAGGGAACGCAATATAGTCTATACTTGGTATGTAGGTTTCTCACTTATGGGTGGAACAAATTACAATATGGGGGAGTGGAATGGGCAGGTTATATGCAAATTAAATACTGTAGTATTCACTATATTTAAAAAAGTGTAATGTTTTTGTGGGCATTACGGTAATATTTACTAGTGTTTTTTTCTGGATAATACTGTAGTATTTACTATAGTATTCTAAAGTATACCACAACATTCTATAGTAAGTACTAGACATGATCGAGTGATACCACAGTGTGTAGTTTAGTATTCTACAGTATACCAAAGTTTACTACAGAATTCTATAGTGAGTACTGTAGTATTCTACAGTAAACTGTAGTATATTTTCACGTGGGTCTGTTTGCTATATTGCTTCATTTACTGTTAAAAAGGAATAGGTTACTAGCAAACATTGTGACAACCAACCCCATACTGTATGACATCCAACCCTGCGATAGGGCTGATTGTCACAAGTGCACAGAGTGTGTTTGTTGGCTAATAAATCGATGTTTGAATAAGATAGGAGGATGAAAAGGTTCCCCATGTTAACACAAGACCTTGGTATTTTTCCTAATATTGAAAAGAGTCTTGTAAGATATACTGGTGCTGAGAAATACACATGAAAGTAAAAATTGTGACAACCAACCCCAGTCTCCCCCTACAGTACCCTAACATTACATTGAGAACAAGAGAGAGCAGAACTATAAGCCTGATTTACAAAATGGTTCCAGATGTACTGCAGCTGCCCCATTTATCCAAATCATGGAAATTATAACTCCTAAAGGTAAATTGCACTCAGGAACTAGGGGTGGAAAAGACACCAGTGCGGTGACTCAGCTCCAAAACATTCTGCAACACTGAAGGGCTTTTCAAGACCGCTAACACTGTTTAGTCACTGTGAGCAGGCTGTGCCAAACAAAGTAGTTCCATTGCGCCAGGCTTAAAATATATTTTCTGTCATGTGGATGACAAAGTTATTGTAGAGTCACTATGGCTACCGGGTTCGGCGTTAATGATTTCCAGCTGTCAATTAAAGACAACCATTGAGATTTCAATGGCTGGCATTGTTCAGTCCGATTGGTGAGTCAATTAACCACCAGAGTTGGGAGGCTGTGCGGCTACAACTGGCAACGAGAGAGGGAGATGTGATACACCAGAAGCTAGTTACAGTACAGCAGTAACTGTTGGAAAGACTGTTTGTCCCAGCCTTTTTTTGTGCAAGAATCCCAAAAGTTACTTGGACGATGGTCCTACAAAAATGTAAGAAAGGTTCATGTAAATCTACAAAAAAAAGGTCTTACAAAAAGGTATTCTGTGAATGTTAGGCCTACCAGGGGTAAATTAATCAGGATAAATGAGTAAGCTAGCATAATGTAAACAATCAAAAACAACATTTTTAACGTTTTCACAATAGCTACATACCACTAAGTTAGCTGTTTAATACACTGCAGTACTAATTTATTGAGACAATTCACCAAACTGTTGAACCTGCTTTGTGAAATACCTGGGCCATGTTCATTAGGGCATACAACAACAAATACATTTTGCAACAAAAAACGAAAATAACTGTTTCTAATTATATAGTCCTTCCCTGTTTTATTCCGTTTGATACCTAATGAGGTTGAGTTTGCCTCTCCATCATGCAGGGGTTGTGTGTGGGGGAGGTGCGGTCATGCTCCCCACTAATGTCATGCAGGAAGAGGTGTAATAGGGCCTGAGGTTGGCCATGCACTGGAAAACTCAGAGGAATATTCTAGAAACTGCCTTCAAACCCAAAGGATATGAAAATATGTGTCGATCATGTGTTTGGCTGTGTTAGTAAGCTTTTTCGTTGAAGTGGGCACTGTAAATTCAACTGAATTCATTTCAAACATAAATAATTGAATATTGATTCTTTGACTAAACTCGCCTGTTCCTTGACATTTGGCTGTTTGCGTTTTCTAATGCATAAGTAATCCTTTCATCCATATAAAAAGTACATAAAAATGAACAACATCAGTGTAGACTGATTTTATTTTAGCCTATCCTACATAAAGTACTGTATGTATTGTATCATTCTACTTAAAGGTTATTACGAAGTTTATCACTTATGTAGGTCTATTGAGGTAGATCATACAATTACAGTATGTCAAGTCCATAATTATTTATAAAGATGAGCAAAAAAGACTATATGAAATAAATAATACAAATACTGAGCTATATTGTATGCTCAAATACAATTGCTCATAGAAAGAGATTTAGTTTAATAAGTAATAAAACAAATCTCAAAAAGATAGGGGTCAAAACTATTGGCAGTGAGATGAACATTGCAAAATGTTGATTTTGTGGTGAATTAACGATTTCTTTATGGAGTTTGATGTGTGCTTGGTGTTACTGTCTTGCTGGAAGATCCACTTGCGGCCAAGTTTCAGCCTCCTGGCAGAGGCAACCAGGTTGAGCTCTCAAGGTAAGAATTTCACTGTACTGCTTTACACCTGTTGTATCCTGTGCACATGGCTAATAACCTGGCTAAAATGTCCTGATACAAGGTAGAGTTCATGATGGCGTTGACCTTAACAAGATCACCAGGACCAGTGGAAGCAAAACAAACCCATATGTTAACGTCAACAGCATCATGAACTTTACCCAGTACCAGGACATGAAATGAATGTAAAAAAACAACAGTTTCCTGATCTTTCTTATATCTCTCAGATATAGGACAGACGTTTTAGAACAAGTTCCTTTGGATCTTTTTTTTTTTACTATCTGTTGTTCCATGTTGTGAGTCTGTTATACAATGCATAGAGTCAGATTCACCTGGTCAGTCTATGTCATGGAAAGAGCAGGTGTCCTTCATGTTTTTTACACTCAGAGTATATGTTAACAGGGCTGGAAAGTGACTGGTAGCAAGAATATATAGTTAACACTTTATTTGGGTAGTCCATCTGTAGATCAGTAACATTTCAACTAACTATCTACCAAACCTAGCTCTTATCCTAACCTTATCCCTTATCCTAACCCTAAACGTAACCCTAACCCTTAAGTACCTAAAGACAGGTGAAGCCCTAACCTTAACCCTTACCTTTATTCTAAACCTAACCTTAACCTTAGTAAGCAGTTGCTTATCAACAGATACTGTAGTTTGTTGATAGTACGACCATCTGTAGAGCACCTACAGATGGAAAATCCAAACTCTCCAAATAAAGTGTGACCTTATATAAATATACTAATGTAATGGTGACCAGTAGCAGGATAAATAGATAGATACCAATGGCAATCAATAATCAATGGACAGCAGTGTAATGGATAATAACTCTAATCAATAATAATTTTAGCAGTAACTTCATCCCCTCCGATAGCCCCTGCGCGTACAAGATGACCAGGGCGGCCCCTTCCCGTCCTGCCTCTCGAGCCCGGGTCTGGAACACCACGGAGTAGTCCGCCACCGAACGGTCATCCTGCCGACAAGCCGTGAGCCGCCTCCCGGCCTCGTGCCCGGACACCAACCGAGAGGTGTCGAACACCTTGCGTGTTGGTAGGAGTCGGAGCACGCCAGAGTTTGGCTCTCCCACTCTGTGGTAGCCCAAGAAAGGGCCCAACCTGTCAACACAGTGATAATGTAGGCCAACCAGCCCTGCTCCGTTGGGAAGGAGGAGGGTTGCAGGATGAACATCAGGAAACACTGGGTGAGGAATTCCCTGCAGCCCTCTGGATGTCCGTTGTACCTCTCCGGAGGTGGTAGGCGGGGTTCCCGCGATGTCGCAGGCGAGACTGGAGACGCCGATGCCCGGCTTCCGCTCCGCCGGCTGCCGGGGCTGGTCGGGTGTCCACCCGGCTCTGCACGGCGATCGGTCAGCTGGCGGAGATTCTCGATGATCTGCTTCAGGCTGTGGTCGTGCTGATCCAGCAAGGCTCACTGCACTGCCAATGCGCTATGATACTGTGCTGCCTACGCTGGGTGTCATGATCGCCGTTAAGAGATGAGGACCAAGGCGCAGCGTTGCAGACGAACATACTCTTTATTTATGATACACGATCAAAAAACAACAAAACGATAACGTGACAGTCAATGGTCAAACACAAACCAACACGAACAAGATCCCACAACCACTGTGGGCAAACAGCCTGTTTAAATGTGGTTCCCAATCAGAGACAACCAGCCACAGCTGACACTCGTTGCCTCTGATTGAGAACCACACTGGCCAACATAGAAATGGAATACATAGATCTACACACCCTGGCTCAACATAACAGTGTCCCCAGAACCAGGGCGTGACAGTACCCCCTCCTAAAGGCGCGGACTCCGACCGCGCCAACTAAATACCACAGGGGAGGGACCGGGTGGGCACTCCGCCTTGGCGGCGGGTCCGGCTCCAGGCCTGATCCCCACTCCCTCTCCAACCCCCCAAAGTACCCCTGGTGCGGTCTGGCCCCGCTGGCCGGAGCTGAACTGCACACTGATGGAGCGGATTGCTCTAGCTCCGGCGTAACGCATCTGACCGGTGCCGGACCAGGCACCAGTGGAACAGGCACGGGCCGTGCCGGACTGACAACGCCCACCACTGGCTTGGTGTGTAGAACAGGCACGGGCCGTGCTGGACTGACGACGCACACCACTGGCCTGGTGTGAGGAGCAGGAGCGGGCCGAACCGGGCTGGCGACGCGCACCATTGGCTTGGTGCGGGAAGCAGGAGCGGACCGGACCGGGCTGACGATGCGCACCCCTGGCTTGGTGCGTGGAGCAGGAACGGACCGGACCGGGCTGACGATGCGCACCCCTGGATTAGTGCGTGGAGCAGCAACGGGCCGGACCGGGCTGACGATACGCACCCCTGGCTTGGTGCGTGGAGCAGGAATGGGCTGGACCGGGCTGACGACTCGCACCCCTGGCTTGGTGCGAGTGGCAGGAACAGGCCGGACCGGGCTGGCGACGCGCACCATAGGCTTGGTGCGGGGAGCAGGAACAGGCCGGGCCGGGCTGGCGAAGCGCACCATAGGCTTGGTGCGAGGAGCAGGAACAGGCCGGGCCGAGCTGGCGACGCGCACCGTAGGCTTGGTGCGAGGGCTAGGAGCAGGCCGGGCCGGGCTGGCGACGCGCACCGTAGGCTCGGTGCGAGGGGCAGGAGCAGGCCGGGCCGGGGTGGCGACGCGCACCGTAGGCTTGGTGCGAGGGGCAGGAACAGGCCGGGCTGGGCTGGCGACACGCACCGTACACTTGGTGCGGGGAGCAGGAACAGACCGGACCGTACTGGGGACACACACCACTGGCCCTACACCGGGATCTGGAACGGGCCGGACCGGACTGGTAACACACCCCAGTACCTCTCGCCGTGCCTCTACACCTTCCATCCCCTCTTCGACCAGTGGCCCCCGTAACCTGGCGGCCTCCTCTGCCAACCCGCTGGGCCGCTCTATCGCGGCCTCCTGCTGCCCCGACGTCGTGAGCCCCCCCCCTAAACATTTTCTGGGGGTCTCTCTTCCCCGTGGGCCAGGCCTCTATAGTTCTCGCCCAACTCTCGCTCTTCTGCTTCCAACTCCCGCCATTCAGCTCCTCATTTGGCTTGACCCAGTCGAAGCTCTTCCTCCACTGTTCCCAAGTCCACCCTCTCTGCTCCTCACTAGGCTTGACCCAGTCGAGGTTGCCACGGAGATCTGCTAGCGATTCCCTGGCGATGGCTCCTGGACACGCTGCTTGGTCCAGTTTTGGTGGGATCTTCTGTCATGATCGCCGTTAAGAGATGAGGACCAAGGCGCAGCGTTGCAGACGAACATACTCTTTATTTATGATACACGATCAAAAAACAACAAAACGATAACGTGACAGTCAATGGTCAAACATAAACCAACACGAACAAGATCCCACAACCACTGTGGGCAAACAGCCTGTTTAAATGTGGTTCCCAATCAGAGACAACCAGCCACAGCTGACACTCGTTGCCTCTGATTGAGAACCACACTGGCCAACATAGAAATGGAATACATAGATCTACACACCCTGGCTCAACATAACAGTGTCCCCAGAACCAGGGCGTGACAGTACCCCCTCCTAAAGGCGCGGACTCCGACCGCGCCAACTAAATACCACAGGGGAAGGACCGGGTGGGCACTCCGCCTTGGCGGCGGATCCGGCTCCAGGCCTGATCCCCACTCCCTCTCCAACCCCCCAAAGTACCCCTGGTGCGGTCTGGCCCCGCTGGCCCGAGCTGGACTGCACACTGATGGAGCGGATTGCTCTAGCTCCGGCGTAACGCATCTGACCGGTGCCGGACCAGGCACCAGTGGAACAGGCACGGGCCGTGCCGGACTGACAACGCCCACCACTGGCTTGGTGTGTAGAACAGGCACGGGCCGTGCTGGACTGACGACGCACACCACTGGCTTGGTGTGAGGAGCAGGAGCGGGCCGAACCGGGCTGGCGACGCGCACCATTGGCTTGGTGCGGGAAGCAGGAGCGGACCGGACCGGGCTGACGATGCGCACCCCTGGCTTGGTGCGTGGAGCAGGAACGGACCGGACCGGGCTGACGATGCGCACCCCTGGATTAGTGCGTGGAGCAGCAACGGGCTGGACCGGGCTGACGATACGCACCCCTGGCTTGGTGCGTGGAGCAGGAATGGGCTGGACCGGGCTGACGACTCGCACCCCTGGCTTGGTGCGAGTGGCAGGAACAGGCCGGACCGGGCTGGCGACGCGCACCATAGGCTTGGTGCGGGGAGCAGGAACAGGCCGGGCCGGGCTGGCGAAGCGCACCATAGGCTTGGTGCGAGGAGCAGGAACAGGCCGGGCCGAGCTGGCGACGCGCACCGTAGGCTTGGTGCGAGGGCTAGGAGCAGGCCGGGCCGGGCTGGCGACGCGCACCGTAGGCTTGGTGCGAGGGGCAGGAGCAGGCCGGGCCGGGCTGGCGACGCGCACCGTAGGCTTGGTGCGAGGGGCAGGAACAGGCCGGGCTGGGCTGGCGACACGCACCGTACACTTGGTGCGGGGAGCAGGAACAGACCGGACCGTACTGGGGACACACACCACTGGCCCTACACCGGGATCTGGAACGGGCCGGACCGGACTGGTAACACACCCCAGTACCTCTCGCCGTGCCTCTACACCTTCCATCCCCTCTTCGACCAGTGGCCCCCGTAACCTGGCGGCCTCCTCTGCCAACCCGCTGGGCCGCTCTATCGCGGCCTCCTGCTGCCCCGACGTCGTGAGCCCCCCCCCTAAACATTTTCTGGGGGTCTCTCTTCCCCGTGGGCCAGGCCTCTATAGTTCTCGCCCAACTCTCGCTCTTCTGCTTCCAACTCCCGCCATTCAGCTCCTCATTTGGCTTGACCCAGTCGAAGCTCTTCCTCCACTGTTCCCAAGTCCACCCTCTCTGCTCCTCACTAGGCTTGACCCAGTCGAGGTTGCCACGGAGATCTGCTAGCGATTCCCTGGCGATGGCTCCTGGACACGCTGCTTGGTCCAGTTTTGGTGGGATCTTCTGTCATGATCGCCGTTAAGAGATGAGGACCAAGGCGCAGCGTTGCAGACGAACATACTCTTTATTTATGATACACGATCAAAAAACAACAAAACGATAACGTGACAGTCAATGGTCAAACATAAACCAACACGAACAAGATCCCACAACCACTGTGGGCAAACAGCCTGTTTAAATGTGGTTCCCAATCAGAGACAACCAGCCACAGCTGACACTCGTTGCCTCTGATTGAGAACCACACTGGCCAACATAGAAATGGAATACATAGATCTACACACCCTGGCTCAACATAACAGTGTCCCCAGAACCAGGGCGTGACAGTACCCCCTCCTAAAGGCGCGGACTCCGACCGCGCCAACTAAATACCACAGGGGAAGGACCGGGTGGGCACTCCGCCTTGGCGGCGGATCCGGCTCCAGGCCTGATCCCCACTCCCTCTCCAACCCCCCAAAGTACCCCTGGTGCGGTCTGGCCCCGCTGGCCCGAGCTGGACTGCACACTGATGGAGCGGATTGCTCTAGCTCCGGCGTAACGCATCTGACCGGTGCCGGACCAGGCACCAGTGGAACAGGCACGGGCCGTGCCGGACTGACAACGCCCACCACTGGCTTGGTGTGTAGAACAGGCACGGGCCGTGCTGGACTGACGACGCACACCACTGGCTTGGTGTGAGGAGCAGGAGCGGGCCGAACCGGGCTGGCGACGCGCACCATTGGCTTGGTGCGGGAAGCAGGAGCGGACCGGACCGGGCTGACGATGCGCACCCCTGGCTTGGTGCGTGGAGCAGGAACGGACCGGACCGGGCTGACGATGCGCACCCCTGGATTAGTGCGTGGAGCAGCAACGGGCCGGACCGGGCTGACGATACGCACCCCTGGCTTGGTGCGTGGAGCAGGAATGGGCTGGACCGGGCTGACGACTCGCACCCCTGGCTTGGTGCGAGTGGCAGGAACAGGCCGGACCGGGCTGGCGACGCGCACCATAGGCTTGGTGCGGGGAGCAGGAACAGGCCGGGCCGGGCTGGCGAAGCGCACCATAGGCTTGGTGCGAGGAGCAGGAACAGGCCGGGCCGAGCTGGCGACGCGCACCGTAGGCTTGGTGCGAGGGCTAGGAGCAGGCCGGGCCGGGCTGGCGACGCGCACCGTAGGCTTGGTGCGAGGGGCAGGAGCAGGCCGGGCCGGGCTGGCGACGCGCACCGTAGGCTTGGTGCGAGGGGCAGGAACAGGCCGGGCTGGGCTGGCGACACGCACCGTACACTTGGTGCGGGGAGCAGGAACAGACCGGACCGTACTGGGGACACACACCACTGGCCCTACACCGGGATCTGGAACGGGCCGGACCGGACTGGTAACACACCCCAGTACCTCTCGCCGTGCCTCTACACCTTCCATCCCCTCTTCGACCAGTGGCCCCCGTAACCTGGCGGCCTCCTCTGCCATCCCGCTGGGCCGCTCTATCGCGGCCTCCTGCTGCCCCGACGTCGTGAGCCCCCCCCTAAAAATTTTCTGGGGTCTCTCTTCCCCGTGGGCCAGGCCTCTATAGTTCTCGCCCAACTCTCGCTCTTCTGCTTCCAACTCCCGCCATTCAGCTCCTCATTTGGCTTGACCCAGTCGAAGCTCTTCCTCCACTGTTCCCAAGTCCACCCTCTCTGCTCCTCACTAGGCTTGACCCAGTCGAGGTTGCCACGGAGATCTGCTAGCGATTCCCTGGCGATGGCTCCTGGACACGCTGCTTGGTCCAGTTTTGGTGGGATCTTCTGTCATGATCGCCGTTAAGAGATGAGGACCAAGGCGCAGCGTTGCAGACGAACATACTCTTTATTTATGATACACGATCAAAAAACAACAAAACGATAACGTGACAGTCAATGGTCAAACACAAACCAACACGAACAAGATCCCACAACCACTGTGGGCAAACAGCCTGTTTAAATGTGGTTCCCAATCAGAGACAACCAGCCACAGCTGACACTCGTTGCCTCTGATTGAGAACCACACTGGCCAACATAGAAATGGAATACATAGATCTACACACCCTGGCTCAACATAACAGTGTCCCCAGAACCAGGGGGTGACACTGGGTCCATATTGGCTTAGTGTTCTGTAATGGTTGGTGTGAGGTGTGACCCAGGTACGGTGCAGGATAGACAGTAGGCATTAGACAAGGATGGTGAAACAAGGATTTTTACTGGTGGTCCAAAGCCAGGATACAAAACAATGGACTATACAAGAAAATAAATGAGGAGCACATATGTCTCCAAAAAACAGGCTGACAACAAACAATACGAAATAGTAACTCTGACTGGAAAAACACAATGACACAGGGAGAACACTTCTCGAGTACCTGTAACTCCGTCACATGATCCAACACTGATACGTACTGCTTGACATCAAGGAACTAGCAGAGAAAACGGAGCAAAGGAACACAGGGAAGTGAGGGCATAAATATACAGGTGAATCAGATAGCCACAGGTGACACCAATAGGCAGATAATTAGTCCCGACAGTGAGTGAGGAGGTGACTATGGTTGTGGGAGGATGACACCTAGTGGGTCACTCCGGACCCACTCCTGTAATACTGAATGGCTGGGAGTTTGCCCACGGTGATGTGCTGGACTGTCCGTTCCACCCTCTGTAGGACCTTCTGGTCACAGGCGGTGCAGTTGCCATACCAGCTAGTGATACAACCAGTCAGGATGCTCTCAATGGTGCAGTTGTAAAAGTTCCTGAGGGGTCATGCCAAATAGTTTCAGCCTCCTGAGGGAGAAGAGCAGTTGCCGCGCCTTCTTCACGACTGTTCTGGTGTGAGAGGACCATGTTAAGTCGTCAGTGATGTGAACACTGAGGAACTTGAAGCTTTTGACCCTCTCCACTGCGGGCCCGTCAATGTGGATGGGGGTGTGCACCCCTCCCTGTTTCCTGTCGTCCACGATCAACTCCTTGGTCTTGCTGACGTTGAGGGAGAGGTTATTGTCCTGGCACCACACTTCCAGTTCTCTGACCTCCTCCATGTGGGCTGTCTCATCGGTGTTGGTGATCAGGCCTACCACTGTCATGTCGTCAGCAAACTTGATGATGGCGTTGGAGTCGTGCGTGGCCACACAGTTGTGGGTAAACAGGGGAGTACAGCAGGGGGCTAAGGACACACCCCTGCGGTGCCCCCGTGTTGAGGGATCAGCATGGCAGAGGTGTTGTTGCCTACTCTAACCACCTGGGATCGGCCCGTCAGGAGGTCCAGGATCCAGTTGCAGAGGGAGGTGTTCAGTCCCAGCGCAGTGTGGAGTGCAAGTGAGATCTGTAGATCTGTTGGGGCGTGTAGTAACTTGACAAGGAATGCACACATGCATTTCAATATTACTTTCCTTTACTTTCAACCCAATAAATAAAAGCTGTACAGCCATGTACAAACGGTACAAAAACAGCAAAACGATACAGCCCACTCAACCTGTGGTAGAGTCACATTGAACAGATCTGACTCTGGATGATGACATCATCAAAGGGGAAAGGTCACAGTCAATACCAATAATAACCATGCACACATGAATAGCAATCATACTATACTGCAGGAAAGTACAACACATATTCAATGTAATTATTTATATAGTGTCCACACTATAACACTTCTTACCCCTCAATTTAAATCACCCCTGTAAGGAAAACATAAGGTTAACAAGTAAACCACATCAGTGTTTTCTTTACTTTACTACACAACACTGTAGAACTTCTGCTACTGTAAATGTAAACAAAAAAAACAAAAAATGATTCCTTATTTCTTTTCAACTAGGTCTGCTGCTCCAAACAAACACTAACACCACGAGTCTCTCAGTCTCAACTACAGAGTTAGTCTTTCAGGAGGCTTGTGACTACGCTGTGATCTGCGCAGTACTCCTGGTGTGCCACGAGACACAGGTAAGGCGTGTCCCAGTGGAGCTGGGTCTGAGGGCACAGGAGCGGGTTGGTTGTTTGTGAGAGAATGTCCATCACCCTCTGCTGGAACCACTGATTGCCCCTGTTCCTCAGATACTGTTTCCTGTGGGGTTTCAACTTGTATATGACCACCCACAGCTGTTCCGTCTGAAAACATGGTCTTGTCTTTGTCATAGCGCAGGCGGAGGTGGTCCTGGTGTCTGCGCATGACTCGACCATCAGTCAGTTTGACCACAAAGGATACTGGACCACTCTGACTCAGAATGATACCTGGCAACCAGCGTTGGCTGCTTGTGAAGTTGCGGATGTAGACAGTGTCATTGGGTTTTAACTGTCTCTCCCTCGCGTGGTGGTCATGTCTCTCTTTTTGTTTCTCCTGCTTCCGTTCCACTCATGCTTTGATGGTTGTGGTCGCTGTGATGTTGCTCATGATGTGAGCCTACAGCCACTTGGAGTGCACGTCCACCATGACAAGGAACATGTGACCCACGAAAGGGCCTGCAAAGTCTATGTGCAGCCTGGACCATGGGCGATCAGGCTACTCCCACAGATGTAGTGGTGCGGGCGGCGCCATCTTCTGGTTACTCTGGCACTCAGAACATGATTTAACTTTGTTTTCTACGTCCTGATCCATGTTAGGCCACCAGATGTAAGATCTGGCTAAACTTTTAATCCGGGAGGCACCCAGGTGAGCCTCATGGACCTCATCCATGACTTGTGCACGGCCAGGGGGTGGAACAACCACTCTGGACCCCCAGAGTATGCAGCCATCCTGCACACTCAGCTCAGTTTTGCGCTTTGCATAAGGTCTTAGTCCATCATCCTCTATGACAGGAGGCCAACCCTGCATAAGGAATCTTTTCACTTGGGACAGGATAGGATCCCGGTCTATCCACTGTTTGATCTGTTTGGCATTCACAAGTGAGTTTGACAATCTCTCCATTAGGAAAATTGTCTCGGGAGGCACCACAGTTGTGGCGGGCATCTCTGGTAGCGGGAGACGGCTAAGCGCGTCTGCGTTTGCATTGTCCTTCCCCGCTCTATACACTATAGTGTAATGGTAAGCTGACAGTGTGAGGGCCCAGCACTGTATCCTTGCTGAAGCCATGGGAGGAATACATCTTGATTCACTGAAAAGGCTCATCAGTTTTTTGTGGTCAGTGCATGTGGTGAAATGACGACTGTAGAGGTACTGATGGAAGCGTTTCACAGCAAAGACTAAGGATAGACCTTCCTTGTCTGTGAATAACCCTTCTCAGCACTCGTCAGCGTGCGTGATTCGAATCCAATGGGTTTCTCTGACCCGTCCTCCATCTGATGAGAGAGTACTGCCCCGACGCCATAGGGCGAGGCGTCACATGACAGGATGATCTCTTTGTCTTGGTCAAAATGAACCAGCAGTTGTGCTGATTGTAGTAGTGCTTTCACTTCCTTGAAAGCTTTATCTTGTGCTGGGCCCCACTTCTATTTACAGTCTTTGTATCTCAGCTGATAAATTGGAGCCAACACTGTTGACAGCTCAAGGAGGAACTTAACATAGTAGTTCACCATGCCCAGGAACGACCTGAGCTCGGACACATTCTTGGGGTTTGGAGCATCCTTGATTGCCCTGACTTTGTCCTCCACAGGACACAGACCCTGCGCTGTGATCTTGTGACCTAGTGTTATGATGAGTTTCTGGTATTGAGAAGTTCAAGATGCAAGAATTTACTTAGACATTCTGTGCAGATTTTATACCAAGTATTTATTGGATCACGAGCTCGTGGGTTCATCTAACAAACGGACATGGCTTTGCCCTTCGTCAGTTGAACTAACTTGAACAAAGGAAACACTCTACCTTATATACCTTCTATTACCCTCTTCCTGGCATACATCTGGTAAGTCTCCATGGGCACTCCCTGTCTTTGATGTTCATCACTCTTTACCCCAAGTCACTATCCTGCCCATCACTCATGCTATCCTAAACATCACTAATCTACCTTGACATAAGGAATGTAAACTTCATGACCCCTAACCACTTATCTCGTAACTCTACCTCTGTCCTCACAATACTATGACATGACATCATTACACCTAGGTACAATTGAAGTCGGAAGTTTACATACACCTTAGCCAAATACATTTAAACTCAGTTTTTCACAATTCCTGACATTTAGTCCTAGTAAAAATTCCCTGTCTTAGGTCAGCTAGGATCACCACCTTATTTTAAGAATGTGAAATGTCAGAATAATAGTAGAGAGAATTATTTATTTCAGCTTTTATTTATTTCATCACATTCCTAGTGGGTCAGAAGTTTACATACACTCAATTAGTATTTGGTAACACTCAATTAGTATTTGGTAGCATTGCCTTTAAATTGTTTAACTTGGATCAAACGTTTCAGGTAGCCTTCCACATGCTTCCCACCATAAGTTGGGTGAATTTTGGCCCATTCCTCCTGACAGAGCTGGTGTAACTGAGTCAGGTTTGTAGGCCTCCTTGCTCGCACATGCTTTTTCAGTCCTGCCCACAGATTTTCTATACGTTTGAGGTCAGGGCTCACTCCAATACCTTGACTTTGTTGTCTTTAAGCCATTTTGCCACAACTCTGGAAGTATGCTTGGGGTCATTGTCCATTTGGAAGACCCATTTGCGACCAAGCTTTAACTTCCTGACTGATGTCTTGAGATGTTGCTTCAATATATCCACATAATTTTCCTTCCTCATAATGCCATCTATTTTGTGAAGTGCACCAGTCCCTCCTGCAGCAAAGCACCCCCACAGCATGATGCTGCCACCCCCTTGCTTCATGGTTGGGATGGTGTTCTTCAGCTTGCAAGCCTTCCCCTTTTTCCTCCAAACATAACTATGGTCATTATGGCCAAACAGTTCTATTTTTGTTTCATCAATTCAGAGGACATTTCTCCAAAAAGTAAGATCTTAGTCCCCATGTGCAGTTGCAAACCATAGTCTGGCTTTTTTATGGCGGTTTTGGAGCAGTGGCTTCTTCCTTGCTGAGTGGCCTTTCAGGTTATGTCGATATAGGACTTTTTACTGTGGATATAGATACTTTTGTACCTGTTTCCTCCAGCATCTTCACAAGGTCCTTTGCTGTTGTTCTGGGATTGATTTGCACTTTTCGCACCAAAGTACATTCATCTCTAGGAGACAGAACGCGTCTACTTCCTGAGCGGTATGACGGCTGCGTGGTCCCATGGAGTTTATTCTTGCGTACTATTGTTTGTACAGATGAATGTGGTACCTTCAGGCATTTGGAAATTGATCCCAAGGATGAACCAGACTTGTGGAGGTCTACAAAAATGTTTCTGGGGTCTTGGCTGATTTCTTTTGATTTTCCCATGATGTCAAGCAAAGAGGCACTGAGTTTGAAGGTAGGCTTTGAAATACATCCACAGGTACACCTCCAATTGACTCAAATGATGTCAATTCTACAGCCATTTCTCCAAGCTGTTTGAAGGCACAGTCAACTTAGTGTATGTAACCTTCTGACCCACTGGAATTGTGATACAGTGAATTATAAGTGAAATCATCTGTCTGTAAACAATTGTTGGAAAGATTACTTGTGTCATGCACAAAGTAGATGTCCTAACTGACTTGCCAAAACTATAGTTTTTAACAAGACATTTGTGGAGTGATTGAAAAACAAGTTTTAATGACTCCAACCTAAGTGTATGTAAACTTCCGACTTCAACTGTATGTCACACTCTGTGCTTGGAATGTGCACTTGCTACGCTTCAGGCGCAGCCCTGCCTCAGAGAATCTCTTTAACACCTGGTCCAGATGGTGGAGGTGCTCCTCCTCCGTCTCCCCTGTAACCAGGATGACGTCCAGGTACACTGCTACATGAGGGATCCCCTGCATCAGATTGTCCATTGGCCTCTGGAATATCGCTGGGCTGGACGCCACTCCGAAAACCAAGCGGTTGTACCTGAACAAGCCTTTGTGCGTGTTGATTGTGACATACTCTTTTGAGTCCTCGTCCAGGAGGGGCTGTTGGTAGGCGTGACTCATGTCAAGCTTTGAGAATGTCTTGCCTCCTGCAAGCGTCGCGAACAGGTCCTCCACCCGCGGCAGCAGGTAAGCATCTAGCTTAGAGGCCCTGTTGATGGTGAGTTTGTAGTCCCCATATATACGCACCGTGCCATCACTTTTCAGAACGGGAACGATTGGAGCTGCCCAGCGGGAGAACTGAATGGGAGTAATGATGTTTGTTTCCTGCAGCCGCTCCAACTCATCCTCCACTTTCCTTTTCATGGCGTAAGGCACTGTCGTGGGCTTGTAAAAGCGAGGCTCGGACTGAGGATCCACGAACAGCTTAACTGCATTGCCCTGCAGTGTGCCCAGTTCATCTTTGAAAATCTCTGGGTACTTTTGAATGACATCCTCAGTCACTTTGGTGTGTTTTATCTCACCCCAGTTCAGTTGTATTTTGTTTAGCCAGTCACGCCCTAGTAAACTAGGCCCATTCCCTTTCACCACCAGGAGCTGTGCTCTCGCTTCCTGGCTGTTTTATGCAATGTCCACCTCTAGAGCCTCCAGCAATGGTATGGTCTCCCCGGTGTACGTACACAGTCTGATCCCTGCCGGTGTGAGGGCAGAAGTAGTAGTTAAAAGTAGTAGTAAAAATTAACTTGATCTAGTCCTTGTCCTATATCCTAATCTGACTTTGGTGCAGGTCATGTTGTTCTTTACATTACCGTCTCTGGTAAACACACACTATATCAAATAAAATCAAAGTGTATTTGTCACATGCACAGGATACAGGTGGAAACTGTACGGTGAAATGGTTACTTGCATAGTGGAGTCTTTTGTTAAGACATGTAGCAGGCAAAAACATATGGAAATGTCTGCTCTACCCAAAATTACAACCAAATAATTGCAGCATTAAGGGGGAAAGAGTAAGGAACTTGTCTGCATTAAAGAACCTAATTGGTTAAAGAAAATTTTGATAAATAAAAAGTATACCAGTTTAATTTAAGGACCAAAGGAATGACAACCGTCCCATATAGATCGAAAAATAGCTGGGAAGAGATTTTTGACGTACCGATTCCATGACATAGTGTTTATCAACTGAAACGTATAATTGTTCAATTTAAATTATTATACAAAATTCTTGCTACCAATACAATGTTATTTATATGGGGGATACAATCTTCCCAGCTCTGCAGATTTTGCTGCGAAGAGACAGAAACATTAGATCATTTGTTTTGGTACTGTCCATTTGTAGCTTGTTTTTGGACACAGGTCGAGGAATGGCTGAAAGATTGCAATATTTAGCTGGAGCTAACCCTGCAGATAGCACTACTGGGTGATCTGAAAAGTAATTGTCAATCGATCAATAATATAATAATACTTTTAGGAAAATTTTTTATTTTTAATTTACAATCTGTAGAAACAATGAGAATAGAAGGGTTCAGAACTTTTGTGAAACATCACAGTACAGTAAAAAATATATGGCAAATAGAAATCCAATATGGATGGTGTTAAGAGATAGATGGGAGGTGTTGAATGGAGCCGAAGGATGGGACTAATAACAACTAACAACAACTAATAACAACAAGATAACTAATGTAAAGCATACTGTGTCCATAATAAGTATATAGGTTATAGGTTGAGAGCTTTTGTGAAAGAGCACAGTTAGAAAAATATGGCATATAGAAGCAAACCAGATGGACATCATGAAATTGAACGGAGGAAGTTCAGGAGTAAAAACAAACAAAATATAATTATTGTAGAATTTGACTGTGTCAATAAAATTTATATAGTATGTATGGGCTTGAAGTAGAGGCCTAAGCATTGTTGTTCACTAGTTTACTCCAACTGGGGAAGGGGTGGTGAGGTTGGAAAGTAATGAAGGGAAATATAATTTCAAAAAGGATATGTGTGTGTGTATGGATGTATGTATATATGTGTATGTGTATGTGTATGTTAGTATATGTATATATGTATATATATATACAGTGAGGGAAAAAAGTATTTGATCCCATGCTGATTTTGTACGTTTGCCCACTGACAAAGAAATGATCAGTCTATCATTTTAATGGTAGGTTTATTTGAACAGTGAGAGACAGAATAACAACAAAAAAATCAAGAAAAACGCATGTCAAAAATGTTATAAATTGATTTGCATTTTAATGAGGGAAATAAGTATTTGACCCCTCTGCAAAACATGACCTAGTACTTGGTGGCGAAACCCTTGTTGGCAATCACAGAGGTCAGACGTTTCTTGTAGTTGGCCACCAGGTTTGCAAACATCTCAGGAGGGATTTTGTCCCACTCCTCTTTGCAGATCTTCTCCAAGTCGTTAAGGTTTCGAGGTTGATGTTTGGCAACTCGAACGTTCAGCTCCCTCCACAGATTTTCTATGGGATTAAGGTCTGGAGACTGGCTAGGCCACTCCAGGACCTTAATGTGCCTCTTCTTGAGCCACTCCTTTGTTGCCTTGGCCGTGTGTTTTGGGTCATTGTCATGCTGGAATACCCATCCACTACCCATTTTCAATGCCCTGGCTGAGGGAAGGAGGTTCTCACCCTAGATTTGACAGTACATGGCCCCGTCCATCGTCCCTTTGATGCGGTGAAGTTGTCCTGTCCCCTTAGCAGAAAAACACCCCAAAGCATAATGTTTCCACCTCCATGTTTGACGGTGGGGATGGTGTTCTTGGGGTCATAGGCAGCATTTCTCCTCCTCCAAACACAGCGAGTTGAGTTGATGCCAAAGACCTCCATTTTGGTCTCATCTGACCACAACACTTTCACCCAGTTCTCCTCTGAATCATTCAGATGTTCATTGGCAAACTTCAGACGGGCATGTATATGTGCTTTCTTGAGCAGGGGGACCTTGCGGGCACTGCAGGATTTCAGTCCTTCACGTGTAGTGTGTTACCAATTGATTTCTTGGTGACTATGGTCCCAGCTGCCTTGAGATCATTGACAATATCCTCCCATGTAGTTCTGGGCTGATTCCTCACCGTTCTCATGATCATTGCAACTCCACGAGGTGAGATCTTACATGGAGCCCCAGGCCGAGGGAGGTTGAAAGTTATGTTGTGTTTCTTCCATTTGCGAATAATCGCACAAACTGTTGTCACCTTCTCACCAAGCTGCTTGGCGATGGTCTTGTAGCCCATTCCAGCCTTGTGTAGGTCTACAATCTTGTCCCTGACATCCTTGGAGAGCTCTTTGGTCTTGGCCATGGTGGAGAGTTTGGAATCTGATTGATTGATTGCATCTGTGGACAGGTGCCTTTTATACAGGTAACAAGCTGAGATTATGAGCACTCCCTTTAAGAGTGTGCTCCTAATCTCAGCTCGTTACCTGTATAAAAGACACCTGGGAGCCAGAAATCTTTCTGATTGAGAGGGGGTCAAATACTTATTTCGCTCATTAAAATGCAAATCAATTTATAACATTTTTGACATGCGTTTTTCTGGATTTTTTGTTGTTGTTATTCTGTCTCTCACTGTTCAAATAAACCTACCATTAAAATGATAGACTGATAATTTCTTTGTCAGTGGGCAAACGTACAAAATCAGCAGGGGATCAAATACTTTTTTTCCTCACTGTATATATGTGTGTATATGTATGTGTGTATATATGTATGTATGTATGTATGTATGTATGTATGTATGTATGTATGTATGTATGTATGTATGTATATATATATATATATATATATATATATATATATATATATATATATATATATATGTATGTGTGTTTATATATACAGTGGGGAGAACAAGTATTTTATACACTGCCGATTTTGCAGGTTTTCCTACTTACAAAGCATGTAGAGGTCTGTAATTTTCATCATAGGTACACATTAACTGTGAGAGACAGAATCTAAAACAAAAATCCAGAAAATCACATTGTATGATTTTAAGTAATGAATGTGCATTTTATTGCATGACATAAGTATTTGATCACCTACCAACCAGTAAGAATTCCGGCTCTCACAGACCTGTTAGTTTTTCTTTAAGAAGTCCTCCTGTTCTCCACTAATTACCTGTATTAACTGCACCTGTTTGAACTTGTTACCTGTATAAAAGACACCTGTCCACACACTCAATCAAACAGACTCCAACCTCTCCACAATGGCCAAGACCAGAGAGCTGTGTAAGGACATCAGGGATAGAATTGTAGACCTGCACAAGGCTGGGATGGGCTACAGGACAATAGGCAAGCAGCTTGGTGAGAAGGCAACATCTGTTGGCGCAATTATTAGAAAATGGAAGAAGTTCAAGATGACGGTCAATCACCCTCGGTCTGGGGCTCCATGCAAGATCTCACCTCGTGGGGCATCAATGATCATGAGGAAGGTGAGGGATCAGCCCAGAACTACACGGCAAGACCTGGTCAATGACCTGAAGAGAACTGGGACCACAGTCTCAAAGAAAACCATTAGTAACACACTACGCCGTCATGGATTAAAATCCTGCAGCGCACGCAAGGTGCCCCTGCTCAAGCCAGCGCATGTCCAGGCCCGTCTAAAGTTTGCCAATGACCATCTGGATGATCCAGAGGAGGAATGGGAGAAGGTCATGTGGTCTGATGAGACAAAAATAGAGCTTTTTGGTCTAAACTCCACTCGCCGTGTTTGGAGGAAGAAGAAGGATGAGTATAACCCCAAGAACACCATCCCAACCGTGAAGCATGCCGGTAGAAACATCATTCTTTGGGGATGCTTTTCTGCAAAGGAGACAGGACGACTGCACCATATTGAGGGGAGGATGGATGGATGGGGCCATGTATCGCGAGATCTTGGCCAACAACCTCCTTCCCTCAGTAAGAGCATTGAAGATGGGTCGTGGCTGGGTCTTCCAGCATCCGTATTGCCCAGTGACAGCCCAGAAACCTGCAGGATCTGGAGAAGGTCTGTATGGAGGAGTGGGCCAAAATCCCTGCTGCAGTGTGTGCAAACCTGGTCAAGACCTACAGGAAACGTATGATCTCTGTAATTGCAAACAAAGGTGTCTGTACCAAATATTAAGTTCTGCTTTTCTTAATGTATCAAATACTTATGTCATGCAATAAAATGCAAATTAATTACTTAAAAATCATACAATGTGATTTTCTGAATTTTTGTTTTAGATTCCGTCTCTCACAGTTGAAGTGAACCTATGATAAAAATTACAGACCTCTACATGCTTTGTAAGTAGGAAAACCTGCAAAATCAACAGTGTATCAAATACTTGTTCTCCCCACTGTATATATTTGCGAGAAAAAAAACATATGGGGGATTGGAAGTGATGAAGACAATTACATTGATGGAAGTTACAATCTATCTGAAATATTAAAGCTGATCTACCCCCTAAAAAACTAAGAAAAAAAATATATAATAATAATAAAGAATGATGGAGGCCACTGTGATGTTGGGGACCTTCAATGTTGCAGAAATGTTTTGGTACCCTTCCCCAGATTTGTGCCTCGACACAATCCTATCTCGGAGCTCTACGGACAATTCCTTGGTTTTTGCTCTGACATGCACTGTCAACTTTGGGACCTTATATAGACAGTTGCGTGCCTTTCCAAATCATGTCCAATCAGTTTAATTTACCACAGGTGGACTCCAATCAGAAACATCTCAAGGATGATCAATGGAAACAGGATGCAGCTTAGCTCAATTTCGACTCTCATAGCAAAAGGTCTGAATACTTATGTAAATAAGGTATTTCTGTTTATTATTTTTAATACATTTGCAAAAATGTATAGAAACCTATCATTATGGGGTCTTGTGTGTAGATTGATGAGGGAAAAAAAGAATTTTATCAATTTTTGAATAAGGCTGTAACGTGACAAAATGTGGAAAAAGTAAAGGGGTCTGAATATTTTCCGAATGCACTGTGTATACAGTAGCTAAGAGTCAACAGACAACAACAATTCAGCCTTACTGAAGTTTGTCCAGAAAAATGCAGTGTGCACATTCATTTGAGTAGCTTATTGTGAAGGTAGGACTACAGTTGTAATGAATACTCAGGGAGAAAAAGGTGTAGATTCACGTGCAGAACGCGGCAGGTGTTTATTACTTCTTCGCAGAAGGCAGGAATCGTGGTCACAGGCAGGCAATGGTCATACACAGGTAGGCAAACAGGCAGGTGAAACAAAACTAGGACTGAAGGCTAAAACTGGTTCTCACAAACGAGCTTGGAAAAGGCTTAGTAGAGTCAAAACGAACAATACCTCACAAGGCACAAACAGAAAGAACTGAACTAAATAAGGAGCTGATGAGACCAGGTGAGTAACTAACACAGGTGAAATCAATGAACAAAAATGAAAGACAGGGCTACGTTCAAGAACACAAAGAAACAGGGCTACGTTCAAGGATACAAGGTGAACTAAGAAAATAAATACAGATCCTTACAATAGTGCCTTCAGAAAGTATTCATACCCCTTTACTTATTCCATATTTTGTTGTGTTACAGCCTGAATTCAAAATGGATTCAATAGATTTTTTTCTACACAAAATACCCCAAAATGACGAAGTGAAAACATGTTTGATACTTATTGACTCAAGACGTTTCCACTTTTCATTTTTTATTAATTTGGAAAAATTTGGAAAAAACAATTTCACTTTGACACCAACATAAAGTGTCTTAATAGGTAGTTGGGCCCCCACGAGCCAGAACAGCTTCAATGCACCTTGGAATAGATTCTACAAGTGTCTGGAACTCTATTGGAGGGATGCGACACCATTCTTCCATGAGAAATTCCATAATTTAATGTTTTGTTGGTGGTGCTGGAAAAAAACTGTCTCAGGCACTGCTCCAGAATTTCCCATAAGTGTTCAATTGGGTTGAGATCTGGTGACTCATGAGACGTATATGGTTTACATTGTTTTCATGCTGATCAAACCATTCAGTGACTACTCATGCCCTGTGGATGGGGGCATTGTCATCTTATAGGGGCATAGCCATGGTAGTCAAAATAATGGCCAAAATAATGGCCTGTCCAGCATTTTTATACATGACCCTAAGCATGATGGGATGTTAATTGCTTAATTAAATCAGAAACCACTCCTGTGTGGAAGCACCTGCTTCCAATATACTTTGTACCCCTCATTTACTCAAGTGTTTCCTTTATTTTGTCAGTTACCTGCATATCCCTTGTAACAACATTGTAATGACAGAGTTGGTTGTTAAAGATTGTTACATTGTAAGTACAATATAACTAAAAGGGTTATACCTAATGTTCTCCTGTCTCCTAATTTCTCCTGGAAAGCCCATTGTCTGAAAAGGTTGTTACATTGTAACTACATAGTAATTGTAAAGGTGATACCCTACTGGGTTTCACTTTACATTAAGTTGCTTGCTCCTGGGTAGGTACATGATAATTACAAGTATATCCAATTTAAACACATTGTTCTTATATTACACTTGATTCGGTATAGCCTTTGAGCCAGGTCATATCATAGAAATAATCGAATTAAAAATGACCAGAAGTTTGGGCCTCCCGAGTGGCGCAGCGGTCTATGGCACTGCAGTGCTTGAGGCGTCACTACAGATCCGGGTTCGATCCCGGGCTGTGTCGCAGCCGGCCGCGACCGGGAGACCGATGAGGCGACGCACAATTGGCCCAGCGGCGTCCGGGTTAGCAGAGGGTTTGGCCGGCCAGGATGTCCTTGTCCCATCACGCTCTAGCGACTCCTGTGGCGGGCCGGGCGCATGCACGCTGACACGGTCAGCAGTTGTACGGTGTTTCCTCTGACACATTGGTGCGGTTGGCTTCCGGGTGTGTGTCAAAAAGCAGTGCGTCTTGCCAGGGTCATGTTTCGGAGGACACATGCCTCTCGACCTTCGCCTCTCCCGAGTCCATATGGGAGTTGCAGCGATGGGACAAGACTGTAACTACCAATTGGATATCACGAAAATGGGGAGAAATAGGGGTAAAAAAATATATATATATATATAAAGACCGGTAGTTACCAGGTCCTGGCCTATTTATCAACCCTGGTATTACATGTGGATTCGATGGTAGTGGCACCTTGTAGTTACATGCAACAAGGTCAGATTTTGGTTCGAGTTATTAACATGGTAATTTACAGGTGACTTTCAAACATGTAATTACAAAATATTAGATACATAGTGGAACAAGAAAATGTGTAATAACATTAGTAATTACACATGTAGAATAACCTTCATCAAGTGGGTGTGTAATTACACATTCTTTGTTCTAATTGTGTAATAACTGATAGCGCTGCAACTTTATTACTATGTAGTTACATAGTAACACCTACGTAACTACTATGTTGCTACTACAGTTATTACTTTGTAGTTACATAGTAATAGTGTTACCCTTTGAGGGATTTGGCATTATGACCTTAAAGGGTAGTATATCTCAACATACTCCAGGAGGGTTTCAATGTTCAAAATCTGAAAACAGACCTGGATCATGAGTATGAAGCATGTTTTCAATTCCTGCTCTTCATATACGAAATGGGATGTCTGTAATTGGAACCAGATTGCACCCATCTGTTGTGTGCGTGCATGTGTGTGTGCATGTGTGTCCGCATATGTGTGTGTGTGTGTGTACGTGGGTGAGTTAGTGCGTACATGCATACAAGCTTGCACAGTTGTGAGTTTATCAAAACACATTGTGATCCCTTTGCTGGGATGATTAAACGGTGTAACTTTCAACAAAAAACCCATGATGATGCTTCAGGTTCATATGGCCACTAGTGACGTAACACTGTTTGAGTTGGCTCTCGGCAACTAAGACTAAAAGAGGGTTTATTTTAGAAAAAGGCCTTTGATGTTTTTATTTGTGGGCCTCCCTCGCTTTATGTAAGGTGAGGGCTGGATCTCAATTACTTTGTCTGCCACTATCGACCCCGATTTGTACTGTTTAACCATCACAACAAAACTGATCATTCCGTTTTGAACGGATGCCAATTGCCGGCTGGATGCAAGACATCACTACGAACATCTATTATCAGTGGACCATTGGATACAGACCAGGGTTTAAAGTAAGGCAGTACGATCCGGTACGGCGTCCTGGCAAAGTAAATAGTGGGGTTACGCCGGTAAAACATGAGCCTATCACAATAATTAAAACAAAATGTCAAGAAAACTGTAGGCTATTACACCATTATTTATCATTACCACATGTCAAAAATGAGCGAATGGACTTGAAAATGGGTGGTATAGCCTACTCTCCAGAATACAATGTGGTTCGACGAAAACACTGACATTTTGCGAAGGCAGAGATGAGTGGCAGACACCGAGACGTGCGCAGGCAGTAGTGGACGCATACATTCTGGCCCAATAACAATCGCCAAATGTCATTATGCTTACCGGGAATAAATTAAATCTACTTTCACCCCTGATACAGACTGTAGCCTAGCAGTTGGTGGAAGACATTCTTTGGACTTTTGCAGCAAAATGGCTCATGCAAACCCTTGAAATATACAGCAAAACACTTGAAACAATACAGGTGGTACTGACAGTCGTCCATAACCAAGAATTAGTGACAGTAGTGGGGGGGAGAAATGGAGCCACAGTGGAGCAGTGAAATACAGTACATTGAGACCAACAGGTTTCACTCTTCTTTCTATTAACCCCCATAAACTGGTGTTTCACACTTGATACTCCAGTATTGGAGAGTTTGTGTCCTGGAGTTTACGCTGCTGCTACTCTGTTAATTATTTATGCATAGTCACTTTAACTCTACCCACATGTACATATTACCTCAACTACCTCAACTAGCCGGTGCCCCCGCACATTGACTCTGCACCGGTACCCCACTGTATATATAGCCTCCCTACTGTTATTTTATTTTACTTCTGCTCTTTTTTTCTCAACACTTGTTTGTTGTTGTTTTATGTTACTTTTTTATAAAAAAATAAATGCATTGTTGGTTAAGGGCTGTAAGTAAGCATTTCACTGTAATGTCTACCCCTGTTGTATTCGGCGCATGTGGCCATTAACATTTGATTTGATTTGATTTGATTCAGTTAAACAGCTACAGACGTGTTTATTATTATTATTTTTATTAGGATCCCCATTAGCAGACAAAATACTTTACAATTGACATACATTTAAAAACATGAACATGTAGTGTGTGTGTGCATCTATCAGTTCCACATACATGTCAGTACATACACACAACAAGTAGGTCACATGGGGGAGAGGCATTGTGCCATGAGGTGTTGCTTTATTTGTTTTTTGAAACCAGGTTTGCTGTTCACTTGTGCTATATAAGATGGAAGGGAGTTCCATGCACTCATGGCTCTGTATAATACTGTATGTTTCCTTGAATTTGTTCTGGACCTGGGGACTGTGAAAAGACCTGTGGTGCCATGTCTGGTGGGGTAAGTGTGTGTGTCAGTGCTGTGTGTAAGTTGACTATGCGAACAATTTGGAATTTCCAACACATTCATGTTTGTTATAAAAACAGAAAGTGGGCCTCCCGAGTGGTGCAGCGGTCTAAGGCACTGCGTCGCAGTGTTGCGGTGTCACTACAGCCTGGGGTTTGATCCAAGGCTGTGTCATGACCGGCCGTGACTGGGAGTCCCATAGGGTGGCGCACAATTGGGCCAGCATCGTCTGGTTAGGGGAGGGTTTGGCCGGGGGGCTTTAATTGGCTCATCGCGCTCTAGCGATTCCTTGTGGCGGGCCGGGCGCCTGCAGACTGACTTCGGTCATCAGTTGAACAGTGTTTCCTCCAACACATTGGTGCAGCTGGCTTCCGGGTTAAGCGAGCGGGTGTTAAGAAGCGCGGTTTGGTGGGTCATGTTTCGGAGGACGCATGACTCGACTTTCGCCTCTCCAAAGCCCGTTGGGGAGTTGCAGCGATGAGACAAGATCGTAATTGGATTGCAATTGGATATCATGAAATTGGGGAGAAAATGGGTGTAAAATAAAAAATACAAATACAAATCCTCAACTCTTAGCCAAGAGAGACTGGCATGCATAGTATAAATATTAGGCCTCTGATTACAATGTAGAGCAAGACGTGCCACTCTGTTCTGGGCCAGCTGCAGTTTAACTAGGGTTTTCTTTGCAGCACTTGACCATATGATTGTACAAAAATCAAGATAAGATAAAACTAGAGCCTGCAGGACTTGCTTTGTGGAGTGGGGTGTCAAAAAAGCAGAGCATATCTTTATTATGGACAGACCTCTCACTTCTTTACAACCATTGAATCTATATGTTTTGACCATGACAGTTTACAATCTAAGGTAACACTAAGTAATTTAGTCTCCTCAACTTGTTCAACAGCCACACCATTCACTACCAGATTCAGCTGAGGTCTTTATTGATTGATAACAATAATGTTTCCACCTCTCCCACACTGACTTTACAAAATTCAAACTTGCAATGCTTTTCTTTCATTATTTGTTTTTTATACAAGGATTAGTGACATTGGCTCACTTTTCGTTGTTGGCATTTCCTGCCTAAGTTTGCCCACTTTGCCAATGAAGTAATCATTAACATAGTTGGCAACATCAAATGGTTTTGTGATGAATAAGCCATCTGATTCGATTAAAGATGGTGTTGAATGTCTTTCTGCCCATAATTCAATTTAAGTACTCCAAAGTTTTTTTTTTCCATCATTCTTTATATCAATGATCTTGGCTTCATAATACAGTTTCTTCTTCTTTTTGTTGAGCTTAGTCACATAATTTCTCAATTTGCAGTAAGTCAGCCAGTCAGATGTGCAGCCAGACTTATTAGCTACTCCTTTTGCCCAGTCTCTTTCAGCCATACAGTTTTTCAATTCCTCATCAATCCATGGAGCCTTAACAGTTCTAACAACGTGTTTATTCATCAAAACCCAGCCCTTTTGCACCAACACCAGCAAGTAATTGAGATAGTGAAAATAGCTCAAATATTTCTGACACATCTTTGAACCTATAGCGCTGCCGCCTGTGCTTAGATTTACCATTGCGTTAGTTAAAATAGAGCCCATAGTGTAATTAGGAGTTGCCCTCATTGCAACCCCTCTTAACTCATGGCATTTACCGTAAGGGCTCTTGTGTTGACATTGCCAGTGTACCCAGAGAGTCCCTGGGTCCAGGTGTGAGACCCATTAGCCAGGTCACTCGTCTGTCCAATGCCATGGATCATCTGGAGGGCCTGGTATCTTTCCAGAATATCAATGTTTAATCCCTTTAAGAATGAGGGGAATCAAAGGAAATGGGTTCACTAAGAGATGGATTGCAGCTGTGCCTGTGCTCCCCATGTGCGCAGCACATTTCAAGCTTATTCAACCTCTTGGGCCCGAGAGCAGAATTTTTTCCCCGCCTTCTCTTTTTTTTCACTTGGACGGCTGTCAGGGATGTCTGCTTCCCATTTAACCATTGTCTTTTAAACATTCCTTCCTTTCTTGGGGACCATAGAGACTAGAGGATGCCATCAAAAAGAGAAAACTGATCAGTTTCACCTACACTAAGCTCTGTAGCATTTACTCCCCCTACTCTAACATAAGTGTTTTAGATTGAGAGCCGTTATTGACGTCATTGTTATTTGCTTAGAGACGTTTCACACATATGATGGGCTAGGTTTGGTTTTCTTTCTGTCAAAGTTACGATCGTTGGATTTCTGAAGGGCTTTGAACTAAATATAGTCAGTAAATCATTCACAGTACTGGATAATGGAACATTTAAGTGTCTTGTTTCTTCCTGAACCAATCTTTCATTTTAGGGGGTTCAAGGGCACTATAAATACATAAAAGCCCCACGTTTTCCTCATTATGGTTGGCCTTCTTTAATTCACAAACAAAACAAAATATTTTGAAGGGGATATAATAGATAGATTAAACTCTGTAACTGTTTTAAAGTCACCATTGGCCTCACGGTGAAATCCCTGAGTGGTTTCCTTCATCTACGGCAACTGATTTAGGAAGGACGCCTGTATCTTTGTACTGACTGGGTGTATTGATACACCATCCAAAGTGTAATTAATAACTTCACCATGCCAAAAGGGATATTCATTGTCTGCTTTTTTCTATTTTGACCCATCCACCAATAGCTGCCCTTCTTTGCGAGGCATTGGAAAACCTCCCTGGTCGTTGTGGTTGAATCTGTTACAAATTCACTGCTCGACTGTGTGGGGTACAGAGATGAGGTAGTCTTTCAAAAATCATGTTAAACACTATTATTACACAGAGAGTGAGTCCATGCAAGTTATTATGTGACTTGCTAAGCACATTTTAAATCCTGAATGTATTTAGGCTTGCCATAACAAAAGGGGTTGAATACTTATTGACTCAAGACATTTCCACTTTTTATTTTTCATTAATTTGTTTTAAGAAATTAAACATAATTCCACAAAAAATCTACAATTAATCCATTTTAAATTCAGGCTGTAACACAATAACATATGGAAAAGAGCAAGGAGTATGAATACTTTCTGAATGCCCAACTAGAACTAAATGAAACATTTATTATTCTTTTTTTTATTTAATAAAAACAGTTTTTTTATTGTAATGAAAAAAAATATATATATACAGTATATATACAGTACCAGTCAAACGTTTGGACACACCTACTCATTCAAGGGTTTTTCTTTATTTTTTACTATTTTCTACATTTTAGAATAATAGTGAAGACATCAAAACTATGAAGTAACACATTATGGTTACGCAGTAACCAAAAAAGTGTTAAACAAATCTAAATATATTTTATATATGAGATTATTCGAAGTAGTTGTGTCTAAACTTTTGACTGGTACTGTATATATATATATTATATATATTTTTTGAATCAGTATGTGTAATCTCCGACAGTAGAGGGGTCTGGGTTTCTGTTTGTTCAGCTCCTATGCCCATTCCCAACCACTGCGAAGTGAGTAGAGTCAACTAGTGTAAATAGTTTTTTTCTTGATTTTTTTTAGGGGGTAGATCAGCTTTAATATTGCAGATAGATTGTAACTTCCATCAATGTAATTGTCTACATCACTTCCAATCCCCCATATGTTTTTTTCTCTCGCATATATATATATATATATACAGTGGGGAAAAAAAGTATTTAGTCAGCCAACAATTGTGCAAGTTCTCCCACTTAAAAAGATGAGAGAGGCCTGTAATTTTCATCATAGGTACACGTCAACTATGACAGACAAAATGAGAATTTCTTTCCAGAAAATCACATTGTAGTGGAAAATAAGTATTTGGTCAATAACAAAAGTTTCTCAATACTTTGTTATATACCCTTTGTTGGCAATGACATAGGTCAAACGTTTTCTGTAAGTCTTCACAAGGTTTTCACACACTGTTGCTGGTATTTTGGCCCATTCCTCCATGAAGATCTCCTCTAGAGCAGTGATGTTTTGGGGCTGTCGCTGGGCAACACGGACTTTCAACTCCCTCCAAAGATGTTCTATGGGGTTGAGATCTGGAGACTGGCTAGGCCACTCCAGGACCTTGAAATGCTTCTTACGAAGACACTCCTTCGTTGCCCGGGCGGTGTGTTTGGGGTCGTTGTGATGCTGAAAGACCCAGCCACGTTTCATCTTCAATGCCCTTGCTGATGGAAGGAGGTTTTCACTCAAAATCTCACGATACATGGCCCCATTCATTCTTTCCTTTACACGGATCAGTCGTCCTGGTCTCTTTGCAGAAAAACAGCCCCAAAGCATGATGTTTCCACCCCCATGCTTCACAGTAGGTATGGTGTTCTTTGGATGCAACACAGCATTCTTTGTCCTCCAAACACGACGAGTTGAGTTTTACCAAAAAGTTCTATTTTGGTTTCATCTGACCATATGACATTCTCCCAATCCTCTTCTGGATCATCCAAATGCACTCTAGCAAACTTCAGACGGGCCTGGACATGTACTGGCTTAAGCAGGGGGACACGTCTGGCACTGCAGGATTTGAGTCCCTGGCGGCGTAGTGTGTTACTGATGGTAGGCTTTGTTACTTTGGTCCCAGCTCTCTGCAGGTCATTCACTAGGTCCCCTGTGTGGTTCTGGGATTTTTGCTCACCGTTCTTTTGATCATTTTTATCTGTTTTTTAAAATCTGATTCTACTGCTTGCATCAGTTACCTGATGTGGAATAGATACGGAGTATTGACTTTGGGGAGGTGAATAGTTATGCAGCCTCAAGTTTTCTGTTTTTTTGTCTTATTTCTTGTTTGTTTCACGAAAAAAATGTATTTTGCTTCTTCAAAGTGGTAGGCATGTTGTGTAAATCAAATGATACAAACCCCCCAAAAATCAATTTTAATTCCAGGTTGTAAGTCAACAAAATTGGAAAAATGCCAAGGGGGGTGAATTTCGCAAGCCACTGTACTTTGATGTGTGGTGTCAGCATTTGTTGCTGGCATGTCATGCCTAAGTTTGCTAATCTTACCAATGAAAAAATCATTAAAGTAATTGGCAGTATCAGTGTGGTTTCTGATGAATGAGCCTGTCATGCCTAAATTTGCCTTTTTGCCCAAAATTTCATTTAAGGTGCTCCAAAACGTTTTACTATCATTCTTATATCATTTATCTTTGTTTCATAGTATAGTTTCTTCTTCTTTTTATTCAGTTTAGTCACATGATTTCACAATTTGCAGTATGTTTGCAGTTGATTGTGCAGCCAGACTTATTTGCCATTCCTTTTGCATCATCCCTCTCAACCATAAACTTTTTCAATTCCTCATCAATTAACAGTTTTACAGTCATTTTCTTAACTGGTGCATGCTTATTAGTAACTGTAATAAGGAATTTCATAAATTTGTCAAGTGCAGCGTCTGGTTGCTCCTCATTACACACCACAGACCAACAAATATTCTTCACATCAACAACATAGGAATCACTACAATGTGGTCAGACCAGGGTTGACGTTGACGCAGTCTCAGCCTGGACGAGTTGATAGCTCAGTTCGTTCGGGCCCAACAAACGCAACAGGACATTCAGAAACGAATGCTGGAAGATCAGCGTCTACAGAATGTCCGCCTGCTGGAGGAAGTCAGGATGCTGCGAGCAGAAACTTAGACCGAGTCACATCCCAATCAGTTTTTAATCAATCTAATGGAGGATGACGACATAGAGACCTACCTCTGCACATTTCAACGGACAGCACTCCATTCCTGTCCGGAGACGCCCAAAATGTGTATTATGACCTGGCCCGTCGGGCCCAACTGGTCCACGACTGGAGGTTAATGGCCGAAGATTCCTCCCGAGCCCAGATGAGCGACCTACTGCGCATCACCAGGGCATGGCTCCTAACCGACGTAGCCACTCTCCCCGTTATCGACAAAGTGGTCATGGATCACTTCTTATGTGCGCTACCACACGACATGAAGAGGGCGGCGAGCCTACGAGTGCCCCAGACCTATTGGGAGCCTTCAGAGACACACCAGAATACCGAGGCCCTGCTGAAGGGGAAGCAGGCCGAGTCCGGGAGCTGTCGGAGGGGGACTGAAGGACAACCCCACCACCGTACTCCCCAATCTGACAGTCAGCCGGGCTAAAGGACTGCAGACCCAGACGTTTATTGTTGTAAATAAACAACCTTAACTGAGGTATCACACTTGTCTCCGTGTCTGATCTGTGTAAACGTCTTGATCAAACACCCTGGTCTGCCACACCTCTTAGGACCACACACTATATTAGGACCAGACTTTGGAACTTTGGTTTTCCTAGATATGGTTACTATAATGTGATCAATGCATCCAAAGGATACTGCTTTAATGCACATTTCTGCAGCATTAGTAAAGATTTGATCAATACATGTTTATGATTTAATTCCTGTGCTTTTTGTAACTACCCTCGTAGGTTGACTGATTACCTGAACCAGGTTGCAGGCACTAGTTACAGTTTGAAGGTTTTTCTTGAGTGGGCAGCTTGATGAAAGCAAGTCAATATTTAAATCACCAAGAAAATATACCTCTCTGTTGATATCACATACATTATCAAGCTTTTTTTTTTTTGGGGGGGGGGGGGGGGGGGGGGGTAGATCAGCTTAATAATGCAGATAGATTGTAACTTCCATCAATGTAATTGTCTGCATCACTTCCAATCCCCCATGTTTATATATATATATATATATATATATATATATATATATATATATATATATATACATATATACATACATGTGTATACCTACATATATACACACATACATATACAGTAATACATTTATTTTTATTTTTATATACATATATATATAAATACACATACACATACAGATACATACACACATACACACACACATACATACATACATACACATACAAATCCTTTTTAAAAATATATATATTCCCCTTTATTAATTTGCAACCCCGCCACCCTTTCCCCACTTGGAGTAAACTTGTGAACAACAACGCCTAGGCCTCTACTTCCAGCCCATACCCACTATCTACATTTTATGGACACAGTCAATTTGACAGTAATTACATTTTGTTTGTTCTTTCTCCTGAACTTCTTCTACTCTCAACCTCTCCGATCATTTTCATGATGTCCATCCGGTTTGCTTCTATATGCCATATCTTTCTAACTGTGCTCCTTCACAAAAGCTCCCAACCTACAACCCAAAGGTATTATCTTAGTGATTTTCAGAGATTGTCAGAATATGAAAGTCATCTGTTACTAGCAAATTATTGATTTCATGAACCTTGTTTCTTAAGATACATATGTTAATGTGGGCTATATTTAACACTTTTCTGGGATGCTTGATTGTTTTCATTGCTTTACTGGGAAGCTTAGCAGAAGTAGACATGCTCATGTTATTTACGTTAGTGCAGGGTGAGCTGCACACAGTGGACTTCCTACTAGGGCACACCACCTCAGTGCTAACAGTTTAACTCTGGTTCATAGGCACATTATTACAGCATACAATAGCTATAGGATCAGCAGAGGCATTCAGGGCAGTTAGAGGGACATAAATTAGGTAGTTTACATTGTGTCTTCCAATGCCCCTGGGATAATGTACATTTGCTGAAGCATTATGTCAACTCAGCAAAACAATGGTATGGAATAACTGAGCTGTGCTTGGGTCATTGATAAGTCATTGTCTCAACGCAGCCTTTTAATGCTGTAAAAGGATCCAGGAACCCAAATGATATGGGTGGATCCCATCCTCCTCATAATACAAGCTTTGTTTCCAGAAGGTATCAAAATTGTCAGTAAATGTTACACCCACAGAGCTGCAATTGTCTCATAGCCAGTTATGGCAGGCTAAACATCTGCTGAAACGTTCAATGCCACGATTTAGGGAGGGCACAGGGCCAGATATTATGGGGCATTTATTGGTGTCAAGCAGAGACCCAATCAGTTCTTTAAAATCCATCTTCAGCTGTTCTGAGCTGCCCTTCAACATGTCATTGAATCCCACATTAACAATGAGAGACTCAATTTACTGATGCAGGTTTAGAATGTTTAGGAGCAGTTTATTGATGTCCTGTACTCATGCTCCTGGACAACGTTTTTGCTCCTGGGACTGAGACATTTCTCACCATTGAACTGCCCAATACAATGGCCGGAGAAGGGGATGGAGAAATCCGCCCATTCCTACCCCTCACACAATTAGTTGAACATTTCACGGTCCCACGAAAAGCAGGATAGCATATGCCCGCTGCTCACAACGATAGGTCCAGACCTCCCACAGCAGGCAGTGCCCCGTCAGATCTAGAGAGAAGGAAAGGAGCCGAACTCAGCAACGTAGCCGCTGCTGGAGTCAGCATAGTTGGAGTCAGCACAGCCGTTGCAGACACAGGCAATCCTAGCGATGAAGGCGCAGGTAGGTCAGGTACCAGTGCGGCGAAGCTATTCCTTATGTAAATCCGCGCCGAACCTCTCGCAGACACTCCAGTCTGCTTAGCAGCATGCCGCTGCCTTCGGTTTCCATGACTTGTGACATGGGACCAGCGCTGATTGGAACAATCCTGTTGCTGTTCTCCATCTACTCCACTACAAGATGGAGGAGGAGAAGCAGATGGAGACGACTTCCTCTGCAGGCATGTTTCAGGTAGCACAGGCCATTTGGATAGGGACAGATGACAAGGCGTGGATACATCCATCAGGCCCGAGCGGCGTCCAGCCACAGGATTTCAGAACAAGAAAGTTCCAATTTGCGTTTTCCCCATAAGTTTCCGCAGAATTGAAATTTGCTTGCTAAGGATAGCCACCTGATAACTGTAATCCTCCGTAAGCAAACAATTGCCGCATTGGAACTCCGGATTGTCAATATCCCGGAAAAGAGTGTAATAAACACAGCTTCTACAGCACTGGAAATGTTTGTTAGCAATTCAAGGCGAAGATGGCTCCATTGCAATCTAGCTAGCTAGCTGGGTAGTTGGTAGCAGGTGTTCACAAAACACTTATTAACAATTAATATTAGCAGCACAGATGCGCAGTGCAGTTCTGTTCAGCAGCGCCACACCCGGCACACAGCCTACATCAACTGGTGAGATGTTGGGGAGCAAGCAATGAGTATGGGCAGACAGGCAGACATCTCCTCTCCGGCTACACATCGCGCAGGCAACTCTCTTGCTTTCCCGGAGCTAACCAGTCACTACCAGCCTTCTAGTTAGCTACCCTTTGCCTGGTTAAGAAACCAGGCAAAGGGTTCAAAGTCATTAGCCCCCGTTCTACTTTTGGACATCAATGTGGCTGCAGTGTCTGTGGAATGTTGATAACAATGGCAATGACGCGACCGAGTGACGGAGTGACCCATAATACCTTGCCAATACTTTGCAGCACCATCTTGTGATTGTGCTACTCTCTCCCTCTCTCTGCGCTTGTGTGTGTCTGTTTGTTTTGTATGTACTGTGCAATATCTATGTAGGCTGAATTAGGAATTTACATGGCCAGCTAATTTTTACACAGTACATTCTTATATATGTTTATCATATTTCTGTTGTTGGGAAGAGAAAATATTTTGGTCGGGAAAAAACAACATTTCTGTTGACCAAAGCCATCAGCTATGTTGCCAGCCAGGAAACTGAAACTCACACTAACACTGCTGCAAACCTCTCCTAGCATGCTAGCTTGATACAAACACATGCTACAAACTTTCTCAACAAATGCACAACCACAAAACCGAACCACACCGGTTCACAACCACCCGTACGACAACCACAAATGCTAACAGGTGTTAACATTTATCCCGGGCGAGCCCCCATGTTTTACGAAACCCATAACTAGCCTATGGATATTGTTGCACTCGCTTTGTCTAGGCCTAATTACATGGTGTGTAACCTCAGTGAATGTGTGCATTTATGTGAGAAACCGTGTTGGATGCACATGTTCCCAGGAGACAGTAACTTACTGAGTTCAGGGCCAGCTCCGTCTTGACCTCTTGGTCGGCCAGTTCAAGCGGATTATTATTTGCACAGATGGTGATGAAACATAAATACTGTATGTACAAAAAGGAAAAATACCAAAGGCATGCCAAAAACTAAAGACTAAAAAAACACACAAAAGGCCTCATGGCCACCAACAACAAAAAAGCACAGCCTCACGGCTTGCAAGTTGGGACACTGACTGACCTTAATTGGATGTAGCTGATGTGCTTACCAAGCCTAAACTCACCACCTAGACCCAGTTGCTGCCACCTGGGGATGGAGTATGGAAGTGTATTCTGAATAGTGTGTTTGTCTATGTCCTAACACTAACCTTCACCCCATATCATAACATGAATGACCAGTTGAAAAATGGCCCAGACGGCGATTACCATATGGTGTGCTGCACAAGTTTTTCTATTTCAAATGGTCCCACCCATATTGATCAGGCCACACCTCGCCATACCCACCAAACGAGAGCAAACGTACCTCAAAAGCTGTTGAAGAACAACGTTTTGGGGAAACGTTGAAGCAAACTGAATGAACTGGTGTCTCCACAGTAGCCAAATCCCCTGCAGAAATAAATAGCTGTGTGCCTTAATCATACTGAGCTTGTGGTGTAATTACAGAGAGCAAAGAAGGATTGACCTGAGAAAAAGTTCATTGACTTTTATAGGCTTTCCTACATGTGGTTTGGGAACATTGTGCAAAAATGATAGTAAATTGGCAAAAGGTGCCACCAACCTCCTGTGACGCACGCACAGCCTCTGTTCACAGGCAGCCTAGCTCTGGTCCATGTGCATGTGTCGCATGGGCATGCAGCTCGTACTGCAGATCCGACGCATGCACATGGACCAGAGCTTGTCTGGTGGTAAACAAAGTGCTCAAAGTTGTTTATTTTGTATTTTGGATAAATTATAATATACTGTTTACGTGCCATACAGAGAAAAGTTTGCCAGCACTGTAGCAACATCTTTACTTTGGTTAGTAAAGAGGGAAAAATTCCTCTATTAGGCTAATCAAATAACGTAATTGCTATTTGTGAATGGCAAGTAGCCAGTAGGTTATACTGCACAGGTGCGACCCTATTGAAAACAGCTTCTGATAGACCCAGCTAGAAGTTTGCTGAACTTGACAGTCAGAGTCGACTAGTCCTCCATTTGCCTGACTGGTCTGGTGTCCCCACCTGTTTAAGACAGTTGTGTGAAGTATGTACGGAAGTGATGCAATACAGTGCATTCGGAAAGTATTCAGACCCCTTGACTTTTTCTACATTTTGTTAAGTTACAGCCTTATTCTAATATTGATTAAATTGTTTTTTTCCTTCTCATCAATCTACACACAGTACCCCATAATGACAAAGCAAAAACAGTTTTTTTGAAGTGTTTGAAATTTTATAAAAAAATAAATAACTGAAATAATACATTTACATAAGTATTCAGACACTTTACTCAGTATTTTGTTGAATCACCTTTGGCAGCGATTACAGCCTCGAGTCTTCTTGGGTATGACGCTACAAGCTTGGCAAACCTGTATTTGGGGAGTTTCTCCCATTCTTCTCTGCAGATCCTCTCAAGCTCTGTCAGGTTGGATGGGGAGTATCGCTGCACAGCTCTTTTAAGGTCTCTTCAGAGATGTTAGATCGGGTTCAAGTCCGGGCTCTGGCTGGGCCACTCAAGGACATTCAGAGACTCGTCCCAAAGCCACTCCTGCGTTGTCCTGGCTATGTGCTTAGGGTTGTTGTCCTGTTGGAAGGTGAACCTTCAACCCAGTCTGAGGTACTGAGCGCTCTGGAGCAGGTTTTCATCAAGGATCTCTCTGTACTTTGCTCCTTTCATCTTTCCCTCGATCCTGACTAGTCTCCCAGTACCTGCCGCTGAAAAACATCCCCAAAGCATGATACTGCCACCACCATGCTTCACCGTAGGGATGGTGCCAGGTTTCCTCCAGACGTGGCGCTTGGCATTCAGGCAAAGAGTTCAATCAGGGTTTCATCAGACCAGAGAATCTTGTTTCTCATGGTCTAAGAGTCCTTTTAGGTGCCTTTGGCAAACTCCAAGCGGGCTGTCATGTGCCTTTTACTTAGGAGTGGCCTCCATCTGGCCACTCTACCATAAAGGCCTGATTGGGGGAGTGCTGCAGAGATGGTTGTCCTTCTGTAAGGTTCTCCCATCTCCACAGAGGAAACTCTGGAGCTCTGTCAGCGTGACCATCGGGTTCTTGGTCACCTCCCTGATTGCTTAGTTTGGCCGGGCGGCCAGCTCTAGGAAGAGTCTTGGTGGTTCCAAACATCTTCCAGTTAATAATGATGGAGCCCACTGTGTTCTTGGGGACCTTAAATGCTGCAGACATTTGTTGGTACCCTTCCCCAGATCTGTGCCTTGACACAATCCTGTCTCGTAGCTCTACGGACAATTCCTTCAACCTCATGGCTTGGTTTTTGCTCTGACATGCACTATCAACTGTGGGACCTTATATAGACATGTGTGTGCCTTTCTAAATCATTTCCAATCAATTGAATTTACCACAGGTGGAATCAAGTTGAAGAAACATCTCAAGGATAATCAGTGGAAACAGGATGCAGCAGAGCTCAATTTCCAGTCTCATAGCAAAGGGTCTGAATACTTTCCGAATACACTCTATGTTACAAAGTAATGTGCAGTAATGTGAGATGCTGTGAATTGAGCCCATGACTGTTATGCTCTCCAGTGTTTAATCTATCCTCTCCGATGAGACCGCTTCCTGACTGGGTAATTTGCTATCTCCATTATACACTGTAAATGGTCTCTATAGTGCAGGTTACCCATGTACAACATCTGGAATATGGTGTGTGTGTTTATGTCTTGACTGACACTGACAGCCCACAGTCCAGGGAGGATTGGGTTTTACAGGGCCAGAGTGTGCGGAAACACAGTAACTGTAACTGAGTCAATCAGGGACCCACGAAAATGTAGAAATGGCAGACACAGCTGACATGTTTTACAATGTGTGTGTGTGTGTGAGGGGTTGCTAAGTGACAGGCCACAGGGGATGGCAAACTATAAAGGTAATTTCCTCTGCAGAGCCAAACACAAACCCTGTGCACAACCTTGACATGCCATTGGTGGAGCACTCAGCTTATCATACAGTAGATTAATTTGGAAGCCGTAATAACTTTGGTTTGTTATCATTTCATTAAAGATCAGTGATGTTTGCTATTTGTCGTCACAAGCTCTGAGCCAGAGAGTAATTAAGGCAAGCAAAGATGCAACTGGACGTGTTCCCAACTTCTCTATGGTATACTGTATCTTTTAAGTGAGGGGAGGAATTACATGGTATTTCAATTAAAGAGGCAGTCCACTTCTGTGGGATGGGTCATCCTTCCTCTGGTGTTAAAATGGATTTGATTGGAGAAAACTGAGGATGGATCAACAACATTGTAGTTCCTCCACAACACTAACCTAATTGACAGAGGGAAAAGAAGGAAGACTGTACAGAAAAAAAAATATTCCGAAACATGCCTTAGAAAGATAAGGATCCATTGTCATGTGGCTCCTTACGCCCAGTATCACTCTTGAATGTAGATTGCAAAATACTTTCTAAGGTATTGGCTTTTCACATACAGTATAAACAGTAATACAAAAGTTGATTCACTCAGATAATACTGGGTTTACATAGAACATGATGTCTTCAGACAATCTCCAACGTTTTTTGTCAATATAGTCCATCATACCAAGAACTTGAACGCTCCAAAAGTGGCAGTATCAATAGATGCTGAAAAACATTCGATAGGGTGGAATGGGCATATTTGGAGTCTGTCTTAAAAAAGTTGGGTTTTGGTCCAGTATTTAATTCCTGGATTGAGTTATTGTACAAATCCCCCAAAGCATCTATACGAACAAATGGACAGATCTCGGAATCATTTAAGTTATCAAGAGGGACAAGACAGGGATGCCCTTTCTCTAGTTATTTATTTTCTTTAGCCACATAACCTCTAGCATCAATAATAAAAACTAATGTCTTTGTGATATGATTGTATGCAGATGTCATTTTACTTTATTTATCTGAACCAAAACAGTCATTTATTTTACTACTGTTGGACACATATGGTGGGGTATCAGGATTGAAAGTGAATTGGGAGAAAATAAAAAATGGGGATTATTTCAGTTATGACTTCTCAAGTTTAGAAAGTACATTTAAGTGGAAATGGACAAAGACACATGAAATACCTGTGTGTACTGATACCATGCAATCTTGAGGAGGCATATGAAATCAATTATACTGAACAAAAATATAAACGCAACATGTAAAGTGTTTGTCCCATGTTTCATTAGCTGAAATAAAAGATCCCAGAAATGTTCCATACCCACAAAAGCGTATTTCTCTCCAATGTTGTGCACAAATTTGTTTACATCCCTGTTCGTGAGCATTTCTCCTTTGCCAAGATAATCCATTCGCCTGACAGGTGTGGCATATCTGTCACGCCCTGGCTCTGGGACTCTGTTATGTTGAGCCAGGGTGTGTGGTTTCTATGTGTTTTGGGTGCTAGGGTGATTATCTAGTTCATTTGTTTCTATGTTGGCCGGTGTGGTTCTCAATCAGAGGCAACGTGTATCAGCTGTTGCTTGTTGTCTCTGATTGGGTACCATACTTAGGCAGCCTGTTTTCCACAGTGTGTTGTGGGATCTTTTTCCGTGTTTGGTTAGTGTATTTTGCCAAGGACGTCACGTATCGTTTTGTTGTTTGTTCGTGTGCTCATTAAAAATAAAAGTATGTTCGCATTCCACGCTGCGCCTTGGTCCTCTCTGTTCGACAATCGTGACAATATCAAGAGGCTGATTAAACAGCATGCTCATTACACAGGTGTGCTGGGGACAATAACATATGAACATCCTTTTCTGACTCAAATAAGATTCACTCAAGGTTGCTCTGATGTCCAAAAGATTTCAATTTGAAATTTTGTGATATGTAACTTTTAAATTGCCTGTATTTGAAAATATTGACATTGGTCAGTCCAAAATTACTTTTTAATTCTGTCATGGAAATAAATGTATTTTGCTGATACCAAGTCATTTACGGTTTCTATGCCTTTAGTTTTCCATGTGGACCAATTTATCGGTGAATTCTGAAAAGCTATCCAAGGATTATTCCATTAGGTTATGTTTTTTGGGAGTGGTACTGGTTCTTATAGAATACGCTTCATTTTCTACCATATTGTTATAGTGTTCTTCACTATGAAGTTGTTAATGTTCTTAGCTTTATCCTTTGAAAATAGACACGTAAAAAGATTCTGGGGATGAGCATGTGCATCTTCAATATGTACCCATTGCTCCTCTTCAGTGAATTTAACTACAGTATATGTCGTAAGTAAAACTCCTTGGATAGCGAGTTTATACAATTCCAAGTCTAGAAGGTTAAAACCACCCTCAGACTAAGGGAGATGTAAAACTTTCCTTTTTTTTCTATGAATTTTATTTGCCCATATAAAGTCTGTTATGACCGAGTATATTTTTTAAAAGAATGTCTTCGGTTGGGTAATTGGTATTACCGAAGATAAATACAAAAATGTTGGCAGCCATGCCATTCTAAAGAGGTTTATTATTCCTGTAAGATTTATGGGAATATCATTCAATTTAATTAGATCTGCTTTCATATTGTTGAGTAATTGCATAAAGTTATCTTTATATATTTGTTGTTTGTTGTCACTTATTAAGCATCCTAAGTATTTATTAGTTTTTATGGTCCACTTAAAGGATTGTTGTAGTTATTATTTTTCTTTTTCCTATTGCCATTATTTCATTTTTTCCCACGCTAATTATATATCCTGAGATTTTTTAGTATTCTGAAAATATTTTAAGCAAAGGGTGCATTGAGTTTTAGAGTATTGGTCAGGTATATCAAGAGATTGTCTGCAAATAAGTTTAGTGTATATTCATGTTTACCAATACTGATACCTGTTAAGTTTTTAGCGATAATTTTTTGTCTGCTGATAATTGCTTCCGAGTTGAGTTGAGTCTAAGAAGGCTATAGGATCCATCCAACTATTGTTTAATTCTGATTTATATACATTTTCACAGAAGCTTTTAAAATTGTAATTAATTGTGTTGTTGTTTCTAATTAACTTTTTTGTATCTATCTTTTAAAATTATAACTGGTTTTGCATGAATTCATTTTGTGAGAGCTGCGAGATATTTATCAGGTTTATTTGCCATTAAGTAGTATGCTTTATTTAAGTTTAGCCTGTAGTTGTAGGCTCTCTTCAAAAAGTAAAAGATCGTATTCCTGCTTAAATTCATAAATTGTATTTTGTTCTTTACATTGTAAAGATTTTTTTATGGGATTTTTCTAAGATAGTGATTTATTTTTATTTAATTTCAATTTCTAACTGATTTAACTTTTGCAGAGTATGAGATCTCCCTAATGTACGGATTAAATGCATCCCAAATTATATCGAAGGTCGGCTTTTCTCACCTCCAGTGTTTAATGACAACACCGTTATGTCCTGGTTCCAAAGTGGAATCATGTATTTTGAACATGTGTACTATGAAGGATCTTTACTGTCATTCAATCAATTACAAGAATGATGTGGTCGATTGTTTAAGTTCTTACAACTCAGATACCTTATTCAAGTCGCTTCAACAGAAACTGGATGAACGTAAGGCATCTAGCAGAAAAAAAATGCAGAAAAAAGCTGTTGATTGACAAGTTATATCAAGGGTTGATTGAAACACTATCTGATGGTTCAGAACCTGTAAGGAAAAATTGGGAAACAGATCAAAGGAAGAAATTGGTCACAGAAACTGTTCATTCAAAGTTTTGTTAGACTTCAGTGCGGCTTTTGAAATTATCTATCATAGTCTGCTGCTGGAAAAACGTATGTGTTATGGCTTTACACCACCTGCTATATTGTGGATACAGTGTTACCTGTCTAACAGAACACAGAGGGTGTTCTTTAATGGAAGCCTCTCCAACCTAATCCAGGTAGAATCAGAAATTCCCCAGGGCAGCTGTCTAGGCCCATTACTTTTTTCAATCTTTACTAATGACATACCACTGGCATTGAGTAAAGCCAGAGTGTCTATGTATGCAGATGACTCAACACTATACATGTCAGCTACTACAGCAACTGAAATAACTGCAACACTTAACAAAGAGTTGCAGTTAGTTTTGGAATGGGTAGCAAGGAATAAGTTAGTCCTAAATATTTCCAAAACTAAAAGCATTGTATTTGGGACAAATTATTCACTAAACCATAAACCTCAACTAAATCTTGTAATAAATAAGGTGGAAATTTAGCAAGTTGAGGTGACTAAACTGCTTGGAGTAACCCAGGATTGTAAAATGTCATGGTCAAAACATATTGATACATCAGCAGCTAAAATGGGGAGAAGTATGTCCATAATAAAGCCCTGCTCTACCTTCTTAACAGCACTATCAACAAGGCAGGTCTTACAGGCCCTAGTTTTGTCACACCTGGACTACTCAGTTGTGTGGTCAAGTGCCACAAAAAAGGACTTAGGAAAATTGCAATTGGCTCAGAACAGGGCAGCACGGCTGGCCCTTGGATGTACACAGAGAGCTAATATTAATAATATGCATGTCAATCTCTCCTGGCTCAATGTGGAGAAGAGATTGACTTCATCACTACTTGTATTTATGAGAGGTATTTGCATGTTGAATACACCGAGCTGTCTGTTTGAACTACTGGCGCTCAGTTCGGACACCCATGCATACCCCTCAGGACATGCCACCAGAGGTCTCTTCACAGTCCCCAACTCCAGAACAGACTATGGGAGGTGCACAGTACTACATAGAGCCATGACTACATGGAACTCTATGCCACATCAAGTAACTGATGCAAGTAAAAAACAGATTTTTTTTAAAACAGCGGGGACTGTGAAGCAACACAAACATAGGCACAGACACATGCATACACACACACACTATAACATACGCACTATACACACACACACACACATGGATATTGTACTGTAGATATGGGGTAGTGTTGGAGTAGAGGCCTGAGGGCACACGGTGTGTTGTGAAATCTGTGTATGTATTGTAATGTTTTTAAAATTGTATGAACTACCTTAATTTTGTTGGACCCCAGGAAGAGTAGCTGCTGCATTGGCAGCAGCTAATGGGGATCCATAATAAATACAAATACCTGCTCCTACAACCTAAGACATAAACTACTACAATTTAAGATAATTCATAGGACTAACTACATTCCTGCCAGAATGCATGTAATTCAGACCACTTGACGTTTTCCTCATTTTGTTAAATTAAAGCCTTATTCTAAAAATGATTAAATAAAAACATGTCCTCATCAATCTACACACAATACCCCATAATGACAAAGCGAAAACAGGTTTTTAGAAATGTTTGCTATGAGACTCAAAATTCAGCTCAGGTGCATACTGTTTCCATTGATCATCGGTGAGATGTTTCTATACCTTGATTGGAGTCCACCGGTGGTATATTTAATTGTTTGGACATAATTTGGAAAGGCACACACCTGTCTATATAAAGTCCCACAGTTGACAGTGCATGTCAGAGCAAAAACCAAGCCATGAGGTCGAAGGAATTGTCCATAGAGCTCCGAGATAGGATTGTGTCGAGGCACAGATCTGGGGAAGGGTACCAAAATATGGCTGCAGAATTGAAGGTCCCCAAGACCACAGTGGCCCCCATCATTCATAAATGGAAGAAGTTTGGAACCACCAAGACTCTTCCTAGAGCTGGCCGCCTGGCCAAACCGAACAATCGGGGAAGAAGGGCTTTGGTCTGTGGAGATGGGAGAACCTTCCAGAAGGACAACCATCTCTGCAGCGCTCTACCAATCAGGCCTTTATGGTAGGGTGGCCAGATGGAAGCCACTCCTCAGAAAAAGGCAAATGACAGCCCGTTTGGAGTTGCCAAAAGGCACCTAAAGGACTCTGACCATGAGAAACAAGATTCTCTGGTCTGATGAAACCAAGATTGAACTCTTTGTCCTGAATGCCAAGCGTCACGTCAGGAGGAAACCTAGCACCATCCCTACGATGAAGCATGGTGGTGGCAGCATCATGCTGTGGGGATGTTTTTAAGTGGCAGGGACTGGGAGACTAGTCAGAATAGAGGGAAAGCTGAACGGAGCAAAGTACAGAGAGATCCTTGATGAAAACCTGCTCCAGAGGGCTCAGGACCTCAGACTGGGGTGAAGGTTCACCTTCCAACAAGACAACGACCCTAAGCACACAGCCAAGACAACGCAGGCGTGGCTTCGAGATAAGTCTCTGAATGTCCTTGAGTGGCCCAGCCAGAGCCCGGACTTGAACCCGATCAAACATCTCTGGAGAGACCTGAAAATAGCTGTGCATCGACGCTCCCCATAAAACCTGACAGACCTTGGGAGGATCTGCAGAGAAGAATGGGACAAACTCCCCAAATACAGGTGTGCCAAGCTTGTAGCGTCATACCCAAGAAGACTCAAGGCTGTAATCGCTGCCAAAGTCCTACTGCTCCACAGCTATTCTCTCTGATTTGCTGAAGTACAAAATACTCTGCTTCCCTCATCAGTGGCTCCATCTCTGTGAAGTGCCAGAGACACACTTCGGTCCATCAGGCAAGCTGCTGCAGGGGTTGGATCGAAGTTGGCTGCCAGAGGATTCAGTATGCATGTGAAGCGCTCACGCAGTGACTTCAGGGGGACCTGTGCCAACTGTTCGGCAACAGTAGTTGATTGCAAGTGTGCCCCAAGGTGGAGAAGGCACGGCACCACATCAGACAGCAACTGGCTGTCAGTTTAAAGTTGATCAGTGTGGATTGCGAACGGCTCCAGCAACTTCACAAGCTGTTGTAGCTTGGCCCATGCTCACCTTCGGATTTCTTCCCTGTTAGCTAGTGATAGCTAGTGATAGTGATGCACCAGCTAGGCCTATTTGAAACATCGGCATTTACCCCCCATATTCAGAAGCTCGAAAACCGCATTCAAAAATAAGCTTGAAAACACCATTTAAATTTTGCCCAAAGGTTTGAAGATAAAACTAAACTAAACAATTTGTAATGGTTTTTATTTTATTTAAGTCAAAGATTATAGTTGAAGTTTTTCAAATGTTTTTAGTTTGTATTTTTATTTCATTTGACTAAGTCATTTTTTCAATTTTTGTTTTTATTTTTGTTTCAGTTTTTGTTTACTATAATAACCTTGTTCCCAGGAAAAGGTTCCCCCTAGTGAGGGAGTTGATTCTTGTATGTTTCTAGCTGAGACCTTCTGGGCAGAGATACAGTATATGATGTAGTGTGCATGTTGAGGATTAAGTTGATTCAGGTGTCAATTTAGGGGGGAGGTTCTTTGTTCGGTTGAGTGACACTGAGCAAATAGGTTCTGTTGATGTTTTGATAACGGATTTTGCTCCCCCAAGTGATACGTTAGATTCAGAGGTGGTCAGTGATTCTTTGGTTCCTTTAGCTGACACATTCTTTGCCACAGTAGAGGAGGTTGTGGTTACTCAGCAGGCTGACCGTGAAGTTGTTTGGGTGTCAGGTTTTGATTTAGCTGAGATATTTCTCATTGAGCTATGGGAGGGAGGAGATTCTTCCCAGTCATGCTGAGAAGTTAGTGAGGAGCCGCTGGAAGACCTGGTCTGGGTTTTAGCTCAGTTGGTAGAGCATGGCGTTTGCATCGCCAGGGTTGTGGGTTCGATAAAATAATGTATGCGCTAACTGTAAGTCGCTCTGGATAAGAGCGTCTGCTAAATGACGTAAAATGTAAATGTAAAATGTTTTGCGGGGTGACACGGCTGTGTCTTGTGATAAGAATCAGGAGCTTAAAGAAGTGAGGTTGGTGGAGAAGACAGATCCACCAGATGCAACACTGGTTTCCATATATTTGATGCCATTCCATTCGCACCGTTCCAGACATTATTATGAGCCGTCCTCCACTCAGCAGCCTCCACTGTTGTATGCAAGACTTAATTCCCATCCTTGCCCTTTTGGACTCCAATGAATCTCCCTTTTGATTAGCTGAGGGGAATTGATCAAAGCGTGAAACTCTAAAAACAATCTAAAATCTATTGATTCTTGACTGCGATATAGTTTTGGGAAACCTTGAACACTCAATTTAATTATCCTCCAAAAATAACTTTACAAATACTGTCACGATCGTCGGGAACAGAGGAGGACCAAGGCGCAGCGTTGAAAGCAAACATACTCTTTATTGTGATCTCACGAACAAAAACAACAAACGATAACGTGACGTCTACGGTTTAACACAAACCACACTGGAACAAGATCCCACAACTACTGTGGGAAAACAGCCTGTATAAATATGGTTCCCAATCAGAGACAACCAGCAACAGCTGACACTCGTTGCCTCTGATTGGGAACCACTCTGGCCAACCTAGAAATACAACTAATAGAAACAAATGAAACTCACACCCTGGCTCAACATACAAGTGTCCCCAGAGCCAGGGCGTGACAAATACAAAATATCCACTTTCTGTTAGCTGTATTAACACAGATTTGCAAAGAGGTTTTTTTGTGGAACACAACGTCGAGCCAATGTTTTTTTTCGGGGGTTCCCTTCCGTGTTTCTGTTAGCTCAGGAAGTGTTGTAGTTCAGCAGGTAAAATGTGCAACGCAAAACACCCCCATGGGAATCTGTGTTAAAACGGCGCACAGTAAGTGTATCTTCTGTATTTGTCCAATTATTTTGGGAGATATAAAAGTAGAGTTTCTGAGGTTTCCAAAACCATATTGCACACAATGATTATTAACGGTTAGACAGAGTGTCGGGACTGTTGTACACATTGACCGTGCTGTGGTCAATGGTTCGAATGAGAACCCAATGGCTGAATGGCCCCTTTGGTTCTCTAGAACTATTCCCATCCCAGCTCACACTACCCTTATCCAGCCATCAAGATGAGAGGTGAGCTTCTTAAGCACTCTTTGGCACACTCCTAGTCCCAATAAATGAAACTCCTAATCTACTGGTTTATAGAGACAAAGGCTCAAAGGGAACTGAATCCCTACCGCATTGAACAATATTCATGCTGATGCGCGGGTGTCCAGATGTCACAGGCCTGTCCAGATGCATTTTGGCCATTTGGTTATGAGTTTTGGTGGATTTCAGGAAATGAACAGTAGCAAGGAGGGTTTGTGATATTCCCACCTGGGCTTCAAAATAGTGCCCAATGAATGGGGTGACATAACGTGCTGCCCCTCCTTATGTGACACATTACAGCTGTCTATCATATTATACCCTCTTACATGATGCAAACATATTAGTGGGATTTTCCAGCACGATGCCGTCTTCTGTCAGTTGACTAGTGGGGTTTATGTGGACTACTATGTTTCTCTCTTCGGCTATACAATTACACTATACATTAGCTATTCAGTATCTGTGAATTGTGTTCATACAATAACTATTTATTTTTCAATGAACATTACAATTCTTATTTGATATTGGAGTGGCATATTTTACGAAACTTGGGTTGGTCCCCCCCAGGCTTCTCTGACTCATAGGCATTTCATCAGTTAGTGATTATGGAAGCTATAAGACATGTCTTTTGAAAGTATGGAAACCGACAAGGAACAAACCACAAACCACAGAAATTAATTGATGATCATTTTACTGCTGTGCATGGGAGCGCTTCAAATTCACATTGCTGGTCTCTCCACAGCAAGGAAAGCTCTTCCTATGTTGTGCTAATTAACACATTAGAGTTTTACCAGCATAAAGAACTCATAATTTGACCCGAGCTAGTCTATCACTTTTTCTTACAAAATGCTTTCTCTCTCTATTTGTTTCTCTCACGATCTGTGTCTCTGCCTTTCTCTTGCTATCTCACTCCATGAATCCAAAACATCTTTCTGAGTATCTTTCTTTCTCCTGAGAGCTGATCCTTCTTTCCTCAGAACTGCTCTGGAGAGGTTGAGAGGGAGGAAGATAAAAAGTGGTAAAATAATTATCTGAGTTGATTTGTCTTTGTTTTTACGAGGGGGATGGGCGAAGCCAGGTTTTCAGAATGTGGCATTGAACTTGGTTTTTGAGCAGCGTGTTGAGAGCTGTTTATGTGTCCCGGGACAATCCACCTGTAGAGGCCATACTGTAGTGGGCCACATCCCTTTGCTCCAGTTGGGGCCTGAAGACTCAGAAGAGCCCTGAAGGCAGGGTGTGAATTACAGAGGAGCCAATGGGGGCTCAGCTCCCCTTAATGAGACATTAGCTCCCCTAAATGCAACAAAACTCAAACTCTAAATAATGCTAATTTAACCAATCTCCTATTTGTTTAAAATGCAGCGGTAAATGTTTTACAGAGGTAAATAATAAAATAAAAGCTTTCAAATGAAACGAACATTCGTCATTGTTTAAACCATTTATTTATACGTGGCTGCACAAACTGTCTTTCTGTCCACGAATGGTAATGTGTGCTGTCCACTCAGTAGTGCTTAATTTTGGCCTCAGCTGAGCTCCTTTTAAATGCATAGATTTTCCTTTACACTTCCACATTTTTCACCATTTGCTTGCCATGACTTCTTGATAAAAATAGCCTTTTTTTCCAATGCATTAGATTTATCCGTTGATTTATCATTGTTTGCGTTTGTCAGTCAGCTGTATAGAGCGCTCATTGCTTTGTTTTTCAGGTGCGTACGTGTATTGGTGTTCTCCGTGCCGTCCAGAAGAAGTAGACCATTTATTTAGTCTAGTCTAGTGTTACAGGAGGGGGTCGCAGTTCCGGAGCGACCCACTAGGTGTCATCCTCCGACAACCTTAGACACCTCCTCACTCACAGTCGGGACTAATCATCATCCTATTGGTGTAACCTGTGTCTGTCGGTTCACCTGCGTATTTATGCCCTCACTTCCCTGTGTTACCTTGCTCCGTTTTTTCTGCTAGTTTCTCTATGCCCAGCAGTACTACTCAGTGTCTGATTGGAGATCTATGTACAGTTACTTGAGAAGTGTCCTCCCTGTTTTGTTATTTGTTTCAGTCTTAGGTAGTATTTCGTATTTTGGCTGTCAGCCGGTTTTTGGAGACTTATTTGCTCCGTCTTTCTTTTATTGTGATAAGTCCGTTATTTTGTATTTTGGCTTCGGGACAACCAGTAAAGATCATTGTTTCACCATCTCTGCCTACTGCCTACTGTATATCCTGCACCGCACCTGGGTCACATCTCACCCCAACCCTTACAGAAAACTGAGCCAATATGGACCCAGCGGAGGCAGCACAGTATCGGAGCGCTTTGGCAACACAGGGAGCTATGCTGAACCAACACCACCGCAGCCTGCAGCAGATCCCCGAGAACCTCTGCCAGCTGACCGATCGCTGTGCAGAGCCGGGTGGACACCCGACCAGCCCCGACAGCTGGTGGAGCGGAAGCCGCCAGTCTCTCCTGCGACATTGCGGGAACCCTGCCTACCACCTCCGGAGAGGTATGATGTACGTCCAGAGGGCTGCAGGGAATTCCTCACCCAGAGTACCCTGGTATTCAGCCTACAACCCTCCTTCTTCCCGACAGAGCAAGGCCGGGTAGCTTACATCATCACTCTGTTGACGGGTCAGGCCCTTTTCTGGGCTACCGCGGAGTGGGAGAGCCAAACTCCGGCATGCTCCGACTCCTACCAATTCACCCAGGAACTACGCAAGGTAGTTCGACACCTCTCGGGTGGTGTCGGGGCACGAGCCCGGGAGGCAGCTCACAGCCTGTCGGCAGGGGGACCGTTCGGTGGCGGACTACTCCGTGGAGTTCTGGTCGGGCTCGAGAGGCAGGATGGGAGGAGGCCGCCCTGGTCGTCCTTTACGCCCAAGGGCTATCGGAGGGGATGAAGGACGAACTCTCCTTCAGGGAGCTGCCTGAGCGACTGGACGGCCTCGTCAAACTCTCGGTGCGGCCTCGTGAGAGGGCGAATGAGAGAGGGAGGGATGACACAACCATTTCACTGTACCGTTACACATTCTGTATCCTGTGCATGTGACAAATAAACTTTGATTTGATTTGATATAGTGTATGTTAACCAGAGACGGTAATGTGAAGAACAACATGACCTGCACCAAAGTCAAATTAGGATATAACATTAGGCCAACGAGACAGTGTCCAAGTTCTAAAATTCTCCGGTAGAATGCCCTGCTTTTATTTCATCACACTCACAACCGTAAGCTATTTTCTGTAATTAGCTCGCCATTAACTTATAAATAATGATCTTCTTGTGAGTTTATTTTCCTGTAATATTGAATACAAATTAGCTAAAGTTAAGATGTTGTCAGCTATGTGATATGGTCATTATTTGAACTGGCTAGCCAGCTAACTTAACGTTAGTTAGCTAGCTAACAAGCTAGAAACGAACTAAAACATTGTTTCGAAAGTTGTTTTTAGTTGCCTGGTTTGCTAGATTGACATATAGTAAGTTCATTTATAAAGGGATGGGTTTATTGGTGTTAAAATACACCAGTTATGCTATTTTGGACCACCAGGCTGCTGATGTCATGCAGTCTGTAGTTTTTGTGTTTATACTTTCTCATAACGACAACGACAAGTTTGATGTCAGACGACAATAGAATGTTCATTATGTCACTGCGACAACTGTATACAGATATGTCGATAGACGTAGTATAAACCAGCCTTTAGTCTTGAAATGTTTGGTTGTACAGACCGTACTCACTGTTTAGCACATGACCTCACATGTGAATCCTTAAAGAGATGGGTGGGGCTAAGGCTTCAGAGAGTGTGAACAATGCTGAATGGGTGTAGACAAAGAAACCTAGAAAATAAATAAATAACCTGGAAAATTGTTCCATCTTGTTTGCTTAATATTAAATTATTTATACTTTTACTTTTTTCTACCACTGACCACCACATGCCAGTTTTCTTAGCTGAAACTGCTTGCAGACTTTACTCAACTGTGACCTCACAAACAAAAACAGAGTAAAGAGTGATAACTCTCATGCTGTTTATGTGTTGTTGTTTTTTTCCTTTTGAAACAAATATCCAGATCTCCGGAGTCCAGATTATCCAAAAAAGGGTCCTGCAGAGATGGAGGAACAAACGGAAGGAGGGAGGGGAGAAGAGAATCCCACTCCAGGTTTGTGACATCATATTCCCCACTGCTTCCATCCAGACCAAACAGGGCTGTGCGTCTGGTTCTCATTTAAGATCCCCCCCCCCCCATCTTTCCCTTTTTTCCCCTCTTTGGAGAAAGTGGGAGGTGGAGGAAAAGAGGAGTAGCAGAGCTCCAGAAGCTTGTGAGTTTGTCTCGTCTCGACCTTAGTCAGAGACACAGCTCCTCTGCAGAGCGATCGGGAGGGTGTCAGTCCGTCTCTGAAGTGCTTAGTTTCATTGTGTGCCGTTGTTCCCAATAACCAAGGCTCCTCTGCAGTCTATCAGCTCCATCTCCACCTCGCTCATCTGCCTTCCTTCGGGAGGAGCTGGACAAGCCAGCTGCACAGAGGGGAAATAACAGGAGGATAATGACCTAAAGGCCTTTGTCATTTTGCAGAATTTGTTTTACCAAAGACTGTGGAATAAAGCTATTTCAGCTCAGGGTAAGTGTTAAACTCTCTTGGATTGTTTGAAATGGTACTTTTCCAAAGTGGTGAAAGTTGGAGTTGTTGTTTACTGGTGAGAGCAAGTTTTTGCTACTTTTTGCACATTGGAACAAGAACACTTGATAGGTTGTTTTTGTTTTATTTTCATTTCTTTGCACATTTTCAAGAGTTAAGTTTGACTTGTGTGTGCCTGAAACTGGCCATGGTAGGGCATCTCATTATAAATGTAAGCATGCAAGCACATCTTCCATAATCATAGTTTTCTTCTGACATGTTAACTTTAAGCTCATAAATATCAGACACCAAGTGTTTGAAGGCAGATTGATACCTATACTTAGAGGGCGAGTGGAGTGGAAGAGTTAGAGGTGAGACACAATTACAGTGGGGGAGGGAGGAGGGCTTTAGCGATGCAATGCTGCAGGACATGTGGAGAGCAGTACAAAGAGATGACAAGGGGTGTGTCTGTGCACTATCTTTAATGGATCAGAAAAAGCTGCACTTCTGCATCTAAAATACAATAACTCTGCATTCAGTGCTTGTTTAAAATTAGTTGTGGAAACTCCCTTAAATGCCAGCATCAAAGTGTGATCCAAGTGGAGATAATTTATCTGACCAGAGTTGTGAACATATAAGGTATTGCATTCCACAATGTGGTGCAGTCGCGCTCTCCTCCACAGACGTGTGGTGCACTCGACAGGTTTTTGTCTTAAGTCCGATGTAGCTTTCATTTAAGGCAGGGGTGTCAAACTCATTCTATGGAGGGCCTAGTGTCTGCAGGTTTTTGGTTTTTCCTTTCAATTAAGACCTAGACAACCAGGTGTGGGGAGTTCCTTACTCATTAGTGACCTTAATTCATCAATCAAGTACAAGGGAGGAGTGAAAACCTGTAGCCACTCGGCCCGCCGTGGAAAGAGTTTGACTTCTGTGATTTAAGGCTTAATTGAGGCCTTCTGTAAGCCAACCTTTTCTACAGGCACGTCAAAACAGCAGCACTGACTGAAAGGTGTGTTCTCCAAGAAGTTCATGTCAAAGTGTCCCAGAGTCACTAGTTCCTTAATTGCTTATTCTATTGTGCCATTTAATGTTTTATTTAGCATAAAATAAGTGGCCCCCAATAGCTGTTTGTCAAAATAAATATATTCCAGAGTGGTAGATCTGGCTCGACATTGACTTATGATAAGTGTGTCCCCACATTGGCGGTTGAGCACCACCAATCGGTGGTGGTTGAGTGTAGAGATGTTTTCAGCTCGGCCCCTGCTCCAAACCACACCCTCTAGAGCGAATGGGAGAGTGGAAAGTGTGACGAGAGAGCGTTTTCCACACCCCCGGCCAGATGGACTGGGGGAGTTTGGTCCTTCCATATGAAATCCAGTGTCAGGGAAAACCAGGTGTGCATCATTAATCTTTACCCTCACCCTCAAAAGTGAAGTCAATGAAGTTATTAATGAGTGTTTTTGTAAGTGCTCAATATTTTCCATTTCACTCCTGAAAATGTACTCCCATCACAGTTGTACTCCCACAGCCAGGCTTTTTGGGAAGCTCTTATCATGAGACAGTGGCAGAGCAGCATTAGGACAATTCTTAGTGAAGGAGTTTTTTTTTTTAAATCAGCCTAGCTAAGCTTTATTGCTTCTCTGTGCTCTACAGCAAAGTCTCCGTTTTTTCCACGCTGCAGCACATAGACATTTGGGGGGTTTTGGAGTCATTTTATGAGGCACATCTGAAAGAGTTGTCCCCAAGGTAATTTATTTTGGAATGAATATTTGCGTTAAGTTTCATGACTTCATGACTCACTACAACAGATGCCATTACTCATTCGAATGATGAATGTCTAGATGCATGTGTGACTAATTAGTTCAACGTATGATGAGTTGCTCTATAGATTGTTGTTCCAGGCTATGTGTGCCATTTTAAAATTGATGTAGTTCTGTCCTTGAGTTGTTCTTGTCTATGAATGTTCTGTATTATGTCATGTTTTGTGTGGACCCCAGGAAGAGTAGTTGCTGCTTTTGCAACAGCTAATGGGGATCCTAAAAAAATACCAAAATACTGATTAGATGATAAAAAGTATTCCAATTAAACAATAGGTAATGTGCTGTGCTTGTGTCTTGTAGAAAGGAGTTACATTGTAACATGTAATTCATAAAGCCTTGTCATCAAAGTCTTGAGAAACCATAGGCCTCGTATTCACAAAGAATCTCAAAGTAAGAGTGTTGATCTAGGATGCTCTCTAAAAGGCATAACTGGTTCTACATCAGCTCTCCAACTCTGAGACGTTTTGTGAATATGGGCCCAGATTTTGACAATATGCAAAGAACATTGACCTTTTTGGTGAATATCACCTACTTACAATTAAGCCAGCCTGAAGCATTAGGACACACATCTGCTAGGTATCAGAAAGACTAACTGTGTGAAACTCTACTGTCTGCCTGGCCGCCTGTCCTCTTTTAACCTTATCATTGATCCTATCATATTCTGCCAGACGGTGAGATGGGCCTTTTGGCCAGTGTGGCCCAATACGGCCCTACGATTGGTTCATTCAGAGGACAGACATCAGGGCTGCGTTCAGTACGTTCTGGAGCGTTCATTTGAACGCTAACGGTGCTGTACTGAATGACCAGTTGAAAAACGGGGAGGGGTTGAGTTGTGGGTTGGGAAATGCTGTCTGCGTTGCCACTGCCCTTTAAATACGTCACTCATTGCACCTAGCTACACCTCGCTACACCCACCAAACGGGTGTAAACATACCTCAGACTGTTTAAGAACATAAAATAACGTTTTGGGGAAACGTGTCATTCAGTGCAAACAGTTCCGCAACGTAGCTAATGCTAAAGCAAACTGAACGCACCTCAAGTGTTCTTAGTTGGCACAGTTGAGGGTAACGTTGAGAAATGGAATACACAGAAGACTTTTCATTGGGAAAATAGCAATATGAATTCTAGACCCTCAATTTCTACCTGAAACTTTTCATGTCTTAGTTTGCTGTTGTGCAAGCAGAGTACACCTCATGACTCATTGTAGCAGAGAGGCCTGATGAAAGACAGGACTCCCTCCTAGAGTTGTAGGTTCTATACAGTAAGATAATGTTTGGGGTGCTGCTGGTGTAGTGCTAATGTGTGAACCCCACGTCACATTGACCTTGCAGCATGATTTGTGGGTATGCTACGCACACTGAGATGTTTGCACACTGGAAGAGAGCGTGGGGTTTGTGTGTTTTAATGTCTTTGTTTATTGGAGTTTGGGCCTTGTATTTTTTCCCATAAGACAGTGTTGGATCTGTTTAGTGTCGGCCAACATGATATCATTGAAAAGCGTCAATCTGGTATGTTTTTGCAAATAGATATTATTCAACAAACATGAAGTTTATGTGAATACATTGCATTCAATGGGGGGAAGATTATTTCCACAATCTTGAAGCCTACAGATATGCATCACAGACATGACGTTTAAGTTAATACATTGCATTCAAATGGGGGGAAGATACGTATCACAATATATATGCCTAGAGATAACCCCATCAGAGACATGATGCCTAAGTGAATACATTGCATTCAATGAGATTTAATGCATTACTTTAGTATATATGCGTCAAGTAGTTCAGGGTTTCCCGAACACTTTCCTGGGGCACCCCCTGGGTGCAATTATTTTTTTTTGAGTTGGTTATTTGAATAATCTGTGGAGTGCTAGGGCAGAAACCAAAGCGTCCACCCAGGGGGGGCCCCAGGACAAAGTTTGGGAAACGCTGAAGGTAATTGCATTCATGTCTGTTGTTTTTTTGTCTCTCTCTATTCTCTAACCCCCTCGCTCTTCTTTTGTCTAATTATCTAGTCTAGAGAGAGAGATGGCGCAAAGAGAGAGAGGGAGAGAGAGATGGGGCAAAGAGAGAGAGCGAGAGAGAGAAAGAGATGACGGCAAAGAGAGAGAGAGAGAGAGCGAGAGAGAGAGAGAGAGAGATGGGGCAAAGAAAGAGAGAGATGGGGCAGAGAGAGAGAGTGAGATGGGGAAAAGAGAGAGAGGGTGAGAGAGATGGGGCAGAGAGGGTGAGAGAGATGGGGCAGAGAGAGAGAGAGAGAGATGGGAGCAGAGAGAGAGATGGGGCAGAAAAAGAGAGAGAGATATGGGACAGAGAGAGAGAGAAGGGGGAAAAGTGTGAGAAATATGGGCAAAGAGAGGGAGAGAGAGCAGATGGGGGCAAGGGGGGAGAGAGAGAGTTGGGCCAAAGAGAGGGGGAGAGAGATAGTTGGGGGGCGAGAGAGAGGAAAGGGGGGCAAAGAGAGGGGGATTAGAGATAACCGACAGACATGAATGCAATTCACTTGCATATCTATGCACCAATCTCATTGAATGGAACCACCAAAACTCTTTCTAGAGTTGGCCACCTGCTCAAACCGAGCAATCGCGGGAGAAGGGTCTTGGTCAGGGAGGTGACCAAGAACCCGATGGTCACTCTGACAGAGCTCTAAAGTTCCTCTGTGGAGATTGGAGAACCTTCCAGAAGGACAACCATCTCTGTAGCACTCCACCAATCAGGCCTTTATGATAGTGTGACCAGACGGAAGCCGCTCCTCAGTAAAAGGCACATGACAGCACGCTTGGAGTTTGCAAAAAGGCACCTGAAGTACTCTCAGACCATGAGAAACAAGATTCTCTGGTCTGATGAAACCAAGATTGAACTCTTTGGCCTGAATGCCAAGCTTCACATCTGGAGGAAACCTCGCACCATCCCTACAGTGAAGCATGGTGGTGGCAGCATCATGCTGTGGGGATGTTTTTCAGCTGCAGGGACTGGGAGATTAGTGAGGATCGAGGGAAAGATCAACATAGCAAAGTACAGAGAGATCCTTGATGAAAACCTTCTCCAGAGCACTCAGGACCTCAGACTGTGGCGAAGGTTCACCTTCCAATAGGACAACGACCCTAAGCACACAGCCAAGACAATGCAGGAGTTGCTTCGTGACAAGTCTCTGAATGTTCTTGAGTGGCCCAGCCAGAGCCCGGACTTGAACCCGATCTAACATCTCTGGTGAGACCTGAAAATAGCTGTGCAGGCAAGCTGCAGAAGGGCTAGCAGGCTTCATTCAAGAGCATGTTGTGCCTCAACCGATGGTGAGACACAACATGATGATGTAAAATAGGGTCTAAGCTACAACATGAAAATATTTTATGTTTTTTGATAATTCAGTTTGAGGTTAAAATATGAAATTTTCATAAACATTTCTTCAAGAAATTATAAAACAATTTGACAACCCTGTTTGTAAACTTTTAAATATACTACTACAAAAATATAAACGCAACATGTAAAGTGTTGGTCCCATGTTTCATGAGCTGAAATAAAAGATCCCAGAATTTTCCCATATGTACAAAAGCTTATTTCTCGCAAATTTTGTGCACAAATTTGTTTACATCCCTGTTAGTGAACATTTCTCCATTGCCAAGATAATCCATCCACCTGACAGGTGTGGCATATCAAGAAGCTGATTAAACAGCATGATCATTACACAGGTGCACCTTGTGCTGGGGACAATAAAAGGTCACTCTAAAATGTGCAGTTTTGTCACACAACACAATGCCACAGATGTCTCAAGTTTTCAGCGAGCGTGCAATTGGCATGCTGACTGCAGGAATGTACACTAGAGCTGTTGCCAGGTAATTGAATGTTCATTTCTCTACCATAAGCCACTTCTAACTTAGTTTTAGAGAATTTGGCAGTACGTCCAACCGGTCTCAAAACCACAGACCACATGTAACCACGCCAGCCCAGGACCTCCACATCCGGCTTCTTCACCTGTGGGATCGTCTGAGACCAGCCACCTGGACAGCTGATGAAACTGAGAACTATTCATGTCTGAAATAAAGCCCTTTTGTTGGGAAAAACTCATTCTGATTGGCTCCCCAGTGGGTGGGCCTGGCTCCCAAGTGGGAGGGTCTATGCCCTCCCAGGCCCACCCATGACTGCGCCCCTGCCCAGTCATGTGAAATCCATAGATTAGGGCCTAATTAATTGATTTCAATTGACTGATTTCCTTATATGAACTGTGACTCAGTAAAATCTTTGAAATTGTTGCATACAAGCTGCATACAAGCCGCTGATACGAGCCTTTTAAAAAGTCTAATAAACCAATTTAATATACACCATCACAATAAATCCATTATTTATAATAGGCAGGTTTAAAAAAACATTATGAAATGAAGAAAATGTATTTCAGAAGAACAGAATATAAATTGGCCTACTGTATGTAATCTGGCTATGCGCCATGCCATAGGCTGTAGGCTTGTTCATTTAGCAAACAATACAGTATATGCTTATAATCCTGTGCCATTATTTTATATTATATGATTTTATAGTAAGAATAATATAATTTAACTTAGCTAAATAAAATAGAAAATATATTTTTCCCATTCCGGAGGGAGTGCGCAAATGAAGTGGCTTTGTTGAGCATAAAAGTGATCATTTGGAAAATAACTAATGACCACATCTACTGACCACAACTGCAGACCACAACCTAAAAACTACTGACCACAACTCCTGACCACCACTGGCCACAACTACGGTCCACAACTACTCATCAAAACCACACAAATACTGACCACAACTACTGAACCACACAACTACTGACCAAAACTACTGACCCCTATTAACCACAACTACTGACCACAACCACATAAATACTGACCACAACTACTGACCACACAACTATAGAGAAGATTTCTAATGCTTCCCTGGTCTGGACAACCTGGAACAATACAGATACGTTTTTTAATGCTCCCAAGCTTTGTCCTCCTTCTCAGGATCGTGCTCTCTGCTCTAAATAACTCAACTAGCTAGTTTGCCTGTCTGTAAAAAGAAGGTACGTTGATTCTGCTGCTCCAATTGGATAGGGCGGAGCTGTGTCCGTTCACTCGCTTCATATTTCACCTGATCACTTCTCATCGCACTTCTTTTAGTTTTCACATGCAACAACTGTAGTTTAGACACTGACCACAACTACTGACCACAACCACACAACTACTGATCACAACTACTGAACCACACAACTACTTACCAAAACTACTGAGCACTACTCACCACATAACTACTGACGACAACCACATAACTACTGACCACACAACAACTGACCACGATTACTGACCACAACCACACAACTACTGACCACACAACTACTGAACCACATAACTAATGACCACAACCACACAACTACTGACCACAACCACAAAACTACTAACCACAACTACTGATCACTACTGACCACAGCTACTGACCACAACCACACAACTACTGATCACAACTACTAAACCACAACTAATGACCACAACCACAAAACTACTGATGACAAGTACTGACCACTACTGAGCATAACTAGCTACTGACCACAACCACAAAACGACTGACACACCTAATGACCACAGCCACACAACTACTGACCACAACTACTAACCACAACTACTAACCACACAACTACTGACCACGGCCATACTGTAGGGCCCGAAGAACCTGCAACACAACTTCTGACCACAACTACTGACCATAACTACTGAGCACAACTACTGACAACAAAAATACTTTTAAAGAGCTTTCAACTTTTAAAGAGATTTCTAAAGTGGTCCCTGCAGCGTACACTGAAACCAGTGTGATTAGTACGCTTGTTTAGAACGTCCAGTTTCAATTGCCGCAACAGTCAGCGTTTGAGCTGGCCACACTGTTATCTCACAGAAACATTTTGCAAAAATGCAGTCCTCACAAAGTTATGTCCTGAATGTGAGCAGTTTATTTTTGGATACAATGTTCAGACATTCACAGAAATAACAACAGCATAACACAATCATCCAAACCGGAAAATGTAGGCTACATTAGTCCTAGTGCTAACTGAGGAAAGATTGACGTAACACAAGCGGTCATATTTAGCTAACTCTTCGCTGACAGAAACCATAATATGAATTAGCTAATAACAATTACTATTTATAATTCATCACATCACGGTTGAGCTCATCATTGATCTAAATAATTGAGCAAAACACTTTCTAAAAATCAAAAGTAATATGACGATGAGTAGTTCGTGCATGCCACCATGTTTGTTTTTTAGCGTCAACCAAAGATAAGAAGAGGAGACAAGATGAGTTTGGTCTTATTGCAATATGTATGTTGAAGGGGGTATGTCATCTACCATCATTCACTTCCCTTCCCTTCATTCACTTCCGGAAGTTTACTCGAAAGATGAGTGAACCATTCCTTCACCTCATAATAACATCTTTGGTCTGACAGACATTTACGTGACACCCAGAATACATTGTATAATAACTATAACCATTTAACATTTGCATAAATTAACATGGGTTTTAATGGGAACCATAGGAATACAGCAGTAGCAATTAAAAATGGACCTGCTCCTGGGCCAATTAAGCTACAAAGACTGACTTCAAAACATTAACTTAACAAATGTATTAAAATCTTTCTCAACTATAACTCAAACATTTGCATATATTACTCACCAGCAGTAATTATTGAACCATTCAAGCTAGACTCGCCAAACCCACTTTTACATATTCAGGCTATCATATCCTATCTATCAATCAATCAATCTGACCACAATAACTGACCACAACCACACAACTACTGACTACACAACTATTGACCACAACCACACAGTTACTGACCACAATTACTGACCACAACCACACACATACTGGCCACACAACTACCAACCACACAACTACTGACCACAGCTACTGACCCCAGCCACAAAACTACTGACCACAACTACTGAACACAACCACTCAACTATGGACCACAACTACTGAACTACAAATACTTACCACAACCACACAACTACAGACCACAACTACTCACCATAACTACTGACCACAACTACTGAACAGTACTGACCACAACTACTTACCACAACCACACAACTACTGACCACAACCACACAACTACTGACCACAACCACACAACTACTGACCACAACTACAGCCCAGATCCTAAAAACTACTGATCACAATTACTGGCCACAACTATGGACTACAACTACTCATCACAAACACAAAAATACTGACCATAGTTACTGAACCACACAACTACTGACCAAAACAACTGACCCCTGCTAACCACAAATACTGACCACAACCACACAAATACTGACCACAACAACACAACTACTGACCACAACTACTGACCACACAACTACTGATCCACACAACTACTCACCAAAACCACACAGCTACTGACAAAAACGACTGACCACAACCACACAGCTACTGACCATAGCTATTGACCACAACCACAACACTACTGACAACAACTATTGACCACAACTGACCACAACCACAAAACTGCTGACCTCAACTACTGACAACTACTGACCACAACCACACAACTACTGACCACAACCACAATAATACTGACCACAACTACTGACCACAGATACCGACCACAATCACACAACTACTGACGGCAACTACTGACCGAAACCACACAACTACTGACCACAACCACAATACTACTGATAACACCTACTGACCACAACTACACAACTACTGACCACAACTACACAACTACTGACCACACAACTACTGACCACAACTACTGACCACAGCTACTGAGCACAACCACACAACTACTGACCACACAAATACTGACCCCAACTACTGACCACAGCTACTGACCACAACCGCAAAACGAATGACCACCACTACTGACCACAACCACACAACTACTTACCACACAAATACTGACCAGAATGCATTATTTGTCACCAGTACTTGAAAACATGTGAATAAAACTGTAAATACATTATGATCCATGCATACATACTGTATGCTACAGTAGAAACGACAACATGATATACAGAAAATAAGGCACTTACTTTGATAGGAACGTCCAAAGTCATTATCTGTAAGGAAAACAACAATGAAGTTTGTTTGGCTCAGTAAATCCTCATACATAGATTGTCCGGAACAGTGAAATGGGCGACTTCTATGTGAATTAATGAGGAGGCGGACCACACCTCAATTCAAACTGTTTTTAGAAAATAAAACGTGTTAGAAAATCATTTGAAATTGACAAGTTGAAGCATATCCTATAGATAATTAGCAGGCAGCGCGTGTTTACTGTCCTGTTGTGTAACAATCACATTTTAGTACAGTTAGTGCCTTCTGACATCACGTGCATAAAACAACTCACGCTGGGGCGACTGTTAGAGATATTTGGAACTCACCTGTTAAACTTGTTACTTCATGTAAAGTTACCATTTAGTTGTTGTTGTTGTTTTTGTTGTTATTTGGAACGCAACTCCTCGTACAATTTCACCTAGAAACACTGTTCAATCTTTGAAACATGTAGACCGGTCCGGAGAAAATAGCTTCAGACTGGCACAACTTAGATTGCTTGTTAAATGATTTTTTATGGTGTGTATACTTTAACTATAACCATTCAAGAGTTGCATAAATTAACATGTGTTTTAATGGGAACCATAGGAATGCAACGGTAGCAATTAAAAATGGACCTGCTCCTGGGCCATTTAAGCTACAAAGACTAACTTTAAAACATTCAGGCTATATTAACTTAAAATGCTTTAAAATCTTTCTCAACTATAACTATATTTATTTGCGAATATTTGCATAAATTACTCACCAACAGCAATTATTGAACCATTCAAGCTAGACACACCAAACCCACTTTCACATGATCAGGTTATCCTATCATATCTATCAATCAATCGATCAATCTGACCACAGTAACTGACCACAAGCACACAGCTACTGACCACAATTACTGACCACAACTGACCACACCCACACAACTACTGACCACACAACTACTGACCACAGCTACTGACCCCAACCACAAAACTACTGAACTACAAATACTGAACTCAACCATACAACTACTGACAACACAACTACTGAACCACAACCACAAAACTACTGAACACCACTACTGACCACCACTACTGGCCACAACTACTGACCACAACTACTGACCACAATCACACAACTATTGACCACAACTACTGACCACAGCCACAAAACTACTGCCAACACAAGTACTGACCACAGCTGCTGACCACATCCACAGAACTGCTGACCTCAACTACTGACAACTGCTGACTGCAACCACACAACTACTCTCTGTCCAGTGATCCTGACGACCAAGGCCGGGTCTGAGACGCTATTTGGCGTAGCAGCTAGCATAGCTGCTAGCTAGCTGCCTATCAAATTAGCTGGGTCTTCTTGAGGGCTTGAGGGCTTGACCGCAGCCCGCGACGCGATTTGCCATTGTGGCTGCGACCACGGATTGTCCTGGGTTTGTGGCTGTCTAGAGCCCTGCTGTTTGTTGTTGTTTTCAATCTTACCTGTGACCTGCCCTGTCTGCAACTGCGAGGAGTAACAGCATAGCCTACATTGCAACCATGACACAGACCAAAGCCGGCAGGAGTACCATTGAGGACAAAATATTTTTTAAACAAACAAAAAGAGTTCTACAAGCAGTTGTTACAACAACAATAAAATAGCTTCAAGTGTTTTGTCCTAATACTGGTCGATTCAACTAATAAAAGAATGGAAGACCTGACCAAAGAGGTCCAGGACCTGAAGAACAGCAATCTGTAAGTCATTAAGAGAGGACATCAGTTCTGTGTGTGAATCCATGATGATCTCGAGGGACAATCAAGGCGGAACAACATGGTTGTGGATGGAATTGCAGAATCTCCACATGAGACCTGGACGGAGTCTGAGGACAAAGTGAGGGAAATGATCTCTGAGAAATTGAAGATGGACCACAGGAAGATTGAGGTGGAGCGCACACACAGGACTGGAAAACCTATCACCGGCCGAGGTGACAGGCCCAGGCCGATAGTGGTCAAGTTCCTGAGGTGCAAGGACAAAGTAGCTGTTTTGGAAAGAGCCAAGAACTTGAGAGGAACGTATATCTTCCTCAATGAGGACTATCCTGAAGCTGTGTGCCAGAAGAGGAAATAACTTATCCAAGCCACGAAAGCTGCCAGAGGGCGTGGGGACATTGCTTACAGACAGATTCATTGTCCACCCTCCCTCCCAGAAGCCTGGAAGGGATGAGAGAGCCAAGCCTATGAGTTCATAGCTTCAACCCCGCAGCACACACACACACACACACACACACCAATTGATTAATTGACTGCTGAGTGTATATTTTTTAAATCTTGCTTTGTTTGCTCTTTTCCATATTGTGTATATATCTGATAAGCTACCCAGGAAAGGGCTGAAAATAGCTCATATTAATATATGTAGCATTAGAAATAAGGATCATGAAGTCAATAACTTGCTAACATCAGATAACATTAATATATTAATCATTTCTGAGACTCACTTAGATAATGAGTCTCAGGTGGTACTCGATCCCCGGTACCACCCATACACAAAAATGTATGCACGCATGACTGTAAGTCGCTTTGGATAAAAGCGTCTGCTAAATGGCATATTATTATTTATTATTATTATTATTATTATAATTCATTTGATGATACAGCAGTATCAATACAAGGATACAACACCTATAGAAGATACATAAATGCTTATGGGGGGGGGGGGGGGGTTGCTGTATATATTCAGAGCCATATCCCTGTAATGCTTAGAGAAGATCTTATGTCAAGTGTAATTGAAGTGTTGTGGTTGCAGGTTCACTTGGCACATCTAAAGCCTTTTCTTTTGTGGTGATGCTATAGGCCACCATGTGCTAGCAGTCAGTTTCTAAATAATATGTGGGAGATGCTTGATAGTGTATGTGATGTAAACAGAGAGATCTACTTTCTTGGGGACCTGAATACTGACTGGTTTTCATCAGGCTGTTCGCTCAAGAGGAAGCTTCTCACTGTAACCAGTGCTTGTAATCTGGTTCAGGTTATTAATAAACCTACCAGGGTGTTTACAAACACTACAGGAACAAGATCATCCACATGTATCGATCACATTTTAATAATACTGTACAAATTTGTTCTAAAGATGTATACTCACCCATTGGATACAGTGATACAAAGTTCCAAAAGCTGGGCCTAAAATAGTGTATAAGAGATCAAACAAAATATTTTGCTGTGACTCTTATGTGAATTATGTAAAAAATATTTGGCTGATTTACTGTAAATTGAGAAATTATGTGACTAAACTCAACAAAAATAAAAATAACTGTATTATGAAGACAAGATCAATGATAGAAAGAATGATAGAAAAAAACTTTGGAGTACTTTAAATGAAATTATGGGCAGAAAGACATTCAACTCCATCTTTCATCGAATAAGATGGCTTATTCATCACAAAACCATTTGATGTTGCCAATTATTTTAATGATTACATAATTGGCAAAGTGGGAAAACTTAGGCAGGATATGCCAACAACGAACAGTGAGCCATCGTATTCATGCATAAAAAAAAAACTAATAATAAAAGAAAAGCATTGCAAGTTTGAATTTTGTAAAGTTGGTGTGGGAAGGTAGAAAAATTACTGTCTCAAATCTCTGGAAGACTGAAAGAATTTCCCTGTATTTAGCGCAATCCATCATTCCTTCAATTCTGACCAGTTTCCCAGTCCCTGCCGATGAAAAACACCCCCACAACATGATGTTGCCACCACCATGCTTCACAGTGGGGATGGTGTTCTCGGGGTGATGAGAGTTGTTGGGTTTGCACCAGACATAGCGTTTTCGTTGATGGCCAAAAAGCTCAATTTTAGTCTCATCTGACCAGAGTACCTTCTTCCAGATGTTTGGGGAGTCACCCACATACTTTTTGGTGAACACCAAACGTGTTTGCTTATTTTTTCCTTTAAGCAACGGCTTTTTTTCTGGCCACTCTTCCGTAAAGCCCAGCTCTTTGGAGAGTACGGCTTAAAGTGGTCCTATGGACAGATACTCCAATCTCCGCTGTGGAGCTTTGCAGCTCCTTCAGGGTTATCTTTGGTCTCTTTGTTGCCTCTCTGATTAATGCCCTCCTTGCCTGGTCCGTGAGTTTTGGTGGACGGCCCTCTCTTGGCAGGTTTGTTGAAATGTGAAAAAAATGAAATCCATTTTTTAATAATGGATAGAATGGTGCTCTGTGGGATGTTCAAAGTTTCTGATATTTTTTTTATAACCCAACCCTGATCTGTACTTCCCCACAACTTTGTCCCTGACCTGTTTGGAGAGCTCCTTGGTCTTCATGGTGCCGCTTGCTTGGTGGTGCCCCTTGCTTAGTGGTGTTGCAGACTCTGGTGCCTTTCAGAACATGTGTATATATAGAGAGATCATGTGACAGATCATGTGACACTTAGATTGCACACAGGTGGACTTTATTTAACTAATCATGTGACTTCTGAAGGTAATTGGTTGCACCATATCTTATTTAGGGGCTTCATAGCAAAGTTTTTTAAACAAGTTATTTTTTTCATTTCACTTCACCAATTTGGACTATTTTGTGTGTATCCATTACATGAAATACAAATACAAATCCATTTCAATTACAGGTTGTAATGCAACAAAATAGGAAAAACACCAAGGGGGATGAATACTTTTGCAAGGCACCATATGTATTGATATGTAGGCTACCTGTGCCTTTAAAAAGGTTCTGTCCTTGAGCTGTTCTTGTTTATTAATGTTCTGTATTATGTCATGTTTCATGTTTTGTGTGGACCTCAGGAAGAGTTGCTGCTGCTTTTCAACAATTAATGGGGATCCTAATAAAATAAAAAAATAAAAAATCTCTAATCTAATCAAATTTTATTGGTCGCTGTCACGCTCGTCGGGAACAGAGGAGGACCAAGGCGCAGCGTTGAATGCGAACATATTTATTTATATAATGATCACACGATCAAAAACAACAAAACGATGACGTGACAGTCAATGGTCAAACACAAGCCAACACGAACAAGAAACCACAATGAATGAATGCCTAACGGCTACCTAAGTATGACTCCCAATCAGAGACAACGAGCTACAGCCGTCTCTGATTGGGAGCCACCCTGGCCAACATAGATATACAACAACTAGAACCAACACACATGAAAACTCACACCCTGGCTCAACATACTAGAGTCCCCAGAGCCAGGGCGTGACAGTACCCCCCCCCCTAAAGGCGCGGACTCCGACCGCGCCAACCAAATACCACAGGGGAGGGACTGGGTGGGCACTCCGCCTTGGCGGCGGATCCGGCTCCGGGCATGATCCCCACTCGCTCTCTAACCCCCCAAAGTACCCCTGGTCCGGTCTGGCCCTGCTGACCGGAGCTGGACTGCACACTGGTGGAGCGGATTGCTCTAGCTCCGGCGTGAAGCAGCTGACCCGTGCTGAACCAGGCACCAGTGGAACAGGCATGGGCTGTGCCGGACTGACGACGCACACCACTGGCTTGGTGTGGGGAGCAGGAACGGCCCGAGCCGGGCTGACGAAACGCACCCCTGACTTGGTGCGGGGAGCAGGAGCGGGCCGAACCGGGCTGACGAAACGCACCACTGACTTGGTGCGGGGAGCAGGAACGGGCCGAGCCGGGCTGACGAAGCGCACCACTGACTTGGTGCGGGGAGCAGGAACGGGCCGAGCCGGGCTGACGAAGCGCACCACTGACTTGGTGCGGGGAGCAGGAACGGGCCGAGCCGGGCTGATGAAGCGCACCACTGACTTGGTGCGGGAGCAGGAACGGGCCGAGCCGGGCTGACGAAGCGCACCACTGACTTGGTGCGGGGAGCAGGAACGGGCCGAGCCGGGCTGACGAAGCGCACCACTGACTTGGTGCGGGGAGCAGGAACGGGCCGAGCCGGGCTGACGACGGGCACCATTGGCCTGGTGCGGGGAGCAGAAACAGGCCGGACCGTACTGGGGACACACACCACTGGTCCTACGCAGGGATCTGGAATGGGCCGGACCGGACTGGTAACACACCCCAGTACCTCTCGCCGTGCCTCTACACCTTCCATCCCCTCTTCGACCAGTGGCCCCCGTAACCTGGCGGCCTCCTCTGCCAACCCGCTGGGCCGCTCTGCCGCGGTCTCCTGCTGGCCCATCGTCCACGGCGTTAGCCCCCCCTAAAAATTTTCTGGGCGTCTCTCCTACCCGTGGACCAGGTCTCCATGTCCCTCGCCAGCCTTTCGCCCTTCTGCTTCCATGTCAAGCCCTTCTCTTCCTCACCCGGCTTGACCCAGTCGAGGAGGCGAAGGAGATCTGCTAGAGATCTCCCTGGCGATGGCTCCTGGACACGCTGCTTGGTCCAGTCTTGGTGGTTTCTTCTGTCACGCTCGTCGGGAACAGAGGAGGACCAAGGCGCAGCGTTGAATGCGAACATATTTATTTATATAATGATCACACGATCAAAAACAACAAAACGATGACGTGACAGTCAATGGTCAAACACAAACCAACACGAACAAGAAACCACAATGAATGAATGCCTAACGTCTACCTAAGTATGACTCCCAATCAGAGACAACGAGCTACAGCCGTCTCTGATTGGGAGCCACCCTGGCCAACATAGATATACAACAACTAGAACCAACACACATGAAAACTCACACCCTGGCTCAACATACTAGAGTCCCCAGAGCCAGGGCGTGACAGTCGCATACACATATTTAGCAGATGTTATTGCGGGTGTAGCAAAATGCCTGTGTTCTTAGCTTCAACAGTGCAGTAATATCTAACAATACACAACAACACAGACAAATCAAAAGTAGAATAATGTAATTAAGATATACACTACAAGTCAAAAGTCCTTTGGTTTTGAGTGAAAAGCTGTCATCAAGGCAAAGGGTGGCTATTTGAAGAATCTCAAAAATAAAATATATTTTGATTTGGTAGCACTTTTTTGGTTACTATATAATTCCACATGTTTTATTTTATAGTTTTGATGTCTTCAGTATTATTCTACAATGTAGAAAATAGTACAAAAAATAAAGAAAAACCCTTGAATGAGTAGGTGTCCAAACTTTTGACTGGTACTGTATATACATGTATATATACATACATACATACATACATACATACATACATACATACATACATACATACATACATACATACATACATACATACATACATACATACATACATACATACATACATACATACATACATACATACATACATACATACACAGTGCATTCGGAAAGTATTCAGACCCCTTGACCTTTTCCAAATGTTGTTACGTTACAGCCTTATTCTAAAATTGATTATATCGTTTTTTTCCCCTCATCAATCTACACACAATACCCCATAATGACAAAGCAAAAACAGGTTTGTATAAATTTTAGCAAATTTATAAAGATTAAAAACGGAAATATCACATTTACATAAGTATTCAGACCGTTTATTCAGTACTTTTGTTGAAGCAGCTTTGGCAGCGATTACAGCCTCGAGTCTTCTTGGGTATGATGCTACAAGCTTGGCACATCTGTATTTGGGGAGTTTCTCCCATTCTTCTCTGCAGATCCTCTCAAGCTCTGTCAGGTTGGATGGGAAGCGTCGCTGCACAGCTATTTCCAGGTCTCTCCAGAGATGTTCGATCAGGTTCAAGTCCGGGCTCTGACTGGGCCACTCAAGGACATTCAGAAACTTGTCCCGAAGCCACTCCTGCATTGTCTTGGCTGTGTACTAAGGGTCGTTGTCCTGTTGGAAGGTGAACCTTCGCCCCAGTGTGAGGTCCTGAGCTCTCTGGAGCAGGTTTTCATCAAGAATTTCTCTGTATTTTGCTCCGTTGATCTTTCCCTCCATCCTGACTAATCTCCCAGTCCCTGCCGCTGAAAAATATCCCCACAGAAGGATGCTGCCACCACCATGCTTCATCGTAGGGATGGTGCCAGGTTTCCTCCAGACGTGACGCTTGGCATTCAGGCCAAAGCGTTCAATCTTGGTTTAATCAGACCAGAGAATCTTGTTTCTCATGGTCTGAGAGTCCTTTATATGACTTTCGGCAAACTCCAAGCGAGCTGTCATGTGCCTTTTACTGAGGAGTGAATTCCTTCTGGCCACTCTACCATAAAGGCCTGATTGGTGGAGTGCTGCAGAGATTGTTGTCCTTCTGGAAGGTTATCCAATCTCCGGAGGATCTCTGGAGATATGACTGACCATCGGGTTCTTGGTCACCTCCCTGACCAAAACCTTTCTCCCCCGATTGCGCAGTTTGGCCGGGCGGCCAGCTCTAGGAAGAGTCTTGGTGGTTCCAAACTTCTTCCATTTAAGAATGATGGAGGCCACTGTGTTCTTGGGGACCTTCAATGCTGCAGACACTTTTTGGTACCCTTCCCCAGATCTGTGCCATGACACAATCCTGTCTCGGAGCTCTAAGGACAATTCCTTCGACCTCATGGCTTGGTTTCTTCTCTGACATGCACTTTCAACTGTGGGACCTTAAATAGACAGGTGTGTGCCTTTCAAAAATCATGTCCAATCAATTGAATTTACCAGAGGTGGACTCCAATGACGTTGTAGAAACTTCTCAAGGATGATCAGAGGAAACATGATGCACCTGAGCTCAATTTCGAGTCTCATAGGAAAGGGTCTGAATACTTATGCAAATAAGGTATTTCTTCTATTATTATTATTATTAGTAGTATTTCATTTTTTTTTACCTGTTTTTGCTTTGTCATTATGAGGTATTGTGTGTAGATTGATGAGGGAAAAAAATACTTTAATCCATTTTAGAATAACGCTGTAACACAACAAAATGTGGAAAAGGTCAAAGGGTCTGAATTCTCACTGAATGCACTGTACATGCTATTTCAGTGATAACCTATTGGGGGTGAGTTTGTTATCTTCTAAAATATAAGATTATTTCCTTAAATGGTATTTCTCAACCTCAATTTCAGCCTTTGCCCACCCCAAGGGTAACTCTCAACCCCAATATCAGCCGGTGCCCAACCTCTTCAAATTAAAAACAAATGTTTTCAGGTAAGGAGTTGAGGGTGTGGGGAATTGCTCATAAATATTGATTTTGGGGGTGGGTAAACATAGTTGTACCTGATCCCAACCCATTCTCACTAAAGCATACTTACCAGAAATCCACTAGCACACTCTGATAATAAAATTATGTGCATCACAAACATATGTTGCTCTGAACATTTAGCTCACAGTGGTAAGATGCCAAGTTCCTCACATTTATTGCCTCTTTCTTGTGTAAATCTGAATCCCCCATGGGGCACTAAAAACATATTTGAAATGTTGGCTCCCATTGATTGCGGTATTGTGTTGGGAAGAAAAGTGCAATCATCACCTTGAAAATTAAAGAGTAGGAGCTCAATCCAATCCTACCCACATTGCAGTATTTCCGCAGTAGCTCTTTTTCCAATGGTCAAATTAACTCACAGATTGGTCTTGGGTACTGTATAAAAACCTACAACTACTACTAGGACGTCCCCTCTCACAGGTATGCTTTCACTTTTTAGAATTAGTAGTGTGTGGGCACGGGATCAATATTGTAAATAAAGGATTTGGAGAAAAAAAGAAATCTGCCCCATGTGGGATTAGAATTCACATCAATTGTACTATGAGCCAACTGTTCTAGCGGACTGCACCACCAATCAGTCATAATGGTTGAGAAAAAATACAACTACTTGACATGACCACTATTGTCATCTATCTCTGATACGTACAACCCCCATAGCCTACATGTTTTTTTTCTTTGTAAAAGCAAACCATAGATGTGTATGCAAAAACATTGAATTTGGTCATATGCGGAAATGTGCCTGACTGACTTTTGAATTTTGTATAACATCAGTAGTCTAGTAAAGGAAGCATCATGCAATATATATTGGCACACTCCACTTACCAAGACCATTGTCAAATAAGGCTCGCTGTCACCTGCTTTTATGGTAAGCCTTGAGGTGGTACCATCCAGCACATCTAGAAGGGAGTGTATTTCATACCGAACCACTCCCTTGAGATGACGTAGAGGCATCTCAGGGTGCCTCTACATCACGATTTCAATGGTAGAGTTGAACCGCTAGGGGCAAAAAGAGCTAGATTTACTATACTGAACCAAAATATAAACGCAATGATCATGCTGTTTAATCAGCTTCTTGATATGCCACACCTGTCAGGTGGATGGATTATCTTGGCAAAGGAAACATGCTCACTAACAGGGATGTAAACAAATATTTGCACCACATATTTGAGAAATAGGCTTTTTGTGCATATGGAACATTTCTGGGATCTTTTATTTCAGTTCATGAAACATGGGACCAACACTTTACATATTGCATTTATATTTTTGTTCAGTATATATACACTGAGACCAAAATACACTGAGTTTGTAAAAACATTAAGAACACCTTCCCACTCATTCATGGTAGGTAAAAAGTAGTAAGTAGTTGAAAAGTTGCAAATTAGCTGATATGCTAAAGTTGCTAGACATTCACATTATACAGCCACACATCTACCCCAACCAACTACACTCATTTTGTTTTTGCCTTAAGTAACCATCTGTCTTATGTAACCATGCCAAACGTAATGTATCATACTAATTAGAGTATCCCGGATTTACATTTACTATATGACGTCTACTCTATAAGACCAGGCTTTTGCTACGAACTGGCAAAATGAAGATCGGAATTGACGTGTTTCACTATAACTAAGCCTAAAAAATGAAAGTTACTCTTTAAATTACTTATCTATGTGAATAGATCTGAGGGTGAGGAAAACATGTAACATTTGATCCGATGATACTGTACGCATTTTCATTTTCACACCATGCGAATTCCCCAACGCCTGAACTTTACCCATTAGCGTGTAACTTCCCTATTTTCCCATCTATTCCAATAACTTTCAATTGCTCTTAATATCATCATACACACTTTTCTCACTGTAATCTGTGCGTCATTGAGCTGCCCTCCGCTGTGAGTTGGCTGGAGTACCTGCCAGAGCACTGTGTGAGGGCACTTAGACCGTAAAATGAACTCCTCTGGGGCTCAACTATGGACATATGGCTGTGTTCACCTTCATCATTATGTTAATGTGGATACCTTCCCAGTCATGGGCCATGTATGCCAGACAAAGCTATTACATTTTTTTGGGCCCTTTCGCTTTGTGACTGCGTTCATTTGTCTATGCAAGAAAATTCCTAATTGCAGAACAGCTCAGTTGTCAGTTGGAATTGTAAATATGGGTTTATGGTGGGATTTTACAGTGAAAGGGAGCTGAGGTTGGGCGTTGTATCACGCAGAAAACAGCAAAGTCAGCACATGGTGCTGTATTTAGCTCTTTCTGCACAGAAATGTCCGCAGCATGACCGTTGACATTATCAACAGAAATTCCAGAGTTTAGAATAACTCTTGGGTGCGCTAAGGTTTCCCACCATACAATATTTATACAGGTATACAATTAATTTTGAACTCAGTGGACATGAATGGGTCTACAACAGGAGCTCTGTATGAATGGTGCTAAAATGGGACCCTAACGGGGAGGTGCTCTGGCAAGTTACCCACTGCTTTATGAGGATTTTTTTTTGGTTTGTTTCACCTTTATTTAACCAAAAAAGCCAGTTGATAACAAGTTCTCATTTACAACTGCGATCTGGCCAAGATAAAGCAAAGCAGTGCAATAAAAACAACAACAACACAGAGTTACATATGGAATAAACAAAAACAAAACGTACAGTCAATAACACTATAGGAAATCTATATACAGTGTGTGCAAATGAGGTAAGTTATGGAGGTAAGGCAATAAATAGGCCATAGTGCAAAATAATTACAATTTAGAATTAACACTGGAGTGATAGATGTGCAGAAGATAATGTGCAAATAGAGATACAGTGAGGGAAAAAAGTATTTGATCCCCTGTTGATTTTGTACGTTTGCCCACTGACAAAGAAATGATCAGTCTATAATTTTAATGGTAGGTTTATTTGAACAGTGAGAGACAGAATAACTACAAAAAAATCAAGAAAAACGCATGTCAAAAATGTTATAAATTGATTTGCATTTTAATGAGGGAAATAAGTATTTGACCCCCTCTCAATCAGAAAGATTTCTGGCTCCCAGGTGTCTTTTATACAGGTAACGAGCTGAGATTAGGAGCACACTCTTAAAGGGAGTGCTCATAATCTCAGATTGTTACCTGTATAAAAGACACCTGTCCACAGAAGCAATCAATCAATCAGATACCAAACTCTCCGCCATCGCCAAGACCAAAGAGCTCTCCAAGGATGTCAGGGACAAGATTGTAGACCTACACAAGGCTGGAATGGGCTACAAGACCATCGCCAAGCAGCTTGGTGAGAAGGTGACAACAGTTGGTGCGATTATTCGCAAATGGAAGAAACACAAAATAACTGTCAATCTCCTTCGGCCTGGGGCTCCATGCAAGATCTCACCTCGTGGAGTTGCAATGATCATGAGAACGGTGAGGAATCAGCCCAGAACTACACAGCAGGATCTTGTCAATAATCTCAAGGCAGCTGGGACCATAGTCACCAAGAAAACAATTGGCAACACACTACGCCGTGAAGGACTGAAATCCTGCAGTGCCCGCAAGGTCCCCCTGCTCAAGAAAGCACATATACATGCCCGTCTGAAGTTTGCCAATGAACATCTGAATGATTCAGAGGAGAACTGGGTGAAAGTGTTGTGGTCAGATGAGACCAAAATGGTAGCTCTTTGGCATCAACTCAACTCGCCGTGTTTGGAGGAGGAGGAATGCTGACCCCAAGAACACGGCAGGTAGCTTAGTGGTTAAGAGCGTTGTGCCAGTGACCGAAAGGTCGCTGGTTCTAATCCCAGAGCCGACTAGGTGAAAAATCTGTTGATGTGCCCTTGAGCAAGGCACTTAACCCTAATTGCTCCTGTAAGTCGCTCTGGATAAGAGTGTCTGCTAAATGATTTATTTATTTATTTAACACCATTCCCACCATCAAACATGGAGGTGGAAACATTATGCTTTGGGGGTGTTTTTCTGCAAAGGAGACAGGACAACTTCACCGCATCAAAGGGACGATGGACGGGGCCATGTACCGTCAAATCTTGGGTGAGAACCTCCTTCCCTCAGCCAGGGCATTGAAAATGGGTTGTGGATGGGTATTCCAGCATGACAATAACCCAAAACACACGGCCAAGGCAAGAAAGGAGTGGCTCAAGAAGAAGGACATTAAGGTCCTGGAGTGGCCGAGCCAGTCTCCAGACCTTAATCCTACAGAAAATCTGTGGAGGGAGCTGAAGGTTTGAGTTGCCAAACGTCAGCCTCGAAACCTTAATGACTTGGAGAAGATCTGCAAAGAGGAGTGGGACAAAATCCCTCCTGAGATGTGTGCAAACCTGGTGGCCATCTACAAGAAACGTCTGACCTCTGTGATTGCCAACAAGGGTTTAGCCACCAAGTACTAAGTCATGTTTTGCAGAGGGGTCAAATACTTATTTCCCTAATTAAAATGCAAATCAATTAATAAAAAAATTTACATGCGTTTTTCTGGATTTTTTGTTGTTGTTATTCTGTCTCTCACTGTTCAAATAAACCTACCATTACAATTATAGACTGATCATTTCTTTGTCAGTGGGCAAACGTACAAAATCAGCAGGGGATCAAATACTTTTTTCCCTCACTGTACTGGGGTGCAAATGAGCAAAATAAAAACAATGTAAATAACAATATGGGGATGAGGTAGTTGAGTGGGCTAATTACAGGTGGGCTGTGTACAGGTGCAGTGATCGGTAAGCTGCTCTGACGACTGATGCTTAAAGTTAGTGAGGGAGGTAAGTGTCTCGAGCTTCAGAGATTTTTGCAGTTCATTCCAATCATTTGCAGCAGAGAACTGGAAGGAATGGCGGCCAAAGGAGGTGTTGGCTTTGGGGATGACCAGTGAGATATACCTGCTGGAACGCATACTACGGGTGGGTGTTGCTATGGTGACCAATGATCTAAGATAAGCCGGGGATTTGCCTAGAAGTGATTTATAGATGACCTGGAGCCAGTGGGTTTGGCGACGGATATGTAGTGAGGGCCAGCCAACGAGAACGTACAGGTCACAATGGTGGGTAGTATATGGGGCTTTGGTGACAAAACGGATGGCACTGTGATAGACTACATCCAATTTGCTGAGTAGAGTGTTGGAAGCTATTTTGTAAATTACATCGCCGAAGTCAAGGATCGGTAGGATAGTCAGTTTTACGAGGGCATGTTTAGCAGCATGAGTGAAGGAGGCTTTGTTGCGAAATAGGAAGCCGATTCTAGATTTAACTTTGGATTGGAGATGCTTAATGTGAGTCTGGAAGGAGAGTTTAGGGTCTAACCAGACACCTAGGTATTTGTAGTTGTCCAAATATTCTAAGTCAGACCCGTCGAGAGTAGTGATTCTAGTCGGGCAGGTGCAAGCAGCGTTCGATTGAAGAGCATGCATTTAGTTTTACTAGCGTTTAAGAGCAGTTGTAGGCCACGGAAGGAGTGTTGTATGGCATTGAAGCTCGTTTGGAGGTTTGTTAACACAGTGTCCAATGAAGGGCCAGATGTATACAAAATGGTGTCGTCTGCATAGAGGTGGATCTGAGAGTCACCAGCAGCAAGAGCGACATCATTGATATACACAGAGAATAGAGTCGGCCCGAGAATTGAACCCTGTGGCAGTGATGCTGCACTGGTGTGTGTGTGTGTGTGTGTGACTTGTTTGAGACTGTGAATTTCGGCTTGGTCAGCAGCGTACGGAGGGGAACGGCACCTCCTTACCTTCAGGCTCTGATCAGACCCTACACCCAAAAGAGGGCACTACGTTCATCCACCTCTGGCCTGCTAGCCCCCCTACCTCTACGGAAGCACAGTTCCCGCTCAGCCCAGTCAAAGCTATTCGCTGCTCTGGCACCCCAATGGTGGAACAAGCTCCCCCACAACGCCAGGACAGCGGAGTCACTGACCACCTTCTGGAGACATTTGAAACCCTACCTCTTTAAGGAATACCTGGGATAGTATAACAGTAATCCTTCTTCACCCCCCCCCCCCCCCTCCCCCAGTGTTGGTTGTCCCACTGGCTATCCTAAGTTGAGTGCACCAATTTGTAAGTCGCTCTGGATAAGAGCGTCTGCTAAATGACTTAAATGTAAATGTAAATTACAGTTTTTGTAAACATTTTCAGAGATCCAATAAATTCCCGAGCTTATGTCCTTCCGTCATGGCATTTCCATGAAGGTCAACAAGAATGCAGACCTGGGTTCAAATTCTATTTGAAATCATTTCAGATACTATATCTGTTCTCAGGGCTCTAAATGAAACATTTTCATTGAGAGCACTGGTGCGCCTAACTTAGAAAAGTTTGGAGCACCACATAAAATGTATATATATTTTTATGTATAGCCTACATTGGGCCTATATGAATCAAACTTAATTTTTAAGCACATCTCCTGAAGAAGATATCACTTTTCCTTTCTTTCTGTGCCACCAAATGTTTGTATATACTGGTAAACTTATTAGGTTGTTAGTAGGGCTGTACGATATGGACAACAAATCTTATTGCGATTTGACTAGCAATATAGATTTACATTTACATTTACATTACATTTACGTCATTTAGCAGACGCTCTTATCCAGAGCGACTTACAGTTAGTGAGTGCATACATTTTCATACTGGCTTTCATAGATAAAAACACTTGGGTGGACTGTTGGAATCATAGAAGTAGAACGATTATTCAAATTCTATGGTTGGTGGTGTTTGGCATGACACCAAATGAAAATAATTATGAGTTATGACAGGGTAGGAACCAATGTTCCTGGTTGGAATCGTGGCTTGAAATATCCGATTCCATGTGGTTTTTGGTTTTTCAGATTGCAGGAAAAAGAACAAATTAGAATCGAATATGCAAAAAAATTGAAAGAGTCACTTCAAACTGCGAATGTGAACAAGGCTTTATTGTTCTGTCCATCTGAAACTCTCCCTGGATTTGGCCTTAATCTTACTTTGGCAAAAAAATGGACTGTTGCACACACTCTTTCCTATGAACATTTGATTGGAACAACGTTTGTCTGTTTGACCTTTCTCAAGACTTTTAATTTCCCTCGGCGATACTTAACAACCCAATAAGGGGAAAAGCTGACTAAATATAAAACACAAACCCCACTGTGAAACTGAACTTTCCAGTCCAACACCCTTCCTAAGAACACAACTTTTAGAAGATGGAATATATGCTCCTCGACAACAGTAGATAATTACTCATGTAGACTGGCTGTTTGAACAGGTGGTGTTGATCATGCCATTAGGCTCTGCAAGTCCAAGTTCTAGCTCCAGTTCGAGCTCAATTTCACCTATGCTGCTACTTATTTGGACAGACAGAAATGAGCCACCAATGATAGCACTTTGAGAAAGACATAAGCTAACCGGAATGTGGCTGTTGTTTTGAACCCTGAACTGGAGGCATTTGCTGGTAAACATGCTGTTGACATTAGGAATTTGCTTTCACCATGTGATGACTGTGGGAAAGGGAGGAAAACAAGGAGGAAAACAGAAATATGGAGCAACTCCAGAAATCCGTAAGATGTTGACATGGATGTCATCTGAAATATTACTATATACTGAGTTTGCTTCAGTTGCCCCGAGTTAATCTCCCCAAAGTTCATATGGGTAGGACAGTGCAGACAGGCCTTCATTTTTTTGTCAAACTGATTTGGGATGATACTGTATGTGCGTGTCAGAGTTTGTGAGTGGTCTATCCCAGAAACAAAGGAAACAACTTAATTTAGGGTTCGGCTAGGTATTCACAGAGCTTCATAATTTCCCTGTCCGAATGACAATAACTCAGTCTTATAAGTTCTTCCATTTTGAAATATATGCTCATTTTACGATGTTGATGGATGATTATGTTGTACTGTAATTGATTAATTAATACTCAGATTATAAAGCCTTGATAATGGAAATGTTAAAGGGAAACTGACACATTTAGGACTACTTCACAAAAATGCAACATTCAAGTCTTCCCTTGCTTTACCTCTGTGATGTCATTTTGTTGTTGTTGCAGAATTATACCTGCCATGGAGACTGTTACCTGCTGTGATGCTGAAAAGAACATCAACCTTCCATGACACTTCCTGTTCTATTTCATTTGCAGGTGTTATTTTTGGTGCTGGGTAAAAGATGAGGAAACACCGGTTGTTACCGCTGTGCGCTCTTCTGGGCGTACTGTTTGCAGGACTGCTGCCCAAACTTGATGCTCAAGAGGAAGGTAAGTTTGAATCTGCTTTTATTTTCTCAGTTCAACTTGCAGGCCCTTGTGATGCCCTGTCTTAGGCCCCTATCACTTCACATATCCATTGATCTTAGTAGCACCTGGAAGACCTCAGTTGTAACTGTGACTATTCAGGTTGTGGATAAATCGGTGGATCTGTGCAAGTGCTGCTGAGGATGATCCTTGTTATTTTCAGCACAAATGAGTCAATTGGCCAAAATGTTAGACATTTAACAAAAAATTAGGAATGACAATGCTGATATTTCTGAGCACTGCTGTTAAGATGGAGTTGTATTGACATGTATGGGTTGAGGTTCCCCCTTTCTTGAAACAAGAAACATTTGGGTACAAAGACAAAGTTGTCTAGTTCCCTGCAGGAAATCAAAGGGATTTTAATGGTGTGAATGAGAAAAGCTCAACATGAGGTCTACTCAGAAATCACTGAAGCCTTAGAGTGCAAGTCCAGTGTCATGTTTTGGAGTCCTGGCATCGAAGTTCAGCCTAATTTCTGATAGCCTTTTGGCAGGTGAGGTGAGCTAAGGTGTACTGTCTTAATATTTTAACACCAGTTTATAGGCCTATTTTTCGGCGGTATTGTTGATTGGTACATTAACAGGGTCATGATTGCAGTCATACCACTGGACTTGGCCTCTGTCACGGCTCGGTGAGTCCTCAAAACCGGGTTTCCTCCTTTGAAGATTGTGCACAAGAGCTGGCCCCCGTCATATACTTTCTACTGGATTCGTCCTAGAGCATGGGTAAAGTGTGGTTAAAGCTCTGAACGAGGGTGGCGGTTTACCCTCATCCAGTACAGTGGCTTGCCCAAAACCGAGTTCCAGCTGATCACGTACCCATCTCCGCTGGGGGCCCTGGCCCACATCCGTGCCATGGCCTACCGGGGAGGTGGAACCCGCATAGGCCTGGCCCTGGACTTCCTCAACCAGCCCCACCTGAATGTGGCGGCGGGCAGCCGTGCTGGCGAGGGCGTGGCCCAGGCGGTGGTGGTCCTGACAGACGGGCACTCCCAAGATGCAGGTGCTGTGGCTGGCTGGTGTGAAGGTGTTTGCGGCGGGGGTGCAGGACACGGTGAACTGGGAGCTCAGGGAGATGGCTAGCACGCTGCAGGACACACAAGAGTTCAGCGTAGACTCTTTCCTGGCCCTGGGGGGGGTAATCCAGGACTTAGTGGTGGGCTTGTGCGGCACAGTGACCCAGGCCGGGGGTGCCCCCGTGGCTGTCGAAGTCAAAGGATTGCCTCGAGATGTGACGGGTAACAAAAGGGGGCTTGTGTCACTACCAAACTAATGCCTACATTATCATAAAATAAGAAAGTAGCTGCGAATGTGTGGCCATGTCTGGATGGAGTCCTGTATTAACACGATCAAGGGGTATTTAACACGATAACCCTCATTCCACCGTCTGGCACCTATTAACATCACTGTTTCTCATCACATTTAATTTGCACGTAACACTTTAAGATCACCACCCAGATTTGAATGGAATTGACACTCCTAATGATTTTCAGAAGAAGGCTTTTGATGGCACTGATGGCTGCTATACCTCTTACAAGCCAGATCAACTAATTTATAAAGCTTATGCATGAACTGAGAACAGGCCATCTCAGTCATTTGGATATATCCAGTGCTTTTTTTAAATGGTAAAGACAAATCACCATTAGTTTGCCATTTTAGTTGCTGACAACAACATTGACTCTGTAATAATTACAAGCAGGAGCTTCAAACAATTCAACATTCATGGCAGACTGTTACAGGTGGATAATAATCTATTTACATGACACAGTAACAGGATATTGACTTCAATAATCTCTTTCTTTGTCGCTCTCTCTCTTTTTCTCTCTATCATCTAATACACATATATATTTAAAACACCTCCAGTCCATGATCTTTGCTCTACAAAAATCACTTTTTCTGCTTTTGTCTCATTGACAACAAATCTCCATATATTAACCCCTTATGGGTTAGATCTTTGAAAAAGCGAATGAATAGAGGTGACAAATGGTCTCTCCAGAACGGCCTCCCGAAACACGGAGAGCAGCTTTTGACGATGGCTAACCACCCACCCACTGCTTGTGCGTCTTGTTTATGTTTTGTGTGTTTAGGCTATGTTTTATCAGTTACTGTCTTCATAACTGTGTAAAATATGTGCATAATATTCTACAACTGAAACAGTGATGAACCTGCCTGGACTCATCCTTGACTTGCAGCAGAGCCTAGATAGAGAGATTTCTAGTTTTATCTAGTATAATATTGACAGTGCAAATGTAGTGTAATATCAACATTAGCAAGTAAAAGATAACAGCTTAGCACAATGTACAATAAAATGTTATAGAATAGTTATTTATTCTCTTGATTAATGGTAGAGGCTCTTAAGCATCAAGGATGGGCCACAGGGTCATGACTGGTACCCAATATCTCTGAGGTCTGTAACATGAGTCTGCATGGGGTAGCTGAACTCAATGGTGTTGAAGGAGTTTATTTTTGGTGCATTATCATAGAACCCAAGCTGATATAAGACAGATAAAAAGGAGAAACTGACATTTTACAATCCATATTATTCATTGTGTTTGATATGAAAAAAACATTTTAACAGTATTATGAAATTATGAGTATATGAGTATTATGAGTATATAATGAGTACAGTGCTTCAACACTATTCCGTAATGTTCTGTTGATGTCGCACTGCCCAAATGTATTTTACATTAATGGAGTATTATATAGCAAGCTACAGGGTCATGCTCAGACTAATTTGCATCCATTATCACTTAAGGTCAACATGTAATCACTCCTTGGTTCAGCCTACATGCAGTATAATGTGTTTTTGTGATGTTTTTTTAATGATTGATTGTGTTCACCATGAATGTTACCTTCAATGATGTACCAGCACGTTATCTTTCTCCTTTCTCTGTTTTAACACTTTCACGTTGCATTCTTTCTGTTTTCTCTCTCTCTCTCCCTTTTAAGCACAAGAGTCAGCTGACCTTGTACTCTTAATTGACGGATCTGAGAATGTTGGAGCGGCCAACTTCCCCCGTGTGCGTGATTTGGCTATGAAAGTCATTGAGGGCCTTGATGTGGGCAGGGACACAATTCGGGTGGCCGTGGCTCTGTACAGCGCGGACCCCGAGGTTCAGTTCTTTCTAAATACCCATGAGAACAAAGCCGCTGTCCTGGATGCAGTGAAGGCCATTCAGTTCATAGGCAGCGATGAGGCTAACCTTGGAGCCGCCTTGGAGAAAGTCGCTGAGAGCCTGTTGAGTCCGGCATCAGGGGGCAGGGCAGAGGAGGGGGTGCCCCAAGCTCTGGTGGTTATCAGTGCTGGACCGTCCAATGACGATTTCAGTGCGGGTGACAGGGCCCTTAAGGCAGCAAGCGTTATCACGTTTGGTGTAGTAGTCGGCAGCGCGGCCACCGCCGAGCTGGAGACTATCGCCACAGACAAGAGCTTTGTTCTGTCGGCCCCTGATTTCAGAGCAGTGGCAAGCATGGGTGACCAGTTGCTACCATACATTAACGGGGTGGCCCAGCGCACCATTGTCATTCAGAATGAATTCACAGAAGGTAGGTAACTTCCATGCAAGGTGGGAGTGGGTTCGGGGTTCATGGAACATCTTTATTTTGTGTGTCTTATAGCTGATTCCATACTTTAGGTACTGTAAGAATAATAAGTCGCCAACACTTGAAATCAAATCAAAGTTTATTGGATGTGTACACAGATTTGCAGATGTTATCGCAGGTGCAGCAAAATGCTTATGTTTCTAGCTCCAACAGTGAAGCAATATCTAACAATACAATAACAATACACACATAATCCAAAAGTTAAAAGTTAAAAGAATATCAGAACGAGCAATGTCAGAGTCCAGAATATAAATATGGACAGTATATGCATAGAAAAGGTGTGTACAGCAGTAGCTTTATAGAATGAGCCATGACTAGAATAGTATATTTAAGTATATACATATAAAGTGGGTAAAACAGTATTTCAACATTATTAAAGTGACCAGTGTTCAATGACTATGTACATAGGGCAGCAGTCTCTAAGATGCAGGGTAGAGTACCGGGTGGTAGCTATTGACAGTGTCTAATGTTCAGGGCAGGGTACTGGGCGGAGGCCAGCTAGTGATGACTGTTTATCAGACTCTCGGGCCCAGCTTTACAAAGCATTAACAAGTATTACAAAGAAAGAAAGAAAGAAAGAAAGAAAGAAAGAAAGAAAGAAAGAAAGAAAGAAAGAAAGAAAGAAAGAAAGAAAGAAAGAAAGAAAGAAAGAAAGAAAGAAAGAAAAGAAAATCTCACCCCAGCAGGTCAGGAACATAAGAGAAAGAACAATGAATCAAAGACCCTTTAATAAGCATCTGAGTTGTTTGGATTCAAAAGCTGAGTTGTTGACCAATAGAATTACTGTAAAGTTAACCTCCAGTCAGATATCAGACCTACAGAATGTAACCTCTGCTTCTCAGGGGTGAGACAATGGGGGTTGGTGAGATCAACACAAAGAAGGCTGAATTCCTGAGAAGACAATCAAACCTTTTGCATAGACTGTTGATAAGAAGAGTAATTTCGGGGGCTGCCTTACATATCTAATTGTGAGACAGCAGGTGCTTGAAATTCGGGAAAGGGTACACTCCATATTTATCTCAATCTAATATATCAATCTAATATTATATTGAAATAGCGGTAGATAACATTTCACAAATAGGCCAATGCATCATAATGAAAGTTATGACAAAAGACAGACAGGTTAGCATCTTGACTTGATTTCTAACTTAAGCCAGATTGACAATAAATAACAGATCTAACAAGTGCACAAGCATTACAAAACATAGTTTTAACTGAATACTGAAATACTGTAGTTTAGACAATTGGCTATTTAGATCATGTGTAATTAAACTAGCTGACCTACAAAAAAGCAACATGATAAAGTAGGTTTGGTATAGTTTAGTTAGCTGGTTAGGTAAGCTTGCTGTCTCACTTCGATGTAGATGTTCGCATATACGGTTAACTAGATCTTTAATTTACTTTACTGACTTTATTGTCCCCATGGGGAAATGTTGTTGCAGTATCATGTACATGTTTAAAGTGGCGTTTAAATACAGTAGACAACAAATTGACAATACAAAATTCATAACAGTTACATACAGTATACTGTATACCAATGAAAGAGACTAGCCTGATGGCCTTTCTGAGTGGATAGGAACATTAGCCCGAGCACTTAAGAGGGATATCACACCTGGCAAAAATGATTGTCTAGTTCAGTTTTTCCTGCTGGGGGGTGCCCTATACCTGCACCCAGAGGGGAGTAGTTCAAAGTCCAGGTACAGGGGGTGAGATGGGTCTAAAATGATTTTGTGAGCCTTGATGGGGACCCTGACCTTAAAGATCTCATCCAAGCCTGTCTGTTTGACTCCAGGTACCTTGCTTGCTGTGGTGATAATCCTTCTCAGCATATTATTTTGTCTGAGAGTGGCATTGCCAAACCAACAAACATTATTCAAAACATGTAAATGCTCTCAATTAAAGATTTGTAAAACAGAGTCAGTATAGTACAGTCAACATTAAAATACTTTTGAGAAAGTACAGATCTACGGCTAATCTTTTCATCTCTTCCTGTGAAGAAGGAACATGTAATTGTATTAGTATTACACAGTTACCCTCTTCTCCTAAACAAGTAGCACACAGTGGTGGAAAAAGTACCCAATTGTCATACTTGAGTAAAAGTAAAGATACCTTAATAGAAAATGACTCAAATAAATGTGAATCACCCAGTAAAATACTACTTGACTAAAAGTCTAAAACATTTAGGTTTTAAATATACTTAAGTATCAAAAGTAAATGTAATTGCTAAAATATACTTAAGTTTCAAAAGTAAAAGTATAAATAATTTCAAATTACTTGTGATAAGCATGCCAGACAGCACAATTTTCTTGTTTTTTAATTTACGGATAGCCAGAGGCACACCCCAACACTCAGACATAATTTACAAACAAAGCATTTGTGTTTAGTGAGTCCACCGGATCAGAGGCAGTAGGGATGGCCAGGGATTTTATTTTGGTAAGTGAGTGAATTGTACAACTTTCCTGTCCTGCTAAGCATTCAAAATGTGACGAGTACTTTTGGGTGTCAAGAAAAGTGTATGGCGTAAAAAGTAAATTATTTTCTATAGGACTGTATTGAAGTAAAAGTTGAACAAAATATAAATAGTAAAGTACAGATACCAAAAAAAACGACTTAAGCAGTACTTTAAAGTAGTTTTACTTAAGTACTTTACACCACTGGTAGCATAACATAAAATGCATCTAGAACACCTCCAAAATCACACCATTCTCTATATTTGCACAATTTGCAGCAATTCATACTTCTCCAGATGTTAATAATAATATGTCATTTAGCAGACGCTTTTATCCAAAGCGACTTAAAGTCATGTGTGCATACATTTTTACGTATGGGTGGTCCCGGGGATCGAACCCACTACCCTGGCATTACAAGCGCCGTGCTCTACCAGCTGAGCTACAGAGGACCACATGACACACCTTTATTAACATGAATCCTAATAAGCCATTTTTTTGTGCCTTTCTTAAACATGGCATGCTTTGTGAATGCATTCATTCATGTTAACTATGGCATTAATTAATTAATTGCATCTGTACTTAGGCTACCATTAAGTGAGTATCACAGCTTTATTAGCTTTAATTAGCTAATAATAGTTAGCTTTTATCATAGCTTTCTCTAACATGTGTCATTTTATTTTCTCTTTCAGCCTTGGAAGTGGGAAAAAGGGACATCATTTTTCTCATTGACAGCACTATGGGCGCCACAATGATCAACTCTCTTCGTGAGTTTATCAAAAGGTTTGTTGACACCATGCCGATCGGACCGGACCAAGTGCAAGTAGGTGTGGCCCAGTTCAGCAACGCTGCCAGGCTTGAGATAGACCTGAACGCATATGGATCCAAGGAGGACCTGAGTGCGGCTCTGGGAAGACTCAAGCCAAGACCGGGACAAGCGGTGAACATCGGGGTGGCCCTGGACTTTGTGAGGACCAACATGCTGAGGGCTGACAAGGGGAGTCGTATTCAGCAAGGTGTGCCCCAGCTGGTGCTGTTGATGACCAGTAAAAAGTCCAGTGACAGTGTGGGGCAGGCTGCTGAGGCACTGCAGCGCATGGGGGTTATGACCCTGGCTGCCGGCTCTAAGGCTGCCGATGAGCAGGAGCTGAAGCAGATTGCCTTTGATGAGAGTTTGGTGTTCATGCTGAAGGATTTCCGCATATTGCTTCGCAACCCCACGGTGATTGTCTCTCCCCTCTCCACTCTATCTGGGATTGTGGTGACTGAGGTACCCACAGAGCCAGGTAATGCTCCTCTCCTATCGTTACTATGATTCATACTAGCTACTTATATAAAATGTATACCTCACATGTAAGGTGGCATTTTCTTACCCCAAGACCCCAAAAGGCACAGGTGTCAAACTCATTCGGTGGAGGGCAGAGAGTACGCAGTTTTTCACTCCTCCATTGTACTTGATTGATCAATTAAGGTCACTGATTAGTTAGGAACTCCCCTCACCTAGGGCTTTATTCAAAATCATTGACATCTAATATTTGCAACTTGAATATTAGAATAGGTGTAATAATTGTTTTTTTTTACCGTTTTTTCCCCAGTGGTTGAAATTTCAACAGTGCAGACCCAGCGAGTAGTCAGAGACATCGTCTTTATGGTGGATGGCTCTAGATACATTGGGGGTGCCAATCTTCCATATGTGCGAGATTTCATTGTCGGCGTGGTAAACAGGCTGGACGTGCGGCCCGACAGGGTGCGCATTGGCCTCATGCAGTTTGCAGAAAACCCAAAGATCGAATTCTACCTGAACACACACAACACAAAGCATGATGTGCTGACCAGCATTGGTCAGCTCAGGCTAATGGGAGGGTCTACTTTGAACACAGGAGTGGCTATGGATTATGCCCTTACCAACATGTTCCAGGCCTCGACTGGGTCACGTAAGAGGCAGGGTGTCCAACAGGTGCTTCTCCTGATCACTGGAGGCCCATCCCAGGAAGAGTTTAAAAAGATAGCAGACAAAGTGGCCATGGCGGGTGTATTGACCTTCACAGTCAGTGCCGGCCAGGCAGATGAGGACTACTTGAAGACGGTCGCTTTTGTCCCAAACTTGGCTTACCATGAAAGCAGTTTTTCTAGCCTGCCAAATGTTGTTGAACAGATCATGACTCCTTTGATTACTGTGGTCGGTGACACAGACATCTCAGTAACAGACATCGAAATAACCGAGGAAGCTGGTGAGCTTTATCTTGTATTTTAGCTTTATTAGTACATTTTGGATTTAACAGTGGATATTAAATATTTAAACATGTAAAATGGTATGAAAGATATAGAACAAACTGCATAATAATGCTATTGACTGACAAAACTGAAGGTCTTGTTCCCTTTCCTCTTTTCTTACAGCAGTCATTGGAGGTGAGAGGGATGTTGCATTCCTGATTGACGGCTCTGATAATGTCCGAACAGATTTCCCCTACATCCGGGACTTTATCATCAAAGTCATTGAGCCTCTTGATATTGGACAAGATAGAGTACGCGTTTCAGTTGTCCAACATAGTGAGAGGCCAGCTCCCAATTTCTACCTGAATACATATAAGGATAAGGCTGAAGTGTTAAGGGCCGTTAATGATCTGAGACTGGCCGGTGGAAGGAGTCTAAACACCGGAATGGCCTTGAAATTCATGAAGGACACTATCCTGTCCCCGGTTCATGGTAGCCGTGCGGCCCAAAATGTCCCCCAGTTTTTGATCGTTTTGACCGGAGGCAAGTCAAAGGATAACGTGAAGGAATCTGCTGGCGCTTTAAAGACAGATGGAGTGGTACCGTTTGGCGTTGGTGTCAAGGATGCAGACCCTAAGCAAATTGAGGACATTTCTCACAACCCATCCTTTGCTTTCAACGTGAAGGAATTCAGCCAGCTCAATACGGTCCAACAAAGGCTTAATAGCTATGTGAGCCTTCCCAAGGAACAGCTGAAGGTCATTCTGGAGCAAGGTAAGAAAAAAAAAAAAAAATTATCATGTTCTGTGTTGATGCTCTTTGTGCTGTGATATTTGTTTCTTCTAAACGTGCCTTGTTTGTTGTGTCTCAGCTTCGGTTCATGCTAATGCTATCTCAGTTCATACTGATGCTGTGAAAAGAGATATTGTATTCCTGCTGGATGGTTCTGATGGCACAAGGAGTGGATTCCCAGCAGTGCGAGACTTTGTTCAAAGTATAGTGGATAAACTGTCTCTGGAGGAGAACAGAGACAGAGTCTCTGTGGTTCAGTATGCTGACAAACCAGAGGCCCATTTCTATCTGAACTCTCACAAAACAAAGGATGCCATTATTAATGCCGTAAGTAATATGAGGCACAAGGGTGGAAGGAGCCTAAACACTGGGGCAGCTCTCCAGTTTGTAAGACACCGTGTCTTTACTGCCTCCTCTGGCAGTAGACGACTGGAAGGTGTGCCCCAGATCCTGATTCTTTTGACTAGCAAGAAATCCAGAGATGATGTTAAGGGCCCTGCTGTAGCTCTTAAAGATCTGGAAATTGTGTCAATGGGGGTCGGAGTTGGGGACGCCAATGTCCGGGAGTTGGAAATGATTTCCTTCCAACCTGGTTTCACATACCAGGTCACTGAGTTCTCTGAGCTGCCCTCAATCCAGCCACAGCTTGTTGCTATGCTTAAAAGCCTGTCGAAAGACACAGATGAATCAGTAGCTCCTGTGACTCCTGAAATTCCTGATTTAGAAGGTAAGAACTTCAGCTTGGATATGAGTATGCTAAATACAAGAAACATACCATATTCTTTATCTTTGGAACAATGCTGAAATTGAAGCATGATAAATTCATGGATACCTAAGCCTTTGGTAAACGTAGTCTCAGTAGAGCATTTCCTGCTATGTTGATACATGTTATGCATTTTGGTAGAAAGGTGCTAGTATTTAGTTGCATGATTGAGAAAATAGTATTTTAAAATGTCTTATTCAGAGTATTTATTGGCTTTTTATTCTCTTAAACCAAAAACATTTCCTCCTATTTCACTCTGTTCTCTCTCTTTATCGCTTACCTCAACCATGTATGGAGAAACTATGCCAAACTTGACATATTTTTGTTGAAAAGATGGTTCTTTGTTGTTCTGCTTGTGATGATACCTTTCAGAACAGTAGTTTAGTGCTCCCAAAACCTGCATACACTATTCCAGATTCTCATTCACCCTTGCAGATATGCATGCAAATGTGTATTGATACAGACAAATAACCACAACTGTAATTTTGCTGTAATTTCTTCTCAGTGGTATTTTCCCTCTGATATGTCTTGTGTTCAGATTCAGCTTCAAACATTCCTAAAAATGTTTGTTTTTTGTTACATCTTACATGCCTTTTCTATAATATAATTGTTAGTCAATATATCCCATTTCTATCTATCTTCACCACCTAGTTGATACAGAGAGCAGTAAAAGGGATATAGTATATCTCCTTGACAGTTCAGACGACTCCAGAAATGGATTGCCTGCCATTAGAGAGTTTATACTCTATTGTCTGTGGTCCTCTGTAGCTCAGCTGGTAGAGCATGGCGCTTGTAATGCCAAGTTAGTGGGTTCGATCCTCGGGACCACCCATACACATGGGTCATGCACGCATGACTGTAAGTCGCTTAGGATAAAAGCATCTGCTAAATGGCATATTTATACGAAGAATGGACAATTAATTGACATCGATGGGGACAATGTTCAAGTTGCTGTTGTGCAATACAGTGACGATGCTATGGAGTACTCCCACCTGAAAGTTCACAATACCAAAAGGGCTGTCATCTATGCTGTTAGAAGCCTAAGGCATAACGGAGGAAGACCCCGCAACACTGGGACAGCTCTTCAGTTTGTTAGGGACAATGTTTTCACTGCCTCCTCCGGGAGTCGGCATCTGGAAGGGGTTCCTCCGATTTTGTTTTTGTTAACTGGTGGAGAGTCGAGTAATGACGTCACAGCCGCTGCATCTGATCTGAAACATCTTGGGGTTCTTTCTTTTGCCATTGGGATTAAAAATGTAAGGCAAGAGGAGCTGCGAAGCATTGCCTACTCTTCCAGATTTATTTTCAACCTACCCGTCTTTGGTGAACTTTTGTCCATACAGCCAGAGATCCTTGGCTTTGTCCAGTCAAAAATGGGAAATGAGCCCCCCACTATTGTCGGGTTGAGCTGCCATGATTCCCAGTCAAGAATGAAGTTGAATTAAAGATTTCAAATAGTCGTCTTGAATAGTTTGATTACTTATGAAACTGCACCATTCTTTGAAGAAAATCAGTGGATCAGTTTAATTTCCCTCAAACTGCCTGCTTTCACTAGAGGCCAGCATCTTTGAATGGTTACCCCAATATACTCCTACTCATAATTATATAAACAAAACAGCAGAGATGGTGCTGGGAGGGTTACTGTTTTGCAAAGACATTTCTATTAGCATACAAATGACAAATCCCCGCTTTCTTGTTCCACATTACAGAAACGTCATGCTTTTCTTGATTGTTTAAAATCAGGAAAATGTGCTTTTCCGGTTCTTTCAGTTTCAGCTCTTTCTTGAGCCAGTGATACAGTATATCGTTGTCTAGTTGTTTTAAACAAGTTTAGATTATTCTCTGTCTTACGCATACAATCTTCCTCTTCATTCATGGAAGGAGTGTTTGATTTCACATCTTGACATATTTTCCTAAAACTGAAAATCTCGCTCTACAAACTTTCTTAAATGTTTTGACATTTGAGACCATTTTAAATCCCTTTAATTTCACTTCCTATTTCTTTGCATGTTGCATTGATAAACATGGTTACAAGGCTTTGCTATATTTATAGAGCTATGTAATGACGTGAAAGTCATCATAGTTAAAATATATAATGGATAATATTTCTGACCATGTGTTTTACACTGTATAGGTCTACTTGATATGCCGTCCTTGTGCATGCATTAATGCATATCTGCCTGGCCTGGTATCTGTCATGGTTTTATTATTAAATAGATCCTTCAATGTTTTTTTGGGTTGAATTAGACGCTCCACAGAGAGACATAGTGTTCCTTTTGGATGGATCTGATGATACTAGGAGTGGATTTCCAGCAATGCTTGGCTTTGTTCAAAGAGTAGTGGAAAACGTCAATGTTGGAGAGAACAAAGATCGAGTTTCTGTGGTCCAGTACAGCAGAAATCCAGAGGCCCATTTCTTACTGAACACATATCCAGAAAAACAAAGTGTTCTAAGTTCCATTCGAAGCCTACAGCACAAAGGGGGTAGACCACTCAACACTGGGGCAGCCCTGCAGTACGTGAAGGACAACGTCTTTACTTCCTCTTCTGGAAGCAGAGGCCAAGAAGGCGTCCCTCAGATACTGATACTGCTGAGTGGTGGCAGATCTCAAGATGATGTTGGAGGTGCTGCTGCAGCTTTGAAACAGGACAAAATTGTACCATTCAGTATTGGTACAAGGAATGCAGACATATTAGAGCTCCAAATGATAGCTCATATTCCCTCCTATGCTCTTTCTGTCCCTCGGTTCGATGACCTTGAAAGCATTCAACAGCAGCTTTTGTCATTTGTAAAAAGGGTCCCTCGTCAGCCAAGAGTTTATCAACCAACTGTAGTAGGTAAGGAGTTATTTCTCTCCCTCTCTTCATTAGCCCTTTAATCTGTCACATTTCAGGTTGCTACCTTCTTGCTGAAAATAGCTGGATGTCTTACTCAGTACATTCATTCATTCTTTAAGCATGCCTTGTGAAAAATGTCGCTATTATTTTCTAGTCACAAATACAGTACCAGTCAAATGTTTGGACACACCTACTCATTCCAGGGTTTTTCTTTTTACTATTTTCTACATTGTAGAATAAATGAAATAACACATATGGAATCATGTAGTAACCAAAAAGTGTTAAACAAGTTAAAATATATTTTATATTGGAGATTCTTCAAAGTAGCCACAGTTTGCCTTGATGACAGCTTTGCACACTCTTGGTATTCTCTCAACCAGCTTCACCTGGAATGCTTTTCCAACAGTCTTGAAGGAGTTCCCACATATACTGAGTACTTGTTGGCTGCTTTTCCTTCTCATCCCAAACCATCTCAATTGGGTTGAGGTCAGGTGATTGTGGAGGCCAGGTCATCTGATGCAGCACTCCATCACTCGCCTTCTTGGTCAAATAGCCCTCACACAGCCTGGAGGTGTGTTGGGTCATTGTCCTGTTGAAAAACAAATGATGGTCCCACTAAGCGCAAACCAGATGGGATGGCGTATCGCTGCAGAATGCTGTGGTAGCCATGCTGGTTAAATATAAAATGTATTTTAACTTGTTTAACACTTTTCTGGGTACTACATGATTCCATATGTGTTCATAGTTTTGATGTCTTCACTATTATTCTACAATGTAGAAAATAGTAAAAATTAAGAAAAACCCTGGAATGAGTAGGTGTGTCCAAACTTTTGACTGGTACTGTACATGTACATGATATTTCTTTATAATTTTACCTGAGAATGACATTTTATTCATATGAATCTCTAGATAAATCTGAATCCAAACAACGGGATGTTGTTTTTTTACTGGATGGCTCTGATGAAACTCTAAATGGATTTGAGGCAATGCGTGACTTTGTGCAGAGAGTAGTGGAGAAACTCGCTGTGGAGGAGAACAAAGATCAAGTGTCTGTGGTCCAGTACAGCAGAGAACCAGAGGCCCACTTCTATCTGAACACTTACACAACAAAGGAAGACGTTGTGGACAGTGTAAGAGGCCTGAGGCACAAAGGAGGGAGACCCCTCAACACTGGGGCAGCTCTCCAGTATGTCAGGGACAATGTCTTTACTGCCTCCTCTGGAAGCAGACGCCAAGAGGGCATCCCTCAGATTCTGGTTCTATTGAGTGGGGGAAGGTCCAATGATGATGTTAGAAATGCAGTTACAAACCTGAAAGAAATTGGTGTTATGGCAATAGTGGTTGGAATGAGGAATGCCGATACACTTGAGCTTCAAACAATTTCACATGAACCCAGCTATGCTTTCTCTGCTACACATTACAACGATCTCCCAAACATTCAACAGCAAGTGTTATCTGCTGTTGAGAGAGTTGAATTGACCACTACTAACTTGCCAACAACATTAATAGGTAAGACTGCAATCATCACAACAGTAATGTTGTAGTTGGTCAATTAAGTTAGCATAATGTTGATGTATTTCATTTCACAAAACACAGTTGTTTATTGAATTCCCTAAATGTATATGTAAAATGTTATTAACACATTTTATAAATGCTTATAGATGCTGCAACAAATGATTACAGGAGGGACATTGTATTTTTACTTGATGGTTCTGATGATTCCCGAAGAAAATTTCCAGATATTCAAGACTTTATTCAGAGAGTAGTGGAGAAACTCAATGTAGATGGGAAAAAAGATCATGTGTCTGTGGTTCAGTACAGTGACACAGCAGAGGTCAATTTCAAGTTGGGTATGCATTCAAAAAAAGATGATGTTCTTGATGCCGTAAGAGGTCTGAGGCACAAAGGAGGAAGTCCTCTAAATACTGGAGCAGCTCTCCAGTACGTGAGGGGCAATGTCTTTACTGCCTCCAATGGAAGTAGAAGCCTGCAAGGTGTTCAACAGATACTGATACTGCTGAGTGGGGGAAGATCTAGAGATGATATCAGAACCCCTGTCACAAAGCTCAAAGAAATGGGAGTAATTTCAATCGGTATTGGCACAGGAGATGCCGACACACTTGAACTACAAACGATATCTCATGAACCTAATTACGCCCTTTCTATTACTGATTTCAAAGACCTTCCCACAATTCAGGAAGAATTGTTGTCATTGTTAACGGAAGCATCTCGTCAACCAGTGCCAACTGCCCATACCATGCATTTTGGTAAGCTGTAGCCATTTCCATTTTTCTGTAGTGGCATGTGTTCTCTGTGTTCAGGTAAAGGATCTTATCTTTGTTAATGCATGTCCTTTGAGGAAATCATAGATATGTGTCTAGGGTGTTTCTCCTTAAGAGAATAAGGTTATTGAGATTTCAGTTGGACAATGGTTTTATGCTAGCAATGACCTTGCTTTCTGTGCCCTCTCAGAAAAGTGGCTTTCCTTTCTCTCTGCAACCATTCTTTACCTTCATTTCAGAATCTGACAAAAAGGATGTTGTATTTCTCATTGACGGATCTGACGACTCTAGAACTGGCTTTGCGGGGATTCGCCGCTTTGCAGAGAAAGTAGTGGAGAGTCTTAATGTGGAGGAAAATGGCGACCGGGTGGCCCTTGTTCAGTACAGTCGGGATGCCACACCCAATTTCTATCTGAATTCATACTCTTCTAAAAATGATGTGCTTAATTCAATAAGATCCATGAGGCACAAAGTTGGAAGAATCCTCAACACTGGCACAGCACTGCAGTTTGTGAGAGACACTGTCTTTCCTGCTTCGGCTGGAGGCAGACGTGCAGAGGGTGTGCCTCAATATCTATTTGTCTTCAGTGGTGGGAGATCTAGTAATGACTTAAGGGGACCAGCGCAGTCATTGAGAGGGGATGGAGTAAGAACATTTAGCTTTGGAACAAAGAATGCTGATACATTGGAGTTACAAAGCATATCTTTTACACCAGCACACTCTTTTTCTGTTGCCAATTTTAACAACCTTGACGGGATACACTCTTCCGTGGCTGCTGTAATGAGTGGTGTTAAGGAAACACCTGAAATTTCAACTGTCATTGGTAAGATTATGAAGATATATTTCACAATCACTTAAGGCTTTTTTAAATCAAAGATTTTTATAAATTCACTGTAGTTTACTGAGAATGTCTTCCAAATCACACTATTAGAGAGCAGCATTGACATCCTATTGAATACAAAACGTATATATGGACTTAATTATTATGTTTGCTCATTTCAGACAATTCCACTTTGTTGACATCAGATATCCAGATGGTGGATGGGGTCGATGTCGTATTTTTACTTGATGGATCTGATAAGATGCGAGAAAGTGTCCAATCAATACGTGATTTTCTTGGCCAATTTGTTAAACATCTAGAAATTGGGCCAGACAAAACACATGTTGCTGTGATCCAGTACAGTGACAAACCCACCACTCATTTCCTATTGAACACATACTCATCAAAGAGTGATATCATGGCAAAAGTACGCAATATCAATCTGGAAGGAGGAAGGCCCCTCAACACTGGGGAAGCTCTTGATTATGTTAAAAACAATGTCTTTACTGTCTCCTCTGGAAGCAGACTCCAAGAGGGCATTCCTCAGATACTAATACTGCTAAGTGGGGGGAAATCCCAGGATGATGTTGTGGTTCCATCTGAGAGTCTGAAGGCAGCTGGAATTGTGCTTTTGACTGTTGGGGTCAAAGACGCAGATGGAGCGGAGATGCAGAGCATTGCATACAGTCCTAATCAGGCATATCTTCTCAGAGAGTTTTCTGACCTCTCTCTTGTTAGACAACAGTTGCTCTCAGCAATTGTCTCTCACAAAGATTCAGCAAGACCAGGCTTAGGTGAGTGAAACAGAGTACAATATTAAACAATTTCTATGAAAATATTTATAAAATAAGTTGTTTTTCAATCAACTTCAAAATACAGTATGTAGCTTATACTGTATCTTGAAATGTATTATGTACCATGCACAATTTGCTGATTTAGTTGAATTTTCATTCTAGTTCAAGGCCCCAGTGTGAAAAGAGACATTGTTTTCCTCCTTGATGGATCTGATGATGTTAGGAGTAGATTCACAGCAATACGTGAGTTTGTTGCGAAAGTGGTGGAAAAGTTTGATGTGGACCAGGGAAAAGATCAAGTTGCTGTTGTGCAGTACAGCAACAGTGCAGCAGTGAACTTCAACCTGAATGCTTACAAGACAAGAGATGATGTACTTACAGCAGTCAGAAATCTAAAACCAAAGGGCGGGAGGCCTCAATATACTGGCACAGCCCTCCAGTTTGTGAAGGACAATGTCTTTACTACTAATGCTGGAAGTCGACGTCATGAGGGTGCTCAACAGATCCTAGTGCTACTGACTGGTGGCAGATCTAGAGATTCTCCTCGAGGTCCTTCCAGGGCACTAAAGACTTTTGGGGTTGTAACATTTGCAATTGGATCAAGGATGACTGATTTGGTTGAAATGCAATCAATATCATCTCTTCCAAATTATTCTTATTCAGTCCCTGATTTTGCAAACCTTCAAAACATCCAGAAAAGTTTAGAGACACATCTTGCTCAAGTGAGACCACAAGAGGAAACTAGAGTTGGTAAGAAATATTAAAGTGTACTGGTGACTTACTGTAAACGTTGACTCTCTATATTCGATTTTTGAAAAGAACAACATAAATTATTTAAGTATTAAACAGGTCATATGTTTTTTATTTATTTGTTTTATGTTTTTTTATTTCTTTTTATTGGAAACAGCAGAAAACGACGAAAATAGGAGAGATATTGTGTTTCTTCTGGATGGATCAGATAACACCAGAAAAGAATACCCAGCTATTCGGGATTTCCTCCACAAAATCATTGAAAATCTCAACGTGGAACAAAATAACGACAGAGTGGCAGTGGTACAGTTTAGTAACTTGGCAGTGGCTAATTTTTATTTGAATTCATTTCTGAGAAAGGAGGACATGTTGAATTCTGTAAGGGGACTCTCACATAAAGGAGGAAGACCCCTTAATACTGGAGCAGCTCTGAAGTTTGTGAAAGAAAATGTCTTCATCAGCTCCTCTGGGAGTAGACACTCGGAGGGTGTGAAACAAATACTCATTCTGATTAGTAGTGGAAGGTCAAGAGACAATGTGGATACACCAGCATATGCTCTCAAGGAGCTTGGTGTCTTGGTGATTGGAATTGGAACAAGGAGCTCTGATAGCAAAGAATTACAAAAAATATCCCATGACCCCAGTTATGCTCTTTCCGTGTCCGAATTTACTGACCTCCCCAATGTCCAACAGCAGCTTCTTTCTGCTATGAGGACTGTCATTGTACAGGTCACGACCATGACACCAACAGTAATACCAACAATACTAGGTAAGAAAGATATGGTTTTGATCAGTTCCAGTTGCTCTCTTACATCAGGATGGAGTATTTGATAGCTTTGACATTTTAAGTAGATGCCGCTGAGACCTTTCATGTTGGTTTTATTTCATACCTCTGTAGGAATGTTCTCTATGATAGCAATCAGTCCAATTGAGATTAGGGAAAGGGATGACTTTCATATGACAGAAGCATCTTTGTCCTGTTTTCCCCTTACCAATGCAACATTTAATATGACTCTTTTTCTGAACATTCACATTCACTAGTTGAGAGTCAGGCTCCCAGGAGGGATGTCGTGTTCTTGCTGGATGGATCTGATGGCACTAGGAGTGGATTCCCAGCAATGCGGGACTTTGTTCAAAGAGTGGTGGAGACACTCGGTGTGGATGAGAACAAAGATCGCGTTGCTGTGGTCCAGTACAGTAGAGATCCAGCTGCCCAATTCTATCTGAACACCTACACAACAAAAGGAGAGATTCTCAACACTGTAAGAGGTCTGAGACACAAAGGTGGGAGACCTCTCAACACTGGAGCAGCTCTCCAGTACGTGAGAGACAATGTCTTTACTGCCTCCTCCGGAAGTCGACGCTTTGAAGGTGTTCCACAGTTACTGATTCTGCTGAGTGGTGGAAGGTCCTTTGACAATGTTGACACTCCAGCTTCTGCTCTGAAGGAGCTTGGGGTCTTGATCTTTGGAATTGGAACAAGGAGTTCTGATAGCAGAGAATTGCAGAGGATATCACATGATCCCAGTTACGCTCTGTCTGTCTCTGACTTCACTGACCTTCCAAACATCCAGCAGCAACTTCTGTCCTCGGTGGAGGCAGTTGTTATTGACGTTACTCCAGAATCGCCAACAGTTTTAGGTATGTGTCATCACTGTTAATTAAGAGTCAGGAAGTGTTAGTAACATGTCAGCTGATTCTTAGAAACGACTGTATAATTTGACCACAAGCCCTACATTTGACCAGTCTGATTGACATAATATATTTATTTTCTCAGTTGATCATGACACCTCCAGAAAGGATGTGGTATTCCTTGTGGATGGTTCTGATGGCGCAAGGAATGGATTCCCAGCAATGCGTGATTTTGTTCAGAGAGTAGTGGGGAAACTCAATGTGGGAGGAGACAAAGACCGCGTTTCTGTTGTCCAGTACGGTAGAGATCAAGAAGTTCATTTCTATCTGAACACATACACCACCAAGGAGGACATTCTTGACACTGTCAGAAGTCTGAGGCACAGAGGAGGTAGACCCCTTAACACTGGGGCAGCCCTCCAATACGTAAGGGACAACGTCTTTACTGCCTCCTCAGGAAGCAGAAGCCAAGAGGGCGTCCCTCAGATGCTGATACTTCTGAGTGGGGGAAGGTCCAGTGATAATGTTGACATACCAGCTTCTGCCCTGAAAAAGAGTGGGGTCTTGATCTTTGGCATTGGAACCAGAAATTCCAGCAGAGAGGTCGAAAGGATTGCCACTGATCCTAGTTTTTCCCAGTCTGTTTCTGAATTCACTGACCTCCCCAGCGTCCAGGAGCAGTTTTTCTCCACACTCATAACTGTACAAGTTGAGGCTACACCCATAACCCCAACAGTCATAGGTAAGAACTGATGCGTTATCCAGGACAACTAAAGCAACACACACATATTTCAGTCTCAGGTTCCATGAAGCAATGTTGACATATATTTTTGTTTTGTTTCTGATACTCTTAGTGGACCAAAGCATTGCCAGAAAGGATGTAGTATTCCTGCTGGATGGTTCTGATGGCACTAAGAATGGCTTCCCAGCAATGCGTGACTTTGTTCAAAGAGTGGTAGAGAAACTCACTGTGGAGGAAAACAGAGATCGAGTCTCTGTGGTCCAGTATAGCAGAGAATCAGAGGCCGACTTCTATCTGAACACTTATACAACAAAGGAAGACGTTGTGGAGACCGTAAGAGGCCTGAGGCACAAAGGAGGGAGACCCCTCAACACTGGGGCAGCTCTCCAGTATGTCAGGGACAATGTCTTTACTGCCTCCTCCGGAAGTAGGCGCCTTGAAGGTGTTCCACAGATTCTGATACTGTTGAATGGTGGAAGGTCCTTTGACAATGTAGATACACCAGCGTCTGCTCTCAAGGAGCTTGGTGTCTTGGTGTTTGGAATTGGAACAAGGAGCTCTGATAGCAGAGAATTACAAAAGATATCCAATGACCCAAGTTATGCTCTTTCCGTGTCTGAATTTACTGACCTCCCCAATGTCCAACAGCAGCTTCTTTCTGCTATAAGCACTGTCATTGTAAAGGTGACAACCATGACACCAACAGTAATACCAACAATACTAGGTAAGAAAGATATGGTTTTGATCAGTTCCATTTGCTCTCTTACATCAGGATGGAGTATTTGATAGCTTTGACATTTTAAGTAGATGCACCTGAGACCTTTCATGTTGGTTTCATTTCATACCTCTGTAGGAATGTTCTCGATGATAGCACTCAGTCCAATGCACACATTGCCACTTTCTTTGAATAGTTGTTTGAGATTAGGGAAAGGGATGACTTTCATATGACAGAAGCATCTTTGTCCTGTTTTTCCCTTACCAATGCAAAATTTAATATGACTCTTTTTCTGAACATTCACATTCACTAGTTGAGAGTCAGGCTCCCAGGAGGGATGTCGTGTTCTTGCTGGATGGATCTGATGGCACTAGGAGTGGATTCCCAGCAATGCGGGACTTTGTTCAAAGAGTGGTGGAGACACTCGGTGTGGATGAGAACAAAGATCGCGTTGCTGTGGTCCAGTACAGTAGAGATCCAGCTGCCCAATTCTATCTGAACACCTACACAACAAAAGGAGAGATTCTCAACACTGTAAGAGGTCTGAGACACAAAGGTGGGAGACCTCTCAACACTGGAGCAGCTCTCCAGTACGTGAGAGACAATGTCTTTACTGCCTCCTCCGGAAGTCGACGCTTTGAAGGTGTTCCACAGTTACTGATTCTGCTGAGTGGTGGAAGGTCCTTTGACAATGTTGACACTCCAGCTTCTGCTCTGAAGGAGCTTGGGGTCTTGATCTTTGGAATTGGAACAAGGAGTTCTGATAGCAGAGAATTGCAGAGGATATCACATGATCCCAGTTACGCTCTGTCTGTCTCTGACTTCACTGACCTTCCAAACATCCAGCAGCAACTTCTGTCCTCGGTGGAGGCAGTTGTTATTGACGTTACTCCAGAATCGCCAACAGTTTTAGGTATGTGTCATCACTGTTAATTAAGAGTCAGGAAGTGTTAGTAACATGTCAGCTGATTCTTAGAAACGACTGTATAATTTGACCACAAGCCCTACATTTGACCAGTCTGATTGACATAATCTATTTCTTTTCTCAGTTGACCATGACACCTCCAGAAAGGATGTGGTATTCCTTGTGGATGGTTCTGATGGCGCAAGGAATGGATTCCCAGCAATGCGTGATTTTGTTCAGAGAGTAGTGGGGAAACTCAATGTGGGAGGAGACAAAGACCGCGTTTCTGTTGTCCAGTATGGTAGAGATCAAGAAGTTCATTTCTATCTGAACACATACACCACCAAGGAGGACATTCTTGACACTGTCAGAAGTCTGAGGCACAGAGGAGGTAGACCCCTTAACACTGGGGCAGCCCTCCAATACGTAAGGGACAACGTTTTTACTGCCTCCTCAGGAAGCAGAAGCCAAGAGGGCGTCCCTCAGATGCTGATACTTCTGAGTGGGGAAAGGTCCAGTGATAATGTTGACATACCAGCTTCTGCCCTGAAAAAGAGTGGGGTCTTGATCTTTGGCATTGGAACCAGAAATTCCAGCAGAGAGGTTCAAAGGATTGCCACTGATCCTAGTTTTTCCCAGTCTGTTTCTGAATTCACTGACCTCCCCAGTGTCCAGGAGCAGTTTTTCTCCACACTCATAACTGTACAAGTTGAAGCTACACCCATAACCCCAACAGTCATAGGTAAGAACTGATGCGTTATCCAGGACAACTAAAGCAACACACACATATTTCAGTCTCAGGTTCCATGAAGCAATGTTGACATATATTTTTGTTTTGTTTCTGATACTCTTAGTGGACCAAAGCATTGCCAGAAAGGATGTAGTATTCCTGCTGGATGGTTCTGATGGCACTAAGAATGGCTTCCCAGCAATGCGTGACTTTGTTCAAAGAGTGGTAGAGAAACTCACTGTGGAGGAAAACAGAGATCGAGTCTCTGTGGTCCAGTATAGCAGAGAATCAGAGGCCCACTTCTATCTGAACACTCATACAACAAAGGAAGACGTTGTGGAGACCGTAAGAGGCCTGAGGCACAAAGGAGGGAGACCCCTCAACACTGGGGCAGCTCTCCAGTATGTCAGGGACAATGTCTTTACTGCCTCCTCCGGAAGTAGGCGCCTTGAAGGTGTTCCACAGATTCTGATACTGTTGAATGGTGGAAGGTCCTTTGACAATGTAGATACACCAGCGTCTGCTCTCAAGGAGCTTGGTGTCTTTGTGTTTGGAATTGGAACAAGGAGCTCTGATAGCAGAGAATTACAAAAGATATCCTATGACCCCAGCTATGCTCTTTCCGTGTCTGAATTTACTGACCTCCCCAATGTCCAACAGCAGCTTCTTTTTGCTATAAGCACTGTCATTGTACAGGTGACAACCATGACACCAACAGTAATACCAACAATACTAGGTAAGAAATATATGGTTTTGATCAGTTCCATTTGCTCTCTTACATCAGGATGGAGTATTTGATAGCTTTGACATTTTAAGTAGATGCACCTGAGACCTTTCATGTTGGTTTCAATTCATACCTCTGTAGGAATGTTCTCGATGATAGCACTCAGTCCAATGCACACATTGCCACTTTCTTTGAATAGTTGTTTGAGATTAGGGAAAGGGATGACTTTCATATGACAGAAGCATCTTTGTCCTGTTTTTCCCATACCAATGCAACATTTAATATGACTCTTTTTCTGAACATTCACATTCACTAGTTGAGAGTCAGGCTCCCAGGAGGGATGTCGTGTTCTTGCTGGATGGATCTGATGGCACTAGGAGTGGATTCCCAGCAATGCGGGACTTTGTTCAAAGAGTGGTGGAGACACTCGGTGTGGATGAGAACAAAGATCGCGTTGCTGTGGTCCAGTACAGTAGAGATCCAGCTGCCCAATTCTATCTGAACACCTACACAACAAAAGGAGAGATTCTCAACACTGTAAGAGGTCTGAGACACAAAGGTGGGAGACCTCTCAACACTGGAGCAGCTCTCCAGTACGTGAGAGACAATGTCTTTACTGCCTCCTCCGGAAGTCGACGCTTTGAAGGTGTTCCACAGTTACTGATTCTGCTGAGTGGTGGAAGGTCCTTTGACAATGTTGACACTCCAGCTTCTGCTCTGAAGGAGCTTGGGGTCTTGATCTTTGGAATTGGAACAAGGAGTTCTGATAGCAGAGAATTGCAGAGGATATCACATGATCCCAGTTACGCTCTGTCTGTCTCTGACTTCACTGACCTTCCAAACATCCAGCAGCAACTTCTGTCCTCGGTGGAGGCAGTTGTTATTGACGTTACTCCAGAATCGCCAACAGTTTTAGGTATGTGTCATCACTGTTAATTAAGAGTCAGGAAGTGTTAGTACCATGTCAGCTGATTCTTAGAAACGACTGTATAATTTGACCACAAGCCCTACATTTGACCAGTCTGATTGACATAATCTATTTATTTTCTCAGTTGATCATGACACCTCCAGAAAGGATGTGGTATTCCTTGTGGATGGTTCTGATGGCGCAAGGAATGGATTCCCAGCAATGCGTGATTTTGTTCAGAGAGTAGTGGGGAAACTCAATGTGGGAGGAGACAAAGACCGCGTTTCTGTTGTCCAGTACGGTAGAGATCAAGAAGTTCATTTCTATCTGAACACATACACCACCAAGGAGGACATTCTTGACACTGTCAGAAGTCTGAGGCACAGAGGAGGTAGACCCCTTAACACTGGGGCAGCCCTCCAATACGTAAGGGACAACGTCTTTACTGCCTCCTCAGGAAGCAGAAGCCAAGAGGGCATCCCTCAGATGCTGATACTTCTGAGTGGGGGAAGGTCCAGTGATAATGTTGACATACCAGCTTCTGCCCTGAAAAAGAGTGGGGTCTTGATCTTTGGCATTGGAACCAGAAATTCCAGCAGAGAGGTCGAAAGGATTGCCACTGATCCTAGTTTTTCCCAGTCTGTTTCTGAATTCACTGACCTCCCCAGCATCCAGGAGCAGTTTTTCTCCACACTCATAACTGTACAAGTTGAGGCTACACCCATAACCCCAACAGTCATAGGTAAGAACTGATGCGTTATCCAGGACAACTAAAGCAACACACACATATTTCAGTCTCAGGTTCCATGAAGCAATGTTGACATATATTTTTGTTTTGTTTCTGATACTCTTAGTGGACCAAAGCATTGCCAGAAAGGATGTAGTATTCCTGCTGGATGGTTCTGATGGAACTAAGAATGGCTTCCCAGCAATGCGTGACTTTGTTCAAAGAGTGGTAGAGAAACTCACTGTGGAGGAAAACAGAGATCGAGTCTCTGTGGTCCAGTATAGCAGAGAATCAGAGGCCCACTTCTATCTGAACACTCATACAACAAAGGAAGACGTTGTGGAGACCGTAAGAGGCCTGAGGCACAAAGGAGGGAGACCCCTCAACACTGGGGCAGCTCTCCAGTATGTCAGGGACAATGTCTTTACTGCCTCCTCCGGAAGTAGGCGCCTTGAAGGGGTTCCACAGATTCTGATACTGTTGAATGGTGGAAGGTCCTTTGACAATGTAGATACACCAGCGTCTGCTCTCAAGGAGCTTGGTGTCTTGGTGTTTGGAATTGGAACAAGGAGCTCTGATAGCAGAGAATTACAAAAGATATCCTATGACCCCAGCTATGCTCTTTCCGTGTCTGAATTTACTGACCTCCCCAATGTCCAACAGCAGCTTCTTTCTGCTATAAGCACTGTCATTGTACAGGTGACAACCATGACACCAACAGTAATACCAACAATACTAGGTAAGAAAGATATGGTTTTGATCAGTTCCATTTGCTCTCTTACATCAGGATGGAGTATTTGATAGCTTTGACATTTTAAGTAGATGCACCTGAGACCTTTCATGTTGGTTTCAATTCATACCTCTGTAGGAATGTTCTCGATGATAGCACTCAGTCCAATGCACACATTGCCACTTTCTTTGAACAGTTGTTTGAGATTAGGGAAAGGGATGACTTTCATATGACAGAAGCATCTTTGTCCTGTTTTTCCCTTACCAATGCAACATTTAATATGACTCTTTTTCTGAACATTCACATTCACTAGTTGAGAGTCAGGCTCCCAGGAGGGATGTCGTGTTCTTGCTGGATGGATCTGATGGCACTAGGAGTGGATTCCCAGCAATGCGGGACTTTGTTCAAAGAGTGGTGGAGACACTCGGTGTGGATGAGAACAAAGATCGCGTTGCTGTGGTCCAGTACAGTAGAGATCCAGCTGCCCAATTCTATCTGAACACCTACACAACAAAAGGAGAGATTCTCAACACTGTAAGAGGTCTGAGACACAAAGGTGGGAGACCTCTCAACACTGGAGCAGCTCTCCAGTACGTGAGAGACAATGTCTTTACTGCCTCCTCCGGAAGTCGACGCTTTGAAGGTGTTCCACAGTTACTGATTCTGCTGAGTGGTGGAAGGTCCTTTGACAATGTTGACACTCCAGCTTCTGCTCTGAAGGAGCTTGGGGTCTTGATCTTTGGAATTGGAACAAGGAGTTCTGATAGCAGAGAATTGCAGAGGATATCACATGATCCCAGTTACGCTCTGTCTGTCTCTGACTTCACTGACCTTCCAAACATCCAGCAGCAACTTCTGTCCTCGGTGGAGGCAGTTGTTATTGACGTTACTCCAGAATCGCCAACAGTTTTAGGTATGTGTCATCACTGTTAATTAAGAGTCAGGAAGTGTTAGTACCATGTCAGCTGATTCTTAGAAACGACTGTATAATTTGACCACAAGCCCTACATTTGACCAGTCTGATTGACATAATCTATTTCTTTTCTCAGTTGATCATGACACCTCCAGAAAGGATGTGGTATTCCTTGTGGATGGTTCTGATGGCGCAAGGAATGGATTCCCAGCAATGCGTGATTTTGTTCAGAGAGTAGTGGGGAAACTCAATGTGGGAGGAGACAAAGACCGCGTTTCTGTTGTCCAGTACGGTAGAGATCAAGAAGTTCATTTCTATCTGAACACATACACCACCAAGGAGGACATTCTTGACACTGTCAGAAGTCTGAGGCACAGAGGAGGTAGACCCCTTAACACTGGGGCAGCCCTCCAATACGTAAGGGACAACGTCTTTACTGCCTCCTCAGGAAGCAGAAGCCAAGAGGGCGTCCCTCAGATGCTGATACTTCTGAGTGGGGGAAGGTCCAGTGATAATGTTGACATACCAGCTTCTGCCCTGAAAAAGAGTGGGGTCTTGATCTTTGGCATTGGAACCAGAAATTCCAGCAGAGAGGTCGAAAGGATTGCCACTGATCCTAGTTTTTCCCAGTCTGTTTCTGAATTCACTGACCTCCCCAGCATCCAGGAGCAGTTTTTCTCCACACTCATAACTGTACAAGTTGAGGCTACACCCATAACCCCAACAGTCATAGGTAAGAACTGATGCGTTATCCAGGACAACTAAAGCAACACACACATATTTCAGTCTCAGGTTCCATGAAGCAATGTTGACATATATTTTTGTTTTGTTTCTGATACTCTTAGTGGACCAAAGCATTGCCAGAAAGGATGTAGTATTCCTGCTGGATGGTTCTGATGGAACTAAGAATGGCTTCCCAGCAATGCGTGACTTTGTTCAAAGAGTGGTAGAGAAACTCACTGTGGAGGAAAACAGAGATCGAGTCTCTGTGGTCCAGTATAGCAGAGAATCAGAGGCCCACTTCTATCTGAACACTCATACAACAAAGGAAGACGTTGTGGAGACCGTAAGAGGCCTGAGGCACAAAGGAGGGAGATCCCTCAACACTGGGGCAGCTCTCCAGTATGTCAGGGACAATGTCTTTACTGCCTCCTCCGGAAGTAGGCGCCTTGAAGGGGTTCCACAGATTCTGATACTGTTGAATGGTGGAAGGTCCTTTGACAATGTAGATACACCAGCGTCTGCTCTCAAGGAGCTTGGTGTCTTGGTGTTTGGAATTGGAACAAGGAGCTCTGATAGCAGAGAATTACAAAAGATATCCTATGACCCCAGCTATGCTCTTTCCGTGTCTGAATTTACTGACCTCCCCAATGTCCAACAGCAGCTTCTTTCTGCTATAAGCACTGTCATTGTACAGGTGACAACCATGACACCAACAGTAATACCAACAATACTAGGTAAGAAAGATATGGTTTTGATCAGTTCCATTTGCTCTCTTACATCAGGATGGAGTATTTGATAGCTTTGACATTTTAAGTAGATGCACCTGAGACCTTTCATGTTGGTTTCAATTCATACCTCTGTAGGAATGTTCTCGATGATAGCACTCAGTCCAATGCACACATTGCCACTTTCTTTGAACAGTTGTTTGAGATTAGGGAAAGGGATGACTTTCATATGACAGAAGCATCTTTGTCCTGTTTTTCCCTTACCAATGCAACATTTAATATGACTCTTTTTCTGAACATTCACATTCACTAGTTGAGAGTCAGGCTCCCAGGAGGGATGTCGTGTTCTTGCTGGATGGATCTGATGGCACTAGGAGTGGATTCCCAGCAATGCGGGACTTTGTTCAAAGAGTGGTGGAGACACTCGGTGTGGATGAGAACAAAGATCGCGTTGCTGTGGTCCAGTACAGTAGAGATCCAGCTGCCCAATTCTATCTGAACACCTACACAACAAAAGGAGAGATTCTCAACACTGTAAGAGGTCTGAGACACAAAGGTGGGAGACCTCTCAACACTGGAGCAGCTCTCCAGTACGTGAGAGACAATGTCTTTACTGCCTCCTCCGGAAGTCGACGCTTTGAAGGTGTTCCACAGTTACTGATTCTGCTGAGTGGTGGAAGGTCCTTTGACAATGTTGACACTCCAGCTTCTGCTCTGAAGGAGCTTGGGGTCTTGATCTTTGGAATTGGAACAAGGAGTTCTGATAGCAGAGAATTGCAGAGGATATCACATGATCCCAGTTACGCTCTGTCTGTCTCTGACTTCACTGACCTTCCAAACATCCAGCAGCAACTTCTGTCCTCGGTGGAGGCAGTTGTTATTGACGTTACTCCAGAATCGCCAACAGTTTTAGGTATGTGTCATCACTGTTAATTAAGAGTCAGGAAGTGTTAGTACCATGTCAGCTGATTCTTAGAAACGACTGTATAATTTGACCACAAGCCCTACATTTGACCAGTCTGATTGACATAATCTATTTATTTTCTCAGTTGATCATGACACCTCCAGAAAGGATGTGGTATTCCTTGTGGATGGTTCTGATGGCGCAAGGAATGGATTCCCAGCAATGCGTGATTTTGTTCAGAGAGTAGTGGTGAAACTCAATGTGGGAGGAGACAAAGACCGCGTTTCTGTTGTCCAGTACGGTAGAGATCAAGAAGTTCATTTCTATCTGAACACATACACCACCAAGGAGGACATTCTTGACACTGTCAGAAGTCTGAGGCACAGAGGAGGTAGACCCCTTAACACTGGGGCAGCCCTCCAATACGTAAGGGACAACGTCTTTACTGCCTCCTCAGGAAGCAGAAGCCAAGAGGGCGTCCCTCAGATGCTGATACTTCTGAGTGGGGGAAGGTCCAGTGATAATGTTGACATACCAGCTTCTGCCCTGAAAAAGAGTGGGGTCTTGATCTTTGGCATTGGAACCAGAAATTCCAGCAGAGAGGTCGAAAGGATTGCCACTGATCCTAGTTTTTCCCAGTCTGTTTCTGAATTCACTGACCTCCCCAGCATCCAGGAGCAGTTTTTCTCCACACTCATAACTGTACAAGTTGAGGCTACACCCATAACCCCAACAGTCATAGGTAAGAACTGATGCGTTATCCAGGACAACTAAAGCAACACACACATATTTCAGTCTCAGGTTCCATGAAGCAATGTTGACATATATTTTTGTTTTGTTTCTGATACTCTTAGTGGACCAAAGCATTGCCAGAAAGGATGTAGTATTCCTGCTGGATGGTTCTGATGGAACTAAGAATGGCTTCCCAGCAATGCGTGACTTTGTTCAAAGAGTGGTAGAGAAACTCACTGTGGAGGAAAACAGAGATCGAGTCTCTGTGGTCCAGTATAGCAGAGAATCAGAGGCCCACTTCTATCTGAACACTCATACAACAAAGGAAGACGTTGTGGAGACCGTAAGAGGCCTGAGGCACAAAGGAGGGAGACCCCTCAACACTGGGGCAGCTCTCCAGTATGTCAGGGACAATGTCTTTACTGCCTCCTCCGGAAGTAGGCGCCTTGAAGGGGTTCCACAGATTCTGATACTGTTGAATGGTGGAAGGTCCTTTGACAATGTAGATACACCAGCGTCTGCTCTCAAGGAGCTTGGTGTCTTGGTGTTTGGAATTGGAACAAGGAGCTCTGATAGCAGAGAATTACAAAAGATATCCTATGACCCCAGCTATGCTCTTTCCGTGTCTGAATTTACTGACCTCCCCAATGTCCAACAGCAGCTTCTTTCTGCTATAAGCACTGTCATTGTACAGGTGACAACCATGACACCAACAGTAATACCAACAATACTAGGTAAGAAAGATATGGTTTTGATCAGTTCCATTTGCTCTCTTACATCAGGATGGAGTATTTGATAGCTTTGACATTTTAAGTAGATGCACCTGAGACCTTTCATGTTGGTTTCAATTCATACCTCTGTAGGAATGTTCTCGATGATAGCACTCAGTCCAATGCACACATTGCCACTTTCTTTGAACAGTTGTTTGAGATTAGGGAAAGGGATGACTTTCATATGACAGAAGCATCTTTGTCCTGTTTTTCCCTTACCAATGCAACATTTAATATGACTCTTTTTCTGAACATTCACATTCACTAGTTGAGAGTCAGGCTCCCAGGAGGGATGTCGTGTTCTTGCTGGATGGATCTGATGGCACTAGGAGTGGATTCCCAGCAATGCGGGACTTTGTTCAAAGAGTGGTGGAGACACTCGGTGTGGATGAGAACAAAGATCGCGTTGCTGTGGTCCAGTACAGTAGAGATCCAGCTGCCCAATTCTATCTGAACACCTACACAACAAAAGGAGAGATTCTCAACACTGTAAGAGGTCTGAGACACAAAGGTGGGAGACCTCTCAACACTGGAGCAGCTCTCCAGTACGTGAGAGACAATGTCTTTACTGCCTCCTCCGGAAGTCGACGCTTTGAAGGTGTTCCACAGTTACTGATTCTGCTGAGTGGTGGAAGGTCCTTTGACAATGTTGACACTCCAGCTTCTGCTCTGAAGGAGCTTGGGGTCTTGATCTTTGGAATTGGAACAAGGAGTTCTGATAGCAGAGAATTGCAGAGGATATCACATGATCCCAGTTACGCTCTGTCTGTCTCTGACTTCACTGACCTTCCAAACATCCAGCAGCAACTTCTGTCCTCGGTGGAGGCAGTTGTTATTGACGTTACTCCAGAATCGCCAACAGTTTTAGGTATGTGTCATCACTGTTAATTAAGAGTCAGGAAGTGTTAGTACCATGTCAGCTGATTCTTAGAAACGACTGTATAATTTGACCACAAGCCCTACATTTGACCAGTCTGATTGACATAATCTATTTCTTTTCTCAGTTGATCATGACACCTCCAGAAAGGATGTGGTATTCCTTGTGGATGGTTCTGATGGCGCAAGGAATGGATTCCCAGCAATGCGTGATTTTGTTCAGAGAGTAGTGGGGAAACTCAATGTGGGAGGAGACAAAGACCGCGTTTCTGTTGTCCAGTACGGTAGAGATCAAGAAGTTCATTTCTATCTGAACACATACACCACCAAGGAGGACATTCTTGACACTGTCAGAAGTCTGAGGCACAGAGGAGGTAGACCCCTTAACACTGGGGCAGCCCTCCAATACGTAAGGGACAACGTCTTTACTGCCTCCTCAGGAAGCAGAAGCCAAGAGGGCGTCCCTCAGATGCTGATACTTCTGAGTGGGGGAAGGTCCAGTGATAATGTTGACATACCAGCTTCTGCCCTGAAAAAGAGTGGGGTCTTGATCTTTGGCATTGGAACCAGAAATTCCAGCAGAGAGGTCGAAAGGATTGCCACTGATCCTAGTTTTTCCCAGTCTGTTTCTGAATTCACTGACCTCCCCAGCATCCAGGAGCAGTTTTTCTCCACACTCATAACTGTACAAGTTGAGGCTACACCCATAACCCCAACAGTCATAGGTAAGAACTGATGCGTTATCCAGGACAACTAAAGCAACACACACATATTTCAGTCTCAGGTTCCATGAAGCAATGTTGACATATATTTTTGTTTTGTTTCTGATACTCTTAGTGGACCAAAGCATTGCCAGAAAGGATGTAGTATTCCTGCTGGATGGTTCTGATGGAACTAAGAATGGCTTCCCAGCAATGCGTGACTTTGTTCAAAGAGTGGTAGAGAAACTCACTGTGGAGGAAAACAGAGATCGAGTCTCTGTGGTCCAGTATAGCAGAGAATCAGAGGCCCACTTCTATCTGAACACTCATACAACAAAGGAAGACGTTGTGGAGACCGTAAGAGGCCTGAGGCACAAAGGAGGGAGACCCCTCAACACTGGGGCAGCTCTCCAGTATGTCAGGGACAATGTCTTTACTGCCTCCTCCGGAAGTAGGCGCCTTGAAGGGGTTCCACAGATTCTGATACTGTTGAATGGTGGAAGGTCCTTTGACAATGTAGATACACCAGCGTCTGCTCTCAAGGAGCTTGGTGTCTTGGTGTTTGGAATTGGAACAAGGAGCTCTGATAGCAGAGAATTACAAAAGATATCCTATGACCCCAGCTATGCTCTTTCCGTGTCTGAATTTACTGACCTCCCCAATGTCCAACAGCAGCTTCTTTCTGCTATAAGCACTGTCATTGTACAGGTGACAACCATGACACCAACAGTAATACCAACAATACTAGGTAAGAAAGATATGGTTTTGATCAGTTCCATTTGCTCTCTTACATCAGGATGGAGTATTTGATAGCTTTGACATTTTAAGTAGATGCACCTGAGACCTTTCATGTTGGTTTCAATTCATACCTCTGTAGGAATGTTCTCGATGATAGCACTCAGTCCAATGCACACATTGCCACTTTCTTTGAACAGTTGTTTGAGATTAGGGAAAGGGATGACTTTCATATGACAGAAGCATCTTTGTCCTGTTTTTCCCTTACCAATGCAACATTTAATATGACTCTTTTTCTGAACATTCACATTCACTAGTTGAGAGTCAGGCTCCCAGGAGGGATGTCGTGTTCTTGCTGGATGGATCTGATGGCACTAGGAGTGGATTCCCAGCAATGCGGGACTTTGTTCAAAGAGTGGTGGAGACACTCGGTGTGGATGAGAACAAAGATCGCGTTGCTGTGGTCCAGTACAGTAGAGATCCAGCTGCCCAATTCTATCTGAACACCTACACAACAAAAGGAGAGATTCTCAACACTGTAAGAGGTCTGAGACACAAAGGTGGGAGACCTCTCAACACTGGAGCAGCTCTCCAGTACGTGAGAGACAATGTCTTTACTGCCTCCTCCGGAAGTCGACGCTTTGAAGGTGTTCCACAGTTACTGATTCTGCTGAGTGGTGGAAGGTCCTTTGACAATGTTGACACTCCAGCTTCTGCTCTGAAGGAGCTTGGGGTCTTGATCTTTGGAATTGGAACAAGGAGTTCTGATAGCAGAGAATTGCAGAGGATATCACATGATCCCAGTTACGCTCTGTCTGTCTCTGACTTCACTGACCTTCCAAACATCCAGCAGCAACTTCTGTCCTCGGTGGAGGCAGTTGTTATTGACGTTACTCCAGAATCGCCAACAGTTTTAGGTATGTGTCATCACTGTTAATTAAGAGTCAGGAAGTGTTAGTACCATGTCAGCTGATTCTTAGAAACGACTGTATAATTTGACCACAAGCCCTACATTTGACCAGTCTGATTGACATAATCTATTTCTTTTCTCAGTTGATCATGACACCTCCAGAAAGGATGTGGTATTCCTTGTGGATGGTTCTGATGGCGCAAGGAATGGATTCCCAGCAATGCGTGATTTTGTTCAGAGAGTAGTGGGGAAACTCAATGTGGGAGGAGACAAAGACCGCGTTTCTGTTGTCCAGTACGGTAGAGATCAAGAAGTTCATTTCTATCTGAACACATACACCACCAAGGAGGACATTCTTGACACTGTCAGAAGTCTGAGGCACAGAGGAGGTAGACCCCTTAACACTGGGGCAGCCCTCCAATACGTAAGGGACAACGTCTTTACTGCCTCCTCAGGAAGCAGAAGCCAAGAGGGCGTCCCTCAGATGCTGATACTTCTGAGTGGGGGAAGGTCCAGTGATAATGTTGACATACCAGCTTCTGCCCTGAAAAAGAGTGGGGTCTTGATCTTTGGCATTGGAACCAGAAATTCCAGCAGAGAGGTCGAAAGGATTGCCACTGATCCTAGTTTTTCCCAGTCTGTTTCTGAATTCACTGACCTCCCCAGCATCCAGGAGCAGTTTTTCTCCACACTCATAACTGTACAAGTTGAGGCTACACCCATAACCCCAACAGTCATAGGTAAGAACTGATGCGTTATCCAGGACAACTAAAGCAACACACACATATTTCAGTCTCAGGTTCCATGAAGCAATGTTGACATATATTTTTGTTTTGTTTCTGATACTCTTAGTGGACCAAAGCATTGCCAGAAAGGATGTAGTATTCCTGCTGGATGGTTCTGATGGAACTAAGAATGGCTTCCCAGCAATGCGTGACTTTGTTCAAAGAGTGGTAGAGAAACTCACTGTGGAGGAAAACAGAGATCGAGTCTCTGTGGTCCAGTATAGCAGAGAATCAGAGGCCCACTTCTATCTGAACACTCATACAACAAAGGAAGACGTTGTGGAGACCGTAAGAGGCCTGAGGCACAAAGGAGGGAGACCCCTCAACACTGGGGCAGCTCTCCAGTATGTCAGGGACAATGTCTTTACTGCCTCCTCCGGAAGTAGGCGCCTTGAAGGGGTTCCACAGATTCTGATACTGTTGAATGGTGGAAGGTCCTTTGACAATGTAGATACACCAGCGTCTGCTCTCAAGGAGCTTGGTGTCTTGGTGTTTGGAATTGGAACAAGGAGCTCTGATAGCAGAGAATTACAAAAGATATCCTATGACCCCAGCTATGCTCTTTCCGTGTCTGAATTTACTGACCTCCCCAATGTCCAACAGCAGCTTCTTTCTGCTATAAGCACTGTCATTGTACAGGTGACAACCATGACACCAACAGTAATACCAACAATACTAGGTAAGAAAGATATGGTTTTGATCAGTTCCATTTGCTCTCTTACATCAGGATGGAGTATTTGATAGCTTTGACATTTTAAGTAGATGCACCTGAGACCTTTCATGTTGGTTTCAATTCATACCTCTGTAGGAATGTTCTCGATGATAGCACTCAGTCCAATGCACACATTGCCACTTTCTTTGAACAGTTGTTTGAGATTAGGGAAAGGGATGACTTTCATATGACAGAAGCATCTTTGTCCTGTTTTTCCCTTACCAATGCAACATTTAATATGACTCTTTTTCTGAACATTCACATTCACTAGTTGAGAGTCAGGCTCCCAGGAGGGATGTCGTGTTCTTGCTGGATGGATCTGATGGCACTAGGAGTGGATTCCCAGCAATGCGGGACTTTGTTCAAAGAGTGGTGGAGACACTCGGTGTGGATGAGAACAAAGATCGCGTTGCTGTGGTCCAGTACAGTAGAGATCCAGCTGCCCAATTCTATCTGAACACCTACACAACAAAAGGAGAGATTCTCAACACTGTAAGAGGTCTGAGACACAAAGGTGGGAGACCTCTCAACACTGGAGCAGCTCTCCAGTACGTGAGAGACAATGTCTTTACTGCCTCCTCCGGAAGTCGACGCTTTGAAGGTGTTCCACAGTTACTGATTCTGCTGAGTGGTGGAAGGTCCTTTGACAATGTTGACACTCCAGCTTCTGCTCTGAAGGAGCTTGGGGTCTTGATCTTTGGAATTGGAACAAGGAGTTCTGATAGCAGAGAATTGCAGAGGATATCACATGATCCCAGTTACGCTCTGTCTGTCTCTGACTTCACTGACCTTCCAAACATCCAGCAGCAACTTCTGTCCTCGGTGGAGGCAGTTGTTATTGACGTTACTCCAGAATCGCCAACAGTTTTAGGTATGTGTCATCACTGTTAATTAAGAGTCAGGAAGTGTTAGTACCATGTCAGCTGATTCTTAGAAACGACTGTATAATTTGACCACAAGCCCTACATTTGACCAGTCTGATTGACATAATCTATTTCTTTTCTCAGTTGATCATGACACCTCCAGAAAGGATGTGGTATTCCTTGTGGATGGTTCTGATGGCGCAAGGAATGGATTCCCAGCAATGCGTGATTTTGTTCAGAGAGTAGTGGGGAAACTCAATGTGGGAGGAGACAAAGACCGCGTTTCTGTTGTCCAGTACGGTAGAGATCAAGAAGTTCATTTCTATCTGAACACATACACCACCAAGGAGGACATTCTTGACACTGTCAGAAGTCTGAGGCACAGAGGAGGTAGACCCCTTAACACTGGGGCAGCCCTCCAATACGTAAGGGACAACGTCTTTACTGCCTCCTCAGGAAGCAGAAGCCAAGAGGGCGTCCCTCAGATGCTGATACTTCTGAGTGGGGGAAGGTCCAGTGATAATGTTGACATACCAGCTTCTGCCCTGAAAAAGAGTGGGGTCTTGATCTTTGGCATTGGAACCAGAAATTCCAGCAGAGAGGTCGAAAGGATTGCCACTGATCCTAGTTTTTCCCAGTCTGTTTCTGAATTCACTGACCTCCCCAGCATCCAGGAGCAGTTTTTCTCCACACTCATAACTGTACAAGTTGAGGCTACACCCATAACCCCAACAGTCATAGGTAAGAACTGATGCGTTATCCAGGACAACTAAAGCAACACACACATATTTCAGTCTCAGGTTCCATGAAGCAATGTTGACATATATTTTTGTTTTGTTTCTGATACTCTTAGTGGACCAAAGCATTGCCAGAAAGGATGTAGTATTCCTGCTGGATGGTTCTGATGGAACTAAGAATGGCTTCCCAGCAATGCGTGACTTTGTTCAAAGAGTGGTAGAGAAACTCACTGTGGAGGAAAACAGAGATCGAGTCTCTGTGGTCCAGTATAGCAGAGAATCAGAGGCCCACTTCTATCTGAACACTCATACAACAAAGGAAGACGTTGTGGAGACCGTAAGAGGCCTGAGGCACAAAGGAGGGAGACCCCTCAACACTGGGGCAGCTCTCCAGTATGTCAGGGACAATGTCTTTACTGCCTCCTCCGGAAGTAGGCGCCTTGAAGGGGTTCCACAGATTCTGATACTGTTGAATGGTGGAAGGTCCTTTGACAATGTAGATACACCAGCGTCTGCTCTCAAGGAGCTTGGTGTCTTGGTGTTTGGAATTGGAACAAGGAGCTCTGATAGCAGAGAATTACAAAAGATATCCTATGACCCCAGCTATGCTCTTTCCGTGTCTGAATTTACTGACCTCCCCAATGTCCAACAGCAGCTTCTTTCTGCTATAAGCACTGTCATTGTACAGGTGACAACCATGACACCAACAGTAATACCAACAATACTAGGTAAGAAAGATATGGTTTTGATCAGTTCCATTTGCTCTCTTACATCAGGATGGAGTATTTGATAGCTTTGACATTTTAAGTAGATGCACCTGAGACCTTTCATGTTGGTTTCAATTCATACCTCTGTAGGAATGTTCTCGATGATAGCACTCAGTCCAATGCACACATTGCCACTTTCTTTGAACAGTTGTTTGAGATTAGGGAAAGGGATGACTTTCATATGACAGAAGCATCTTTGTCCTGTTTTTCCCTTACCAATGCAACATTTAATATGACTCTTTTTCTGAACATTCACATTCACTAGTTGAGAGTCAGGCTCCCAGGAGGGATGTCGTGTTCTTGCTGGATGGATCTGATGGCACTAGGAGTGGATTCCCAGCAATGCGGGACTTTGTTCAAAGAGTGGTGGAGACACTCGGTGTGGATGAGAACAAAGATCGCGTTGCTGTGGTCCAGTACAGTAGAGATCCAGCTGCCCAATTCTATCTGAACACCTACACAACAAAAGGAGAGATTCTCAACACTGTAAGAGGTCTGAGACACAAAGGTGGGAGACCTCTCAACACTGGAGCAGCTCTCCAGTACGTGAGAGACAATGTCTTTACTGCCTCCTCCGGAAGTCGACGCTTTGAAGGTGTTCCACAGTTACTGATTCTGCTGAGTGGTGGAAGGTCCTTTGACAATGTTGACACTCCAGCTTCTGCTCTGAAGGAGCTTGGGGTCTTGATCTTTGGAATTGGAACAAGGAGTTCTGATAGCAGAGAATTGCAGAGGATATCACATGATCCCAGTTACGCTCTGTCTGTCTCTGACTTCACTGACCTTCCAAACATCCAGCAGCAACTTCTGTCCTCGGTGGAGGCAGTTGTTATTGACGTTACTCCAGAATCGCCAACAGTTTTAGGTATGTGTCATCACTGTTAATTAAGAGTCAGGAAGTGTTAGTACCATGTCAGCTGATTCTTAGAAACGACTGTATAATTTGACCACAAGCCCTACATTTGACCAGTCTGATTGACATAATCTATTTCTTTTCTCAGTTGATCATGACACCTCCAGAAAGGATGTGGTATTCCTTGTGGATGGTTCTGATGGCGCAAGGAATGGATTCCCAGCAATGCGTGATTTTGTTCAGAGAGTAGTGGGGAAACTCAATGTGGGAGGAGACAAAGACCGCGTTTCTGTTGTCCAGTACGGTAGAGATCAAGAAGTTAATTTCTATCTGAACACATACACCACCAAGGAGGACATTCTTGACACTGTCAGAAGTCTGAGGCACAGAGGAGGTAGACCCCTTAACACTGGGGCAGCCCTCCAATACGTAAGGGACAACGTCTTTACTGCCTCCTCAGGAAGCAGAAGCCAAGAGGGCGTCCCTCAGATGCTGATACTTCTGAGTGGGGGAAGGTCCAGTGATAATGTTGACATACCAGCTTCTGCCCTGAAAAAGAGTGGGGTCTTGATCTTTGGCATTGGAACCAGAAATTCCAGCAGAGAGGTCGAAAGGATTGCCACTGATCCTAGTTTTTCCCAGTCTGTTTCTGAATTCACTGACCTCCCCAGCATCCAGGAGCAGTTTTTCTCCACACTCATAACTGTACAAGTTGAGGCTACACCCATAACCCCAACAGTCATAGGTAAGAACTGATGCGTTATCCAGGACAACTAAAGCAACACACACATATTTCAGTCTCAGGTTCCATGAAGCAATGTTGACATATATTTTTGTTTTGTTTCTGATACTCTTAGTGGACCAAAGCATTGCCAGAAAGGATGTAGTATTCCTGCTGGATGGTTCTGATGGAACTAAGAATGGCTTCCCAGCAATGCGTGACTTTGTTCAAAGAGTGGTAGAGAAACTCACTGTGGAGGAAAACAGAGATCGAGTCTCTGTGGTCCAGTATAGCAGAGAATCAGAGGCCCACTTCTATCTGAACACTCATACAACAAAGGAAGACGTTGTGGAGACCGTAAGAGGCCTGAGGCACAAAGGAGGGAGACCCCTCAACACTGGGGCAGCTCTCCAGTATGTCAGGGACAATGTCTTTACTGCCTCCTCCGGAAGTAGGCGCCTTGAAGGGGTTCCACAGATTCTGATACTGTTGAATGGTGGAAGGTCCTTTGACAATGTAGATACACCAGCGTCTGCTCTCAAGGAGCTTGGTGTCTTGGTGTTTGGAATTGGAACAAGGAGCTCTGATAGCAGAGAATTACAAAAGATATCCTATGACCCCAGCTATGCTCTTTCCGTGTCTGAATTTACTGACCTCCCCAATGTCCAACAGCAGCTTCTTTCTGCTATAAGCACTGTCATTGTACAGGTGACAACCATGACACCAACAGTAATACCAACAATACTAGGTAAGAAAGATATGGTTTTGATCAGTTCCATTTGCTCTCTTACATCAGGATGGAGTATTTGATAGCTTTGACATTTTAAGTAGATGCACCTGAGACCTTTCATGTTGGTTTCAATTCATACCTCTGTAGGAATGTTCTCGATGATAGCACTCAGTCCAATGCACACATTGCCACTTTCTTTGAACAGTTGTTTGAGATTAGGGAAAGGGATGACTTTCATATGACAGAAGCATCTTTGTCCTGTTTTTCCCTTACCAATGCAACATTTAATATGACTCTTTTTCTGAACATTCACATTCACTAGTTGAGAGTCAGGCTCCCAGGAGGGATGTCGTGTTCTTGCTGGATGGATCTGATGGCACTAGGAGTGGATTCCCAGCAATGCGGGACTTTGTTCAAAGAGTGGTGGAGACACTCGGTGTGGATGAGAACAAAGATCGCGTTGCTGTGGTCCAGTACAGTAGAGATCCAGCTGCCCAATTCTATCTGAACACCTACACAACAAAAGGAGAGATTCTCAACACTGTAAGAGGTCTGAGACACAAAGGTGGGAGACCTCTCAACACTGGAGCAGCTCTCCAGTACGTGAGAGACAATGTCTTTACTGCCTCCTCCGGAAGTCGACGCTTTGAAGGTGTTCCACAGTTACTGATTCTGCTGAGTGGTGGAAGGTCCTTTGACAATGTTGACACTCCAGCTTCTGCTCTGAAGGAGCTTGGGGTCTTGATCTTTGGAATTGGAACAAGGAGTTCTGATAGCAGAGAATTGCAGAGGATATCACATGATCCCAGTTACGCTCTGTCTGTCTCTGACTTCACTGACCTTCCAAACATCCAGCAGCAACTTCTGTCCTCGGTGGAGGCAGTTGTTATTGACGTTACTCCAGAATCGCCAACAGTTTTAGGTATGTGTCATCACTGTTAATTAAGAGTCAGGAAGTGTTAGTACCATGTCAGCTGATTCTTAGAAACGACTGTATAATTTGACCACAAGCCCTACATTTGACCAGTCTGATTGACATAATCTATTTCTTTTCTCAGTTGATCATGACACCTCCAGAAAGGATGTGGTATTCCTTGTGGATGGTTCTGATGGCGCAAGGAATGGATTCCCAGCAATGCGTGATTTTGTTCAGAGAGTAGTGGGGAAACTCAATGTGGGAGGAGACAAAGACCGCGTTTCTGTTGTCCAGTACGGTAGAGATCAAGAAGTTCATTTCTATCTGAACACATACACCACCAAGGAGGACATTCTTGACACTGTCAGAAGTCTGAGGCACAGAGGAGGTAGACCCCTTAACACTGGGGCAGCCCTCCAATACGTAAGGGACAACGTCTTTACTGCCTCCTCAGGAAGCAGAAGCCAAGAGGGCGTCCCTCAGATGCTGATACTTCTGAGTGGGGGAAGGTCCAGTGATAATGTTGACATACCAGCTTCTGCCCTGAAAAAGAGTGGGGTCTTGATCTTTGGCATTGGAACCAGAAATTCCAGCAGAGAGGTCGAAAGGATTGCCACTGATCCTAGTTTTTCCCAGTCTGTTTCTGAATTCACTGACCTCCCCAGCATCCAGGAGCAGTTTTTCTCCACACTCATAACTGTACAAGTTGAGGCTACACCCATAACCCCAACAGTCATAGGTAAGAACTGATGCGTTATCCAGGACAACTAAAGCAACACACACATATTTCAGTCTCAGGTTCCATGAAGCAATGTTGACATATATTTTTGTTTTGTTTCTGATACTCTTAGTGGACCAAAGCATTGCCAGAAAGGATGTAGTATTCCTGCTGGATGGTTCTGATGGAACTAAGAATGGCTTCCCAGCAATGCGTGACTTTGTTCAAAGAGTGGTAGAGAAACTCACTGTGGAGGAAAACAGAGATCGAGTCTCTGTGGTCCAATATAGCAGAGAATCAGAGGCCCACTTCTATCTGAACACTCATACAACAAAGGAAGACGTTGTGGAGACCGTAAGAGGCCTGAGGCACAAAGGAGGGAGACCCCTCAACACTGGGGCAGCTCTCCAGTATGTCAGGGACAATGTCTTTACTGCCTCCTCCGGAAGTAGGCGCCTTGAAGGGGTTCCACAGATTCTGATACTGTTGAATGGTGGAAGGTCCTTTGACAATGTAGATACACCAGCGTCTGCTCTCAAGGAGCTTGGTGTCTTGGTGTTTGGAATTGGAACAAGGAGCTCTGATAGCAGAGAATTACAAAAGATATCCTATGACCCCAGCTATGCTCTTTCCGTGTCTGAATTTACTGACCTCCCCAATGTCCAACAGCAGCTTCTTTCTGCTATAAGCACTGTCATTGTACAGGTGACAACCATGACACCAACAGTAATACCAACAATACTAGGTAAGAAAGATATGGTTTTGATCAGTTCCATTTGCTCTCTTACATCAGGATGGAGTATTTGATAGCTTTGACATTTTAAGTAGATGCACCTGAGACCTTTCATGTTGGTTTCAATTCATACCTCTGTAGGAATGTTCTCGATGATAGCACTCAGTCCAATGCACACATTGCCACTTTCTTTGAACAGTTGTTTGAGATTAGGGAAAGGGATGACTTTCATATGACAGAAGCATCTTTGTCCTGTTTTTCCCTTACCAATGCAACATTTAATATGACTCTTTTTCTGAACATTCACATTCACTAGTTGAGAGTCAGGCTCCCAGGAGGGATGTCGTGTTCTTGCTGGATGGATCTGATGGCACTAGGAGTGGATTCCCAGCAATGCGGGACTTTGTTCAAAGAGTGGTGGAGACACTCGGTGTGGATGAGAACAAAGATCGCGTTGCTGTGGTCCAGTACAGTAGAGATCCAGCTGCCCAATTCTATCTGAACACCTACACAACAAAAGGAGAGATTCTCAACACTGTAAGAGGTCTGAGACACAAAGGTGGGAGACCTCTCAACACTGGAGCAGCTCTCCAGTACGTGAGAGACAATGTCTTTACTGCCTCCTCCGGAAGTCGACGCTTTGAAGGTGTTCCACAGTTACTGATTCTGCTGAGTGGTGGAAGGTCCTTTGACAATGTTGACACTCCAGCTTCTGCTCTGAAGGAGCTTGGGGTCTTGATCTTTGGAATTGGAACAAGGAGTTCTGATAGCAGAGAATTGCAGAGGATATCACATGATCCCAGTTACGCTCTGTCTGTCTCTGACTTCACTGACCTTCCAAACATCCAGCAGCAACTTCTGTCCTCGGTGGAGGCAGTTGTTATTGACGTTACTCCAGAATCGCCAACAGTTTTAGGTATGTGTCATCACTGTTAATTAAGAGTCAGGAAGTGTTAGTACCATGTCAGCTGATTCTTAGAAACGACTGTATAATTTGACCACAAGCCCTACATTTGACCAGTCTGATTGACATAATCTATTTCTTTTCTCAGTTGATCATGACACCTCCAGAAAGGATGTGGTATTCCTTGTGGATGGTTCTGATGGCGCAAGGAATGGATTCCCAGCAATGCGTGATTTTGTTCAGAGAGTAGTGGGGAAACTCAATGTGGGAGGAGACAAAGACCGCGTTTCTGTTGTCCAGTACGGTAGAGATCAAGAAGTTCATTTCTATCTGAACACATACACCACCAAGGAGGACATTCTTGACACTGTCAGAAGTCTGAGGCACAGAGGAGGTAGACCCCTTAACACTGGGGCAGCCCTCCAATACGTAAGGGACAACGTCTTTACTGCCTCCTCAGGAAGCAGAAGCCAAGAGGGCGTCCCTCAGATGCTGATACTTCTGAGTGGGGGAAGGTCCAGTGATAATGTTGACATACCAGCTTCTGCCCTGAAAAAGAGTGGGGTCTTGATCTTTGGCATTGGAACCAGAAATTCCAGCAGAGAGGTCGAAAGGATTGCCACTGATCCTAGTTTTTCCCAGTCTGTTTCTGAATTCACTGACCTCCCCAGCATCCAGGAGCAGTTTTTCTCCACACTCATAACTGTACAAGTTGAGGCTACACCCATAACCCCAACAGTCATAGGTAAGAACTGATGCGTTATCCAGGACAACTAAAGCAACACACACATATTTCAGTCTCAGGTTCCATGAAGCAATGTTGACATATATTTTTGTTTTGTTTCTGATACTCTTAGTGGACCAAAGCATTGCCAGAAAGGATGTAGTATTCCTGCTGGATGGTTCTGATGGAACTAAGAATGGCTTCCCAGCAATGCGTGACTTTGTTCAAAGAGTGGTAGAGAAACTCACTGTGGAGGAAAACAGAGATCGAGTCTCTGTGGTCCAGTATAGCAGAGAATCAGAGGCCCACTTCTATCTGAACACTCATACAACAAAGGAAGACGTTGTGGAGACCGTAAGAGGCCTGAGGCACAAAGGAGGGAGACCCCTCAACACTGGGGCAGCTCTCCAGTATGTCAGGGACAATGTCTTTACTGCCTCCTCCGGAAGTAGGCGCCTTGAAGGGGTTCCACAGATTCTGATACTGTTGAATGGTGGAAGGTCCTTTGACAATGTAGATACACCAGCGTCTGCTCTCAAGGAGCTTGGTGTCTTGGTGTTTGGAATTGGAACAAGGAGCTCTGATAGCAGAGAATTACAAAAGATATCCTATGACCCCAGCTATGCTCTTTCCGTGTCTGAATTTACTGACCTCCCCAATGTCCAACAGCAGCTTCTTTCTGCTATAAGCACTGTCATTGTACAGGTGACAACCATGACACCAACAGTAATACCAACAATACTAGGTAAGAAAGATATGGTTTTGATCAGTTCCATTTGCTCTCTTACATCAGGATGGAGTATTTGATAGCTTTGACATTTTAAGTAGATGCACCTGAGACCTTTCATGTTGGTTTCAATTCATACCTCTGTAGGAATGTTCTCGATGATAGCACTCAGTCCAATGCACACATTGCCACTTTCTTTGAACAGTTGTTTGAGATTAGGGAAAGGGATGACTTTCATATGACAGAAGCATCTTTGTCCTGTTTTTCCCTTACCAATGCAACATTTAATATGACTCTTTTTCTGAACATTCACATTCACTAGTTGAGAGTCAGGCTCCCAGGAGGGATGTCGTGTTCTTGCTGGATGGATCTGATGGCACTAGGAGTGGATTCCCAGCAATGCGGGACTTTGTTCAAAGAGTGGTGGAGACACTCGGTGTGGATGAGAACAAAGATCGCGTTGCTGTGGTCCAGTACAGTAGAGATCCAGCTGCCCAATTCTATCTGAACACCTACACAACAAAAGGAGAGATTCTCAACACTGTAAGAGGTCTGAGACACAAAGGTGGGAGACCTCTCAACACTGGAGCAGCTCTCCAGTACGTGAGAGACAATGTCTTTACTGCCTCCTCCGGAAGTCGACGCTTTGAAGGTGTTCCACAGTTACTGATTCTGCTGAGTGGTGGAAGGTCCTTTGACAATGTTGACACTCCAGCTTCTGCTCTGAAGGAGCTTGGGGTCTTGATCTTTGGAATTGGAACAAGGAGTTCTGATAGCAGAGAATTGCAGAGGATATCACATGATCCCAGTTACGCTCTGTCTGTCTCTGACTTCACTGACCTTCCAAACATCCAGCAGCAACTTCTGTCCTCGGTGGAGGCAGTTGTTATTGACGTTACTCCAGAATCGCCAACAGTTTTAGGTATGTGTCATCACTGTTAATTAAGAGTCAGGAAGTGTTAGTACCATGTCAGCTGATTCTTAGAAACGACTGTATAATTTGACCACAAGCCCTACATTTGACCAGTCTGATTGACATAATCTATTTCTTTTCTCAGTTGATCATGACACCTCCAGAAAGGATGTGGTATTCCTTGTGGATGGTTCTGATGGCGCAAGGAATGGATTCCCAGCAATGCGTGATTTTGTTCAGAGAGTAGTGGGGAAACTCAATGTGGGAGGAGACAAAGACCGCGTTTCTGTTGTCCAGTACGGTAGAGATCAAGAAGTTCATTTCTATCTGAACACATACACCACCAAGGAGGACATTCTTGACACTGTCAGAAGTCTGAGGCACAGAGGAGGTAGACCCCTTAACACTGGGGCAGCCCTCCAATACGTAAGGGACAACGTCTTTACTGCCTCCTCAGGAAGCAGAAGCCAAGAGGGCGTCCCTCAGATGCTGATACTTCTGAGTGGGGGAAGGTCCAGTGATAATGTTGACATACCAGCTTCTGCCCTGAAAAAGAGTGGGGTCTTGATCTTTGGCATTGGAACCAGAAATTCCAGCAGAGAGGTCGAAAGGATTGCCACTGATCCTAGTTTTTCCCAGTCTGTTTCTGAATTCACTGACCTCCCCAGCATCCAGGAGCAGTTTTTCTCCACACTCATAACTGTACAAGTTGAGGCTACACCCATAACCCCAACAGTCATAGGTAAGAACTGATGCGTTATCCAGGACAACTAAAGCAACACACACATATTTCAGTCTCAGGTTCCATGAAGCAATGTTGACATATATTTTTGTTTTGTTTCTGATACTCTTAGTGGACCAAAGCATTGCCAGAAAGGATGTAGTATTCCTGCTGGATGGTTCTGATGGAACTAAGAATGGTTTCCCAGCAATGCGTGACTTTGTTCAAAGAGTGGTAGAGAAACTCACTGTGGAGGAAAACAGAGATCGAGTCTCTGTGGTCCAGTATAGCAGAGATCAAGAAGTTCATTTCTATCTGAACACATACACCACCAAGGAGTACATTCTTGACACTGTCAGAAGTCTGAGGCACAGAGGAGGTAGACCCCTCAACACTGGGGCAGCTCTCCAGTATGTCAGGGACAATGTCTTTACTGCCTCCTCCGGAAGTAGGCGCCTTGAAGGGGTTCCACAGATTCTGATACTGTTGAATGGTGGAAGGTCCTTTGACAATGTAGATACACCAGCGTCTGCTCTCAAGGAGCTTGGTGTCTTGGTGTTTGGAATTGGAACAAGGAGCTCTGATAGCAGAGAATTACAAAAGATATCCTATGACCCCAGCTATGCTCTTTCCGTGTCTGAATTTACTGACCTCCCCAATGTCCAACAGCAGCTTCTTTCTGCTATAAGCACTGTCATTGTACAGGTGACAACCATGACACCAACAGTAATACCAACAATACTAGGTAAGAAAGATATGGTTTTGATCAGTTCCATTTGCTCTCTTACATCAGGATGGAGTATTTGATAGCTTTGACATTTTAAGTAGATGCACCTGAGACCTTTCATGTTGGTTTCAATTCATACCTCTGTAGGAATGTTCTCGATGATAGCACTCAGTCCAATGCACACATTGCCACTTTCTTTGAACAGTTGTTTGAGATTAGGGAAAGGGATGACTTTCATATGACAGAAGCATCTTTGTCCTGTTTTTCCCTTACCAATGCAACATTTAATATGACTCTTTTTCTGAACATTCACATTCACTAGTTGAGAGTCAGGCTCCCAGGAGGGATGTCGTGTTCTTGCTGGATGGATCTGATGGCACTAGGAGTGGATTCCCAGCAATGCGGGACTTTGTTCAAAGAGTGGTGGAGACACTCGGTGTGGATGAGAACAAAGATCGCGTTGCTGTGGTCCAGTACAGTAGAGATCCAGCTGCCCAATTCTATCTGAACACCTACACAACAAAAGGAGAGATTCTCAACACTGTAAGAGGTCTGAGACACAAAGGTGGGAGACCTCTCAACACTGGAGCAGCTCTCCAGTACGTGAGAGACAATGTCTTTACTGCCTCCTCCGGAAGTCGACGCTTTGAAGGTGTTCCACAGTTACTGATTCTGCTGAGTGGTGGAAGGTCCTTTGACAATGTTGACACTCCAGCTTCTGCTCTGAAGGAGCTTGGGGTCTTGATCTTTGGAATTGGAACAAGGAGTTCTGATAGCAGAGAATTGCAGAGGATATCACATGATCCCAGTTACGCTCTGTCTGTCTCTGACTTCACTGACCTTCCAAACATCCAGCAGCAACTTCTGTCCTCGGTGGAGGCAGTTGTTATTGACGTTACTCCAGAATCGCCAAAAGTTTTAGGTATGTGTCATCACTGTTAATTAAGAGTCAGGAAGTGTTAGTAACATGTCAGCTGATTCTTAGAAACGACTGTATAATTTGACCACAAGCCCTACATTTGACCAGTCTGATTGACATAATCTATTTCTTTTCTCAGTTGATCATGACACCACCAGAAAGGATGTGGTATTCCTTGTGGATGGTTCTGATGGCGCAAGGAATGGATTCCCAGCAATGCGTGATTTTGTTCAGAGAGTAGTGGGGAAACTCAATGTGGGAGGAGACAAAGACCGCGTTTCTGTTGTCCAGTACGGTAGAGATCAAGAAGTTCATTTCTATCTGAACACATACACCACCAAGGAGGACATTCTTGACACTGTCAGAAGTCTGAGGCACAGAGGAGGTAGACCCCTTAACACTGGGGCAGCCCTCCAATACGTAAGGGACAACGTCTTTACTGCCTCCTCAGGAAGCAGAAGCCAAGAGGGCGTCCCTCAGATGCTGATACTTCTGAGTGGGGGAAGGTCCAGTGATAATGTTGACATACCAGCTTCTGCCCTGAAAAAGAGTGGGGTCTTGATCTTTGGCATTGGAACCAGAAATTCCAGCAGAGAGGTCGAAAGGATTGCCACTGATCCTAGTTTTTCCCAGTCTGTTTCTGAATTCACTGACCTCCCCAGCATCCAGGAGCAGTTTTTCTCCACACTCATAACTGTACAAGTTGAGGCTACACCCATAACCCCAACAGTCATAGGTAAGAACTGATGCGTTATCCAGGACAACTAAAGCAACACACACATATTTCAGTCTCAGGTTCCATGAAGCAATGTTGACATATATTTTTGTTTTGTTTCTGATACTCTTAGTGGACCAAAGCATTGCCAGAAAGGATGTAGTATTCCTGCTGGATGGTTCTGATGGAACTAAGAATGGCTTCCCAGCAATGCGTGACTTTGTTCAAAGAGTGGTAGAGAAACTCACTGTGGAGGAAAACAGAGATCGAGTCTCTGTGGTCCAGTATAGCAGAGAATCAGAGGCCCACTTCTATCTGAACACTCATACAACAAAGGAAGACGTTGTGGAGACCGTAAGAGGCCTGAGGCACAAAGGAGGGAGACCCCTCAACACTGGGGCAGCTCTCCAGTATGTCAGGGACAATGTCTTTACTGCCTCCTCCGGAAGTAGGCGCCTTGAAGGGGTTCCACAGATTCTGATACTGTTGAATGGTGGAAGGTCCTTTGACAATGTAGATACACCAGCGTCTGCTCTCAAGGAGCTTGGTGTCTTGGTGTTTGGAATTGGAACAAGGAGCTCTGATAGCAGAGAATTACAAAAGATATCCTATGACCCCAGCTATGCTCTTTCCGTGTCTGAATTTACTGACCTCCCCAATGTCCAACAGCAGCTTCTTTCTGCTATAAGCACTGTCATTGTACAGGTGACAACCATGACACCAACAGTAATACCAACAATACTAGGTAAGAAAGATATGGTTTTGATCAGTTCCATTTGCTCTCTTACATCAGGATGGAGTATTTGATAGCTTTGACATTTTAAGTAGATGCACCTGAGACCTTTCATGTTGGTTTCAATTCATACCTCTGTAGGAATGTTCTCGATGATAGCACTCAGTCCAATGCACACATTGCCACTTTCTTTGAACAGTTGTTTGAGATTAGGGAAAGGGATGACTTTCATATGACAGAAGCATCTTTGTCCTGTTTTTCCCTTACCAATGCAACATTTAATATGACTCTTTTTCTGAACATTCACATTCACTAGTTGAGAGTCAGGCTCCCAGGAGGGATGTCGTGTTCTTGCTGGATGGATCTGATGGCACTAGGAGTGGATTCCCAGCAATGCGGGACTTTGTTCAAAGAGTGGTGGAGACACTCGGTGTGGATGAGAACAAAGATCGCGTTGCTGTGGTCCAGTACAGTAGAGATCCAGCTGCCCAATTCTATCTGAACACCTACACAACAAAAGGAGAGATTCTCAACACTGTAAGAGGTCTGAGACACAAAGGTGGGAGACCTCTCAACACTGGAGCAGCTCTCCAGTACGTGAGAGACAATGTCTTTACTGCCTCCTCCGGAAGTCGACGCTTTGAAGGTGTTCCACAGTTACTGATTCTGCTGAGTGGTGGAAGGTCCTTTGACAATGTTGACACTCCAGCTTCTGCTCTGAAGGAGCTTGGGGTCTTGATCTTTGGAATTGGAACAAGGAGTTCTGATAGCAGAGAATTGCAGAGGATATCACATGATCCCAGTTACGCTCTGTCTGTCTCTGACTTCACTGACCTTCCAAACATCCAGCAGCAACTTCTGTCCTCGGTGGAGGCAGTTGTTATTGACGTTACTCCAGAATCGCCAACAGTTTTAGGTATGTGTCATCACTGTTAATTAAGAGTCAGGAAGTGTTAGTACCATGTCAGCTGATTCTTAGAAACGACTGTATAATTTGACCACAAGCCCTACATTTGACCAGTCTGATTGACATAATCTATTTCTTTTCTCAGTTGATCATGACACCTCCAGAAAGGATGTGGTATTCCTTGTGGATGGTTCTGATGGCGCAAGGAATGGATTCCCAGCAATGCGTGATTTTGTTCAGAGAGTAGTGGGGAAACTCAATGTGGGAGGAGACAAAGACCGCGTTTCTGTTGTCCAGTACGGTAGAGATCAAGAAGTTCATTTCTATCTGAACACATACACCACCAAGGAGGACATTCTTGACACTGTCAGAAGTCTGAGGCACAGAGGAGGTAGACCCCTTAACACTGGGGCAGCCCTCCAATACGTAAGGGACAACGTCTTTACTGCCTCCTCAGGAAGCAGAAGCCAAGAGGGCGTCCCTCAGATGCTGATACTTCTGAGTGGGGGAAGGTCCAGTGATAATGTTGACATACCAGCTTCTGCCCTGAAAAAGAGTGGGGTCTTGATCTTTGGCATTGGAACCAGAAATTCCAGCAGAGAGGTCGAAAGGATTGCCACTGATCCTAGTTTTTCCCAGTCTGTTTCTGAATTCACTGACCTCCCCAGCATCCAGGAGCAGTTTTTCTCCACACTCATAACTGTACAAGTTGAGGCTACACCCATAACCCCAACAGTCATAGGTAAGAACTGATGCGTTATCCAGGACAACTAAAGCAACACACACATATTTCAGTCTCAGGTTCCATGAAGCAATGTTGACATATATTTTTGTTTTGTTTCTGATACTCTTAGTGGACCAAAGCATTGCCAGAAAGGATGTAGTATTCCTGCTGGATGGTTCTGATGGAACTAAGAATGGTTTCCCAGCAATGCGTGACTTTGTTCAAAGAGTGGTAGAGAAACTCACTGTGGAGGAAAACAGAGATCGAGTCTCTGTGGTCCAGTATAGCAGAGATCAAGAAGTTCATTTCTATCTGAACACATACACCACCAAGGAGTACATTCTTGACACTGTCAGAAGTCTGAGGCACAGAGGAGGTAGACCCCTCAACACTGGGGCAGCTCTCCAGTATGTCAGGGACAATGTCTTTACTGCCTCCTCCGGAAGTAGGCGCCTTGAAGGGGTTCCACAGATTCTGATACTGTTGAATGGTGGAAGGTCCTTTGACAATGTAGATACACCAGCGTCTGCTCTCAAGGAGCTTGGTGTCTTGGTGTTTGGAATTGGAACAAGGAGCTCTGATAGCAGAGAATTACAAAAGATATCCTATGACCCCAGCTATGCTCTTTCCGTGTCTGAATTTACTGACCTCCCCAATGTCCAACAGCAGCTTCTTTCTGCTATAAGCACTGTCATTGTACAGGTGACAACCATGACACCAACAGTAATACCAACAATACTAGGTAAGAAAGATATGGTTTTGATCAGTTCCATTTGCTCTCTTACATCAGGATGGAGTATTTGATAGCTTTGACATTTTAAGTAGATGCACCTGAGACCTTTCATGTTGGTTTCAATTCATACCTCTGTAGGAATGTTCTCGATGATAGCACTCAGTCCAATGCACACATTGCCACTTTCTTTGAACAGTTGTTTGAGATTAGGGAAAGGGATGACTTTCATATGACAGAAGCATCTTTGTCCTGTTTTTCCCTTACCAATGCAACATTTAATATGACTCTTTTTCTGAACATTCACATTCACTAGTTGAGAGTCAGGCTCCCAGGAGGGATGTCGTGTTCTTGCTGGATGGATCTGATGGCACTAGGAGTGGATTCCCAGCAATGCGGGACTTTGTTCAAAGAGTGGTGGAGACACTCGGTGTGGATGAGAACAAAGATCGCGTTGCTGTGGTCCAGTACAGTAGAGATCCAGCTGCCCAATTCTATCTGAACACCTACACAACAAAAGGAGAGATTCTCAACACTGTAAGAGGTCTGAGACACAAAGGTGGGAGACCTCTCAACACTGGAGCAGCTCTCCAGTACGTGAGAGACAATGTCTTTACTGCCTCCTCCGGAAGTCGACGCTTTGAAGGTGTTCCACAGTTACTGATTCTGCTGAGTGGTGGAAGGTCCTTTGACAATGTTGACACTCCAGCTTCTGCTCTGAAGGAGCTTGGGGTCTTGATCTTTGGAATTGGAACAAGGAGTTCTGATAGCAGAGAATTGCAGAGGATATCACATGATCCCAGTTACGCTCTGTCTGTCTCTGACTTCACTGACCTTCCAAACATCCAGCAGCAACTTCTGTCCTCGGTGGAGGCAGTTGTTATTGACGTTACTCCAGAATCGCCAACAGTTTTAGGTATGTGTCATCACTGTTAATTAAGAGTCAGGAAGTGTTAGTAACATGTCAGCTGATTCTTAGAAACGACTGTATAATTTGACCACAAGCCCTACATTTGACCAGTCTGATTGACATAATCTATTTCTTTTCTCAGTTGATCATGACACCACCAGAAAGGATGTGGTATTCCTTGTGGATGGTTCTGATGGCGCAAGGAATGGATTCCCAGCAATGCGTGATTTTGTTCAGAGAGTAGTGGGGAAACTCAATGTGGGAGGAGACAAAGACCGCGTTTCTGTTGTCCAGTACGGTAGAGATCAAGAAGTTCATTTCTATCTGAACACATACACCACCAAGGAGGACATTCTTGACACTGTCAGAAGTCTGAGGCACAGAGGAGGTAGACCCCTTAACACTGGGGCAGCCCTCCAATACGTAAGGGACAACGTCTTTACTGCCTCCTCAGGAAGCAGAAGCCAAGAGGGCGTCCCTCAGATGCTGATACTTCTGAGTGGGGGAAGGTCCAGTGATAATGTTGACATACCAGCTTCTGCCCTGAAAAAGAGTGGGGTCTTGATCTTTGGCATTGGAACCAGAAATTCCAGCAGAGAGGTCGAAAGGATTGCCACTGATCCTAGTTTTTCCCAGTCTGTTTCTGAATTCACTGACCTCCCCAGCATCCAGGAGCAGTTTTTCTCCACACTCATAACTGTACAAGTTGAGGCTACACCCATAACCCCAACAGTCATAGGTAAGAACTGATGCGTTATCCAGGACAACTAAAGCAACACACACATATTTCAGTCTCAGGTTCCATGAAGCAATGTTGACATATATTTTTGTTTTGTTTCTGATACTCTTAGTGGACCAAAGCATTGCCAGAAAGGATGTAGTATTCCTGCTGGATGGTTCTGATGGAACTAAGAATGGCTTCCCAGCAATGCGTGACTTTGTTCAAAGAGTGGTAGAGAAACTCACTGTGGAGGAAAACAGAGATCGAGTCTCTGTGGTCCAGTATAGCAGAGAATCAGAGGCCCACTTCTATCTGAACACTCATACAACAAAGGAAGACGTTGTGGAGACCGTAAGAGGCCTGAGGCACAAAGGAGGGAGACCCCTCAACACTGGGGCAGCTCTCCAGTATGTCAGGGACAATGTCTTTACTGCCTCCTCCGGAAGTAGGCGCCTTGAAGGGGTTCCACAGATTCTGATACTGTTGAATGGTGGAAGGTCCTTTGACAATGTAGATACACCAGCGTCTGCTCTCAAGGAGCTTGGTGTCTTGGTGTTTGGAATTGGAACAAGGAGCTCTGATAGCAGAGAATTACAAAAGATATCCTATGACCCCAGCTATGCTCTTTCCGTGTCTGAATTTACTGACCTCCCCAATGTCCAACAGCAGCTTCTTTCTGCTATAAGCACTGTCATTGTACAGGTGACAACCATGACACCAACAGTAATACCAACAATACTAGGTAAGAAAGATATGGTTTTGATCAGTTCCATTTGCTCTCTTACATCAGGATGGAGTATTTGATAGCTTTGACATTTTAAGTAGATGCACCTGAGACCTTTCATGTTGGTTTCAATTCATACCTCTGTAGGAATGTTCTCGATGATAGCACTCAGTCCAATGCACACATTGCCACTTTCTTTGAACAGTTGTTTGAGATTAGGGAAAGGGATGACTTTCATATGACAGAAGCATCTTTGTCCTGTTTTTCCCTTACCAATGCAACATTTAATATGACTCTTTTTCTGAACATTCACATTCACTAGTTGAGAGTCAGGCTCCCAGGAGGGATGTCGTGTTCTTGCTGGATGGATCTGATGGCACTAGGAGTGGATTCCCAGCAATGCGGGACTTTGTTCAAAGAGTGGTGGAGACACTCGGTGTGGATGAGAACAAAGATCGCGTTGCTGTGGTCCAGTACAGTAGAGATCCAGCTGCCCAATTCTATCTGAACACCTACACAACAAAAGGAGAGATTCTCAACACTGTAAGAGGTCTGAGACACAAAGGTGGGAGACCTCTCAACACTGGAGCAGCTCTCCAGTACGTGAGAGACAATGTCTTTACTGCCTCCTCCGGAAGTCGACGCTTTGAAGGTGTTCCACAGTTACTGATTCTGCTGAGTGGTGGAAGGTCCTTTGACAATGTTGACACTCCAGCTTCTGCTCTGAAGGAGCTTGGGGTCTTGATCTTTGGAATTGGAACAAGGAGTTCTGATAGCAGAGAATTGCAGAGGATATCACATGATCCCAGTTACGCTCTGTCTGTCTCTGACTTCACTGACCTTCCAAACATCCAGCAGCAACTTCTGTCCTCGGTGGAGGCAGTTGTTATTGACGTTACTCCAGAATCGCCAACAGTTTTAGGTATGTGTCATCACTGTTAATTAAGAGTCAGGAAGTGTTAGTACCATGTCAGCTGATTCTTAGAAACGACTGTATAATTTGACCACAAGCCCTACATTTGACCAGTCTGATTGACATAATCTATTTCTTTTCTCAGTTGATCATGACACCTCCAGAAAGGATGTGGTATTCCTTGTGGATGGTTCTGATGGCGCAAGGAATGGATTCCCAGCAATGCGTGATTTTGTTCAGAGAGTAGTGGGGAAACTCAATGTGGGAGGAGACAAAGACCGCGTTTCTGTTGTCCAGTACGGTAGAGATCAAGAAGTTCATTTCTATCTGAACACATACACCACCAAGGAGGACATTCTTGACACTGTCAGAAGTCTGAGGCACAGAGGAGGTAGACCCCTTAACACTGGGGCAGCCCTCCAGTACGTAAGGGACAACGTCTTTACTGCCTCCTCAGGAAGCAGAAGCCAAGAGGGCGTCCCTCAGATGCTGATACTTCTGAGTGGGGGAAGGTCCAGTGATAATGTTGACATACCAGCTTCTGCCCTGAAAAAGAGTGGGGTCTTGATCTTTGGCATTGGAACCAGAAATTCCAGCAGAGAGGTCGAAAGGATTGCCACTGATCCTAGTTTTTCCCAGTCTGTTTCTGAATTCACTGACCTCCCCAGCATCCAGGAGCAGTTTTTCTCCACACTCATAACTGTACAAGTTGAGGCTACACCCATAACCCCAACAGTCATAGGTAAGAACTGATGCGTTATCCAGGACAACTAAAGCAACACACACATATTTCAGTCTCAGGTTCCATGAAGCAATGTTGACATATATTTTTGTTTTGTTTCTGATACTCTTAGTGGACCAAAGCATTGCCAGAAAGGATGTAGTATTCCTGCTGGATGGTTCTGATGGAACTAAGAATGGCTTCCCAGCAATGCGTGACTTTGTTCAAAGAGTGGTAGAGAAACTCACTGTGGAGGAAAACAGAGATCGAGTCTCTGTGGTCCAGTATAGCAGAGAATCAGAGGCCCACTTCTATCTGAACACTCATACAACAAAGGAAGACGTTGTGGAGACCGTAAGAGGCCTGAGGCACAAAGGAGGGAGACCCCTCAACACTGGGGCAGCTCTCCAGTATGTCAGGGACAATGTCTTTACTGCCTCCTCCGGAAGTAGGCGCCTTGAAGGGGTTCCACAGATTCTGATACTGTTGAATGGTGGAAGGTCCTTTGACAATGTAGATACACCAGCGTCTGCTCTCAAGGAGCTTGGTGTCTTGGTGTTTGGAATTGGAACAAGGAGCTCTGATAGCAGAGAATTACAAAAGATATCCTATGACCCCAGCTATGCTCTTTCCGTGTCTGAATTTACTGACCTCCCCAATGTCCAACAGCAGCTTCTTTCTGCTATAAGCACTGTCATTGTACAGGTGACAACCATGACACCAACAGTAATACCAACAATACTAGGTAAGAAAGATATGGTTTTGATCAGTTCCATTTGCTCTCTTACATCAGGATGGAGTATTTGATAGCTTTGACATTTTAAGTAGATGCACCTGAGACCTTTCATGTTGGTTTCAATTCATACCTCTGTAGGAATGTTCTCGATGATAGCACTCAGTCCAATGCACACATTGCCACTTTCTTTGAACAGTTGTTTGAGATTAGGGAAAGGGATGACTTTCATATGACAGAAGCATCTTTGTCCTGTTTTTCCCTTACCAATGCAACATTTAATATGACTCTTTTTCTGAACATTCACATTCACTAGTTGAGAGTCAGGCTCCCAGGAGGGATGTCGTGTTCTTGCTGGATGGATCTGATGGCACTAGGAGTGGATTCCCAGCAATGCGGGACTTTGTTCAAAGAGTGGTGGAGACACTCGGTGTGGATGAGAACAAAGATCGCGTTGCTGTGGTCCAGTACAGTAGAGATCCAGCTGCCCAATTCTATCTGAACACCTACACAACAAAAGGAGAGATTCTCAACACTGTAAGAGGTCTGAGACACAAAGGTGGGAGACCTCTCAACACTGGAGCAGCTCTCCAGTACGTGAGAGACAATGTCTTTACTGCCTCCTCCGGAAGTCGACGCTTTGAAGGTGTTCCACAGTTACTGATTCTGCTGAGTGGTGGAAGGTCCTTTGACAATGTTGACACTCCAGCTTCTGCTCTGAAGGAGCTTGGGGTCTTGATCTTTGGAATTGGAACAAGGAGTTCTGATAGCAGAGAATTGCAGAGGATATCACATGATCCCAGTTACGCTCTGTCTGTCTCTGACTTCACTGACCTTCCAAACATCCAGCAGCAACTTCTGTCCTCGGTGGAGGCAGTTGTTATTGACGTTACTCCAGAATCGCCAACAGTTTTAGGTATGTGTCATCACTGTTAATTAAGAGTCAGGAAGTGTTAGTACCATGTCAGCTGATTCTTAGAAACGACTGTATAATTTGACCACAAGCCCTACATTTGACCAGTCTGATTGACATAATCTATTTCTTTTCTCAGTTGATCATGACACCTCCAGAAAGGATGTGGTATTCCTTGTGGATGGTTCTGATGGCGCAAGGAATGGATTCCCAGCAATGCGTGATTTTGTTCAGAGAGTAGTGGGGAAACTCAATGTGGGAGGAGACAAAGACCGCATTTCTGTTGTCCAGTACGGTAGAGATCAAGAAGTTCATTTCTATCTGAACACATACACCACCAAGGAGGACATTCTTGACACTGTCAGAAGTCTGAGGCACAGAGGAGGTAGACCCCTTAACACTGGGGCAGCCCTCCAATACGTAAGGGACAACGTCTTTACTGCCTCCTCAGGAAGCAGAAGCCAAGAGGGCGTCCCTCAGATGCTGATACTTCTGAGTGGGGGAAGGTCCAGTGATAATGTTGACATACCAGCTTCTGCCCTGAAAAAGAGTGGGGTCTTGATCTTTGGCATTGGAACCAGAAATTCCAGCAGAGAGGTCGAAAGGATTGCCACTGATCCTAGTTTTTCCCAGTCTGTTTCTGAATTCACTGACCTCCCCAGCATCCAGGAGCAGTTTTTCTCCACACTCATAACTGTACAAGTTGAGGCTACACCCATAACCCCAACAGTCATAGGTAAGAACTGATGCGTTATCCAGGACAACTAAAGCAACACACACATATTTCAGTCTCAGGTTCCATGAAGCAATGTTGACATATATTTTTGTTTTGTTTCTGATACTCTTAGTGGACCAAAGCATTGCCAGAAAGGATGTAGTATTCCTGCTGGATGGTTCTGATGGAACTAAGAATGGCTTCCCAGCAATGCGTGACTTTGTTCAAAGAGTGGTAGAGAAACTCACTGTGGAGGAAAACAGAGATCGAGTCTCTGTGGTCCAGTATAGCAGAGAATCAGAGGCCCACTTCTATCTGAACACTCATACAACAAAGGAAGACGTTGTGGAGACCGTAAGAGGCCTGAGGCACAAAGGAGGGAGACCCCTCAACACTGGGGCAGCTCTCCAGTATGTCAGGGACAATGTCTTTACTGCCTCCTCCGGAAGTAGGCGCCTTGAAGGGGTTCCACAGATTCTGATACTGTTGAATGGTGGAAGGTCCTTTGACAATGTAGATACACCAGCGTCTGCTCTCAAGGAGCTTGGTGTCTTGGTGTTTGGAATTGGAACAAGGAGCTCTGATAGCAGAGAATTACAAAAGATATCCTATGACCCCAGCTATGCTCTTTCCGTGTCTGAATTTACTGACCTCCCCAATGTCCAACAGCAGCTTCTTTCTGCTATAAGCACTGTCATTGTACAGGTGACAACCATGACACCAACAGTAATACCAACAATACTAGGTAAGAAAGATATGGTTTTGATCAGTTCCATTTGCTCTCTTACATCAGGATGGAGTATTTGATAGCTTTGACATTTTAAGTAGATGCACCTGAGACCTTTCATGTTGGTTTCAATTCATACCTCTGTAGGAATGTTCTCGATGATAGCACTCAGTCCAATGCACACATTGCCACTTTCTTTGAACAGTTGTTTGAGATTAGGGAAAGGGATGACTTTCATATGACAGAAGCATCTTTGTCCTGTTTTTCCCTTACCAATGCAACATTTAATATGACTCTTTTTCTGAACATTCACATTCACTAGTTGAGAGTCAGGCTCCCAGGAGGGATGTCGTGTTCTTGCTGGATGGATCTGATGGCACTAGGAGTGGATTCCCAGCAATGCGGGACTTTGTTCAAAGAGTGGTGGAGACACTCGGTGTGGATGAGAACAAAGATCGCGTTGCTGTGGTCCAGTACAGTAGAGATCCAGCTGCCCAATTCTATCTGAACACCTACACAACAAAAGGAGAGATTCTCAACACTGTAAGAGGTCTGAGACACAAAGGTGGGAGACCTCTCAACACTGGAGCAGCTCTCCAGTACGTGAGAGACAATGTCTTTACTGCCTCCTCCGGAAGTCGACGCTTTGAAGGTGTTCCACAGTTACTGATTCTGCTGAGTGGTGGAAGGTCCTTTGACAATGTTGACACTCCAGCTTCTGCTCTGAAGGAGCTTGGGGTCTTGATCTTTGGAATTGGAACAAGGAGTTCTGATAGCAGAGAATTGCAGAGGATATCACATGATCCCAGTTACGCTCTGTCTGTCTCTGACTTCACTGACCTTCCAAACATCCAGCAGCAACTTCTGTCCTCGGTGGAGGCAGTTGTTATTGACGTTACTCCAGAATCGCCAACAGTTTTAGGTATGTGTCATCACTGTTAATTAAGAGTCAGGAAGTGTTAGTACCATGTCAGCTGATTCTTAGAAACGACTGTATAATTTGACCACAAGCCCTACATTTGACCAGTCTGATTGACATAATCTATTTCTTTTCTCAGTTGATCATGACACCTCCAGAAAGGATGTGGTATTCCTTGTGGATGGTTCTGATGGCGCAAGGAATGGATTCCCAGCAATGCGTGATTTTGTTCAGAGAGTAGTGGGGAAACTCAATGTGGGAGGAGACAAAGACCGCGTTTCTGTTGTCCAGTACGGTAGAGATCAAGAAGTTCATTTCTATCTGAACACATACACCACCAAGGAGGACATTCTTGACACTGTCAGAAGTCTGAGGCACAGAGGAGGTAGACCCCTTAACACTGGGGCAGCCCTCCAATACGTAAGGGACAACGTCTTTACTGCCTCCTCAGGAAGCAGAAGCCAAGAGGGCGTCCCTCAGATGCTGATACTTCTGAGTGGGGGAAGGTCCAGTGATAATGTTGACATACCAGCTTCTGCCCTGAAAAAGAGTGGGGTCTTGATCTTTGGCATTGGAACCAGAAATTCCAGCAGAGAGGTCGAAAGGATTGCCACTGATCCTAGTTTTTCCCAGTCTGTTTCTGAATTCACTGACCTCCCCAGCATCCAGGAGCAGTTTTTCTCCACACTCATAACTGTACAAGTTGAGGCTACACCCATAACCCCAACAGTCATAGGTAAGAACTGATGCGTTATCCAGGACAACTAAAGCAACACACACATATTTCAGTCTCAGGTTCCATGAAGCAATGTTGACATATATTTTTGTTTTGTTTCTGATACTCTTAGTGGACCAAAGCATTGCCAGAAAGGATGTAGTATTCCTGCTGGATGGTTCTGATGGAACTAAGAATGGCTTCCCAGCAATGCGTGACTTTGTTCAAAGAGTGGTAGAGAAACTCACTGTGGAGGAAAACAGAGATCGAGTCTCTGTGGTCCAGTATAGCAGAGAATCAGAGGCCCACTTCTATCTGAACACTCATACAACAAAGGAAGACGTTGTGGAGACCGTAAGAGGCCTGAGGCACAAAGGAGGGAGACCCCTCAACACTGGGGCAGCTCTCCAGTATGTCAGGGACAATGTCTTTACTGCCTCCTCCGGAAGTAGGCGCCTTGAAGGGGTTCCACAGATTCTGATACTGTTGAATGGTGGAAGGTCCTTTGACAATGTAGATACACCAGCGTCTGCTCTCAAGGAGCTTGGTGTCTTGGTGTTTGGAATTGGAACAAGGAGCTCTGATAGCAGAGAATTACAAAAGATATCCTATGACCCCAGCTATGCTCTTTCCGTGTCTGAATTTACTGACCTCCCCAATGTCCAACAGCAGCTTCTTTCTGCTATAAGCACTGTCATTGTACAGGTGACAACCATGACACCAACAGTAATACCAACAATACTAGGTAAGAAAGATATGGTTTTGATCAGTTCCATTTGCTCTCTTACATCAGGATGGAGTATTTGATAGCTTTGACATTTTAAGTAGATGCACCTGAGACCTTTCATGTTGGTTTCAATTCATACCTCTGTAGGAATGTTCTCGATGATAGCACTCAGTCCAATGCACACATTGCCACTTTCTTTGAACAGTTGTTTGAGATTAGGGAAAGGGATGACTTTCATATGACAGAAGCATCTTTGTCCTGTTTTTCCCTTACCAATGCAACATTTAATATGACTGTTTTTCTGAACATTCACATTCACTAGTTGAGAGTCAGGCTCCCAGGAGGGATGTCGTGTTCTTGCTGGATGGATCTGATGGCACTAGGAGTGGATTCCCAGCAATGCGGGACTTTGTTCAAAGAGTGGTGGAGACACTCGGTGTGGATGAGAACAAAGATCGCGTTGCTGTGGTCCAGTACAGTAGAGATCCAGCTGCCCAATTCTATCTGAACACCTACACAACAAAAGGAGAGATTCTCAACACTGTAAGAGGTCTGAGACACAAAGGTGGGAGACCTCTCAACACTGGAGCAGCTCTCCAGTACGTGAGAGACAATGTCTTTACTGCCTCCTCCGGAAGTCGACGCTTTGAAGGTGTTTCACAGTTACTGATTCTGCTGAGTGGTGGAAGGTCCTTTGACAATGTTGACACTCCAGCTTCTGCTCTGAAGGAGCTTGGGGTCTTGATCTTTGGAATTGGAACAAGGAGTTCTGATAGCAGAGAATTGCAGAGGATATCACATGATCCCAGTTACGCTCTGTCTGTCTCTGACTTCACTGACCTTCCAAACATCCAGCAGCAACTTCTGTCCTCGGTGGAGGCAGTTGTTATTGACGTTACTCCAGAATCGCCAACAGTTTTAGGTATGTGTCATCACTGTTAATTAAGAGTCAGGAAGTGTTAGTACCATGTCAGCTGATTCTTAGAAACGACTGTATAATTTGACCACAAGCCCTACATTTGACCAGTCTGATTGACATAATCTATTTCTTTTCTCAGTTGATCATGACACCTCCAGAAAGGATGTGGTATTCCTTGTGGATGGTTCTGATGGCGCAAGGAATGGATTCCCAGCAATGCGTGATTTTGTTCAGAGAGTAGTGGGGAAACTCAATGTGGGAGGAGACAAAGACCGCGTTTCTGTTGTCCAGTACGGTAGAGATCAAGAAGTTCATTTCTATCTGAACACATACACCACCAAGGAGGACATTCTTGACACTGTCAGAAGTCTGAGGCACAGAGGAGGTAGACCCCTTAACACTGGGGCAGCCCTCCAATACGTAAGGGACAACATCTTTACTGCCTCCTCAGGAAGCAGAAGCCAAGAGGGCGTCCCTCAGATGCTGATACTTCTGAGTGGGGGAAGGTCCAGTGATAATGTTGACATACCAGCTTCTGCCCTGAAAAAGAGTGGGGTCTTGATCTTTGGCATTGGAACCAGAAATTCCAGCAGAGAGGTCGAAAGGATTGCCACTGATCCTAGTTTTTCCCAGTCTGTTTCTGAATTCACTGACCTCCCCAGCGTCCAGGAGCAGTTTTTCTCCACACTCATAACTGTACAAGTTGAGGCTACACCCATAACCCCAACAGTCATAGGTAAGAACTGATGCGTTATCCAGGACAACTAAAGCAACACACACATATTTCAGTCTCAGGTTCCATGAAGCAATGTTGACATATATTTTTGTTTTGTTTCTGATACTCTTAGTGGACCAAAGCATTGCCAGAAAGGATGTAGTATTCCTGCTGGATGGTTCTGATGGAACTAAGAATGGCTTCCCAGCAATGCGTGACTTTGTTCAAAGAGTGGTAGAGAAACTCACTGTGGAGGAAAACAGAGATCGAGTCTCTGTGGTCCAGTATAGCAGAGAATCAGAGGCCCACTTCTATCTGAACACTCATACAACAAAGGAAGACGTTGTGGAGACCGTAAGAGGCCTGAGGCACAAAGGAGGGAGACCCCTCAACACTGGGGCAGCTCTCCAGTATGTCAGGGACAATGTCTTTACTGCCTCCTCCGGAAGTAGGCGCCTTGAAGGTGTTCCACAGATTCTGATACTGTTGAATGGTGGAAGGTCCTTTGACAATGTAGATACACCAGCGTCTGCTCTCAAGGAGCTTGGTGTCTTGGTGTTTGGAATTGGAACAAGGAGCTCTGATAGCAGAGAATTACAAAAGATATCCTATGACCCCAGCTATGCTCTTTCCGTGTCTGAATTTACTGACCTCCCCAATGTCCAACAGCAGCTTCTTTCTGCTATAAGCACTGTCATTGTACAGGTGACAACCATGACACCAACAGTAATACCAACAATACTAGGTAAGAAAGATATGGTTTTGATCAGTTCCATTTGCTCTCTTACATCAGGATGGAGTATTTGATAGCTTTGACATTTTAACTAGATGCACCTGAGACCTTTCATGTTGGTTTCAATTCATACCTCTGTAGGAATGTTCTCGATGATAGCACTCAGTCCAATGCACACATTGCCACTTTCTTTGAACAGTTGTTTGAGATTAGGGAAAGGGATGACTTTCATATGACAGAAGCATCTTTGTCCTGTTTTTCCCTTACCAATGCAACATTTAATATGACTCTTTTTCTGAACATTCACATTCACTAGTTGAGAGTCAGGCTCCCAGGAGGGATGTCGTGTTCTTGCTGGATGGATCTGATGGCACTAGGAGTGGATTCCCAGCAATGCGGGACTTTGTTCAAAGAGTGGTGGAGACACTCGGTGTGGATGAGAACAAAGATCGCGTTGCTGTGGTCCAGTACAGTAGAGATCCAGCTGCCCAATTCTATCTGAACACCTACACAACAAAAGGAGAGATTCTCAACACTGTAAGAGGTCTGAGACACAAAGGTGGGAGACCTCTCAACACTGGAGCAGCTCTCCAGTACGTGAGAGACAATGTCTTTACTGCCTCCTCCGGAAGTCGACGCTTTGAAGGTGTTCCACAGTTACTGATTCTGCTGAGTGGTGGAAGGTCCTTTGACAATGTTGACACTCCAGCTTCTGCTCTGAAGGAGCTTGGGGTCTTGATCTTTGGAATTGGAACAAGGAGTTCTGATAGCAGAGAATTGCAGAGGATATCACATGATCCCAGTTACGCTCTGTCTGTCTCTGACTTCACTGACCTTCCAAACATCCAGCAGCAACTTCTGTCCTCGGTGGAGGCAGTTGTTATTGACGTTACTCCAGAATTGCCAACAGTTTTAGGTATGTGTCATCACTGTTAATTAAGAGTCAGGAAGTGTTAGTAACATGTCAGCTGATTCTTAGAAACGACTGTATAATTTGACCACAAGCCCTACATTTGACCAGTCTGATTGACATAATCTATTTCTTTTCTCAGTTGATCATGACACCTCCAGAAAGGATGTGGTATTCCTTGTGGATGGTTCTGATGGCGCAAGGAATGGATTCCCAGCAATGCGTGATTTTGTTCAGAGAGTAGTGGGGAAACTCAATGTGGGAGGAGACAAAGACCGCGTTTCTGTTGTCCAGTACGGTAGAGATCAAGAAGTTCATTTCTATCTGAACACATACACCACCAAGGAGGACATTCTTGACACTGTCAGAAGTCTGAGGCACAGAGGAGGTAGACCCCTTAACACTGGGGCAGCCCTCCAATACGTAAGGGACAACGTCTTTACTGCCTCCTCAGGAAGCAGAAGCCAAGAGGGCGTCCCTCAGATGCTGATACTTCTGAGTGGGGGAAGGTCCAGTGATAATGTTGACATACCAGCTTCTGCCCTGAAAAAGAGTGGGGTCTTGATCTTTGGCATTGGAACCAGAAATTCCAGCAGAGAGGTCGAAAGGATTGCCACTGATCCTAGTTTTTCCCAGTCTGTTTCTGAATTCACTGACCTCCCCAGCGTCCAGGAGCAGTTTTTCTCCACACTCATAACTGTACAAGTTGAGGCTACACCCATAACCCCAACAGTCATAGGTAAGAACTGATGCGTTATCCAGGACAACTAAAGCAACACACACATATTTCAGTCTCAGGTTCCATGAAGCAATGTTGACATATATTTTTGTTTTGTTTCTGATACTCTTAGTGGACCAAAGCATTGCCAGAAAGGATGTAGTATTCCTGCTGGATTGTTCTGATGGCACTAAGAATGGCTTCCCAGCAATGCGTGACTTTGTTCAAAGAGTGGTAGAGAAACTCACTGTGGAGGAAAACAGAGATCGAGTCTCTGTGGTCCAGTATAGCAGAGAATCAGAGGCCCACTTCTATCTGAACACTTATACAACAAAGGAAGACGTTGTGGAGACCGTAAGAGGCCTGAGGCACAAAGGAGGGAGACCCCTCAACACTGGGGCAGCTCTCCAGTATGTCAGGGACAATGTCTTTATTGCCTCCTCCGGAAGTAGGCGCCTTGAAGGTGTTCCACAGATTCTGATACTGTTGAATGGTGGAAGGTCCTTTGACAATGTAGATACACCAGCGTCTGCTCTCAAGGAGCTTGGTGTCTTGGTGTTTGGAATTGGAACAAGGAGCTCTGATAGCAAAGAATTACAAAAGATATCCTATGACCCCAGCTATGCTCTTTCCGTGTCTGAATTTACTGACCTCCCCAATGTCCAACAGCAGCTTCTTTCTGCTATAAGCACTGTCATTGTACAGGTGACAACCATGACACCAACAGTAATACCAACAATACTAGGTAAGAAAGATATGGTTTTGATCAGTTCCATTTGCTCTCTTACATCAGGATGGAGTATTTGATAGCTTTGACATTTTAAGTAGATGCACCTGAGACCTTTCATGTTGGTTTCATTTCATACCTCTGTAGGAATGTTCTCTATGACAGCACTCAGTCCAATGCACACATTGCCACTTTCTTTGAATAGTTGTTTGAGATTAGGGAAAGGGATGACTTTCATATGACAGAAGCATCTTTGTCCTGTTTTTCCCTTACCAATGCAACATTTAATATGACTCTTTTTCTGAACATTCACATTCACTAGTTGAGAGTCAGGCTCCCAGGAGGGATGTCGTGTTCTTGCTGGATGGATCTGATGGCACTAGGAGTGGATTCCCAGCAATGCGGGACTTTGTTCAAAGAGTGGTGGAGACACTCGGTGTGGATGAGAACAAAGATCGCGTTGCTGTGGTCCAGTACAGTAGAGATCCAGCTGCCCAATTCTATCTGAACACCTACACAACAAAAGGAGAGATTCTCAACACTGTAAGAGGTCTGAGACACAAAGGTGGAAGACCTCTCAACACTGGAGCAGCTCTCCAGTACGTGAGAGACAATGTCTTTACTGCCTCCTCCGGAAGTCGACGCTTTGAAGGTGTTCCACAGTTACTGATTCTGCTGAGTGGTGGAAGGTCCTTTGACAATGTTGACACTCCAGCTTCTGCTCTGAAGGAGCTTGGGGTCTTGATCTTTGGAATTGGAACAAGGAGTTCTGATAGCAGAGAATTGCAGAGGATATCACATGATCCCAGTTACGCTCTGTCTGTCTCTGACTTCACTGACCTTCCAAACATCCAGCAGCAACTTCTGTCCTCGGTGGAGGCAGTTGTTATTGACGTTACTCCAGAATCGCCAACAGTTTTAGGTATGTGTCATCACTGTTAATTAAGAGTCAGGAAGTGTTAGTAACATGTCAGCTGATTCTTAGAAACGACTGTATAATTTGACCACAAGCCCTACATTTGACCAGTCTGATTGACATAATCTATTTCTTTTCTCAGTTGATCATGACACCTCCAGAAAGGATGTGGTATTCCTTGTGGATGGTTCTGATGGCGCAAGGAATGGATTCCCAGCAATGCGTGATTTTGTTCAGAGAGTAGTGGGGAAACTCAATGTGGGAGGAGACAAAGACCACGTTTCTGTTGTCCAGTACGGTAGAGATCAAGAAGTTCATTTCTATCTGAACACATACACCACCAAGGAGGACATTCTTGACACTGTCAGAAGTCTGAGGCACAGAGGAGGTAGACCCCTTAACACTGGGGCAGCCCTCCAATACGTAAGGGACAACGTCTTTACTGCCTCCTCAGGAAGCAGAAGCCAAGAGGGCGTCCCTCAGATGCTGATACTTCTGAGTGGGGGAAGGTCCAGTGATAATGTTGACATACCAGCTTCTGCCCTGAAAAAGAGTGGGGTCTTGATCTTTGGCATTGGAACCAGAAATTCCAGCAGAGAGGTCGAAAGGATTGCCACTGATCCTAGTTTTTCCCAGTCTGTTTCTGAATTCACTGACCTCCCCAGCGTCCAGGAGCAGTTTTTCTCCACACTCATAACTGTACAAGTTGAGGCTACACCCATAACCCCAACAGTCATAGGTAAGAACTGATGCGTTATCCAGGACAACTAAAGCAACACACACATATTTCAGTCTCAGGTTCCATGAAGCAATGTTGACATATATTTTTGTTTTGTTTCTGATACTCTTAGTGGACCAAAGCATTGCCAGAAAGGATGTAGTATTCCTGCTGGATGGTTCTGATGGAACTAAGAATGGCTTCCCAGCAATGCGTGACTTTGTTCAAAGAGTGGTAGAGAAACTCACTGTGGAGGAAAACAGAGATCGAGTCTCTGTGGTCCAGTATAGCAGAGAATCAGAGGCCCACTTCTATCTGAACACTTATACAACAAAGGAAGACGTTGTGGAGACCGTAAGAGGCCTGAGGCACAAAGGAGGGAGACCCCTCAACACTGGGGCAGCTCTCCAGTATGTCAGGGACAATGTCTTTACTGCCTCCTCCGGAAGTAGGCGCCTTGAAGGTGTTCCACAGATTCTGATACTGTTGAATGGTGGAAGGTCCTTTGACAATGTAGATACACCAGCGTCTGCTCTCAAGGAGCTTGGTGTCTTGGTGTTTGGAATTGGAACAAGGAGCTCTGATAGCAGAGAATTACAAAAGATATCCTATGACCCCAGCTATGCTCTTTCCGTGTCTGAATTTACTGACCTCCCCAATGTCCAACAGCAGCTTCTTTCTGCTATAAGCACTGTCATTGTACAGGTGACAACCATGACACCAACAGTAATACCAACAATACTAGGTAAGAAAGATATGGTTTTGATCAGTTCCATTTGCTCTCTTACATCAGGATGGAGTATTTGATAGCTTGGACATTTTAAGTAGATGCACCTGAGACCTTTCATGTTGGTTTCATTTCATACCTCTGTAGGAATGTTCTCTATGATAGCACTCAGTCCAATGCACACATTGCCACTTTCTTTGAATAGTTGTTTGAGATTAGGGAAAGGGATGACTTTCATATGACAGAAGCATTTTTGTCCTGTTTTCCCCTTACCAATGCAACATTTAATATGACTCTTTTTCTGAACATTCACATTCACTAGTTGAGAGTCAGGCTCCCAGGAGGGATGTCGTGTTCTTGCTGGATGGATCTGATGGCACTAGGAGTGGATTCCCAGCAATGCGGGACTTTGTTCAAAGAGTGGTGGAGACACTCGGTGTGGATGAGAACAAAGATCGCGTTGCTGTGGTCCAGTACAGTAGAGATCCAGCTGCCCAATTCTATCTGAACACCTACACAACAAAAGGAGAGATTCTCAACACTGTAAGAGGTCTGAGACACAAAGGTGGGAGACCTCTCAACACTGGAGCAGCTCTCCAGTACGTGAGAGACAATGTCTTTACTGCCTCCTCCGGAAGTCGACGCTTTGAAGATGTTCCACAGTTACTGATTCTGCTGAGTGGTGGAAGGTCCTTTGACAATGTTGACACTCCAGCTTCTGCTCTGAAGGAGCTTGGGGTCTTGATCTTTGGAATTGGAACAAGGAGTTCTGATAGCAGAGAATTGCAGAGGATATCACATGATCCCAGTTACGCTCTGTCTGTCTCTGACTTCACTGACCTTCCAAACATCCAGCAGCAACTTCTGTCCTCGGTGGAGGCAGTTGTTATTGATGTTACTCCAGAATCGCCAACAGTTTTAGGTATGTGTCATCACTGTTAATTAAGAGTCAGGAAGTGTTAGTAACATGTCAGCTGATTCTTAGAAACGACTGTATAATTTGACCACAAGCCCTACATTTGACCAGTCTGATTGACATAATCTATTTCTTTTCTCAGTTGATCATGACACCTCCAGAAAGGATGTGGTATTCCTTGTGGATGGTTCTGATGGCGCAAGGAATGGATTCCCAGCAATGCGTGATTTTGTTCAGAGAGTAGTGGGGAAACTCAATGTGGGAGGAGACAAAGACCGCGTTTCTGTTGTCCAGTACGGTAGAGATCAAGAAGTTCATTTCTATCTGAACACATACACCACCAAGGAGGACATTCTTGACACTGTCAGAAGTCTGAGGCACAGAGGAGGTAGACCCCTTAACACTGGGGCAGCCCTCCAATACGTAAGGGACAACGTCTTTACTGCCTCCTCAGGAAGCAGAAGCCAAGTGGGCGTCCCTCAGATGCTGATACTTCTGAGTGGGGGAAGGTCCAGTGATAATGTTGACATACCAGCTTCTGCCCTGAAAAAGAGTGGGGTCTTGATCTTTGGCATTGGAACCAGAAATTCCAGCAGAGAGGTTCAAAGGATTGCCACTGATCCTAGTTTTTCCCAGTCTGTTTCTGAATTCACTGACCTCCCCAGCGTCCAGGAGCAGTTTTTCTCCACACTCATAACTGTACAAGTTGAGGCTACACCCATAACCCCAACAGTCATAGGTAAGAACTGATGCGTTATCCAGGACAACTAAAGCAACACACACATATTTCAGTCTCAGGTTCCATGAAGCAATGTTGACATATATTTTTGTTTTGTTTCTGATACTCTTAGTGGACCAAAGCATTGCCAGAAAGGATGTAGTATTCCTGCTGGATGGTTCTGATGGAACTAAGAATGGCTTCCCAGCAATGCGTGACTTTGTTCAAAGAGTGGTAGAGAAACTCACTGTGGAGGAAAACAGAGATCGAGTCTCTGTGGTCCAGTATAGCAGAGAATCAGAGGCCCACTTCTATCTGAACACTTATACAACAAAGGAAGACGTTGTGGAGACCGTAAGAGGCCTGAGGCACAAAGGAGGGAGACCCCTCAACACTGGGGCAGCTCTCCAGTATGTCAGGGACAATGTCTTTACTGCCTCCTCCGGAAGTAGGCGCCTTGAAGGTGTTCCACAGATTCTGATACTGTTGAATGGTGGAAGGTCCTTTGACAATGTAGATACACCAGCGTCTGCTCTCAAGGAGCTTGGTGTCTTGGTGTTTGGAATTGGAACAAGGAGCTCTGATAGCAGAGAATTACAAAAGATATCCTATGACCCCAGCTATGCTCTTTCCGTGTCTGAATTTACTGACCTCCCCAATGTCCAACAGCAGCTTCTTTCTGCTATAAGCACTGTCATTGTACAGGTGACAACCATGACACCAACAGTAATACCAACAATACTAGGTAAGAAAGATATGGTTTTGATCAGTTCCATTTGCTCTCTTACATCAGGATGGAGTATTTGATAGCTTGGACATTTTAAGTAGATGCACCTGAGACCTTTCATGTTGGTTTCATTTCATACCTCTGTAGGAATGTTCTCTATGATAGCACTCAGTCCAATGCACACATTGCCACTTTCTTTGAATAGTTGTTTGAGATTGGGGAAAGGGATGACTTTCATATGACAGAAGCATTTTTGTCCTGTTTTCCCCTTACCAATGCAACATTTAATATGACTCTTTTTCTGAACATTCACATTCACTAGTTGAGAGTCAGGCTCCCAGGAGGGATGTCGTGTTCTTGCTGGATGGATCTGATGGCACTAGGAGTGGATTCCCAGCAATGCGGGACTTTGTTCAAAGAGTGGTGGAGACACTCGGTGTGGATGAGAACAAAGATCGCGTTGCTGTGGTCCAGTACAGTAGAGATCCAGCTGCCCAATTCTATCTGAACACCTACACAACAAAAGGAGAGATTCTCAACACTGTAAGAGGTCTGAGACACAAAGGTGGGAGACCTCTCAACACTGGAGCAGCTCTCCAGTACGTGAGAGACAATGTCTTTACTGCCTCCTCCGGAAGTCGACGCTTTGAAGATGTTCCACAGTTACTGATTCTGCTGAGTGGTGGAAGGTCCTTTGACAATGTTGACACTCCAGCTTCTGCTCTGAAGGAGCTTGGGGTCTTGATCTTTGGAATTGGAACAAGGAGTTCTGATAGCAGAGAATTGCAGAGGATATCACATGATCCCAGTTACGCTCTGTCTGTCTCTGACTTCACTGACCTTCCAAACATCCAGCAGCAACTTCTGTCCTCGGTGGAGGCAGTTGTTATTGATGTTACTCCAGAATCGCCAACAGTTTTAGGTATGTGTCATCACTGTTAATTAAGAGTCAGGAAGTGTTAGTAACATGTCAGCTGATTCTTAGAAACGACTGTATAATTTGACCACAAGCCCTACATTTGACCAGTCTGATTGACATAATCTATTTCTTTTCTCAGTTGATCATGACACCTCCAGAAAGGATGTGGTATTCCTTGTGGATGGTTCTGATGGCGCAAGGAATGGATTCCCAGCAATGCGTGATTTTGTTCAGAGAGTAGTGGGGAAACTCAATGTGGGAGGAGACAAAGACCGCGTTTCTGTTGTCCAGTACGGTAGAGATCAAGAAGTTCATTTCTATCTGAACACATACACCACCAAGGAGGACATTCTTGACACTGTCAGAAGTCTGAGGCACAGAGGAGGTAGACCCCTTAACACTGGGGCAGCCCTCCAATACGTAAGGGACAACGTCTTTACTGCCTCCTCAGGAAGCAGAAGCCAAGTGGGCGTCCCTCAGATGCTGATACTTCTGAGTGGGGGAAGGTCCAGTGATAATGTTGACATACCAGCTTCTGCCCTGAAAAAGAGTGGGGTCTTGATCTTTGGCATTGGAACCAGAAATTCCAGCAGAGAGGTTCAAAGGATTGCCACTGATCCTAGTTTTTCCCAGTCTGTTTCTGAATTCACTGACCTCCCCAGCGTCCAGGAGCAGTTTTTCTCCACACTCATAACTGTACAAGTTGAGGCTACACCCATAACCCCAACAGTCATAGGTAAGAACTGATGCGTTATCCAGGACAACTAAAGCAACACACACATATTTCAGTCTCAGGTTCCATGAAGCAATGTTGACATATATTTTTGTTTTGTTTCTGATACTCTTAGTGGACCAAAGCATTGCCAGAAAGGATTTAGTATTCCTGCTGGATGGTTCTGATGGAACTAAGAATGGCTTCCCAGCAATGCGTGACTTTGTTCAAAGAGTGGTAGAGAAACTCACTGTGGAGGAAAACAGAGATCGAGTCTCTGTGGTCCAGTATAGCAGAGAATCAGAGGCCCACTTCTATCTGAACACTTATACAACAAAGGAAGACGTTGTGGAGACCGTAAGAGGCCTGAGGCACAAAGGAGGGAGACCCCTCAACACTGGGGCAGCTCTCCAGTATGTCAGGGACAATGTCTTTACTGCCTCCTCCGGAAGTAGGCGCCTTGAAGGTGTTCCACAGATTCTGATACTGTTGAATGGTGGAAGGTCCTTTGACAATGTAGATACACCAGCGTCTGCTCTCAAGGAGCTTGGTGTCTTGGTGTTTGGAATTGGAACAAGGAGCTCTGATAGCAGAGAATTACAAAAGATATCCTATGACCCCAGCTATGCTCTTTCCGTGTCTGAATTTACTGACCTCCCCAATGTCCAACAGCAGCTTCTTTCTGCTATAAGCACTGTCATTGTACAGGTGACAACCATGACACCAACAGTAATACCAACAATACTAGGTAAGAAAGATATGGTTTTGATCAGTTCCATTTGCTCTCTTACATCAGGATGGAGTATTTGATAGCTTGGACATTTTAAGTAGATGCACCTGAGACCTTTCATGTTGGTTTCATTTCATACCTCTGTAGGAATGTTCTCTATGATAGCACTCAGTCCAATGCACACATTGCCACTTTCTTTGAATAGTTGTTTGAGATTAGGGAAAGGGATGACTTTCATATGACAGAAGCATTTTTGTCCTGTTTTCCCCTTACCAATGCAACATTTAATATGACTCTTTTTCTGAACATTCACATTCACTAGTTGAGAGTCAGGCTCCCAGGAGGGATGTCGTGTTCTTGCTGGATGGATCTGATGGCACTAGGAGTGGATTCCCAGCAATGCGGGACTTTGTTCAAAGAGTGGTGGAGACACTCGGTGTGGATGAGAACAAAGATCGCGTTGCTGTGGTCCAGTACAGTAGAGATCCAGCTGCCCAATTCTATCTGAACACCTACACAACAAAAGGAGAGATTCTCAACACTGTAAGAGGTCTGAGACACAAAGGTGGGAGACCTCTCAACACTGGAGCAGCTCTCCAGTACGTGAGAGACAATGTCTTTACTACCTCCTCCGGAAGTCGACGCTTTGAAGATGTTCCACAGTTACTGATTCTGCTGAGTGGTGGAAGGTCCTTTGACAATGTTGACACTCCAGCTTCTGCTCTGAAGGAGCTTGGGGTCTTGATCTTTGGAATTGGAACAAGGAGTTCTGATAGCAGAGAATTGCAGAGGATATCACATGATCCCAGTTACGCTCTGTCTGTCTCTGACTTCACTGACCTTCCAAACATCCAGCAGCAACTTCTGTCCTCGGTGGAGGCAGTTGTTATTGATGTTACTCCAGAATCGCCAACAGTTTTAGGTATGTGTCATCACTGTTAATTAAGAGTCAGGAAGTGTTAGTAACATGTCAGCTGATTCTTAGAAACGACTGTATAATTTGACCACAAGCCCTACATTTGACCAGTCTGATTGACATAATCTATTTCTTTTCTCAGTTGATCATGACACCTCCAGAAAGGATGTGGTATTCCTTGTGGATGGTTCTGATGGCGCAAGGAATGGATTCCCAGCAATGCGTGATTTTGTTCAGAGAGTAGTGGGGAAACTCAATGTGGGAGGAGACAAAGACCGCGTTTCTGTTGTCCAGTACGGTAGAGATCAAGAAGTTCATTTCTATCTGAACACATACACCACCAAGGAGGACATTCTTGACACTGTCAGAAGTCTGAGGCACAGAGGAGGTAGACCCCTTAACACTGGGGCAGCCCTCCAATACGTAAGGGACAACGTCTTTACTGCCTCCTCAGGAAGCAGAAGCCAAGTGGGCGTCCCTCAGATGCTGATACTTCTGAGTGGGGGAAGGTCCAGTGATAATGTTGACATACCAGCTTCTGCCCTGAAAAAGAGTGGGGTCTTGATCTTTGGCATTGGAACCAGAAATTCCAGCAGAGAGGTTCAAAGGATTGCCACTGATCCTAGTTTTTCCCAGTCTGTTTCTGAATTCACTGACCTCCCCAGCGTCCAGGAGCAGTTTTTCTCCACACTCATAACTGTAAAAGTTGAGGCTACACCCATAACCCCAACAGTCATAGGTAAGAACTGATGCGTTATCCAGGACAACTAAAGCAACACACACATATTTCAGTCTCAGGTTCCATGAAGCAATGTTGACATATATTTTTGTTTTGTTTCTGATACTCTTAGTGGACCAAAGCATTGCCAGAAAGGATGTAGTATTCCTGCTGGATGGTTCTGATGGCACTAAGAATGGCTTCCCAGCAATGCGTGACTTTGTTCAAAGAGTGGTAGAGAAACTCACTGTGGAGGAAAACAGAGATCGAGTCTCTGTGGTCCAGTATAGCAGAGAATCAGAGGCCCACTTCTATCTGAACACTTATACAACAAAGGAAGACGTTGTGGAGACCGTAAGAGGCCTGAGGCACAAAGGAGGGAGAACCCTCAGCACTGGGGCAGCTCTCCAGTATGTCAGGGACAATGTCTTTATTGCCTCCTCCGGAAGTAGGCGCCTTGAAGGGGTTCCACAGATTCTGATACTGTTGAATGGTGGAAGGTCCTTTGACAATGTAGATACACCAGCGTCTGCTCTCAAGGAGCTTGGTGTCTTGGTGTTTGGAATTGGAACAAGGAGCTCTGATAGCAGAGAATTACAAAAGATATCCTATGACCCCAGCTATGCTCTTTCTGTGTCTGAATTTACTGACCTCCCCAATGTCCAACAGCAGCTTCTTTCTGCTATAAGCACTGTCATTGTACAGGTGACAACCATGACACCAACAGTAATACCAACAATACTAGGTAAGAAAGATATGGTTTTGATCAGTTCCATTTGCTCTCTTACATCAGGATGGAGTATTTGATAGCTTTGACATTTTAAGTAGATGCACCTGAGACCTTTCATGTTGGTTTCATTTCATACCTCTGTAGGAATGTTCTCTATGACAGCACTCAGTCCAATGCACACATTGCCACTTTCTTTGAATAGTTGTTTGAGATTAGGGAAAGGGATGACTTTCATATGACAGAAGCATCTTTGTCCTGTTTTTCCCATACCAATGCAACATTTAATATGACTCTTTTTCTGAACATTCACATTCACTAGTTGAGAGTCAGGCTCCCAGGAGGGATGTCGTGTTCTTGCTGGATGGATCTGATGGCACTAGGAGTGGATTCCCAGCAATGCGGGACTTTGTTCAAAGAGTGGTGGAGACACTCGGTGTGGATGAGAACAAAGATCGCGTTGCTGTGGTCCAGTACAGTAGAGATCCAGCTGCCCAATTCTATCTGAACACCTACACAACAAAAGGAGAGATTCTCAACACTGTAAGAGGTCTGAGACACAAAGGTGGGAGACCTCTCAACACTGGAGCAGCTCTCCAGTACGTGAGAGACAATGTCTTTACTGCCTCCTCCGGAAGTCGACGCTTTGAAGGTGTTCCACAGTTACTGATTCTGCTGAGTGGTGGAAGGTCCTTTGACAATGTTGACACTCCAGCTTCTGCTCTGAAGGAGCTTGGGGTCTTGATCTTTGGAATTGGAACAAGGAGTTCTGATAGCAGAGAATTGCAGAGGATATCACATGATCCCAGTTACGCTCTGTCTGTCTCTGACTTCACTGACCTTCCAAACATCCAGCAGCAACTTCTGTCCTCGGTGGAGGCAGTTGTTATTGACGTTACTCCAGAATCGCCAACAGTTTTAGGTATGTGTCATCACTGTTAATTAAGAGTCAGGAAGTGTTAGTAACATGTCAGCTGATTCTTAGAAACGACTGTATAATTTGACCACAAGCCCTACATTTGACCAGTCTGATTGACATAATCTATTTCTTTTCTCAGTTGATCATGACACCTCCAGAAAGGATGTGGTATTCCTTGTGGATGGTTCTGATGGCGCAAGGAATGGATTCCCAGCAATGCGTGATTTTGTTCAGAGAGTAGTGGGGAAACTCAATGTGGGAGGAGACAAAGACCGTGTTTCTGTTGTCCAGTACGGTAGAGATCAAGAAGTTCATTTCTATCTGAACACATACACCACCAAGAAGGACATTCTTGACACTGTCAGAAGTCTGAGGCACAGAGGAGGTAGACCCCTTAACACTGGGGCAGCCCTCCAATATGTAAGGGACAACGTCTTTACTGCCTCCTCAGGAAGCAGAAGCCAAGAGGGCATCCCTCAGATGTTGATACTTCTGAGTGGGGGAAGGTCCAGTGATAATGTTGACATACCAGCTTCTGCCCTGAAAAAGAGTGGGGTCTTGATCTTTGGCATTGGAACCAGAAATTCCAGCAGAGAGGTTCAAAGGATTGCCACTGATCCTAGTTTTTCCCAGTCTGTTTCTGAATTCACTGACCTCCCCAGCATCCAGGAGCAGTTTTTCTCCACACTCATAACTGTAAAAGTTGAGGCTACACCCATAACCCCAACAGTCATAGGTAAGAACTGATGCGTTATCCAGGACAACTAAAGCAACACACACATATTTCAGTCTCAGGTTCCATGAAGCAATGTTGACATATATTTTTGTTTTGTTTCTGATACTCTTAGTGGACCAAAGCATTGCCAGAAAGGATGTAGTATTCCTGCTGGATGGTTCTGATGGCACTAAGAATGGCTTCCCAGCAATGCGTGACTTTGTTCAAAGAGTGGTAGAGAAACTCACTGTGGAGGAAAACAGAGATCGAGTCTCTGTGGTCCAGTATAGCAGAGAATCAGAGGCCCACTTCTATCTGAACACTCATACAACAAAGGAAGACGTTGTGGAGACCGTAAGAGGCCTGAGGCACAAAGGAGGGAGACCCCTCAACACTGGGGCAGCTCTCCAGTATGTCAGGGACAATGTCTTTACTGCCTCCTCCGGAAGTAGGCGCCTTGAAGGTGTTCCACAGATTCTGATACTGTTGAATGGTGGAAGGTCCTTTGACAATGTAGATACACCAGCGTCTGCTCTCAAGGAGCTTGGTGTCTTTGTGTTTGGAATTGGAACAAGGAGCTCTGATAGCAGAGAATTACAAAAGATATCCTATGACCCCAGCTATGCTCTTTCCGTGTCTGAATTTACTGACCTCCCCAATGTCCAACAGCAGCTTCTTTCTGCTATAAGCACTGTCATTGTACAGGTGACAACCATGACACCAACAGTAATACCAACAATACTAGGTAAGAAAGATATGGTTTTGATCAGTTCCATTTGCTCTCTTACATCAGGATGGAGTATTTGATAGCTTTGACATTTTAAGTAGATGCACCTGAGACCTTTCATGTTGGTTTCATTTCATACCTCTGTAGGAATGTTCTCTATGATAGCACTCAGTCCAATGCACACATTGCCACTTTCTTTGAATAGTTGTTTGAGATTAGGGAAAGGGATGACTTTCATATGACAGAAGCATCTTTGTCCTGTTTTTCCCATACCAATGCAACATTTAATATGACTCTTTTTCTGAACATTCACATTCACTAGTTGAGAGTCAGGCTCCCAGGAGGGATGTCGTGTTCTTGCTGGATGGATCTGATGGCACTAGGAGTGGATTCCCAGCAATGCGGGACTTTGTTCAAAGAGTGGTGGAGACACTCGGTGTGGATGAGAACAAAGATCGCGTTGCTGTGGTCCAGTACAGTAGAGATCCAGCTGCCCAATTCTATCTGAACACCTACACAACAAAAGGAGAGATTCTCAACACTGTAAGAGGTCTGAGACACAAAGGTGGGAGACCTCTCAACACTGGAGCAGCTCTCCAGTACGTGAGAGACAATGTCTTTACTGCCTCCTCCGGAAGTCGACGCTTTGAAGGTGTTCCACAGTTACTGATTCTGCTGAGTGGTGGAAGGTCCTTTGACAATGTTGACACTCCAGCTTCTGCTCTGAAGGAGCTTGGGGTCTTGATCTTTGGAATTGGAACAAGGAGTTCTGATAGCAGAGAATTGCAGAGGATATCACATGATCCCAGTTACGCTCTGTCTGTCTCTGACTTCACTGACCTTCCAAACATCCAGCAGCAACTTCTGTCCTCGGTGGAGGCAGTTGTTATTGACGTTACTCCAGAATCGCCAACAGTTTTAGGTATGTGTCATCACTGTTAATTAAGAGTCAGGAAGTGTTAGTAACATGTCAGCTGATTCTTAGAAACGACTGTATAATTTGACCACAAGCCCTACATTTGACCAGTCTGATTGACATAATCTATTTCTTTTCTCAGTTGATCATGACACCTCCAGAAAGGATGTGGTATTCCTTGTGGATGGTTCTGATGGCGCAAGGAATGGATTCCCAGCAATGCGTGATTTTGTTCAGAGAGTAGTGGGGAAACTCAATGTGGGAGGAGACAAAGACCGCGTTTCTGTTGTCCAGTACGGTAGAGATCAAGAAGTTCATTTCTATCTGAACACATACACCACCAAGGAGGACATTCTTGACACTGTCAGAAGTCTGAGGCACAGAGGAGGTAGACCCCTTAACACTGGGGCAGCCCTCCAATACGTAAGGGACAACGTCTTTACTGCCTCCTCAGGAAGCAGAAGCCAAGAGGGCGTCCCTCAGATGCTGATACTTCTGAGTGGGGGAAGGTCCAGTGATAATGTTGACATACCAGCTTCTGCCCTGAAAAAGAGTGGGGTCTTGATCTTTGGCATTGGAACCAGAAATTCCAGCAGAGAGGTTCAAAGGATTGCCACTGATCCTAGTTTTTCCCAGTCTGTTTCTGAATTCACTGACCTCCCCAGCATCCAGGAGCAGTTTTTCTCCACACTCATAACTGTAAAAGTTGAGGCTACACCCATAACCCCAACAGTCATAGGTAAGAACTGATGCGTTATCCAGGACAACTAAAGCAACACACACATATTTCAGTCTCAGGTTCCATGAAGCAATGTTGACATATATTTTTGTTTTGTTTCTGATACTCTTAGTGGACCAAAGCATTGCCAGAAAGGATGTAGTATTCCTGCTGGATGGTTCTGATGGCACTAAGAATGGCTTCCCAGCAATGCGTGACTTTGTTCAAAGAGTGGTAGAGAAACTCACTGTGGAGGAAAACAGAGATCGAGTCTCTGTGGTCCAGTATAGCAGAGAATCAGAGGCCCACTTCTATCTGAACACTTATACAACAAAGGAAGACGTTGTGGAGACCGTAAGAGGCCTGAGGCACAAAGGAGGGAGACCCCTCAACACTGGGGCAGCTCTCCAGTATGTCAGGGACAATGTCTTTATTGCCTCCTCCGGAAGTAGGCGCCTTGAAGGTGTTCCACAGATTCTGATACTGTTGAATGGTGGAAGGTCCTTTGACAATGTAGATACACCAGCGTCTGCTCTCAAGGAGCTTGGTGTCTTGGTGTTTGGAATTGGAACAAGGAGCTCTGATAGCAGAGAATTACAAAAGATATCCTATGACCCCAGCTATGCTCTTTCCATGTCTGAATTTACTGACCTCCCCAATGTCCAACAGCAGCTTCTTTCTGCTATAAGCACTGTCATTGTACAGGTGACAACCATGACACCAACAGTAATACCAACAATACTAGGTAAGAAAGATATGGTTTTGATCAGTTCCATTTGCTCTCTTACATCAGGATGGAGTATTTGATAGCTTTGACATTTTAAGTAGATGCACCTGAGACCTTTCATGTTGGTTTCATTTCATACCTCTGTAGGAATGTTCTCTATGATAGCACTCAGTCCAATGCACACATTGCCACTTTCTTTGAATAGTTGTTTGAGATTAGGGAAAGGGATGACTTTCATATGACAGAAGCATCTTTGTCCTGTTTTTCCCATACCAATGCAACATTTAATATGACTATTTTTCTGAACATTCACATTCACTAGTTGAGAGTCAGGCTCCCAGGAGGGATGTCGTGTTCTTGCTGGATGGATCTGATGGCACTAGGAGTGGATTCCCAGCAATGCGGGACTTTGTTCAAAGAGTGGTGGAGACACTCGGTGTGGATGAGAACAAAGATCGCGTTGCTGTGGTCCAGTACAGTAGAGATCCAGCTGCCCAATTCTATCTGAACACCTACACAACAAAAGGAGAGATTCTCAACACTGTAAGAGGTCTGAGACACAAAGGTGGGAGACCTCTCAACACTGGAGCAGCTCTCCAGTACGTGAGAGACAATGTCTTTACTGCCTCCTCCGGAAGTCGACGCTTTGAAGGTGTTCCACAGTTACTGATTCTGCTGAGTGGTGGAAGGTCCTTTGACAATGTTGACACTCCAGCTTCTGCTCTGAAGGAGCTTGGGGTCTTGATCTTTGGAATTGGAACAAGGAGTTCTGATAGCAGAGAATTGCAGAGGATATCACATGATCCCAGTTACGCTCTGTCTGTCTCTGACTTCACTGACCTTCCAAACATCCAGCAGCAACTTCTGTCCTCGGTGGAGGCAGTTGTTATTGACGTTACTCCAGAATCGCCAACAATTTTAGGTATGTGTCATCACTGTTAATTAAGAGTCAGGAAGTGTTAGTAACATGTCAGCTGATTCTTAGAAACGACTGTATAATTTGACCACAAGCCCTACATTTGACCAGTCTGATTGACATAATCTATTTCTTTTCTCAGTTGATCATGACACCTCCAGAAAGGATGTGGTATTCCTTGTGGATGGTTCTGATGGCGCAAGGAATGGATTCCCAGCAATGCGTGATTTTGTTCAGAGAGTAGTGGGGAAACTCAATGTGGGAGGAGACAAAGACCGTGTTTCTGTTGTCCAGTACGGTAGAGATCAAGAAGTTCATTTCTATCTGAACACATACACCACCAAGAAGGACATTCTTGACACTGTCAGAAGTCTGAGGCACAGAGGAGGTAGACCCCTTAACACTGGGGCAGCCCTCCAATATGTAAGGGACAACGTCTTTACTGCCTCCTCAGGAAGCAGAAGCCAAGAGGGCATCCCTCAGATGCTGATACTTCTGAGTGGGGGAAGGTCCAGTGATAATGTTGACATACCAGCTTCTGCCCTGAAAAAGAGTGGGGTCTTGATCTTTGGCATTGGAACCAGAAATTCCAGCAGAGAGGTTCAAAGGATTGCCACTGATCCTAGTTTTTCCCAGTCTGTTTCTGAATTCACTGACCTCCCCAGCATCCAGGAGCAGTTTTTCTCCACACTCATAACTGTAAAAGTTGAGGCTACACCCATAACCCCAACAGTCATAGGTAAGAACTGATGCGTTATCCAGGACAACTAAAGCAACACACACATATTTCAGTCTCAGGTTCCATGAAGCAATGTTGACATATATTTTTGTTTTGTTTCTGATACTCTTAGTGGACCAAAGCATTGCCAGAAAGGATGTAGTATTCCTGCTGGATGGTTCTGATGGTACTAAGAATGGCTTCCCAGCAATGCGTGACTTTGTTCAAAGAGTGGTAGAGAAACTCACTGTGGAGGAAAACAGAGATCGAGTCTCTGTGGTCCAGTATAGCAGAGAATCAGAGGCCCACTTCTATCTGAACACTCATACAACAAAGGAAGACGTTGTGGAGACCGTAAGAGGCCTGAGGCACAAAGGAGGGAGACCCCTCAACACTGGGGCAGCTCTCCAGTATGTCAGGGACAATGTCTTTACTGCCTCCTCCGGAAGTAGGCGCCTTGAAGGTGTTCCACAGATTCTGATACTGTTGAATGGTGGAAGGTCCTTTGACAATGTAGATACACCAGCGTCTGCTCTCAAGGAGCTTGGTGTCTTTGTGTTTGGAATTGGAACAAGGAGCTCTGATAGCAGAGAATTACAAAAGATATCCTATGACCCCAGCTATGCTCTTTCCGTGTCTGAATTTACTGACCTCCCCAATGTCCAACAGCAGCTTCTTTCTGCTATAAGCACTGTCATTGTACAGGTGACAACCATGACACCAACAGTAATACCAACAATACTAGGTAAGAAAGATATGGTTTTGATCAGTTCCATTTGCTCTCTTACATCAGGATGGAGTATTTGATAGCTTTGACATTTTAAGTAGATGCACCTGAGACCTTTCATGTTGGTTTCAGTTCATACCTCTGTAGGAATGTTCTCTATGATAGCACTCAGTCCAATGCACACATTGCCACTTTCTTTGAATAGTTGTTTGAGATTAGGGAAAGGGATGACTTTCATATGACAGAAGCATCTTTGTCCTGTTTTTCCCATACCAATGCAACATTTAATATGACTCTTTTTCTGAACATTCACATTCACTAGTTGAGAGTCAGGCTCCCAGGAGGGATGTCGTGTTCTTGCTGGATGGATCTGATGGCACTAGGAGTGGATTCCCAGCAATGCGGGACTTTGTTCAAAGAGTGGTGGAGACACTCGGTGTGGATGAGAACAAAGATCGCGTTGCTGTGGTCCAGTACAGTAGAGATCCAGCTGCCCAATTCTATCTGAACACCTACACAACAAAAGGAGAGATTCTCAACACTGTAAGAGGTCTGAGACACAAAGGTGGGAGACCTCTCAACACTGGAGCAGCTCTCCAGTACGTGAGAGACAATGTCTTTACTGCCTCCTCCGGAAGTCGACGCTTTGAAGGTGTTCCACAGTTACTGATTCTGCTGAGTGGTGGAAGGTCCTTTGACAATGTTGACACTCCAGCTTCTGCTCTGAAGGAGCTTGGGGTCTTGATCTTTGGAATTGGAACAAGGAGTTCTGATAGCAGAGAATTGCAGAGGATATCACATGATCCCAGTTATGCTCTGTCTGTCTCTGACTTCACTGACCTTCCAAACATCCAGCAGCAACTTCTGTCCTCGGTGGAGGCAGTTGTTATTGACGTTACTCCAGAATCGCCAACAGTTTTAGGTATGTGTCATCACTGTTAATTAAGAGTCAGGAAGTGTTAGTAACATGTCAGCTGATTCTTAGAAACGACTGTATAATTTGACCACAAGCCCTACATTTGACCAGTCTGATTGACATAATCTATTTCTTTTCTCAGTTGATCATGACACCTCCAGAAAGGATGTGGTATTCCTTGTGGATGGTTCTGATGGCGCAAGGAATGGATTCCCAGCAATGCGTGATTTTGTTCAGAGTGTAGTGGGGAAACTCAATGTGGGAGGAGACAAAGACCGCGTTTCTGTTGTCCAGTACGGTAGAGATCAAGAAGTTCATTTCTATCTGAACACATACTCCACCAAGGAGGACATTCTTGACGGTATCAGACTTCTGAGGCACAAAGGTGGTGGACCCCTCAACACCGGAGCAGCCCTCCAGTTCGTAAGAGAAAAAGTCTTTAGGCACACCTCTGGAAGCAGACGTGATGAAGGTGTTCCTCAGATATTGATTTTGCTGAGTGGTGGACGGTCAAATGACGCTGTTAGACAAGCTGCCTTGGATATGAAAGGTCAAGGAATTCAGAGTATTGGCATTGCCATCAGACAGGCCGACACTAGAGAAATGCAGTCAATTACATCTGATCCACAGCTGATTCTCGGGGCACAAGACTTTTCAGACCTTCCAGGTCTGCAGCTGGAACTTTTATCATCAATTTCTCAAGTTTCCAGTCCTGGTTTGATAGGTAAACATTTTCTTTGTTTTTCTCTGTCTATTTAACCAGTTAATTGCTTTGTGATGTTAAGATCTTTTAGATCTACTGGTATACTCAACTACTCTTTCCTATTAAGATATTTGCTTTCATCTACATTCTCCAAAATAATGTGTAGAAGTATTTAAGAGTATTAGAAGAATTAAAGCCGCTCATTAATTTAAGTCATCAACGATAATGGGTCACCACTGTTAAGTTGGATTGTTTAGTAGCATCGCCACCTCATTTGTCAAATCCTCCAACATCTTGCTTACGCCTTCTTTCACATTGCTCTCACTCATTTTTGCTTCTTTCATCTTTCTTTCAAAGATTGTTCTTGAATATTGAGAGTGAATACTTCCACTTTACATCCATGCTTATGCTTGGTATTATTACCACCTAATGTCTAGAAAACCTTTCCATTATTTATTTCATTGTTCTCTTCTCTTCTTTAAACACAGTCTTACTAGTTGCCTATTCTTAGAATAAGCAATTGTCTCTTTTTTTGCAGCAGTGGCATTTACTTCAGCTTTCTGGAATGCATTCATTTAAATCAGCTGCAGTTGTTTTCAGAGATATTAATATGTATTTACTTATAATATTTAAGAAATCATTATTCCTTCTTTGTAAATTATATTTACAGTAATTGAATATGTTTTCCCCACATAAAATAAAGTACCAAAGAGAGACATTGTATTCCTTCTGGATGGTTCTGATGGCACCAGGAGTAGATTCCCAGCGATTCGTGATTTGTTGAAAAACTAGTAGACAAACTCAACTTCACTCCACTTCTATCTGAACACTTATGTTACAAAGAAGGACATTTTAGACACTGTTAGAGGTCCGAGGCATAAAGGAGGGACACTTCTCAACACCGGGGCTGCCCTCCTGTACATCAAGGACAATGTGTTCACTGCTTCAGCTGGAAGTAGACACTTGCTCAGTGTTACACAGGTTTTAGTCATTTTGAGTGGAGGACGATCCAGATACTCAATTAACAATGCTTCTCATGCGCTGAAGCAACAGGGTATCATGGTCTTCGCCATCGGGTCAAAAGCTACAGACATTGAAGAGCTGCAAACTATTTCTTTCAATCCTTCTTTGGCACTTACATTTCCAGAATACTTTATAGATTGGAGAATCAACTTTTATCTTCAATGAGAATTACTATTAGGAGAAACGCTGGCATTTTGGGTAAGGGATGTCAGGAACACTTTTCCCATAATTGCTTATTGATACTACATGTGAATCATGGGCTTGTCCCGCCACTCTTTAGATTGGCTTTGTTCTCCAACATAAGTCATTTTTCCAAAGCTCTCCCAAGGCTCATAACCTTGAATTATATATTTTCCTTTGATGTCGCTTTTCCAAGACAAAAAGATTGTAGAATCTTGATAACGTATTTTGAGGCTTAATTTGCCATTGTCTTCAACACAGAGGACAATGAGCTCTGTTTCCCTGCAATATATGGCATGTGATGGTAATTCATCTGTGCTCCTTTCTTCTTTGCTTTAATATTTGCTGAATTTTGAAATGAAGTGCTGAGTATTTTAAGATTCGTGCCTCACATCTTTTAGTGTCAAACCTAGCTTCACTCTCACCACTGTGCTGGAATGGTGTTTTCATAATTTGTTTCACTTGCTGTCTAGATTTTCTTTTGCTATGCCAAATGGTTATAGCATGTAAACCCCCTGTTCCCCTTAAGTACTGATATGACAAGAGCAGCATCTTGGTAAGTCCACATGTACTATTCTCCCTAGTGGATTCGCGAATTGGACGGCGTGATGTGTTCCTCATCGACTGCTCAGACAGCAGTTGCAGTTGGTTTCCTGCCATGCAAGACTTTGTACTAAGAGTTGTGTAAAACCTTGATGTTGCCAAAGACAGAGACAGGGTTGCAGTGATCCAGTTTACAGTGACTCTGTAGTGTACTTCTACTTGAGTTCCTTTTCAACCAAGGACACTGTCATCAGTAAGATATGAACATTAAGACATAAGGGAGGAAGATCGCGCAACACTGCCACAGCTCTACAGTATGTTAGAGACAATGTCCTTACCAACTTCTCTGGAAGTCGACATCTTGAAGGTATTCCACAAGTACTGATACTGCTCACAGGAGGACCCTCCAGCGATAATGCTAGGCAATCGGCTTCAACACTCAAAGATCTTGGCATTTTGAGCTTCAGCATTGTCATAGACTCAATTGTTCTTCCCACCACTGCTCATAAAACTAGTTTTGGTTTTCTGATCACTGACTTTGGAGAGCTTCCAGACATCTTATTAGATGTACTGTTCACTTTAAAGCGTACCACTCTTATTGGTAAGTGACTTAATTTTTCTGTGTCACTTGTCTATTCTTTTAATATTGGAAAGACAATTTGGTGACATGCAAAGAACTGTAGTCCATTTGTTAATCTGAAAATAAAACTACTAAATGTCTAAATGCTTTCATGAGACATTATACAAAACATTTATTGTAATTTCTGAACTTGAAGAAACCAAGAAGGATAAAAAAAGAAGGAAGGGAAGCACTGCTAAGGTATATAATAGTAGGTTTTGGTAGACAGAAGGTGCTCTTTGGTAAAAGGGGTAAATTGTTCATCAAAAAGAAAGGAGGACCAAGGCACTCTTCATATAATTAATTAAAATGCCTTTATTTGTATGGCATGTTCAATGGAAACAAAGTTTTAAAACTTGGACGCATTTCAGCTGCATGGCCTTCGTCAGGGAGTACAAAGATATGATAATACAATGTCCTCTTTTGAACAGCTTTTTACAATCAACCCTGATTTGAATAGGGAGTGGTTACATAATTCATTGGACAACACCTAGTAAGCAATACTATACACATTAAAAAGTGAAATAATGTAGATATGTTATCAAAAATGCATATCAAAGCTAGACGCATCAGAACCCCTAGAAAGGTAGTTCTAACCTTGAATATGACTGGGCAAAGTGGTAAGAATAGGAAAGAAATCTATTTTATAGTACACTAGATCACAGCAAAAATGGGCCACAAAAGGGATCATCACAGAAGCTAAGGAGAATGGCTACATTTCAGACAATGAGTTCAAATGTGAAACCTCCAAAACCTCCTTCTTTCCTATGTCAAGACTTGTCAAAGCCGGGTATCCTGACCCTGCCACATTCATTGGTCAGGGAGGTAAGACACTAGGAAGGATTCCTTCAGCTGAAGTGTCCAATCATCGTTTGCAAAAGGATATTGAATACCTTTGTGAAAACATGCTTTCAAAATGTATTAGCACATTTACTATATAATGAGCAGTGGTTGATAAAAAATGTTGTTCTCCCTTTCCTTTCAGTTGAGTCCCAGGGTCCCAAGAAGGATATCGTCTTCCTTGTCGATGGCTCAGATGGCGTTGGACGGGAGTTCCCCATCATCCAGGAGTTCATCCGCAGGATCGTGGAGAACCTGAACGTGGGCAAGAACAAGATCAGGATTGGTGTGGTGCAGTATGGTGGCTCCCCCAATGCAGATATCTACCTGAACTCCCACACAACCAAGGAGGGGATTATGAACGCTGTCAAGGGACTGCGTCAGCGAGGCGGCCGGGACCGTAACCTGGGTCAGGCATTGGAGTTTGTTAGTAATGAAGTGCTGAATGCTCAACATGGCGGCAGGAAGGAAGAGGGCGTCCCACAGTTCCTGATTGTCGTCTCCGGCGGGAAGTCCACAGATGATATCAGTCGACCTGCGACATCACTGAAGCAGTCAGGCGTTTTTCCCTTCAGCATTGGGACCAGAGATGTTAACCCTCAGGAGCTTCAGGTTGTCTCCTATGTTCCCAACTTTGCCTACACTGTAGATGACTTCCCTGGCCTGTACACAGTGCAGGAAACACTGATCTCCACGCTCACAGAGTTGTCAGATGAGGACATTGCCAGGCTGCGCCCTGTATTCCCAACTGTGGATGGTAATGCACTCTCTTGCTGTCATTGATGTATGTTTTATAGGATGAATGTCTGTTTGAATTTCATAGTAGTTGATAAAATGTTGTGGTATATTTGGACAACATTGCACTGAGAAATACTAAAGGCTGATCCGGGAGTACCATGTAGAACGGGCACTAGTAGAGAGCTATAGGTGCCAGTGTCCAGAAGAACAAGTCTCAATGTCTTCAGATCAGGTTTATTGCAGATAATGATTCACCACACCACACCCCTCTGTATTGACAGTGCTCACAGTGGAAGTCAGAGTGTATAACAAAAGTGGTTCTACAAGGTATTTCTGGAATGGCAATAAAGAGGCTAGATAGAATGTACATACACGTACTGCACACTGACGTATGAATGCTGGGGATAGCTTATACAGTAATAACATAATATCTATACATTGCCATAAACACTATAATGACCAGACAGTAATAACACAGTTATATAAACACAACAATGTAGTATACAGGTAAATAATGCACACAAGAGAATGACCACTGATAAGCATAGGCCAGATCTAAACCAATGTAATGACATAGAAAGTAGATGGAACAGCAACTGAAATTTGACTGCAACGTCAAACATGGGATAGTAACTGCGCCACGAGGAAGGCACAGGCTAAATAAGACTACATGCTACATAAGGCTAAATAAAGTACACGGTAGCATGAGGCTACAAAAACATTGTAAATGTCCATAAACATAACAATATGCATACACAGACAATAAGAACAGAATAATCATATCCGAGGCATGTGGTACACAGCATAAATGAGCTAGCATGACTGGCTAGCACCTAGGCTAGCTTGCTAGAAGTAGCATGATGCACATGGTAAAGGAATAACTCTATGAACCTTGTAAAAATGGTAAATGACTCGACTACCTTAGCAACACCCAACGAAGCAATGACATAAAGAAGCAATGACATGTTGTGTATTTACACTAAGATGCACGCACTAAACACAGGTAAAATACAATACACTTGAACAGTCCAGCAAGTGCATTCACTTCTGACCATGATCTCACTCTGACGGCAAGAGCGGAGTTCATTGAGGTGCATGGAGAATGGCGTTCCACAGGGATGCTGGCCCATGTTGACTCCAATGCTTCCCACAGTTGTGTCAAGTTGGCTGGATGTCCTTTGGGTGGTGGACCATTCTTGATACACACAGGAAACTGTTGAGCGTGAAAAACACAGCAGCGTTGCAGTTCTTTACGCAAACCGGTGCGTTGGCACCTACCACCATACTCCGTTCAAAGGCACTTAAATATTTTGTGTTGCCCATTCACCCTCGGTCCTGTGCTGTAGTCCTCTGTAGCTCAGCTGGTAGAGCACGGCGCTTGTAACGCCAAGGTAGTGGGTTTGATCCCAACACAAAAATGTATGCACGCCTGACTGTAAGTCGCTTTGGATAAAAGCGTCTGCTAAATGGCATATTATATTATATTATATTAATGACTGCAACTTTTCTCCAGTGATTAGTAGCGGTACTACACCCCAAAATGACATCACCGTCAATGTTACATTTTCATTGGCTCATGAGATTTAAACGGTCCTACACAGACTTCCACATTACTTACCCCAGTATATTTGGTACCAATGTTTTCGTCTTGAGCAGGGGATAACAAATAAAATGCCACAGTGAAATTCATGTATGGAATAGTATAGAAATTGTGCAATTTGGTGATTTTCTTCACATTACTCATAACTTCATAATACATTTGAACAGTATAAGACAAGTAATCCTTCATGAACTGTCATGCACCCTCTATTTGAAACAATATTTGAAAAGGATTCAAAAGGTGAAAAGGCAAGTTCATTCACATTTCTTCTTTGATACGCGTGAGTTTTATAGAAATAATCTTATTTTTATGATGTATTTGAGCATGTGCTCTTCTCACACAAATATATACCAGTCCAATGTATTCTAGAGCGTTGCAGCTGTCTGTGGATATAAGGGTTTACTAGTCTATTCGCTATACTCAGCTGAAGAGGTTTTACATTTTTGCATAGGAAAACCTGAAATCACCAATTACTGAACGTACAGTGGGGGAAAAAAGTATTTAGTCAGCCACCAATTGTGCAAGTTCTCCCACTTAAAAAGATGAGAGAGGCCTGTAATTTTCATCATAGGTACACGTCAACTATGACAGACAAATTGAGAATTTATTTTCTCCAGAAAATCACATTGTAGGATTTTTTATGAATTTATTTGCAAATTATGGTGGAAATAAGTATTTGGTCACCTACAAACAAGCAAGATTTCTGGCTCTCACAGACCTGTAACTTCTTCTTTAATAGGCTCCTCTGTCCTCCACTCGTTACCTGTATTAATGGCACCTGTTTGAACTTGTTATCAGTATGAAAGACACCTGTCCACAACCTCAAACAGTCACACTCCAAACTCCACTATGGCCAAGACCAAAGAGCTGTCAAAGGACACCAGAAACAAAATTGTAGACCTGCACCAGGCTGGGAAGTCTACATCTGCAATAGGTAAGCAGCTTGGTTTGAAGAAATCAACTGTGGGAGCAATTATTAGGAAATGGAAGACATACAAGACCACTGATAATCTCCCTCGATCTGGGGCTCCACACAAGATCTCACCCCGTGAGCAAAAATCCCAGAACCACACGGGGGGACCTAGTGAATGGCCTGCAGAGAGCTGGGACCAAAGTAACAAAGCCTACCATCAGTACCACACTATGCCGCCAGGAACTCAAATCCTGCAGTGCCAGACGTGTCCCCCTGCTTAAGCCAGTACATGTCCAGGCCCGTCTGAAGTTTGCTAGAGTGCATTTGGATGATCCAGAAGAGGATTGGGAGAATGTCATATGGTCAGATGAAACCAAAATATAACTTTTTGGTAAAAACTCAACTCGTCGTGTTTGGAGGACAAAGAATGCTGAGTTGCATCCAAAGAACACCATACCTACTGTGAAGCATGGGGGTGGAAACATCATGCTTTGGGGCTGTTTTTCTGTAAAGGCACCAGGACGACTGATCCGTGTAAAGGAAAGAATGAATGGGCCATGTATCGTGAGATTTTGAGTGAAAACCTCCTTCCATCAGCAAGGGCATTGAAGATGAAACATGGCTGGGTCTTTCAGCATGACAATGATCCCAAACACACCGCCCGGGCAACGAAGGAGTGGCTTTGTAAGAAGCATTTCAAGGTCCCGGAGTGGCCTAGCCAGTCTCCAGATCTCAACCCCATAGAAAATCTTTGGAGGGAGTTGAAAGTCCGTGTTGCCCAGCGACAGCCCCAAAACATCACTGCTCTAGAGGAGATCTGCATGGAGGAATGGGTCAAAATACCAGCAACAGTGTGTGAAAACCTTGTGAAGACTTACAGAAAACGTTTGACCTGTGTCATTGCCAACAAAGGGTATATAACAAAGTATTGAGAAACTTTTGTTATTGACCAAATACTTATTTTCCACCATAATTTGCAAATAAATTCATTACAAATCCTACAATGTGATTTTCTGGATTTTTTTTCCTCATTTTGTCTGTCATAGTTGACGTGTACCTATGATGAAAATTACAGGCCTCTCTCATCTTTTTAAGTGGGAGAACTTGCACAATTGGTGGCTGACTAAATACTTTTTTTCCCCACTGTAGTGCCACTTTGTTTTGAACAGGATAAGCATCAGTTGAGAAAGGCCACCCGGCTCATGGGTGCACCGGTGAGGTATCAGATGGGGCACAACATGAATGCTTTAGTAGCTAACACAGAGGCGCAACCAAACTAAGTGCTTTTACAATACCATTTCTATTTCTTCAGTGACATAAAAATTCTGCTTGTTTAAAGCTTTGATTGATTGATGTTAGCTAGCAGTGGGTTAAGAAGGAAAACTACAAGTTATCTTACTGGGGAGTTTGTCAAAGCAGCACTACAGACAGAGCACAATTGCCACAACCTGACACATGCTCAATTGCTGTATCGTTCGTTGAGCTAAATGCCCCAACAGGGTCTATCAGAAACAGTCTTTTGCACTTTCTACAGTTACCGCTGGGGTGTTTTTCATACAGTTTCACTTTTAACTGTGTTTCAGTAGTTGCCATCACCGCCTCTGATTGCGCAATACTGTAGTCTAGTTGAATATTGATAAAACAAATATTATGCTTCTCAAATGTTCATTACAAAAATGTATTATCAATAATAATGATATATTAAATCTACTGTCTATTGCCCTAATGGGTGGCCCACCATTGACATTGCAGCTCAACTTGTGTTGTTAACAAACAAATTTGATGTGCCTGTCTTCTCTCACAGTCACCACAACCATAGTATCCACTGGCGGAGAAAAGAGGGATGTGGTTTTCCTCATTGACGGCACAACAGCTGTGCGCAGTGAGTTCCCCGCCATTCGTGACATGATCGGGAGGGTCGTGGAAAAGCTAGATGTGGGTCTGGATCGGGTGAGGGTGTCAGTGGTGCAGTACAGCGACGACGCCAGTACGGCGTTCCTCCTGAACGAGCACTCCACCAAAGACGAGGTCCGCCAGGCCACGAGGAAGCTTCGGAGCAAGGGTGGGAACCGTCTGAACACTGGCCGTGCCCTCGAATGGGTCTCCAAGAACATCTTCCAGAAATCAGCAGGTAGCCGCATTGCGGAAGGTGTGCCTCAGTTCCTCATTCTAGTCACAGGGGGCAAGTCAAACGATGACGTCTCTGGACCGGCTAATCAGCTGAAGACCAACCTGGTTGTCCCTCTAGCCATCGGGGCAAAGAATGCCGACCCCAACGAACTGAGGCAGATTGCCCTAAAGCCTGAGCTCGCCTACTCCATTAACAACTTCGGGCAGCTTCCAACAGTGGAGCAGCAGCTTATTGCTTCAGTCAACACCATGACCACAACTCACATCTCCGGCAGTTTTGTTCCTCCAGTTTTGGATATTGGTAAGAGATACTAGATTATTTAACCCAATGCAGTTTCTAAATAGTGCGTACCAATCAGATATTTTTTTGATTATGAGGGCAATTTCTTTTATGTTTTGTATGATATCGCCTCAACTGTTATAATCCCATTGTTGACCTTTTTTAAATATATTTTTGCCAACAAGAAAAGTGAAACACCACCTGCTTGACTTGTTCTTGTGTCTTACCTCTCAGCTAACCTCAAAATGGGGAGGAAGGACATCATCTTTCTCATCGATGGCTCAGACACAACGGGCTCCAGTGGCATCGCCCACATCCGTGACTTCATCCTCAACATCGTTCAGCAACTAGATGTGCAACCTGACCAGGTTCAGGTTGCTGTCGTCCAATATTCAGACAAGGTCAAGACCGAGTTCTCTCTCAACTCCCACAACAACAAACCAGCTGTGCTCTCAGCCATCAAAAGACTACGCCAGCAGGGTGGCAGATCGTCCAATCTGGCTGAGGCCATCGAGTATGTGATCCGGAATGAGCTGAAATCCTCGGCGGGTGTCCGGCTTGCAGAGGCCTCCCAGCATCTAGTGGTCCTTACCGGCGGAAGGTCCCCCACTGATGTGTCCGTGTACGGCCCTCTACTTAAAGGCTCTCGGGTTAACTGCATCGGCATCGGGGCTGGTGGAGCAGACTCCAGACAGCTCAACCAGATTGCCACTAGCTCTGCCGATGTTCTCCAGGTACCCACTTTCCCCGGCTTGCCTGTCATTAAGGAGAGGTTTATTGCCAGGCTGAACGGAACAATCCCTGAGGAGGCACCTACAGATTTTGTCGACCCAAGTAAGTGAAACCACACAGCAATGCATTCTCACCTTATTCTGTATAAGAAATGTACTGATAAATACCAAATAATAGCCAAATAAATACTGTAGATAGGATTCAACATGGCACCTTTCTCTTTCTCTCTATCCCTCTCTCACTCTTTCTCGATGTTCTCTCTCTCTGCATCAGGCCTCCCTAAAGCCAAGGTTGCTGATATCGTATTCTTGGTGGACGGCTCCATCAACCTGGGCAAGGACAACTTCAAGGAGGTGATGGATTTCATCCTGAACCTCGTCGACCTCTTCTTCACTGAGCGTGACAACCTGCAGATTGGCCTGGCGCACTACACCACTGACGTCACCGACGTATTCTACCTCAACACCTACAAGGACAAGGACGACATAATCAGCGCCATCAGCCGCACCGAGTACAAGGGCGGCCGCAGGATCAACACGGGTGCAGCCATCCACCACGTGCAGGAAAACCACTTCATCAAAGAGAAAGGCAGCAGGAAGGACAAGGGCATCCCCCAGATCCTGATGATCGTCACCGGCGGAAGGTCGTCCGACGACAGCAAGACCGCCGCTCTGGCGTTGAAGGCCACCGGCGTGCGCATCTACGCTGTTGGCGTGGGTGACATCGAGGATGAGTTGAACAACCTGGCGAGTGAGGCCTCCACAGTGGCCAGGGCAGGCACGTTTGTGGAGCTCTCTGAGCTCAACGAGCAGATCCTTGAGACATTGGACGATGAGGTGAAGGGAATCAAGCTGTGCACTGGCATGAGCCAGGAGCCCTCAAAAAGTGAGGACCATTTTACATTCTCTTCCTTAGTGTTGGTATTAGGAGGACATTACATGTCATATCTACTTCACTTCCTCATGCTTGTTTTACTTACGTTCACTTTCATATAGAAAATTGATTTAAAATACAAAGAAGAGAAGCTCCAAACACCAACCACAAACCAACCTCCCCGTATCTCCTCTCTCTCTCTCTCTTTCAGCCTGCAGTCTGGAGGTGTTGGTGGGCTTTGACGTGTCCTCACAGAACATCTTCCAGGCACAGAGGATCCTGGAGTCCAAGATGGGTGCCATCCTCCAGAGGATCACCAAGATGACGGGAATCAGTTGCTCGTCGGGCCAGATCCCATTGATCCAGGTGGGCATCCTGGCCCTGGATGCCGCCTCAGAGCCCGTCCACCTGGAGTTCACGGATAATGCCGACACGCTGTTCGAGGCCTTCCGGGCACTGCGCACCCGTGGCCCCTACCTCCTCAACACCAAGACCATTGCCGCATATAGTTTCAGGTTCAAAAGCCGAGCAACAGATGCGGTTAAGGTGTGTCTGTTTGTCTCTTTTTTGTTGACTTAATGTAATTATCTTCACAAACAGGGAATGGTGTGAGAGCAGATTTGAAGTCTGTCATTTTAAGTGTATCTTGAGAGTAAAGCAAACAAATTGAAACAAATGCCATGATTAATTAAATGAAATGATTGCCCACCCCGCGCACAGGTTGTGATCCATCTGACTGATGGTCTGGATGGCCAGTATAATGAAATGAAGAGACAGGTTGAAGAACTTAAGATTTCAGGTGAGGATCATTATTATGTCTGGATAATAAACTGTTGAAATGGCATTAACAGAGAAACATCCTGGACAAAGGGAATAGAATCTGAGTCTTATGTGTGTTGTGCCATGCTAGGTGTGAACAGCTTTATCCTGGTGGGTCTGGAGCGGGTACCAAGGTTTGAGGAGGCCGTGCTCCTGGAGTTTGGCCGTGGCTTCAGGTACACCAGACCTCTCAGAGTTAATGTCATGGACTTGGACTACGAGCTTCTGGAGGAACTGGTGAGTGGTGTCTAGGGTTGCAAAGCTACAGGTAAAATACCAAAGTTACCGGAATCGTTTTGTAAATAACAGGTAATCTATGGCAATCTATTATAAATGTGGTAATTTATTATTGAATAACTTTAAAAAATGTATTCATATATAGTATTCATTGTTTTATATCTGTGTCCATATTGTCAAAGAGTTTCTAGTGGATAGACTATATGGTTAGAGAGAAAATAGCATAATTAATGAAAAAAGCATCTAATCCAAAATGTAATCAAAAACTCTTCCAACTATTGTATTTTTTCACAACTGCCACCAGTTTGGCCCCAAAACATTTACAACAAAGACCTATTGACATAGTAAAATAAATTAAAGTGAGTAAAGAAAAATATAAAGGATAATTCATGCTGATTCCCTGATATTAAACAACAACGGTATTCATTACATTGATGGTTTATATTTAGGATAATGTTTAACAGCATTTGAATCATTTTTTATTTGATTTTTAAAATATATTTTACAAGTGATAAGGCCAGACAGAGGGCCAGAGATAATTACAGACACCTGTGATAATGTGAAGTACCCACAAATGCCACTAGATGTAATCTGATAAAAATCTATATCCTCCATAAAAGTTACCAAAATTCTGGTAGTTTACTGTTAAAATTTCAACGTTTACAGTAATATACCCTCCCTTTGCAACCCTAGTGTTGATACAGTCACTCACTACTGAAATGTAACCTGTTCTTGAACTTGTACCTGTACTGTACCACACAGCCCAACTGCCATGTAACCCAAATTTGCCACACAAACACTTTGTGGAAAGAACCTGCAGAAAGACTAAGGACTAAGATACAGTATGACCACATTGAATATCTAAAGGAAGATAATTTAAGTCCCAGTCAAGTCAAATAGATTCATATTTTGATTGAGTGGATAATCAACCAATTATTTTGGCTGTACACCAAAAAAAAAGTGTTCCATCTTAAATTCCAACTTTGTATACTTTCCAATTTACAGGACAACATTGCTGAGAGGGAGTGTTGCGCAGTGCCATGCAAATGCACCGGCACAAGGGGAGACAGAGGAGCAGTCGGGCTTGGAGGACTGAAGGTTACTAATGTTCTTTGTTATTATTGCTTGAACTTAAGTGTGAAAACATTTCTAGGAATATATTTCTATAGACGAAAGTCCTTGTGCTTTGCTATTGTGATGAGTTAGTTATATGGTGTAGATTTATGCATAATATGCTTCTTATCTTGCAGGGCGGTCCAGGCGGAGCTGGTGGAGCAGGCCATCCCGGAGATGAGGGTGGACCCGTAAGTCAGATTTCTGTTCATACTGTATCTGAAAAATAATTTAACCCCACAAATATACACTACCAGTCAAAAGTTTGGACACACCTACTGTACTCATTCAAGGGTTTGTCTTAATTTTTACTATTTTTTCAATGTAGAATAATAGTGAAGACATCAAAACTATGAAATAACACATATGGAATCATGTAGAAAACAAAAAAGTCAAAGAATATTTTATATTTGAGAATCTTCAAATAGCCACCCGCTGCCTTGATGACAGCTTTGCACACTCTTGGCATTCCCTCAAACAGCTTCAGCTGGAATGCTTTTCCAACAGTCTTGAAGGACTTCCCACATATGCTGGGCACTTTGTTGCTGCTTTTCCTTCACTCTGCGGTCCGATGCATCCCAAACCATCTCAATTGGGTTGAGGTCGGGGATTGTGGAGGCCAGGTCATCTGATGCAGCACTCCATCACTCTCTTTCTTGGTAAAATAGCCCTTACACAGCCTGGTGGTGTGTTGGGTCATTGTCCTGTTGAAAAACAAATGATAGTCCCACTAAGCCCAAACCAGATGGGATGGCGTATCGCTGTAGAATGCTGTGGTAGCCATGCTGATTAAGTGTGCCTTGAAATATAAATAAATTACAGACAGTGTCACCAACTAAGCACCCCCACACCATAACACCGCCTCCTCCATGCTTTACGGTGGGAAATACACATGTGGAGATCATCCGTTCACCCACACTGCGTCTCACAAAGACACGGTGGTTGGAACCAAAAATCTCAAATTTGGACTCCAGACAAAAGGACAAATGTCCACCTGTCTAATGTCCATTGCTCGTGTTTCTTGGCCCAAGCAGGTCTCTTCTTCTTATTGGTGTCCTTTAGTAGTGGTTTCTTTGCAGCAATTCGACCATGAAGGCCTGATTCACACTGTCCCTTCTGAACAGTTGATGTGTCTGTTACTTGAACTCTGTGAAGCATTTACTCTGTGTAGCCAGTTTCATCATAGCCCTTGATTGTTTTTGCGACTGCACTTAAATAAACTTTTTTCTTGAAATGTTCCAGATTGACTGACCTTCATGTCTTAAAGTAATGATGGACTGTCATTTCTCTTTGCTTATTTGAGCTGTTCTTGCCAAATATGGACTTGGTCTTTTACCAAATAGGGCTATCTTCTGTATACCCCCCCCCCCCCTACAATGTAGAAAATAGTAACAAATTAAGACAAATCTGGAATGAGTAGGTGTGTCCAAACTTCTGACTGGTACTGTATGTGCAGCTTTCTTTCTGTCTTCATTAGTAAGACTGTGCCCTCAGTCCACACTATACACCTGCTCTGAAGTTTAATACTAATAATTCCAGATGCTCAAAGTGCAATCAAATCAAAGTTTATTTGTTATGTGCACAGGATACAGCAGGCGTAAAACAGTACAGCGAAATGCTTACTTACAAGCTCTTCCTCAACAGTGCATTGAATACTAGGTCACAAATGTGTAGCACCCTAGGGTGATGCACGGCAACCATCGTCAATCTCAATGTTATTCGATACAGTGTACACTATGTTTTGTTACATGAAATCTCTTACTTCTCATCCTCTGACAGGGAGACAGAGGTCCTCCTGGTGTCAACGGAACTCAAGGTTTCCAGGGCTGTCCTGGACAGAGGGGCATCAAGGTAAGTACCCACTTAGCACTACTGTATCAATCAACAGGTTAATTGATGTGAAATCATAATGGAATGTAGTACTTTTTTGCATAGAATATTTAACAATGTATATCTATTTTTTCTCTCTTGATCAGGGTGGTCGTGGGTACTCTGGAGAAAAGGTGAGTTTTTGAAATTGAGAAATCATTACTTACAGTGCCTTCAGAATGTATTCACACCCATTGACATAAAAATAAATATAAAAAATAAAACACTAATATATCTTGATTAGATAAGTATTCAATTACAATTAGAATCACCTTTGGCAGTGATTACAGATGTGAGTCTTTCTGGGTAAGTCTCTAAGAGCTTTGCACACCTGGATTGTACAATATTTGCACATAATTCTTTTTTTATTATTCTTCAAGCTCTGTCAAGTTGGTTGTTGATCATTGCTAGACAGCCATTTTCATGTCTTGATATAGATTTTCAAGGCGATTTAAGTCAAAATTGTAACTAGGCCACTCAGGAACATTCAATGTCGTCTTGGTAAGCAACTCCAGTGTATATTTGGCCTTGTGTTTTAGGTTATGGTCCTGCTGAAAGGTGAATTTGTCTCCCAGTGTCTGTTGGAAAGTAGACTGAACCAGGTTTTCCTCTACTGAGGGACCTTACAAATAATTGTATGTGTTGGGTACAGAGATGAGGTAGTCATTCAAAAATAATGTTAAACACTATTATTGCACACAGAGTTAGTACATGCAACTTATTACGTGACTTGTTAAGCACATTTTTACTCCTGAACTTATGGAGGCTTGCACACATGGGTTGAATACTTATTGACACAAGACATTTCAGCTTTTCAGCTTTTCATTTTTTATTAATTTGTAAAAATGTCTAAAAACATAATTCCACTTTGACATTATGGGGTCTTGTGTGTATGCCAGTGACACAACATTTTGAAAAAGTCAAGGCGTGTGAATAATTTCTGAAGCAACTGTATGTTCAAATGATAATAGATACAGTATATTGATCACATAATACTGTTGATTGTTTGAACGTTAATGATGCGTATCAACCCCCAACAACCCTTGTCTTCTATCAGGGTGAATTTGGAGAGATTGGCCTGGATGGCATCAATGGAGAAGAGGTAAGAAAAACTTCACTTTAAGATATTTTAAACTATGGCATGGACTGAAAATCAACCCTAAAGTTAGGGTCATACCGAACTTCAAGGGATCAGTTACAGCTTTTCAAATCTTGGTCTCACGTCAGAAGGGCTTTTGAAATCATCTCTTTAATCCAACATCTTACAAAGCAAAATGTACCATAACTCCAACTTCGAGTGCTTTTGCTTGAAGCTGTTCCCACAAAACAGACCCACGGTAGTAGAGACTAATATGATGACTTATGATGAACTGTTAGACCACGCTGGAATGTGTGGCTGACTGATTTATTGCCTTCCACTAGGGCAAGAGTGGAGTCGCTGGATCACCAGGAGACAGAGGAAACCCTGGGAGAAGGGTGAGTCCTTGTATGGTCTTTGCAACCTCACAAATATCATTGCTGATACTTTTCCATGCATTCATTCATTTTCATGATTCTGACATGGTTATCACTCACAAAATACTTCTGTGTTTCTGTGTTCAGGGACCCAAAGGAACTAAAGGACATGCAGGAGACATCGGGGACACCGGAATCACAGGAGATCCTGTGAGTATCCGCTGACCGCTTGATTCCAGATCAGAGCTTGTTTTCTTTACAGAATGATTTCATTCAGGGCCATTGATGGGTAAACTGATCCTGGTTCAATCGTCAGTTGCTATTTCCTTATAATGATATCAGGACATGTAATGATTGGGATTCTTATGGTAGATATAACAGAGAAACAAACCAAACTAGTCAACAATGTATTTGTACCACATCATTAACAGCCAAACTGATTCTGAATCTGATTCCGTTTGCTTTATGTTTTCTAGGGAGCCACAGGGCAAGATAACAACGTGGCTGGACCTAAAGGAGACCCAGGCGATGTCGGCCCAGTGGTAATGTCTTCCTGACTCTCTTCTTCTCACCAAGCTATAATGTGAACTGCCTGTGGAGATTACAGTGTTTGTATAGGAAATAAACTATCCAGTATCCAGGTATTCTTGATGTTTTGAGTGCTTGTTTGCCATTGCACAGTGGGTAGGAGTGAGCGTGTTCATCGCTCATTTCCTGTTTAAATAGTCACTTCCTGTTTCTCTGACTGATATCACTTCTTGTTACTCTCATTAATGTACTTTGTCTTGAATCCTAGGGAGAGCCAGGGGAGGATGGAAAGAAGGGAGGCCCAGGTGAACCAGGCAGGACGGTAGGACCACTCTCTCTCTTCTTCTCTATTACTAAAAAGTATTATCTGATATTTGGCTTAACGTTTTGTTTCGTTGGGTCGTTACACCAATTCGGTGCCTTCTTTGGTCAAAAAAACGTTTGATTTCACCTCATTTTAACATTTTGTCAAAAAGAGCACATGTTCAACTTAATAAAAAGTTTTCACATCTCAAGAGGCAAAATAAATAAATGACTATAGTAAGTGCCTATTAAGTGCCAAATAAAGTAACAGGGTTGACTGCAACAGGGTTGATCGTAACAGGGTTGACCGTAACAGGGTTGACAATTTATTTTTAAATCAGCCATAAAATCCCCTTGTGACAGGGTGAATGGAAGCTTGTTGTGTGCAACAGGGAGTGGCAATTGCAAGCTTCACAAAAAAAAATAATTATGAAAACATTTCTAGCCTGTGTATGACCGAACAGCTCCATTCTGTCTTATGTAGCAAAATTTGAATTTGTGTTTTTTACATTGGATAAACGTAGTAGTAGTTGTATATCATACACTACAGTTGAGTAACAATGGGAAAGTAATTCTGCTTTGAAAGTTGATAAACTTGTAACCCCACTTTTGAGAAAATGGCCCTTGAATGTTTTGGTACACCTACTGGAGAGCTTTTCTTTGTCTACACCCATTCAGCATCATTCACACCATCTTAAGCCTTAGCCCCACCCATCTTTTAAGGATTCACATGTGAATGTACTAAACAACCAAAGATTTTAAGACTTAAGGCTGGTTTATACTACGTCTATCGACATGTCTGTAGACAGTTGTCACAGTGACATCATGAACATTCTAATGACGTCCGACATCAAACTTGTCGTTGTCGTTATGAAAAAGTATAAACACAAAAACTACAGGCTGCATGACATCAGCAGCCTAGTGGTCCAAAATAACATAACTTGTGTATTTTAACACCAATAAACCCATCCGTTTAAAAATGAATTTAGTATATGTCAATCTAGCAAACCAGGCAACTAAAAGCAACTTTCTGAACAATGTTTTGGTTAGTTTCTAGCTTGTTAAGTTAGCTGGCTAGCCAGTTCAAATAATGACCATATCATATAGCTGACAACGTCTTTACTTTAGCTAATTTGTATTAATTATTACAGGAAAATAAACTCACAACAAGTTCATTATTTACAAGTTGATGGCGATCTAAATACAGAAAATAGCTTACGGTGGTGAGTGTGACGAAATAAAAGCAAGGCATTCTACAGGAGAATTTTGGAACTTGGACACTGTCTCATTGGCTTAACGTTATATCGTAATTTGACTTTGGTGCAGGTCAAATTGTTCTTCACATTACCGTTATATCAAATCAAATCAAAGTTTATTTTTCACATGCGCAGGATACAGAATGTTTAAACGGTAAAGTGAAATGGTTACTTTCATAGTGAAGTCTTTTGTTTAGACATGTAGCTAGCTAGCTAGCTAAACAATTAACCATAAACCCAACTCATAACATTACTACCCTGCATGAATATGCAGATAGCTAACCAAACTAGGTTCAATGTTAGCTAGCTAACAGTACGTTTTAACTTGCAATAAAAATTACTTTCTGACAAAATTAGAAACGTATAATATCTGAAAATGTAGCTAGCTAGATTCTGTTACCCATATACATGGATGAACTCTTCTCCATCTTTGTCACGGATGCCATGATTGCCCTTACTTTGAAGATGCAATCCGCAGACAGGTGTTTTATACAACAGCCTTCTATGTGTTCTGTTTTTGACACCCTCCGCATATTTGCAATCAAAAGCCAGAATTTTCTCCATCTCCTTATCTATTATACTCTGCTTCCACCGGTTCTTCCACTGATTTCAAAACTCGTTCCTCCAGAAAGTGGAGAGCCTTAGCAAAACTTGTACAGTTCTTCATGATATCTTTCATAAAAGCCGCTTTAAAAAGGATTACCTACACATACTAAGCAGCTCATGTTACAGACAGAAGCGTGCTACATGGCAGACTAATCCGAACTCATCTCTCGGCATGTCCAGGCCAGCCATTATCTCATCCAATCATGGCAAGCGGGAAGGTTCCTGTCTTTTTCCATGGCTAATCCAACTAGGCTCATAATATTCCAATTGTATTCGTATTTACAGATGGCATACAAGTTTGTTATTAAGGCACATGAAAGTTCACATGTTCCAGAAGGCATTTCTGCCATTTTGATAAAAAATTAATGCTTACGTTCAAATGCCTCTCCTGTGAGGTAGTGACGCACGACATACGCCTACTTTCCTGAAACAAGTCACATATAGGTAACAGGATTGACGTGTTATGCTCGACCAGCTCAGTTTTCCACCACAAAACACCAGAAAATAGCCAAAAAGAGTTAAACCGGCTCACTTCACCTGCTTTTACTGTATGATTTGATGTTCAATGTTTCTTTTCAAAATAAATATGTTTTAAAAGGAATAGTTTCACCATATTAAAACTAGAGTTCAGTTCACATAACAGGGTTGGCCTTAAAACGAGGGACAGATATAAATGAATCACTAATCACATTAAATAAATAATAATCGTCAGAAATGACTTTTGTCAAGCAACAAAATAACTAGGGCTTTACAATGGTGGTGAAACTTGGAGAAATGTTGGGATTAAGTGGGGGTTAAAATCTTCCTAGAAGTGACACAGGGTTGCCAGAGGGACATGTCAAAATGCTGAATTAGGCACTTTGGCAAGTCTTTATTAATATAAAAAATCTGATATATTGAATTATCCATGTGGTCTATATTAAAGGGCACTTCATTTAATATAACAGGCTTTTAAAATGCACATTTTCTACTTAAAATGTGAAAATGCACTCATTTCGTTGAACTACCCAGTTTACTTACCTATGCACCACCACATTATGAGCTAACTCAGTAATAACAGTGGCTGTTTAATTTTTTTCTTCCCTGTTTGGATTGTTTTAGGGTTCTGATGGTAGAAGAGGCCCGCCCGGACAAGCTGTAAGTGAACCCTGAACCTGACCACTTGATGCGTTGCTTTAGCAAGCCTAATGATGCATAACCAGGCTACATTACTGTATCTGCCATCAGGAAAACAAGCACTTCCACACCCCATTACTCGTTGCTATCTGCATATCTACGACACTTCACATGCACTCATCAGATTTATGTAATGACCACACTACATACACCCACACTGCATACGTACTGTACATACTAGCATATGTGTGTAGCATTTGAGGTAGCATATAGCATAATAACATTACCCACACTTAGCAAACTTAGCATCCCAGCTCTCCATTTATTTCGATGATCAAACGTAGCATAACTAGCTAGCGGCTGTCCTTTACTTAAACTGGGCTAACTTTGCTTAGTGTTAGCTACTCAATTATCTACAGTAAACTCACTTAATCTAATCTCAACAAACAGATCATGTTTACTGAGGTCCACTCTCCACGGGGTCATAAGAAAGCGGATGTTTCTGGTTTTCAGGGATACAGTATTTTCAACGTAATTTCCATTTCCCCTGAAAAACGGGGACGCTCAGGCGTCTGCTAAAAAGATGGTTAACTGAGGTCTAATCATAGACTGTACTTAACTGAGACGAGACATGGGTTTCTCTTATGTTTAGGGAAACCCTGGCAAACCCGGAGGTGACGGTGTGCAGGGAGAGCCTGGTATCGGAGGATCCAGAGTAAGTGCATCCATCCACTCTGTGTGTTTCTAGACTTGTTGACAGAACATTGTGTAGCTTGAGCTGTGCTTTTATATCCTCCCATGCCAGATTTGATCAATTACTGTCATCACACTTTTATTGGTATCAGTCATTATGTGGGCTTTCATAGTAGCCATGTTTATACTGGAGCTAGGTGGCTGAACTAAGTCCAACAGGCAATTGTACTTCAGATTCAAATCACACTCACTTTGTAAATAAACACAATTTATTATCCACCAAATCCATTGGTCACTTTGATTCAACAGGAGACCCTGATGTAGACATGTGTTTGTGATGCTTTGTCCTATTTAGGGTCAAGCTGGACCAATTGGTGCACTTGGAACCAGAGGTGAGGACGGGAACCCTGGACCAAGGGTAAGTGAACTACCAGAGCCATTTTAAATGTGGCACACCTCTGATATTGGCATAATGGCAGGTTCTGCAGCATGTTAGCACCTTAGTCTCTACTGTGTATCAAGACACAGGGCTTCTAAAAGGAACGGTGCCAAAATTACTCCTAAAACGTTGGTTCTAGTTAATGTAGATTGTATATCTATCTACCCATTCATCATTGATCTAATTGTTTCAAAGTGGCCTCCCGAGTGGCGCAGCGGTCTATGACCCATGAGGCGGCGCACAATTGGCCCAGCGTCGGCCGGGTTAGGGGAGGGTTTGGCCAGCCGGGATGTCCTTGTCCCATCGCGCTCTAGCGAGTCCTGTGGTGGGCTGGGCGCATGCACGCTGACACGGTCGCCAGTTGTACGGTGTGTCCTCCGACACATTGGTGCTGCTGGCTTTCGGGTTAAGCGAGCAGTGTGTCAAGAAGCAGTGGGCTTGGCAGGGTCATGTTTCGGAAGAAACATGGCACTCGACCTTCGCCTCTCCCGAGTCCATACGGGAGTTACAGCGATGGGACAAGACTGTAACTACCAATTGGGGAGAAAAAATAGGTTAAAAAAAAATACTTTGACTTCGGACTTTGACTTTGACTTGATGAAAAGGCATCTAATTGGGAAAAAAACTGTAAACACAAACAACTTGCGGTCGAAAAGAAGCAACACATGTTCTTTAGGAAACAGACAAAAGTAATGCCTCCCAGCTGGCACACACATCTGTTGCACATGTACAGTGCATTCGGAAAGTACTCAGACCCCATTACTTTTTCCACATTTTGTTACTTTACAGCCTTATTCTAAAATTGACTAAATCGTTTTTTTCCTCTCATAAATCTACACACAATACCCCATAATGACAAAGCAAAAACTGGTTTTTAGAAATTTTTGTGAATAAAAAAAGAAAAAGGAAATATCATATCAGTATTCGGATCCTTTACTCAGTATTTTGTTGAAGCGCCTTCGGCAGCGATTACAGCCTTGAGTCTTCTTGGGTATGACGCCACAAGCTTGGCACACCTGTATTTGGGGAGTTTCTCCCACTCTTCTCTGCAGATCCTCTCAAGCTCTGTCAGATTGGATGGGGAGCATCGCTGCACAGTGAATTTCAGGTCTCTCCAGAGATGTTAGATCGGGTTCAAGTCCGGGCTCTGGCTGAGCCACTCAAGGACATTCAGAGACTTGTCCCGAAGCCAATCCTGCGTTGTCTTGGCTGTGTGCTTAGGGTCGTTGTCCTGTTGGAAGGTGAACCTTCGCCCGAGTCTGAGGTCCTGAGCGCTCTGGAGCAGGTTTTCATTAAGGATCTCCCTGTCTTTTGCTCCGTTCATCTTTCCCTCCATCCTGACTAGTCTCCCAGTCCCTGCCGCTGAAAAACATCACCACCATGCTTCACCGTAGGGATGGTGCCAGGTTTCCTTCAGACGTGACACTTGGCATTCAGGCCAAATAGTTCAATCTTGGTTTCATCAGACCAGAGAATCTTGTTTCTCATGGTCTGAGTGTCTTTAGGTGCCTTTTGGCAAACTCCAAGCGGGCTGTGATGTGCCTTTTACTGAGGAGTGGCTTCCGTCTGGCCATTCTACCATAAAGGCCTGATTGTTGGAGTGCTGCAGAGATGGTTGTCCTTCTGGAAGGTTCTCCCATCTCCACAGAGGAACTCTGGAGCTCTGTCAGAGTGACTATCATGTTCTTGGTCACCTCCCTGACCAAGGCCCTTCTCCCCTGATTGCTCAGTTTGGCCGGGCGGCTAGCTCTAGGAAGAGTCTTGGTGGTTCCAAACTTCTTCCATTTAAGAATGATGGAGGCCACTGTTTTCTTGGGGACCTTCAATGCTGCAGTAATTTTGTGGTACCCTTCCCCAGATCTGTGCCTTGACACAATCCTGTCTCAGAGCTCTGCAATTCCTTTGACCTCATGGCTTGGTTTTTGCTCTGACATGCACTGTCAAGTTTGGGACCTTATATAGACAGGTGTGTGCCTTTCCAAATCATGTTCAATCAATTGAATTTACCACAGGTGGACTCCAATCAAGTTGTAAAAACATCTCAAGGATGATCAGTGGAAACAGGATGCACCTGAGCACAATTTTGAGTCTCATAGCAAAGAGTCTGAATACTTATGTAAATAAGTCTATTTCAGTTTTATTTTTATAAATTTTTTGCATACATTTCTAAAAACCTGTTTTCGCTTTGTCATTATGTGGTATAGTGTGTAGATTGATGAATAAAATTATTTAATTTAATCAATTTTAGAATAAGGCTGTAACTTAACAAAATGTGGAAAAAGTCAAGGGGTCTGAATACTTTCCGAATGCACTGTATCTGACATCAACATTGTCTGTAGGAGTGAATCTGCTTTGTGATCATGGCATACGACAACAGCCATGGCTTCAGCATCGATATAACCTCTTAGATGACAGTGTCAATGGTGATAAGATTTCTCTCATTTTTAAATGTTTTATTCCAGGGCCCAGGAGGAGCCCAGGGACCCCGCGGAGACAATGGCAGGAGAGGCGCTCTCGGTCGCAAGGTACTGAACTAAACTGATCATCATTGGCATCGCTCTAGTCTAGCTAGTGCCAGTATAATCACATTGGCCTAAGCCTCCCACTCTCCTGATACTGGACACACATTCACAGCCTATTAGAGTCAACACAGAATGCTCCCTAACAAACCATCCAGGTCCGTGTGTCAAGTTTACTTCAAATAAAGGGGGTGAATGCAAGTAAATCTGGAGGAAATCTCTGCACGACTCAGAAGGAATGTGCTCTCTCTCTCTTTCTCTCTTCTGCTCTGCCTCTGTCTTCCCTCTCTCCCCTCTCTCCCCTCTCTCCCCTCTCTCCTCTCTCTCTCTCTCTCTCTCTCTCTCTCTCTCTCTCTCTCTCTCTCTCTCTCTCTCTCTCTCTCTCTCTCTCTCTCTCTCTCTCTCTCTCTGTGTACTATATCTACTATATGTCTCTCTCTCTCTCTCTCTCTCTCTCTCTCTCTCTCTCTCTCTCTCTCTCTCTCTCTCTCTCTCTCTCTCTCTCTCTCTCTCTCTCCTCTCTCTCTCTCTCTCTCTCTCTCTCTCTCTCTCTCTCTCTCTCTCTCTCTCTTTCTATATCTCTGTATCTTTCTTTATAGGGAGAGCCAGGAGAGCCCGGACCCAAAGGCATCGTGGGACCTCTGGGACCTCGTGGTGAGCCTGTAAGTCATTACATCACATCCTGTCAGCTAAACACAACTGGAACCTAGGGAAGATTAACAGACTGACTATTAATCAGATCGTAGATTGCATGGGGTCAACATACATTGAGATGGATAGAATAAAAATACACAAGTGTAATAAATCGTATTGATGTTATTGCAGTTGGTATGACCTTCTTACCCTTCTTATCCTATGAAGTGGATGAATTTATGAGATTCATTGTTTCGTTTGTAGCCCTATGGAATGTTGTTAATTTGTTTGTAGCCCTATGGAATGTAGTTAATATGAACCCAGGCTTAGAGCAGTGTGACACTTTCTTTGCATCCAGATTCTCTACCTTTCTCCTGAAGTGTGCACTTGCACACTCCCAACATTAGATTTAAGCATTGGATTGGTGTAAGCAATAAGCATTGGCTGGAGGGAGTTTCCACCAATGTTAAAGGGATAGTTCACCCAAATTACAAATGTACAGTGCATTCGGAGGGTATTCAGACCCCTTGACTTTTTCCACATTTTGTTACATTACGCCTTTATTCTAAAATGGATTAAATTGTGTTTTTTCCTCATCAATCTACACACAATACCCCATAATGACAAAGCAAAAACAGGTGTTAAGACATTTTTGCAAAACATAAATATTACATTTACATAAGTATTCAGACACTTTACTCAGTACTTTGTTGAAGCACATTTGGCAGCGATTACAGCCTCGAGTCTCTTTGGGTATGACGCTACAAGGTTGGCACCCCTGTATTTGGCGACTTTTTCCAATTTTTCTCTGCAGATCCTCTCAAGCTCTGTCAGGTTAGATGGGGCGCATTACTGCACAGCTATTTTCAGGTCTCTCCAGAGATGTTAGATCGGGTTCAAGTCCGGGCTCTGGCTGGGCCACTCAAGGACATTCAGAGACTTGTTCCGAAGCCACTCCTGTGTTGTCTTGGCTGTGTGCTTAGGGTCATTGTCCTGTTGGAAGGTGAACATTCACCCCAGCCTGAGCTCCTGAGCGCTCTGGAGCAGGTTTTCATCAAGGATCTCTCTGTACTTTGCTCCGTTCATCTTTCCCTCGATCCTGACTAGTCTCCCAGTCCCTGCCACTGAAAAACATCCCCACAGCATGATGCTGCCACCACCATGCTTCACCGTAGGGATGGTGCAAGGTTTCCTCCAGACGTGACGCTTGGCATTCAGGCCAAAGAGTTCAATGTTGGTTTCTGAATACTTATGTAAATATGTTTTTTTTATTTTATTTTTTTATATAAATTAGCAAAAATTCATAAAAACCTGTTTTCGCATTGTTATTATGGGGTATTGTGTGTAGATTGATGAGGGAATATTTGTATTCAATCAATTTTAGAATAAGGCTGTAATGTAACAAAATGTGGAAAAAGTCAAGGGGTCTGAATACTTTCCGAATGCACTGTATATAATGGTTTTCTTACCCTATAAGCCATCTTTGGACAAGATAAGACAGCAATCCATACTTTGGTTTTGTTTACCTGGCCAGAGCAATGTTAAATCCATGTGAGGGGGTGTGTAAGTACACACTTCAGGAGACAGGTAGAGAATCTGGACTCAACCTTGGACGTGCTCCAGGCTCCTGGGCCTCCTGATGGTAATCTGGATTTCACAGTCACGGACAGTTCAAAGAGAAGCAGGATTTATGTCTTACCTCCTTTCACTTCTCAGAACCTGGAGCGTGTTTCTTTAATCTCTCAACTGAAGGTCTCCCTAATGCCAAACATTCTATCTCGTTTCATTGGCTTTTTACTTGATCTGTCCCAATTCTGTGAGTTACTACATGGTACTAGTACAGGGCTCTCCAATGCTGTTCCTGGAGCGTTACCCTCCTGTAGGTTTTCGATCCAGTTGTAACTAACCTGATTCAGCTTATCAACCAGCTAATTATTAGAATCAGGTATGCAAGATTAGGGTTGGAGCGAAAACCTACAGGACGTTAGCTCTCCAGGAACAGGGTTTGAGAGCCCTGTATTTGTACATAGTATCCTTGCACTATATTGACCAGTTCAGATCAGTGCAGTTCTACTTATCAAATATTACCTTGGCTGTATATTAGACCTGTGTCCAAATAGTATTTGACAACGTGCAAATACTTTGAGTGTTTTCTTGTGCCTGCCTGGAGTGCCAGATGTGCAGGGTAGGCACTTGTGGGACCATTCCATTGGTTCTGTTGCCCCAGGCAGGCTCAATCAAGCACAGCTAAAGGATTTGAAGATTTTGAATACTATTTGAACCCAGGTCAGCTGTACTTACAGTAACATTATTCACGCACGTGGTACTTTTAACTATAAGATTGGGTCAGTAGACAATACTGTGCCATCTATCATATTGCAGTAAGCACAGTATCCTCTTCTTACAGGGCGAAGATGGTCGAGATGGATTTGGAATCGCAGGGCCCAAAGGAAGAAAGGTAAATAATCATACATTTGACAAAATACAATTTGCAACTGTTTGTACTGTATTTCCCTCATATTCATCTGTTCAGTCCAAGCTGTCCAATCTGCACCTAAATAATTAATGTAATCATGTTATATGTAATGTTGTCTGGAGCAGCCTACTACTTTTAAATATCCAACAAATTCAATCAATGTTCTATGTTATAATGAGCTTGCATGATGTTATCTTAAATTGCCATTATCAGCCTATATGCTGAAATGAACAGACAAGTGTCTTCCTTACAGGGTGATGAGGGCTTCCCAGGATTCCCAGGACCAAAGGTAATGTCAAGAACATCATCACTGTCACATCTTATTCAGTTCAACTCAAGAATTCTTAAAATGAAGAATAGTGCTCCGTTTCACTCAAATGATCTCAGGTTGTAATATGACCTCTCTGTACAGAGTGGGCTCTCTCGAATTTGACACAAGGGTTGTGTTCATTAGGGCACACCGTAGCAAAATGTTTTGTACCGGAAAACAAGCATTTCTTATTAGATGTTCGGACAGTATCTTCCCGTTTCGGGCCATTTTCTTCAGTTTCTTGCCAAATGAACACGACCAAGGTGTCTGTCTTATTGTTCCCTGTGACGGTTCGCACACTGATGTTTCTGTCACCATGCAGGGAGGGGCAGGTGATGGCGGAACCAATGGCGGACCAGGACCCATAGGAAACCGTGGCCAGAGGGTGAATGCTTTAGCTGGAGTGGGAGACTGGGATTAGCGGTGCTATGTGCTCTGGGAGTTTCTTAACTTATATTATAACTAAAACAACCACTGATATGTGTTTGTTTTACCTAACTTAGTTGACTGCACTGACTGTAAGTTGCTCTGGATAAGAACATCTGCTAAATGACCAAAATGTGAATATAAAAATATCAGGGTAGTGTGTACCGTATGTGTACAGTATTGGTAAATTGATGTGAATGTTTGGAATGTAATCATACACAATGATTTTGTAAATCTAACTTGATATGCTGTTGTATTGCTCTTCTAGGGTGTTTCAGGGGAAATTGGTACTCCAGGTCAGAAGGGAGAGGTTGGATACCCCGGGCCTTATGTAAGCACTGACTTAACTGTACATCATTGGTCCCTTTCCTGTACCCAGATTAGTCCTGGTCCTGGACTGAAAAGCATTTTCAATGGACATTCTTCATTTAGAATGCTTTTTAGTCCAGCAGTAGGCTTAATCTGGGTCCAGGAAACCAGCCCCATGTGTTCACAACCAGGAGAGACCCTTTATACATTTAATATTCTCTCCTTGGCTCTGTACAATAGTCCATAACTGCATAAAGATTAATTCATAGTCATGACTAATAGTATAAGACTAGTTTGTAGTCTTAGACATTATTAGCAGTTTACTTCACCTCTAGGAAGAGACTATCTATATCAACCCATGAAATGAAAAATCATGACCTCCTACATACAGTGCATTCTGAAAGTATTTAGACCCCTTCACTTTTTACACATTTTGTTACGTTACTGCCTTATTCTAAAATTGATTAAATTGTGTTTTTGTTTTTTTTCTCATCAATCTACACACAATACCCCATAATGACAAAGCAAAAACAGGTTTTTCGAAATTTTTGCAAATGTATATTTAAAAGAAAAACTGAAATAAACATTTACATAAGTTTTCAGACCCAGTACTTTGTTGAATCACCTTTGGCAGTGATTACAGCCTTGACTCTTCTTGGGTATGATGCTACAAGCTTGGCAAACCTGTTTTTGGGGAGTTTCTCCCATTCTTCTCTGCTGATCCTATCAAGCTCTGTCAGGTTGGATAGGGAGCGTCGCTGCACAGCTTTTTTCAGATCTCTCCAGGGATGTTCAATGGGATCAAGTCTGGGCTCTGGCTGGGCCACTCAAGGACATTCAGAGACTTGTCCCGAAGCCACTCCTGCGTTGTGTGCTCTTGGCTGTGTGCTTAGGGTCTTTGTCCTGTTGGAAGGTGAACCTTCGCCACAGTCTGAGGTCCTGAGCGCTCTGGAGCAGGTTTTCTCCAGACGTGACGCTTGGCATTCAGGCCAAAGAGTTCAATCTTGGTTTCATCAGACAAGAGAATCTTGTTTCTCATGGTCTGAGAGTCCTTAAGGTGCCTTTTGGCTAACTCCAAGCAGGCTGTCATGTGCCTTTTACTGAGGAGTGGCTTCCATCTGGCCACTCTACCATAAAGGCCTGATTGGTGGAGTGCTGCAGAGATGATTGTCCTTCTGGAAGGTTCTCCCATCTCCACAGTGGAACTCTGGAGCTCTGTCAGTGACCATCGTGTTCCTGGTCACCTCCCTGACCAAAACCCTTCTCCCCCAATTGCTCAGTTTGGCCGGGTGGCCAGCTCTAGGAAGAGTCTTGGTGGTTCCTAACTTCTTCCATTTAAGAATAATGGAGGCCACTGTGTTCTTGGGGGCCTTCAATGCTGCAGAAATGTTTTGGCACCCTTCCCCAGATCTGTGCCTCGACACAATCCTGTCTCGGAGCTGTGGGACCTTATATAGACAGGTGTGTGCCTTTCCAAATCATGTCCAATCAATTGAATTTACCACTGGTGGACTACAGTCAAGTTGTAGAAACATCTCAAGGATGATCAATGGAAACAGGATGCACCTGAGCTCAAATTCGAGTCTCATAGCAAAGGGTCTGAATACTTATGTAAATATGGTATTTCTGTTTTAATTTTTAATACATTTGCTAGAATTTCTAAAAACTTGTTTTCGCTTTGTCATTATTGGGTATTGTGTGTAAATATATGAGGATTTGTATTTATTTCATCCATTTTAAAATAAGGCTGTAACGTAACAAAATGTGGAAAAGGGGAAGGTGTCTGAATACTTTCTGAATGCACTGTACAGTATGTCACATTATAAATAACCATAATTATACTTCTGTAACATGTACAGTCTTTGGAGGTTTGCCAAGTAGAATATGTATTGTTTTTAACGTCATTACAAACCGTTCATTATTTATATAATGGACAAAAATAATGGTGTTGTTATCTGGAGTGGTGCCAGGCCTGAGAGTGTAGCCTGTTGCTTTGTCTCCTTCCAGCTGTGTTCCTCTGTTCAACTCTGCTGTTTGTCTTCCCACAGGGCCAGAAAGGACCGAGAGGACCTGGCGTTGTGGTGGGAGTCCATTTATCAGATAGACAACATTTTGTATAGGAAATTTGACCAAAGTTTAAATGTGTGGAATATGTATAATGTCTTAACATCAGTTTTAAATTGTCCCTTTTCTCCTCAGCAATGTGACTTGGTGAAGAAGATCAGAGACAACTGTCGTAAGTGTAAAATGCCGGAAGGGTCGGCCGGGTCCCCCCACTTTAATGTCACCCTCCAACCGTATGTCGTGTAAACCCACCTTAGATACACACTGCATAACCCACCTCCCTCTCCTGCTCTGGCACCCATTCACTTGACATAGGAGTATTAATGCCCCAAAACTTGTTTTATTTTTCGTTTTATTCTCAGCTTGCTGCTATGGTCAGCAGGAGTGCCCACTCTACCCTACCGAGCTGGCCTTCGCCCTGGACGCCTCTGACGGCGTGAGTAGGCCTGCCTTCAACAACATGCGTGAAGCCATGCTCCGCCTGGTTGGCAACATCACCATCGCCGAGAGCAACTGCCCGCGCGGCGCCCGCGTGGCCCTCACCCTCTACAACAACGAAGTGACCACCGAAATCCGCTTTGCAGACGCGCTGAAGCGCCGCGCCCTTGTGCAGCGCATGGAGGGCCTGCAGGCATTACAGACGCGCAAACAGCGTAGCCTGGAGACGGCCATGAACTTCTTGGCGCAGAACACCTTCAAGAGGGTGCGCAGCGGCTTCCTCATGAGGAAGGTGGCCATCTTCTTTGTCAACGGGCCAGTGAAGGATCAGCGGGCGGTCAGCGCAGCCGCCCTACGCCTCTATGACTCCGGCATCGCCTCAGTGTTCCTGATCAACAAAGAGGATGGCCAGCTCACCAGAGCTCTGAAGGTAATGTAAAGGGGGTTAGGGAGCAGACAAGGGGCAGAAAAATAGACACTCTTACATAGGGTAAAATTGAGCTCTGTTACCATAACACAGAGCAGGGAATCATTTTGGCCCTGCTCTAATGTCTGCACTAGCATAGAATGAGGCAATGTATTCTGCATGCAATGTGGTAGTATAGATATTGGAATGTAGTTATTGTTCTGGTACCTGAAAGCAGTATACAACACCTAAAAATGAATTTACAGAGATGTCTTGTCAGCTGACCTGAACATGTTTTTGACATTTCGTTACCTCCTCTCTCTTTATCAGATGAATGGCACTGGGTCAGCACTGGGTCAGGTGATTGTGCTGCCCAATCCCGGAAGTGCACAGTACAACTCAGCTATCCAAAAGGTCATGAACTGCCACATCTGCCTGGGTAAGAGCGTTTCTCATATCCTTAGAGATTAACTTCACACAAATGCTGCAATGAACTGTTATATGAATTTCTATGCAACTACCAAAAAATGGTGCATTCTTGTGTTCTACATTTTTTATGGAACACTATTTATTTTTGATGGTGTAACTGATTATCCCACACTTTCTTTCTGATTATAGTAATTATATTGTAAGCTAATTGGATGCACATTGCCTGACATTGACAGTTGCATACAAACCGAAAAATTGCATTACAAACAAATCCAGTGGGACATAATGAAAACCATTACAAGCCAAAACGCCTGAGCCCATTTATGTGTTCTTTTGTTCTCCAGACTCCTGCGCCCCGGACCAAATGTGTGACTATGTCCCTCCTCAGCAGTCGAGAGACAGGAGGTCTTCCACCACCGACGTGGACATTGACATGGCCTTTGTCATGGACAGCTCCGAGACCACCTACCCCACCGTCTTCACAGAGATGAAACACTACGTTGCACACATTGTAGAGCAGCTGGAAGTCTCATCGGACCCCGTGGCATCCATCCACCATGCCCGCGTGGCCGTGATCCAGCATGCGCCCTACGAGTTCCTGCGCAACAACAGCGTCTCACCCATCCTCGTGGACGTGGGCCTGACTGACCACCGCTCAGCCCATGACATCCGCAACTTCCTGCTGGACAAGACACCCCAACTGGAGGGTGGGCGGGCACTGGCGGCGGCCATCGAGCACACGGTGGAGCAGGTGTTTGAGAAGGCGCCCCACCAGCGAGACCTCAAGGTTCTGACGGTGTTTGTAACAGGCCCTGTGGAGGAGGATGAGGAGCGGCTGGTTGCCGTGGCCACCGAGGCCAAGTGTAAAGGCTATTTCTTGGTCATCCTGGGCGTGGGCGAGAAGCTGGGTGCTGGGGACACCCGTGTGCTGACGCGCATGGCCAGCGAGCCGTCCGACATCTTCTTCAAGAGGCTGACCAGCACCTCGCACTTCTACGACAAGCACATTCAGAACTTTGGCCGACTGCTGCCCAAGTATCTCAGCAGTGAGTGCTTTCTTTTACACCGTTGCTGTCTATTGAGTACCTATTTGATTTATGTTAATCTTTTATTCACTGATAACAGGTTTTTCATGGACAAAGCAAATTAAATAATTAGATTGAATGCACATAATTGTGGACACATTGACAGTCGTTCTGGTTTTAATTGTGGAAACCACTTACAAACACCTTTAATATATTTTCTTTGTCAGGTTGATACTGTATGTGAACATTGTCCTTTTCCTCTTGTGTCTGCAGTTGAGAACGTTTTCTACATGTCTCCTGAAGTCTCCAAACACTGTCACTGGTACCAGAGTGACCAGCCATTCCCCAAGTTCCCCTTCCCCAAGTCACACCACAGCCAAGAGTGAGTATTCAGATCATGTTTATCACGTGTATATTCATTAAAGTGTTTATCATGTTTGTCATGTAAATCACCATATGCATAACTTTATGTATTGGTAGAATCTTACATATCATGTGTCTATAATCCACTCTGTGTAGGAAACATCAAAAACACGAAAACCACCAGGCAGTCCATCCAAGAAAGCACAACGGTACATTAAATAAAAAATGAAATAGCAGGGTTTACCACCAGTTAAATAAATCAATACCAGTCATGTTTTGTCTCCCGTGGCAGTTCAAAGACTAATCATTTGTGAATGTGTGTGTTTTTGTCTGTTTTTTTTTATGTCTGCATGTGTGTATGTTATGTGTGTGTGTGTGTTTTATGTCTGCGTGTGTGTCAATATGTTTGGCCCCTAGACCAAGATGAGTTGCACGTAGCCAACGTCACTTCCAGCAGCCTGACCCTGCGCTGGGCCAGCCCGGACCCCAAGCACATGGCCTACTTTGAGGTGGTGGTTACGCGCCAGCGTGACAACACACTGGTTTTGAGGAGAAATGTGACGGGAACTGAGCTCACTGTAAGCGGCCTGGATAGCGCCCAGACCTACCACGCCGTGGTGACCACACACACTACCCAGGGCCACGCTGTGGCCACCCACAAAGGCATTATTACCACCAGTAAGTCCATAAACACACCACAGTGATTGTCTGGTCTGCTTAGGTTAGGCTTTACCCGTTTTTCCCCTACAACAGTGATGTCAACCTGAAAATTATTGTCAATGACAGTTTTGCCTGAGCAACGGATAGATATGCGTATACTGTACAGTAGGCCTATATCGGCATAAAAAAATATCAAAATGATCGTTATTATGATAATTAAATGAGTATTGTGTTTTATGTTGTGCAACATCCAAGCAATGATAAAGGTGGTTTTCCTGTTTCATGAATATCTTTCTGTCTTTCATATATTTTATTGGAATGTTTTCCTTTTTTTTGTGCAAGGCAAAACAAAACATGTCACCTGGTGTCAGACTAGCCACACAACAGCCATAAATATCTGTATAACTGAATCCACTGACCATTATTATGTAATATCTGATTGGACAGAAGCAGCAGCAGAGCATAAGGTCACCGCCCCCATGGAGGTGACTGGTATCGTGGCCACTACACCACTGGACAAACCAGAGATTGGTGAGTGACACCTGTGTGTGTGTGTGTATGTGTGTGTTTTTGGTTTCACTATCCTTGTGGGGACCGAAGTCCTCACAAGGATAGTAAAACAAGGAAAATTCGGAGAAGTGGGAACATTTCGCTGGCCCCCACAAGGAAAAAAGGCAATTTTAGGATTAAGGGTTAAATTTAGGGTTAGGTTTAGAATTAGGGGAGCCAGCTTCTACTTTTGAGAAACCGCCCCTTGGTTTGCCTGGTTCAGAGATTGCCTTTGTTTTTAGCTAATGGTCTCTAATAGGAATTCATTGTGTTTGGATTTGCATTGGCAGCATCGTTGTTACTCCAATACATTTACATTTCACATTTACATAATTTAGCAGACGCTCTTATCCAGAGCGACTTACAAATTGGTGCATTCAACAATTTTTTTTCAATGGGGGGTGGGGGAAGAAGGATTACTTTATACTATTCCAGGTATTCCTTAAAGAGGTAGGGTTTCAAGTGTCTCCGGAAGGTGGTCAGTGACTCCGCTGTCCTGGCGTCGTGGGGGAGCTTGTTCCACCATTGGGGTGCCAGAGCAGCGAATAGCTTTGACTGGGCTGAGCGGGAACTGTGCTTCCGTAGAGGTAGGGGAGCTAGCAGGCCAGAGGTGGATGAACGTAGTGCCCTCGTTTGGGTGTAGGGTCTGATCAGAAAATCCAACAGTATGGTTCAGAATCACTCTTCAACACACAAAGATATTTCACACATCATGCACAATGATTTTCAAGTTAAAAGCCCACTCGTCTATAATTTATTTAAATGATAAAAAATGGGTGTAAATATCACAGAGTGGGCCTTTAAAAAATTGGCCTTTTTAATCTATATTCAGTAGGGGCTGATAGACCATCATGTTAAATAGGCTGGTCCATTTGTAGCCCTAACTTTTTTGCACAAAATGCTCATTATCTGGTTAATAATGGGGACCTCAAGGAAAAAAATTGGACGGTGGACCTCATGGAAAAATTAATCTGGTCCCAGTCCGCCCTTGCTAGAAGAAACCGACCCTACTCTTACGCTTGTTTACACTGAGCTGCACTGGGATCGGAACACAATCGTGGTTACATTAAGACACTGTGGAGCCAGCGCGACATATGGGTTGAGAAGATTTAAATACTGCTAGTTTGTTTCCCGGAAAACTGCCCTTTTCGTCATCATGATAGCTAGCAGTAGCCACAGCAGTCATTTTGGAATGGCACATCGCGTTGAACAAGAAAGGAGCTGCTTGGCTGACACTGCCATTCCAAAATTGCTGCGGTGGCTACTGCTAGTTAGCATGAGGATGAAAAGGGACGTTTTCTGTAAGAAAACAAGCAGTACTTCTGCCCCTGATAGTAAGTGATGCTGCCAAAAATATTGGGCATGGAGTAAACTATTACTTAATAAACAACTGAACTGTTCACTGAAAGACAATCTCTTAACCATTGGTATAGCTCCTGTAGCTTTTACAGTGAGACAGAAAACGTTTTTGTGGAAAATAACTCCATTGATGAAGATTTATTGCTCACATGTTGAGCCTTGGAGTGAGGCCACTGCACGCTCTCCCTTATGGTGGGAATGGCTAAGAGATGAGGTCATCTCCTGAACCAGCGAATCAGGGAGTTTTCAAGGGGGGCTGCCTCTGAGATTATGAGAACTCTGAGAACTCACAAATATAACTACTATGGTTGTCATAGTGACTGCTGATTAAAATAAAAACATATACATATATTTTCATGATATACTTACAATATATGTACATATTATATATACATTATATATGATCTACATACAGGTAACTACCAAAATAAAGGAAACACTTGAGTAAATTTGGGTTCTGGTGGCTCTGTTATGGTGTCGGGTGCATATTCCTGGCATAGTTTAGGTCCACACCTTAGAGGGCAAGGTAAATGCAAATAAATACACACCTATTCTGAGTAATCACCTTCAACCTATGGTGAATCATTTCTATCCTGATGGGAGTGGTCTCTTCCAGGATGACAATGACCCATTCACAGGGCACGAGTGGTCACTGAATGGTTTTATGAGCATGACAATTATGTAAACCATATTCCATATCACCAGATCAACCCAATTGAACACTTAGGCCTATGGGAGATTCTGGAGCGGCGCCTGAGTCAGCGTTTTCCACCACCATCAACAAAACACCAAATTATTGAATTTCTCGTGGAAGAATGGTGTCGCATCCGTCCAATAGAGTTCCAGACACTTAGAATCCATGCCAAGGCACATTGAAGCTGTTCTGGTGGCTCGTGATGGCCCAATGCCTATTAAGATACTTTATGTTGGTTTTTCCTTTATTTTGGCAGTTACCTGTATATACATCATTGGTATTGATTGAAGCCAGTCATATTATTGCAATACTATACAATGATAACGCTATGTCAATAAGAAAATAATATACTATCACTGTGTAATGTGCAAAGCAGGAAGGACTTTGCCGTAGGGTGGTTTTGACGGGTGCGCTTGCGTCCAAGACTGTGGTTGAATTCATGTACTTTCTCAGCTTTACCGAGAGGTACTTTTGGAGTTGACCCACCAGGATTAGGTACTGATGGAGGTTTCGCTGCATAACCTCTACGGGATCGGTGTCCCGTATACAGGACGGTTGAGCTAACGTGCGCTAATGTGATTAGCATGACTGTTGTAAGTAACAGCAAACTTTCCAGGACATAAACATGTCTTATTCTTGTTAATCTAACTGCACTGTCCAATTTACAGTAGCTATTACAGTGAAAGAATACCGTGCTATTGTTTGAGGAGAGTGCGCAACAACAAAAAACGTATCACAGCAACTGGTTTGATACATTCACCTCTGAAGGTAAATAATGTACTTACATTCAGTAATCTTGCTCTGATTTGTCATCCTACGGGTCCCAGAGATAAAATGTAGCATAATTTTGTTTGATGAAATCAATTTTTATATTCAAATGTAGGAACTGTCTCTGGCTCCACACCCACCCGCCCGGCCATCTAGATGTGTGAAAGTTAGTGTATAAGCTAATGATCCATCATGTATGACATTCCTGGGAGTGTGTAAACTTACATTTTGTATTACAATATCATTTTTGTATATTCTCTATAGTTATGTACTTGAAAATTTATCAATTTACCAATTCGGCACATTTGGGCAGACTTGATACAAAATAGTCCAGTATTGCAATGCTTCACTGGATCAATCTGAAACTATGCTAAATCAACATTGCGCCTAAACTGCAATATTATATTGTGGCCTTTCTCTTGCATTTCAAAGATGATTAAAAAAATATATGTTTTTTTGCTTGTATTATCTTTTACCAGATCTAATGTGTTATATTCTCCTACATTAATTTCACATTTCCACAAACTTCAAAGTGTTTCCTTTCAAATGGTGTCAATAATATGCATATCCTTGCTTCCGGTCCTGAGCTACAGGCAGTTAGATTTGGGAATGTCATTTTAGGCGAAAATTGAAAAAAGGGGTCCGATCCTTAAGAGGATAACACGGAGACCACACAGCCACAGACTTACTCAATACTAAAATGTACTAACATTAACATATATTAACTCTGATAGCAACATGGTTTAGGGAGAAGCAGCTGATTGGCTATGCCTACTATCCTTTCATATCAACAATTCACCAATACAAACCTATGCTACTGTACTATCTGTGCCTTTTCTACTCTCTTTGTTCAAAACGACTAACATTGTAGATGTACAGCTACTGTGACATGCCATGGTCCTACTATTAGATTTTTGCTCTGAGTTTTCACAAGTTTAATTTACCAGCAATGAGATACATTTGATTACCTTATCAAATGTTCTGTTTTCACATTTCACTTCTAAACCAGTAACAATACCGTTACATATTCATTACTTACTGTTTAGTCATGGCAGACAACTAGCTCACAGTAACTCAAATATATGTTTAGATGGGCGATGTTCATCTTAAACATACTTATACATCTCTCTTCTCTCTTAACCCTCTCGTGACTGGTCTTGTTTTTGCATGTTCTAGCTAACGAGCTCGCAGACCCATGCTCTCTTGACTATGACCCTGGAATGGCGTGCAAAGACTATCAGGCTAAGTGGTTCTTTGACAGAAAGAACGGGATCTGTACCCAGTTCTGGTATGGTGGTTGTGAAGGCAATGTCAATAGGTTCGAGACTGAGGCCCAGTGCTTGAAACGCTGCATGAGGTCAGGTGAGTGGTCCTTGTTGCCAGGTTTTCTGAAAGCTTGCAGAGGCTGTTTGCACCTGTCTGGTCATATTTGACTAACTAACTAAGTAGACAATCGTAGACTGTAATTCGCTTGATAACAGTTGTCGTAAGCAGTCCTGATAGCTAATGTCATGCTTTTGCAACTAACATGATATAATCATGATACAGGATGCAATTTAGATTACCTGGTTAGCTAGCTGATAAGCTAACCATGTTAAGTGTGTATATTGTTACCTATCATGACTGTATATGACATCTATTACATCACAGTGTAAAAACAGCTATATGACGGAGCGTACAATTAAAGTGTTAAGGATGTTGTAGATCAGTTGGTAAAAGGTTGTTGCTTGACTTTAGAAACTTTTGTTTTTTCCCTGTTCGACAGCACCAGAGCCTCAGCAACAAGTGGAGCAGCAGCCCGAGACTGAGATCCTTCCAGCTCCCGGTAAGTTACCCTATTGGTAAAACTTTCTATGAAGTCGATATGCATTATACCGCATTATACAGGGCCGTGCACAAACCCCCATAAAGGGTACCCCCCCCCCCCCCCCCCCCCCCCAAAAGAAAAATATCCTCAACTGCCATCACGGACTCATCGTTGAGCAATTATTTCAACAAGAGGGGAAAGCAGCGCAATCTGATAAGTAAAGTATTTTGCGAAACTATTCTGAACTGGAATAAATGATGCACTTATTTACACCAACACAATTCCAGTCAAAATAGAAGATTGTAAGAAATATTGTAGCCTGCCATTACTATATCCAACCCAACTCCATTTGTTGCCACTATCATGTATCCCAGTGTTTTTCAAACTTTTTGACCCTCAACCCCCAAAAAGGAGTGGTACAAAACTTGTGATCCCCACGCACACACATCCACATGCGCCACAATCACTGCGCAAATGTAACCTGCCATTACACCCATAAACGGTGATCCATTTTACACCACCATTTGGAGCTGAAAGTCATTCATGTTAGCAGACAACATCAAGTAAGGATATATCAGACATATAGCCAGTAGCCACCCAAACTAGGCCTATCTGAAATATGAATATTATCAATCAAGTCGCCAGGTAGCCTATTGCTCTGGCAAAGATGAGTCAGTTGTAGGTCGCTAAACTGTATTTTATATGGATGATAAATGTAGGCCTACTCTGTTTTTGGAAAACTAATCTGGCTTTGCACACCTGTGCACATTTTTGGTTCTGAAGCATGAATGAGAATTTAACAATGACTTGCGGGCAGTTGGTTAAGAACAACAACAACAACAACAATTTTTGGGGGGAAATTATACCACCACCGAATGGCCAAAGGTGCATGTGCCCTGCACAGGTATAGCCCTATGTGCATACAAACAGGAAGTACCAGTGACACGCTCAATTCGGAAGTGGTGAAGCGTATGCTAAGCTACATGACTGTTTTGCTAGCACAGACTGGAATATGTTCCGGGATTCATCCGATGGCATTGCAGAGTTTACCACATCAATCACCTGCTTCATTAATAAGTGCATTAAGCGTCAATACAGGACTAAGATCGAATCCTACTATACTGGCTCTGACGCTCATTGGATGTGGCAGGGCTTGCAAACTATTACAGATTACAAAGGGAAACACAGCCACGAGCTGCCCAGAGACACAAGCCTACCAGACGAGCTAAATGCCTTCTGTACTTGCTTCAAGGCAAGCAACACTGAACCATGCGTGAGAACACCAACTGTTCCGGACGACTATGTGATCACACTCGCAGTAGCTGATGTGAGTAAGACCTTTAAACAGGTTAACATTAACAAGGCTGCAGGACCAGATGGATTACCAGGACACATACTCAGAGCATGGTCTGACCAGTCGTGAAGAGGGCACGACAAAGCCTCTTTCCCGCAGGAGGCTGAAAAGATTTGTCATGGGCCATCAGATCCTGAAAACATTCTACAACTGCACCATCGATAGTATCTTGACAGGTTGTATCACCGCTTGGTATGGCAACTGCTTGGCATCCGACCACAAGGCGCTACAGAGGGTAGTGCGTACGGTTCAGTACATTACTGGGGTAGAGCTCCCTACCATCCTCTATACCAGGCAGTGTCAGAAGAAGGCCCCAAAAATTGTCAAAGGCTCCAGCCACCCAAGACACCGACTGTTCTTTCTGCTACAGCACGGCAAGTGGTATCAATGCGTCAAGTCAGGAACCAACAGGATCCTGAACAGCGTCTACTCCCAAGCCATAAGACTTCTAAACAAGACGGCTAAATAGCTAATCAAATGGTTACCCAGACTACCTGCATTGACCCTTTTTTGCACTAATTCTCTTGCACTGACTCTATGCGCACACACTGGACTGTATCCACACACTCACACATACTTACACACACACATACTGACGCCACACACACACACACCATATGTCCACACACACATAACATGCACACACATGCATACTGACACCACACACACACACACACGCTGCTGCTAGTCACTACCTCAATTACCTCGCACATCGACTTGGTACTGGTACTCCCTGTATATAGCCGTGGTATTTTTTGTCATTATTATTATTCGTTATTCACTGTGTCACTATTTATATATATATATATATATTTTTTTTAATGGTATCTTTAATACTGCATTGCTGGAAAAGGAACCGTAAGTATGTATTTCACTGTTAGTCTACACCTGTTGTCTACGAAGCATGTGACAAATAAAATGTGATTTGATTTGATTTGATCTGGGCACATGCCTGCTTAGAAGTATTCTATAACACACCATAACAAACATTATGATGCAGTAATAATGATGGGCTGCTCTTTGACACTCCTTAATCTATCTTAATAATGTTTACATATCTTGCATTACCCATCTCATATGTATATACTGTATTCTATACTATCTATTGCATTGATTTGACAAAAACATTAGAAACGCATTATAATGCTGTGACCAGGAATTATGAAGCACTGTTGCTGTACATTATAAGTGATTATGATTATACTTACAATGCATTAGGAGTATTGGTATACGGAATTATGATTATTTATGTGCATCTATAACGATGCTTGCATACTGCATTATTACTCTATCATAGTGCATTATGAGTACCTGAATAATGCCAGAGCACATGCACCTTTGCCCTTCCAGTCACCAAAGTGCTCTTTTCGGTGGTGGTATAATTTTTTGTCATGGTTATTCAGAACCCACTGCCTGCAAGTATTCATAAAATTCTCATCTATGCTTCAGAACACAACAATTTTGCGTCTTCATTGTTGACCAATGACTAGTCATCAGCATTGGTGCGCAAAGGAGGGCGTGCATATCCAGATTATTGACCAGAAATAACATTAATTTCCTCCAGTTTTGTGTGGTAGGTTTTGACACTCTTATGTAGGTGTCATAACCAGCCATAAAATAACGCAATATACAGTACCAGTCAAAGGTTTCGACACACCTACTCATTCAAGGGTTTTTCTTTATTTTTACTATTTTCTACATTGTAGAGTAATAGTGAAGACATCAAAACTAGGAAATAACACATATGGAATCATATAGTAACCAAAAAAGTGTTAAACAAATCAACATATATTTTATCTTTGAGATTCTTCAAAGTAGCCACCCTTTGCCTTGATGACAGTGATTGTGGAGGCCAGGTCATCTGATGCAGCACTCCATCACTCTCCTTCTTGGTCAAATAGCCCTCACACAGCCTGGAGGTGTGTTGGGTCATTGTCCTGTTGAAAAACAAATGATAGTCCCACTAAGCGCAAACCAGATGGGATGGCGTATCGCTGCAGTTTGCTGTGGTAGCCATGCTGGTTAAGTGTGCCATGAATTCTAAATAAATTACCAACAGTGTCACCAGCAAAGCACCCCCACACCATCACACCTCCTCCTCCATACTTCACAGTGGGAACCACACGTGAAGATAATCCGTTCACCTACTCAGCATCTCACAAAGACATGGCGGTTGGAACCAAAAATCTCAAATTTGGACTCATCAGACCAAAGGACAGATTTCCACCAGTCTAATGTCCATTGCTCATGTTTCTTGGCCCAAGCAAGTCTCTTCTAATTATTGGTGTCCTTTAGTAGTGGTTTCTTTGCAGCAATTCGACCATGAAGGCCTGATTCATGCAGTCTCCTCTGATCAGTTGATGTTGAGATGTGTCTGTTACTTGAACTCTGTGAAGCATTTATTTGGGCTGCAATTTCTGTGGCTGGTAACTCATGAACTTATCCTCTGCAGCAGAGGTAACTCTGGGTCTTCCTTTCCTGTGGCGGTCCAAATGAGAGCCAGTTTCATCATAGCGCTTGATGGTTTTTGCGACTGCACTTGAAGAAACTTTCAAAGTTCTTGACATTTTCCATATTGACTGACCTTCATGTCTTAAAGTAATGATGGACTGTCATTTCTCTTTACTTATTTGAACTGTTTTAGCTATAATATGGACTTGGTCTTTTACCAAATAGGGCTATCTTCTGTATACCACCCCTACCTTGTCACAACACAACTGATAGGCTCAAAAGAAGGAAAGAAATTCCACAAATTAACCTTTAACGAGGCACACCTGTTAATTGAAATGCATTCCAGGTGACTACCTCATGAAGCTGGTTGAGAGAATGCCAAGAGTGTGCAAAGCTGTCATCAAGGCAAAGGGTGGCTACTTTGAAGAATCTCAAAGATAAAATATATGTTGATTTGTTTAACACTTTTTTGGTTACTATATGATTCCATATGTGTTATTTCCTAGTTTTGATGTCTTCACTATTATTCTACAATGTAGAAAATAGTAAAAATAAAGAAAAACCCTTGAATGAGTAGGTGTGTCAAACTTTTGACTGGTACTGTATGTCACAACAGGTCTAAATATATGTGTCATGACAGTGTTATGACCATATTATAACAGGTTATGACAAGTTATGTCAGCTGTTATGAGATATTATGACATGGTTATGACTGTGTCATAACATGTTATCATGCTGGGTGTCAAGTGTTACCTAATTTTCATATTTCAGATAGGCCTAGTTTGGGGGCCTACTGGCTATATGTCTGACGATAAGCAGCTGTAACATCGCACTGCCTTCAACATTATGGGATGAAGATGTAACATATTCTGGAGAATTTATTACGATATGTGCTTTGTATGCACATAGGGATATACCTGTGCAGGGCACATGCCCCTTTGGCCTTTCGGTGGTGGTATAATTTCCCCCCAAATTTTTGTTGTTGTTCTTAACCAACTGCCCACAAGTCATTGTTAAATTCTCATTTATGCTTCAGAACCAAAATCTTGCACAGGTGTGCATAGCAAGATGAGTTTTCCAAAAACAGAGTAGGCCTACATTTATCATCCATATAAAATACAGTTTAGCGACCTACAACTGACTCATCTTTGCCAGAGCAATAGGCTACTTGGCGATTTGATTGATAATATGCATATTTCAGATAGGCCTAGTTTGGGTGGCTACTGGCTATATGTCTAACGATAAGCAACTGTAACATCGCACTGCCTTTAGTATTATGAGATGAAGATGTAACATATTTTGCCGAATTTATTACGATATTTGTGAGGAAGAACAGGGCTACCCGGCTGGCAACCAGCACTCTGCAGGCAGGCTGCCCTCCAAAGTCATGGTGCGGTGCAAAATATGCTTTCCCTCCGATCCTGCAACCTCCGCTACAAGTAGGCAGTATGATTTTGCTTGCTCTGGACTCCAGAGAAGTGACATGATATAACCCTACTTGATGTTGTCTGCTAACATGAATGACTTTCAGCTCCAAATGGAGGTGTAAAATGCATCACCGTTTATGGGTGTAATGACAGGCTACATTTACGCAGTGATTGTGCACGCATTTTCGTGTGTGCACATGTGCGCGGTGGTCGCAAGTTTTGTACCACTCCTTTTTGGGGGTTGAGGGTCAAAAAGTTTGAAAAACACTGGGATACATGATAGTGGCAATAAATGGAGTTGGGTTATATATAGTAATGGTAGGCTACAGTATTTCTTAAAATCTTATTTTGACTGGAATTGTGTTGGTGTAAATACAGTGGGGAAAAAAAGTATTTAGTCAGCCACCAATTGTGCAAGTTCTCCCACTTAAAAATATGAGAGAGGCCTGTAATTTTCATCATAGGTACACGTCAACGATGACAGACAAATTGAGAATTTCTTTTCCAGAAAATCACATTGTAGGATTTTTAATGAATTTATTTGCAAATGATGGTGGAAAATAAGTATTTGGTCACCTACAAACAAGCAAGATTTCTGGCTCTCACAGACCTGTAACTTCTTCTTTAAGAGGCTCCTCTGTCCTCCACTTGTTACCTGTATTAATGGCACCTGTTTGAACTTGTTATCAGTATAAAAGACACCTGTCCACAACCTCAAACAGTCACACTCCAAACGCCACTATGGCCAAGACCAAAGAGCTGTCAAAGGACACCAGAAACAACATTGTAGACCTGCACCAGGCTGGGAAGACTGAATCTGCAATAGGTAAGCAGCTTGGTTTGAAGAAATCAACTGTGGGAGCAATTATTAGGAAATGGAAGACATACAAGACCACTGATAATCTCCCTCGATCTGGGGCTCCACGCAAGATCTCACCCTGTGGGGTCAAAATGATCACAAGAACGGTGAGCAAAAATCCCAGAACCACATGGGGGGACCTAGTGAATGACCTGCAGAGAGCTGGGACCAAAGTAACAAAGCCTACCATCAGTAACACACTACGCCGCTAGGGACTCAAATCCAGCAGTGCCAGACGTGTCCCCCTGCTTAAGCCAGTACATGTCCAGGCCCGTCTGAAGTTTGCTAGAGTGCATTTGGATGATCCAGAAGAGGATTGGGAGAATGTCATATGGTCAGATGAAACCAAAATATAACTTTTTGGTAAAAACTCAACTCGTCGTGTTTGGAGGACAAAGAATGTTGAGTTGCATCCAAAGAACACCATACCTACTGTGGAGCATGGGTGTGGAAACATCATGCTTTGGGGCTGTTTTTCTGCAAAGGGACCAGGACGACTGATCCGTGTAAAGGAAAGAATGAATGGGGCCATGTATCATGAGATTTTGAGTGAAAACCTCCTTCCATCAGCAAGGGCATTGAAGATGAAACTTGGCTGGGTCTTTCAGCATGACAATGATCCCAAACACACCGCCCGGGCAACGAAGGAGTGGCTTCGTAAGAAGCAGTTCAAGGTCCTGGAGTGGCCTAGCCAGTCTCCAGATCTCAACCCCATAGAAAATCTTTGGAGGGAGTTGAAAGTCTGTGTTGCCCAGCGACAGCCCCAAAATATCACTGCTCTAGAGGAGATCTGCATGGAGGAATGGGCCAAAATACCAGCAACAGTGTGTGAAAACCTTGTGAAGACTTACAGAAAACGTTTGACCTGTGTCATTGCCAACAAAGGGTATATAACAAAGTATTGAGAAACTTTTGTTATTGACCAAATACTTATTTTCCACCATAATTTGCAAATAAATTCATAAAAAATCCTACAATGTGATTTTCTGGAAAAAAATTCTCATTTTGTCTGTCATAGTTGACGTGTACCTATGATGAAAATTACAGGCCTCTCTCATCTTTTTAAGTGGGAGAACTTGCACAATTGGTGGCTGACTAAATACTTTTTTTCCCCACTGTAAGTGCAGCATTTATTCCAAAATAGTTTACTTATCAGATTGAGCTGCTTTCCACTCTTATTGTAATAACTGCTCAATGCTGAGTCTTTGATTGCAGTTGCAGGGATTTTTTGTTTGTTTGAGCACATGCCCCCAAAAGGTCTGTGCACAGCCTGAAACAGAATCTGGCCTTACAGAAGACGTTGATATGGCAAATCTCCTTTAAGCCCAGGAAGCAGCCATTCAACTTGCCATTCACCAGCTTTACAAGCTTAATAATGTAAAAATACATTTGTTACTCACCAAATATGGACTTTCGATCAGCAACAATTATCATTAACTGCCGTCACGGCTGGTATGTACTTCCAAAAAAGGTCTAAATAAAAGTTTACAAGCAACTGAAAGAATGCCTATTCAGCACGGCCAAATCTCGATTAGGGCCCCCAAAAGGCACTGATTAACATAAGTAGTCCAAAACTGAAAAAGTCAAAGCCCTGTGCGACAAAATCGTACAGTATATATAAAAAATATATGGCATTTAGCTGATGGTTTTAACCAAAGCAACTTATAGTACAGTCAGCACATACATCTTTTGTATATACTGTATGGTCCCAGTGGGAATCAAATCCACAACCTTAGCGTTGCTAGCGTCATGCTCTACCAACTGAGCAACAGAGGACGACTGTGTTGTGTCATCATGAATTGCGCAGAAGGTTTCACTTTACTGAAAGCAGACAATGACCACTTTATAATTGTATTGTAACAGCTTATGGGGTATTATATCTGTCTGCCCTAGGCATTTCATCACTTTACCTAAAGTAAAGCTATAACACACCATAACAAAGATTATAATGCAGAAATAATGATGTGCTGCTCATTGACAAAAACGTTACAAATGCATCGTACTGATGGTCATTATAATGCTGTACGATCCTTGAGGGAAAAGTGACCAGCAATTATGAACCACTATGTTGCTGTACATTATAAGTGATTATGGTTATACTTATAATGCATTAGGAGTACTGGTATACAGAATTATCAGTCTTTGTGTGTCTATTACTATGATTAGTTGAGAGGGTTTCAGGCAGGAAACCCTCTCAACTCAAGCATGATTTCAATTCAGTCCTCTTACCCAGTGCTGTGGAAAATGCTGATATAACATCTACACTGTAGCAGGTTATATACATTGCGTAACACAATATCCTCTGTGTTCACTCTGCAAACAATGAGCCCCTTTGTGTCTGGCGACAAACCCCCCCGATGCCTCAGAATGAATTATGGAATGAGTGAAAAGCCAACCTTGGAAAAGGGGAAAGTTATAGTTTTGTCATAAGCGTGGAGCAAATGAATGACGAGGGCTGTTCGCTGCATGGTTCACAGTTTTTTTTGTCTAGTAAACTTTTCGAAAATGAGCCTGATTAGGTGGTGCGCTTTCAGGCAGCAGAGAGTTCATATTATGATCTATTGTACTGTAAACTATATTCAAGATCTTGAGTTTGACGGGGGAATGGCTTGTGGTAGGGAATGCTTTCTCTCAAGTTGTCGATCATATTAACCATATTCACCTCTATTATGTTGCAATTCATTTCCTATTGGATCAACTGATGCAGTTGATTCCTGTGGGTCACACATTTATTGGCCTATTCTCTCCTCCCTCACAGCAGCCTTTACAGGAGTGGAAATCTGTCAGCTCCCCAAAGAGGAAGGCGCCTGCGCAAAGTTTGTTCTCAAGTGGCACTACGACCCCCTTAGCAAGAGCTGCACACGCTTCTGGTACGGAGGCTGTGGCGGCAACCAGAATCGCTTCGAAACTCACGAGGAGTGTGAGAAGGCCTGTGGAAAAGCAGGTGGGTCTCGCTAGTCATCATATCTGTTTCTGTGTGTGTGTGTGTGTGTTTGTGTCTGTCTATCTGTATGTCTGTCTGCCCTGCCAGTGCCTGTCCATCTATCTGTCCATTCATACATCTAGTCTGTCTATTTGTACAAGCATTATGTCTAGACACTGGTGTCTGCCTGCTTGCCTGTCTGTCTATTTGTCAATATGTCCATCTATTTAATCATTGGTCTGTATATTTATCTAGCAATCTAGCTGTTCCCTCTTTACCTGTCTGCTTTTAGTAAGATACATTTATTGGGACTTAACTAAGCATGACAGGTTGCCAACAGTTGCATATAAACAGTTTTGCTTCCATATGGGTGGGTAAACAAAGGATAGTGTACAGTAGTATATACCTTATCAGAGGTGGATGTTCCATCTGTCAATCCATCATCTAAAATTAATTTCTCAGGTACAGACATGTTATTGCAAATATTCTGTGTGTAAATAAATGCTCAGTGGAGTTTTCCTTCAATCTTGTCCTGACGGCAGCTCTGCCTCCAGGGCAGAAGGCATGGGATTGGTTGGATGAAAGCCGTGCAAACCACGGGCGGCGCTCACAGCGACGAGTGAGAATGAAAGGAAAGAGAAGAAAAGCTTCACTAGGTGGTAGGTTGGTGGTAGAACGGGGGCGTAACAAAGTTACTTTGTATATGAGTTGCCATATACAAAGTTGCTCTTTGGAATCTTACCACAACCCCTAACCTTCACCAATAACATCTATTTTCTAAACTTAACCCAACCCCTAACCCTAACCTTAGCCAATTGGGATTACTTGTCTAACCTTAACCAATCACATTTGTTTCTGCCCTCGCGGCATACCTGCCCTCAGAACAAGATAAATTAAATGCAGGGAGAATTGGTTTTGTTTTAAAATCATGTCTGTCTTCTTTCCTTCTTTTCACCGACAGCACCTGTCAACCAAGGAGTCATTGCCGCAATAAGAACGTAGGAGGACATTGATTCATTGTCAACGTATACCTCTACTGAGGAGATTCCGAGGAAAATCAACAAAAATGGCCAAAGAGAAGCCGTACCAAAGGAGAGGTGGCTGCACTGGATTCCACAAACAGGATTTGATCAAAATAAGTCTTGAAGTAGTCTTTTTCACACAAAAAAAAAGAAAGCAAATCAATTTGCTGCATGATTCTTCCTACTGGTGCTACATAGTGTGTTTTTTTTGTTGTTGTTTTTTGGTTGAGTTGCAGAGTACATCCAATGTTTGTAATATAACATTTCTGGAACAGATACAGAATATGTTTTTCATTAAATGTTAAACTCATGAGTATAAGGTTTCATCATTGTTTTCAGTAATGTGTATGAATATCATGGGACAGAGATTATAAATCCTTATTTACATACGCACATGCACATACACTCACAGGTCCACAATGACTTTGAAAGAGTCATCATAGGTTTATATTAATTCAATACTCCAATACAGACTTTCCCTCACCATGCTAAAGACACTCATAATCCACGCTGATGTTTACACAAGTCCTATCTGGCAGTGTGTATATAATGACAGTTAAACCAATTCATAATGTAATGTAAATGCACTTCTGGAATCACTGCCTCAAACACGCATGTTCAGGTTTTTGAATATGGAATGTACTTATCAAACAGTTAGTGTTTTATTGTTTTGTTTTACTTAACTTTGTGTTTCATCTGGGAACGGGGGAAATAAACATTTATTAGACTTTCTAATCAACTTAAGCATTGGATTTCTTCTTTTTGCCCTCTTGAATCACCAACTGTCCAACACGCTTTGTATCTAACATCAAAATATGTCATCAAAGGAAGAGCAAAATACTGGTGAAAACGCAGGAAGGAAGGAATGAAACCAATGAAACTCTATTCTGTTTGGTCTCTTTGAACATGGGAATCAAATGGACAGTACTGTGTTAAAGGGGAATTGCAGGGTCTGTGCTGTACACTCTTAGAAAGGTGCTATCTAGAACCCTTTTATCTAAGGGTGTAGGGCTGGAGGAGATCTGGTACATGAGAGCAAAGCCCTTTAACGGTACTGACTGGTCCCTGGGGCCTGTGAAATGTCAGACTGACCTAAAAAGAGAGAGGCCAAAAGCCAAAAAGGAAGACTTAACCGAGTTAGTGAGAGATCCTGTGGGTGTGTGGGTGTGGGTGTGTGTGTGTATGTGTGCCATACTGACACAACATAGGATAGTTTTTAGAGAGGAGTGAGAAAAGGCCAAGCAAAGCACTTACCGGCAAACAGAAGTAATTTGAGGCAAGGGATTGATCACCTGACCACTATAGAAGTCCGGATGATATACTCCAGGTGAAATAGACCTACTAGGCACCATTTAAGTTCCACTGTTGAAGATATAATTGCCATGGTTTGATTGGCTTAAAGGATCAGACCCTTTTTTTCAATTTTCCCCTAAAATTACTTACCCAAATCTAACTGCCTGTAGCTCAGAACCTGAAGGAAGGATATGCATATTCCAATGTGCCGAATTGGTCAGTTGACTACATTTGAATATAAAATGTATTTTATCAAACAAAACTATGCTACATTTTATCTCTGGGACCCTCAGGATGACAAATCAGAGCAAGATTACTGAATGTAAGTACATTTTTTACCTTCAGAGGTGAATGTATCAAACCAGTTGCTGTGCTAAGTTTTTTGATGTTGTGCACTCTCCTCAAACAAAAGCATGGTATTTATTCACTGTAATAGCTACTATAAATTGGACAGTGCAGTTAGATTAACAAGAATTTAAACTTTCTGCCCATATAAGACATGTCTATGTCATGGAAAGTTTGATGTTACTTACAACAGTCATGCTAATCACATTAGCACATGTTAGCTCAACCGTCCCGTATACGGACACCGATCCCATATAAGGTTAATACTGTGCTCAATAAGTTGCTGCATTCATCTAAGTGATCAAATTCATGTTAATTGTGACAAGAGAAAGTATTTCTCTGTGGTCTATTATACATTTTTATCACAACATCAACCTGTCTTGACCGGTCTCGCTAAGACTGGTAGACCATACTTTATACTTCTGAGGCTATTTTACCCTCTGATCCTTAAGTGGATGAGAGACACTGAACCTTGCCTGTCACAGGCAGAGATAACACTGGCCTTGTCCAAATGGTTTACAGGGACCCTCTCATCTTTGAAACACTAAGTCTGCACTTTCATGCTGGCTGCAATGAAATGCTGGCCTGTGTAGAAACGGGTCAAGTCCAAGGAGCTCAAACTGTTCTGGGGACTGTGGAGGAGAGGTGATTTATGAGTTTGGGCTTAGTAGTGTTAATTTAATTTAATTTAATTTAATTTAAGTCATTTAGCAGACACTCTTATCCAGAGCGACTTACAAATTAGTGCATTCAACTTATGATAGCCAGTGGGACAACCACCCTTTTTTTAATGGGGGGGGGGGGGGGGGGGGGGTGTTACTGTTATACTATTCCAGGTATTCCTTAAAGAGGTGGGGTTTCAAGTGTCTCCGGAAGGTGGTCAGTGACTCCGCTGTCCTGGCGTCGTGGGTGAGCTTGTTCCACCATTGGGGTGCCAGAGCAGCGAATAGCTTTGACTGGGCTGAGCGGGAACTGTGCTTCCGTAGAGGTAGGGGGGCTAGCAGGCCAGAGGTGGATGAACGTAGTGCCCTCGTTTGGGTGTAGGGTCTGATCAGAGCCTGAAGGTAAGGAGGTGCCGTTCCCCTCACAGCTCCGTAGGCAAGCACCATGGTTTTGTAGTAGATGTTAGGGGGGTCACTGGCTCCTTCTCTAACTCAGCACAGTAACTCCAGATGTTCAACCTCTGCAGTTGTTTTGATGGCCAAGATAGGACTGTACCCTTCACAAAAACGTTCCTTAAAAGCGCAAAAAATGTAAGCCCTATCGCAAATGAGACATTTGGATCAGGGAAGGAGGGGAAAGGCTTCCAACGCCCTAACCTCTTTTTAATGTTGATCACCATGGTAACTCAAGTCAACAAGCAACAGTGTCACAACATTTTGACTGAACTTTACTTGAATCTCTTTGGAAGTATTTATCAAAAGATTATTGAAGGGGAAATCGCTTTTTTGATTGGACCTTGCAAGACTGTCAAGACAAGCACATGTTTGATTGTTTCGTTTTTTTGTCTTTGGACTAAGTATGTAATCAAATAGTAGAATGATAGTACTGTAATTGTTATACTTATACATGTAATCTGGATAAGCTTACAAAGATTTAATAGTGTACACTTTCTGAGTAAGCCCTGTTGGCCGTGTGGGACTATTGTACAGTACTTCCAGGACAATTACCTCATGGCTGTGATCTATTTGCTGATGAGGGAGTGTTGAGATATCCCATGCTAAGTGTTCAGAGACTTACTTGTCACATAGCACTTAATAACATACGTGCTTGGGGACTTTATGTAACCATTCACTTAGCATGCATTCACTAGTGAACGGTCTCCACTCAAATTAGCTGCTGGCAATTAGAAGAGACATGGGGTGTACTCACTAGGAAACAAACGGAATCAAACGGGCCGAAACCGGGAAAGACTAACGTGAATTTGTCTGTTTGCAAAACATTTTGCTACAGTGTGCACTAATGAATACACCCATGGCATTCCCACCAAGTCTCTCAGAGTGCGCTGCTGGAGCTGTTTCTATGAGGAGTGTGGTGTACCGTTATTTTATTATTCCGAATGTTTAGGTTTGATTTGTAAAACAAAACAAAAACTGTTAAACTCTTCTCAACAGCTGTGTGTTGCATGTGTAAGTCTAATTGCATGGAATCAAACACACACACACACACACGCTCAAACCATAGTGCACTCAGGCACATACAGACATACTGGATACAAGCCTCATTCTGTTTTCCAGTTGGGTTTGATCACACAAGCTTTTCGTGCTTGCTCTGCATGCTCTTTGTTTGTAAAAGCATCACAAAGTATCCATCCCAGTCCCGATAACCAATTACATGTCCACTGTTCGCATTGATGAACAGTTTAAGCGGTGATAAATAACCAGAATGTGTTCCAAGTGTCACCTCTTATTGCCCATCCAAGAGAGGCTCACACAGCTTGAAAAACACATACAGAGACTCCCAGTGCAGTTATGTGAACTTGATAAGCAGCGTGCGGATTTCACAGTGACAGATGCATTGTTTTGTGTTGTTTTCCCCAACATCTTTTCCTGTGCTGCCACAGCTGAGACCAAGCTAGCTAGCTCCTCCATGGTTTTCCAAGAGGTGTGGTTTGTCCTGAGAGAGGAGAACTCTAGCAGTGCAAACTGCTAAGTTGTCAGCCGTCCATGTACAACCGAAACGAAGGCCACGCCAGACTGGCACCAACCGTGTCAGAGTTTCCGTTGGGGAGTGACTAAGCGGTGTACTGCTGTGCATTCAGCATGGGCCAACTAAAACGTCCCTCTCCTTGTCACTATGCCACCACCGTCTACCGAATGAACTCCCTTTATTAAAGTAATCCACCCTCAGCGCTATTAACCGCACAAATCATGGTCTTGGTTTCCGATTGACAATGAAAGTGACAACAGCGTGTCTTTAGCCTTTCAGTAATATTTCAACAGTATATCCCATCACTTGCACAAATGTCAAGCCCATCTATAGATGATCAACAAACAATCAGGAGACTATCAGCAGCATCTCAACTGCATATCAGTTACAATTTAACAGGATATGTGTTGCCATTCTAGTAACTTTCTGTATACAGTATATGCTTTGGCACTATCCAAATAAAGTAGAAAACAAGTTGAGTTTAGTTGACGATCTGCAGACTATCTGCTTCACATTCAAATATGTATCAACTGATAAGCATGTTCAATGCATTCACTAACACCCCAGTAACCCTCTATATATATGCATTGGGACTATGTAAATAAAGTGGAAGTCTCTTCAATTAAGGTAATATGCAATAATCACTCAACACTTCCAAATGTGCAACTGTTGTTGGGATGAATGAAATGACGTTTTTACACTGGAGCACCTGGGAAAATAAATCAAGTGGAAAACAAACATTTACTATGCTTAAACTTGTCTTTCCTGTTGTTGATGAAGAAACGCATCAGAGGCATAATGTTAAAATCAATCTTTTAATTAACAGAAATCACAACATTGTCTATCCAAATGTTTGGCCTAATGGCTACAGGCTGCCAGTGCAAGTCGGGCCATTGCCCGAGGAGAGAGTGTGTTAGAGAGAGAGACATTGCAGCACCATGGTAGTTTAATTCAACCAACACAATGTTTTAGTGTACCGTGCAACACTACTGTAAATGTGCCCCTGAAAGTAAGTGTGCCATCCCACACACTTTTCGGGGGCATGTGTACAGTAGTGTTGCATGGTATACCGAAACTTCAGTAGTATCACACAAGGACGCACGTTTTAGACAGAACGCAGGGTGCAGTCACTGAAACCTTCTCCAACCTTGCTGAACCTGATAAAGAAGGGCTACAGAAATCTCATGTTGAACATTTTGTCAAATTGTGGTTTCACAATCCTACGAAAGTTTCACTATACCATGCAACACTACTGTATATGTGCCCCTGAAAGTGTGTGTGCCTCCACCACACACCTTTTGGGGGCATGTGTGCAGTAGTGTTGCATGGTCATTTCACTGCACATATCATAATTTGACAAAAAATGATCAATATACTGAACAAAAATATAAACGCAACATGCAACACTTTCAAAGATTTTGCTGATTTACAGTTCTTTAAGGAAATCAGTCAATTTAAATAAATTAATTAGGCCCTCGGAGGGCATATGCCCACCCACTTGGGAGCCAGGCCCACCCACTAGGGAACCAGGCCCAGCCAATCAGAATGAGTTTTTCCTCATAAAAGGGCTTTATTACAGAAATAAATACTCCTCAGCACACCGCTATTTTCTTCCGCCTCCCGAGTGGTGCAGCGGTCTAAGGTACCATCTCGGGCTGTATCACAACCGGCTGTGATAGGGCGGCGCACAATTGGCCCAGCGTCGTCCGGGTTAGGGGAGGGTTTGGCCGGGGGGGCTTTACTTGGCTCATCGCGCTCTAACGACTCCTTGTGGCAGGCCGGGCGCCTGCAGGCTGACCTTGGTCATCAGTTGAACGGTGTTTCCTCCGACACATTGGTGCGGCTGGCTTCCGGGTTGAGCGGGTGGATGTTAAGAAGCGTGGTTTAGTGGGTCATGTTTCGGAGGATGCATGACTTGACCTTCGCCTCCCGAGCTCGTTGGGGAGTTGCAGCGATGAGACAAGATTGAAATTGTGGAGAAAAAGGGGGTGAAAAAAATTTACACAAACAAAAATACGATTTTATTTTCTTCCAATGAATTTGGCTGTAACGTTTCAACCGTTTTGGCTATAAGCTATTATGACCCCAATTCCTGAAAGCTAAGACTCTCTGGAGCATGGATGTGCCTTTTGGTCCCCTCTAGGGAGTGTAAACATTTTTGGGCCCCTATAAGAATATACAGTTGAAGACGGAAGTTTACATACACCTTAGCCAAATACATTTAAACTCAGTTTTTCACAATTCCTGACATTTAATCCTAGTAAAAATTCCCTGTCTTAGGTCAGTTAGGATCACCACTTTATTTTAAGAATATGAAATGTCAGAATAATAGTAGAGAGAATGATTTATCTCAGCTTTTATTTATTTCATCATATTGCAGTGGGTCAGAAGTTTACATACACTCAATTAGTATTTGGTAGCATTGCCTTTAAATTGTTTAACTTGGGTCAAACGTTTCGGGTAGCCTTCCACAAGCTTCCCACAATAAATTGGGTGAATGTTGGCCCATTCCTCCTGACAGAGCTGGTGTAACTGAGTCAGGTTTGTAGGCCTCCTTGCTCGCACACGCTTTTTCAGTTCTGCCCACACATTTTCTATAGGATTGAGGTCAGGGCTTTGTGATGGCCACTCCAATACCTTGACTTTGGAAGTATGCTTGGTGTCATTGTCCATTTGGAAGACCCATTTGCGACCAAGTTTTAACTTCCTGACTGATGTCTTGAGATGTTGCTTCAATATATCCACATAATTTTCCTTCCTCATGATGCCATCTATCTTGTGAAGTGCACCAGTCCCTCCAGCAGCAAAGCACCCCCACAGCATGATGCTGCCACCCCTGTGCTTCACGGTTGGGATGGTGTTCTTCGGCTTGCAAGCGTTCCCCCTTTTCCTCCAAACATAACGATGGTCATTATGGCCAAACAGTTCTATTTTTGTTTCATCAGACCAGAGGACATTTCTCCAAAAAGTACAATCTTTGTCCCCATGTGCAGTTGCAAACCGTAGTCAGGCTTTTTTATGGTAGTTTTGGAGCAGTGGCTTCTTCCTTGCTGAGCGGCCTTTCAGGTTATGTCGATATAGGACTCGTTTTACTGTGGCTATAGATACTTTTGTACCTGTTTCCTCCAGCATCTTCACAAGGTCCTTTGCTGTTGTTCTGGGATTGATTTGCACTTTTCGCACCAAAGTACGTTCATCTCTAGGAGACAGAACGCGTCTCCTTCCTGAGCGGTATGACGGCTGCGTGGTCCCATGGTGTTTATACTTGTGTGCTATTGTTTGTACAGATGAATATGGTACCTTCAGGCATTTGGAAATTGCTCCCAAGGATGAACCAGACTTGTGGAGTTCTACAAAAAAAAAAATCAGAGGTCTTGGCTGATTTCTTTTGATTTTCCCATGATGTCAAGCAGAGGCACTGAGTTTGAAGGTAGGCCTTGAAATACATCCACAGGTACACCTCCAATTGTCAATTAGCCTATCAGAAGCTTCTAAAGCCATGACATAATTTTCTGGAATTTTCCAAGCTGTTTAAAGGCACAGTCAACTTAGTGTATGTAAACTTCTGACCCACTGGAATTGTGATACAGTGAATTATAAGTGAAATAATCTGTCTGTAAACAATTGTTGGAAAAATTACTTGTGTCATGCATGAAGTAGATGTCCTAACCGACTTGCCAAAACTATGGTTTGTTAACAAGAAATTTGTGGAGTGGTTGAAAAACGAGTTTTAATGACTCCAACCTAAGTGTATGTAAACTTCCGACTTCAGCTGTATCTGTCAGGTAGCAGTATCTAACAGCTGTTGTGTGTATGGAAATGTTTTGTAGCCTTTGTTTTGTCGCCAGGTGATGTACCATTAGAGCTAGCCAAAAGTTGGCTAACGTTAGATATTATTTCTGCCTCAATCACAGTCAGTATAGCAATGTAAGGGTTATTGATCTGTCAGTTTCCCTAGCTAATTCAAATCAAATTGTATTTGTCATATGGGCCGAATACAACAGGTGTAGAACTTACTGTGAAATGCTTACTTACAAGCCCTTAACCAACAATGCAGTTCAAGAAATAGAGTTAAGAAAATGTTTGCTAAATAAAGTAACACAGTAAAATAACAATAACGAGGCTATATACAGGGGGTACCGGTACCGAACCAATGTGCGGGGGTACAGGTTAGTGTATGTAGGGGTAAAGTGACTATGCATAGTTAATAAACAGCGAGTAGCAGCAGTGTAAAAACAAAGTGGGGGTCAATGTAAATAGTCTGGGTGGACATTTGATTAATTGTTCAGCAGTCTTATGGCTTGGGGGTAAAAGCTGCTAAGGAGCCTTTTGGACCTGGACTTGGTGCTCTGGTACCGCTTGCAGTGTGGTAGCAGAGAGAACAGTCTATGACTTGGGTGACTTGAGTCATTTTTTGGGCCTTCCTCTTACACCGCCCAGTATATAGGTCCTGGATGGCAGGAAGCTTGGCCCCAGTGATGTACTGGGCCGTACGCGCCATACGGTCGGATGCCGAGCAGTTGCCATACCAGGCGGTGATGCAACCGGTCAGGATGCCCTCAATGGTGCAGCTGTATAACTTTTTGAGGATCTGGGGACCCATTCCAAATCTTTTAAGTCTCTTGAGGGGGAAGAGGTGTTGTCATGCCCTCTTCACAACTGTCTTGGTGTGTTAGGACCATGATAGTTTGTAGGTGATGTGGACACCAAGGAACTTGAAACTCTCAACCCGCTCCACTACAAGCCCGTCGATGTGAATGGGGGTGTGTTCGGCCCTCCTTTTCCTGTAGTCCATGATCAGCTCCTTTGTCTTGCTCACATTGTGGGAGAGGTTGTTGTCCTGGCACCACACTGCCAGGTTTCTGACCTCCTCCCTATAGGCTGTCCACCATTGTGTCATCAGCAAACTTAATGATGGTGTGGGAGTCATGCTTCGCCATGCAGTCGTGGGTGAACAGGGAGTACAGGAGGGGACTAAGCATGCACCCCTGAGTTGCTCCCGTGAGAAGGATCAGCGTAGCAGATGTGTTGGTACCTACCCTTACCACCTGGGGGCGGCCCGTCAGGAAGTCCAGGAGGTGTTTAGTCCCAGGGTCCTTAGCTTAGTGATAAGCTTTGTGGGCACTATGGTGTTGAACGCTGAGCTGTAGTCAATGAACAGCATTCTCACGTAGGTGTTCCTTTTGTACAGGTGGGAAAGGGCAGTATGGAGTGCGATTGCGTCATCTGTGGATCTGTTGGGGCGGTATGCGAATTGGAGTGGGTCTAGGGTTTCCGGGATGATGGTGTAGATGTGAGCCATGACCAGCCTTTCAATGCACTTCATGGCTACCGACGTGAGTGCTACGTGGCGGTAGTCATTTAGGCAGGTTACCATGGCTTTCTTGCACACAGGGACTAATGTGGTCTGCTTGAAACATGTAGGTATTACAGACTCGGTCAGGTAGAGGTTGAAAATGTCAGTGATGACACTTGACATTTGGTCCACGCATGCTCTGAGTACACGTCCTGGTAATCCATCTGGCCCCGCGGCCTTGTGAAAGTTGACCTGTTTAAAGGTCTTGCTCACATCAGCTATGGAGAGCGTGATCACACAGTCGTCCAGAAACAGCTGGTGCTCTCATGCATGCTTCAGTGTTGCTTGCCTCGAAGCGAGCATAAAAGGCATTTAGCTCGTCTGGTAGGCTCGCGTCACTGGGCAGCTCGCGGCTGGGTTTCCCTTCGTATTCTGTAATAGTTTGCAAGCCTTGCAACATCCGACGAGCGTCAGAGCCGGTGTAGTAGGATTCAATCTTCGTCTTGTATTGACGTTTGATGGTTCATCTGAGGGCATAGTGGGTTTTCTTATAAGCGTCCGCATTAGTGTGCTTCTTCTTGAAAGAGGCAACTCTGGCCTTTAGCTTGGTGCAGATGTTGCCTGCAATCCATGGCTTCTGGTTGGGATATGCACGTACGGTCACTGTGGGGACGATGTCGTCGATGCACTTATTGATGAAGCCGGTGATTGAGGTGGTATACTCCTCAATGCCATTGGATGAATCCCAGAACATATTCCAGTCTGTGCTAGCAAAACAGTCCTGTAGCGTAGCATCCGCTTCATCTGACCACTTCCATACTGAGCGAGTCCTTCTTTAGTTTTTGCTTGTAAGCAGGAATCAGGAGGATATAATTATGGTCAGATTTGCCAAATGGAGGGTGAGGGAGAGCTTTGTATACGTCTCTGTATGCGGAGTAAAGGTGGTCTAGAGTTGTTTTTCCTCTGGTTGCACATGTTACATGCTGGTAGAAATTAGGTAAAACGGATTGAAGTTTGCCTGCATTAAAGTCCCTTGCCACTAGGAGTGCCGCTGCTGGATGAGCATTTTCTTGTTTGCTTATGGCCTTATACAGCTCGTTGAGTGCGGTCTTAGTGCCAGCATCGGTTTGTGGTGGTAAATAGACGGCTACGAAAAATATGTTAGATAGTGTGGGCTACAGCTTTTCATTAGGTACTCTACCTCAGACGAGCAATACCTCGAGACTTCCTTAATATTAGACATCGCACACCAGCTGTTATTGACAAATAGACACACACCCCTACCCCTCGTCTTGCCAGACGTAGCTGTTCTGTCATGCCGATGCACGGAAAACCCAGCCAACTATTATCTGTGTCGTCGTTCAGCCACGACTCGGTGAAACATAAGATATTACAGTTTTTAATGCTCATCACATGCATGGATCACGAAACCACCTCTGTTTTACTGATGAAATGGGGTGCACAGATCATTCTGCTTCTGTTTGCCACAGAACTTGTTGTTGTTGTGCAGTAGTTCTGATTTCGAACCCAGTCAGTTATATTGGTGACCTGATATTAAAGGAGATTGACATGTAACCGAGGTGGTTCAATGAACCACATTCTTTTGATGAATAACCTTGCTGGAGACTTGAAGACTTGTGTTGGCTTCCTGAACTCATTCCTATGGGCTTTAGCTAAGTGGGCTAAGACAGTGTTATGACATGCAGGAGACCCGGTTCAAACCTGGTTCGAACCCAGTCACAAGAGCAAGATTAAATAAGGAGTGGAAAGGCTATCCTTGGAAGGGCTAGGACAGGGCTATTCAACTATATTCTTATGGGGGCCAAATTGTGGTTCCCTTTCAGTCGGTCACTTGGTATAACATAGTATGGAGAGTCAACGACAAATCCTATTCACCTGAAGCAAACTGAAATCACGCCCAATGGGCCAATGGATGCCAAGCCCACCCTCGGAAGCCCGCCTTCCTGGCTATAATACCGGGGCTTGCATACATTTTCTAAATTCTCCGCTCTTCAACTCGCCTGAGGGAAGAGCATGTCAAGCAACTTTTCAAGCACACAAAGGCTACAAGATTCGGCTCTGACCTAGGTGTCTGATAGTGGGGAAAGAGTACTCATCCCCTTAGATGTTGTGTGTTTTGGGTCTTTGAATCGTTTTTTTGCATTTGCTAAAAGCTAACTACTTTCTGCTATGCTTCTGTAGCTAATGCTTCCTTGCTTGGGTAGGATTTGTGTTGGCTTACAACCCACTATTTTCTGCTCTCCTCGGGTATCCAGTGCTGCCTTGCTTGATGTTAACCAGCTGAGTTTGAGCCTCCGCCCGTGCCCTAGGGCATGTGATTTCACAATTAAAATAAAGATACTCACGAGTGCTGTCCTGTTTGCCTGCGGTGGAAACACGTTCAGGAGGCCTTGGCTTGGAACAGTTTGTGTGACCATTGTCTCCGGCTGGGTTCAACATCCATTGGGCGTCGGGCGGACTTCTTTGTCTTGTAAGGTTAACTTACAAGACAAAGAATGAACAAAGAGATGCCTACTAGGCCAGAGTCCTAGGAAATGAGAATGTATCATACAACCTTCCTCCAATGGACAGGATACAGGACAAGAGAGAGAATACCATACCTTAATTCCATTTATACCATCTGAAGGTGTAACCTTCTCAACCCAAAACCAACAACCATTGAACAATCAAATGATACCAAGTCTACAGAGTAACCTGACCACCAAGGCCCAATCTCCACAGGGTGTCACAGCATCTAAAGGCTTGTGTGGGGGATGAAATCAATGTAAATAAGACATAATTCCTGAGAGGACCATGAAACTCCTTTTCACAGAGTAATTTAGAGTTCACCCTTTACAGATACAAGTAACCACATATATCATACATACATATAGAAAGCTTCAGAGTCCTTTTTAGGGGACAACTTTCAGATAGATACCAAACATGAATATTATAGCATTATTCTATCACACAGTCCATTGGATACTGTAACAGAGAAATACATTTTGGCCCCTCAGGGGGAAGGGCTGACTAGTCCTTGGGAATTGTCCTTTGTGCTTTCCTTGTGTTGCTGGACCATTTGCCATGCAACTCCAGGTGACAGAGAGCACATAAATTAAGGCCGAGCCTACACTATCCCTGGTTGGCTCTGGAGGGTTTTCAGAGTGTGAATTGGATGACATCAGTCCGGGGCGGCCTGAAGCCCCAGCTTTGGATTCGGAGGGGGAGAGTGAACCGTTGGTTGTTAATGCGCCTTTGTTGGAGCTATGTTGTAGGGCGGCAGATCACCTGGGGGTGGATTGTCCGTATTTACCTCCTGTCCATGCAGCGGTGAAGCGTCACTTACCCCTGATTAAAGATTTCGCAGATGAGCTAAAGGCGACCGGGGATTCAAGTCTCAAGTTTTAATGTCACGTGCACAAGTACAGTGAAATGCCCTTCTTGTAAGCTCCAACCCCAACAATGCAGCAATCAATATCAATGTAGCACTAAAACCAACATAAGGTAGAACAAAAACACAGGAGAAAGAAAAGTAAAAAATAAGAATAACACAAGAAAGTAAGAAGCTACAGTATATACAGGGTCAGTAGGAGAAAGCCCTGCCTCCAACTGTTTGCTTAGAAATTCTAGGAACAATAAGGAGGCCTGCGTCTTGTGACCGTAGCGTATGTGTTGGTATGTACGGCAGAATCAAATTGGCGAGATAGGTAGGAGCAAGTCCATGTAATGCTTTGTAGGTTAGCAGTACAATCTTGAAAATAGCCCTAGCCTCAACAGAAAGCCAGTGTAGGGAGGCTAGCACTGTGGTAATATGATCACATTTTGGGGTTCTAATCAAGATTCTAGCAGCCGTATTTAGCACTAGCTGAAGTTCATTTAGTGCATTATCCGGGTAGTCGGAGAGTAGAGCATTGCAGTAGTTTAATATTGAAGTGACAAAAGCATGGATTAGCTTTTCTGCATCAAATTTTATCAAAAAGTTTCAGATTTTTGCAATGTTACGAAGATGAAAAAATGCTGCTCTTGAAATATTTTTGATATGTTCGTACAGAGTAACGCCGAGGTCCTTCACAGTTTGATTTGAGACGACTGCACAACCATCGAGATTCATTTTCAGATCTGACTGCAGATCTCTTTGTTTCTTGGGACCTAGAACAAGCATCTCTGTTTAAAACAACAACAAAAAATCTGCCATCCACTTCCTTATGTCTGAAACACAGGCTTCCAGGGTAGGAAACTTTGAGGTTTCACCATGTTTCATCGAAATTTACAGCTGTGTGCCGTCTGAAGAGCAGTCAAAGTTGACATTGTGTTTTCTAGAACGGAACCTTAAGGAACACTGAAACATACCATTGATTTGTCAGTGGACAAACCATCCACAGAGACGAACTGATACCTTTCCGACAGATATGATCTAAACCAGGCAAGAAGTTGTCTGTGTAGACCAATTACGGTTTCCAATCTTTCCAAAAGAATGTGGTGATCGATGGTGTCGAAAGTGGCACTAAGGTGTGGGAGCACGAGGATAGATGCAGAGCTTTGGTCTGACGCAATTAAAAGGTAATTTACCACCTTCACGAGTGCGGTCTCAGTACTATGATGGGGTCTAAAAGCAGACAATTTTCCTAAAATGTTTGAGAGGAATGGGAGATTTGATATAGGCCAATAGTTTTTTTTATTTTCTGGGTCAAGGTTTAGCTTTTCCAGGAGAGGCTGGAGGATAGGGAGCTGTTTATTATGTTCAACAAAGGAGGGCCAAGAACAAGAAGTAGCTCTTTCAGTAGTTTAGTTGGAATAGGGTCCAGTAGACAGATGGAAGGTTTACTGGCCATTACCATTTTTGTGAATGTTTTGAGAGATACAGGATTTTTAAAAACGTGAGTGTTTCCATTGATCCGAGGTCCTGGCAGTTCTATGCAGACTCAGGACAACTGAGATTTGGATAAATAGCCATATTCAAGGAGGAATCCGAGAAGTTAATTTATTTCCATGACAACATTAAAAATCTATTTTGGATTGACCAAAGTAGATATTTTTAAATACATATAACTTCAACGTTTTATATCATGAAATTTCGATTTGAAATCTTTTGGACATCAGAGCAATCTTGAGGGAATCCTATTTGAGTCAGAAAAGGATATTCATCTGATAAGTAAGCTATACAAAACCTTGCAGAGAGCCTATCCAACTGACACTCTCTTAGAACAATTTTTAACTATTGGAACCATGACTTAAAAATAACAATATTGGCACAAGATGAAGGGAATGTTGGAACATAACTATTTAAATTACAGTTAACTAAATGTATGTGTAATCCAGTATAAACTCATGTATAGAATTGATTATACAAGAGACAAAATTCACAAATTCTACAGCACAATGGCAGAGTCAGGTCTTAAGTGTAAAACTAACAATGACTCAATAATCCATGCCTTCTGGGAATGTTATAAAGTCCAAAAGTTATGGGTGGAGTTAGAAAGTTGGCTGTAAGAAGTATTACAATGTAAATGTACTTTTAATCCGTCTGTCTGTATATTTCAAGACTTTTTATGAGGGTGCAGTGAGATACCCGATGGGTTGGACGATACCTTTCTCGTCAATCATCTTGAAAAAATGTATACTTAAAAACTGGAAATCAACCAATCCTCCGTCGTTAACACAATAGAAAGTTCAAATGCTTTACTATTTAAATGTTGAAAGTGTGTGGGCGACGGAGAGAAACAAAATGGTGCAGTTTGATGCCATGTGGCCGAGAGTGATGTGGGCGCTGGAGATGGGCATGTGAGCATATGGGTCTGGGCAGGTGTGATGTAGTTGTTGTTTGTGTGATGTTGTTTTGTATTTTTTCGAAAATATATAATAATAATAATTATAATAATATGCCATTTAGCAGACGCTTTTATCCAAAGCGACTTACAGTCATGTGTGCATACATTTTTGTGTATGGGTGGTCCCGGGGATCGAACCCACTACCTTGGCGTTACAAGCGCCGTGCTCTACCATTACGTTGTAATGCAGCTTTTGCTCCCAAAATTATGCCTGTTTTTAGAGCTGTTCCCTTTCTCTCCTCCTCCATTTGCTTCCAGTTAACAACAGGGGTTGCATGGCCTGTGTCCAGTGCATGCTTTACGTACGTATATTGATAGGACTAATGATATCCACGTTTGTGACCAGCTTTATGTCTGTTTCGCTAATCCAGCTCTGGGGAGGGCGTTTTCTAAGCAGCATCTTTCTCATCTCCCTGGTGTATGACAGCAAACGACAAGGGGTTGCCTAGCGGTGTGTGTGCTCACTCCACTAGGGGTGTGGCGGCTGCTGATGGTAATTTTTCTGTAAACTATTAGATAAACAAAGTTAATTACACACATGACGAACAAGGAGTCATAATTAAACATTGGTACATTGCTGTTGCTAGGCAAGAACTTAGTGAATTCCTCTCACTGGATTTGTGTGTGTGTAAAATGGGCATTTGACCTGTCATTGGGTCAAATTCTACAGTTGTCTTATCTTATCTGTAACTGCAACCAGACTATGACCCTGTGGCTCTCTCCATAGGCATATCCCTGGAACGAGCCAGGGTTGAACAATGTTCAGGCTAAGCCTTTGTTTCTCCTTGGTTATCTTCTTGATTGATTACAGCATGATGGGGTTGGGTTTGTGTATGTTTGAAAGATTAAGTATTTACCTGTCATGTCCAACAATCAATCTTCAGGGAGAGCCGGGCTGGGCGGAGCGGTAGAGAGCGGGAAACTGAAGATAATGGTGGGGAACCCCAGAGGGAGGGGCTCTAAACTAGGATGTGTGTGAATATGACTATATAAACGGAGAGCGGAGAAAGAGAGGGGAGCTACTCTGCAGACCAGCTCGGCTTTGTTGAATTGTAATAAAGTCATTCTTGATTCTACAAAAACTCTGGAAGAACTTTAATTTTTAATAAAGTATAGTGATTATTTTTCACAACACTGCTTGGGCATTGTTCAGGATCATGACGATTGGTGAATCTGTGTTTCAGCGAGTTGGGGTTCCCAGCATGCAGTACCTTTGTGAGGTTTTATCGCTTGGATGTAACCGCTCCCAGTGTGGCTCATAGTGTTCTTATGGCTGGGTCTGGGTGTTAGGCAGCGCGCAGGTTGCACATTTATCCGGGTTACCACAGTTTCCCTGTTTTCATTCGTCAATGAGGCGACGCACGAATGCGCATTATCAAGTCACAGCTGATGCCCTGTTGTTTTGGACTTGTGGTTCCTTGTGTCAGTTCTGGCATCCCAGACTTCTTGGGTCTCTGTGTGAGCCTTTATGGAACCGGTAAGGTCTATGGACTTGGGCCACCTTGGTCGATGTTAAGCAGAATTTTGTCTGGGTTACCAGTTTCCCTGTGGGTTTGAGCCTTGGGCTGCCATGGCAGCGGCCGAGTACACCGTTTCCAGGTCACTGCAGGTCTTCTGTGGGTTTGAGCCTCAGGCTGCCGTGGTTCATCGGCTCTAGCCGATGCTATGTAGCGCGCGTGCGCTTTACCAAGTCACGACAGGTGTTCTGCTGTTTTGGACTTGTACGAGTTCTGACATTTCAGACTTGCAATGCAAGGTAAGTATTGTTATTGGAACCATGGGGTTTATGGACTTGGGCTGCAGTGGCAGCGTGTCAGTGCACATAGCCAAGTTGCAGCACGTTCTGGTTCTGTATATGGGGCTCTGACAATTCAGACCTCATGAGGCTCTGACAGTTCAGGCTTCTCGGTTAAGGTGGCTTCTGTAATGTATTTTTTGAGCCGGTGGAACCTGTGTGTTGTGACGGCCCTGAATTTGTCTGAACCGTCTCAGTGCTTCTCCTGCCGATGGGGCGCTTCACCTTTAATTCCCTATTAAATAGCCAGCATCAGCTGCGCAAAAGTGGGTTGTGACAGTGGCGCTAGAGAGGAAGTGTTCAACCATCAGCTTGGAAGCTTGTTCATACCCAATTTGATTTTGTTGTATTTAAAAGTGTGCACTGTAGCCGTGTCGTAGGATCAACCAGTATTGATTCTACTTATGTCTATTGTTGGACTACCGATCTACGTTGGTCTCCGCTGTTCTCCTTGGCCTTTCTCCACTGGAGATCTGCTGGCAGATTGGATTGTCTGACTGACTGACCGACTGACAAAAACTTATTTTTCATTTGTTTTGGGGTGATTTATTCCGTGTTTGTTTATGTGTTCAGTTGTTGTAAGACTACTGAGATTTCTGATACTCTTTATTGTGTGTGGAACGGGAGTTTATTGCAATCTGATTGTATGAATGAGACCGGTTTTACGCATCACTTTATGGAAGGACAATTGCATGACTGAGGTCACATGGGTTCACTGAACTAATTTACTGGGCTGGACTCTTTTTAAGGCCCGAGACACGGAACTATTCTTGAGGAACCAGAGATCATTGTGTTGTGATATTATTATGTGTGTGATCATTTATTTTGGTAATACAACCAACACAAAAGAACACAGTTGTTTTGAAGTTATTTCCAATGTTTTAAGGGTATATGAAAAGTGTATCTCCATACTGACTTTTACATGAATCCTTTATATTGGTGTAGACTTGACAGACCAGACGGGACTCATTCCCTCATAAACAAAAAGGAGAAATCAATATTTTCTCTGGTAGGCACAACCTACCTGGCACCCCTAACAAACAACATTTTTTAAATTGTTATTTCACCTTTATTTAACCAGGTAAGCCAGTTGAGAACAAGTTCTCATTTACAACTGCGACAAGGCAGTTTAACCTCAAGTCAAAACCGTTACAGTGTTCTTGTTCTGCTGTGGGCCTCCTAGTTTGGTACCCTCTTAGCCAGCTTGGGGCGTGATTGTTTGTTCCCATAGTATGTTATATCGAGTGACCAACTGAAAGGAAATGTACAGTTATGAATATAACTACTGTTCCCTGAGGGAGGGAACGAGGTATAACATATTTCTGCCCCGCACCGTCAGGGGCTTTGGGCTCACTGAAGAGCGGTACTGAATTGAGGAAATGTCTGCGAGCCCCGGTATTATAGCCCGGAAGGTGGGGCTTCAGAGGGGGGGCTCGGAATCCATTGGCCCGTTGGGCATGATTTCAGTTTGCTTCAGGTGAATAGGATTGGTCGTTGAATCCCCATAGTATTTTATACCTCATTCCCTCCTTCAGGGAACAGTAATTATAGTCATAACTGTACGTTTATGTGAAACTCCCTTCTAACGTGTCCTGCACGGCCTGTGATCATCATAGGGTGGAACAGAATGCTAGAGCCAAATTCATAGGAAGAAAATCAATTCAACATGCCACATTGGCTTCAGAAACTGCCAGAAGCTTCTGTTTACCACAGAGAGCGTTTGATGCTATCTGTTCTCCTCTACCTTTCCTGGCTGGCAAAGTACCAGGATGTTGTCTCTGGCTTTGATTCTGAATTTGAAAACAGAATCTGAATGCATTTGAGAAGTTCAATATATTAAACTTTAAATGATAGTTTGTAAACTTGATACACAGACAATGAATGCAATATCTACCATACTGAAACTGAATATATAAATATTGAATTTGAATATTCAGAATTTTGAAACTGAATGCAATATTCAGTCAATTCAGTTTCAAATCATGAAATACAAGTCACATTTATTCATTCAATGATTCAATTTGTGCATTACAAATTCAAAAATATTACATTCAAATTCAATATCCTAATACAAATTCAAAATGATGCAATTAAAATGGAATTTCTGTTGGCACTGAAATCGTACATACATTTCCTCCACTTTTATTTAGGCCTGTTCTCCTTAGCTCTCCAGGTTCCAGTCAGTGAGAGAGTGTTCAGGTCCATCCTCTGGAAGAAGAAGGCAGTGTATGTATCCGAATCAGGTAGGTATAACAGTTTCTAGGGCCAGGATGATCCCAGTATCACGATACTTGTTAGTCTCGTGGCTAGGAAAAACGAAGCGGATTAACTTTTTTAGGTAAACAGCCCTAATGTTGGAAACAAACATTGTCATCCAGAGTCACATGTATTTATTTTCCAAGCTATAGCACACAATATTTTACATACACCAAGTTTTTAAAGGCCAAACGAGTTTGGTCTGCTTCGTGTTTTCAATTTTGCCATGGACAAAATATTGCGATACTGGTATCGTCTCTTTCCCTAACAGCTTTCCCATATTAATTCCCTTTTTCTTCTATATCTCATATCCTGCATAATCATAACTTATCCAAAGTGCACACATTACAGAAGTGAAGTTGATCCGTAGACTTAGAGGGCAAGTACTTCACTTTAGTTTGTTGTTTGTGTTGGGAGCGACAAGTGTTCAGAGACAGGCGTGGACACGGGCTCTGTGTGTCCTAGGAGCAGGCGGCCCCCGGAGAGCTCTGATCCGCTTCGTCGGATGCAGGGAGAGAGGCATGCTCACTGGCTTTGCGCTTCCGTCTTTTAGGGAGTCCCATTCATTTCCTTCACCTGTGCACAATCAGGAGTGGAAAGAGAGGCACGCAGGAATGTCGCCTCTCAATTTGAGTTCAACCGTATCTTTGGCGAATGAGCTTAATAGATAGCACGCGTGAGAATTTAGGACATGCATATGGGTAGCACTCGTGAGAATTTAGGATATGCGTTATTGGTAGCACACGTGAGATTTCACACTTCAATTATTGAACACACAGCACTCGTGAATAGGTTGGCACACAAACGTATTTCAAAACATATGGACACAGCAAAAGTGAGAGGAAAAAAGGAAGCTCTTCTTCACCAGGTGCTCTATGATTGGTACCTTAGTGGCCTTTGACCTCTAGTGGACCACAGAGACGGTCGGGGCCTGTCCTCAGTAACTTCAGGGTGAGCTGGGGGCACTCCTGGCACATCTGGTCCTGTATCTGGGGGAAGCAGAGGTCTTACCTCCAATGGTTGGGCAACTTGGTGTGCAATCCAAGGTCGGTTGAACCACTCCCATCCAGCGCAGGGCGTGGCTGTGATCTCTCGGAGTGGCTCCTCCTCAGCAAGTGTTTGCCACTGTGCAGGGCATGCTCACAGGTGATTCCGATGGATGGTCTGCTCTGTAAGTCGGGTGTCCGGGCCGTAGAGGGGCCACCACTACATGATGCCTGTGTTCCCAACGATCCGCTAACATTCCATGCAATCTTCTGCGGAAACAACGAACAAGCACACGCTCACCGGGCAGTAGGGGTGTGGCCAGTGACCTGTTGTTTCTGCATTTTTGGTCGTACCCCTGTCGTTGTCAGTTCGCCTTCCCCGCCTTCTCATATGCCTACAGGAGGACCCCATGATGATGCTGCACCCACTGGTCCACGGATCCACCTGTCTTGGGAAATTTGACTCTAAGGGTATATTCAATGGGCAACTGTGCTTGTCTACCAAACATTAGGAACTCTGGAATGTACCTGGTCCCATTGTGGGCCGTATTGTTGTAGGCTTGAGGATAGCTGGTAGCTGTTCTTCCCAATGTGCCTGCCCTTTTTCGCTAAATGTGTCTGGTTCATTCTTTCACAACCCCCGTTACCTTGTGGCCAGTATGGACTGGTTCTGGTTTTGGTACCCCCATACAATTCACACAGCTGTTTGACCACTTTGGACTTGAAAGTTGCCCCTTGGTTGCTGTGAAGACGCTCTGGGCAACCAAAGGTTTAGAAGAGGTGTTTCCATAGCACTCGAGCTGTGGAGTCTGCCATCTGGTGCTTTGTGGGCACTGCCCATGCGTACCTGGATTACGCATCAACCATCACCAGTAAGTAGGGACATGCATTTGCTGGGCTACCCAGGGAGAGGTAATCAATGACCATCATTTCCATTGGGGCACTAGTTGACACTGGAAGCATTGGTGCATGGGTAGAGGGCCCAGGTTTACCCAACACACTGTCGTGACGTGACTTTCATTAATATGATGACTGTTATTTATCGAATCAACTAACTATGTTTAATTGTCACTCGATGAAATTAATCATGTAGGAATTAACTCATTAGGATTTTGGGGCACCATGGAAGAAGTTGTTTAACGAGTTACCATCTCCCGAATTAAACTCTTAGAAGATATATATACGTTATATATCGATAACAGTCACTTATCAAATCATTACCTAATCAGTCTCATTCTGAACATTGCATAATCCTTGATAGAACCTTATTGATGAATCAGCAATACACAAATTGGCTTAATTATTTATTTACAAACTAACTAAATAATAACACAGAATACATAAACACACACACACGGTATAGGTTATTGATTACTAACGTAATACAATGAAAACAGGTCCCTAGTGGACTAACAACAGCATGACTGCTGGGTTAGGGGAAGGAGGGGTCAATAGAAAGAGAGTGAAAGGGAGAGACAAAGAGATTCAATTTATCGTTGTTACATTTGGAAACCACCGCTCATTCGGATAAGAAATGCAATGCATATTTACGCGTAGCTGTCCTTGATCGTCGTCTCTCTGTTGAATCAGTTTCTCAAAAAGGGTTTGAGTGTCCTATCCCACTTCGGTGAGACTCGGCTTGTCTTCGAATGGAGTGTTCGTTAGAATAGATACTTCAGATGTATCAACGGTTGTCTGAGAAGGGATTGTCCTTCCCAACTCTTGTCTTTAGTGAAAGTTCTAGACTACTTTACATGCCAGCTGCAGACTGGTAATGCCACAGTCTAGTGAGTTTATTCTTCTTGTGTAGAGATTGAGAGTTTCAGAGTTTCTCACCATTTCAAACATGAAACATTAGTGTCAACCATTTGTAATGTTCAGCTCCCGCTGCATGTCGGCTGGTCTTTCTGGTCTAACCATTTAAGCCGTGTAGCCACAGCTCCACGCTTTCTGGTCTAAAGGTTGATTCGTTTTTCAAGGCTTTTTATGCCCTCTGTGTGAAATGGGCGTTCCATCGGGATGACACAATCTCTGATGTCACTCGGGGTGTGGCTAGTCACTGTGCATAGTTTATATGAAAAACTAATATCTCATTAGAAGACTAAAATCACATTCCTATCTTCACCAAAATACTCTCATACTTAATCATATATTGTATACAACATTTAGATGTAAACTTGATAGATGGAATATGTACAATATCTGAGTTAGTTATTTCTTGATACCATCCTTAATGACATCACAAAATAATAAACAATATGACATGATTATTCTTTAGATCCCCACTGACCATTCCAAACATTTGGAGGTCAGGAATAATGTTCCAATGTTCACTGTTGTTGGTGTAAGAGATTTTAGGTGGCAAAGAGTCTCTGGAACAAAGAAAACCTCAGTCTTCCCATACTAGAGACCAAAAGGAGTCCTTTTCTGCAAACTATTTAAGTCATAAAACCGGCCCAACTCCCACTTCTGGGGGGGGGGGGGGGGGTCTGGACATCTGTCAGCCATTTGCCAGGCTGATCTGGCACCTTTGATCATCACCAAGGAGAGAATCATGACAACACATTTTTGACATTGAGCAGTCCACATTGGAATATCTGCTCTAATTGTTGGTCAAAAGAAACCTCACTGTAGTGCAGATAGGGTCTTCTCTGCCCCCATGTGTTTAATTGCTTTGTGGTAGTGTTTCCATACCTCTTGACATTTCCCTTCAGGGACAACAATCTGGATGGGATGCAGCCCTTTCTGTTCATTTGGCACCTGCCTGACTATCACACCATCTTGTTTTTTGAGCTGGTTCCACTCATGCAGTAAGGTTTTGATGGGCTGGGGCGCTGCTTGCCGTGCTGGGCTGTCCAAGGGCTGACCCTGGTCTAACACTGCTCCCACTGTTCGAAGGGTCTCATCGGCCTGTTGCCAAATACTCCAGGGCCATGTGTTTAGGGGGTCACTTTGGAAGCCTAGAGAGGACATTGCGTTGATGTTGCGGGCTCCTGAATGGTACTTGATGTCGAACTAGTAGTTTGCCAACTGTGGGGCCCAGCACTACTTGACTCCCCCGAGGTTCGCTGTATGAAGACGGACAAGCGGGTTATTGTCAGTGTACACAGTAAAATTGGAGCCTCATGCAGTAAAAGTCGGAAGTTTACATAAACCTTAGCCAAATACATTTAAACTCAGTTTTTCACAATTCCTGACATTTAATTCTAGTAAAGATTCCCTGTCTTAGGTCAGTTAGGATCACCACTTTATTTTAAGAATGTGAAATGTCAGAAAAGTAGTAGAGAGAATGATTTATTTCAGCTTTTATTTATTTCATCACATTCCCAGTGGGTCAGCAGTTTACATACAAGAAATTAGTATTTGGTAGCATTGCCTTTAAATTGTTTAACTTGGGTCAAACGTTTCGGGTAGCCTTCCACAAGCTTCCCACAATACGTTGGGTGAATTTTGGCCCATTCCTCCTAACAGAACTAGTGTAACTGAGTCAGGTTTGTAGGCCTCCTTGCTCGCACAAGCTTTTTCAGTTCTGCCCACACATTTTCTATAGGATTGAGGTCAGGGCTTTGTGATGGCCACTCCAATACCTTGACTTTGTTGTCCTTAAGCCATTTTGCCACAACTTTGGAAGTATGCTTGGGGTCATTGTCCATTTGGAAGACCCATTTGCGACCAAGCTTTAACTTCCTGACTGATGTCTTGAGATATTGCTTCAATATATCCACATAATTTTCTTTCCTCATGATACCATCTATTTTGTGAAGTGCACCAGTCCCTCCTGCAGCAAAGCACCCCCACAGCATGATGCTGCCACCCCCGTGCTTCACAGTTGGGATGGTGTTCTTCGGCTTGCAAGGCACCCCCTTTTTCCTCCAAACATAACGATGGTCATTATGGCCAAACAGTTATATTTTTGTTTCATCAGACCAGAGGACATTTCTCCAAAAGTACGATCTTTGTCCTCATGTGCAGTTGCAAACCATAGTCTGGCTTTTTTATGGCGGTTTTGGAGCAGTGGCTTCTTCCTTGCTGAGCGGCCTTTCAGGTTATGTCGATATAGGACTCGTTTTACTGTGGTATAGATACTTTTGTACCTGTTTCCTCCAGCATCTTCACAAGGTACATACATATAGAAAGCTTCAGAGTCCTTTTTAGGGGACAACTTTCAGATAGATACCAAACATGAATATTATAGCATTATTCTATCACACAGTCCATTGGATACTGTAACAGAGAAATACATTTTGGCCCCTCAGGGGGAAGGGCTGACTAGTCCTTGGGAATTGTCCTTTGTGCTTTCCTTGTGTTGCTGGACCATTTGCCATGCAACTCCAGGTGACAGAGAGCACATAAATTAAGGCCGAGCCTACACTATCCCTGGTTGGCTCTGGAGGGTTTTCAGAGTGTGAATTGGATGACATCAGTCCGGGGCGGCCTGAAGCCCCAGCTTTGGATTCGGAGGGGGAGAGTGAACCGTTGGTTGTTAATGCGCCTTTGTTGGAGCTATGTTGTAGGGCGGCAGATCACCTGGGGGTGGATTGTCCGTATTTACCTCCTGTCCATGCAGCGGTGAAGCGTCACTTACCCCTGATTAAAGATTTCGCAGATGAGCTAAAGGCGACCGGGGATTCAAGTTTCAAGTTTTAATGTCACGTGCACAAGTACAGTGAAATGCCCTTCTTGTAAGCTCCAACCCCAACAATGCAGCAATCAATATCAATGTAGCACTAAAACCAACATAAGGTAGAACAAAAACACAGGAGAAAGAAAAGTAAAAAATAAGAATAACACAAGAAAGTAAGAAGCTACAGTATATACAGGGTCAGTAGGAGAAAGCCCTGCCTCCAACTGTTTGCTTAGAAATTCTAGGAACAATAAGGAGGCCTGCGTCTTGTGACCGTAGCGTATGTGTTGGTATGTACGGCAGAATCAAATTGGCGAGATAGGTAGGAGCAAGTCCATGTAATGCTTTGTAGGTTAGCAGTACAATCTTGAAAATAGCCCTAGCCTCAACAGAAAGCCAGTGTAGGGAGGCTAGCACTGTGGTAATATGATCACATTTTGGGGTTCTAATCAAGATTCTAGCAGCCGTATTTAGCACTAGCTGAAGTTCATTTAGTGCATTATCCGGGTAGTCGGAGAGTAGAGCATTGCAGTAGTTTAATATTGAAGTGACAAAAGCATGGATTAGCTTTTCTGCATCAAATTTTATCAAAAAGTTTCAGATTTTTGCAATGTTACGAAGATGAAAAAATGCTGCTCTTGAAATATTTTTGATATGTTCGTACAGAGTAACGCCGAGGTCCTTCACAGTTTGATTTGAGACGACTGCACAACCATCGAGATTCATTTTCAGATCTGACTGCAGATCTCTTTGTTTCTTGGGACCTAGAACAAGCATCTCTGTTTAAAACAACAACAAAAAATCTGCCATCCACTTCCTTATGTCTGAAACACAGGCTTCCAGGGTAGGAAACTTTGAGGTTTCACCATGTTTCATCGAAATTTACAGCTGTGTGCCGTCTGAAGAGCAGTCAAAGTTGACATTGTGTTTTCTAGAACGGAACCTTAAGGAACACTGAAACATACCATTGATTTGTCAGTGGACAAACCATCCACAGAGACGAACTGATACCTTTCCGACAGATATGATCTAAACCAGGCAAGAAGTTGTCTGTGTAGACCAATTACGGTTTCCAATCTTTCCAAAAGAATGTGGTGATCGATGGTGTCGAAAGTGGCACTAAGGTGTGGGAGCACGAGGATAGATGCAGAGCTTTGGTCTGACGCAATTAAAAGGTAATTTACCACCTTCACGAGTGCGGTCTCAGTACTATGATGGGGTCTAAAAGCAGACAATTTTCCTAAAATGTTTGAGAGGAATGGGAGATTTGATATAGGCCAATAGTTTTTTTTATTTTCTGGGTCAAGGTTTAGCTTTTCCAGGAGAGGCTGGAGGATAGGGAGCTGTTTATTATGTTCAACAAAGGAGGGCCAAGAACAAGAAGTAGCTCTTTCAGTAGTTTAGTTGGAATAGGGTCCAGTAGACAGATGGAAGGTTTACTGGCCATTACCATTTTTGTGAATGTTTTGAGAGATACAGGATTTTTAAAAACGTGAGTGTTTCCATTGATCCGAGGTCCTGGCAGTTCTATGCAGACTCAGGACAACTGAGATTTGGATAAATAGCCATATTCAAGGAGGAATCCGAGAAGTTAATTTATTTCCATGACAACATTAAAAATCTATTTTGGATTGACCAAAGTAGATATTTTTAAATACATATAACTTCAACGTTTTATATCATGAAATTTCGATTTGAAATCTTTTGGACATCAGAGCAATCTTGAGGGAATCCTATTTGAGTCAGAAAAGGATATTCATCTGATAAGTAAGCTATACAAAACCTTGCAGAGAGCCTATCCAACTGACACTCTCTTAGAACAATTTTTAACTATTGGAACCATGACTTAAAAATAACAATATTGGCACAAGATGAAGGGAATGTTGGAACATAACTATTTAAATTACAGTTAACTAAATGTATGTGTAATCCAGTATAAACTCATGTATAGAATTGATTATACAAGAGACAAAATTCACAAATTCTACAGCACAATGGCAGAGTCAGGTCTTAAGTGTAAAACTAACAATGACTCAATAATCCATGCCTTCTGGGAATGTTATAAAGTCCAAAAGTTATGGGTGGAGTTAGAAAGTTGGCTGTAAGAAGTATTACAATGTAAATGTACTTTTAATCCGTCTGTCTGTATATTTCAAGACTTTTTATGAGGGTGCAGTGAGATACCCGATGGGTTGGACGATACCTTTCTCGTCAATCATCTTGAAAAAATGTATACTTAAAAACTGGAAATCAACCAATCCTCCGTCGTTAACACAATAGAAAGTTCAAATGCTTTACTATTTAAATGTTGAAAGTGTGTGGGCGACGGAGAGAAACAAAATGGTGCAGTTTGATGCCATGTGGCCGAGAGTGATGTGGGCGCTGGAGATGGGCATGTGAGCATATGGGTCTGGGCAGGTGTGATGTAGTTGTTGTTTGTGTGATGTTGTTTTGTATTTTTTCGAAAATATATAATAATAATAATTATAATAATATGCCATTTAGCAGATGCTTTTATCCAAAGCGACTTACAGTCATGTGTGCATACATTTTTGTGTATGGGTGGTCCCGGGGATCGAACCCACTACCTTGGCGTTACAAGCGCCGTGCTCTACCATTACGTTGTAATGCAGCTTTTGCTCCCAAAATTATGCCTGTTTTTAGAGCTGTTCCCTTTCTCTCCTCCTCCATTTGCTTCCAGTTAACAACAGGGGTTGCATGGCCTGTGTCCAGTGCATGCTTTACGTACGTATATTGATAGGACTAATGATATCCACGTTTGTGACCAGCTTTATGTCTGTTTCGCTAATCCAGCTCTGGGGAGGGCGTTTTCTAAGCAGCATCTTTCTCATCTCCCTGGTGTATGACAGCAAACGACAAGGGGTTGCCTAGCGGTGTGTGTGCTCACTCCACTAGGGGTGTGGCGGCTGCTGATGGTAATTTTTCTGTAAACTATTAGATAAACAAAGTTAATTACACACATGACGAACAAGGAGTCATAATTAAACATTGGTACATTGCTGTTGCTAGGCAAGAACTTAGTGAATTCCTCTCACTGGATTTGTGTGTGTGTAAAATGGGCATTTGACCTGTCATTGGGTCAAATTCTACAGTTGTCTTATCTTATCTGTAACTGCAACCAGACTATGACCCTGTGGCTCTCTCCATAGGCATATCCCTGGAACGAGCCAGGGTTGAACAATGTTCAGGCTAAGCCTTTGTTTCTCCTTGGTTATCTTCTTGATTGATTACAGCATGATGGGGTTGGGTTTGTGTATGTTTGAAAGATTAAGTATTTACCTGTCATGTCCAACAATCAATCTTCAGGGAGAGCCGGGCTGGGCGGAGCGGTAGAGAGCGGGAAACTGAAGATAATGGTGGGGAACCCCAGAGGGAGGGGCTCTAAACTAGGATGTGTGTGAATATGACTATATAAACGGAGAGCGGAGAAAGAGAGGGGAGCTACTCTGCAGACCAGCTCGGCTTTGTTGAATTGTAATAAAGTCATTCTTGATTCTACAAAAACTCTGGAAGAACTTTAATTTTTAATAAAGTATAGTGATTATTTTTCACAACACTGCTTGGGCATTGTTCAGGATCATGACGATTGGTGAATCTGTGTTTCAGCGAGTTGGGGTTCCCAGCATGCAGTACCTTTGTGAGGTTTTATCGCTTGGATGTAACCGCTCCCAGTGTGGCTCATAGTGTTCTTATGGCTGGGTCTGGGTGTTAGGCAGCGCGCAGGTTGCACATTTATCCGGGTTACCACAGTTTCCCTGTTTTCATTCGTCAATGAGGCGACGCACGAATGCGCATTATCAAGTCACAGCTGATGCCCTGTTGTTTTGGACTTGTGGTTCCTTGTGTCAGTTCTGGCATCCCAGACTTCTTGGGTCTCTGTGTGAGCCTTTATGGAACCGGTAAGGTCTATGGACTTGGGCCACCTTGGTCGATGTTAAGCAGAATTTTGTCTGGGTTACCAGTTTCCCTGTGGGTTTGAGCCTTGGGCTGCCATGGCAGCGGCCGAGTACACCGTTTCCAGGTCACTGCAGGTCTTCTGTGGGTTTGAGCCTCAGGCTGCCGTGGTTCATCGGCTCTAGCCGATGCTATGTAGCGCGCGTGCGCTTTACCAAGTCACGACAGGTGTTCTGCTGTTTTGGACTTGTACGAGTTCTGACATTTCAGACTTGCAATGCAAGGTAAGTATTGTTATTGGAACCATGGGGTTTATGGACTTGGGCTGCAGTGGCAGCGTGTCAGTGCACATAGCCAAGTTGCAGCACGTTCTGGTTCTGTATATGGGGCTCTGACAATTCAGACCTCATGAGGCTCTGACAGTTCAGGCTTCTCGGTTAAGGTGGCTTCTGTAATGTATTTTTTGAGCCGGTGGAACCTGTGTGTTGTGACGGCCCTGAATTTGTCTGAACCGTCTCAGTGCTTCTCCTGCCGATGGGGCGCTTCACCTTTAATTCCCTATTAAATAGCCAGCATCAGCTGCGCAAAAGTGGGTTGTGACAGTGGCGCTAGAGAGGAAGTGTTCAACCATCAGCTTGGAAGCTTGTTCATACCCAATTTGATTTTGTTGTATTTAAAAGTGTGCACTGTAGCCGTGTCGTAGGATCAACCAGTATTGATTCTACTTATGTCTATTGTTGGACTACCGATCTACGTTGGTCTCCGCTGTTCTCCTTGGCCTTTCTCCACTGGAGATCTGCTGGCAGATTGGATTGTCTGACTGACTGACCGACTGACAAAAACTTATTTTTCATTTGTTTTGGGGTGATTTATTCCGTGTTTGTTTATGTGTTCAGTTGTTGTAAGACTACTGAGATTTCTGATACTCTTTATTGTGTGTGGAACGGGAGTTTATTGCAATCTGATTGTATGAATGAGACCGGTTTTACGCATCACTTTATGGAAGGACAATTGCATGACTGAGGTCACATGGGTTCACTGAACTAATTTACTGGGCTGGACTCTTTTTAAGGCCCGAGACACGGAACTATTCTTGAGGAACCAGAGATCATTGTGTTGTGATATTATTATGTGTGTGATCATTTATTTTGGTAATACAACCAACACAAAAGAACACAGTTGTTTTGAAGTTATTTCCAATGTTTTAAGGGTATATGAAAAGTGTATCTCCATACTGACTTTTACATGAATCCTTTATATTGGTGTAGACTTGACAGACCAGACGGGACTCATTCCCTCATAAACAAAAAGGAGAAATCAATATTTTCTCTGGTAGGCACAACCTACCTGGCACCCCTAACAAACAACATTTTTTAAATTGTTATTTCACCTTTATTTAACCAGGTAAGCCAGTTGAGAACAAGTTCTCATTTACAACTGCGACAAGGCAGTTTAACCTCAAGTCAAAACCGTTACAGTGTTCTTGTTCTGCTGTGGGCCTCCTAGTTTGGTACCCTCTTAGCCAGCTTGGGGCGTGATTGTTTGTTCCCATAGTATGTTATATCGAGTGACCAACTGAAAGGAAATGTACAGTTATGAATATAACTACTGTTCCCTGAGGGAGGGAACGAGGTATAACATATTTCTGCCCCGCACCGTCAGGGGCTTTGGGCTCACTGAAGAGCGGTACTGAATTGAGGAAATGTCTGCGAGCCCCGGTATTATAGCCCGGAAGGTGGGGCTTCAGAGGGGGGGCTCGGAATCCATTGGCCCGTTGGGCATGATTTCAGTTTGCTTCAGGTGAATAGGATTGGTCGTTGAATCCCCATAGTATTTTATACCTCATTCCCTCCTTCAGGGAACAGTAATTATAGTCATAACTGTACGTTTATGTGAAACTCCCTTCTAACGTGTCCTGCACGGCCTGTGATCATCATAGGGTGGAACAGAATGCTAGAGCCAAATTCATAGGAAGAAAATCAATTCAACATGCCACATTGGCTTCAGAAACTGCCAGAAGCTTCTGTTTACCACAGAGAGCGTTTGATGCTATCTGTTCTCCTCTACCTTTCCTGGCTGGCAAAGTACCAGGATGTTGTCTCTGGCTTTGATTCTGAATTTGAAAACAGAATCTGAATGCATTTGAGAAGTTCAATATATTAAACTTTAAATGATAGTTTGTAAACTTGATACACAGACAATGAATGCAATATCTACCATACTGAAACTGAATATATAAATATTGAATTTGAATATTCAGAATTTTGAAACTGAATGCAATATTCAGTCAATTCAGTTTCAAATCATGAAATACAAGTCACATTTATTCATTCAATGATTCAATTTGTGCATTACAAATTCAAAAATATTACATTCAAATTCAATATCCTAATACAAATTCAAAATGATGCAATTAAAATGGAATTTCTGTTGGCACTGAAATCGTACATACATTTCCTCCACTTTTATTTAGGCCTGTTCTCCTTAGCTCTCCAGGTTCCAGTCAGTGAGAGAGTGTTCAGGTCCATCCTCTGGAAGAAGAAGGCAGTGTATGTATCCGAATCAGGTAGGTATAACAGTTTCTAGGGCCAGGATGATCCCAGTATCACGATACTTGTTAGTCTCGTGGCTAGGAAAAACGAAGCGGATTAACTTTTTTAGGTAAACAGCCCTAATGTTGGAAACAAACATTGTCATCCAGAGTCACATGTATTTATTTTCCAAGCTATAGCACACAATATTTTACATACACCAAGTTTTTAAAGGCCAAACGAGTTTGGTCTGCTTCGTGTTTTCAATTTTGCCATGGACAAAATATTGCGATACTGGTATCGTCTCTTTCCCTAACAGCTTTCCCATATTAATTCCCTTTTTCTTCTATATCTCATATCCTGCATAATCATAACTTATCCAAAGTGCACACATTACAGAAGTGAAGTTGATCCGTAGACTTAGAGGGCAAGTACTTCACTTTAGTTTGTTGTTTGTGTTGGGAGCGACAAGTGTTCAGAGACAGGCGTGGACACGGGCTCTGTGTGTCCTAGGAGCAGGCGGCCCCCGGAGAGCTCTGATCCGCTTCGTCGGATGCAGGGAGAGAGGCATGCTCACTGGCTTTGCGCTTCCGTCTTTTAGGGAGTCCCATTCATTTCCTTCACCTGTGCACAATCAGGAGTGGAAAGAGAGGCACGCAGGAATGTCGCCTCTCAATTTGAGTTCAACCGTATCTTTGGCGAATGAGCTTAATAGATAGCACGCGTGAGAATTTAGGACATGCATATGGGTAGCACTCGTGAGAATTTAGGATATGCGTTATTGGTAGCACACGTGAGATTTCACACTTCAATTATTGAACACACAGCACTCGTGAATAGGTTGGCACACAAACGTATTTCAAAACATATGGACACAGCAAAAGTGAGAGGAAAAAAGGAAGCTCTTCTTCACCAGGTGCTCTATGATTGGTACCTTAGTGGCCTTTGACCTCTAGTGGACCACAGAGACGGTCGGGGCCTGTCCTCAGTAACTTCAGGGTGAGCTGGGGGCACTCCTGGCACATCTGGTCCTGTATCTGGGGGAAGCAGAGGTCTTACCTCCAATGGTTGGGCAACTTGGTGTGCAATCCAAGGTCGGTTGAACCACTCCCATCCAGCGCAGGGCGTGGCTGTGATCTCTCGGAGTGGCTCCTCCTCAGCAAGTGTTTGCCACTGTGCAGGGCATGCTCACAGGTGATTCCGATGGATGGTCTGCTCTGTAAGTCGGGTGTCCGGGCCGTAGAGGGGCCACCACTACATGATGCCTGTGTTCCCAACGATCCGCTAACATTCCATGCAATCTTCTGCGGAAACAACGAACAAGCACACGCTCACCGGGCAGTAGGGGTGTGGCCAGTGACCTGTTGTTTCTGCATTTTTGGTCGTACCCCTGTCGTTGTCAGTTCGCCTTCCCCGCCTTCTCATATGCCTACAGGAGGACCCCATGATGATGCTGCACCCACTGGTCCACGGATCCACCTGTCTTGGGAAATTTGACTCTAAGGGTATATTCAATGGGCAACTGTGCTTGTCTACCAAACATTAGGAACTCTGGAATGTACCTGGTCCCATTGTGGGCCGTATTGTTGTAGGCTTGAGGATAGCTGGTAGCTGTTCTTCCCAATGTGCCTGCCCTTTTTCGCTAAATGTGTCTGGTTCATTCTTTCACAACCCCCGTTACCTTGTGGCCAGTATGGACTGGTTCTGGTTTTGGTACCCCCATACAATTCACACAGCTGTTTGACCACTTTGGACTTGAAAGTTGCCCCTTGGTTGCTGTGAAGACGCTCTGGGCAACCAAAGGTTTAGAAGAGGTGTTTCCATAGCACTCGAGCTGTGGAGTCTGCCATCTGGTGCTTTGTGGGCACTGCCCATGCGTACCTGGATTACGCATCAACCATCACCAGTAAGTAGGGACATGCATTTGCTGGGCTACCCAGGGAGAGGTAATCAATGACCATCATTTCCATTGGGGCACTAGTTGACACTGGAAGCATTGGTGCATGGGTAGAGGGCCCAGGTTTACCCAACACACTGTCGTGACGTGACTTTCATTAATATGATGACTGTTATTTATCGAATCAACTAACTATGTTTAATTGTCACTCGATGAAATTAATCATGTAGGAATTAACTCATTAGGATTTTGGGGCACCATGGAAGAAGTTGTTTAACGAGTTACCATCTCCCGAATTAAACTCTTAGAAGATATATATACGTTATATATCGATAACAGTCACTTATCAAATCATTACCTAATCAGTCTCATTCTGAACATTGCATAATCCTTGATAGAACCTTATTGATGAATCAGCAATACACAAATTGGCTTAATTATTTATTTACAAACTAACTAAATAATAACACAGAATACATAAACACACACACACGGTATAGGTTATTGATTACTAACGTAATACAATGAAAACAGGTCCCTAGTGGACTAACAACAGCATGACTGCTGGGTTAGGGGAAGGAGGGGTCAATAGAAAGAGAGTGAAAGGGAGAGACAAAGAGATTCAATTTATCGTTGTTACATTTGGAAACCACCGCTCATTCGGATAAGAAATGCAATGCATATTTACGCGTAGCTGTCCTTGATCGTCGTCTCTCTGTTGAATCAGTTTCTCAAAAAGGGTTTGAGTGTCCTATCCCACTTCGGTGAGACTCGGCTTGTCTTCGAATGGAGTGTTCGTTAGAATAGATACTTCAGATGTATCAACGGTTGTCTGAGAAGGGATTGTCCTTCCCAACTCTTGTCTTTAGTGAAAGTTCTAGACTACTTTACATGCCAGCTGCAGACTGGTAATGCCACAGTCTAGTGAGTTTATTCTTCTTGTGTAGAGATTGAGAGTTTCAGAGTTTCTCACCATTTCAAACATGAAACATTAGTGTCAACCATTTGTAATGTTCAGCTCCCGCTGCATGTCGGCTGGTCTTTCTGGTCTAACCATTTAAGCCGTGTAGCCACAGCTCCACGCTTTCTGGTCTAAAGGTTGATTCGTTTTTCAAGGCTTTTTATGCCCTCTGTGTGAAATGGGCGTTCCATCGGGATGACACAATCTCTGATGTCACTCGGGGTGTGGCTAGTCACTGTGCATAGTTTATATGAAAAACTAATATCTCATTAGAAGACTAAAATCACATTCCTATCTTCACCAAAATACTCTCATACTTAATCATATATTGTATACAACATTTAGATGTAAACTTGATAGATGGAATATGTACAATATCTGAGTTAGTTATTTCTTGATACCATCCTTAATGACATCACAAAATAATAAACAATATGACATGATTATTCTTTAGATCCCCACTGACCATTCCAAACATTTGGAGGTCAGGAATAATGTTCCAATGTTCACTGTTGTTGGTGTAAGAGATTTTAGGTGGCAAAGAGTCTCTGGAACAAAGAAAACCTCAGTCTTCCCATACTAGAGACCAAAAGGAGTCCTTTTCTGCAAACTATTTAAGTCATAAAACCGGCCCAACTCCCACTTCTGGGGGGGGGGGGGGTCTGGACATCTGTCAGCCATTTGCCAGGCTGATCTGGCACCTTTGATCATCACCAAGGAGAGAATCATGACAACACATTTTTGACATTGAGCAGTCCACATTGGAATATCTGCTCTAATTGTTGGTCAAAAGAAACCTCACTGTAGTGCAGATAGGGTCTTCTCTGCCCCCATGTGTTTAATTGCTTTGTGGTAGTGTTTCCATACCTCTTGACATTTCCCTTCAGGGACAACAATCTGGATGGGATGCAGCCCTTTCTGTTCATTTGGCACCTGCCTGACTATCACACCATCTTGTTTTTTGAGCTGGTTCCACTCATGCAGTAAGGTTTTGATGGGCTGGGGCGCTGCTTGCCGTGCTGGGCTGTCCAAGGGCTGACCCTGGTCTAACACTGCTCCCACTGTTCGAAGGGTCTCATCGGCCTGTTGCCAAATACTCCAGGGCCATGTGTTTAGGGGGTCACTTTGGAAGCCTAGAGAGGACATTGCGTTGATGTTGCGGGCTCCTGAATGGTACTTGATGTCGAACTAGTAGTTTGCCAACTGTGGGGCCCAGCACTACTTGACTCCCCCGAGGTTCGCTGTATGAAGACGGACAAGCGGGTTATTGTCAGTGTACACAGTAAAATTGGAGCCTCATGCAGTAAAAGTCGGAAGTTTAAATAAACCTTAGCCAAATACATTTAAACTCAGTTTTTCACAATTCCTGACATTTAATTCTAGTAAAGATTCCCTGTCTTAGGTCAGTTAGGATCACCACTTTATTTTAAGAATGTGAAATGTCAGAAAAGTAGTAGAGAGAATGATTTATTTCAGCTTTTATTTATTTCATCACATTCCCAGTGGGTCAGCAGTTTACATACAAGAAATTAGTATTTGGTAGCATTGCCTTTAAATTGTTTAACTTGGGTCAAACGTTTCGGGTAGCCTTCCACAAGCTTCCCACAATACGTTGGGTGAATTTTGGCCCATTCCTCCTAACAGAACTAGTGTAACTGAGTCAGGTTTGTAGGCCTCCTTGCTCGCACAAGCTTTTTCAGTTCTGCCCACACATTTTCTATAGGATTGAGGTCAGGGCTTTGTGATGGCCACTCCAATACCTTGACTTTGTTGTCCTTAAGCCATTTTGCCACAACTTTGGAAGTATGCTTGGGGTCATTGTCCATTTGGAAGACCCATTTGCGACCAAGCTTTAACTTCCTGACTGATGTCTTGAGATATTGCTTCAATATATCCACATAATTTTCTTTCCTCATGATACCATCTATTTTGTGAAGTGCACCAGTCCCTCCTGCAGCAAAGCACCCCCACAGCATGATGCTGCCACCCCCGTGCTTCACAGTTGGGATGGTGTTCTTCGGCTTGCAAGGCACCCCCTTTTTCCTCCAAACATAACGATGGTCATTATGGCCAAACAGTTATATTTTTGTTTCATCAGACCAGAGGACATTTCTCCAAAAGTACGATCTTTGTCCTCATGTGCAGTTGCAAACCATAGTCTGGCTTTTTTATGGCGGTTTTGGAGCAGTGGCTTCTTCCTTGCTGAGCGGCCTTTCAGGTTATGTCGATATAGGACTCGTTTTACTGTGGTATAGATACTTTTGTACCTGTTTCCTCCAGCATCTTCACAAGGTCCTTTGCTGTTGTTCTGGGATTGATTTACACTTTTGGCACCAAAGTATGCTTATCTCTAGGAGACAGAACGCGTCTCCTTCCTGAGCGGTATGACGGCTGCATGATCCCATGGTGTTTATACTTGCGTACTATTGTTTGTACAGATGAACGTGGTACCTTCAGGCATTTGGAAATTGCTCCCAAGGATGAACCAGACTTGTGGAGGTCTACATTTTTTTTTCTGAGGTCTTGGCTGACTTCTTTTGACATTCCCATGCAAAGAGGCACTGAGTTTGAAGGTAGGCCTAGAAATACATCCACAGGTACACCTCCAATTGACTCAAATTATGTCAATTAGCCTATCAGAAGCTTCTAAAGCCATAACATAATTTTCTGGAATTTTCCAAGCTGTTTAAAGGCACAGTCAACTTAGTGTATGTAAACTTCTGACCCACTGGAATTGTGATACAGTAAATTATAAGTAATATAATCTGTCTGTAAACAATTGTTGGAAAAATTACTTGTGTCATGCACAAAGTAGATGTCCTAACCGACTTGCCAAAACTATAGTTTGTTAACAAGAAATTTGTGGAGTGGTTGAAAAACAAGTTTTAATGACCCAACCTAAGTGTATGTAATCTTCCAACTTCAACTGTATGTGGTGTTCGGGTCCACTGTACCCGAGGGTAATAATAGTGTGTATTTAGGTGAAAACAAGTAAAAATGAAACAGAAAGGTGTGCTGTGTGCCTTCACTCTGTCTTCCTCCTCCCTGGGCCTGCTGATTCAACATAGCACCAAGAACCTGTCTGTCTCCCTGCCTGTCTGCCTGTCTCCCGCATTTGCAACACACACACACAGTAAAACTCTGTCCCTCATGTGATGTGTAGACTACCTTAATTTGTGTTCAGTGGGGCTCATTTAACATTTCCATAAAATACTGTATGTAAAATAAACATCAATATTGATGAAAACCTTTTTTCATTTATATTTGTTCGAGATAACATGATTTATTCCACCCCATGTCTTGATTATAATTGATTTTTGTTTACAAAAATCACATTTTATTTAAGAAAAAGAATAGCGCTTTTATTGATAAATGTGATCTAGCAGAGGTAAATGGTAAGTATTAACCATTTATGGTGTCTATATTGCTTGTAATTGATATAAGTCAACATCTAAGTATTAAGTATTAAGTATTTTTATGTAAATTGTTATGGCTGTATTGTTTTAAAAACCCAATCATTTTGTGGGTCCAGCAGACCCGCGAACATTGGGTGAATAACAAAACCATGAACACCACACAAGGGTTAAGTATTGTAAGAATATTCTAAGATAAATATACAATGCAGAGAACTAGAGATCAAGAGAACTAGAGATCAATGGAACTAGTTTTTTTCAGTTCATCATCTGTTTAGAATCTGTGTGGGGTTCCAGTCCGGGACTCATAGCTACGTGTGGCAAGTTCTCATTGGTCCAAATTATCTATATATTGAAGCTGAAACAAGATACCTTTTATTTTGGCCATTGGCCCAATTTTACTGCAATGAATTGTAATTGGTCAACCACAGGCTAGATTTTGGAATGAACTACATCCTGTTTTTAAATAAACTACATCCTGTCTCTTTGTTCAGTGGAGAAACAACGAGAACAGGGAAGAATGAACATCGACCATCCACGTTCCAGCATAACAGATATAATAGCGCCGGAGGGGATGGCTGCCGTTTTACTGTGCTATTTTGTTAATTTTTTTGCGTTGTTTGTAACTTATTTTTTAACTTATTGTGTACGTATTGTTGCTTCTACAGTCTCTTATGACCGAAAATAACTTCTGGACATCAGAACAGCGATTACTCACCTCACACTGGATGAATAATTTTTCTTTAACGAGTCCGACGTGAAGGATATACTGCTTTCTCGGGAATGGGCCCAAATCCCCGTCATATGCATGAAGAAAAGACGGAGAAAAACAGGGCAGTCGGGCTGCCTTCTGAGAATTCGTAGGCGAGTGAGTAAACTTCCACTACCATCCGTTCTATTGGCCAACATGCAATAATTGGAAAACAAAATGGATGATCTGCGATCAAGAATATCCTACCAACGGGACATTAAAAACTGTAATATCTTATGTTTCACTGAGTCATGGCTGAACGACGACACAGATAATGTAGAGCTGGCGTGATTTTACATGCATCGGCAGGACAGAGAAGCTACGTCTGGTAAGAATAGGGGTGGGGGTGTGTGTCTATTTGTAAATAACAGCTGGTGCGCGATGTCTAATATTAAAGAAGTCTCGAGGTATTGCTCGCCTGTGGTAGAGTACCTTATGATAAGCTGTAGACCACACTATCTACCAAGAGATTTCTCATCTATATTATTCGTAGCCGTCTATTTACCACCACAAGCCGATGCTGGCACTAAGACCGCACTTTACTCCACACTCTAGACCACCTTTACTCCACACACAGAGACGCATACAGAGCTCTCCCTCACCCTCCATTTGGCAAAGCTGACCATAATTCTATCCTCCTGATTTCTGCTTACAAGCAAAAACTAAAGCAGGAAGTACCAGTGACTCGCTAAATACGGAAGTGGTCAGATGACACAGATGTTACGCTACAGGACTGGTTTCCTAGCACAGACTGGAATATGTGCTATTATGTGTGTTTTTTTACGTTATTTGTAATGTATTCTGTACATATTGTTTCTGCCACCGTCTCTTATGACCAAAAATAGCTTCTAGATATCAGGACAGCGATTAATCACCTCGTATTGGACGAAGATTTTATCTTCAACAAGTCGGACGTGAAGAATATTCTATTATATTCATTCGCATGAGAAAGAAACTGAGATATAGTGGATATAGGTCGGGGTGCCTTGTAAGGATCCGACGGCAAGCAAGTAATCTGCCTCTACCATCAGTCCTATTAGCCAACGTACAATCATTGGAAAACAAAATAGACAACCTACGATCACGGATATCCTACCAACGGGACATTAAAAACGTTGATATCTTCTGTTTCACCGAGTCGTGGCTGAACAACGACACGGATAACATACAGCTGGCGAGATATACGCTACATTGGCAGGATAGAACGGCTGACTCCGGTAAGACAAGGGGTGGCAGTCTGTGTATATTTGTCAACAACAGCTGGTACACGAAATCTAATATTTAAAAAGTATCCCTATAGAACAGCCTATAGGGAGGAGGTCAGAGACTTGGCCATGTGGTGCCAGGACAACAACCTCTCCCTCAATGTCAGCAAGACAAAGGAGATGATTGTGGACAACAGGAAAAAAAAGAGGACTGAGCACGCCCCCATTCTCATCGACGGGGCTGTAGTGGAACAGGTTGTCCACATCACCAACAAACTATCATGGTCCAAACACACCAAGACAGTCGTGAATAGGGCACGACAAAGCCTTTTCCCCCTCAGGAGACTGAAATGATTTGGCATGGATCCTCAGATCCTCAAAGAATTATACAGCTGCACCATCGAGGGCATCCTGACTGGTTGCATCACAGCCTGGTATGGCAACTCCTCGGCCTCCGACCGCAAGGCACTACAGAGGGTAGTGCGTACGGCCCAGTACATCACTGGGGTCAAGCTTCCTGCCATCCAGGACCTCTATACCAGGCGGTGTCAGAGGAAGGCCCTAAAAATGGTCAAAGACTCCAGCCACCCTAGTCATAGACTTTTCTCTCTGCTACCGCATGGCAAGCGGTACCGGAGTGCCAAGTCTAGGTCCAAAAGGCTTCTTAAAAGCTTCTACCACCAAGCAATAAGACTGAATAGCTAATCATAGCTACCTGGACTATTTGCTGCTACTCTCTGTTTATGATCCATGCATAGTCACTTTAACTCTACATATTACCTCAATTACAATCGACTAACCTGTGCCCCTGCACATTGACTCTGTACCAGTGCCCCCTGTATATAGCCTCCCTACTGTTATTTTATTTTACTGCTGCTTTTTAATTATTTGTTATTTTTATTTTGTACTCATCAATTTTTTACTCAATACTTATTTTTCGAGCTAAATGCCTTTTATGCTAGCTTCGAGGCAAGCAACATTGAAGCATGCATGAGAGCACCAGCTGTTCTGGACGACTGTGTGATAACGCTCTCAGTAGCCGATGTGAGCAAGACCTTTAAACAGGTCAACATTCACAAAGCCGCGGGGCCAGACGGATTACCAGGACGTGTTCTTAAAGCATGCGCAGACCAACTGGCAAGTGTCTTCACTGACATTTTCAACCTCTCCCTGACCGAGTCTGTACAGTGCCTTGCAAAGGTATTCATCCCCCTTGGCATTTTTCCTATATTGTTGAATTACAACCTGTAATTTAAATTGATTTTTACTTTTATTTTCTGTAATGGACATACACAAAATAGTCCAAATTGGTGAAGTAAAATGAAAAAAAAGAACTTGTTTCAAGAAATGCGAAAAAATATATAACAGAAAAGTGGTGAGTGCATATGTATTCACCCCCTTTGCTATGAAGCCCCTAAATAAGATCTGGTGCAACCAAATACCTTCAGAAGTCACTTAATTAGTTAAATAAAGTCAACTTGGGTGCAATCTAAGTGTCACATGATCTGTCACATGATCTCAGTATATATACACCTGTTCTGAAAGGCCCCAGAGTCTGCAACACCACTAAGCAAGGGGCACCACCAAGCAAGTGGTATCATGAAGACCAAGGAGCTTTCCAAACAGGTCAGGGACAAAGTTGTGGAGAAGTACAGATCAGTGTTGGGTTATAAAAAAACATCCGAAACATTGAACATCCCACGGAGCACCATTAAATCCATTATTAAAAAATGGAAAGAATATGACACCACAACAAACCTGCCAAGAGAGGGCCACCCACCAAAACTCACGGACCAGGCAAGGAGGGCATTAATCAGAGAGGCAACAAAGAGGCCAAAGATAACCCTGAAGGAGCTGCAAAGCGCCACAGCGGAGATTGGAGTATCTGTCCATAGGACCACTTTAAGCCATACACTCCACAGAGCTGGGCCTTACGGAACAGTGGCCAGAAAAAAGCCATTGCTTAAAAATAAATAAATAAGAAAACACGTTTGGTGTTGGCCAAAAGGCATGTGGGAGACTCCCCAAACATATGGAAGAAGGTACTCTGGTCAGATGAGACTAAAATTGAGCTTTTTGGCCATCAAGGAAAACGCTATGTCTGGCGCAAACCCAACACCTCTCATCATGCCGTGAACACCATCCCCACAGTGAAGCATGGTGGTGGCAGCATCATGCTGTGGAGATGTTTTTCATCGGCAGTGACTGGGAAACTGGTCAGAATTGAAGGAATGATGGATGGCGCTAAATACAGGGAAATTCTTGAGGGAAACCTGTTTCAATCTTCCAGAGATTTGAGACTGGAACGGAGGTTCACCTTCCAGCAGGACAATGACCCTAAGCATACTGCTAAAGCAACACTCAAGTGGTTTAAGGGGGAACATTTAAATATCTTGGAATGGCCTAGTCAAAGCCCAGACCTCAATCCAATTGAGAATCTGTAGTATGACTTAAAGATTGCTGTACACCAGCGGAACTCATCCAACTTGAAGGAGCTGGAGCAGTTTTGCTTTGAAGAATGGGCAAAAATCCCAGTGGCTAGATGTGCCAAGCTTATAGAGACATACCCCAAAATCCATTTTGATTCCAGGTTGTAAGGCAACAAAATAGGAAAATACCAAGGGGGGTGAATACTTTCGCAAGCCACTGTAATACGTACATGTTTCAAGTAGACCACCATAGTCCCTGTGCCCAAGGAACGAAGGTAACCTGCCTAAATGATTTCGGCCCCGTAGCACTCACGTCAGTATCCATGAAGTGCTTTGTAAGGCTGGTCATGGCTCACATCAACAGCATCATCCTGGATAGCCTAGACCCACTCCAATTCGCATATCGCCCCAACAGATCCACAGATGACGCAATCTCAATCGCACTCCACACTGCCCTTTCCCACCTGGACAAAAGGAACACCTATGTGAGAATGCTGTTAATTGACTACAACTCAGCGTTCAACACCATAGTTCCCACAAAGCTCATCACTAAGCTAAGAACCCTGGGACTAAACACCTCCCTCTGTATTTGGATCCTGGACTTCCTGACGGGCCGCCCCCAGCTGGTAAGGGTAGGCAACACCACGTCTGCCACGCTGATCCTCAACACTGGGGCCCCTCAGAGGTGCGTGCTTAGTCCCCTCCTGTACTCCCTGTTCACCCACGACTGCGTGGCCAAACACGACTCCAACACCATCATTAAGTTTGCTGACGACCCAACAGTGGTAGGCTTAATCACCAACAATGATGAGACAGCTTACAGGGAAGAGGTCAGAGACCTGGCAGTGTGGTGCCAGGACAACAACCTCTCCCTCAATGTGAGCAAGACAAAGGAGCTTATCGTGGACTTCAGGAAAAGGCGGGCCGAACAGGCCCCCATTAACATTGACGGGGCTGTAGTGGAGCGGGTCGAGAGTTTCAAGTTCCTTGGTGTCCACATCACCAACAAACTATCATGGTCCAAACACACCAAGACAGTCGTGAAGAGGGCACGACAACACCTTTTCCCCGTCAGGAGACTAAAAAGATTTGGCATGGGTCCCCAGATCCTCAAAAAGTTCCACAGCTGCACCATCGAGAGCATCCTGACCGGATGCATCACCGCCTGGTTTGGCAACTGCTCGGCATCCGACCGTAAGGCGCTACAGAGGGTAGTGCCTATGGCCCAGTACATCACTGGGGCCAAGCTTCCTGTCATCCAGGACCTATATACTAGGCGGTGTCAGAGGAAAGCCCAAAAAATTGTCAAACTCCAGGCACCCAAGTCATAGACTGTTCTCTCTGCTACCGCACATCAAGCGGTACCGGAGCGCCAAGTCTAGGACCAAAAGGCTCCTTAACAGCTTCTTCCCCCAAGCCATAAGACTGCTGAACAATTAATAAAATGGCCACCTGGACTTCATTGTTGGTTAAGGGCTTGTAAGTAAGCATTTCACTGTAAGGTCTACAACTGTTGTATTCGGTGCATGTGACAAATAATGTGTGATTTGATTTGTTCTCTTTGAATAAATATATTTTCTCCCCCTGATTTGCTTTGGAGTCTGTGTAATTGAAGAATAACATAAACTGCTAACATTATCAAAAGTAAAAGTATAAATAATTTCAAATTCCTTATATTAAGCAAACCATACAGCACTTTTTTTTTTGATAGCCAGGGGCACACTGCAACACTCAAACATAATTTACAAATGAACCATTTGTATTTCGTGAGTTCGCCAGATCAGAGGCAGTTTTCACATTGAACAATACTTTATTTAGGAAAGGTAGGACGTGTCTCTCAAAAAAATGGTACAAAAATGTGCAATGTCTCTTTAAAAGTCTCTCCTCAAAAATAGCAATTCTTCTTTAAAAAAGTATTCTTGCGTAAAATCCATCAATCAACATTTATCTTATACGCCCACATTCAGCAACTCATCATGCCATGAGTCCAGGATAAGCCACCAAACACAATGAGTCGTCCGCATTGTTTTTGCATGCGAGTAATAGGAGCACATATTGAAATATTGTAGCAGAGTGGTGATGACATGGAAAATACTGCCGAAATATTTCCTGTAATTGTTGATACATATTTGAATGTGAAGTAGATAGTCTGTAGATCGTCAACTAAACTCAACTTGTGTTTCACTTTTTTGGATAGTGCCAAAGCATATCTACAAATAGTTACTAGAATGACAACACATATCCTGTTAAATTGTAACTGATATGCAGTTGAGATTCTGCTGATAGTCTCCTGATTGTTTGTTGATCATCTATAAATGGGCTGGCATTTGAGCAAGTGAGGGGATATACTATTGAAATATAACTGACTTACAGATATGCTGTTGAAATGCTGATGATAGTCGACAACTGGTTTGTCAAGCATCTATAGATAGACCATAAACTACCTTGCTGAAAATGATGAGATATACTGTTGAGATGCTACTGAAAGGCTAAAGACATGCTGTTGAAATGCTGCTGATAGTCTACAGATAATTTGTAGAGCATCTACAGATGGACTATCCAAATAGTGTTACCTAGCTGGGCAAATCCTCTAATGACACAAACCTGGCATGAACAGACTCAAGTAAAGTAAAGTGAGCACTCGGCAGGGGAGCAACATTTCTGGGTTCGTGAACCACTTGTATTTGCCTCACAACTTCTTTCTACTGTGTTTGAAGGCTCATGGCTCAGCTGTGATGTCACATGACTGAGACTAGGACAGGACTTTCTCACACATTGCACCAAAGGAATGGCATTTACTGTATGTATAAGTACCCAAGTTTTTCCTGTCCATGTGACTTGACCAGGAAAAATCAACAGTCACACTTCAAAGAACTCTCATTTCCTCTATACAATAAACTGTATTTAACTCCAGGTCCACATACAAATTTAATTGAACACTTCGGTTTCAAAGCTTGGTGATTCTGTACACGTTTTAAGAAAGTAAATTCTGCCCGGTCAACTTTTGGCGTTCGATTAATTCATCACTAGGTTTCTCATGAGCCTCAAGCTGCTGGACACTTTGATGCTCAGTGATCAAGTTTCTTGTCTCCACATGTCGACCTCCCTTTGCCTCCCATGACAGATGTATTTGATATTAATTGAAACTATTCAGACAGAGTACAGGGGAGATCTCATCCAGTCTACTTTACCAAACTTACTCTGCTGGCTCCGCAGTATGCTGGTTATGCCAAAGCAGTGGTCTGTTCCCCTCTGCTCAGCCTGATGAGTAATAGAGGGTCATGAGACTGCCAATGTAGACATGGTTAGAGGCCAAAAAACTTACAGTACTGAAGCAGATCTGAAAGGCTGCATGACTTAAAAAATCGTGGAAACCAAGCGAAATTTTCAATCAAACATTGGTGTCTTTCCTTAACTTTTTGTTTAATGCTGGAGCATCCACATAACACACCTATAGAGTAGGGAAGTGGAATGAGGTAATGGCTTTGCTCTGAAGTAACTTGCTTCAAAGGCCAGTAAGCAATACTGTGCAGAATCAAGGTCAACGTTATTGTGTACTTGTGGTATGTGAGTGTCAGACCATGCTCCAGTTTATGAATTGGTCAAGGTTAAACAGAGCGTGGGAAGATATATTCTGCCCTTGGTAGTCCTGTCTGTGGTTGAGTGGGAGTGGGAAAGAGAGAAAGAAAGGAGGAGCTAGCTCTCCACCACTGTGCTCAGCGGCACCACACATGCCAAAGCTACAACGGTCGGTGGTGACTCATTCCACTGGCGCTCCGTCTTTTCACAGGAGCTAAAAATGCCGGGAGCCTTAATGGGTTTCACATTGAGGAGCCTCACTGTAAATACACTTAATTTATCTGCCGGCCTGAGTCGCAGTGGAAACTGTCTCCAGATTTTTCTCTCTCACCGATCCCCTTGGGTCAGGCATTCTGTGGCACAACCGAACATTGTCGGTCAGCCACCAATGTCCTCCTGGACCTCCCAAATGCTGAGCGTGCAAGTCGGCAAATCTCCCAGCATTGGCCACTGCCATAACCCTCCCAAGTAAAATACACTGCTCAAAAAAATAAAGGGAACACTTAAACAACACAATGTAACTCCAAGTCAATCACACTTCTGTGAAATCAAACTGTCCACTTAGGAAGCAACACTGATTGACAATAAATGTCACATGCTGTTGTGCAAATGGCATAGACAACAGGTGGAAATTATAGGCAATTAGCAAGACACCCCCAATAAAGGACTGGTTTTGCAGGTGGTGACCACAGACCACTTCTCAGTTCCTATGCTTCCTGGCTGATGTTTTGGTCACTTTTGAATGCTGGCGGTGCTTTCACTCTAGTGGTAGCATGAGACGGAGTCTACAACCCACACAAGTGGCTCAGGTAGTGCAGCTCATCCAGGATGGCACATCAATGCGAGCTGTGGCAAGAAGGTTTGCTGTGTCTGTCAGCGTAGTGTCCAGAGCATGGAGGCGCTACCAGGAGACAGGCCAGTACATCAGGAGACGTGGAGGAGGCCGTAGGAGGGCAACAACCCAGCAGCAGGACTGCTACCTCCGCCTTTGTGCACGGAGAAGCAGGAGGAGCACTGCCAGAGCCCTGCAAAATGACCTCCAGCAGGCCACAAATGTGCATGTGTCTGCTCAAACGGTCAGAAACAGACTCCATGAGGGTGGTATGAGGGCCCGACGTCCACAGGTGGGGGTTGTGCTTACAGCCCAACACCGTGCAGGACGTTTGGCATTTGCCAGAGAACACCAAGATTGGCAAATTCGCCACTGGCGCCCTGTGCTCTTCACAGATGAAAGCAGGTTCACACTGAGCACATGTGACAGACGTGACAGAGTCTGGAGACGCCGTGGAGAACGTTCTGCTGCCTGCAACATCCTCCAGCATGACCGGTTTGGCAGTGGGTCAGTCATGGTGTGGGGTGGCATTTCTTTGGGGGGCCGCACAGCCCTCCATGTGCTCGCCAGAGGTAGCCTGACTGCCATTATGTACCGTGATGAGATCCTCAGACCTCTTGTGAGACCATATGCTGGTGCGGTTGGCCCTGGGTTCCTCCTAATGCAAGACCATGCTAGACCTCATGTGGCTGGAGTGTGTCAGCAGTTCTTGCAAGAGGAAGGCATTGATGCTATGGACTGGCCCGCCCGTTCCCCAGACCTGAATCCAATTGAGCACATCTGGGACATCATGTCTCGCTCCATCCACCAACGCCACGTTACACCACAGACTGTCCAGGAGTTTGCGGATGCTTTAGTCCACGTCTGGGAGGAGATCCCTCAGGAGACCATGCGCCACCTCATCAGGAGCATGCCCAGGCATTGTAGGGAGGTCATACAGGCACGTGGAGGCCACACACACTACTGAGCCTCATTTTGACTTGTTTTAAGGACATTACATCAAAGTTGGATCAGCCTGTAGTGTGGTTTTCCACTTTAATTTTGAGGGTGACTCCAAATCCAGACCTCCATGGGTTGATACATTTGATTTCCATTGATAATTGTTGTGTGATTTTGTTGTCAGCACATTCAACTATGTAAAGAAAAAAGTATTTAATAGATTATTTCATTCATTCAGATCTAGGATGTGTTATTTTAGTGTTCCCTTTATTTTTTTGAGCAGTGTAGTAAGATGTGGGGAGGGATTGGATATCTGAGGCAAAAGAGGTGAAGAGGGCCACTGTACTGTTAAATGTCAAGTGCAGGGGAGTTCAGCGTAATCTGGGTTAAGTGGTGCATGACAGCAGGACCGATTTGTCTCACAATGGTTCCGACAATCAGGAGCACCAAGGAATTTATGAGGGACTTACTGTGTTTTCTCTCCATCTTTGACAGTTACAGTGGGGAAAAAAGTATTTAGTCAGCCACCAATTGTGCAAGTTCTACCACTTAAAAATATGAGAGAGGCCTGTCAACTATGACAGACAAATTGAGATTATTTTTCTCCAGAAAATCACATTGTAGGATTTTTTATGAATTTATTTGCAAATTATGGTGGAAAATAAGTATTTGGTCAATAACAAAAGTTTCTCAATACTTTGTTATATACCCTTTGTTGCCAATGACACAGGTCAAACGTTTTCTGTAAGTATTCACAAGGTTTTCACACACTGTTGCTGGTATTTTGGCCCATTCCTCCATGCAGATCTCCTCTAGAGCAGTGATGTTTTGGGGCAGTCACTGGGCAACACGGACTTTCAACTCCCTCCAAAGATTTTCTATGGGGTTGAGATCTGGAGACTGGCTAGGCCACTTCAGGACCTTGAAATGCTTCTTACGAAGCCACTCCTTCGTTGCCCGGGCGGTGTGTTTGGGATCATTGTCATGCTGAAAGACCCAGCCACGTTTCATCTTCAATGCCCTTGCTGATGGAAGGAGGTTTTCACTCAAAATCTCACGATACATGGCCCCATTCATTCTTTCCTTTACACGGATCAGTCGTCCTGGTCCCTTTGCAGAAAAACAGCCCCAAAGCATGATGTTTCCACACCCATGCTTCACAGTAGGTATGGTGTTCTTTGGATGCAACTCAGCATTCTTTGTCCTCCAAACACGACGAGTTGAGTTTTTACCAAAAAGTTCTATTTTGGTTTCATCTGACCATATGACATTCTCCCAATCCTCTTCTGGATCATCCAAATGCACTCTAGCAAACTTCAGACGGGCCTGGACATGTACTGGCTTAAGCAGGGGGACACGTCTGGCACTGCAGGATTTGAGTCCCTGGCGGCGTAGTGTGTTACTGATGGTAGGCTTTGTTACTTTGGTCCCAGCTCTCTGCAGGTCATTCACTAGGTCCCCCCGTGTGGTTCTGGGATTTTTGCTGACCGTTCTTGTGATCATTTTGACCCCACGGGGTGAGATCTTGCGTGGAGCCCCAGATCGAGGGAGATTATCAGTGGTCTTGTATGTCTTCCATTTCCTAATAATTGCTCCCACAGTTGATTTCTTCAAACCAAGCTGCTCACCTATTGCAGATTCAGTCTTCCCAGCCTGGTGCAGGTCTACAATTTTGTTTCTGGAGTCCTTTGACAGCTCTTTGGTCTTGGCCATAGTGGAGTTTGGAGTGTGACTGTTTGAGGTTGTGGACAGGTGTGTTTTATACTGATAACAAGTTCAAGCAGGTGCCATTAATACAGGTAACGAGTGGAGGACAGAGGAGCCTCTTAAAGAAGAAGTTACAGGTCTGTGAGAGCCAGAAATCTTGCTTGTTTGTAGGTGACCAAATACTTATTTTCCACCATAATTTGCAAATAAATTCATGAAAAATTCTACAATGTGATTTTCTGGATTTTTTTTTCTCAATTTGTCTGTCATAGTTGACGTGTACCTATGATGAAAATTACAGGCCTCTCTCATCTTTTTAAGTGGGAGAACTTGCACAATTGGTGGCTGACTAAATACTTTTTTCCCCCACTGTATTACCTCAATTCATGGCTCACATCAACAGCATCGTCCCGGATAGCCTAGACCCACTCCAATTCGCATATCGCCCCAACAGATCCACAGATGACGCAATCTCAATCGCACTCCACACTGCCCTTTCCCACCTGGACAAAAGGAACACCTATGTGAGAATGCTGTTAATTGACTACAACTCAGTGTTCAACACCATAGTTCCCACAAAGCTCATCACTAAGCTAAGAACCCTGGGACTAAACACCTCCCTCTGTATTTGGATCCTAGACTTCCTGACGGGCTGCCCCCAGCTGGTAAGGGTAGGCAACAACACGTCTGCCACGCTGATCCTCAACACTGGGGCCCCTCAGAGGTGCGTGCTTAGTCCCCTCCTGTACCCCCTGTTCACCCACGACTGCATGGCCAAACACGACTCCAACACCATCATTAAGTTTGCTGACGACCCAAAAGTGGTAGGCTTGATCACCAACAATGATGAGACAGCCTACAGGGAAGAGGTCAGAGACCTGGCAGTGTGGTGCCAGGACAACAACCTCTCCCTCAATGTGAGCAAGACAAAGGAGCTTATCGTGGACTTCAGGAAAAGGCGGGCCGAACAGGCCCCCATTAACATCGACGGGGCTGTAGTGGAGCGGGTCGAGAATTTCAAGTTCCTTGGTGTCCACATCACCAACAAACTATCATGGTCCAAACACACCAAGACAGTCGTGAAGAGGGCACGACAACACCTTTTCCCCATCAGGAGACTAAAAAGATTTGGCATGGGTCCCCAGATCCTCAAAAAGTTCTACAGCTGCACCATCGAGAGCATCCTGACCGGATGCATCACCGCCTGGTTTGGCAACTGCTCTGCATCCGACCGTAAGGCGCTACAGAGGGTAGTGCCTATGGCCCAGTTCATCACTGGGGCCAAGCTTCCTGCCATCCAGGACCTATAAACTAGGCGGTGTCAGAGGAAAGCCCAAAAAATTGACAAAGACTCCAGTCACCCAAGTCATAGACTTTTCTCTCTGCTACCGCACATCAAGCGGTACCGGAGCGCCAAGTCTAGGACCAAAAGGCTCCTTAACAGCTTCTTCCCCCAAGCCATAAGACTGCTGAACAATTAATCAAATGGCCACCTGGAGTTCATTGTTGGTTAAGGGCTTGTAAGTAAGCATTTCACGGTAAGGTCTACATCTGTTGTATTCGGCGCATGTGACAAATAATGTGTGATTTGATTTGTTCTCTTTGAATAAATATATTTTCTCCCCCTGATTTGCTTTGGAGTGTCACGATCGTCGGATATAGAGGACCAAGGCGCAGCGTGGAAGGTGAACATACTTATTTATTAAATGATACACGAACAAAACAACAAATCGATACGTGACGTCCACAGGTGCAAAACACAAACCAACACGGAACAAGATCCCACAAACACTGTGGGAAAACCACCTGACTAAATATGGTTCCCAATCAGAGACAACCAGCAACAGCTGATACTCGTTGCCTCTGATTGAGAACCACTCTGGCCAACATAGCCATACAAAAACTAGACTAGACACAACGAGCACAAAACATAAACTCTACACACCCTGGCTCAACTTAAAAGAGTCCCTAGAGCCAGGGCGTGACAGTACCCCCCCCTAAAGGCGCGGACTGCGACCGCGCCTAAACATCACCGAACAGGGGAGGGCTGGGTGGGCATTCCTCCTCGGAGGCGGTTCCGGCTCCGGGCTTGACCACCACCCTCTACTAACCCCCCCGTAGTGCCCCTGGTCTGGTCTAGCCCCACTGGCTGGAGCTGGACTGGACTTTGGTGGAGCGGATTGCTCAGGCTCCGGTGTGGAGCAGCTGACCGGTACCTGACCAGGCACCGGTGAAACGGGCACGGGCTGGCGATGCGCACCACAGGTTTGGTGCGGAGAGCAGGAACAGGCCGGACCAGGCTGGCGACGCCCCACATTGGCTTGGTGCGGGGAGCAGGAACAGGCCGGGCCGGGCTGGCGACGCGCACCACTAGCTTGGTGCGGGGAGCAGGAACAGGCCGGACCGGGCTGGCGATGCGCACCACAGGTTTGGTGCGGGGAGCAGGAACGGGCCGGGCCGGGCTGGCGACGTGCACCATTGGCTTGGTGCGGGGAGCAGGAACAGGCCGGGCCGGGCTGGCGACGCGCACCATAGGCTTGGTGCGAGGGGCAGGAACAGGCCGGGCCGGGCTGGCGACGCGCACCATGGGCTTGGCGCGATGGACAGGAACAGGCCGGACCGTACTGGGAACACACACCACTGGCCTTACACGGGGATCAGGAACGGGCCGGACCGGACTGGCAACACACTTCAGTACCTCTCGCCGTGCCTCTACATTTTCCCTCCCTCTATACACCAATGGCTCCCGTAACCCGGTGGCCTTCTCTCCTCGTCCACCAACTCGCCCCTTAACTGCCTCCAGTGGCCCCGTCGTCCCTGCCATGTGCCCCCCCCTAAAAATGTATTGGGGGTGCCCCTCGCCTGTCCGACGACTTCTCCTCTCCTGCCTGGGCATGCTGCTTGGTCCTGTATTGGTGGGATCTTCTGTCACGATCGTCGGATATAGAGGACCAAGGCGCAGCGTGGAAGGTGAACATACTTATTTATTAAATGATACACGAACAAAACAACAAATCGATACGCGACGTCCACAGGTGCAAAACACAAACCAACACGGAACAAGATCCCACAAACACTGTGGGAAAACTACCTGACTAAATATGGTTCCCAATCAGAGACAACCAGCAACAGCTGATACTCGTTGCCTCTGATTGAGAACCACTCTGGCCAACATAGCTATACAAAAACTAGACTAGACACAATGAGCACAAAACATAAACTCTACACACCCTGGCTCAACTTAAAATAGTCCCTAGAGCCAGGGCGTGACATGGAGTCTGTGTAATTGAAGAATAACATCAACTGCTAACATTATCAAAAGTAAAAGTATAAATAATTTCAAATTCCTTATTTTAAGCAAACATTTACATTACATTTACATTTACATCATTTAGCAGACGCTCTTATCCAGAGCGACTTACAAATTGGTGCATTCACCCTATAGCCAGTGGGATAACCACTTTACACATGTTTTTTTATGTTTTTTTTTTTGGGGGGGGGTAGAAGGATTACTTTATCCTATCCCAGGTATTCCTTAAAGAGGTGGGGTTTCAAATGTCTCCGGAAGGTGGTGAGTGACTCCGCTGTCCTGGCGTAGTGAGGGAGCTTGTTCCACCATTGGGGTGCCAGAGCAGCGAACAGTTTTGACTGGGCTGAGCGGGAACTAGGCTTCCGCAGAGGAAGGGGAGCCAGCAGGCCAGAGGTGGATGAACGCAATGCCCTCGTTTGGGTGTAGGGACTGATCAGAGCCTGAAGGTACGGAGGTGCCGTTCCCCTCACAGCTCCATAGGCAAGCACCATGGTCTTGTAACAGATGCAAGCTTCAACTGGAAGCCAGTGGAGTGTGCGGAGGAGCGGGGTGACGTGAGAGAACTTGGGAAGGTTGAACACCAGACGGGCTGCGGCATTCTGGATGAGTTGTAGGGGTTTAATGGCACAGGCAGGGAGCCCAGCCAACAGCGAGTTGCAGTAATTCAGACGGGAGATGACAAGTGCCTGGATTAGGACCTGTGCCGCTTCCTGTGTAAGGCAGGGTCGTACTCTCCGAATGTTGTAGAGCATGAACCTACAGGATCGGGTCACCGCCTTGATGTTAGCGGAGAACGACAGGGTGTTGTCCAGGGTCACGCCAAGGCTCTTCGCACTCTGGGAGGAGGACACAACGGAGTTGTCAACCGTGATGGCGAGATCATGGAACGGGCAGTCCTTCCCCGGGAGGAAGAGCAGCTCCGTCTTGCCAAGGTTCAGCTTGAGGTGGTGATCCGTCATCCATACTGATATGTCTGCCAGACATGCAGAGATGCGATTCGCCACCTCGTTATCAGAAGGGGGAAAGGAGAAGATTAGTTGTGTATCGTCAGCGTAGCAATGATAGGAGAGGCCATGTGAGGATATGACAGAGCCAAGTGACTTGGTGTATAGCGAGAATAGGAGAGGGCCTAGAACTGAGCCCTGGGGGACACCAGTGGTGAGAGCACGTGGTGCGGAGACAGCTTCTCGCCACGCCACTTGGTAGGAGCGACCGGTCAGGTGGGACGCAATCCAAGAGTGAGCCGCGCCGGAGATGCCCAGCTCGGAGAGGGTGGAGAGGAGGATCTGATGGTTCACAGTATCAAAGGCAGCAGACAGGTCTAGAAGGACAAGAGCAGAGGAGAGAGAGTTAGCTTTAGCAGTGCGGAGAGCCTCCGTGACACAGAGAAGAGCAGTCTCAGTTGAATGACCAGTCCTGAAACCTGACTGGTTTGGATCAAGAAGGTCATTCTGAGAGAGATAGCAAGAGAGTTGGCTAAAGACGGCACGCTCAATAGTTTTGGAAAGAAAAGAAAGAAGGGATACTGGTCTGTAGTTGTTGACATCTGAGGGATCGAGTGTTGGTTTTTTGAGAAGGGGTGCAACTCTCGCTCTCTTGAAGACGGAAGGGACATAGCCAGCGGGCAAGGATGAGTTGATCAGCGAGGTGAGGTAGGGGAGAAGGTCACCGGAGATGGTCTGGAGAAGAGAGGAGGGGATAGGGTCAAGCGGGCAGGTTGTTGGGCGGCCTGCAGTCACAAGTCGCAAGATTTTATCTGGAGAGAGAGGGGAGAAAGAAGTCAAAGCATAGGGTAGGGCAGTGTGAGCAGGACCAGCAGTGTCACCAGCAGTGTCATTAACAAACGAGGATCGGATGTCGTCAACCTTCTTTTCAAAGTTGTTGACGAAGTCATCCACAGAGAGGGAGGGGGGGGGGTTCAGCAGGGAGGAGAATGTGGCAAAGAGCTTCCTAGGGTTAGAGGCAGATGCTTGGAATTTAGAGTGGTAGAAAGTGGCCTTAGCAGCAGAAACAGATGAAGACCATACAGCACTTTTTTTTTTGATAGCCAGGGGCACACTGCAACACTCAAACATAATTTACAAATGAACCATTTGTATTTCGTGAGTTCGCCAGATCAGAGGCAGTTTTCACATTGAACAATACTTTATTTAGGAAAGGTAGAACGTGTCTCTCAAAAAAACGGTACAAAAATGTGCAATGTCTCTTTAAAAGTCTCTCCTCAAAAATAGCAATTCTTCTTTAAAAAAGTATTCGACATTTATCTTATACGCCCACATTCAGCAACTCATCATGCCATGAGTCCAGGATAAGCCACCAAACATAATGAGTCGTCCGCATTGTTTTTGCATGCGAGTAATAGGAGCACATATTGAAATATTGTAGCAGAGTGGTGATGACATGGAAAAAACTGCCGAAATATTTCCTGTAATTGTTGATACATATTTGAATGTGAAGTAGATAGTCTGTAGATCGTCAACTAAACTCAACTTGTGTTTCACTTTTTGGATAGTGCCAAAGCATATCTACAAACAGTTACTAGAATGACAACACATATACTGTTAAATTGTAACTGATATGCAGTTGAGATTCTGCTGATAGTCTCCTGATTGTTTGTTGATCATCTATAAATGGGCTGGCATTTGTGCAAGTGAGGGGATATACTGTTGAAATATAACTGACTTACAGATATGCTGTTGAAATGCTGATGATAGTCTACAACTGGTTTGTCAAGCATCTATAGATAGACCATAAACTACCTTGCTGAAAATGATGAGATATACTGTTGAGATGCTACTGAAAGGCTAAAGACATGCTTTTGAAATGCTGCTGATAGTCTACAGATAATTTGTAGAGCATCTACAGATGGACTATCCAAATAGTGTTACCTAGCTGGGCAAATCCTCTAATGACACAAACCTGGCATGAACAGACTCAAGTAAAGTAAAGTGAGCACTCGGCAGGGGAGCAACATTTCTGGGTTCGTCAACCACTTTTATTTGCCTCACAACTTCTTTCTACTGTGTTTGAAGGCTCATGGCTCAGCTGTGATGTCACATGACTGAGACTAGGACAGGACTTTCTCACACATTGCACCAAAGGAATGGCATTTACTGTATGTATAAGTACCCAAGTTTTTCCTGTCCATGTGACTTGACCAGGAAAAATCAACAGTCACACTTCAAAGAACTCTCATTTCCTCTATACAATAAACTGTATTTAACTCCAGGTCCACATACAAATTTAATTGAACACTTCGGTTTCAAAGCTTGGTGATTCTGTACACGTTTTAAGAAAGTAAATTCTGCCCGGTCAACTTTTGGCGTTCGATTAATTCATCACTAGGTTTCTCATGAGCCTCAAGCTGCTGGACACTTTGATGCTCAGTGATCAAGTTTCTTGTCTCCACATGTCGACCTCCCTTTGCCTCCCATGACAGATTTATTTGATATTAATTGAAACTATTCAGACAGAGTACAGGGGAGATCTCATCCAGTCTACTTTACCAAACTTACTCTGCTGGCTCCGCAGTATGCTGGTTATGCCAAAGCAGTGGTCTGTTCCCCTCTGCTCAGCCTGATGAGTAATAGAGGGTCATGAGACTGCCAATGTAGACATGGTTAGAGGCCAAAAACCTACAGTACTGAAGCAGATCTGAAAGGCTGCATGACTTAAAAAATCGTGGAAACCAAGCGAAATTTTCAATCAAACATTGGTGTCTTTCCTTAACTTTTTGTTTAATGCTGGAGCATCCACATAACACACCTCTAGAGCAGGGAAGTGGAATGAGGTAATGGCTTTGCTCTGAAGTAACTTGCTTCAAAGGCCAGTAAGCAATACTGTGCAGAATCAAGGTCAACGTTATTGTGTACTTGTGGTATGTGAGTGTCAGACCATGCTCCAGTTGATGAATTAGTCAAGGTTAAACAGAGCGTGGGAAGATATATTCTGCCCTTTGTAGTCCTGTCTGTGGTTGAGTGGGAGTGGGAAAGAGAGAAAGAAAGGAGGAGCTAGCTCTCCACCACTGTGCTCAGCAGCACCACACATGCCAAAGCTACAACGGTCGGTGGTGACTCATTCCACTGGCGCTCCGTCTTTTCACAGGAGCTAAAAATGCCCTGGAGCCTTAATGGGTTTCACATTGAGGAGCCTCACTGTAAATACACTTAATTTATCTGCCGGCCTGAGTCGCAGTGGAAACTGTCTCCCCTTGGGTCAGGCATTCTGTGGCACAACCGAACATTGTCGGTCAGCCACCAATGTCCTCCTGGACCTCCCAAATGCTGAGCGTGCAAGTCGGCAAATCTCCCAGCATTGGCCACTGCCATAACCCTCCCAAGTAAAATACACTGCTCAAAAAAATAAAGGGAACACTTAAACAACACAATGTAACTCCAAGTCAATCACACTTCTGTGAAATCAAACTGTCCACTTAGGAAGCAACACTGATTGACAATAAATGTCACATGCTGTTGTGCAAATGGAATAGACAACAGGTGGAAATTATAGGCAATTAGCAAGACACCCCCAATAAAGGACTGGTTTTGCAGGTGGTGACCACAGACCACTTCTCAGTTCCTATGCTTCCTGGCTGATGTTTTGGTCACTTTTGAATGCTGGCGGTGCTTTCACTCTAGTGGTAGCATGAGACGGAGTCTACAACCCACACAAGTGGCTCAGGTAGTGCAGCTCTTCCAGGATGGCACATCAATGCGAGCTGTGGCAAGAAGGTTTGCTGTGTCTGTCAGCGTAGTGTCCAGAGCATGGAGGCGCTACCAGGAGACAGGCCAGTACATCAGCAGACGTGGAGGAGGCCGTAGGAGGGCAACAACCCAGCAGCAGGACTGCTACCTCCGCCTTTGTGCAAGGAGAAGCAGGAGGAGCACTGCCAGAGCCCTGCAAAATGACCTCCAGCAGGCCACAAATGTGCATGTGTCTGCTCAAACGGTCAGAAACAGACTCCATGAGGGTGGTATGAGGGCCCGACGTCCACAGGTGGGGGTTGTGCTTACAGCCCAACACCGTGCAGGACGTTTGGCATTTGCCAGAGAACACCAAGATTGGCAAATTCGCCACTGGCGCCCTGTGCTCTTCACAGATGAAAGAAGGTTCACACTGAGCACATGTGACAGACGTGACAGAGTCTGGAGACGCCGTGGAGAACGTTCTGCTGCCTGCAACATCCTCCAGCATGACCGGTTTGGCAGTGGGTCAGTCATGGTGTGGGTGGCATTTTTTTGGTGGGCCGCACAGCCCTCCATGTGCTCGCCAGAGGTAGCCTGACTGCCATTATGTACCGTGATGAGATCCTCAGACCCCTTGTGAGACCATATGCTGGTGCGGTTGGCCCTGGGTTCCTCCTAATGCAAGACCATGCTAGACCTCATGTGGCTGGAGTGTGTCAGCAGTTCTTGCAAGAGGAAGGCATTGATGCTATGGACTGGCCCGCCCGTTCCCCAGACCTGAATCCAATTGAGCACATCTGGGACATCATGTCTCGCTCCATCCACCAACGCCACGTTACACCACAGACTGTCCAGGAGTTTGCGGATGCTTTAGTCCACGTCTGGGAGGAGATCCCTCAGGAGACCATGCGCCACCTCATCAGGAGCATGCCCAGGCATTGTAGGGAGGTCATACAGGCACGTGGAGGCCACACACACTACTGAGCCTCATTTTGACTTGTTTTAAGGACATTACATCAAAGTTGGATCAGCCTGTAGTGTGGTTTTCCACTTTAATTTTGAGGGTGACTCCAAATCCAGACCTCCATGGGGTTGATAAATTTGATTTCCATTGATAATTTTTGTGTGATTTTGTTGTCAGCACATTCAACTATGTAAATAAAAAAGTATTTAATAAGATTATTTCATTCATTCAGATCTAGGATGTGTTATTTTAGTGTTCCCTTTATTTTTTTGAGCAGTGTAGTAAGATGTGGGGAGGGATTGGATATCTGAGGCAAAAGAGGTGAAGAGGGCCACTGTACTGTTAAATGTCAAGTGCAGGGGAGTTCAGCGTAATCTGGGTTAAGTGGTGCATGACAGCAGGACCGATTTGTCTCACAATGGTTCAGACAATCAGGAGCACCAAGGAATTTATGAGGGACTTACTGTGTTTTCTCTCCATCTTTGACAGTTACAGTGGGGAAAAAAGTATTTAGTCAGCCACCAATTGTGCAAGTTCTACCACTTAAAAATATGAGAGAGGCCTGTCAACTATGACAGACAAATTGAGATTTTTTTTCTCCAGAAAATCACATTGTAGGATTTTTTATGAAATTATTTGCAAATTATGGTGGAAAATAAGTATTTGGTCAATAACAAAAGTTTCTCAACACTTTGTTATATACCCTTTGTTGCCAATGACACAGGTCAAACGTTTTCTGTAAATCTTCACAAGGTTTTCACACACTGTTGCTGGTATTTTGGCCCATTCCTCCATGCAGATCTCCTCTAGAGCAGTGATGTTTTGGGGCTGTCGCTGGGCAACACAGACTTTCAACTCCATCCAAAGACTTTCTATGGGGTTGAGATCTGGAGACTGGCTAGGCCACTCCAGGACCTTGAAATGCTTCTTACGAAGCCACTCCTTCGTTGCCCGGGCGGTGTGTTTGGGATCATTGTCATGCTGAAAGACCCAGCCACGTTTCATCTTCAATGCCCTTGCTGATGGAAGGAGGTTTTCACTCAAAATCTCACGATACATGGCCCCATTCATTCTTTCCTTTACACGGATCAGTCGTCCTGGTCCCTTTGCAGAAAAACAGCCCCAAAGCATGATGTTTCCACCCCCATGCTTCACAGTAGGTATGGTGTTCTTTGGATGCAACTCAGCATTCTTTGTCCTCCAAACACGACGAGTTGAGATTTTACCAAAAAGTCCAATTTTGGTTTCATCTGACCATATGACATTCTCCCAATCCTCTTCTGGATCATCCAAATGCACTCTAGCAAACTTCAGACGGGCCTGGACATGTACTGGCTTAAGCAGGGGGACACGTCTGGCACTGCAGGATTTGAGTCCCTGGCGGCGTAGTGTGTTACTGATGGTAGGCTTTGGTACTTTGGTCCCAGCTCTCTGCAGGTAATTCACTAGGTCCCCCTGTGTGGTTCTGGGATTTTTGCTGACCGTTCTTGTGATCATTTTGACCCCACGGGGTGAGATCTTGCGTGGAGCCCCAGATCGAGGGAGATTATCAGTGGTCTTGTATGTCTTCCATTTCCTAATAATTGCTCCCACAGTTGATTTCTTCAAACCAAGCTGCTTACCTATTGCAGATTCAGTCTTCCCAGCCTGGTGCAGGTCTACAATTTTGTTTCTGGTGTCCTTTGACAGCTCTTTGGTCTTGGCCATAGTGGAGTTTGGAGTGTGACTGTTTGAGGTTGTGGACAGGTGTCTTTTATACTGATAACAAGTTCAAACAGGTGCCATTAATACAGGTAACGAGTGGAGGACAGAGGAGCCTCTTAAAGAAGAAGTTACAGGTCTGTGAGAGCCAGAAATCTTGCTTGTTTTTAGGTGACCAAATACTTATTTTCCACCATAATTTGCAAATAAATTCATTAAAAATCCTACAATGTGATTTTCTGGATTTTTTTTCTCAATTTGTCTGTCATAGTTGACGTGTACCTATGATGAAAATTACAGGCCTCTCTCATCTTTTTAAGTGGGAGAACTTGCACAATTGGTGGCTGACTAAATACTTTTTCTCCCCACTGTATGTGTATTCTCCTCTGACTTAGTCAACTGGAGAGTTTATTTTTTTTTAAGAGGGCTTTTCTCCTCTAGTGAAGGTTTGTTATTATGTTACGTGATGAAAGAGTGCAGCGTTTGAAGGAAAATCTTATTTCACTACTTATGTCGCATCCAATGTTGTGTCGAAATGGACTTAGAAACGGCCATAAAATACTTTTTCTGACAAATTGGGCAATAGCAAACATACCTTGGCTTAAGTGGTGGTTATTCCCGGACAAAATCAACCCTGCCTTGAGAAAAGGTAATTTCCGCAATGAGCATTTATAGAAATTGATTCCAGACAATGTTACAAAACTACCCAGTTTACCGTTCTATATGTGAATGGAAATACTGTAGCCTTTTAGTAATTTTAGATCACCCCCTATTTTGGGCCAGTACACAGTTTCAAAAACTGAAGTGAATACTGTTATGGTGAATACTGCTAACCCGCTGTGGGGAAAATGTCAGGCTGGATAGAATCAAGAACATGCAAAACCCCTGTTGAGTAGAGCTCAGCGAGAGCAAGAAAGAGAGAGAGAGAGCAAGAAAGAGAGAGAGAGAGTGAGAGAGAAAGAAAGAGACTTGTATCCATCATCGCAAGTATTATCCCTCAAGGACCTTGAGTTTCAACTAAGGTACCGTACTGTATCTTGTCATCTAGGGAAGAATCCTGTTGAATATCCAGAGCCAGGGAAAGCGATTAAAAACACATTCTGATAGAGGGAAATCATTATTCTTTACATTCTTCAGTGTCTCCAGAGAGAAGCACAAATATATCCACTCAGATGTTCTTCTTATCATCAGACCACCTGAAAAATAAAAATAAACGTATTTTGGAGCCTTTGTTTATTTAAAAAAAGTTCACTTACTGTTAATGTACAGTCTCAGCCTATGAATATTAGTATGCAGAAGATTTAATGACAATGGATGTTGGCTGGTGTTGAAGAGTTACTTTGAAATGGTGGGTAGGGTCCTTTCGCTGCATATGCAATGCCTTTTTTTTGTGAAACCATTTCACTGACATGTTCTGTTCCTAATCATCAGAAATGCTGATCGAGGCGCATCCCAAAGCTATAAGCCCACATCATAGGTCTGTGTTTCTACACCAGGGGAATGAGACCGACTTAGCATTCTTTCCAGACTGAGTCACCTAAGGGTTTTACAAGTGTCTTCAGACCTGATATTAATTAAACTGAAGACTTAACCAGACACAGATAATCTAATATATATTCGTATCTCCTTTCTCTCAGTTTATTGGAGCAAAAGTAATGTGAGAAATTGTGGTTATAATAACAAGACTAAAAAACTGCCATAAACCTCCTGTTAGCGCATAAGGCATTCATAGTGCAATGTGTATTTTGAGACAAATGAAGAACATTGTGAGACCACTCGAGAATTGTTCCTGCACATAATACTGAGCTACACTGTAAACCCTTATTAGTTATCATTACTCAAACGTTTTGTGGAAACCCGCTGCACTATTATACTAGAGTACAGTTACTTAGAACATTAGAGCTGGCTTTACTCAAACTATAAGTGTCACATGATCCCAAATGGGCCACAATTTAAAGCTGATTAAACACAAAAGGTTTTAGTAAGTAGATAAATCTTTTAAGTACATTGTACTCAACATAGTTTGCTAAATGAAGTAGATTAGTAGTGTAACACACACAGAAATACTTTTTGTCCACTAATGGTAATTTCAGAGTTACATAAACATAATAGTTTGAGCTAAATCTACTAAAATATTTGGAGTCTGGGGAACATGTTGAAGTATATTTTTCTGAGTGCACAATACTTAAAAGATGTCTGTCCATTAACTTGCTTTTACTTCCTACAATAACTTTAGTTGTAAAGTTATGTTTGTACTCAAAACATTAAAGCTATGGCAACTTGACACTTAACTTGGTTCTATCGTGTCACTGTGAATTAAATTGATTATGTATCCAAACTGTGTAACTTTTGCGCAACTTGCTTACAATTCCAAGTAATATTACTACATTGTACAGTATATGCTAATATCACTTGATTAATAACTTAAATCATTCATGTTGTATCACTGTAATTAATTACTTTAGTTACTCTATTCTTTGAAGTGCATTCAACAAATACCGAATCAACGTGTTCTAGTTTGCATACAACTTTTATTGAGTAAATTAAACAGAAAACAGTATTGCTTGAAGACATCTGAGGACAACAGTTCGATCGGTGTTCACATCACGTGGTTGCTACAGAGAAACATTAACTATACATCTGTGTAAGGGTATCACTGATCTTAAAATGTAACATTTCAATCAATGAATTTGCTTTACATTTTGCTTACTGATTTAATTTATATACCTGGCTGTACAAATTCAGAATGGCAGCTATCTTCTGTACATTTCTTCCAGTCTTTCCCTGCTTCTCTCTGGATAGGGCTAGCAAGCGTTCTGTGTGTTGGTCCAACATGGAATAAAATGAATCCCGGAGTTGCAGGTTTGTGATGTGATGGTACTCTCCACATACCCAAAACAAAGTACAAAGGCAATTGAAAACTGCTTTACCATCAAGGAAAACGTTACGTCTGGCGCAAACCAAACACCTCTCATCACCCCGAGAACACCATCCCATCATGCTGTGGGGATGTTTTTCATCGGCAGGGACTGGGAAACTGGTCAGAATTGAAGGAATGATGGATGGCGCTAAATACAGGGAACTTCTTGAGGGAAACCTGTTTCAGTCTTCCAGAGATTTGAGACTGGGACGGAGGTTCACCTTCCAGCAGGACAATGACCCTAAGCATACTGCTAAAGCAACACTAAAATCAAATCAAATGTTATTTGTCATATACTTTTTATTTTTTTACCTTTATTTAACCAGGTAAGCCAGTTGAGAACAAGTTCTCATTTACAACTGCGACCTGGCCAAGATAAAGCAAAGCATTGCGATAAAAACAACAACACAGAGTTACATATGGGGTAAAACAAAACATAAAGTCAAAAACACAACAGAAAATATGTATACAGTGTGTGCAAATGTAGCAAGTTATGGAGGTAAGGCAATAAATAGGCCATAATTACAATTAGTATTAACACTGGAATGATAGATGTGCAACAGATGATGTGCAAATAGAGAAACTGGGATGAAAATGAGCAAAATAAAGAACAATATGGGGATGAGGTAATTGGGTGGGCTAATTTCAGATGGGCTGTGTACAGGTGCTGTGATCGGTAAGGTACTCTGAAAACTGATGCTTAAAGTTAGTGAGTGAGATAAGAGTCTCCAGCTTCAGAGATTTTTCCAATTCGTTCCAGTCATTGGCAGCAGAGAACTGGAAGGAATGGCGGCCAAAGGAGATGTTGGCTTTGGGGATGACCAGTGAGCTAAGATAAGGCGGGGATTTGCCTAGCAGTGATTTATAGATGGCCTGGAGCCAGTGGGTTTGGCGACGAATATGTAGTGAGGACCAGCCAACAAGAGCTTACAGGTCACAGTGGTGGGTAGTATATGGGGCTTTGGTGACAAAACGGATGGCACTGTAATAGACTACATCCAATTTGCTGAGTAGAGTGTTGGAGGCTATTTTGTAAATTACATCGCAAAAGTCAAGGATTGGTAGGATAGTCAGTTTTATGAGGGCATGTTTGGCAGCATGAGTGAAGGAGGCTTTGTTGCGAAATAGGAAGCCGATTCTAGATTTCACTTTGGATTGGAGATGCTTAATGTGAGTCTGGATGGAGAGTTTACAGTCTAACCAGACACATAGGTATTTGTAGTTGTCCATATACTCTAGGTCAGACCCGTCAAGAGTAGTGATTCTAGTCGGGTGGGCGGGTGCCAGCAGCGTTCGATTGAAGAGCATGCATTTAGTTTTACTAGTGTTTAAGAGCAGTTGGAGGCTACTGAAGGAGTGTTGTATGGCATTGAAGCTCGTTTGGAGGTTTGTTAACACAGTGTCCAATGAAGGGCCTGATGTATACAAAATGGTGTCGTCTGCGTAGAGGTGGATCTGAGAGTCACCAGCAGCAAGAGCGACATCATTGATATACACAGAGAAAAGAGTCGGCCCAGGAATTGAACCCTGTGGCACCCCCATAGAGACTGCCATAGGTCCAGACAACAGGCCCTCTGATTTGACACATTGAACTCTATCTGAGAAGTAGTTGGTGAACCAGGCGAGGCAGTCATTTTAGAAACCAAGGCTATTTAGTCTGCTAATAAGAATGCGGTGGTTGACAGAGTCGAAAGCCTCGGCCAGGTCGATGAAGACGGCCGCACAGTACTGTCTATTATCGATCGCGGTTATAATATCGTTTAGGACCTTGAGCGTGGCTGAGGTGCACCCATGACCAGCTCGGAAACCGGATTGCATAGCGGAGAAGGTACGATGGGATTCGAAATGGTCGGTGATCTGTTTGTTAACTTGGCTTTCAAAAACTTTCAAAAGGTAGGGCAGGATGGATATAGGTCTGTAACAGTTTGGATCTAGAGTGTCACCCCCTTTGAAGAGGGGGATGACCGCGGCAGCTTTCCAATCTCTGGGGATCTCAGATGTTACGAAAGAGAGGTTGAACAGGCTAGTAATAGGGGTTGCGACAATTTCGGCGGCTAGTTTTAGAAAGAAAGCGTCCAGATTGTCTAGCCCAGATGATTTGTAGGGGTCCAGATTTTGCAGCTCTTTCAGAACATCAGCTGTCTGAATTTGTGTGAAGGAGAAGCGGAGGGGGGGGGGGGGGCATGGGCAAGTTGCAGCGGAGGGTGCAGAGCTGGTGGCCGGGGTAGTGGTAGCTAGGTGGAAAGCATGGCCAGCTGTAGCAAAATGCTTTTTGAAATGTTCGATTATTGTAGATTTATCGGTGATGATAGTGTTTCCTAGCCTCAGTGCAGTGGGCAGCTGGGACGATGTGCTCTTATTCTCCATGGACTTTACAGTGTCCCAAAACTTTTTGGAGTTAGTGCTACAGGATGCTAATTTCTGTTTGAAAAAGCTAGCCTTTGCTTTCCTAACTGCTTGTGTATATTGGTTCCTGACTTCCCTGAAAAGTTGCATATCGCGGGGGCTATTCGATGCTAATGCAGTACGCCACAGGATGTTTTTGTGCTGGTCAAGGGCAGTCAAGTCTGAGGAGAACTAGGGGCTTTATCTGTTCTTATTTCTGTATTTCTTGAATGGGGCATGTTTATTTAAGATTGAGAAGAAAATTACTTTTAAAGAACAACCAGGCATCCTCTACTGACGGAATGAGATCGATATCCATCCAGGATACCTGGGCCAGGTCAATTAGGAAGGCCTGCGCGCTAAAGTGTTTTAGGGAGCGTTTGACAGTGATGAGAGGTGGTCGTTTGACCGCGGACCCGTTACAGACGCAGGCAATAAGGCAGTGATCGCTGAGATCCTGGTTGAAGACAGCGGAGGTGTATTTAGAGGGTAAGTTAGTCAGGATGATATCTATGAAGGTGCCCATGTTTACGGATTTAGGGTTGTACCTGGTAGGTTCGTTGATAATACATACATACACGTGTTTAGCAGATGTTATTGCGGGTGTAGCAGAATGCTTGTGCTTCTAGCTCCGACAGTAATATCTAACAATTTCACAACATGTACCCAATACACACAAATCTAGTAAGGAATGGAATTTAAGAATATATACGTATATGGACAAGCAATGACAGAGTGGCATGGACTAAGATACGGTGGAATATTATAGAATAGAATACAGCATATACTGTATATATGAGATGACTAGTGCAAGATATGTAAACATTATTAAAGTGACTAGTGTTCAATTTTTTAAGGTGGCCAGTGATTTCAATAGGCAGCAGCAGCCTCTAATGTGCTAGTGATGGCTATTTAACAGTCCGATGGCCTTGAGATAGAAGCTGTTTTTTATTCTCTCGGTCCCAGCTTTGATGCACCTGTACCTCGCCTTCTGGATGATAGCGGGGTGAACAGGCAGTGGCTCGGGTGGTTGATGTCGTTGATGATCTTTTTGGCCTTCCTTTGACATTGGGTGCTGTAGGTGTCTTGGAGGGTGGGTAGTTTGCCCCCGGTAATGTGTTCGGCAGACCGCACCACCCTCTGGAGAGCCCTGCGGTTGCGGGCGGTGCAGTTGCCGTACCAGGCGGTGATACAGCCCGACAGGATGCTCTCAATTGTGCATCTGTAAAAGTTTGTGACGGTTTTAGGTGCCAAGGCTCTGTTGCGCCTTCTTCACAACACTGTCTGCGTGGGTGGACCATTACAGTTTGTCAGTGATGTGTTCGCCAAGGAACTTCAAGCTTCCCACCTTCTCCACTGCGGTCCCGTCGATGTGGATAGGGGGGTGCACCCTCTGCTGTTTCCTGAAGTCCACGATCATCTCCTTTGTTGACATTGAGTGAGATGTTATTTTCCTGGCACCACACCTCCCTGTAGGCGGTCTCGTCATTGTTGGTAATCAAGCCTACTACTGTTGTGTCGTCTCGAGTGGATTAAGGGGAAACATTTAAATGTATTGGAATGGCCTAGTCAAAGCCCAGACCTCAATCCAATTGAGAATCTGTGGTATGACTTAAAGATTGCTGTACACCAGCGGAACCAATCCAACTTGAAGGAGCTGGAGCAGTTTTGCCTTGAAGAATGGGGCAAAAATCCCAGTGGCTAGATGTGCCAAGCTTATAGAGGCATACCCCAAGAGACTTGCAGCTGTAATTGCTGCAAAAGGTGGTTCTACAAAGTATTGACTGTGGGGGGGTGAATAGTTAAGCACGCTCAAGTTTTGTTTTTTTGTCTTATTTCTTGTTTGTTTCACAATAAAAAATATTTTGCATCTTCAAAGTGGTAGGCATGTTGTGTAAATCAAATGATACAAACCCCCCAAAAAATCAATTTTAATTCCAGGTTGTAAGGCAACAAAATAGGAAAAATGCTAAGGGGTGTGAATACTTTCGCAAGCCACTGTAAGTATTCCTTCTTTTTGCTGTTGATAAAGGTCGATGTACAACTGTGAAGAACGTCATGGTCTACTATGCCATTCACAATTTAATTGATGACATCAGTGCTCACATTACAATTATGTTTCTCTAGAATTTGTGAGACTGTTTGTTTCATTAGTGGTTTACATAGTAAGAGCAGTTGATCCAAGTTCACTAGCATTTCCTGAGTTGCACTTTGACACATGAAGAAGTGATTGTAATTTTAACACCAAGGAGGTTTTGCTGCATCTGCTCTTTAAAAGAAGGTGTGCTATCCCGCGCATTTGATTCATCATCCTTGGAGCTACCTGCAACATCTGTAATTTGGCTTTGAGAAAAATCATCTTGGGACTCACTTGCTTGTCTCACAATGCCAACCTTGAAATCAGTGGAGCTTTCTTGACATATACATTTTACATTTTAGTAGACGCTCTTATCCAGAGCGACTTACAGTTAGTGAATACATATCTTTTTTTTTTTTTTTTTATACTGGCCCCCCGTGGGAATCGAACCCACAACCCTGGCGGTGCAAACACCATGCTCTATCAACTGAGCTACATCCCTGCCGGCCATTCCCTCCCCTACCCTGGGCCAATTGTGCGCCGCCCATGAGTCTCCCGGTCGCGGCCAGCTGCGACAGAGCCTGGATTCGAACCAGGATCTCTAGTGGCACAGTTAGCACTGCGATGCAGTGCCTTAGACCACTGCGCCACTCAGGAGTACAATGTGTTGTACTCAGGAGTACATATGTGTGTTGAATGTTGAGAAAACATTTGTCTTTAACTGGACACTGAATCATTTCATGAATCTTCACGTGCTCTTAAATGTGAAAAAAAGCTCTTTCTCATCAAATGGTTGTGTAAAAGCACAAATTGAGTAGCTACCCGTTAGTCATGCTTGCTAAAGCTAACCACAGGGTTTTCACAATGTTCCGTAATTAACATTATAACAATCATGTAATATATTATGCTTACCTTAGCTTTCTTTTAAGAAAAATTCTGTAATTCTGTATTTAGCTAGGCTAGGTCATGAAAGCCAGCAGCACTTCTCTTTAAATTAATTGGCTAACATGAACTGTTGAAATGTTAACCGACTTCATCTAATGTTAAGGTTACCTACATCGTCAGGCTCCGGAAATTTCCTACCTAAGTTAATTAATGAAACTACATTAGATTTCCGTGCTCACAGTTGGCTCCCTAATGCAATGTAGCTTTAAATGATATATACTTAATCGTACAAACCTTGGTGGGAAGTCAGCCGCCTGTGTGAGAGGTAGACTTGTGATGAGTGTGATGGAAGGTGTCAGGCGCAGGAGGGTAATCACCGAATACAGAGTTTATTCCGTTTTACACACAAATGCGCTGGAATAGCGACAAACGAAACAGGAACAGGGGAAACTATCATCCCCGGCAAATACACTGTAACGGACATCCAATAATACATAGGCACAGGGGAAATATCTACCCTGGCAACAAAATGGTACGAGTAGCTTCACCGAGCTATACTACTCTCACAAGTAAACAATCACCCACAAGGACAAGGGGGCAGAGGGAACACTTATACACGGACTAACGAGGGGATAAGAACCAGGTGTGTGTAATGACAAGACAAGACAAATGGAATGATGAATATAGGAGCGGCAGTCGTTAGGTAAGCCGGTGACGTCGAGTGCCGAAGCCTGCCCGAACGAGGAGGGGAGGCAGCCTTGGCGGAAGTCGTGACAAGACTACTGCACATGCACTTGGAGAAAGTGCGGTATTATCACAGAGAAGACGTTGTCTTTGGCCGATGAGCGGGCTTCAGTTTAAAAGAATACATCCTTCCAGATGCCCGCCTAAAATTTCAAATTAACCAGCTTTTTTATGACATGCAGTTAACTCTTTAGAGGTTATATCACTTGAACATAAACATTACTCTTAATTCAGGGCTTCATACGCCACATTCTCTTTGAGACAGACAGACATCCACAGTGACACTTTACACACAACTAATCTAATAATTACCAATGACCAATTAACACCATGTTAATCACTTTTAGGCCAAGGTGCAAGCTACATTTCATCAACACTAGACCACTTCCTCGATCAGATGCAAAACGGTTTTAAAACCTAAACCTAAATTGAATTGGACACCAGGAGTTAAGGACCATGTCCTGGACACATTGAATGTGCAATGTAATTGCACCATAATTTTGGGAATACAGGCCTACATAATGCCAAAGAGTAAGCATGTCTACCACCTAAACACCACACGCACTGACAGAGTACAATGTTATAGAGGGCCAGATTAGAGTCAGCACACAAGTCATTGCAGAGGACAGTACATCAGCACAATTTACTCTGTCTGATGAGAGACTATAGGGAGGACAAATTGTGTAAGGCATAAAAAATTGACAAAAGAGTAGAGAGCATGAGGAGACCTCACCAACCATTTTCCACACCCTTTCATTTCTTAACCACATGATGTGGCTGGTGTGTGTTGTGGGAGGAGACAATAGGAGACAAATAAGATGACAAGGCATAAGAGGAGAACGAACGATAGGCAGGAAGAGGGACTGACTTAGACCTCACTAGCCACCCCTTTCCTAACCGTTCCATTTCCCTTGTTTCAAAATTATGTGTATGGTGTGTCTTAGAATTTGGGCCTACTAACAGTGATGTTCAGATGCACCAGTTAACCCTGCTGTGGAAAACTGTTTTATGCTGTGCAACGAACAGGCAGATGCCACCCAACATGCCAAAATCAATTCTCGTTGGAGCACTGCGTTTAACACTGCCTGAAGGAGTACCTGGAGACCATGAGCTCCCTCAACACCACAATATAACACAGACAGATGACTGAGTATATTAATGTATAGACTGCTATATGAATGTGCTCTGTATAAGTACTGTAAGTAGAAGTTATCATGATGGCATGTTCTCTCAAAGCAAACCATGGAGCAAAGCCAAGCTAAGCCATTTAGCAGTTCATCATGCGTTGCTTTGTAAACATCTAATGACTTCAAGTTAATTAATAAGAGTATTGATGTCTGATAATTCAAATAATGATTGTGAGTATTTGTTGGTTCGGCAATATAACCTAAAACAAATGTAACCCCTTCAAAGTACACATTCAATGTATTTATTACAAAGTCTTCAAAAGCACAGTCATAGTTTACTGGGCCTACCTCCTTGCTAAGACAACAACACACAAGCCAATCCCTCCCAGCGTGCTTCCATGTAGATAATTTAGGTTCAGGTGTAAATTTCATGTTGGACTGTACAAATACTATTATTTATTATTGGAGAATACCACAAAAACATTTAAAACACATGATATTCACAGTTGTCAGTCTATTTTTGTTCCTCTGGTTACATTTCAAGAGCATATGAGAGGAAATAACAAAAAAAGCATACAAAGCAAAACACTTTTTTTTGTTCCAACAATCACCAAGTTCTCTTTTCTAAGGTTGAAGAAAAACAAAACAAAAACATCTGTTCTTGTCTTACCACAGCCACATTTGACCTGAAAACAGGTTATTTATTTATTTTATTTTATTTAACCTTTATTTAACTAGGTAAGCCAGTTGAGAACAAGTTCTCTTTTACAACTGCGACCTGGCCAAGATTAAGCAAAGCAGTGCGATAAAAACATATGGGGTAAAACAAAACATAAAGTCAAAAATACAACAGAAAATATATATACAGTGTGTGCAAATGTAGCAAGTTATGGAGGTAAGGCAATAAATAGGCCATAGTGCAAAATAATTACAATTAGTATTAACACTGGAATGATAGATGTGCAAGAGATGATGTGCAAATAGAGATACTGGGGTGCAAATGAGCAAAATAACTAACAATATGGGGATGAGGTAGTTGGGTGGGCTAATTTCAGATGGGCTGTGTACAGGTGCAGTGATCGGTAAGGTGCTCTGACAACTGATGCTTAAAGTTAGTGAGGGAGATAAGAGTCTCCAGCTTCAGAGATTTTTGCAGTTCGTTCCAGTCATTGGCAGCAGATAACTGGAAGGAAAGGCGGCCAAAGGAGGTGTTGGCTTTGGGGATGACCAGTGAGATATACCTGCTGGAGCGCATACTACGGGTGGGTGTTGCTATGGTGACCAATGAGCTAAGATAAGGCGGGGATTTGCCTAGCAGTGATATATAGATGGCCTGGAGCCAGTGTGTTTGGCGACGAATATGTAGTGAGGACCAGCCAACAAGAGCGTACAGGTCACAGTGTTGGGTAGTATATGGGGCTTTGGTGACAAAACGTATGGCACTGTGATAGACTACATCCAATTTGCTGAGTAGAGTGACATCGCCGAAGTCAAGGATCGGTAGGATAGTCAGTTTTACGAGGGCATGTTTGGCAGCATGAGTGAAGGAGGCTTTGTTGCGAAATAGGAAGCTGATTCTAGATTTAACTTTGGATTGGAGATGCTTAATGTGAGTCTGGATGGAGAGTTTACAGTCTAACCAGACACCTAGGTATTTGTAGTTGTCCACATACTCTAGGTCAGATCCATCGAGAGTAGTGATTCTAGTCGGGTGGGCGGGTGCCAGCAGCGTTCGATTGAAGAGCATGCATTTAGTTTTACTAGTGTTTAAGAGCAGTTGGAGGCTACGGAAGGAGTGTTGTATGGCATTGAAGCTCGTTTGGAGGTTTGTTAACACAGTGTCCAATGAAGGGCCAGATGTATACAAAATGGTGTCGTCTGCGTAGGGGAGGATCTGAGAGTCACCAGCAGCAAGAGTGACATCATTGATATACACGGAGAAAAGAGTCGGCCCAAGAATTGAACCCTGTGGCACCCCCATAGAGACTGCCATAGGTCTGACAACAGGCCCTCCGATTTGACACATTGAACTCTATCTGAGAAGTAGTTGGTGAACCAGGTGAGGCAGTCATTTGAGAAACCAAGGCTATTTAGTCTGCCAATAAGAATGCGGTGGTTGACAGAGTCGAAAGCCTTGGCCAGGTCGATGAAGACGGCCGCACAGTACTGTCTATTATCGATCGCGGTTATAATATAGTTTAGGACCTTGAGCGTGGCTGAGGTGCACCCATGACCAGCTCGGAAACCGGATTGCATAGCGGAGAAGGTACGGTGGGATTCGAAATGGTCGGTGATCTGTTTGTTAACTTGGCTTTCAAAAACTTTTGAAAGGCAGGGCAGGATGGATATAGGTCTGCAACAGTTTGGATCTAGAGTGTCACCCCCTTTGAAGAGGGGGATGACCGCGGCAGCTTTCCAATCTCTGGGGATCTCAGACGTTACGAAAGAGAGGTTGAACAGACTAGTAATAGGGGTAGCGACAATTTCGGCGATAATTAGGTTACAGTTTATTTTTCAAGGCCAAAACTTTTTATTTGAGCCTTTTGGAATCAATGTTAAGGAACACTTGCTGAATGAATAGAAATGAGCCGGACATGGGTTTTGGGTAATCCAGATGTAGAGCATAAACCAGGCCAAAAAGAGCGAGAAAAGCATCTGGCCAGGATTGGAAGCTGTGCATCACCACTCTATCTTCGAGGATGATGGAGACTTGGTGTGGCTGAAGGGAGACTGCATCTTCATCATCAGAGATGATAGCATGTATGCAGACTGGACCAATGAGGACACCAGGATTTCTTGACTCACGTTCCTACAGTATGACAACCGGAAGAGTGTGAAATACAGATCAACCAACGTGGAAGATGTGTTGTGATTTCTGGGCAAGGCAATATTAAAAGGAGCAGTCTTAAACTCTGTAATAACCCTGTAAGTATATTAACCAACCTTGCAGGTTTTGAACACCTCTGAGTCGCTTTCACAAAGTAGTGCCGGGAGACAATGAAGGGCAGCCGTTAGACTGACATTCACATTCCTTGATTGCTAAAAGGACACAGACAGAACATTAATAAATCAACTTGCAGAGGACAAATGGGAAAAGTATACAGGCACTGTGATTTTAAACCAATATGGCTATCCATAGGCTCAATCCCTAATCGAGACACAACACCCCTTTTACTACCATTTCACCCCAAACCAATTTAATGTACACTGCAGGTGGGGTTTGGAAAATGGTAAAAAATTAAATAAAATAATAAATAGGGGGAGTGCCCGCACAGACCAAGGAAACCAAATTACCAAATATGTAAATTGGGATGTAACAAACCATTTCATCATACGTCTTCAGAATGGCAGAAAGCCGAAGTCCAAAGCTCCCCATCTGTCCCTGCACCTCCCGGGATAAAGCCAGCAAGCGTTCAGTGTGATGGTCTAGTGCAGCAAAGAATGATCGCTGCAGGTTCTGATTAGTTATGCAATGAAACTCAGCACATTTCTGTAGATGTTTTATTTTTTTTAAGACACAGAAGTTTTCTGTACTTAATGCGATTATACATTACCAGGCTCTTAGTGAATGACAATAACTCAATACCCCACTCTCCCCCCTCCTCCCCTCCCCCCCACACACACAGACACACTCACCCTCCATTCCCTCAATTTTAGACATTGTAACAGAATGTAAACCCTGCCACCAAGCCAAAGCAATACCTGTTACTCTAGAAATAGTGCCGGCCATCTCCACTGTCTGTATTTCAGGACTGCTGTTCAGAATCTCCTGTCTTCTCAGGGCAAATGTCTTTCCCATACAGTGATTAATTACAGCCAAGTCTTTGTGTGTCTTCTTCATCTCAGGAGCAATATCGGTCCTTAGCTTTTCCAGATCTGCTTCAACTTTTGATTGAGGGAGCTGTGAGAGGTTGACTGAGCCACAGTAAACGGTGTGTTTTAGTGGTGGTTCTGGATCTTTCCTTTTTTTGGCTCTTTTTCGACCAACCTCAGGACACCTTTCTCTGCCTAGTTTCATTCTGTATTTGCCTACTTTAAACTTAAGGCCATTCTTCCATCCCTCCCACCCTTTTGGTGACCCATTGTCAGCAAGGCATTTATGTCGGTGGACTAAGGCTTCTGCAACATCTTCAAAGTCACACTCACTTGGATACTCATTCCTCTCATACATAGCTTTTGCCACGCCATCCAAAATCTGTTGTCTTTGGTTTCTGGTCAACACCCTTTCTCAGTAACAATTCAAGATCATGTGAAAAGGTTTGCGCCTCAAAGTTGTCACTCGGTTGTCCTGGATGCTGTGAAGTTGATAAGTGTGGATTACTCAATGACACCCCAGAGCTAGCCATGGCATCCTCCAATATCAAAAGCTTAATTGTGCCCCTGTTTGGCAAATCATCAATGCAGGTCAGCTTGCAAAACTGTGAATCAGACTGTGAGTTTTGAAATTGAATGTCAATGGTGTAAGGAATGTCAAATTGCGTCCTCAGTAAAATGATAAGTTGGTCAACCGAGGCTGGACGTTCTGGTAGTATCATCCTTTTAATTCCACCTTCCTCCAAGATCAATCTAAGTTTGAAGGGAGATGATGCCATATCAATTTTTTTGCAAAACCAGAGAGAACATAATAACAATTACGTTAAGACGACTGATGTCAAGCCTGTAATTTAATAAGTATAAAGTATAGGTTACACAAAACACATGCAGTTTTCTTTAACTAGCTAGCTACCTTTACTGTGGGGCAGCAGGTTAGCTGTATCTAGCTAGCCTGAACCTCGCATATCACATTCGCATATATCAAACATGCAAACATACAGTACAGAAGGTTAGCTTTCTACGTACCATTAGAACAAAAACGTCTTCGGTCCCGTGCGTTGTCGTTTGCTAGCAGTGACAACGTAATCGTAAATGAGCAAGTACAATGGAAGTAATCGTGACGCTGCAGGCGAACCCTGGAAATTCTTAGCAGGAAGCAAGTAACGTTAGCTAATGATCCTCTAGCCGCTGCATGGCATGACATATCTAGGCTGGGAATTTCGCCATGAAATTATACAGTTGAAGTCGGAAGTTTACATACACTTAGTTTGGAGTCATTAAACCTTGTTTTTCAACCACTCCACAAATTTCTTGATAACAAACTATAGTTTTGGCAAGTCGGTTAGGACATCTACTTTGTGCATGACACAAGTGATTTTCCAACAATTGTTTACAGACAGATTATTTCACTTATAATTCACTGTATCACAATTCTAGTGGGTCAGAAGTTTACATACACTAAGTTGACTGTGCCTTTAAACAGCTTGGAAAATTCCAGAAAATGATGTCATGGCTTTAGAAGATTCTGATAGGCTAATTGACATCATTTGAGTCAATTGGAGGTGTACCTGTGGATGTATTTCAAGGCCTACCTTCAACCTCAGTGCCTCTTTGCTTGACATCATGGGAAAATCAAAATAAATCAGCCAAGACCTCAGAAAATAATTTGTAGACCTGCACAAGTCTGGTTCATCCTTGGGAGCAATTTCCAAATGCCTGAAGGTACCATGTTCATCTGTACAAACAAGAGTACGCAAGTATAAACACCATGGGACCACGCAGCCGTCATACCGCTGAGGAAGGAGACGCGTTCTGTCTCCTAGAGATGAACGTACTTTGGTGCGAAAAGTGTAAAACAATCCCAGATCAACAGCAAAGGACCTTGTGAAGATGCTGGAGGAAACAGGTACAAAAGTATCTATATCCACAGTAAAACGAGTCCTATATCGACTTAACCTGAAAGGCTGCTCAGCAAGGAAGATGCCACGGCTCCAAAACCGCCATAAAAAAGCCAGACTACGGTTTGCAACTGCACATGTGGACAAAGATCGTACTTTTTAGAGAAATGTCCTCTGCTCTGATGAAACAAAAATAGAACTGTTTGGCCATAATGACCACCGTTATTTTTGGAGGAAAAAGGGGGGTTTGCAAGGCGAAGAACACCATCCCAACCGTGAAGCACGGGGGTGGCAGCATCATGATGTGGGGGTGCTATGCTGCAGGAGGGACTGGTGCACTTCACAAAATAGATGGCATCATGAGGAAGGAAAATCATGTTGATATATTGAAGCAACATCTCCAAGACATCAGTCAGGAAGTTAAAGCTTGGTCGCAAATCGGTCTTCCAAATGGACAATGACCCCAAGCATACTTCCAAAGTTGTGGCAAACTGGCTTAAGGACAACAAAGTCAAGGTATTGGAGTGGCCATCACAAAGCCCTGACCTCAATCCTATAGAACATTTGTGGGCAGAACTGGAAAAGTGTAAGTCATATTAGATAAATAAGTTGTAAGTTGAAGACACACAATATTCACATTTGAAGTCAACACAAAAATCTTGCTCTAATTTCCACATCATACTTTTTTATTGAAAGTAATGTAATACTGGAAATGTTTTTGTACAAACCCATTGCAATTTTTATGTTCACCTGACATTGACTTATAAATCAACAAAGTAGCCTACTTTAATATTTGAGTGCTACATAAGTACTTAAATTAGCAAGGTCATAATGCTTTTATTGCGAAATCAGCTGAACAAATATATATAATTCAAGGTTGACAATTAAAATGTAAGTTGTAAACACACAATATGTTTACCTGATTTGAACACAAAATTACAATGTTACAAATGCCAACTAAATATCACAAGTAACAAAAGAAAAATATATTTAAGTAAATTGCACTAAATAAGTTTGTGTGCAAAATGACTTAAATAACTGTTGTTTGAAAGATAAAAAATGTTATGTGTGAGGAAGTGAAACCAATTGAGTTCAAGTTACTTAAAGCAACAAAAACAATATGCTTACTTTTAAAAAAGGTCTTTAGTAAGGACCATAAAAAAATAGTGTTTTTTCACTGTAGTAACAGCATTGGCTGACATCTTGTGTAGCTCAGCTGGTAGAGCACGGCGCTTGTAACGCCAAGGTAGTGGGTTCGATCCCCGGGACCACCCATACACAAAAATGTATGCACGCATGACTGTAAGTCGCTTTGGATAAAAGCGTCTGCTAAATGGCATATTATTATATATTATTATTATTTTGTGCAAGAGCATTTTGTCTCAAGGCTCTTAGTCGATCATCAATACCCTATTATTTGTACATGTGGTTAGAAATGCCCTTGAACAGATGGGAACATTTGCAGAGAAATAAAAGAAAGAACACACATGTTTTTCCACCACTGTCATCATTTACACCATCTGATGTTTCTGCCCTGGCAATATTAATGGCAGCTTTGGGACCTGGGCCCGCTGGCTTCTCTCATGCAAATCATAATCTAATCAAATCAAATGTTATTTGCCACGTGCGCCAAATACAATAGGTGTAGACATAATCCCATGAAATGCTTACTTACAGCCGTTAACCAACAATGCATTTATTTCTTAATAAGAAGTTAAATAAAACAACAACAACAAAAAAAGTGTTGAGAAAAAAAGAGCAGAAGTCAAATAAAATAACAGTAGGGAGGCTATATACAGGGGGGTACTGGTGCAGAGTCAATGTGCGGGGGCACCGGCTAGTTGAGGTAGTTGAGGTAATATGTACATGTGGGTAGAGTTAAAGTGACTATGCATAAATAATTAACAGAGTAGCAGCAGCGTAAAAAGATGGGGTGGGGGTGCAAATAGTCCGGGTAGCCATGATTAGCTTTTCAGGAGACTTATGGCTTGAGGGTAGAAGCTGTTGAGAAGCCTTTTGGACCTAGACTTGGCGCTCCGGTACCGCTTGCCGTGCGGTAGCAGAGAGAACAGTCTACAGTGGGGAAAAAAAGTATTTAGTCAGCCACCAATTAGTCACCCACTTAAAAAGATGAGAGAGGCCTGTAATTTTCATCATAGGTACACGTCAACTATGACAGACAAATTGAGAAAAAAAATTTCCAGAAAAGTCACATTGTAGGATTTTTTATGAATTTATTTGCAAATGATGGTGGAAAATAAGTATTTGGTCACCTACAAACAAGCAAGATTTCTGGCTCTCACAGACCTGTAACTTCTTCTTTAAGAGGCTCCTCTGTCCTCCACTCGTTACCTGTATTAATGGCACCTGTTTGAACTTGTTATCAGTATAAAAGACACCTGTGCACAACCTCAAACAGTCACACTCCAAACTGCACTATGGCCAAGACCAAAGAGCTGTCAAAGGACACCAGAAACAAAATTGTAGACCTGCACCAGGCTGGGAAGACTGAATCTGCAATAGGTAAGCAGCTTGGTTTGAAGAAATCAACTGTGGGAGCAATTATTAGGAAATGGAAGACATACAAGACCACTGATAATCTCCCTCGATCTGGGGCTCCACGCAAGATCTCACCCGTGGGGTCAAAATGATCACAAGAACGGTGAGCAAAAATCCCAGAACCACACGGGGGGACCTAGTGAATGACCTGCAGAGAGCTGGGACCAAAGTAAAAAAAGCCTACCATCAGTAACACACTACGCCGCCAGGGACTCAAATCCTGCAGTGCCAGATGTGTCCCCCTGCTTAAGCCAGTACATGTCCAGGCCTGTCTGAAGTTTGCTAGAGTGCATTTGGATGATCCAGAAGAGGATTGGGAGAATGTCATATGGTCAGATGAAACCAAAATAGAACTTTTTGGTAAAAACTCAACTCGTCGTGTTTGGAGGACAAATAATGCTGAGTTGCATCCAAAGAACACCATACCTACTGTGAAGCATGGGGGTGGAAACATCATGCTTTGGGGCTGTTTTTCTGCAAAGGGACCAGGACGACTGATCCGTGTAAAGGAAAGAATGAATGGGGCCATGTATCGTGAGATTTTGAGTGAAAACCTCCTTCCATCAGCAAGGGCATTGAAGATGAAACGTTGCTGGGTCTTTCAGCATGACAATGATCCCAAACACACCGCCCGGGCAACGAAGGAGTGGCTTCGTAAGAAGCATTTCAAGGTCCTGGAGTGGCCTAGCCAGTCTCCAGATCTCAACCCCATAGAAAATCTTTGGAGGGAGTTTAAAGTCCGTGTTGCCCAGCGACAGCCCCAAAACATCACTGCTGTAGAGGAGATCGGCATGGAGGAATGGGCCAAAATACCAGCAACAGTATGTGAAAACCTTGTGAAGACTTACAGAAAACGTTTGACCTGTGTCATTGCCAACAAAGGGTATATAACAAAGTATTGAGAAACGTTTGTTATTGACCAAATACTTATTTTCCACCATCATTTGCAAATAAATTCATAAAAAATCCTACAATGTGATTTTCTGGATTTTTTTTCCTCATTTTGTCTGTCATAGTTGATGTGTACCTATGATGAAAATTCCAGGCCTCTCTCATCTTTTTAAGTGGGAGAACTTGCACAATTGGTGGCTGACTAAATACTTTTCTTCCCCACTGTATGACTAGAGTGGCTGGAGTCTTTGACAATTTTGAGGGCCTTCCTCTGACACCACCTGGTATAGAGGTCCTGGATGGCAGGAAGCTTGGCCCCAGTGATGTACTGGGCCGCACAGACTACCCTCTGTAGTGCCTTGCGGTCGGAGGCCGAGCAGTTGCCATACCAGGTCGGTGATGCAACCAGTCAGGATGCTCTCGATGGTGCAGCTGTAGAACTTTTTGAGGATCTGAGGACCCATGCCAAATCTTTTCAGTCTCCTGAGGGGGAATAGGCTTTGTCGTGCCCTCTTCACGACTGTCTTGGTGTGTTTGGACCATGATAGTTCGTTGGTGATGTGGACACCAAGGAACTTGAAGCTCTCAACCTGTTCCATTACAGCCCCTTCGATGAGAATGGGGGCGTACTCAGTCCTCTTTTTTTTCCTGTAGTCCACAATCATCTCCTTTGTCTTGATCACGTTGAGGGAGAGGTTGTTATCCTGGAACCACACGGCCAGGTCTCTGACCTCCTCCCTATAGGCTGTCTCATCGTTGTCGGTGATCAGGCCTACCACTGTTGTGTCGTCGGCAAACTGAATCATGGTGTTGGAGTCGTGCCTGGCCATGCAGTCATGGGTGAACAGGGAGTACAGGAGGGGACTGAGCACGCACCCCTGAGGGGCCCCCGTGTTGAGGATCAGCATGGCAGATGTGTTGTTACCTACCCTTACCACCTGGGGGCGGCCCGTCAGGAAGTCCAGGATCCAGTTGCAGAGTGTGGTGTTTAGTCCCAGGATCCTTAGCTTAGTGATGAGCTTTAAGGGCACTATGGTGTTGAACGCTGAGCTGTAGTCAATGAATAGCATTCTCACGTTGGTGTTCCTCTTGTCCAGGTGGGAAACGGCAGTGTGGATTGCAATAGAGATTGCATCATCTGTGGATCTGTTGGGGCGGTATGCAAATTGGAGTGGGTCTAGGGTTTCTGGGATAATGGTGTTGATGTGAGCCATGACCAGCCTTTCAAAGCACTTCATGGCTACAGACGTCAGTGCTACGGGTCGGTAGTCATTTAGGCAGGTTATCTTAGTGTCCTTGGGCAAAGGGACTATGGTGGTCTGCTTGAAACATGCTGGTATTACAGACTCAGTCAGGGACATGTTGAAAATGTCGGTGAAGACACTTGCCAGTTGGTCAGCACATGCTCGGAGTACACGTCCTGGTAATCCGTCTGGCCCTGCGGCCTTGTGACTATTGACCTGCTTAAAAGTCTTACTCACATCGGCTACGGAGAGCGTGATCACATAGTCATCCGGAACAGCTGGTGCTCTCATGCATGCTTCAGTGTTGCTTGCCTCGAAGCGAGCATAGAAGTGGTTTAGCTCGTCTGGTAGGCTTGTGTCACTGGGCAGCTCGCAGCTGTGCTTCCCTTTGTAGTCTGTAATAGTTTTCAAGCCCTGCCACATCCGACGAGCGTCAGAGCCGGTGTAGTACGATTCAATCTTAGTCCTGTATTGAATGTAAAACGGATTAAATTGAGATTTTGTGTTACTGGCCTACACACAATACCCTATAATGTCAAAGTAGAATTATGTTTGTAGAAATCTTTACAAATAAATTACAAATGAAAAGCTGAAATGTTTGTTATAGCAAGCCTAAATAAGTTTAGGAGTAAAAATGTGCTTAACATGTAACATTATAAGTTGCATGGACAATAATAGTGTTTAACATTTATTGTCCATGCAGGTTTGAATTTCAAACACAGATTCAACCACAAAGACCAGGGAGGTTTTCAAATGCCTCGCAAAGAAGAGCACCTATTGGTAGATGGGTAAAAAAATAAAATAGACATTGAATATCCCTTTGAGCATGGTGAAGTTATTAATTACACTTTGGATGGTGTATCAATACACCCAGTCACTACAAAGATACAGGCATCCTTCCTAACTCAGTTGCCGGAAAGGAAGGAAACCACTCAGGGATTTCACCATGAGGCCAATGGTGACTTTAAAACAGTTACAAAGTTTAATGGCTGTGATAGGAGAAAACTGAGGATGGATCAACAACATTGAAGTTACTCCACAATACTAACCTAAATGACAGAGTGAAAAGAAGGAAGTCTGTACAGAATAAAAATATTCCAAAACATGCATCCTGTTTGCAATAAGGCACTAAAGTAAAACTGCAAAAAATGTGGCAAAGAAATTAACTTTATATCCTGAAAAAGCATTATGTTATGAAAATCCAGCAGAACACATCACTGAGTACCACTCTTCATATTTTCAAGCATGGTGGTGGCTGCATTATGTTATGGGTGTGCTTGTCATTGGCAAGGACTAGGGAGTTTTTTGGGGTAAATAGAAACTGAAAAGAGCTAAGCACAGGCAAAATCCTAGAGGAAAACCTGGTTCAGTCTGCTTTCCAACAGACACTGAGAGACAAATTCACCTTTCAGCAGGACAATAACCTGAAATACAAGGCCAAATATACACTGGTTGCTTGCTAAGACGACATTGAATGGTACTGAGTAGGGCTGTAGCGGTCATGAAAATGTGTCAGCCGGTGATTGTCAAGCAAATAACTGCCGGTCTCATGGTAATTGAACTTTAATTAACATAAACATGTTTAGCATCTCCTGACTTCCACGCATAGCCTACAAGCCACTGATGCAGACCTTTGGAACATCTACATTAAAAAATATATATTTAATATAGCCTACACCATCACAAAAAAAAATATTATTTATTTTAGACAGATCTAAAGAAACATGATATGAAGAAAATGTAGCCTATTTCAGAAGAACAGAATAGGTCCTTATGTTAGGACTTATATGGCTATGCCATATGGCTGTGGGATACACTAGTTCATTTAGCAGACAAGATATGCTTAGAATTCTGTGGCATTTTATTTTATTTTATAGTATGAAGAATGCAATTGAACATAGCTTAATAAAATAAAAATGATATTTTCTCCAAACGATTTCAAAGGAAGTGCGCACGTGCGGCTATTCTGTGTTGAGCGGTTAACAAAGAAACTGGTCCTCCTAAATGTTTAATTTAGAGTTATTTATGCAACTTTAGTTGTGATACAAATGTTGGGCTATATGTTTTGATTTGTAATACATTCTAAGGCTGCATGATGGGACTCGAATTATGATTTGAAAAAAGTTGCATGAATGTCATGTTTCTTGTTCAAGCTGCACATACTTCATCAGTCCCTCATTCACAATTTGACAAGCACTTGATAATATTCTCACCAGGCCTCGAATTTCTTGGCGGCATTCCCCTTGTCTGGCCGTAATGCCCCCTAAAAAATCCATGCCGTTTGCGGCCAAAGTGGGCGCCCTAGGGCTGAATAAAATAATTACCGTACATTCGGAAAGTATTCAGACATCTTCCCTTTTCCACATTTTGTTACGTTACAGCTTATTCTAATATTGATGAAATTATTTTTTGTGCAATAGTTTTTCCACCATTGTGAAAATTTACGAAGATGGTCCCTTCTGTCCTCAAGACATAACTTGGGCTTAACGGCAAGAAGTTTGATCTATCATCGAAAAGAAAACATACGAAGCCTGGAAGGCCATGGAGAGCCTGCATGGAAGAGACTATGTCTGATGCCCTCACAGCTTGAAGACAGGGAATTGGAGACTGATGGGGGTGGTCTCGGATTACAATAGGCCCCTGAAAAGGAGGATAATGCTCATTCTACTTTTTTTCTAAGAAAGGAATTAAAAACTGTTTTATCGGGGGGTCTTGATTGCATGGGGGGGGTGTCAGGTTACAAGCTGTGTGGTTACAAGCAGAGAGAGAGCCCTGCTCAAGGCCTTCTTTTCTAAGAAAAAATACATTTAAAAAACTTTCCAACCCAAAAATAATTATACATATAAACATTTATTGGGTATTAAAGTGTAGTATTGTGCAATAATATTATGTATGATATATATAAAGGTTTAGTGTTGTGTAATAATAATATGTATGATCTATATAAAGGTTTAGTAAAAAAGATTAGTGTTATAGTTTAATATCGCATAGTAAACTTTCAATAATTGTAATATGTATGCAGTTCGGTACTAAAGGTTTTTAAGAAAATAAAAGGTTTTAAAGAAAATGTAATTTACCTTTAATAAAATCTCTGTCTCTCTCTGTCTGTCTCCCTGATCTGTTCCTCTCTCTCTTTCACTTTTACCCTTTTAAAAAGAGTTCTCAGCTATCCAGATTTAATGGTCAGCAGGTTGTTCACCTCGGGGGCCCTTACACACAAGGGAACTATATGTACACAACATGATTAACAACTTGGACCCCCAAGTGCCTTTGAACCCGTTTTACTAACGACCTAAACAGATCACGTTTACCCTTTTAAAGAGAGTCCTCTCACACCATCCTTGAAAGGGTCATTGTACTATTTAAGATGTGCCCTTTACTTATGACTTAAACAGATAATTTTACCCCCTTAATAACCTTTTACGGCAGTGTGCTAAATCAGGGGCACACAGTGTTTCTTAAACAAATCTACTGTGAAACAAAAGTATACACCTTGCACAAATGGTTATGGGCTTCAAAAAGAAGACACCAGTAACATATCAGATACAGTTTAAACGTATTCATTTTTGAGTTTGCATCCCAATATGACACTTTAAATACATCACAGAAGACTGAAATGTAACAAAACGCCTAATGTGTTTATTGAGCTGTACACTGAGATGCTCAGTTGGTCAATATTGCCCTCCAGTGATTCCCCAACATCTTGTGACCCAAAAAATGGAGCAGATATCTTATACCAATCTATCTTTATAGACATGTATCCATAACAAGGCCTAGGCGGCCCCTATATTGTCCAAAAATCTCTCCAAAATGTCAAAAAAAAATTGCATCTTCATATTCATACATATAACTTTTCAAAAAGCATTTTCATGACCAAATTCACATTCTTTAGTGTAGACAATAATGTTTTCATGAGTGTTTGAGTTTAGGTCCCTGAATGGTCAAAAACCTCTTCAAATAGAAGTACGTTTGTAGCACAAAATATCAGAAACTATCTTACAGGTAGGCCCTCTCTCACTCTCTCATCATGTCACAAGCTGACAGGCTCCCAGAGGCAGGGCCATAAAAGGCTCACTCAACTGCCCCTCCCCTCTCCAACAGGCACCAAAACATCAACGTTTAGAGAGGTTTGGAGATTATTCCTCAAGTAAGGTTCAAGGAGCTGATTTACCTAACTCTGCTTAGACCAATGGAATTTCCAGAGCTAGCAATCCCTGAGACTGTGTATGATAACTTCAACTCGTACGTCTAATGGTTATTGTAGATGTTAGCTACAGAGGGAGTTTACAGTATGTCAAAGAGCTTTATAAATGCAAAGAGAGCAATGAATTGACCTATGTGACCTCAAAGAGGGTCAGCCTACTTTATGATAGAGAATGCAGGGATGTGAACAGAACCTGTACCCAGGTACCTATGGTCAAATGCATCTAATGGCTTTAATGAAGTGGCAGCTGCATTCATATTCGCCATAGCCTAGGACCAGTAAGAGCATCGATTGAATTATCTGCTTTGTACTATTAAGCAAGAGGCCTGACCTATTTCTATAGAAGAAGACACAGGAGGCGGATAGTTTGATTGTCAGAATATTTATTATTGGGGATAAACGCGGAGGACAGGCTGGCCGATGACTCAATCAGGGTGCAGAATGCCTTCCAGAACCTGGACGAGAACTGAGGACCACGATCTGAGAACGTGTCGACTGGATGTCCATGGATCCGGAAGACGTGCTGCACCATAAACTGGGCCGTCTCCTTGGCTGAGGTCAACTTGGGAAGGGGAATGAAATGTGCGGCTTAGGAAAACCTATCCACAACATTAAGGATAGTGGTGTTGCCATCTGACGGGGGGAGACCAGTGACAAAGTCCAATGATATATGGGACCAGGACGGTGAGGAACAGGGAGTGGTTGAAGGAGGCCAGCCGGAGCTTTCCGCTGAGTCTTGTTCTGTGTGCACACAGTGCAGGTGACGACAAATGCGGAGACGTCAGGAACGATGGTGGGCCACCAAAAACGTTGTCGGAAGAAAGCCAGGGTCCAACGGGAGCCAGGCCGACAGGTGAGTTTAGCGGAATGATCCCAGGACCGGGGACCGGGCCGAATCAGGGACGAACATCCGGCTGTGAACGCTGCGCCTTGCGGACCAGGCTCTCGACACCCCAGACAAGTGGAGCTGCAAGATCGGAGGTAGGGATGATGGTCTCTTGGTCGAGGGTGTAGCCCTAGAACTATACAGGCGAGAGAGGGCATCAGGCTTAACATTCTTGGACCCAGGGCGGTAGGAGAAGGTCAAATTGAACCGAGTGAATAACAGACCACAACGAGCCTGCCTTGAGTTGAGGCGTTTGCAATAAAATGCAAATTAATTACTTAAAAATCATTTTTGTTTTAGATTCCGTCTCTCACAGTTGAAGTGTACCTATGATAAAAATTACAGACCTCTACATGCTTTGTAAGTAGGAAAACCTGCAAAATCGGCAGTGTATCAAATACTTGTTCTCCCCACTGTATGTACCACATCTCAATATTCACAAGATACATATTCTAAACTTTTAAACAAAATTGTAAACTCTTTACACATACTTATGCTACTTTCACATAACAAATACAATGTCAGTGTCAGTGTATGAATCCTTAGATGCTGTGGGGAATGTGTTATATTGTGTACATGTTCCCCCTGTAGATATTCCTTAACATCTTAAATACTACTACATTAGTAGTACATAACAGTCTTGACAGCCTCATTTGAAACTTTAAAGCTTATTTTTTATTGTCAAAACGAGCCTTCTGGATATGTGTAGTACTGTATATAAAACATCAGTGACTCCTTGATTCACCAAAGGTTCTTGTTCTCTACAGTTTAACATAAACAATATTTCCCTCCAATACAATGTTGGAGCCAGTTTTCATGTCTTTGGTTATGCAAACATTTGTTTATTAGATTATATTTCTCATTAAGAATAATGTTGTTTTAATTCTATATCGGTCATGCCTTGCTTTGGTCATGTGTTCTCTTATGGGTCAATGATTTTAATTACAATATAGCAATCATGTTCTCGCCTCAATTACTTAGAAGTGCATGTGGTCCCACTCCTCCCATGTGTGCCCAGGTGCATATTTGGTAGCCCATATAGAGTCAGGATGTAAAGCTTACTAGTTATGGCAAATGTTAGGAAGACCTGGATGTTGTGAAAAAAACAAAACAGCAAAGCTTTACTTTGACCACATATAGTTGAAGTCGGAACTTTACATACGCCAAATACATTTAAACTCCGTTTTTCACAATTCCTGACATTTAATCCTAGTAAAAAATACCCTGTTTTGGGTTAGTTACGATCACCACTTTATTTTAAGAATGTGAAATGTCAGAGTAATAGTAGAGAGAATTATTTATTTCAGATTTGATTTATTTCATCACATTCCCAGTGGGTCAGAAGTTTACATACACTCAATTAGTATTTGGTAGCATTGCCTTTAAATTGTTTAACTTGGGTCAAACGTTCCGGGTAGCCTTCCACAAGCTTGCCACAATAAGTTGGGTGAATTTTGGCCCATTCCTCCTGACAGAGCTGGTGTAACTGAGTCAGGTTTGCAGGCCTCCTTGCTCGCACACGCCTTTTCAGTTCTGCCCACAAATGTTCTATAGGATTGAGGTCAGGGCTTTGTGATGGCCACTCCAATACCTTGACTTTGTTGTCCTTAAGCCATTTTGCCATAACTTTGGAAGTATGCTTGGGGTCATTGTCCATTTGGAAGACCCATTTGCGACCAAGCTTTAACTTCCTGACTGATGTCCTGAGATGTTGCTTCAATATATCCACATAATTTTACTTCCTCATGATGCCATCTATTTTGTGAAGTGCACCAGTCCCTCCTGCAGCAAAGCACCCCCACAGCATGATGCTGACACCCCTGTGTTTAACGGTTGGGATGGTGTTCTTCGGCTTGCAAGCATCCCCCTTTTTCCTCCAAAAATAACGATGGTCATTATGGCCAAACAGTTCTATTTTTGTTTCATCAGACCAGAGGACATTTCTCCAAAAAGTACGATCTTTGTCCCCATGTGCAGTTGCAAACCGTAGTCTGGCTTTTTTGGAGAAGTGTCTTCTTCCTTGCTGAGCGGCCTTTCAGGTTAAGTCGATATAGGACTCGTTTTACTGTGGATATAGATACTTTTGTACCTGTTTCCTCCAGCATCTTCACAAGGTCCTTTGCTGTTGTTCTGGGATTGTTTTGCACTTTTCATCTCTAGGAGACAGAACGCGTCTCCTTCCTGAGCGGTATGACGGCTGCGTGGTCCCATGGTGTTTATACTTGCGTACTATTGTTTGTACAGATGAACGTGGTACCTTCAGGTGTTTGGAAATTGCTCCCAAGGATGAACCAGACTTGTGGAGGTCTACAATTTTTTTCTTAGGTCTTGGCTGATTTATTTTGATTTTCCCATGATGTCAAGCAAAGAGGCACTGAGTTTGAAGGTCGGCCTTGAAATACATCCACAGGTACACCTCCAATTGACTCAAATTATGTCAATTAGCATATCAGAAGCTTCTAAAGCCATGACATAATTTTCTGGAATTTTCCAAGCTGTTTAAAGGCACAGTCAACTTTGTGTATGTAAAATTCTGACCCACTGGAATTTTGATACAGTGGATTATAAGTGAAATAATCTGTCTGTAAACAATTGTTGGAAACATTACTTGTGTCATGCACAAATTATATATTCTAACCGACTTGCCAAAACTATAGTTTGTTAACAAGAAATGTGTGGAGTGGTTGAAAAACGATTTTTAATGACTCCAACCTAAGTGTATATAAACTTCCGACTTCAACTGTATATACAGTGATTTGCATTTGGGGCATTTATTTTATATGGAAATATAATATGGAATAAGTGATGCTTTTAACCATCATCGTTGTCCTGTGTGGCTCAGTTGGTAGAGCATGGCGCTAGCCATGTCAGGGTTGTGGGCTCGATTCCTAAGGGGGACCAGCAGGAAAAAATGTATGCACTCACTATTGTAAGTCACTCTGGATAAGAGCGTCTGCTAAATGCCTAAAATTGATTTTTATTTGAGAGAGACGGTGGTTTAATTTACCCTGGTCCGTCAATCGACTGCTCTTCCTTCTCCCAGCCTCGAGCTGACTCGACAGTTAACCCGTCAACTTCTAGTGAATCTTTGGTTTCATTTCAACAACTTACTATATGAGATGTGCTAGATGCCTTGCTTAAGATTGATGTAAAAACAATCCACTGGGGCTGATATGCTTGATACATGCTTGATTGCTGAATCATTAACCCATATTTGTAACATGACGATTATCTGTGGTACTATCACCTAGGTTTGAAAGGCGGCCCATGTACTCCCCCTTCACAAAGGTGGGGACCTAAATAATTGTCGCCCTATTTCTAAACTTAATCCTTGAATAATTTTCAGCTAAGATTTTTCGTATCTTTGAAATGTATTCTAAATGTACATCAGACTAGTTTTAGACCGTGTCATAGCACCATCTCTGCTGCATCCCTAGTTACTGTATAAATGATGTGGTTAACTGAATGGATAAAAGGCAACATTGTGCTGCCCTCTTCATTGACCTGTCAAAGAATTCCGATACTGTTGATCACTCACTGCTAATTCATAGGCTTTCCTCAATTGGCCTAGACCAAGCTGCATGTAACTGGTTTAAAAATTACTTGACAGACAGAACTCAATGTGTATCTACTGATGGTGTTAAATCAGGTTTCCTGAATATTATGAAAGGGGTCGATTCTGGGTGCTTTTTACTGTTTATATTAACAATATCGACTTGTATGTAAAAACTGTATCCTGCACTTGTATGCCGATGATACTGTTGTGTAGGCTATTGCCCCCACGGTTGACCAGGCTCTATCTGAACTACAGTCTGCCTTCATTGTATTACAGAAAAGCTTTATTGACCTGAAATTAGTATTGAATGCAGGTAAATCTAAGTATATGTTGTTCTCCAGAGTGCATAACAACAACTGATGATTTAAGCATATGTACTTTGGATGTTGTCCATATTGATCGTGTCCCTGCTTACAAATATCTGGATAGATGAAAAGCTGTCTTTTAAAAGCATATTGATGAGTTAGTAAAGAAGCTGAGAATAAAAATGGGCTTCTTCTATAGAAATAGGTCCTGTCTCTCGCTAAATAGTAGAAAGCAGATTATTCAGTCAACGTTCCTATCGGTCCTAGACTATGGCGACATCATCTACTGTATATGAACGCAGCTGCCACTTCCTTAAAGCCTTTAGATGCAGTTTATCATAGAGCACTGCGCTTTATTATGGGCGACAGTTTTAGTACTCATCACTGCATTCTATACCAGAAAGTTGGTCGGTGTAATGTCGTCCCCAGGCTATTGCACACAGCACATATAAGCCTGGGATTTCAACCATTCAAAGATGACCTTAAAGGTCAAATTAAATTCTATAGGAGCGACCTTACTGAGTAAGTACAGTATCTGTCATCGTCACTACTTAACACAGTCAGAAAGTCATAATTATTTGCTAAACCCTGCCCATTTCCACATTTATCTTCTTAAAATTTGATTTGAAACCTAACCCTAACTAATAAAGGCCAAGTTTGAGACGTTTGTCCACCAGACCTTCCGTGCATTTGGGCGGAAGTGTCTGTGATTAGGTGTAATGTGACTAACATGACATCACTTTAGAGTGTATGCCATCCTTCAGCACAACATGTCACCCTTTATAAAGCACATGTTTATATATTCGACATAGTGGGTTATGTCACATTTTACATTGGTGATTATGTCACACAGTTATGCCACATTTATGAACCCTTAATAAAGCGTGACATACGGTTATAGATGCTTTGTAACACATGTATGTAGTGCTTATGAAGGCTTTATTTAGCCTTTATAAGCTGAATGTAATTGAATGCGGGACCGTTATGGCTAATAGAACACAGGTAAAAATAGAGATGATATGTTACGTTTTTGTTTCTGTTTACGTTTTCCCATGCAGATGCACTGAGCCTGTTTTGTGTCAGCTAACAGCACTAACAGCACTAACAGCTGTGGAGCTGTTAGTCTCTAGCCAATCATGGGCTTCTATCCATTATAAATAAGTAATATCTGCGAAACACTTAAATTGTTGACTCTTAAACATGAGAGTAGACTAATTTCCAAATGACATCAGCATACATCAAGGATTACAAGCTTTATTCAAAATTACACTATATATACAAAAGTATGTGAACACCCCTTCAAATTAGTGGATTCGGCTATTTCAGCCACACCCGTTGATGACAGGTGAATAAAACCGAGCACATAGCCATGCAGTCTCCACAGACAAACATTGGCAGTAGAATGGCCTTACTGAAAAGCTCAGTGACTTTCAACGTGGCACTGTCATAGGATGCCACCTTTCCAACAAGTCAGTTCGTAAAATTTCTGCCCTGCTAGAGCTGCCCCGGTCAACTGTAACAAAGTGGTAGGCCACACAAGCTCACAGAACGGGACTGCCAAGTGCTGAAGCGCGTGGCGCGTAAAAAACATCTGTCCTTGGTTGCAACATAGTTCCAAACTGCCTCTGGAAGCAGCATCAGCACAAGAACTGTTCGTCAGTAGCTTCATGAAATGGGTATCCATGGCCGAGCAGCCACACACAAGCCTAACATCCCCATGCGCAATGGTAAGCGTCGGCTGGCGTGGTGTAAAGCCCGCCGTCATTGGACTCTGGAGCAGTGGAAACGCGTTCTCTGGAGTGATGAATCACACTTCACCATCTGGCAGTTCGACGGACGAATCTGGGTTTGGCAGATGGCAGGAGAACGCTACCTGCACCAATGTGTAGTCCAACTGTAAAGTTTGGTGGAGGAGGAATAATGGTCTGGGGCTGTTTTTCATGGTTCGAGCTAGGCCCCTTAGTTCCAGTGTACGGAAATCTTAATGCTACAGCATACAATGACATTCTAGACGATTCTGTGCTTCCAACTTTGTGGCAACAGTTTGGGGAAGGCCCTTTCCTGTTTGAGCATGAGTATTGAGACTTTTAAGGCAGATCATGTGCAACCAGCCTGACAACCATAATTTCCTAGTTCACTTGTTTTTTGGGCCACCCACGTCTCCAGTATTCAACACTCAAATGATCTAATATTTCTCTCTCACTCTCTGGGGCACACATGTGCAAGTATGCGCACACAAGTACACACATACACAGCCTACATTCTTGGGGAACTTCAACAATTCATGAAGACTTTCCAGGCTGTGAAAACATTGTGGGGAACTTGTGTAAAGACTACACAGTTATTTTCATTAATCGATTGTTCTCAAAACTGGGAGAATGGATTCGATCTTTCATTTTAAAAATCCTCATCGACTCAGAAGTTATAATCATCTCCCCAGGTATGGCTGGACAAAATACTTCTCAGTATTCACTTAAATATTAGAAAATTCCTTTCCATTTGCTTTTATACTTAGAAGACCATATACTTATTATACTAGTATTAGTATTATACTTAGTATACCATATTATACTTACAAGTATTCTTTGATTGAGCGAGCTGTTTCGTCTTGTAGTAATGTGGTGCCTGCCTGTATTTCCTTAAACCTTTTTATTTAGCAATATATGCCATTGAGAAAAAAATATTTTCCATAACATATTGTTTTGATCAATAGGCGCCCAACATAACATGTGGTGGTGTGTTGGACACAGTCACTCATACAGTATATAGAGGTCTATAGAGCCTGTCTGCATTCTAGATTTTTGTAACCGTAATATTGATAAAAGCTCAGAAACACTTGTTTTGCAAACATGGTCCTGTTTCATCAATAGCTGTGCGTATCAATGGGCAGTTTATTACCTCTGCCAAATGAATATGTAGCTTAAAGTTATGTGTATTTGTATTTATTTTTGCAATAAAGATGGTGTCGCTACAATAATACACATTAACAATAAGCCTAGATCTAAAAATACATACAGCCTAATGATATACACTGAACAAAAATATAAACACAACATTTTCAAAGATTTTACTGAGTTACAGTTCATTTTGTGTACAGATCCTTGCGACATGGAGCTGTGCGTTATCATGCTGAATTTTTTATTTTATTTTTATGCCATTTAGCAGACAGTTTTATCCAAAGCGACTTACAGTCATGCGTGCATACATTTTTTTTTTGTGTATGGGTGGTCCCGGGGATCGAACCCACTACCTTGGCGTTACAAGCGCCGTGCTCTACCAGCTGAGCTACAGAGGACCACAAACATGAGGTGATGGCGGCAGATGAATGGCATGACAATGGGCCTCAGGATCTCTTCATGGTATCTCTGTGCAATCAATTTGCTATCAATAAAATGCAACTGTGTTTGTTGTCTGTAGTTTATGCCTGCCCATACCATAATCCCACCGCCACCATGGGGCACTCTGTTCACAACGGTGGCATCAGCAAACCGCTCGCCCACATGACGTCATACACGCTGTCTGCCATCTGCCCGGTACATTTGAAACCGGGATTCATCCATGAAGAGCACATTTCTCCAGTGTGCCAGTGGCAATCGAAGGTTAGCATTTACCCACTGAAGTCGGCTACGACGCCAAAGTACAGTCAGGTCAAGACCCTGATGAGGACGACGAGCACGCAAATGAGCTTCCCTGAGATGGTTTCCGACAGTTTGTGCATAAATTCTTTGGGTGTGCAAACTCACAGTTTCATCAGCTGTCCGGGTGGCTGGTCTCAGACGATCCCGCAGGTGAAGAAGCCGGATGTGTAGGTACTGGGCTGGCGTGGTTACACGTGGTCTGCGGTTGTGAGGCCGGTTGGACGTACTGCTAAATTCTCTAAAATGATGCTGTAGGCAGCATATGGTAGAGAAATGAACATTATATTCTCTGGCAACAGCTCTGGTGGACATTCCTGCAGTCAGCATACCAATTGCACGCTCCCTCAACAACTTGAGACATCTATGGCATTGTGTTGTGTGACATAACTGCACATTTTTGAGTGGCCTTACATTGTCCCCAGCACAAGGTGCACCTGTGTAATGATCATGCTGTTTAATCAGCTTCTTGATATGCCACACCTGTCAGGTGGATGGATTATTTTGGCAAAGGCGAAATGCTCACTAACAGGGATGTAAACTAATTTGTGCACAACATTTGAAAGAAATAGGCTTTTTGTGCGCATGGAACATTTCTTGGATCTTTTATTTCAGCTCATGAAACAAGGGACCAACACTATGAAATAACACATATGGAATCCCGTAGTAACCAAAAACGTGTTAAACAAATCAAAATATATTTTATATTTGAAATTCTTCAAAGTAGCCACTCTTTGCCTTGATGACAGTTTTGCACACTCTTGGCATTCTCTCAACCAGCTTCATGAGGTAGTCACCTGGAATGCATTTCAATTAACAGGTGTGCCTTGTTAAAAGTTAATTTGTGGAATTTCTTTCCTTCTTTTGAGCCAATCAGTTGTGTTGTGACAAGGTAGGGGTGGTATACAGAAGATTGCCCTATTTGGTAAAAGACCAAGTCCATATTATGGCAAGAACAGCTCAAATAAGCAAAGAGAAACGACAGTCCATCATTACTTTAAGACATGAAGGTCAGTCAATCCGGAAAATGTCAAGAACTTTGAAAGTTTCTTCTAGTGCAGTCGCAAAAACCATACAAGCGCTATGATGAATACTGGCTCTCATGAGGACTACCACAGGAAAGTCCTGTTGCGACTGGATCTGCTGCAGAGGATAAGTTCATTAGATTTACCAGCCTCAGAAATTGCAGCCCAAATAAATTATTCACAGAGTTCAATTAAGAGACACATCTCAACATCAACTGTTCAGAGGAGACTGCATGAATCAGGCCTTCATGGTCGAATTGCTGCAAAGAAATCACTACTAAAGGACAACAATAACAAGAAGAGACTTGCTTGGGCCAAGAAACACGAGCTATGGACATTAGACCGGTGGAATTCCGTCTTTTGGTCTGATCAGTCCAAATTTGAGATTTCTGGTTCCAACCACCGTGTCTTTGTGAGACGCAGAGTAGGTGAACGGATGATCTCCGCATGTGTGGTTCCCACCGTGAAGCATGGAGGAGGAGGTGTGGTGGTGCTTTGCTGGTGAAACTGTCTGTGATTTATTTCGAATTTAAGGCACACTTAACCAGCATGGTTACCACAGCATTCTGCAGCGATACGCCATCCCATCTGGTTTGCGCTTAGTGGGACTATCATTTGTTTTCAACATGACAATGACCCAACACACCTCCAGGCTGTGTAAGGCGCTATTTGACCAAGAAGGAGAGTGATGGAGTGCTGCATCAAATGACCTGGTCTCCACAATCACCCAACCTCAACCCAATTGAGATGGTTTGGGATGAGTTGGACAGCAGAGTGAAGGAAAAGCAGCCAACAAGTGCTCAGCATATGTGGGAACTCCTTCAAGACTGTTGGAAAAACATTCCAGGTGAAGTTGGTTGAGAGAATGCCAAGAGTGTGCAAAGCTGTCATCAAGGCAAAGGGTGGCTACTTTGAAGAATCTAAAATATATTTTGATTTGTTTAACACTTTTTTGGTTTCTACATGATTCCAAATGTGTTATTTCATAGTTTTGATGTCTTCACTATTATTCTACAATGTAGAAAATAGTAAAAATAAAGAAAAACCCTTGAATGAGTAGGTGTGTCCAAACTTTTGACTAGTACTCAATATATGTGTGTGTGTGTGTGTACACATCATTCTAATAGCAGGACACTAAAGTCCATTATTCCCCTGAAGAGTATGAATTAAGCTGTTTGAGAAGGTTTGAATCCTAAGCAACCTGTATACACATTGTTTTAAATACAATAGACCAACATAGCTACTGTAGTAGGTCAATGCTGTGTGCTGGAAAACCTTGGTAGAGCATGGGTGGAGTAGGCATTGTGGTGCTCATGTGAAGTTCCTTAAGACCAATGCCTAATTCTCACTTAAAACATAGTTTTTTGTTGATAATTTCCATGGTTTTCACACCGGAAGGTGATTATGCAACATTATTTTTAAACAACATAACACAGCAATAAAAGTAAAAAGTAAAAGTACACAATAATGACAAATGGCAATCAGAAATAATGTAGTTATTAGTATTTATTTCATGTAATAGCTGATTTTCCAGAGGGAAGCGAAAAACCAGAAGCCCATTAAAGCCAATATGGAGTTAACAGGAAAATAAAATTGAGCAAGTTCTGGAAAATATACATATCTTCAAGATGTACCCATTTACCTATTTACATGAAAATGTACTTTAAAGTTAACTGACAAAAGGCCTAGTACTAAATGACCTGTAACCAAAAGTGAGTTATCACAAAATATAAAATGTACAACCAAAAGTACATTCATCAGACAGTCAATTCTGTACATACAATTCAGGGATGGCCACAATTGCTCTTGAATAGCTACAGAGGCATTTTTGTTCAAGCCCAGTGCTACCACACTTGATTCTACTACTCAAGGTCTTGATGCACAGATGAGGTCTTGATGAACAGCTGAGTAGTAGAATCAGGTGTGGTAGCACTGGGCTTGAACAAAAAAGCCTGCATAACCCGGTGTCTCGTCAAGAGCAATTTTGATAACTCCTTATACAAACACTGTAACAAATGACAAACTGCTGAGAAACACCTGTACAATAAAAAGTTCATTAGACAAGTACAAAACACTTAAGAAAAGTTATAGCTTCGGCTACAAATGTCCTAAGGAATGCTGTACACAGCTGTCCAACTCCAGTAAAAGAGCACACGTCCTCATTTATAAATGGCAGTATAAATATGAAAACAGGTGTACTCACAGATTTGCATTAGTTGTTTGTCAGCACTACATAGGTCAGCTTGACACATTTCTTAGCTTCTCAAATGACAAAATGTGGTGCCTGAAAACGAAAAACATGAAAAGTGAAACTGACAAGGAGAAATATTTGCAACATGGTTTGTCGCAATCTACGCAAAATCAGACAAACCATATTGCAAATGTTTCTGGATTACAGCTAACGTTGCCGTGCTGTGTTAATAGCATAGGCTAATGTTTTTGTCACTCACAATGCTCACTATCACTTGCTCACCCCTGGTCACTGGTCAGAAAGCATCACAACCTCTCCCTTGACTACTGTCACATTAGGTGGGCAAGCAATGAAGTGGGGCAAGCAGAGGGCCTGTGCTGCTGCTCCCCCTGACATCAGTCATCCACCTCGGTGGAAATTACTTGGGACACACAAAGGGGACTGCCCTGGTGCATCAGATGCGTGCTGATTTGGAGCTAGTCATCCAAATGTTCTCCGGGACAACGGTGGTCTACTCTGACATCGCGCAGCGGAGGAGTTGGATGTTCCAGTGGGAGGAGGACATCAACAAGTGCATAGAGATGGCCCGGCGCTCTGTCAACCAGCTGGTGTTTGCATTTCTCAGTGACAGGCGCATGCCCAAAATCCACCACCCTGCCATCAAGCAATGTGTCCCTGGGCAGTACCGTAGGGATGGCATGCATCCTCCCAGGACCCATACAACAGCTGCAATGGCTGGCGTGAACCCACGTAGACCTCTCACCGCTGTCTGGGTCGTCAGGAGCACCTGGAATGGACCAGTCCAGTGCTGTTGGTGTCTTTCTGCGGAGGTCCTTGATGACCCCCCAATTGCCTGGCTGAAGTTTGTGGAGTGGTCCTCCCTTTGGTTCAAGTAAAGCCGCTTTTTCCCTGGGGAAAATAGATTTCAGAACATTGTTAAGTGCAGCACAGTAACTTAATGGAGCAGCCGTGCTGGGGTGAGACGAGTGTAGTAGTTTCCCAGCCCATGCAAGTCATCTTTACCTGTTTACCAAGGGCTGGCAAAAGTCCATTCATTAGGGCAGCCTTCAAGAGGCTGTTCTAGTCATCGGTTGCTGGTCTGATGCCACTGTGTTTGCGAAGCAGTTCTCCAATCTATGCCTGTAGTCCTCTAGTGAAACGGGAGTCATTGTAGGTGGTGTCTAGAGTGGGTTCCTACTGCTCTGGGGCTGCCTCTGAGGAGTCTGACGGTCCTCCACTGACGGTCCTCCAGTCGTATCAGGTCTTGTTGGGGGTAGAGCTGTGGCAGGGGAGGTGGCTGAGCGGGCTGCTGCTGGACAACCAGGGCAGGTACTGGTGCAGTGAATACAGGGGTATAAAAGAAAATCAGTCTCACCCTTAATTTATTTTATCTGTTCGGGATGGGGTATCCGTCCACTGATGCTCCCTGCCGGGTACGAGGCGGGTATCTTCTGCTCCTTTGAGTGGAGTGTGGGCTCCCTGAGACACACCTAATGTGGCCTCTGTGCAGTTAACCTTGGGTTCCCCGGGAATGATCAGCAAGCGGAGTTAGCCATCCCATCCTCGTCGCCAAGAATTGTCATGGAAATTCTAACCAGAAAGGAAAAGAGACTGTAGATTCTTCAAACAACAACTTTTTATTATATGCATTTCAATTCTGGAGTGGTTAACAATCACTCAAAAAGTGCAAAGTTAAGAGCCCAATGAACAAGAGTTGGGTCTCAGCTTTTATAACCTTTGTCTATGTGGCAGTTTAGCAGGTGTGTGAGATCATGGTGGGAACATAGCGTACAAACAAGTGATAACGCTAGTTTTGTTACTATCTAGCTGCTGCTGCTCAAGCTAGCCTCTGTTCTCCTCATATCTCCACACAGCTGTGCCCTTGAAAGATACGAAAAGAACAGGATGGACCCAAAAACTGTGGTCACTCTAAGAGGCTTTTTGTCTTTGGCCGCGTAATCAAGTTACACAGAGACGAGAGTGGAAGAACACTAGCTTCTTTTTTACATGACAGAGACAGACAGTGGAAATGTACAGGTTTAAGCTTATACAGCGCATGTGCATAACAACGTTTGTAATTTTCCCCACCATACTTACTACAACAAATTTCAACAGAAGGTTTGCAAAAATAGATAAGATCTTGCTACCATGGAAAGGTAAATACTGTCTATTTGTGGAAAAATCACCCTGATTAACTATTTAGTCATATCCCAGTTTACCCATTTTTACTTATGGCATTGCCTACGCCGAACGATTTATCTTTTAAATTATTTCAGCAAAAAATATGTGACTTTATTTGGAACGGCAAGCCAGACAAAATTAAACGTGCTTATTCATATAATGAATATGAGTTCGGGGCTAAAATGATTAAATATTAAACCTCTCACTAAAACCATCAGTCATACAAAAGTTATACTTAAACCAGAACTGGTTCTCCAGTAGATTAGTAAGAATGGCTCACCCCTTGTTCAAAAATGGCCTTTTTCTCTGTAACCAGATTACAACCTCTCACTTTCAGTTAATTGACAATGGAACCTTGTTCAAAATATTTCCCTTTCTAAAACAAGCCAAACAAACCTGGTTGCAATTCCAGTTTCATCCTCCAGAAAAGACAGAACAAATATTACAAACATTTTATGGTTAAATTTTTTATTTTTTAAATAATAATAATAATAATAATATGCCATTTAGCAGACGCTTTTATCCAAAGCGACTTAGTCATGTGTGCATACATTTTTTACGTATGGGTGGTCCCGGGGATCGAACCCACTACCCTGGCGTTACAAGCGCCATGCTCTACCAATTGAGCTACAGAGGACCACCACCATTTTTATTTTTTACATTATTTATGGATAAATAAAAGGGAATGATCTTTGTTATTGATATTATGAATAGGAACAGTGGAGTTACTGTATCTAGCTATATAGTTATATAGCTAGCTAGCTAGCTAGCTAATAATTATAGCTATGGGGATCATAGCAAGGTAGCTAACTAGCTAGTTACATTTTACTGGTGAAATAGCAATCCTGCAGCAGCCCTCTCTGGCTGGCTAGCTATATATTGAATCACTAGCCAGTTCGTTTTAGCTTTGAATAATGCTTAGTGACAAATGCTCTTCAAATGGTCAATATGGGCATTTTAGGTTGTACAGCTATCAAACAAAACATGAATATCAAAAAGACAAGACAGGAGAATAGCTAAATCAAGTAACTTAGCCTAGCTAGCTACCTTGCCTCGTATTTGACTGACTGTCTACTCGGCTCTTTATCAAAAGTTCATTTCATAGTCTCACCTTATCAATCGAAAAAAATTGAATAAAATGTCAATATTATAATTAGCTAACATCATAAAAATGGATTATATACAGTTTCTTACCTTAATCTTGTTGTCCTGGTCTCAATGAAAGAGAAGTGTCAAAGTTGTGAAAAATCTTTCAGGTCCAGTGGAGGCGAAGTGCCTCCCAGTGGCAACATTCTCACAATTTGCTAAATCCTGCCAATGACGCATTGGCATCAGTCGTTACTATGGCAATTCAAGATGGTGCTACCCATACCTCTAATAAATGTTGTTCAAGATCAAAATCCTCAACATAGAGATGTTTCTATGTTAAATACACATGTTTAGTATTAGTGGATTGAATACATCTCTTTCCTTAGCTTTACTTCCTAACGTGTTTCCATTCCCCTTTAAATGAACTCAAGCACACTCAAACTCCCATCTTTGATCAACCCTATTAAACCCATGCCGAAAGTAGCCCTTTCGGCGATTGTTTCAAAGCCCCCCATTAAAAAGCTCCTCACTTTAAGACAATTAGTCAGGTTTACTAAAAGAAAAGGCTACTCATAAATTTGGTCTCGGAAACATGGCCAATGTGGCCAAGTACCGTTTTGTGTTCTGTAATTGGCTTCAAATGGTTTCATCATGAAGGTGAATGTTGCCTCCCCACTGTGACTAAAGCCTCTCAGAAATGCAGAGTCATGATGTAGTTAAATGCAGAGTTAGCACCTTACAATCCATTCGAAATGCATTACACCTAGATGTTACCAAATCTGAGGATGTTTTCCCAATCCACCTACAGATATAGGATCTTCATTTGATCACCCCGTAGCAGGAGAACTTTCATGCAATGCAGGACATTTAAAACTTGTAGTATATTTGATGTTTAGAAAGGCTTCTGAAGTTTGTAATTTCCTCTTTGAAATTTCAGACTTGATTTTCTCTTATGAAAAATGTATCAAACCATACAAAACGTCCATGATTTATAATCCACATAATAATTCACATTTCCTGTTGCTCCTGTATTATTTTCCTGCTGTAGCAAACTGGCACAAATTAAGATCCTACATCTGTATTAGTATAAGTCAATTTAAGTTGATGTTTGTCTAGTTAGTATAGTGATATTTCAGTCTCAACAACAGTTACAGCATTGGCTAAATTATTTCCAGACATGTTGTTTGAATGAGACGAGAGGAGAGAAGAGGACAGGAAAGGACTGAGACAGTGTCACGGCACACAGATCAATTAAAGTTAAGAACCACCCACATTCCCGGACAATTACAGAGACAGGACAACATCAACAACATTAGGTGTATCCAGGCAAACTGTCTGACCATGCAAACATTGAACTCAAATACTTCAAAGAGATTGGATTGGAAACATCTGAATGTGAGACATCATTTCAAAATGTGTTGGCCATTTGTGGTTAAGTGAGAGAATTCTGTCTGAAAGAAAAAACTTTTGGAAGCTTTTGAGACTGGAGCACTTATTAAAAAGTGTTTTTGTTATCATTATCTAAATTAATCAATTGCGAGATGGGGTAATGGGCATGTTTAAGAATCATGGATGCAGGCCCTCCAAGAGTGAGAGACAAAATCCTGGTTGGTTTTATGGAGTGGGAAAATAACCTACACAGAAATTGGAACGAAATGAAACACTGCGCTCTTAAAAGGCAACAAAACAAACCATATTCGCTGACTTCAGAAGTAAGGGATGACTGCATTCTAATAGGGATATACTGTTTATGTGAGTTCAGAATAACAGCCAAAGGACTATAAAACATTCTGGTCAGCGTCTTGGTCTACCCATCTCCTCAAAAAGCTAGAGAATGTCATAATTGAACAATTGCAAACAGGGCAAAAACAGGAGTGGGGCCATGTCCGTCCTGGCTTGTTTCAAGCCACAAGGAACTGTTTTGATTAACCCGGCAAGAACAGAGCTAGAAGGCTAAATTCCCTGCGGAAGAAAAATGACTCCATTAAATGACTTCCAGGTCATGTGACAGCCTTCGCACAGTACAACTTCACTTCTTGTGGTCGGCCATATTTGTGCAGAGGTAAATGACTTTCAGTCGGCGTGCCAAATCTCACAATTTGCTAAATCCTGCCAATGATGCATTGGCATCAGTCGTTACTATGGCAATTCAAGATGGTGCTACCCATACCTCTAATAAATGTTGTTCAAGATCAAAATCCTAAACATAGAGATGTTTCTATGTTAAATACACATGTTTAGTATTAGTGGATTGAATACATCTCTTTCCTTAGCTTTATTTCCTAATGTGTTTCCATTCCCCTTTAAATGAACTCAAGCACACTCAAACTCCCATCTTTGATCAACCCTATTAAACCTGTGCCGAAAGTAGCCCTTTTGGCGATTGTTTCAACGCCCCCCATTAAAAAGCTCCTCACTTTAAGACAATTAGTCAGGTTTACTAAAAGAAAAGGCTACTCATAAATTTGGTCTCGGAAACATGGCCAATGTGGCCAAGTACCGTTTTGTGTTCTGTAATTGGCTTCAAATGGTTTCATCATGAAGGTGAATGTTGCCTCCCCACTGTGACTAAAGCCTCTCAGAAATGCAGAGTCATGATGTAGTTAAATGCAGATTCATGATGTAGTTAAATGCAGAGTTAGCACCTTACAATCCATTCGAAATGCATTACACCTAGATGTTACCAAATCTGAGGATGTTTTCCCAATCCACCTACAGATATAGGATCTTCATTTGATCACCCCGTAGCAGGAGAACTTACATGCAATGCAGGACATTTAAAACGTGTAGTGTATTTGATGTTTAGAAAGGCTTCTGAAGTTTGTAATTTCCTCTTTGAAATTTCAGACTTGATTTTCTCTTATGAAAAATGTAGCAAACCATACGAAAATGTCCATGAATTATAATCCACACAATAATTTAGGTGTATCCAGGAAAACTGGAAGGGGGAAAATACTAAAATTATATTTATTAAGTAAATTATATTAGGCCTAGCCTACATAGTTGTTGTTATTTAAGAAATGCTCCACATATGACATATTTCCGCCCAGAAAACTCAGTTTATAACTATTGCTGTACTGCCCGTTCCTGTGGACTGTTGATCCTGTCCCGAACTTGACCCTAGAACTTGACTCCCATTCCTGCCAGAATGCCGCGGGGACCCGCAAGACCCGTGGGAGTTCTGATCCCGTGTCAACCTCTGTTTTCCTCTAAGATTTTCCCACTTAGTACTTAGCTCTATTCTGTTTATTTTTATCCCCCCCAAAAAAACTCCCTGGTCCTTTTCGATGACAAGCATACCAATAACATGATGCAGCCACCACCATGGTATGAAGAGTGTTACTCAGTGATGTGTTGTGTTGGATTTTCCCCAAACATAACACGTTGTATTCAGGACATAAAGTTCCTTTCTTTGCCACAATTTGTGCAGTTTTACTTTAGTGTCTTATTGCAAACAGGATGCATTTTAAAATATATATTTTTTTTATTCTGTACAGGCTTCCTTCTTTTCATTTAGGTTAGTATTGTGGAGTAACTACAATGTTGTTGATCCATCCTCAGTTTTCTATCACAGCCATTAAACTCTTTACATTTTTTAAAGTCACCATTGGCCTCATGGTGAAATCCCTGAGTGGTGTCCTTCCTCTCCGGCAACTGAGTTAGGTAGGACACCTGTATCAATGTGAAATATATTAGAATAACAATTATAGTGTTGGTAGAGAATAATCATATAATTGAACCTACCTGATGTGTTTGTTTGAAGCTCTGCGCTGTTTCCTTATTGAAGTGGCGGTGTGCATTACGCATGACGCGCAAATTAGTCAGCGAGTCATCGACAAACATTTATTGGTTGATGGGAATAACCAGTGATTAATTATTAGTTGGCCTTTGCCTGTGGCGAGAGCATGCTGAGCAGGTAACAGGTTTTGTTATAGGCAAAGAGTTGTTGCCTGAATAGTTTATACTGAGCATAGATTTTATTTATTCTAGTCTTTATGGCAACGTACTGTTTGTTATTTTCTGTACAAAGTGTATTGGCGAATTCGTACTGCACCTTAATATTGTAGATAAAAGCCTCTAAGAGAGGTGAGCACCAGAACATCCTGTCTGTGTCCTCACTGTAGGATCTGCCACGCCGGCTTCTGCTTCACAGTCTTACTGTCCTCGGGTCCATTTGGAACGGGTCACATTTTTGGACCCGTGAAGACCTCTAGTCTGCACGTCTGTGAACTCTTGAACTCTGTCCTCACTTCAAAGCCTCTCCCCCAGCAGCTTCACAACATCTGCATTCCTTTCAGGTTTCCATTATGATGTTATGGTGCAGTAAAGCTGGGCTGGCCCATCAATACTTATCACATCACAAAAGGCTATCGAACAGGGTATGATTTCTGAGAGGCCCAGGAGTCCACTGGGAATAGTGAGTTGAACGGAGGTTAGTGTGGAGGTTATTGTGTGATGCTGTGGCATCCCCCAGTTGGGCACATTGGTAGTGGATTAGGTGTTCCCCCCCCCCCCCCATACAATTTAAAGCATTTTGAGCAACTGGAAATTCAATCCAGTCACGTTTCAACAAGTCTGTCCAGACTGCTGTCGTCACTGCACTATTTTTTCTATGTAATCTTTCAGCTGTCACAGCTTTCAGCTGTACCTATTGTAAGCAGCCAAAAAATGAAGGTGGAGCTTCAATCAAAAAGAACGACTCAGTTTAATTTGGGCCCCAAGCTGCTGTTTGTCTGACATTGAGTCCAATGTTATGAAGTTTGCACCTGTTGATATCAAATCTCGGAAATCATTAACGTTACAAGTCCCATGCCATTTTTACGGTTGTGAGTCACAGCAATAATGCTGAACTCCATTGCAAATACTTTCCAGCGAGTGTAATGACTGTAGGCATAACATTGTGATAGGACTGGGCTTCCCCATGACCACAGCTGCTAAACCTCTATATAAGCCTACTAACAAACTCAATGAAAAAAGGAAGAACATGGAAAACAGCAACTCAGGAGGATGTTTAAATTCATAGCTAAAGAAAGCATGTCCACAAAGGGGTATTATATTTGCATTAGTTCCATGTGGAAGAATTAGTAGTTAACTGCTGATTATTTTCATTTGATGTGGTGGTGTGCAAATGCTTTATGTGGGAAGTGTAACAGTCATTATTTTGTCCCATATCAAAGTCTCCTCTGCTCATCATTACATGCATATTAAAGTGAGTATTTACTTGCTGTTGGCAAAATGGTAAGTAGTTCAAACATTCATGGTACAGTCAGCTTGATCTCGAACCCCTCAGAAACGACCCTATCTTTGTCTACCCTCTCTGTCACCAAGTTCAAATATAGTGATGATTCCTTGCCCAATATAACTTTATGGCTGACCCCCCGTGTGGTTGACGCGCACTGTTGATATGCATGTCAGACAAGGCCAGGCAGTAACAGATTCACTGAATAGTGATCGGGTCCAGTTACCACCATCTCTGCCTCAGGCACTGTATGTGCTGACTGACACTGGCACACCATAGACAGGACCATGTGTTGTGGCCGAACACTTTAGGAATATGCAACACTTTAATTACACATGAGTTTATCAAATTAGGATTCAGTCTAAAGTGCATGTATACCGTAGGTAAAAGACATAAGAATCAGAAATCTGGGTTTGCGACGAGGATATTGTGGGTTAATCCTTTACACTCGTGGCTATTGGCCTATTTGAATGGGGCTAAATTGAAATGTTTCTTACAGAAGAAATATTAAAAAACATATGCATAAGCATGGTAGCAATTGAAAGGGAACAGTTTGGAGATTATGGGAAAATTATTAGACCAAAGTTGAGGACACAACAGTTCACCTGACACAAAACTGAACCTAAACACTACACTTGATTTTATGTGCATTTTACATTTACTGTTTCAGCACATTTGTTGATAAAGAAATCTGAAAATACATTCAGTAACATAACAATATTCCGGGAAATTGTGGGGTAGGTGCAACATAAGACAAAAAAATGACAAGGGTTTGAGTGAGAGGACTAATTGGTGTCTCCAAATGGCTACACACCTCTCCAAAGTGTGCACAATTTCAATGCACTTTTATGACTCAAAGAGTCTTCAACTATAAGGTGAGCTCTCCTAGCTGTGCCATTGAGAAAGTAGCGCAAACACACTTGTAGTTGTTTCATTTGGAACAACCCTTCATCCCGCCATCACACAATTACGGTTGTTGTTTACAGTCCAAAAACTGCCCATTATAAATCGCAATCTGGGTCAGGTGGGCATCATTTTAAAACTTGTTCTATTGCCAACATGACTAGCTAAGTCATAAAATATGATCTTACAGTGTTAGGCTTTAACGGGGCAATTCAGAACAGATTGTAATTTTGGTGAACATTGATACACTATATATACAAAAGTATGTAGACAACCCTTCAAATTAGTGGATTTGACTATTTCAGCCACACCCGTTGCTGAAAGGTGTATAAAACAGAGCACACCGCCATGCAATCTCCATAGACAAACATTGGCAGTAGAATTACCTTACTGAAGTGACTTTCAACATGGCACCATCATAGGATGCCACCTTTCCAACAAGTCTGTTCGTAAAATGTATTCCCTACTAGAGCTGCCCCGGTCAACTGTAAGTGCTATTATTGTGATGTGGAAATGTCTAAGAGCAACAACGGCTCAGCCGTGAAGTGGTAGGCCACACAAGCTCAAAGAACGGGACCACTGAGTGCTGAAGCGCGTAAAAAATTGTCTGTCCTCAGTTGCAACACTTACTACCGAGTTCCAAACTGCCTCTGGAAGCAATGTCAGCACAAGAACTGTTCGTTGAGAGCTTCATGAAATGGGTTGCCATGGCAGAGCAGTCACACACAAGCCTAAGATCACCATGCGCAATGCCAAGCGTCGGCTGGAGTGGTGTAAAGCTTGCCGCCATTGGACTCTGGAGCAGTGGAAATTCGTTCTCCGGAGTGATGAATCACTCTTCACCATCTGGCAGTCCGACGGACGAATCTGGGTTCGGCGGATGCCAGGAGAACGCTACCTGCCACAATGCAGTGCCAACTGTAAAGTTTGATGGAGGAATGATGGTGTGGGGCTGTTTTTCATGGTTCGGGCTAGGCCCTTAGTTCCAGTGAACACTACAGCATACAATGACATTCTAGAAGATTCTGTGCTTCCAACTTTGTGGTAACAGTTTGGGGAAGGCCCTTTCCTGTTTCAGCATAACAAAGCCCCCGTGCACAAAGCGAGGTCCATACAGATATGGCTTGTCGAGATCTGTGTGGAAGAACTTATCTGGCCTTCACAGAGCCCTGACCTCAACCCCATCGGACACCTTTGAGATTAATTAGAACGGCGACTGCGAGCCAGGCCTAATCGCCCAACATCAGTGCCCGACCTCACTAATGCTCGTGGCTGAATGGAAGCAAGTCCCCGCAGCAATGTTCCAACATCTAGTGGAAAGCCTGTTATAGCAGCAAAGGGGGGACCCAACTCCATATTAATGGCCATGATTTTGGAATTAGATGTTCCATGAGCAGGTGTCCACATACTTTTTGGTCATGTAGTGTAGGTTTATAACCTCTCACATAGCCGAATATTAACTCCTGAAAAGTTAAGCATTTCTTGCAGTAAAATAATACAACAAATGTACATTTTAACTTGGGAACAGGAGTGAATATTGAAATATTATTATAATTTTTTGTATCTTGAGAGAATGAATGTGCGGTTAGGGACCGTCTGTAAAGGCGCTATCTTTATCAGCATCATAAAAGCTGATAGTATTTTAACCATATAAAATATGCATCCAGGTTGAACTGAAATCTTATCAGAAACATGTTGGGTCTTTTTCACTGCTTTTAATTTCCTTAAAACTGGTCAAATTGATGTAAATGGCGCTTGCAACGCCAGGGTTGTGCGTTCAATTCCCACGGGGGGGCCAGTATGATTAAAAAAAAAAAAAAGATGTATGTACTCACTAATTGTAAGTCGCTCTGGATAAGAGCGTCTGCTAAATGACTAAATTGTAAATGTAAATGTGGACATTTTGCACCGAAAATTATTATTTTTACATTATTTTTGGGGTCCCTAAACATCTGCTGCAGGAGAGAAGCAGAGATTAAAGACAAAACTTTACAGATGTCAACAAGATTGAAGTGTTCATCAATTTACGGCATTCTGGTGAGAAAGAGTTTATTTAGTCTTCTGGGGCAACAAGTACTGTCAGAAGAGAGTCGCTTTGGATAAAAGCGTCTGCTAAATTGCATATTATTATTATTATTAAGAGAAGTTGCATGCATCTAATTATAGACAAGTTGACTAACAAATAGCCTACCAAAATGTTGGAAATTATTTATAAAAAAAATAAATCCTGCACCCCCTGTCAAAAAACTGTTCAGCCGTCTGATTGTACGGGGATTTTCTATTGGCCGATTTGCGGGTTAGGGATGGGTGCCGGCCTCAGATTTTCACATATAGTCGGGCGGCTGCAAACAATCAAATTCTGTCAACCTACACGTGAAAAATGTATTGTTTTACTTACAGAAATAACATTAAATGAACTACTACAATCATTGAGACTGCCACATTGAGACTGCCACTTACTAAGGACTGCCCAACAACCAAGTTAGTTGGTGTATGAACTTAATCATAAGTCCGAGGCCCATCTTTCTGAAAACATGGTGTCTCCTTTGCAGAGACATGACCACAAACATGCACAAGGGGGGTGAGCTTGAGGTCCTGTATGTGTGTGTGTGTCCATCTAAGCTCTGGAAGAGGGGCGTTCTGGAGTCCTCCTCACAGCAGACAAACGGAGGTGAAGGGAATTGATCAGTTCTCAAGGAAAGCCACGTAGTCAGTGAGTCTGGCCAGCTGCTGCTCGTTTGGAACAAGCGAGACAGGGGGAAGATCTGTTTGGGAGAGAGAGAGGGGGAGAGAGAGAGAGGAGAGAGTGAGTAAGATGGGGATTCCTCATAGAGCCAAGTCTTTTACAATGTAGCATCCCCCATCTGTGTGTGTGTGTATGTGTGTGTGTGTGTGTGTGTGTAGGAGGTTAGAAGAAAGGGGACATGCTCCAATTCAAAGATTAAGCAGCACAGTACATCTCTTTTCACTGCAATGCTGGTGACACATAAGTTGCACATCTGGACGTGAATGATCTTTCTCGTTTTGATACTGTTTGCTAGTGTGCACAAATGAATACACCCCAGAAGTTTTGCTTCCCATGCACAGCCAATACATTATTTATGTCTATTCTAAAGCCCTTTTGTGGGCAAAAACCAATTTGGATTGGCTGGGCCTGGCTCCCAAGTGGGTAGGCCTATGCCCTGCCAGGCCCACCCATGGCTGAAATTGTTACATGTTGGATTTATAGTTTTGTTCAGTGTAGGTGTAAGAGGATAAATCGAGGGGCTGATGCATCGAGTCAGACGGACATATGCGCCACAGATGCTTAACATGATGGCCTGCTGATTAGAGAGAGAGGCTGTTACATGGCCCCAGACACAGCCCACAAAATGTTTGCATAAATAAATACGTCTCAAACCAGGCTGATCAACAAGCCACCCACTGGGCTTGTAGACAGTTATGATTGGATGGAGAAGTAGGGGGGGGGGGAAGAGGAAGGAAGGGAAGGGAGGAGAACAGGGATAGGAACAACGATTGAGCGTGGGTGAATGAAAGAACACAGGAGAAAGAACGAGTGGGAGTGGGGATATTTCTCACACACATGGTGTGTGAGAAAGAGAGGGATATTTGATGTTGCTCTTTTATGGGACATGTGTTTTCCCAGTTACACAGGGACAGAATGTCTTACAGGCCAGCCAAAGGAAAGAACAGCAATATGAGGGAGAAAATGTGAGAAAAATAAATTAGAGGCCACGAATACAGGAGAAAGACAGAGAGGAGGGAAAGTGAAAGGCGATGAGGAGGAGTGGAGTCAGTGTCTGAGCTGATTATGAATGACCCAAAAATGCACAGCTCTGGATCGGGTTCATACGCACACACACACACACACACACACACACACACACACACTGAATGGGCATATGGTTAAATGGAGCATAGGGGGAATGACAGTCTGGTAGAATGTGCTATTAGCACAGGAAGAGGTCGTGATTGGGCAAAGTCGGGAAAAGAGACTCGGCATGACAAACAGCCTACTGATGGGAGAAAAGAGAAGAGCAACAGCTCCACCTACCTGGTTTCTGGGGCATTACCATCCTGGTGGCAGGGTCCGCCTGCCAGCCCTGGCTCACCACCCCTGTGGAAGGGAGAGAAAGAAACCGAAGAGAGAGAGGAGGGTTGGGTGGAGAATAGGAGGGGAAACGAAACGGACAGAGAGGGGAAAAGGGAATAGTTAGAGACTATTTTCCGGTGTTTCAACTCTAGAAAATAAATATGTGACAATTAACCATCTTTAGCCTTGCCTTCATGACCAATTTACCTTTCTCTGCCTCTACTGATAAAAATGAGTTTAAGGATATACATAACTATGGTATATGACTGTGTTATTGATCCAGTAGCCAGGTGAGTAGTGAGGGTAGATGAGGTTTTCTGCACTCCAGCTGCTTACCCTTCACAGCTTCCTCCACAGAGTAGCCCACAAAGGCTGCAAAGTCTTCTGCCGTGATGGAGGTGTACGCCTGGGCCACCAGGCCATACGCCCTCCTACGTGTGGTCTCTGTGGAAGTAAAGATAAGTACACATGAGACATATGCATTTAAGAGAGGGACAATTTCCGTATTTCAAACATGCAACAAAATCAAATACCGCCTCATGTAAACTGCAAAAAGTGGAGTCCTGCCCTATGTTCAAAAAGCTACATTCTTGTACTACTCATGTAGAAGTGCTGATAACCATTTGGCTATACACGGACTGAGAAATAGCAAGTCAAATAGGCCTACAGTGCAAGGCGGAGATAAGGAAAAGGAGAGCACAGAACAAGGTATGATTTGGTTCTGAGTCAACTGCTCCTTATAACAACATTGAAAAAACAATATAGCCTCACAGCTGACAGCAAACCAGACTTTAGCTTACACCTTTGTTTTTAGCTGGATTTGCTGGTTTGGATTTGTTTGTTGCTGCAATGACAGCTTCGATAAACAAGCCCCAAGTTATCGGCCTTCCGCACTTTATTGCCTAGCAACAGTCTGTGTACCAACAACAACCCCTCATTCGCTACAAGAGCGTTAGTGGCGATAACAACTGGAATGAGCGGAGACAGCTGCGACGACGGGCGCGGTGCCCGTCCGGGGTTCTTCCCCCTTTCTTCTCCCCAAAGACCTTCCTGTTATGAATATTATTTCATTTTCTGAACAAAAGCGACATGTGGTGTTAACTACAGGCACTTGTTAAGGGGAGAATGAAAACGACTTTACAATGGAATCTGAAAGCATGAAGTAAGACAGCCAGAAAAGCACTTGTGAACCTGGCAAACTAAGCTGTAGTGTGTGTGTGTGTGTGTTGTCAAGTTTCTTCCTAATGAACACACTGTTCATCTGAAGACTAAACCTGTGAGAAAAATAATGAGAAAAGCAACGGCCATGGCTTTAGCCCAGAAAAATCAACTGATATCCTTCCAACCACATTATGTAGCCTACTGAATATGGTACATTTGAGAGCCAGAGCATTATCAACTGGTGTGCCTTAGTATATTTGAAAAGGGTTGACTGGTCCTGTATTTTAAAGTTGACCTACAAAATACCCAACATGCATCACAGTATCAATTCGAAAAAAAGATGTTGGGGACTATTAAAACATATTTGAAGCCATTGAACCAGGTCATCGCAAGGACATTTTTGTAACATGGTCACCTCGGTGTGTATAGTCCTATTTTTTTGCGGCCCACTGACCGATAGGGTGCAATCCCCAGATGACTCATGTCTGGTGGGCCTGCCCCTACCGCTCTTCAGAAAGGAGTTTGTAGTTGCTGAGCAATACAGTCTATGACATGAGCGGGATGGTGCTTCATGGATGAGAAACAGGACCCCCACCTGCCCTTCACTGACACTCTTGAGCCTGTTGTTTCACACCCTCACATAAAAAATAAATAGCCCCCCACTCTTTCACCAGAAAAGGCTTGCAACTGAGGACTCTCTGCCCGTCACTGACACTCCAGGGCCTGTCGTTTCACACCCTCTCACATTTTAAAAATAGCCCCCCACTCTTCATCAGCAAAGGCTAGCCACTAAGGACTTGGCAATGGCTTTTATTTTTTTATGCTGGTACTTGCCAAGTGAGAGCAACAACATATTGGGGCAACTCCTGAATGACAGTTCACTTGCGAAATATTTTGTTTTGAACTTCAAACTGATTTTCTGGGTACACATGCATATTTTTCTTTAACTTGAACGAAGTTGAAACAAATGGCAATCTTGGAATAATTGGAATCTAAACAAAGGCAAATCTGCTTGAGTCATTTGAAACACCCTTTATTTCAGGTTGTGATGAAGTCAGATCTGTTGAAATATTCTGTTGCCAGTTTAGTGCATGCAATCATTTATCAATTTGATTCAACCATAGGCATTCTAGATGCAAAACTCCAAATCAAAACTTTTCCCATCTCAATCTTTACATGTGATAAACTATTCAAGTGTAAACAATCTGAGGATATTCAACCTAAAGTACATAAATAGATCAGAATAAATCTGATATGGAAATACAAAAGTATAAAAAACTATTATAGTTTACAAAATGGCAAAGTTAAGAGTACAAAAAAAACTAAAATATTAAACTCAAAACTGGGGAAAGCCATGGTATCCAAGTCAATCAACTCCTTATGAAAACATTTAGACACCACCAACTTCTTCACTCCTAACTTCTATTAATATCACAGAAACATTGCAACTAGAGTCCCTGCCAGGAACATTCAGGTTAAAAGAACCTTCAAAAGTAGTAAATAGTTTGTTTATTTGTTTGTTCAGTTCGCATATTTTCAAGTTTCATCACTCCTCCTCCTCTTCTTTGTCCCCTTCGGCATCCTCAAACGCATCGTCTTCGACCATTCCAAAGTCCATCTTGGCCAGGATGGCCTCCACGTGCTCTGTGGAAAGCGTGAAATGGTCCATCTTCTCGAAGCCTGGCTCGGGCCTCTCCTCGCCCAGGGAGCTCTTGGCGGTGTCCTTGGTCTGTGTGATAAGGCCCTTGGAGGCCAGCAGGAACTCTGCAGCACCGCTCTGCTCCAGGGCCCGTACCGCTGTGTCCGTCAGCTCTGATCCCGCCTGCAGTCGCTCGCCGTAGCGCTGGGCCAGCGCCCGCAACGCAGTCACCTTCTCGTCCTGCTCCTTGCCGATCTGTTCCAGCAGCAGGCCTTTGCGCTCCTCCAGCACTGCGTAGAGCAGGTCAAAGCGCTCGCCTAGGCTTTGCTTGGCTCGCTGTGCGTTGTCCTGCACCGCCTGGCAGGCATCCTCCATCTGGTTGAGCAGGGCCTGAAGGCGCCCGTTGCCCGCCACCAGGGTGTCGATAGCGTTGCTCAGCTCGCCCTTCTGCACCTGGTAGACACTGGCCAGTGGCGACACCTCACAGTCCTTGTGCTGGCCAAACACCTTGCACATGGAGCAAGTGGGCATCTGGCAGGTCACGCAGTAGATGTTGATCTTCTCCTCCTCGTGCTCCTGGCACATGGGTTCCTTGGAGTCCTTGGGCTTCAGTGGAGTCTCTGTGCTGCCTCCAATGCCACTACACCCGCCATCCTCCTGCTGTTGCTTGTAGATGTCGATTATGTTCTCCACTAGCAGGTTGCGCTGAAGTCCGTGCACGCCGTGGCGGTCCAGGACCACCTCGAAGCGGCAGGTGGGGCAGCGGAAGACGCCGCCCGAGAAGCGGTAGGGGTTGCGTGAGTCGTAGAGGTCGCTGGCACAGCCACGGCACAGGTTGTGCTGGCAGGGCAGGATGACCACAGGCTTAGTGAACATCTCCAGGCAGATAGGGCAGCTCAGCTGCTTCTCCAGGCTCTCCATGGGGCTTGGTGGACGCACCAACGAGCCGGTCCTCTGGATGTCCATGCTGGAATAGGCTTCTCCTTAAATTTGAGGGTTTTTTTCGTTTTTCGACACAGCCTTCTCAAACTTCGCAGTGGGTCCTTGACAACTTTTCTTCGTTCCCTATAAGCTTTAACAAGCCAATACCTATGGAGGCTGAGGGCTGAGCCTATCCTTTTGGTAGCTGATGCTTCAGAGTCCGCTGAAGTGCTGATATCTGTTCTGACTGGGGAATAGCAGCCTTGTCCTTTATACCAGCCCTTCACAGCCAGCGACACCTGATCCCTCCCACAGACCAGGGCACACATTCCTCCCTGCTTGTTTGTCAGGCTTTTTTCTGAGAAAATAGCCCCCACCCACCAGCTGCTGCATTCGTCATGTCACACTAGGAGCCATGTCCCTTCCCGCAGTGACAGAAATCTGACAGGGCCAGGGGTACATTCAGCAGAGATCCACAGGCCCCCCATGTGACTGTCCCAAAGAGGTCACACCAGAGAAATGTTTCCTTAAGAGTAAACACCATACCCTGTAAAGTCAACACACCCCTGACAGTGTTTACCAGTAAAAAGTACTACAACAGAGCCAGCGTTGGCTTCATAAAGCAGACCACCTGTCTTGCGGTGTAGCCCACTTATCGCCTGTGGTCATATCAGAGCACTTCAGTGGATTGATCAAACTCCTATCGAGCATCCACAACACCCTCTGTGGTACAGTCAAACCCACTGTTTGATGTTTCATGCTCATGTCATGCATTGCACCATCATCCTATAAATAGGCTACAAATATTTATTTTGAATGTATTTTTCACCCCTTCTAAATATGTCTATTGACTAGAGTGTGTTGAATCCAACATGGTACTCGATAAACTCACCCAACAAAACAAGCTGAATAAAATCACTGACATTTAATTTGATTTGACTACTATTATGTAACATGAGCGGAAAGATATAGGTTAAGCCTCTGGTCACGGAAATGTCTCATTGAGATGGTCTTGAATAACTCCCCTGTGAACGTGTAGAACATTGCGTGACGTAAAAAAAACATATATATAATAAAAGAACTGATCAAAATAAAAATAAAGAACAGTGAGCACCAGGGACAAGCTATTCTTAACCGTGCCCGCATGAGTGACAATGTGTGGGTGTACCATGTTCCAGAAGTTAGAGGGGGTTACACATGGGGAGTGTGAGCAGAGAAGGTCATAGGCGTTTCCATATGCCATTCTCCCATTTGCTGAGGCAGGAGCTTACTTTTAATGTAATTTGAGAAGACTGGGAAAACATATTCTCTGTCTATTGCATAAACTTGTTGTGACAATACCTTTGTAATATACTAGTCATCTATCATCTATGATGACTACTGTCATGTTGAGAACCAATAAATACGATCGGTTAAGAGATTAAAATAACAGTTTTGAACAATTGTGGTAGACCAATTGGTGTGATGCTGCTAAAGGTTTAGAGCAGATTGTCATCGACGAAACATGGAGTGGAGATATCGGGACAAAATTTTAATTAGCATACAGTACCAGTCAAAGGTTTGGACACACCTACTCAAAGGTTTTTCTTCATTTGTACAATTTTCTACATTGTAGAATAATAGTGAAGCAATCAAAACTATGAAATAACACATGGAATCATGTAGTAACCAAAAAAGTGTAAAACAAATCAAAATATATTTTATATTTGAGATTCTTCAAAGTAGCCACCCTTTGCCTTGATCACAGCTTTGCACACTCTTGGCATTCTCTCAACCAGCTTCATGAGGAATGCTTTTCCAACAGTCTTGAAGGAGTTCCCACACATGCTGAGCACTTGTCGGCCGCTTTTCTTTCAATCTGTGGTCCAACTCATCCCAAACCATCTCAATTGGGTTGAGGTTGGGTGATTGTGGAGGCCAGGTCATCTGATGCAGCACTCCATCACTCTTCTTCTTGGTCAAATAGCCCTTACACAGCCTGGAGGTGTGTTTTGGGTCATTGTCTTGTTGAAAAACAAATGATAGTTCCACTAAGCGCAAACCAGATGGGATGGCGTATCGCTGCAGAATGCTGTGGTACCCATGCTGGTTAAGTGTGCCTTGAATTCTAAATAAATCACCAACAGTGTCACCAGCAAAGCACCCCCACACCATCACACCTCCTCCTCCATGCTTTACGGTGGGAACCACACATGCAGAGATTATCCATTCCCCTAATCTGCGTCTCACAAAGACACAGCGGTTGGAACCAAAAATCTCAAATTTGAACTCATCAGACCAAAGGACAGATTTCCAAATCAAATCAAATTTGATTTGTCACATACACGTGTTTAGCGGGTGTAGCGAAATGCTTGTGCTTCTAGCTCCGACAGTGCAGTAATATCTAACAAGTAATATCTAACAATTTCACAACATATACCCAATACACACAAAACTAGTAAGGAATGGGATTTAAGAATATATACATACAGTGGGGGAAAAAAGTATTTAGTCAGCCACCAATTTTGCAAGTTCTCCCACTTAAAAAGATGAGAGAGGCCTGTAATTAATCATAGGTACACGTCAACTATGACAGACAAATTGAGAATTTTTTATCCTCCAGAAAATCACATTGTAGGATTTTTTATGAATTTATTTGCAAATTATGGTTGAAAATAAGTATTTGGTCACCTACAAACAAGCAAGATTTCTGGCTCTCACAGACCTGTAACTTCTTCTTTAAGAGGCTCCTCTGTCCTCCACTCGTTACCTGTATTAATGGCACCTGTTTGAACTTGTTATCAGTATAAAAGACACCTGTCCACAACCTCAAACAGTCACACTCCAAACTCCACTATGGCCAAGACCAAAGAGCTGTCAAAGGACACCAGAAACAAAATTGTAGACCTGCACCAGGCTGGGAAGACTGAATCTGCAATAGGTAAGCAGCTTGGTTTGAAGAAATCAACTGTGGGAGCAATTATTAGGAAATGGAAGACATACAAGACCACTGATAATCTCCCTCGATCTGGGGCTCCACGCAAGATCTCACCCCGTGGGGTCAAAATGATCACAAGAACGGTGAGCAAAAATCCCAGAACCACACAGGGGGACCTAGTGAATGACCTGCAGAGAGCTGGGACCAAAGTACCAAAGCCTACCATCAGTAACACACTACGCCGCCAGGGACTCAAATCCTGCAGTGCCAGACGTGTCCCCCTGCTTAAGCCAGTACATGTCCAGGCCCGTCTGAAGTTTGCTAGAGTGCATTTGGATGATCCAGAAGAGGATTTGGAGAATGTCATATGGTCAGATGAAACCAAAATATAACTTTTTGGTAAAAACTCAACTCGTCGTGTTTGGAGGACAAAGAATGCTGAGTTGCATCCAAAGAACACCATACCTACTGTGAAGCATGGGGGTGGAAACATCATGCTTTGGGGCTGTTTTTCTGCAAAGGGACCAGGACGACTGATCCGTGTAAAGGAAAGAATGAATGGGGCCATGTATCGTGAGATTTTGAGTGAAAACCTCCTTCCATCAGCAAGGGCATTGAAGATTAAACGTGGCTGGGTCTTTCAGCATGACAATGATCCCAAACACACCGCCCGGGCAACGAAGGAGTGGCTTCGTAAGAAGCATTTCAAGGTCTTGGAGTGGCCTAGCCAGTCTCCAGATCTCAACCCCATAGAAAATCTTTGGAGGGAGTTGAAAGTCCGTGTTGCCCAGCGACAGCCCCAAAACATCACTGCTCTAGAGGAGATCTGCATGGAGGAATGGGCCAAAATACCAGCAACAGTGTGTGAAAACCTTGTGACCTGTGTCATTGCCAACAAAGGGTATAGAACAAAGTATTGAGAAACTTTTGTTATTGACCAAATACTTATTTTCCACCATAATTTGCAAATAAATTCATTAAAAATCCTACAATGTGATTTTCTGGATTTTTTCTTCTCATTTTGTCTGTCATAGTTGACGTGTACCTATGATGACAATTACAGGCCTCTCTCATCTTTTTAAGTGGGAGAACTTGCACAATTGGTGGCTGACTAAATACTTTTTTTCCCCACTGTACATATAATGACAAGCATTCTTAAATTCCATTCCTTACTAGATTTGTGTGTATTGGGTACAGTGAGGGAAAAAAGTATTTGATCCCCTGCTGATTTTGTACGTTTGCCCACTGACAAAGACATGATCAGTCTATAATTTTAATGGTAGGTTTATTTGAACAGTGAAAGACAGAATAACAACAAAAAAATCAAGAAAAACGCATGTCAAAAATGTTATAAATTGATTTGCATTTTACATTTACATTTTAGTCATTTATTTTTTCATACTGGCCCCCCGTGGGAATCGAACCCACAACCCTGGTGTTGCAAACGCCATGCTCTACCAACTGAGCTACATCCCTGCCGGCCATTCCCTCCCCTACCCTGGACGACGCTGGGCCAATTGTGCGCCGCCCCATGGGTCTCCCGGTCGTGGCCGGCTACGACAGAGCCTGGATTTTAATGAGGGAAATAAGTATTTGACCCCTCTGCAAAACATGATAAGTGCTTCTTCTTGAGCCACTCCTTTGTTGCCTTGGCCGTGTGTTTTGGGTCATTGTCATGCTGGAATACCCATCCACAAACCAGGGAAGGAGGTTCTCACCCAAGATTTGACGGTACATGGCCCCGTCCGTCGTCCCTTTGATGCTGTGAAGTTGTCCTGTCCCCTTAGCAGAAAAACACCCCCAAAGCATAATGTTTCCACCTCCATGTTTGACAGCGGGGATGGTATTCTTGGGGTCATAGGCAGCATTCCTCCTCCTCCAAACACGGCGAGTTGAGTTGATGCCAAAGAGCTCGATTTTGGTCTCATCTGACCACAACACTTTCACCCAGTTCTCCTCTGAATCATTCAGATGTTCATTGGCAAACTTCAGACGGGCATGTATATGTGCTTTCTTGAGCAGGGGGACCTTCCGGGCGCTGCAGGATTTCAGTCCTTCACGGTGTAGTGTGTTACCAATTGTTTTCTTGGTGACTATGGTCCCAGCTGCCTTGAGATCATTGACAAGATCCTCCCGTGTAGTTCTGGGCTGATTCCTCACCGTTCTCATGATCATTGCAACTCCACAAGGTGAGATCTTGCATGGAGCCCCAGGCCGAGGGAGATTGACAGTTCTTTTGTGTTTCTTCCATTTGCGAATAATCGCACCAACTGTTGTCACCTTCTCACCAAGCTGCTTGGCGATGGTCTTGTAGCCCATTCCAGCCTTGTGTAGGTCTACAATCTTGTACCTGACATCCTTGGAGAGCTCTTTGGTCTTGGCCATGGTGGAGAGTTTGGAATCTGATTGATTGGTTGCTTCTGTGGACAGGTGTCTTTTATACAGGTAACAAACTGAGATTAGGAGCACTCCCTTTAAGATTGTGCTCCTAATCTCAGCTCGTTACCTGTATAAAAGACACCTGGGAGCCAGAAATCTTTCTGATTGAGAGGGGGTCAAATACTTATTTCCCTCATTAAAATGCAAATCAATTTATAAAAATGTTGACATGCGTTTTTCTGGATTTTTGTTTTGTTATTCTGTCTCTAACTGTTCAAATAAGCCTACCATTAAAATTATAGACTGGTCATTTCTTTGTCAGTGGGCAAACGTACAAAATCAGCAGGGGATCAAATACTTTTTTCCCTCATTGGATATGTTGTGAAAATATTAGATATTACTTGTTAGATATTACTGCACTGTCGGAGCTAGAAGCACAAGCATTTCACTACACCCGCAATAACATCTGCTAAACACATGTATGTGACAAATAAAATTTGATTTGAACTGCCTGGTACTCAGCACTCTATTGTCCCTCTAATCACTCTGACATCAATGCAAATGTTTTCGAAAATCTAATCAAACACTTAATGAGAGCCCATGAGCTCATGTTGCGCAACATTTCTATAGGCTATGGAATTGTGGGAGAAAACAGAGTGATTGCCGCTAATAAAAATAATAGGATCCCATCAGCTTTCTATAGGCTAGTAGGCCTACTATATTTATTTCTCAACTTTCCTAATATTAAGCACATTGCTTATATTTACAACAAGAGTATAGCCTACCTGGCTAGCATTAAAATAAACCACGGGAAAAGCATCCTTCATTCGCTATTTATGTGCATAGATGTATTTTTTCCCACTGCTCCTGTTTCGATACAGGTGCATGATAATGATCCATTCTAATTCAAAACAAATGTCACACATATAATATTTAGTATATGTAAAGACCAGATTAAATCAAGAATAGTCTGATGGGTGACAATATTAGCCTTTCAATTGTGAATGATATATTATCACTTTTTTGTGACTTTTTTTAATCAAAGTCGCACACCTCATGTAGCCTACCTAGCCCATAGGCATATGTTTTAATAAGGTTTGTATCACAACTAAAGTGGCCAAATAACTTCTTAAAATTAAGCACATTAATCCGATTTACAAGGGGTGTAGAGCCTAACTGGCATACATAAGCAGCGCGTGAGTTTAAAGTTTGGGGAAGATCATTTTCACCATAAAAATTCACCTTTATAATAAAAGCATTACATGCATAATTGCATTTGCTGTCTCTTTTGATAATGGTGTTTTCCGCTAATGGAAAATTTGCGCTTATAGCCTACTACCATGTGTGCATTGCTGCGCTTATAATGTGAAGAAATAGCCTAATAGTTTATCAACATTTTAAGCTAAACGTTCTGATCTGTTGCGTCAGCCACATTGCATCAAAACGTTTTTGGGATGCTAGTGGTTGTATTAATTTGGGATCTATCGCATCCCACAACTGTCCCAGACTATGTTTGGAATATTTATTTCTCGCACAGAATAGGTCAACTTTTGTAGTATGGGGGATAGTAGATTGACATAGGCTAGTGCTTTTGCTGTTCGTTAGGCCTACTCATCTTGTTGGATGACGGAAAGTAAATGTGGACAGTTCTTCCAATATCTTCAATATGCACCTCGGAATTGGATAAGGACGCGCGCAGTTGCGTCCCCGATGTGTCTGTCTTCATTTATATGTAGCCTGTGAGAAATACCCGATCATGTGACGGAGAGCCATGTGAGTGAGAGACGCTACGGATTGCGCAGCACACTCAGGGAGAAGGGCACAACGCAGCATTCCGGGCCGCAAAAGGCATGGATTTTTTTAGGGTGCATTACGGCCACAAAGGGGATGCCGCCGTGAGATTTGAGGCATTATCAAGTGCTTGTCAAATTGTGAATGAGAGACTATTGGAGTGTGTACAGCCTGCGCAAAAAACAAAGCAGAGCTCATGCCTTTTCAAGCGACTTTTTTCAAATCATTAGTCTCATCATGCAGCCTTACAATGTACTAAAAATCAAAACATATAGCCCGACATTTGTAGAACAACTAAAGTTACATGAATAACTCTAAATTAAGCATATAGGAGTAGCTATTTCTTTGTTAACCGCTCAACACAGAATAGCCGGATGTGCGCACTCCCTCAAATCGTTTGGAGAAAATATTTATATTTTATTCAGCTTTGTTCAATTGTATTCTTCATACTATAAAATAACATAAAATAATGCCACGGAATTATAAGCAAATCTTGCCTGCTAAATTAACTAGTGTAGCCCACAGCCACTTGGCATAGCCACATCAGGACAACTCAGAGTATGCTATTATTTTCTTCTGAAATAGACTACATTTTCTTCATATCATGCTTCTTTAGACCGATCTAAAATAAAATGGATTTATTGTGAAGGTGCAGGCTATATTAAAAGGATTTATTCGACTTTTTAAAATGGCTTGTAGTGGAAGCCAGGAGATGCTAAATGTGTTTATGTTAATTAACAGTCAATTACAGTGAGACCGACAGTTATTTGCTTGACAATCACCGGCTGACAAAATTGTGACCGCCACAGCCCTCTACTCAATACCACTTAAGAATCTTGCGATAATCTCCTCAAGCCTCATAATAATAATAATAATAATATGCCATTTAGCAGACGCTTTTATCCAAAGCGACTTACAGTCATGCCTCATCAATGTAAAGAGCTTTAGAGGGCTACATTAAACTAGGCCAACTGTATCCTATCATGCTGTGCATCAATGGGACAATTTGTGAGTGGACAAATAACCTATTCATTTTCAATGAGGTATTACAAAAGCTTTTTAAGCTCCCTTTTCTGTATTGTTCTTTGCCCTCCATAACCACTTTATGGCTTGGTTACAATGTATGTAGGATGCAAGTGGCGCGCCCTCTTTTGATAATGGAGAACCCTCAATAGGCAGCGGGCTGCAATGTGAAAGACATTACAAAATGTACTATATTACAATTCTGGAAAAACATTGTGCACATTAACTACCCAACATATTTAAATTTCTAATCATCTTGTTACCAATTGTCCAAAGCAAATTCCCTATCAATTCTAACATGAACAAACTTCTAATGAAGCTGCTGATTGTGTGAACCGCTAAACATCTTCTCGTCTAGCCTCAGATTTAGGCTATGATTATAGAAAGTCGGTCAGAGGTGAGAGACGTGGCCTAGCCATGAGTTCAGTCAGTCTCACTAGGTCAATACAGTGAGCCTTAAACAAGTCTGCAGTCAGTCAAACAATATGTTGCATATTCAATTACACCCGGTAACAGAGTCCCCAGAATATGTCAAAAACAATGTTTTTCTCACAAGAATAGACATTTGGATGAATGTGTAGGGTACTAAGCAATACACTTGAAACAAAAATGGCATGCTTACTCAAAGATGCTCTGCAAGTCGAATGTTATTTTTGACCCAGTAACCAATATTGTTTGAGTAGGGCCCTCAGTCACAAAACTGGGTGATCAGCCACATTGTGTTATAAATGCATGTTGCGCCACAGAGGTGTGTAGGATGTGTTTTAAATTGTTAGTCCATCATTCAGGTCAGGTGTGTACAATTGGTCACAGAAAAGTGCACGGCTATTACAGTACCTCGCAGGGCATCCATGGCGGGCAGGATGTTCTCAGACCACTGGTGAGCTGCGATGGCCGAGTAGATCCCTGGGAAGTCTCGCTGCCATATGCGCTGACCCACGGCCCACACGGCCGTCAGCTCTGGGTTTCCCTGCACACACCACGTTTTAACCCACTTCATCGACTTGAACATACATTGGTGCCTAGACTATACTAAACGATATGCAGACTATGAGTCTTTTTGCTAGGGAGACGTTGAGTACACTCATTCTCATGTGTTGAAGCAATTCCATGTGCAGGACAGGTCCCACTTTTGTACTACCATCTTCAATGTGGGAAATTATACAATGACTGGCCTACCTATTCAAGAGTTGAGTTCCCAGTATAGCTTTAACTCGTTTTGATTGTCTAACAAAAAATAAGCTTTATACACAAACAAATTTACAAACTTGTGCCTCAGCTATCTATATTGAACAAAAATATAAAACGCAACATGTAAAGTGTTGGTCCCATGTTTCATGAGCTGAAATAAAAATACCCCAAAAATGTTCAATACGCACAAAAAAGTTTTCCTCAAATGTTGTGCACAAATTTGTTTACATCCCTGTTAGTGAGCATTTCTCCTTTGCCAAGATAATCCATCCACCTGACAGGTGTGGCATACCAAGAAGCTGATTAAACAGCATGATCATTACACAGGTGCACCTTGTGCTGGGGACAATAAAAAGCCACTCTAAAATGTGCAGTTTTGTCACAACACAATGCCGAAGATTCCTCAAGTTTTGATGGAGCGTGCAATTGGCATGCTGACTGCAGGAATGTCCACCAGAGCTGTTGCCAGTGAGTTGAAGGTGGATTTTTCAACCAAAATCCGCCTCCAATGTCATTTTAGAGAATTTGGCAGTACGTCCAACCGGCCTCACAAGCGCAGACCACGTGAAACCACGCGAGCCCAGGAACTTCACATCCGGCTTCTTCACCTGTGGGATTGTCAGACCAGCCACCCGGACAGCTGATGAAACGGAGGAGTATTAAGGTCTGTAATAAAGCCCTTTTGTGGGGGAAAACTCATTCTGATTGGCTGGGCCTTGCTCCCAAGTGGGTGGGCCTATGACCTCCAAGGCCCACCCATGGCTGCGCCCCTGCCCAGTCATGTGAAATACATATATTAGGGACTGATTTCCTAATACTAACTGTAACTCAGTAAGATCGTTGAAATTGTTGCATGTTGCGTTTATATTTTTGTTCAGTATAAATATATTAGATAAATGCTAACACTAAACATTCTCACCGATTTAATGGCTTGAGGAATTCGCTTCCACAGGTACCTGGCATTATTCCTGTAAAAAGAGTAACAAAAGTCATCTGACAATTAAAGGGGAAAGGAAACACTAGGCTTTAGAACACCAGCTAACACAGAAACAGCCCTATCAAATGCTATGACATACCAAAACACCTGTGAAATACCTGTGAAAATGTGTATCATACAGAAAGAAATCAACGTTTTCCCCCCCCCAAACTGCCATTTACACAACTTCCTAATGAAGATGGACAAAAACTTAAGAGCATTGAGTCTTCATTTTTTAGTAAGGATAGATAATCTGAAATCAGAATGGTAATACCTTTTACTGTGAATGAGTTCCAGCCGTTTTAGTGACGGTGGTATTTTTCTAGAATTCTATGGAATCTTCTGTTATCAGACACTCTCTGGATAGTATGTTAAAAACATACAAAAGGTATGTGGACACCCCTTCAAGTTAGTGGATTTGGCTATTTCAGCCACAACCATTGCGGACAGGTGTATAAATTCAAGCACACAGCCATGCAATCTCCATAGACAAACATTGGCAGTAGAATGGCCTTACTGAAGAGCTCAGTGACTTTCAGCGTGGAATCGTCATAGGATGCCACCTTTCCAACAAGTCAGTTCGTCACATTTCTGCCCCGGTCAACTCTAAGCGCTGTTATTGTGAAGTGGAAACGTCTAGGAGCAATAACGTCTCAGCCACGAAGTTGTAGGCCACACAAGCTCACAGAACAGGTCCGCCGAGTGAAGCGCGTAAAACTCTCCTGTCCACAGAGTACCAAACTGTCTCTGGAAGCAACGTCAGCACAATAACTCTTCGTCGGGAGCTTCATGAAATGGGTTCATGGCCGAGCAGCCGCACACAAGCCTAAGATCATCATGCGCAATGCCAAGCGTCGGCTGGAGTTGTGTAAAGCTCGCCGCCATTGGACTCTAGAGCAGTGGAAACGCGTTCTACAGAGTTATGAATCACACTTCACCATCTGGCATTCCGACAGACGAATCTGGGTTTGGCAGATGCCAGGAGAACGCTACCTGCCCCAATTGATAGTGCCAACTGTAAAGTTTGGTGAAGGAGGCATAATGGTTTGGGCTAGGCCCTTAGTTCCAGTGAACGCTACAGCATCCAATGACATTCTAGACGATTCTGTGCTTCCAACTTTGTGGCAACAGTTTGGGGAAGGCCCGTTCCTGTTTCAGCATGACAATGCCCCAATGCACAAAGCAAGGTCCATACAGAAATGGTTTATCGAGATCGGTGTGTAACCACTTAACTGGCCTGCACAGAGCCCTGACCTCAACCCCATAAAACACCTTTGGGGCGAATTGGAACGCCGACTGCGAGCCAGGCCTAAATCACCCAACATCAGTGCCAGACCTCAATAATGCTTGTGGCTGAATGAAAGCAAGTCCCCACAGTAATGTTCCAACATCTAGTGGAAAGCCTTCCCAGAAGAGTGGAGGCTGTTATAGCAGAAAAGGGGGGACCAACTCCATATTAATGCCCATGATTTTGGAATGAGATGTTCGACGAGCAGGTGTCCACATACTTTTGGCCATGTAGTGTATATGCATCGAAACATATTACAAATGGCATTTAGTATTATATATGACAACGAAAGACATACACAATATAATATTAATAAAACAATAACTTTATTGAAAGAATAAAGTTAGGGGAATACATTGTCTCATTCAAACCTGAAAACAAAGTGCAAGTAACATACAACATTAATCTCAGGGATATTGTCACCAAAGTGAACTGGAATTACAAAATAGGATACGAATTAGGCATATAATAACAATAAAAAGGTCTATCGCAGGGCCTTACCCCCAATCTATCTCCTTAATGCAGAGTGCCAAGCAGACGCTTGTCTCAGGGTGGACACTAACCACAAAGCCAATGTAGGGCTCGACATTAATGCTTGTCCTCTTGACCGGGACAAGAAAAAAAAAATAAAGTAAAATAAAAATCACACAAAACTCTATGACTACGATAAGAGAGGCCAACATTGGAATAATATTTAAATCAATTTTTTCCATGTACATAAATGTTAAGCCTCCTTCAGCACATAAAAAAAGGGAATCATGAATGTAAGGGAATTGTGTAGCTACAAGTTATCAATCGGCTTGCAAGGTGACAACGTCACAGCTAACCTCCCGAGTGGCGCAGTGGTCTAAGGCACTGCATCGCAGTGCTACCTGTGCCACTAGAGATCCTGGTTCGAATCCTGGTTCGAATCCAGGCTCTGTCGTAGCCGGCCGTGACCGGGAGACCCATGGGGCGGCGCACAATTGGCCCAGCGTCGTCTAGGGTAGGGGAGGGAATGGCCGGCAGGGATGTAGCTCAGTTGGTAGAGCATGGCGTTTGCAACGCCAGGGTTGTGGGTTGAAATATATAATGTAAGTCACTCTGGATAAGAGCGTCTGCTAAATGACTAAAATGTAAATGTAAAATGTTATTATCCAAAAGGATCACTCAAACAATTGAGAAAACTTTACATAATTTAATATCTGATAGTCCATAACTGAAATAATATGATAATGTATGTCTGTAAGTAGCAAAGTCACAAACCAGCTAGCTAGACCAGGGCCCAGTTTCCCAAAAGCATCTTAAGGATAAGTTCATCGTAAGAACCTTTGTAGTAGCATGTTTCCCAAAACCATCGTTATTAACGTTGCACTTGAAAACGCTCGTAATCCAAATGCCTGCCTGATGCCATTCGTAGAACAGCTAAGTACGTCATTAGATGCTTTTTGCCCTCACACGTCACTTTATACACAGAACATTTCCGCTAATCACATGGTTTATCCGTCTCTCTGACAGCCTATAACTTCAGATACAAAGTTGCCAATGTCTTTGCAATTGACACAAACAAGTGATGTATAAAAGTATGCTTCAAATGAAAACCGAGATGACTGAAATAGGCCTATAGCCTACAGTTTATTTTAATGCAATCATATTGAAATACATTTCATGTTCAATCAATTGAGTTCTATTTTGCTACTTGTAGGCTACTGTAATTTGTCTCAATATAGTTCATGCTGTGTAGCCTAACGTGCGCAATATAGTGCCAAATGTGTGATTTTGTTCATTTTTATTAGGTAACCACTAGAATAAGACACTTCAATATTTGCAGCCGTAGGTGGTAATATCTCTAGAAGCTGATCAGTCGTCAGTATTGTGAAATAATTATAATGTTAAGCTACAATTTGAATGGAGAAAGCTCATCCGAAAGCAGCGCTCTCTTTCTTTCGATCCTATCAGTATCGGCACATGCTCCAACGACGCACTTAGCGACCATTCTCTCTGCGTGGTGTTTTGGGAAACTCATGTTACATCTTCAGCCATTTTAGGAAAGATGCATCGTTAAAAACACTCGTGAGCTTAAGTTCCATCGCTATTGGGAAACCGGGTCCAGGATGAAATAGTTACCAAACTGACTACGAGACTGAGCTTTCAAAAGTCATTCTCTAGCTAGCTAGCTAGCTAGCTATGGGTTAGGCTTCAGGCTTAGGCTAGATTAATTCTTGCAATCAACAGCCAGCAGGCTTAGCTACTATTTTTAGGAATAATATCACAGATAAACAGACACCTAATGAGATATCTAGCTATGTAGTTATCTAGCTAGCTAACAATTATAGCTATGGGGATCATAGCTAGCTTAATTTTACTGGTAAAATAGCAATCCTGCAACAGCCCTCACTGACTGGCTAGCTACATATTATAGCTATGGGGATCATAGCTAGCTGCATTTTACTGGTAAAATAGCAATCCTGCAACAGCCCTCACTGACTGGCTACAGATTGAGTCACTAGCTAGTTTAAGCTCTAGCTAACACCTAATGACAAATGCTGTTCAAATTGTCAATATGAGCATTTTATTTTGTACAGCTATATAAAAAAAAAAACATTAACATCAAAAAGAGAAGCGCTAAACCAAGTAGGCTGGCTAGCTACCTTGCCTCGTTTTGGCTGACCGTCTAACGTACGCGGCTTGTTATCAAAAGTTAATTCCACTGACTCATTTTATCAATCTGAAAAAACTCTAAAATGTAAATATTATGATTGCCAGCATAAAAACGGATTGTATACAGTTTTTTACCTTAATGTTGTTGTCCTGATCTCAATAAGAGAGCTGTCAAAGTTGTGAGAAACCTTTCAGGTCCAGTGGAGGCCAGGCGCCTCCCGGTGGCAGCATTCACTTTCAGTCTCCGCGCCACAACTCACAATTTGCTCAATCCTACCAATGACGCATTGGCGTCAGTCGTTACTATGGCAATTCAAGATGGTGCTACCCATACTTCTAATAAACATTGTTCAAGATCAAAATCCTAAAAACAGATGTTACTATCTAAAATGCATGTTTAGTATTGGTGGATTGAACACATCTATCTTCTTAGCTTTACTTTCAAAAGTGTTTCCATTCCCCTTTAATTCCAACCATGTTTCAATGGTCAGAAAACCTTATCTTTAGAAGGGCTAGGCCTATAGAAAACCTGACTTACATGTCATTGTGCAGTAGATAGAGCGCCAACAGCTGGGCATACACTTGAGGGGTTGCAATTCCACCTGGAGCCTGGCAATAAAACAAACAATTAGTCAAGGTCTACAGTCAGACCATGCAAGCCAATAGCTAGGTTTCAATCCAATTCGCGACAGATTTTCATGCGAACATTCTAAAATATGCATAAAAAAATATTTTCCCACCAATGGTGTTTCCATCAAACTGACTTGTTGCGGATAAAGCACTACGTAGTGCACATAAAAGGCACTTTTTCGCTTAAAAGGGAAATATCACCATTTCTCAACTTCATATTCAAGATTGAATATCTTTTTTCCACAAAACGGGCCATTTTCACATATGTAGAGGTGGTGCTGGAGATGATGAATATGACGTTTTCATGTACTGAATTCAAATCAAAACTTCAATGTGTTTCCATCGCATTTTCAACTCTACATATGGTTTGGTAACAAAACATGTTGCGTTAAATAGCAAATGTGCCCACTCTGGTCTTCGCATGTGAGCTCTAGTCAACAGTTCGGCTAGCCTACATTCGATTATTATAGATTAGATTATTTGTATTTGTCAAACGGCAGCCAAGCATCAATCATCATGTCACCAGAATAAGACCCTCGATATTTATTAGAAAGGTACATCAAGCTCCTCACCGTACACTTCACTACCCTGTGAAGTTCATAACTTAAACTGTCTGCGTTCCCAAATCGGAGTGGGAGGACCAGATAACATATCATCGCGTGACTCCAAGTTTACTTCGATATGATTATTCCACCCACATTTCTCGCATAATTTGTTTTACAGACAAAAAGATTCCACCATGTCGAATGAACAAATTGTCTGTTGACATTCATGAAATTGTACCGCCATTTCCTGTTGGATAGAAACTTGGCTAATGACGTTCCAAACGTTGTACCCTCATGATTTAAGATAGGCACATTATTAAATTGACATCTATTAGGCTGGCTGAGGCTGCACGACCTGATCTAACCGCCCCATCCAGGAAGCCTTTTCCTGTGGCTGTGCACTAAACCTTAACGTTCTGTGCATATTACTTTACGCACAAAACCTAGCTAGGAAAAAACATTATCCAGCTGCTTCCCTGTGCCGCTAAATTAAATGCTCAAGACAATCTGTGATATTTGAATGTGTGTGTGGTTAGCTAGCTACTTTCTCGCACGTTAAATGCAGAGTTAGCTGTGCTCAATTTAATGTTATGACCTAGTTAGCTAGCTATGTTATGTTCGCTAACGTTAGTGTGTTTGGACGGATAGCTAGCTAGCACACCTACCAGCTAGCTAAGTTAAAACACACAAACCAAAGAGATTCTCTTCGCGAATACTGACACATTTAAAGCTGCAAGTTACACACGTTTGATGAAATACTTGGATATAACTACCTCAAGCTCCTGTGTTTGGCACTGCTCTAAAAGTTTATCATAATTTTCATCCATTATAACTACGGCAGGCATGTTGTCGTTCACCGGCTTCGCGTCAGCAGAGAGGAAGAAAGAAGCCCAACTCTGCGGAAATGTGTCTCCCTCCAGCACAGCAGGTGGCGTTGTTTCGATGAGGTTTAACGGCGGTTGGCATCCAATTTGTTGCATTACCGCCACCTACTAGACTGGAGTACAACTCCCTTATATTTTGCTTGAAAAACAAAGTAAAGAAATACCCTACAATCTAACACTACACTCACTAATTCAAAAAATATTATTAATAATTAACACCACCCTACTCCACTATTTAAATATATTCATTCCTACCTCATGCCCTCAACCTGAAATGATGGGACATCACTACCTAACTCCCTGTAACTCTTCTGATGTCAAGTTTCGCACACCCAAATACCTCTCTGCAGCTGCCACCACAACCTCAATTTTCTTCGACTTACATTCCATCCCTGCAGTATAATTAATAACCATTGCTATAAATGCTAAAAATCCAATCTTACTGAAACATATATCACTTGTTGGCCTATCCCTCTGTACTGGTACATACCTACTACTCTCACCACTCCTCCCCCTTGACCCCTCTTCCTCTACTTTCTTCTCTGCCTCAGCATATGACAACTTATTCACTACTCTTACCCTGGAAACCTCAACCTGCCTCTCTCGCACGGGACATTTCTGATCCCCAGTCCCATGGGCACCCCTACAATTAGCACATACCACTACTTTCCCCAATGCTACACAGTCTTTTATCTCATGCCCTTCTGCACATTTCTCACACCTAGGAACCTCCCTCCTACACACTGCTGACCCATGCCCATAAGTTTGACACCTGTAACATCGTAATGTATTCGGCACATACAGTGGGGGAAAAAAGTATTTAGTCAGCCACCAATTGTGCAAGTTCTCCCACTTAAAAAGATGAGAGAGGCCTGTAATTTTCATCATAGGTACACGTCAACTATGACAGACAAAATGAGATTATTTTTCTCCAGAAAATCATATTGTAGGATTTTTTATGAATTTATTTGCAAATTATGGTGGAAAATAAGTATTTGGTCAATAACAAAAGTTTCTCAATACTTTGTTATATACCCTTTGTTGGCAATGACACAGGTCAAACGTTTTCTGTAAGTCTTCACAAGGTTTTCACACACTGTTGCTGGAATTTTGGCCCATTCCTCCATGCAGATCTCCTCTAGAGCAGTGATGTTTTGGGGCTGTTGCTGGGCAACACGGACTTTCAACTCCCTCCAAAGATTTTCTATGGGGTTGAGATCTGGAGACTGGCTAGGCCACTCCAGGACCTTGAAATGCTTCTTACGAAGCCACTCCTTCGTTGCCCGGGCGGTGTGTTTGGGATCATTGTCATGCTGAAAGACCCAGCCACGTTTCATCTTCAATGCCCTTGCTGATGGAAGGAAGTTTTCACTCAAAATCTCATGATACATGGCCCCATTCATTCTTTCCTTTACACGGATCAGTCGTCCTGGTCCCTTTGCAGAAAAACAGCCCCAAAGCATGATGTTTCCACCCCCATGCTTCACAGTAGGTATGGTGTTCTTTGGATGCAACTCAGCATTCTTTGTCCTCCAAACACGACGAGTTGAGTTTTTACCAAAAAGTTATATTTTGGTTTCATCTGACCATATGACATTCTCCCAATCCTCTTCTGGATCATCCAAATGCACTCTAGCAAACTTCAGACGGGCCTGGACATGTACTGGCTTAAGCAGGGGGACACGTCTGGCACTGCAGGATTTGAGTCCCTGGCGGCATAGTGTGTTACTGATGGTAGGCTTTGTTACTTTGGTCCCAGCTCTCTGCAGGTCATTCACTAGGTCCCCCCGTGTGGTTCTGGGATTTTTGCTCACCGTTCTTGTGATCATTTTGACCCCACGGGGTGAGATCTTGCGTGGAGCCCCAGATCGAGGGAGATTATCAGTGGTCTTGTATGTCTTCCATTTCCTAATAATTGCTCCCACAGTTGATTTCTTCAAACCAAGCTGCTTACCTATTGCAGATTCAGTCTTCCCAGCCTGGTGCAGGTCTACAATTTTGTTTCTGGTGTCCTTTGACAGCTCTTTGGTCTTGGCCATAGTGGAGTTTGGAGTGTGACTGTTTGAGGTTGTGGACAGGTGTCTTTTATACGGATAACAAGTTCAAACAGGTGCCATTAATACAGGTAACGAGTGGAGGACAGAGGAGCCTCTTAAAGAAGAAGTTACAGGTCTGTGAGAGCCAGAAATCTTGCTTGTTTGTAGGTGACCAAATACTTATTTTCCACCATAATTTGCAAATAAATTCATTAAAAATCCTACAATGCAATTTGTCTGTCATAGTTGACGTGTACCTATGATGAAAATTACAGGCCTCTCTCATCTTTTTAAGTGGAAGAACTTGCACAATTGGTGGCTGACTACATTTTTTTTACATTTACATTTTAGTCATTTAGCAGACGCTCTTAACCAGAGCGACTTACAGGAGCAATTAGGGTTAAGTGCCTTGCTCAAGGGCACATTAACGTCATTTAGCAGACGCTCTTAGCCAGAGCGACTCACAAATTGGTGAGTTCACCCTATAGCCAGTGGGATAACCACTTTACAATTTGGGGGGGGGGGGGGGTAAATACTTTTTTTCCCCACTGTAAGCTCGTACAGGATAACTTATATATCCTAACTTCACTTTGTCAGGCAAAGCCTCAACTTCAAAACTAAAAAGAACAGACAATGACTCTTCTGTTTCCCCACTCTCGCCACCCTGTTTGCGTTGCACCAAATGACGAGCATCAGAAACACCGGGAATCTTCCCCTTCAGTTGGTCAACTTTTACATTTAAAGCTACCCCAGTAATCAGTCCTTTCAATGGGGCCCTTTTCTTGAGAGCGAAACAATTCAAATTTCTTGCACCCATTTGTTTAACTCTCAGAGCCTTCTCTCTCTGACCAGCAGAAACACAAACAATTATCACTAGACCACTTCTGGTTACCCTCACCGATTCCACTATACCCAACTATTTTTTCACCCAACCTGAAACCACAAATGGATCAGCCAAAAGGCAATGGTCCACTTTTTCCAAAAACTTAACTCGTACTGACACAGACTCATCTTTATCCTGACCCTTGGTGCAAGCCTCGGGCTCCGAGTACATCACCACACCTACCACCTCCGATACTTCACCCTCATTCACTTTCATTTCTCCTCCTGTCTTCAGCTCACTCTGCTTACTTTTTCTACCAATCTTTTTTAACATCCTTATCCCTTTTTTTCCGCCATTTTTAACCGACTCAAACTCACAATCTTCCTCTCTCTCTCTCTCTCTTAGACCTCCCCTGCCTCTCTTTTTCCCTCCAATCCTCCTCCGTATTCCAAGTATACGTCTCCTTATGATAATACTGCACTTCTCCTGATATACATCTTGTTCTTGCTTTCTCAAGGGACGCCATTTTCTTTGTTCGCGTTGTTTCACCCACCAAGCAATGAGTTTTTGTATGGGGGTCAATGAGAGTGTCTTCTTCTTCTTTGGTGGGGTTTAATGGCGGTTGACATCCAATATGTTGTATTACCACCCCCAACTGAACTATAGTATAGCTCCATTACACTTTATGATACAAAATGGAAAAGGGGAACCAGAAAAAAAATATATATATTTTTAATTACCCTACCAACTAACCCTCTACTCATTAAAACCCACCACCTTATTCCACTACTTTAACCCTATCTGACCCTACCCCAGGCCAACGGCTTGAGAGGATGGGACACTACCACTCAACACACCCTGTAATTCTTCTGAAGTCAAATCTCGTACCCCAAGTACTTCTCTACAGCTGCCAACACAACATCTATTTTGTGTGACTTACGTTCCATCTCTGCAGTACAGTTGATAACCATTGCTATGAATGCTAAGAAGCCAACCTTTCTGAAACATATATCACTCATTGGCCTATCCCTCTGTTCTGGCACAGATCTACTATTCACAGGGATCCTCTCAGAATCCCTCACCCTTCAAATCAAATCAAATCAAATCTTATTGGTCACATACACGTGTTTAGCATATGTTATTGCGGGTGTAGCGAAATGCTTGTGCTTCTAGCTCTGACAGTGCAGTAATATCTAACAAGTATTATCTAACAATTTCACAACATACAGTTGAAGTCGGAAGTTTACATACACCTTAGCCAAATACATTTAAACTCAGTTTTTCACAATTCCTGACATTTAATCCTAGTAAAAATTCCCTGTTTTAGGTCAGTTAGGATCACCACTTTATTTTAAGAATGTGAAATGTCAGAATAATAGTAGAGAGAATGATTTTTTCAGCTTTTATTTCTTTAATCACATTCTAAATGGGTCAGAAGTTTACATACACTCAATTAGTATTGGTAGCATTGCCTTTAAATTGTTTAACTTGGATCAAATGTTTCAGGTAGCCTTCCACAAGCTTCCCACAATAAGTTGGGTGAATTTTGGCCCATTCCTCCTGACAGAGCTGGTGTAACTGACTCAGGTTTGTAGGCCTCCTTGCTCGCACACGCTTTTTCAGTTCTGCCCACACATTTTCTATAGGATTGAGGTCAGGGCTTTGTGATGGCCATTCCAATACCTTGACTTTGTTGTCCTTAAGCCATTTTGCCACAACTTTGGAAGTATGCTTGGGGTCATTGTCAATTTGGAAGACCCATTTGCGACCAAGCTTTAACTTCCTGACTGATGTCTTGAGATGTTGCTTCAATATATCCACATAATTTTCCTTCCTCATGATGCCATCTATTTTGTGAAGTGCACCAGTCCCTCCTACAGCAAAGCACCCCCACAGCATGATGCTGCCACCCGTGCTTCACGGTTGGGATGGTGTTCTTCGGCTTGCAAGCCTTCCCCTTTTTCCTCCAAACATAACGATGGTCATTATGGCCAAACAGTTCTATTTTTGTATCATCAGACCAGAGTAAATTTATCCAAAAAGTACGATCTTTGTCCCCATGTGCAGTTGCAAACCGTAGTCTGGCTTTTTTATGCCGGTTTTGGAGCAGTGGCTTTTCTTTACTGAGCGTCCTTTCAGGTTATGTCGATATAGGACTTGTTTTACTGTGGATATAGATACCTTTGTACCTGTTTCCTCCAGCATCTTCAAAAGGTCCTTTGCTGTTGTTCTGGGATTGTTTTGCACTTTTCGCACCAAAGTACGTTCCTCTGTAGGAGACAGAATGCGTCTCCTTCCTGAGCGGTATGACGGCTGCGTGGTCCCATGGGGTTTATACTTGCATACTATTGTTTGTGCAGATGAACTTGGTACCTTCAGGCGTTTGGAAATTGCTCCCAAGGATGAGCCAGACCTGTCTACAATTTTTTTTCTGTCTTGGCTGATTTCTTTTGATTTTCCCATGATGTCAAGCAAAGAGGCACTGAGTTTGAAGGTAGGCCTTGAAATACATCCACAGGTACACCTCCAATCGACTCAAATGATGTCAATTAGCGTATCAGAAGCTTCTAAAGCCATGACATAATTTTCTGGAATTTTCCAAGCTGTTTAAAGGCATAGTGAACTTCTGACCCACTGGAATTGTGATACAGTGAATTATAAGTGAGATTATCTGTCTGTAAACAATTGTTGGAAAAATAACTTGTGTCATGCACAAAGTAGATTTCCTAACCGACTTGCCAAAACTATAGTTTGTTAACAAGAAATATGTGGAGTGGTTGAAAAACAAGTTTTAATGACTCCAACCTAAGTGTATGTAAACTTCCGACTTCAAATGTATGTCTATAGGCAGCAGCCTCTAATGTGCTCGTGATGGCTGTTTAACAGTCTGATGGCCTTGAAATCTAAGCTGTTTTTCAGTCTCCCGGTCCCAGCTTTGATGAACCTGTACTGACCTCGCCTTCTGGATGATAGCGGGGTGAACAGGCAGTGGCTTGGGTGGTTGATGTCCTTGATGATCTTTTTGGCCTTCCTGTGACATTGGGTGCTGTTGGTATCCTGGAGGGCGGGTAGCTTGCCCCCAGTAATGCGTTGTGCAGACCACACCACCCTCTGGAGAGCCTTGCAGTTGCGGGCGGTGCAGTTGCCGTACCAGGTGGTGATACAGCCCAACAGGATGCTCTCAATTGTGCATCTGTAATAGTTTGTGAGGGTTTTAGGTGCCAAGCCCTGTTGCGCCTTCTTCACCACACTGTCTGTGTGGGTGGTCCATTTCAGTTTGTCAGTGATGTGTACGCCAAGGAACTTGAAGCTTTCCACCTTCTCCGCTGCTGTCCCGTCAATGTGGATAGGGGAGTGCACACTCTGCTGTTTCCTGAAGTCCACGATCATCTCCTTTGTTTTGTTGATGTTGAGTGAGACATTATTTTCCTGTCACCACACTCCCAGAGCCCTCACCTCCTCCTTGTAGGCTGTCTTGTCATTGTTGGTAATCAAGCCTACTACTGTTGTGTCGTCTGCAAACTTGATGATTGAGTTGGAGGCGTGCTTGGCCATGCAGTCATGGGTGAACAGGGAGTACAGGAGTGGGCTGAGCACGCACCTTTGTGGGGCCCCAGTGTTGAGGATCAGCGAAGTGGAGGTGTTGTTTCCTACCTTCACCACCTGGGGGCAGCCCGTCAGGAAGTCCAAGACCCAGTTGCACAGGGTGGGGTTCAGACCCAGGGCCTCGAGCTTAATGATGAGCTTGGAGGGTACTATGGTGTTGAATGCTGAGCTATTGTCAATGAACAGCATTCTTACAGAGGTATTCCTCTTGTCCAGATGGGATAGGGCAGTGTGCAGAGTGATAGCGATTGCGTCGTCTGTGGATCTATTGGGGCGGTAAGGAAATTGAAGTGGGTCTAGGGTGGCAGGTAAGGTAGAGGTGATATGATCCTTGACTAGTCTCTCAAAGCACTTCATGATGACAGAGGTGAGTGCTACGGGGCGATAGTCATTTAGTTCAGTTACCTTTGCTTTCTTGGGTACAGGAACAATGGTGGCCATCTTGGAGCATGTGGGGACAGCAGACTGGGATAGGGAGAGATTGAATATGTCCTTAAACACACCAGCCAGCTGGTATGCGCATGCTCTGAGGACGCAGCTAGGGATGCCGTCTGGGCTGGCAGCCTTGCGAGGGTTAACATGTTTAAATGTTTTACTCACGTTGGCCACGGAGAAGGAGAGCCCACAGTCCTTGGTAGCGGGCCACGTCGGTGGCACTATTTTATCCTCAAAGCAGGCAAAGAAGGTGTTTAGCTTGTCCGGAAGCAAGACGTCGGTCTCGGCAACGTGTCTGGTTTTCCTTTTGTAGTATGTGTTTGTCTGAGCCGTTAAATTGCGACTCCAATTCGTCTCTATACTGACGTTTTGCTTGTTTGATTGCCTTGCGGAGTGAATAACTACACTGTTTGTATTTTGCCATATTCGTAGTCACCTTGCCATGGTTAAATGCGGTGGTTCGCGCTTTCAGTTTCACGCGAATTCTGTCATCTATCCACGGTTTCTGGTTAGGGTAGGTTTTAATAGTCACAGTGGGTACGACATCTTCTATACACTTCCTGATATACTCAGTTACGGTATCTGTGTATTAGTCTAAATTATTTTCGCAAGCTACCCGGAACATATCCCAGTCCGAGTGATCAAAACGATCCTGAAGCGTGGATTCCGATTGATCAGACCAGCGTTGAATAGTCCTTAGCATGGTTACTTCCTGTTTGAGTTTCTGCCAATAGGAAGGGAGAAGCAAAATGGAGTCGTGGTCAAATTTGCCGAAAGGAGGGTGGGGGAGGGCCTTGTTAGCATCGCGGAAGTTTGAATAACAGTGGTCCAGTGTGAGCACAACAGTCGATATGTTGATAGAACTTCGGCAGCCTATTCCTCAAATTTGCTTTGTTAAAATCCCCAGCTACAATAAATGCAGCCTCAGGATATGTGGTTTCCAGTTTGCATAATGTCCAGTGAAGTTCTTTGAGAGCCTTCGTGGTATCGGCTTGAGGAGGGGATATAACGGAGGCTATAACGGAGGAAAATTATTTTGGTAGATAATAAGGTTGGCATTTGATTGTGAGGTATTCTAGGTCAGGTGAACAAAAGGACTTGAGGTCCTGTATGTTACTACAATTACACCATAAGTCGTTAATCATGAAACACACACCTCCGCCCTTCTGCTTCCCGGAGAGATATTTATTCCTAACTGCGAGATGAACTGAGAATCCCTCTGGCTTGACCGATTCCGACAGAGTATCCCGAGAGACCCATGTTTCCGTGAAACAAAGTATGTTACAGGCCCAGATGTCTCTCTGGAAAGAAATCCTTGCCCTGTGCACATCAACTTTGTTATCCAAAGAATCAGTTCAATTGCTCTGGGGAGAGCGAACAAAGGATCTACTTCAGGGAAGTCGTATTCCTGGTCGTAATGCTAGTAGTTCTGGTGAGTTACCACCGCTCTGATATCTGATAGTTCTTCCCGGCTGTCTGTAATGACACAACATATTTCCTGAGCTAATAATATAATAAATAATACATTAAAAAAACAGAATACCGCAAAGTTTCCTATGAGCTAGTCGCGAGGCTGCCATCTCCGTCGGCGCCATCACATCCTCCTCTATTTTTTTCACAGCCTCAGCATACAACACCTTCTGCACTACTCTGACCCTGGCCACCTCAACCAGCCTCTCTCGCAACGGACACCTCCAATCACCAGCAACATGGGCACCCCTACAGTTGACACACCCAACTTTTTCCACCAAAACTACTCATTCCTCTGTCACATGTCCTCCTGCACACTTCCCACATCTTGGAATCTCCGTCCTACACACTGCTGCGACATGCCCATAAACGTGACACTTATAACACTGCAGTGGATTCGGCACAAAGCTCTAATAGCATAACTCATATATCCTAACATTAGTTTGTCAGGTAAAGAAAGACTGTCACCTCTGTTTCACCATGCTCTCCGCCGGGTCACAAACGGCATTCGCCACAAACACCAGGAATCTTCAATTGTTCCACCTCCACACTTAATGCTACCCCAGAAATCACTCCCTTCAATGGTGCCCTGTACCTAAGCATAAAACAAGATACAGGTCTTTTCCCAAGTTGTGTCGCATGGAGCTCCTGCTCCCACTGATCTGAAGAAACACAAACAAACATCACAAGTCCACTTCGGATTATCTTCACCGACTCAACAGCACCCATCATCTTTTCCACCCAACATGAAACCACTCATGGATCAGCCAAAAGGCATTAATCCACCCTTCAAAAATCTCCCTCTCACTGGACCAAACGTATCTCTATTATAACCATGTCCATCGATGCAAGGCTCGGGCTCCGAGCTCCTCACCACACCTTCCATCTCTTCCATTTAACCTCCAGAACTCTAACTGGCATCCGGCTCAATGTGTTTGAACTTCACACCAATCTTCCTCGACATACCCTCTCCCTTGTTATTGCTAGCTTCAACAGATTCACACTTATCCTCTGTCTCCCTCAGTCTTTTCAACCTCATCTCTCTTTCCCTCCAATCCTCCTCCTTAACCAATTACCCGACTCCTAGTGGTGTAGTGGTGCCTGGAGAAGTGGGTATACTCTAATTTGCCCCAAAAAATCCAAACGGCCTGCCCAGCGAAGAAAAGGCTCCCTGTGCGAAAAAGGATATGAGAAACAGTGACATATACTCTGAATGATCTAAAATTATAAATCCCATATTGGTCTTTCATAGTCAGGCCAACCCAAGCTGTGTTGTGCAAGTAGGCTACTAGTAAGCCTACTATTGAAACAGATAACTGAGTCAGAAATTCACAGGTTTCAGAGTTGTTCACATTTCTTCAGGTTTTTGCTCTCAAAGTCATACTTGGTTTTATACCAAATAGGGCTATCTTCTGTATACCACCCCTACCTTGTCACAACACAACTGATTGGTTCAAACACTTTACAAAGGAAAGAAATTCCACAAATTAACTTTTAACAAGGCACACCTGTTAATTGAAATGCATTCCAGGTGACTACCTCATGAAGCTGGTTGAGAGAATGCCAAGAGTGTGCAAAGCTGTCATCAAGGCAAAGGGTGGCTACTTTGAAGAACCTCAAATATAAAATATATTTTGATTTGTTTAACACTTTTTTGGTTACTACATGATTCCATATCTGTTATTTCATAGTTTTGATGTCTTCACTATTATTCTACAATGTAGAAAATAGTAAAAATAAAGAAAAACCCTTGAATGAGTAGGTGTGTCCAAACTTATTACTGGTACTGTATATGAGCAAGTTGCTATTTTTCTAAGATATCTCTAAGATATAACTGCAGCAGAATTATACTACCGTATAAATACTTTTAGCCAGAGGAGTCAACAAAGTTTAATCTAGAATGTCCTTTTCTAGTTTGCTTATAAAATCTCAAATTGATAAAGTTGTAATGCGCTGATTCTCTTCACTGTAGATCTGAACCATCGCACGACTTTTCAAAAGGGCCACTACGCTCCAGATCGCCTTCTGTGCTCAGAGGTCCTTGATGATGATGATTTACCACATCACACCACTCTTATTAATCATTAATCAAATAAAACAATGGGCCTTTCTATACTCCCAGTATTTCTATGCATGTAATTTCTATGACTGAATTATGAAACAATTACTGTATGCAGATGTGCATATTTTTATATATATATATTTTTTGCCATTGCTTGATTTATTTTAGATGTAAGAATATGTTGCAGATTAACTTTAATTGTTGACTATGGAAACAAATATAAATGTAATGAACAATGTTTTCAATATCCTACTTTATCTTTTGCAATACCTTTTACAGTACACTCTTAGAAAAAAAGGTGTTACCTAGAACCTAAAAGGGTTATTCGGTTGTCCCCATAGGAGAACGCTTTGAAGAACCCTTTTGGGTTATATGTAGGACCCTTTCCACAGAGGGTTCTACATGGACACTAACAGGGTTCTACATGGAACCCTTTTTTCAAAGAGTGTAGGTAATAAGTTGTAGTCAGGGGGTCATTTATTACCAGGTTATGATGACCAGTAGGCTGCATAACATACAGTACCTTGCAAAAGTATTCATCCCCCTTGGCGTTTTTCCTATTTTGTTGCATTACAACCTGTAATATAAATTGATATTTATTTGGATTTCATGTAATGAACATACACAACATAGCCCAAATGGGTCAAGTGAAAAAAATAATAATAACTTGTTTCAAAGAATTCTAAAAAATGAATAACGGAAAAGTAGTGCCTGCATATGTATTCACCCCCTTTGCTATGAAGCCCCTAAATAAGATCTGGTGCAACCAATTACCTTCAGACGTCACATAATTAGTTAAATAAAGTCCAACTGTGTGCAATCTAAGTGTCACATGATCTCAGTATATATACACCTGTTCTGAAAGGCCCCAGAGTCTGTAACACCTCTAAGCAAGGGTCACCACCAAGCAAGCGGCACCATGAAGACCAAGGAGCTATCCAAACAGGTCAGGGACAAAGTTGTGGAGAAGTACGGATCAGGGTTGAGTTATAAAAAAATATCAGAAACTTTGAACATCCCACGGAGCAACATTAAATCCATTATAAAAAAATTGAAAGAATATGGCACCACAACAAATCTGCCAAGAGAGGGCCGCCCACCAAAACTTATGGACCAGGCAAGGAGGGCATTCATCAGAGAGGCAACAAAGAGACCAAAGATAACCCTGAAGGAGCTGCAAAGCTCCACAGCGGAGATTGGAGTATCTGTCCATAGGACCACTTTAAGCCGTACACTCCACACAGCTGGGCTTTACGGAAGAGTGGCCAGAATAAAGCCATTGCTTAAAGAAAAAAATAAGCAAACACGTTTGGTGTTCGCCAAAAGGCATGTGGGAGACTCCCCAGACATATGGAAGAAGGTACTCTGGTCAGATGAGACTAAAATTGAGCTTTTTGGCCATCAAGGAAAACGCTATGTCTGGCGCAAACCCAACACCTCTCATCACCCCGAGAACACCATCCCCACAGTGAAGTATGGTGGGGATGTTTTTAATCGGCAGGGACTGGGAAACTGGTCAGAATTGAAGGAATGATGGATGGCGCTAAATACAGGGAAATTCTTGAGGGAAACCTGTTTCAGTCTTCCAGAGATTTGAGACTGGGACGGAGGTTCACCTTCCAGCAGGACAATGACCCTAAGCATACTGCTAAAGTAACACTTGAGTGGTTTAAGGGGAAACATTTAAATGTCTTGGAATGGCCTAGTCAAAGGCCAGACCTCAATCCAATTGAGAATCTGTGGTATGACTTAAAGATTGTTGTACAACAGCAAACCCATCGAACTTGAAGGCGTTGGAGCAGTTTTGCCTTGAAGAATTGGCAAAAATCCCAGTGGTTAGATGTGCCAAGCTTATAGAGACATACCCCAAGAGACTTGCAGCTGTAATTGCTCCAAAAGCTGGCTCTACAAAGTTTTGACTTTGCGGGGGTGAATAGTTATGCACGCTCAAGTTTTCTGTTTTTTTTTGTCTTAGTTCTTGTTTGTTTCACATAAAAAAATATTTTGCATCTTCAAAGTGGTAGGCATGTTGTGTAAAGCAAATGATACAAACCCCCAAACATTTTAAATTCCAGGTTGTAAGGCAACAAAATAGGAAAAATGCCAAGGGGGTGAATACTTTCGCAAGCCAATGTAGCACATAATATAGTGGTCAGAATTGTGACCAGCTGGTCAGAGGTCACAATTATGACCAACTGGTTGTATGGCTGTCAGAAAAAGCCGTCATATTCTGGTCAGTAAAAATATGTTTAATAAACCTTCCTTTTTCAACCAGTTTGCAAGCAGAATAAGATGTCATGACGTCTTTTCAACCAGGTTTTGCCAACTGGGCAAAATCCCACCATAGAAACTTGGAGGCAATCATTTTTTATAAAGACTTCATCATATGCGTTCTCCTGTTCTTTTTCTTTCAACTTTCTTTAATTGTCTAGCAGCCAAAGTCTTTATCCTAGTCATATTAGCAACCCATGATAGTTGTTGCTGTCACGACTTCAGCCGAGGCTGCCTCCCCTCCTTGTTCGGGCAGGCTTCGGCGCTCGTCGTCACCGGCTTACTAACCACTGCCACTCCTATATTCATCATTCCATTTGTCTTGTCTTGTCATTACACACACCTGGTTCTTATCCCCTCGTTAGTCCGTGTATACGTTTTCCGTCTGCCCCCTTGTCCTTGTGGGTGATTGTTTAATTGTGAGAGTAGTGTCATCATCACATTCCCAGTGGGTCAGAAGTTTACATACACTCAATTAGTATTTGGTAGCATTGCCTTTAAATTGTTTAGCTTGGGTCAAACATGTCGGGTAGCCTTCCACAAGCTTCCCACAATGTAAGAGCTGGTGTAACTGAGTCAGGTTTGTAGGCCTCCTTGCTCGCACACGCTTTTTCAGTTCTGCCCACACATTTTCTATAGGATTGAGGTCAGGGCTTTGTGATGGCCACTCCAATACCTTGACTTTGTTGTCCTTAAGCCATTTTGCCACAACTTTGGAAGTATGTTTGGGGTCATTGTCCATTTGCGACCAAGCTTTAACTTCCTGACTGATGTCTTGAGATGTTGCTTTAATATATCCACATAATTTTCCTTCCTCATGATGCCATCTATTTTGTGAAGTGCACCAGTCCCTCCTACAGCAAAGCACCCCCACAGCATGATGCTGCCACCCCCGTGCTTCACGGTTGGGATGGTGTTCTTCGGCTTGCAAGCTACACCGTTTTTTCCTCCTAACATAACGATGGTCATTATGGCCAAACAGTTCTATTTTTGTTTCATCAGACTAGAGGACATTTCTCCAAAAAGTATGATCTTTGTCCTCATGTGCAGTTGCAAACCGTAATTTGGCTTTTTTATGGCGGTGTTGGAGCAGTGGCTTCTTCCTTGCTGAGCGGCCTTTCAGGTTATGTCGATATAGGACTTGTTTTACTGTGGATATAGATACTTTTGTACCTGATTCCTCCAGCATCTTCACAAGGTCCTTTGCTGTTGTTCTGGGATTGATTTGCACTTGTTGCACCAAAGTACTTCATCTCTAGGAGACAGAACGTGTCTCCTTCCTGAGCGGTATTGTCACGATCGTCGAACAGAGATGACCAAGGCGCAGCGTTGAAGGCGAACATATTTATTTAATTAATGATCACACGATCAAAACATCAAAACGATGACGTGACAGTCAATGGTAATACACAAACCAAATACGAACAAGAAACCACACCAAATGAATGCCTAACGGCTACCTAAGTATGACTCCCAATCAGAGACAACGAGCTACAGCCGTCTCTGATTGGGAGCCACCCTGGCCAACATAGATATACCAAACCAGAAAGTGAAACCTAGAACACACATAGACTATACACACCCTGGCTCAACATATTAGAGTCCCCAGAGCCAGGGCGTGACAGGTATGACGGTTGCGTGGTCCCATGGTGTTTATACTTGCGTACTATTGTTTGTACAGATGAACGTGGTACCTTCAGGTGTTTGGAAATTGCTCCCAAGGATGAACCAGACTTGTGGAGGTCTACAATAATTTTTCTGAGGTCTTGGCTGATTTCTTTTGATTTTCCCATGATGTCAAGCAAAGAGGCACTGAGTTTGAAGGTAGGCCTTGAAATACATCCACAGGTACACCTCCAATTGACTCAAATTATGTCAATTAGTCTATCAGAAACTTCTAAAGCCATGACATCATTTTCTGGAATTTTCCAAGCTGGTTAAAGGCACTCAGTGTATGTGTCCTAACCGACTTGCCAAAACTATAGTTTGTTAACAAGACATTTGTGGAGTGGTTGAAAAACAAATTTTAATGACTCCAACCTATATGTATGTAAACTTCGACTTCAACTGTACATGTCTTATATGGGCAGAAAGCTTAAATTATTGTTAATCTACTGCAGTGTCCAATTTACAGTAGGTATTACAGCGAACAAATACCATGCTATTGTTTGAAGAACAAAACACTTTTATCACGGCGACAGGTTTGATACATTCACATCTGAAGGTACATAATGTACTTACATTTAGTAATCTTGCTCTGATTTGTCATCCCGAGGGTCCCAGAGATAAAATCCAGTGTAGTTTGTTTGATTAAAACAATTTTTGTATCCTAACGCGATCCATGTTGTATACAGCGTTCCGCCTGGATTTTGACTCGTTCAAGTTGCAACAAAGCATTTCATTCAAGGGATTATCTTTATTTGTACTATTTTCTACATTGTAGAATAATAGTGAAGACCTCAAAACTATTAAATAACACATATGGAATCATGTAGACTCCTGAGTGGCGCAGTGGTCTAAGGCACTGCATCGCAGTGTTAACTGTGCCACTAGAGATCCTGGTTCGAATCCAGGCTCTGTCGCAGCCGGCCGCGACCGGGAGACTCATGGGCGGCGCACAATTGGCCCAGCGTCGTCCAGGGTAGGGGAGGGAATGGCCGGCAGGGATGTAGCTCAGTTGATAGAGCATGGCGTTTGCAACGCCAGGGTTGTGGGTTCGATTCCCACGGGGGGCCAGTATAAAAAAATATGTATTCATAACTGTAAGTCGCTCTGGATAAGAGCGTCTGCTAAATGACTAAAAATGTAAATGTAGTAACCAAAAAAAGTGTTAACAAATCTAAATATATTTGAGATTCTTCAAATAGCCACCCTTGATGACAGCTTTGCACACTCTTGGCATTCTCTCAACCAGCTTCACCTGGAATGCTTTTCCAACAGACTTGAAGGAGTTCCCACATATGCTGAGCACTTGTTGACTGCTTTTCCTTCACTCTGCGGTCCGACTCATCCCAAACCATCTCAATTTGGTTGAGGTCGGGGGATTGTGGAGGCCAGGTCATCTGATGCAGCACTCCATCACTCTCCTTCTTGGTACAATAGCCCTTACACAAATTAACTTTTAAGAAGGCACACCTGTTAATTATTATTATTATTATTATTATTATTATTATTATTATTATTATTATTAATTGAAATGCATTCCAGGTGACTACCTCATGAAGCTGGTTGATAAATCTATCTTGTTCTTTTGGTTATTGTATTAAACTGAAACATATTATTGTATCTGTTTGTAAGTGTCTATTTTAATAAACCCTGTTTGATTGATATGTATCAAGTCTGGTAAGACTTTTACAATTTTATTGCTTATAAGCTTTGTTGTTATTTTATTGTCACAATTTATTAAACTTATGGGTCTATAATCAGCAAGGGACTCCAGATTTTCCTGGTTTTAATATAATTTAAATAACTGTTTGATACATGGAACTAGGAAGTACTGAAGTAAGTGACATGTGTGTTGTCATTTGTGTAAATACTGAGGCTACTTTGTCCCAAAATGTTGAATAGAATTCTATTGGAAAGCTATTTATTCCTGGTGCTTTTCTCTGTACGAATGTTTTAACAGTATCTAATATTTCTTCTTGGGTAATCTCTGTTTTTAATGATAATTTTTTGTCTGCTGATAGTTGCTTCAGAGTTGTTGAGCCTAACATACTGACCACACCGCTTGTGTTACGTGCGCAAGCTTTGTAAATTAAATGTACACATACATGTTATTCAATAATTTCATCCAAACGTGAGGGAGCTTGTTCCACCATTGGGGTGCCAGAGCAGCGAACAGTTTTGACTGGGCTGAGCGGGAACTATGCTTCCGCAGAGGTAGGGGAGCCAGCAGGCCAGAGGTGGATGAACGCAGTGCCCTCGTTTGGGTGTAGGGACTGATCAGAGCCTGAAGGTACGGAGGTGCCGTTCCCCTCACAGCTCCGTAGGCAAGCACCATGGACTTGTAGCAGATGCGAGCTTCAACTGGAAGCCAGTGGAGTGTGCGGAGGAGCGGGGTGACGTGAGAGAACTTGGGAAGGTTGAACACCAGACGGGCTGCGGCATTCTGGATGAGTTGTAGGGGTTTAATGGCACAGGCAGGGAGCTACTACTACTACTACTGAAGGAGGAGTGATTACTAGAAACTATTAGTTTCCCCTTTTATCTGTGGATTAAATGTCGAAGTAGAGAACACATGATTTTGTGTGACTCAAAATGGGTCATAATTCTACAGAGATCCAGAAAAAATGCTGCATTTCAGGTAAAATATCAACCCAATGTTTATATCCCAGAACAAATTAGCTAGCAACAGCAAGCCAGCTAGCTACATGTCCATGAATGTTTCATGTGTTTCGACCTGTCCCCAAATCAATATAATTGGTTCAGAGTTAGTTTTGATATTTCAACCTGGGTGTCTGGATTGCGTCTGATGTGGATGTACAAAATCAACATGCGCGCGATGACGGATGCTTGTGTATGCGTGGCCGGTCTAGACAGCATGTAAGAAGGCTATAGGATCCGTCCCACAGTTGTTTAATTCTGATATATATATATACAGTGGGGGAAAAATCTATTTAGTCAGCCACAAATTGTGCAAGTTCTCCCATTTAAAAAGATGAGAGAGGCCTGTAATTTTCATCATAGGTACACGTCAACTATGACAGACAAAATGAGAAAAAAAATCCAGAAAATCATATTGTAGGATTTTTAGTGAATTTATTTGCAAATTATGGTGGAAAATAAGTATTTGGTCAATAACAAAAGTTTCTCAATACTTTGTTATATACCCTTTGTTGGCAATGACACAGGTTAAACGTTTTCTGTAAGTCTTCACAAGGTTTTCACACACTGTTGCTGGTATTTTGGCCCATTCCTCCATGCAGATCTCCTCTAGAGCAGTGATGTTTTGGGGCTGTCGACGGACAACACTCCCTCCAAAGGTTTTCTATGGGGTTGAGATCTGGAGACTGGCTAGGCCACTCCAGGACCTTGAAATACTTCTTACGAAGCCACTCCTTCGTTGCCCGGGCGGTGTGTTTGGGATCATTGTCATGCTGAAAGACCCAGCCACGTTTCATCTTCAATGCCCTTGCTGATGGAAGGAGGTTTTCACTCAAAATCTCACGATACATGGCCCCATTCATTCTTTCCTTTACACGGATCAGTCGTCCTGGTCCCTTTGCAGAAAAACAGCCCCAAAGCATGATGTTTCCACCCCCATGCTTCACAGTAGGTATGGTGTTCTTTGGATGCAACTCAGCATTCTTTGTCCTCCAAACACGACGTGTTGAGTTTTTACCAAAAAGTTTTTGTTTCTAATTACCGCTTTTGTATCTTAATCTGCAAATTATTACTGGTTTAGAATGTATTCATTTTGTGAGAGCTGTGAGATATTTACCAGGTTTATTTGAGTTTAACCTGTAGTTGGTGGCTCTCTTCAGAAGTAAAAGATCGTATTCTTGCTTAAGTTCAGAAATATTATTTTCTTCTTTACCATGTAAAAATATTTTATGGGCTTTTTCTAAGATAGTGATTTCTTTAATTTTAAATTCTAAATCAGATTTAACTTTCGCAGAGTATGAGATTATCATGTATGCCTTGAAGACATCCCAAATTATATATATATATATTTTTTTTTTTGGGGGGGGGTCGGCTTTTCTCTGTCCTCTATGTCTACATTTGTAATGGTAAAGGTTTTTTATTTTAATGTATTAAATTAATGTATAGAATGTATTATACAAGAGACAAAATTCACAAATTCTACAGCACAACAGCAGAGTCAGGTCTGAAGTGTAAAACTACTAATGACTCAATAATTCATGCCTTCTGGGAATGTTTCAAAATTCAAAATGTATGGGCGGAGTTGAAAAGATTATTGTTAGAGGTATTGCAATGTCAATTTACTTTTAATTTGTCTGTATATTTCACGACATTACATATGAGGGTGCAGTGAGATACCCGATGGGTTGGACAATACTCTTCACATCAATTATCTTTAAAAACCTTATACTCAAAAACTGGAAATCAGCCAATCCTCCATTGTTCACGTAATGGAAAGGTCAAATTATCAAAACAGTGAAAGAGCGTAGGCGACCGAGAGAAACAAAATCATGCAGTTTGAGGCCATGTGGCAGAAAGTGATAAGGGCACTGGAGATAGGGGTGGGGGCTAGTGGGTATGGGCAGGTGTGATGTAGTGATGTTTGTTGATATAGTCGTTTGTATTTGTATGTTTTGTATTGTTGTCAAAAATATACAGAAAATACTCTAATGTCAAAGTGGAAGAAAAATTATAACATTTGTAATAAAAAAACATACAGTATATGGAATCATGTAGTAGCCAAAAAAGTGTTAAAACAAATCAAAATATATTTTATATTTCAGATTCTTCAAATAGCCACCCTTTGCCTTGATGACAACTTTGCACACTCTTACATGAACTGAAAGAGAAGGCATAAAAGGGAAGCTCTCAAAATGGGTGAACACTACCATCAGTGAAATGTATACCTTCCTGGTCATGGTGCTGCTGATGGGGCTAGTGAGGAAGGGCTCTGTGACAGACTACTGGACCACTGACCCCATGCTGCAGACCCCTTTTTCCAACCCTTTACTCCCAGGACCGCTTCCTTGTCTTGCTGAGAGTGCTCCACTTTGTGAACAACGCCACTGCCAACCTCGCCGACCCCCTTCACAAAATGAGGAATGTCCTGGGCAGCTTGACCAGGGCATTTGGAAGAGTGTATGTGCCTCACAAGGACTTGTGCATTGATGAGTCTCTCATGGCTTGGAAAGGGAGGCTTGAATTCCGCCAATACATCCCATCAAAGCGCCACAGATTTGGAGTCAAGTTCTTTGTTTTATGTGACTGTCTGACAGGATATGTACAGGACCTGATCATCTACACTAGAGCCACCACAGATATAAGGCATGTTGAGGGTATTGGCATATCTGGATCAGTGGTGATCACCATGCTGCAGCCTTACCTCGGAAAGGGGCACACTGTATTTGTGGACAACTGGTAGAGTAGCTTGCAAACACTAGAATTTTGATACATTTGAAGAAAGCCTTGGGTTTTTCATCTCATTTTAACATCATGGGCATTAATATGGAGTTGGTCCCCACTTTGCTGCTATAACAGCCTTCACTCCTCATCATGGGCATTAATATGGAGTTGGTCCCCACTTTGCTGCTATAACAGCCTCCACTCTTCTGGGAAGGCTTTCCACTAGATGTTGGAACATTGCTGCGGGAACTTACTTCCATTCAGCCACAAGAGCATTAGTGAGGTCGGGCACTGGTGTTGGGTGATTAGGCCTGGCTTCCAGTCGGTGTTCCAATTCATCCCAAAGGTGTTCGATGGGGTTGAGGTCAGGGCTCTGTGCAGGCCAGTCAAGTTCTTCCACACCAATCTCGAAAAAACATTTCTGTATGGACCCCTCTTTGTGCAAGGGGACATTGTCATGCTGTTAACAGGAAAGGGCCTTTCCCAAACTGTTGCCAAAAATTTGGAAGCATATAATCGTCTAGAATGTCATTGTATGCTGTAGCGTTAAGATTTCTCTTCACTGGAACTAAGGACAGCCCCCACTCCGACGTCGGAGGCGTCGACCTCCACCACGAACTGACAGGACGGGTCTGGATGGATTAAGATGGGGGCTGTAGTGAATCGCTGCTTAAGGTCAGATAGCGCCTGGTCAGCTGCTGGAGACCATATGAACGGCACCTTGGGAGAGGTGAGTGAAGAGAGGGGGGAAGCAAGGGTGCTGTAACCCCAGATGAAACGACGGTGGAAATTGGCAAACCCCAGGAAACGTTGCAGCTACACTCTGGACGTGGGTTGAGGCCAATCCACCACCGCTCTCACCTTGTCAGGGTCCATTCGAACACTCCCTGCAGCGATGACATATCCTAGGAAGGAGATAGTGGTGCGATGGAACTCACACTTCTCCGCCTTCACGAACAGCTGGTTCTCCAGGGGAGACGCTGGAGGACCTGTCGGACATGGAGGACATGCTCTTGAGCTGACCGGGAATAGATGAGAATGTCGTCGAGGTAGACAAACACAAATCGGTTCAACATGTCTCGGAGCACATCATTGACCAGGGCCTGGAACACTGCGGGAGCGTTGGTCAGTCCGAACGGCATCACCAGGTACTCGTAGTGCCCGCTAGCCGTGTTAAAGGCAGTCTTCCACTCATCCCCTTCCTGTATCCGAACCAGATTGTAGGCGTTCTGAAGGTCCAACTTGGAGAAGATGGTCACCCCCGGAGAGGCTCGAAAGCTGAGGTGGTGGTAGCTGGTACCGGTTTTTAACCGTAATGTCATTGAGACTCCGGTAGTCGATACATGGATGCAGGGTCTTGTCCTTCTTCTCCACAAATAAGAACCCTGTGCCGGCGGGTGAGGAAGAGGGACACATAAACCCAGAAGTGAGAGAGTCCTCAATATACCCTTCCATCGCTTTGGTCTCCGGACCCGAAATGGAATAAAGTCACCCCCGAGGAGGTGTAGTGCCCGGGAGAAGGTCAATGGCGCAGTCATAGTGCCAATGCGAAGGAAGGGAGGTGGCACGGGCCTTGCTGAAAACGTCCGGGGCTTTTCCCAAGCCCGCAGGAAGAAGTCCAGGGCCAGGCAGCGCCGACTTCAAGCAATGCGCATGGCAAAACAGGCTCCAACCCAGGATAGAACCAGTAGCCAAATTGATTAGAGGATTGTGCCTGGGCAGGAATTGCATACTCTCACTGTGATTGCCCGACACTCTCAGGTCAATTGGAAACGTAGTGTGGGTGACTCTGCCAATTTAGCGCCCCTCCAACGCTCTGACGTCCATGGGAATGGAGAGGGGTTGTGTGGGGATTCCCAGCTCCGACACCAGGGTAGCATCCATAAAGCTCTCGTCGGCCCCAGAGTCAATGTGCACCCGGAGAGATTTGGAACGGTCACCCCACAACAGGGTAGCATGGAGAGGGGTACGGGCAATGGAAGGTGGGAAACTCCCAGTACCGCTCACCAGCGTACTCGTACCTACTTGATGAGCATGGGTTTTTAACGGGCAGGTAGCTCCACAAAATAGACAGCATGGGTTTTTAACGGGCAGAAATGTCCCGTAGCTCCACAAAATAGACAGCTCTGAGTGTTAAGTCTGTGTAAGTGCTCAGCAGGAGACAATCTAGCCCCGCCCAGTTGCATGGGCTCCGAAGGAGCCGAGTCGGCAGTCCTCTGTGATTCCCGAGAGAACTCGGGTGACATCAGGTTCACTCTGACATGTAGACTTCGGGGGTTTCCGGGATTCCTCAGAGGCGAGGTGGGAATCGAGGGCGAGCGAGGGCGACAGGGCACAGATTCCCTCTCCCTCTTACATTCTCATAGCCGCCCATCGATCCGGATGGTCAAGGCTATGAGGGAGTCAAGGTCCATGGGCAGCGAGCTCATCTTTGATTACCTTCCGATAATCTGTGAAGGAACATGTGGAACAATGCTTCCGGGTTCCAGGCACTCTCAGCCATCAACGTGCGAAAATCCACTGTGTAGTCTGCTACACTACGGGAGTCTTGAAATAGCAGCCTACAGGACGGCAGGCAGGCTCGGGGTCAGGGCAGGCAGAATGGTTAGAACTGGGAAAACTAGGAAATAAACACTTGAGAAACAGGAAAACGGGAAAGCACACTGGTAAGACCTGACAAGACAAGACGAACTGGCAAAAGTCAAACAGAGAACACGGGTATAAATGCACTGGGGATAATGGGGAAGATGGGCGACACCTGGAGGGGGGTGGAGACAAGCACAAAGACAGGTGAAACAGATCAGGGTGTGACAAGAACAATTTCAGAATATTCGGGATCAATGAAAGAAAGCCATCTAAATATATTCATATTCGCCTCCATTCCAGCACCAATCGGTAGATTAAAAAAATACTCTGATCTTGTAGATTTAGGCTTAGGAAAGTATTTATGAATCATAAAAAACAAGTCTGGAAAGCCTTTACGCACGAAAGTCAGAAAACGGTGGCTTGATTCAGAAAATTGCCTATTTCAGTTCTTCAACCCATGGTAATGTTGGAAGATTAGTGTAAAAGAATCATAATAGGGAGAATAGTGTACAATAGTAGGCTATAACCTTGTCTATTGCCTGCATCAACCATGGAACTGTGTGATGACACGGCCAAGTATTGCGCCATGCGTCGGGTTTAAACTGTTACGGCTTGGTCTGTGCTCCGCTCAATAACTATTTAATTAGCCTACATTACTTTTTTTTTACTGTTAGTAATGATGCTCAGCAACAACCAAAACGGCCGTGACGGCATTTACAGAGGAAGCAAATGAAGGTAAACAAAACAATGTAAATAAATTGAACAATAATGTAGGTTACACCAACTGAAGGGATCGAACAGTAAATTGGTAGTTGAATATCTGTGGTTATTAGGCCTACTGACGGTCGATACTGATATGTAACATGATAGAAATTGGAGACAGAGAAAGTCGGGGGAGGCTATAATTAAGACATTCGAGAGTGCCCATCCCTGCAAGTTTAAAAAACTCCCTAGTCCTTGCCGATGACAAGCATACCCATAACATGATGCAGCCACCACCATGCTTGATAATATGAAGAGTGGTACTCTGTGATGTGTTGTGTTTGCCCCAAACATAACACTTTGTATTTAGGACATAAAGTTAATTTCTTTGCCACATTTATTTGGAGTTTTTATTTTAGTGCCTTATTGCAAACAGGATGCATGTTTTTGACTATTTGTATTCTGTACAGGCTTCCTTATTTTCATTCTGTCAATTAGGTTACTATTGTGGAGTAACTACAATGTTGTTGATTCATCCTCAGTTTTCTCCTATCACAGCCATTAAACTCTGTTTTGAAGTCACCATTTGCCTCAGATTGAAATCCCTAAGCAGTTTCCTTCCTCTCCAGCAACTGAGTTAGGAAGGATGCCTGTATCTTTCTAGTGACAGGGTGTATTGATACACCATCCAAAGTGTAATTATACTGAACAAAAATAGAAACGCAACCTGTAAAGTGTTGGTCCCATGTTTCATGAGCTGAAATAAACGATCCCAAATGTTCCATACGCACAAAAAGCTTATTTCTCTCAAATGTTGTGCACAAATTTGTTTACATCCCTGTTAGTAAGCATTTCTCCTTTGCCAAGATAATCCATGCACCTGACAGGTGTGGCATATCAATAAGCTAATTAAACAGCATGATCATTACACAGGTGCACCTTGTGCTGGGGACAATAAAATAACAAGAAAATGTCAGTTTTGTCACACAACACAATGCCACAGATGTCTCAAGTTTTGAGGGAGCATGCAATTGGCATGCTGACTGCAGAAATGTCCACCAGAGCTGTTGCCAGAGAATTTAATGTTCATTTCTCTACCATAAGTCGTCTCCAACGTCATTGTAGAGAATTTGGCAGTACGTCCAACCGGTCTCATAACCGCAGACCACGTGTAACCACGCCACCCCAGGACCTCCACACATCAGGCTTCTTCACCTGCGGGATCGTCTGAGACCAGCCACCCAGACAGCTGATGAATCTGAGGAGTATTTCTGTCTGTAATACAGCTCTTTAGTGGAGAAAAACTCATTCTGATTGGCTGGGCCTGGCTCCCAAGTGGGCAGGCCTACGCCCTCCCAGGCCCACTCATGGCTGCGCCCCTGCCCAGTCATGTGAAATCCATAGATTAGGGCCTAATGAATTTGTTTCTATTGACTGATTTCCTTATATGAACTGTAACTCAGTAAAATCTTTGAAATTGTTGCATGTTGCGTTTATATTTTTGTTCAGTGAAATAACTTCACCATGCTCAAAGGGATATTCAATGTCTGCTCTTCAAATCGCTGCCCTTCCTTGCGAGGCATTGGAACACCCTGTGGTTGAATCTGTGTTTTTAAATTCACTGCTCGACTGAGGGACCTTACAGATAATTGCATGTGTGGGGCACAGAGATGAGGTAGTCAAAAAAAATCAGAGTGAGTCCATTCAACTTATTAAGTGACTTGTTAAGAACATTTTTACTCCTGAACTTATTTGGGGTTGCCATAACAAAGGGGTTGAATACTTATTGACTCAAGACATTTCAGCTTTTTATTTTTTATTAGTTTGTAAAAATTTCAAAAAACCAAATTCCACTTTGACATTATGGGGTATTGTGTGTAGCCCAATGACAAAAAATATTTTAACAAAGTCAAGGGATGTGAATACTTTCTGAAGGAACTGTAGTTCATATCAAATAAAAACACTGAACAATTACAAACCACTGATATTCGCTGTAAATGAACTAACATGACTTTTGAAAAACTTGTCTGATATATCCCTTTATAGGGGGAATTAGCAGAGGAATCTTCCATCCATTAGATTGAATAAATCCATCTCAATCTCAATTCATGTTAGGGATCATTAGTTGTATTCCTTGTTGACCTTTAACAGTTTGCCTGGTTGACCAAACATTATTAATCTGGCTTGTTAGCAGAGAAATTATGATAACGGAATTGGATAAAAAAAGAAACTGATGTATTTCTATCCACATGATGGCAGCAGCATGTACTGTATTTCATGTAAAAGTGTCGGTGGAAAACCCCCATTTATTCAGTGCCTCTGAGAAATGATACAGCACATACTTGTTACAAAAATAATGAATATCCACAGGTTCATACTTGTTCAGTCAAGACACAACAGTAGCCAAGATAGCCCCAGAAATTCAACAACAGGAGGCTAATACAAAGTGTCTTAATAAAATACATCTGGATTTCCTCAACCATCACAGTCAGCAGTCACTTCAATAGGGATTAGCACCAAATTGAAACATTTTCAAATCCCAATGGTAGGTTATTATGAACTGGATTTTCTTTTTTGATTAACACTTTCCATCAAATTTGTCTCAGCCTCTGCTTTAATGTTAAGAAAGATATAACTTGTGTCTTGGATATAAACATGGCAAATTGTGTGTAGGCTATGTCCAATGAGGACATATAAAAGTTATCTTCACCAAATATAAAATGTCAAGTAAACAGTAAAGTTCTATATGGAATTTAAATAAATCATATTTATAATCACATTGTACATATTTGTGACCTGGTACATAACATTATTGCAATATTATTTTTACAAAAACAATTATCTTGGGAGCAGATATCAATTCACAATTTCTTATCAGAATCTCTTTTGACATGCATTTCTAAAACCACACATGCTTGCAACTTACAGTTTTCCATATTAGGTTAGGAAACTCACCCTTGCCTGTGTAAATGTATGAAATATTCTGTGACTGCTGACTACAATATGGGTTAGGGCATTTGACATTTGTTGTTACCTTTCCAAATCAAATCGTATGTTCTCATATAACTTCATTTCAAAATAAATAACTATTCTCTTCTTTAATTGTAAAATATTATTTAAGAGGTTTCCCCCTTAGTAAAGCACAAGCCTTAAATGAAATGAAAATAAAACAAAAATGTGGAAAACGGTACATAAAAATTGTATAGCTAATTGAATATACCAAATTTGAAGACAGCTTAAAAAGTAACATTGATAAAACCAGAAATAAAAATAAAAACAGACATATCATATACAATATATATTTTTGAATGGATACAATTAAAAATGCTGCCGCAGTTAGCTTCTCTTCTCTTGTTCAACCCCTTGGAAAATATGTGCCAATGCCCTAAGAAAACGGCAAACACCTCTATGTTCGACCCGTCTCTTTGGCATTATGGAAGGGATGAATTAGACAATGGCAAGCTTCTCTGTCAGGCAAGGAGCTGCAGACCCAGTTCATAGGACGTCATGTTTTGGAGGCGTGGGAGGGAGGAATGAGCCTATTTGGACAATTGCATTGCGTTTACTAGGACCAAAGGAACAGGGACGTTTTTTTTCCTTATTTTTTGGAGTGAGAGAGATAGCTGTTCTCGATACACAGCACTATGTAGGAGCTAGAGCAGCTGCTGGACGACTGTTGTAGGAGCTGGCCGGACTGCAGTGAGGACGCTAGGCCAGTCACTGCGCGGTCTCCTGCCCTCCATGTCTCGCAGTAGTTGTCTGTCTGGCGGTGACCCTCGCTGCTAGAGCCGTGCCAGACCATTTTCTCTGGCCTGAAGGGAAACAAATTGGAATAAAGTATGTTAATCACCTTAGGTATATCCCCTTTTTAGATACATTTTAAGAAATCTTTTCTAGTTAGCAGTAAAATTGTAATACAGTGCCTTCACTGTTGGACACTGCATGATGGCTTAAACCCTGGCATATCATACATACAAAGACTACCACTTAGCCTACCACACTTCATAACAAAGGAATTTTGTTTATTACAACACTCATTATAACTAATAAGAAAGTAACTATTTGCCATAAAAAGAAAGATACTGCACAAATAGACTGCCGATTTTAAAACACTTTAGAAAGTGAAACATTTCCTCTGTGTAGTGTGTGATAATATATACACTTTTTGTTACATTTCAGGCCGAGGCTGGGGGGGATATGGACCAGTATTCAAGCTCTTGTAGGCTAAAGATACTGTTTGATGACAAGATATCACTCTGATTGGAAGAATGCTACATGGGACTGCTTCTCTGACTGAACTTCTATGGCTGTAGCATGGCTTGCTAGCAAGCTTTGCTCTGACTAGCTTATTGAGCTGCAAGTTGTGGCTATTGCAATCTAGCTGCTAAAAGTTGGTATCATCTAAAAGGATGTTGTTAGCTAAGTAGCTAGTTAGCTATTTGTGTTTTAGCTTGCATACACAGAGCTGTCAATGTTTGCTTAGCAAAGACGTAAGTAAAAAACGTAGCCACCTTACCTCTTTAAACTATAACATTGGCGTAATTTATAACTCACTGAGAATAGTTTGAAAAATGACGTAATTAAGTTGAACACCTCGCCCTAGCTAGCTAGCCAGCAACTAGGATTTCGATGCATTAGATGCACTTTGTAAACACACTTGTTATTTTGTTGTTCCGTGTCTGAGAGACCAACACTCACCATGCACTGTCCCTGAGGATATCTCTACCGTCAAAGGAGTAGATTGGTGCATTTTCCTCCATCCTCCCCTCAGTCTTGCTGAACATAGACTCCCAGCTATTAAACAGCACATGGTCCTAGAGGGAGAGAAAATATACACTCAGTGGCGAGTTTATTAGGTACACCCATCTAGTACCAGGTCTGCCCCCTCTTTGCCTCCAGAACAGGCTGAATTCTTTGGGGCATGGATTCTATAAGGTGTGTCGTTCAAACGTTGCTCAATTGGTATCAAGGGACCTAACTTGTGCCAGGAAAACATTCCCCACACCATTACACCACCACCACCAGCCTGTACCATTGACACCTGGCAGGATGGGGCCATGGACTCATGCTGCTTACGCCAAATGCTGACTCTGCCATCAGCATGAAGCAATAGGAACTGGGATTCGTCGGACCAGGGAATGTATTTCCACTCCTCAATTTCCCAGTGTTGGTGATCGCGTGCCCATTGGAGCCACTTCTTGTTTTTAGCTGATAGGAGTGGAACCCGGTGTGGTAGTCTGTTGCAATAGCCCATCCATGACAGATGAGTTGTGCGTTCCAAGATGCCGTTCTGCACACCACTGTTGTATTGCGCCGTTATTTGCCTGTTTGTGGCCTGCCTGTTAGCTTGCACAATTCTTGCCATTCTTCGACCTCTCTCATCAACAAGCTGTTTTTTGCACACAGGACTGCCACTGACTGGATGTTTTTTTGTTTGTCGCACCATTCTCGGTAAACCCTGTCGTGCGTTAAAAGTCCAGGAGGCCGGCTGTTTTAGATACTGGAACCGGCACGCCTGGCACTGATGATCATACCACGCTCAAAGTCGCTTAGGTCACTCGTTTTGCCCATTCTAACGTCCAATCGAACAGTAACCGATGCCTCGATGCCTGTCCGCCTGCTTTACATAGCAAGCCACGGCCATGTGACTCTGTCTGTAGGAGCAAACCATTTCCGTGAACGGGGTGGTGTACCTAATTTTGTTTGTCAGAGAAACAAGGATAAAATGAAAACCCATGGTAGCATTGCATTACTTATTTGATGCTGAACAGTGTTGCATTGAAACAATCTCTAGAATTTCCTGAAATGGTAATGAAGAGGTTACTTCAATAAACTCAATGTCAATTCGGTGTCAGAAGTGGGATCCCAAAGTCTAGACTCATACTTTCTTTAGTATATGTTTACACACCTTGAGGTTTACGATGGGGAGGCTGTCTCTGTCGGACTTGCGAACGATGCTGTAGAGGTCCTGGAGCTTGGAGGACAAGAAAGCCCTGAAGGTGCCCTTCAGGCCCACAGCACGAGCCTGCTGGAAACACAGGAAGTCTGCCCCTCGAATGCCCCGCATGTTGCCCATTTGGGGCGTGTTCAGGGCGATCAGGTGGAGCTGAGCAGAAACCCCCCCAGATTTGAGTTATAAAAACAGCCTGGCTTAGGTCTACACACACTATTTAGATGAGACCATTTGATAGATACATGCTTTCTCTGAAGGCACATTAAATGATGATAAGGTACTCACTCCTGGCCCTGATGTGTGCACGTGACCGGCAGGCTGGGGAACAGGAGGGGGAACAGGTTGTCTCTGGGGTGTGATGGGATATCGGCTTTCGGGCTGGGTGGGATACCTGTTCTCAGGCTGCACGGGGCTATAGCGGCCATCTGTCTGAGTGGGGTACCTAGGGTTAGTCTGAGAGGGGTATCTGGGATCATACTGAGGGGGGTATCTGGGGTCGTGATTGTTGGGTTGAGCGGGCCTGGGGATCTCAATGGGCTGGCGAGGAGGAGGCACGATGGGGTGGGTGGCAGCACCGCCTTGGGAGAATTGTTCAGCTCCATTGTTGGCCGAGTGGTCCTGGGACTGGGGGTAATTGACGACAGGGGGAGGCTGGACTGCCGCTACTTCGTTGTCCTGGAGATTAAGAGCAACAGTGATTAAGTAAGTGAAGTAAGCAAGCCTTGGACAAGTAAGCCTTGTCTGAGCCAGAATGGCCCATAGGGCAGGAGCCTTTCTCCTGATTCTGTAGCGTGAGGCAGCTTGATGTACAAGTACACCCCCTGAACAGGACACTAGTCTAGTCTATCGCAGGGCCTTACCCCCAATCCATCTCCTTAATGCTGAGTGCCAAGCATAGAAGCATCGGGTACCATTTTTAGAGTCTTTGGTATGACTCGACTGGAGATCAAACCCCCATCCTTCCAATCTCAGGGCGGACACTCTAACCACAAGTCATTTGAGATGACAAGTCATCCTTGATTTTATGACTGACTTTGTTAATTCATTATTATCATTAGCTATTTTTTAAATAAGTTGATACATAGTTTTTGTTTTATTTACTCATTTGCATACAACTTACCAGATCTCTGTAGAAGGGACTGTAGTCACTGAGCTGGAATATAATAAGAATATGAAAAAAGTGCATGAAAAAAGTGCATAATCCTTTTTGCAGAGTACACTTTTAGTCTGCACTACATCTCCATCTCCTACCTTACTAACACGTCTCACATGAAAGAAAAATGAATGACTTTACCATGATTTGTCTGAATCCATCGCGGACTCGGATGTAGAGATCGGTTTTATCGACAATGTAGATGAGTGTGCCCTCCGACTGCCGCCTTGCAGTAGCAATCATGGTGTCGTAGGACCTCAAAACTGTCACCTGGGGAGACCAGTACATATTATAGTACATATACAAGACTGCAGGCATCAATCAGAAAAACAACCAGTGAATCTTAGTAGTTATGATGAATACATTCACTTTCAACCATAAAAAAAACCCACAACATCATGTAAAATACACCTTTACAATCTTTGCATCTGCTTTTTTTCTGAGGTCCTTTGCAATCACTCCACTGAATTCACATAACTGAAAACAGCAATCTCTGGTTTATGGTACATTACCACCTTTGGGCATGGTAGCCATCTAACAGAATGGTTAAACCTATGTCGAACCGTGAGATGACCACTTACCCCTGAGGTGTGACCAGGAGTTCCAGGTGGTCCAGCAGGTCCGGGGGGACCAGGAATACTAATAGCTGTGATGAAGAAGGAAATATAATGATGAGGATGATCACAATAAAATATCGCTGCTTCTTAGAGTGTCAAGCACGTTGTATACTATCCCAAGATTAGGTTAAGGAGTGTATGCAAGCCTACCGTTACTCCTTAATGTCCAAAGTCCAAGGACCATATGTTATGTTCAGAGGTAGACTGGCTCTGGCAGCCAAAACAGCCAAATACTCCATCAAAACGTGAATGGATTCTCAATTGCTATACGGTTCTAGAAACATAAAGCCCTTTCATATCACATCTAAATAATTTCACAAATGCAAAATATACACTTTCTGTATGTACACTGTTTTAACACAGTTGCTGCTAACAGTATTTTTCAGTAACACTTTTCTGGTGTCCTTCTTCCGTTATTCGGAGCCCGCTAGATAGCTAATTAGCACAGGTGGTTGCCTCTGTCTCCCTTAAACAAGTGCTGTAACATGGAAATACAATATGTCCATGTGGGAACCCTATAAAGGTGTGTAGTAATTTAACAATTTTTTTATTATTTATTATTTCTCACTGATATGAAAGTTAAGTTCCAAATGTTTCCAAAACCGTACCGCAAGAGAGACGTATTGACGTTTAGACAGAGCTTTGGGGCACCGTGCATTGCCCACGGCCGGCAGACATGATCGTGAATAGACATATGTTTAACATTACCATCTATGAATGGGCTAGTGGTGTACCTCACTCCATTCTACCACCAACGTAAAATGAACCTTGGGTGTATACCCTATTGAATAATGTATTTTGACATTGTGTTTGTCACTGGCTAGGAAACTCACGGTGGGTAGGTCTGTAGGCCCCTGGTAGTGAGTTGGACCCTGGGGGCCCGGGAGGACCTGGTGGGCCTGGGTTTCCTGGACGACCGTCGTAGCCAATCCCTGGGGAGCCTGGTGGGCCCTGGGGACCAGGAGGGCCCGTGATGGAATCTCCCTTTGGACCCTGTGATGAAAAATTGAGAAAATAACATTTAACTTTACTTGTGCCCAATTTATTATAAGGCTCTCTTTCTATTGTTGTTAGCAAGATATGAGAGATATCGTAAGGAGTCTTAATGACTGATTTCAGGCTGTGACAAGTTCCTTTAAACAGGCATGATATGTATCTATACATATCGATTGTTGAATCGTACAGTTTCAATGTTTTATCATTTGACAAACACATATGCCAGGAGATGTGTGTTGACTAGTATTTTCCTAACAAATTAATATATGATGTAATGTCCTCTCAAGTTCTTACTCTAAGTCCTGGGTTTCCAGCGGGTCCTGGTGGACCTTGTTGTCCTCCGAAACGGGAGTCAAAATAGCTACCACTTGGCTCTCCCTTCTCCCCCTTCACACCTGTATCTCCGCGCTCTCCTTTCAGGTCATTCTGCAAAGAAAAAACAGCTATAAATGCTCTGTCCTGGCTTTATAGCATTATGTAGAATAATAGCATTGAGAACCTGGACTGGCAATAAAGGTCTCTTTACACCAAATCACAGTGGTGAGAGAAATAAAAAGGCAAAATGGTTTGTTAAATGTGTTACGCCGTGTATAACTTCCATTTTTATAGTTTACTTCGCTACTTGAGTCTCTCTCCGCTCTCTCTCTCTCCATGCTGCTTTCCACAAAGACCTAGCCCCGCCCCCTCTCACTCAAGGAGCGCATTTGTTCTTCCTCGACCACGAGACGTTCAGTCTGCATGGTCAACGCAACACATGCAACAATGTTAATGACAACAATGCTGTTTTCACGTTGCTTCTTAATATAAATCCACTAGCGTTCTATAATTACACTATTCATTTGTGTCTTACATCTGCAAACAGCTAGTTTGTCTTTTCTTAGCAAGTTAGGCCTAAATCTTGTTAGCCGCTAATTGTTAGCCGCTAATGCTAATCGCTAGCTAGCTAATACATGTATTGAGTCAGAGCAAACGTAATTAGCTATACAGCCTGATAATACCAGTGATGGTGTAGACCTAAATCAGAATGTTGTTTGTGCAACAGTATCTTCTAAATCAATGAGGAATTAAGCGAAGCAATCATATGTTGGCTACATGAAGTAGCTAAGAGAAAACATTGAATGTATATTATAGGGACCCCTAGGAAACACTTTTCAACACTTTGGATCCTACCCTGTCACAATAACTCCTTCCTGGCATTTTCATTAATTGTCATGTCAAACAACACTGTATTCAAAGTGCACACTATTATATTCTAACTATAGAATTAGAATAATCATTCTATTTCCATGATTCCAACAGTTACCCAAGTGTTTTGATCTAAATCGCAACTGCAACATTTGGTTAAAAATAAGGCCTAGATTGTTTGCCATATTGTGCAGCCCTACGCGGCAATGTGGAAATGATCTCAAATGAGTGCAGGAAATGCAGAAATGGATGAAATGCTGACAATAATTTTAGTTTTAGCTTGAATTGAACAGTATAAAACAATACATATGCATTCTTCAAGGCAAAACTGCGCCAAGTTGGATGGGTTCCGCTGGAGTACAGCAATCTTTAAGTCATACCACAGATTCTCAATTGGATTGAGGTCTGGGCTTTGACTAGGCCATTCCAAGACATTTAAATGTTTCCCCTTAAACCACTCAAGTGTTACTTTAGCAGTATGCTTAGGGTCATTGTCCTGCTGGAAGGTGAACCTCCGTCCCAGTCTCAAATCTCTGGAAGACTGAAACAGGTTTCCCTCAAGAATTTCCCTGTATTTAGCACCATCCTTCATTCCTTCAATTCTGACCAGTTTCTAAGTCCCTGCCGATGAAAAACATCCCCACAGCATGATGCTGCCACCACCATGCTTCACTGTGGGGATGGTGTTCTTGGGGTGATGAGAGGTGGAAATTCTATTTTAGATGGTGTTAGCATACTTATTTTAATTAATTTTGGAGTAGAATGTCCTTTTAAAAAGTCACCAGAACTGAGCTTCTGTCTTTCTACATAAAAATTATAGGAGCGGGACCCCCCCCCGCTCCTTCAACCCCTCTCTGCGACCTTTTCCCCCCACTGCTACACATTTTTCCAGAGGAAACACTGCGAGCTACTCATAAAGCAAATTTTGAACTTGTATTATTCAAAAACATAAAAACATATAGTCAAATATCATAAAAACATATAGTCAAATATCATAAAAACATATAGTCAAATATCGCCATAGCGTCCAATTTGTTTTAAATACCGTGATATTATATTTTGGCCATATTGGCCAGCCCTAAACTAGACTGTGGAAAAGTACAGAATAGACAGTGGAAAAGTACAGAATGTTCAAAAAGGAACAGAGAATCGGAATATATTGAGACACAAATAACTGATTCTTTATACATCTTCCATCCTAACAGTAGTCCTATTAATTTCTTTAAAAAAACTTTCATACCTTGAATGTAAAAATGTCGAAGTTAGAGGCCACACCTGTAACAAAATGACAAAATATCACGATACGCATACAGGTTGAATTGTAGCCTAAAGACAAAACAAAGTAGTTGTTATTATCCCTGTACTAACTGTGCTATATTGAGACATACGTCTTACCTGGCGGTCCTGTGAGACCTGGAGCTCCGGAATCACCTTTCTCCCCCTTTGTCGCTACAAAAACCAGAGAACATGTAAAAAAATATATAGATTGTAGAAAACAAATAAATATAATTTGTATCACTATTTTGTAATGGATGTATGCACTACCCATGCCCAATGGCAGTTTGTATGGGCTAATGGAATGGATCGTGATGTCTAAATTACAGCTTGACTGCGTTATTTGACGTTCCAGTTTTTCAGTTAATTCCCCAAATCGAGGTGCTTTTGATGAAAGCGTTAGCCTAATCTCTTGACAGTAGAGTGATCATGAATTCTGCTTTCTTCAATAGCTAAATCAAACTGAAGGTAGATGGGGAACGGTTTGTCTCCTTAAAGAATAAAAACTGTCTAACTCCTCATTTTGTTGACTGCTAGGTACAGTGCATTCGGAAAGTATTCAGACCCCTTCCCTTTTTTGTTACCTTATTCTAAAATGGATTCAAAATATATTTTTTTCATCAATCTACACACAATACCCCATAATGACGAAGCCAAAACAGGTTTCTATAATTTATTTCAAATAAAAAAACGAAAAATACCTTACTTACATAAATATTCAGACGCTTTGCTATGACACTCGAACTTGAGCTCAGGTGCATCCTGTTTCCATTGATCATACTTGAGATGTTTCTACAACTTGATTGGACATGATTTGGAAAGGCACACACCTGTCTATAAGGTCTCACAGTTGACAGTGCATGTCAGAGCAAAAACCAAGCCATGAGGTCGAAGGAATTGTCCGTACAGCTCCGAGACAGGATTGTGTCATGGCACAGATCTGGGGAAAGGTACCAAACAATTTCTGCTGCATTGAAGGTCCCCAAGAACACAGTGGCCTCCATCATTCTTAAATGGAAGAAGTTTGGAACCACCAAGACTCTTCCTAGTGCTGGCCACCCGGCCAAACTGAGCAATCGGGGGAGAAGGGCCTTGGTCAGGAAGGTGACCAAGAACCCGATGGTCACTCTGACAGACCTCCAGAGTTCCACTGTGGAGATGGGAGAACCTTCCAAAAGGACAACAATCTCTGCAGCACTCCACCAATCAGGCCTTTATGGTAGAGTGGCCAGACGGAAGCCACTCCTCAGTAAAAGGCACATGACAGCCCGCTTGGGAGTTTGCCAAAAGACACCTGAATACTCTCAGACCATGAGAAACAAGATTATCTGGTCTGATGAAACCAAGATTGAACTCTTTGGCCTCAATGCCAAGCGTCACATCTGGAGGAAACTTGGCACCATCCCTACGGTGATGGCAGCATCATGATGTTTTTCAGCGACAGGAACTGAGAGACTAGACAGGATCGAGGGAAAGATGAATGGCGGAAAATACAGGGAGATCCTTCATGAAAACCTGCTCCAGACAGCTCAGGATCTCAGACTGGGGTGAAGGTTCACCTTCCAACAGGACAACGACCCTAAGCACACAGTCAAGACAACGCAGGAGTGGCTTCGGGACAAGTCTCTGAATGTCCTTGAGAGGCCCAGCCAGAGCCCGAACTTGAACCTGATCTAACATCTCTGGAGAGACCTGAAAATAGCTGTGCAGCGACGCTCCCCATCCAACCTGACTGAGCTTGAGAGGATCTGCAGAGAAGAATGGGAGAAACTCCCCAAATACAGGTGTGCCAAGCTTGTAGCGTCATACCCAAGAAGAGTCAAGGCTGTAATCGCTGCCAAAGGTGCTTCAACAAAGTACTGAGTAAAGGGTCTGAATACTTATGTAAATGTAATATTTCACTTTTATATTTTTTATACATTTGCAAACAAATTCTAAAAACCTGTATGCCCATGCGCCGAGATTGAATCCTCTGTCTTCGAGATGTTTCATCGCTAGGTATAACGTTTGATGTAAAAACAACAAATCATTGTCAGCATACCTGGATAATTCCTTGAGGCGTCATATCCCTGCAATACATAGGAAATGGCACATTTAAACATTTTCCAGTATTTGCACACAAACATGATATCCTGTTTCCTATATTGGACAAGTCAAACTTGTCTCTCCATGTTTCAGTCTGTGTTCTTCCGTTTGGTGCTGAATGAACACAACTCTGGTTTTATGTGTAAGGATTCTGATAGACTCACGTTGAAGCGGTCCACAGTCACAGCTGGTCCGGGTGGTCCTGGCGGCCCGGGTGGGCCTGGGACACCCTGAAAACAGAAGACATTAAGTTTGTATTAAAAGCTCATTTGAATCTCCTCTATAAGACAGTGCACTTCCATCGAATCGTAAACAGGCCCAGTACATTGTTATATGCGCATGTCACACTTACTGGGTAGCCAAATCCAGCTCCTGTGGATGGCTCTCCTTTTTCACCCTTGTATGCGTTCACACCAGGACGACCCTGTAGGAAACAGACATAGATAGTTAGATACTATGAAGGCCTTACGCAAGGAGCATTCACTAGAGATAAATACTACTACTAGTAGTAGTAGTTGTAGCATTCCATATCGATACTTCCCTAACTTGTGCATAATTACACACCAACTGGCAATAGATGTTATGTAACATCGAATCATTCCACACCTGTTCAAGTCCAGGAAACATTTGTACCACTTTCAAGCAATTACACCATTGATACCAAAGAGACTTGAATTCCAAATGTGACCTTTTTTTGTCATGCTACTGAGCACCTACTGTAATTGTAAAGTTCTAAAGTCAGCTCCAGTACTTACAGGTCTTCCGGGCATTCCAAATTCACCCTTTATCCCAGGAGGACCATCCTGCCCCTGTACAAACAACAATACATCAATCATATGAGACCCAAACACAAAACACATTGACTCAAAAATTATTTTTGAGCGGGATCAGTGATATACAGTGCTGGGCGGCAGGTAGCTTAGTGGTTAAGAGCGTTGTGCCAGTAACCGAAAGGTCGCTGGTTCTAATCCCCGAGCCGACTAGGTGAAAAACCTGTCGATGTGCCCTTGAGCAAGGCACTTAACCCTAATTGCTCCTGTAAGTTGCTCTGGATAAGAGCGTCTGCTAAATGACCAATTTATTTTATTTATTTAGCAAAAGTATTCATACCCCTTGAATTTCTTCACATGTTATTGTGTTACAAAGTGGGATTAAAATGTATTTAAATTGTACTTTTTGTCAACAATCTGCTCAATTTATTTCCTCTTTTTTTTTTCTCGGATTAATAACAATTAGATAACTAAAATAGTTGTTGCATAAATAAGTATTCAAACTATTCATCCCCTTTGTTCAGGCAACCCTAAATTAATTCAGTAGTAAAAATTTGGCTTAATAAATCACATAATAAATGACATGGTCTGTGTGAAATAATAGGGGTAGACATGATTTTTGTACGAGTAACCCTTTTCTCTGTCCCCGATACATTTGTAAGGTACATCAGTGTTGTATTGAATTCAACTACAAAGACAAGGGAGCTTTTCGAAAGCCTCAAAGGACAGTGATTGGTAGATGGGTAACAATAACAAATCAGACATGGAAAATCTCTTTAAGCATGGTCAAGTTAATAATTATGCATCAAAGATACAGTCGTCCTTGTGAACTGAGCTGCAAGACAGGAATTAAACTGCTCAGGGATGTTACCATGAGGCCATTGGTGATTGTAAAACAGTTACAGAGTTAAATGGCTGTGTTGGGATCAACAACATTGTAATGACTCCACAATAATGAATTAAATGACAGAGTGAAAAGAAGAATACAAATATACAGAATAGAAATATACCAAAACAAGGCACTAAAGTAATACTGCAAAAAAACACAGCAAAGGATTAAACTTTTTGGACAAAATGCAAAGCCATATGTTTCCGGCAAATCCAACGCAACACATCACTGAGTAACTAGAGTTGAAGTCAGAAGTTTACATACACCTTAGCCAAATACATTTAAACTCCGTTTTTCACAATTCCTGACATTTAATCCTTGTAAAAATTCCCTGTCTTAGGTCAGTTAGGATCACCACTTTATTTTAAGAATGTGAAATGTCAGAATAATAGTAGAGAGAATGATTTATTTCAGCTTTTATTTATTTCATCACATTCCCAGTGTGTCAGAAGTTTACATACACTCAATTCGTATTTGGTAGCATTGCCTTTAAATTGTTTAACTTGGGTCAAATGTTTCGGATAGCCTTCCACAAGCTTCCCACAATAAGTTGGGTGAATTTTGGCCCATTCCTCCTGACAGAGCTGGTGTAACTGAGTCAGGTTTTTAGGCCTCCTTGCTCGCACACGCTTTTTCAGTTCTGCCCACACATTTTCTATAGGATTGAGGTCAGGGCTTTGTGATGGCCACTCCAATACCTTGACTTTGTTGTCCTTAAGCCATTTTGCCACAACTTTGGAAGTATGCTTGGGGTCATTGTCTATTTGGAAGACCCATTTGCGACCAATCTTTAACTTCCTGACTGATGTCTTGAGATGTTGCTTCAATATATCCACATAATTTTCCTTCCTCATGATGCCATCTATTTTGTGAAGTGCACCAGTCCCTCCTGCAGCAAAGCACCCCCACAGCATGATGCTGCCACTCCGTGCTTCACGGTTGGGATGGTGTTCTTCGGCTTGCAAGTCCCCCTTTTTCCTCCAAACATAACGATGGTCATTATGGCCAAACAGTTCTATTTTTGTTTCATCAGACCAGAGGACATTTCTCCAAAAAGTAAGATCTTTGTCCCCATGTGCAGTTGCAAACCGTAGTCTGGCTTTTTTATGGTGGTTTTGGAGCAGTGGCTTCTTCCTTTCTGAGCGGCCTTTCAGGTTATGTCGATATAGGACGTGTTTTACTGTCGATATATATACTTTTGTACCCGTTTCCTCCAGCATCTTAACAAGGTCCTTTGATGTTGTTCTGGGATTGATTTGCACTTTTCGCACCAAAGTACGTTCATCTCTAGGAGACAGAACGCGTCTCCTTCCTGAGCGGTATGACGGCTGCGTGGTCCCATGGTGTTTATACTTGCATACTATTGTTTGTACAGATGAACGTGGTACCTTCAGGCGTTTGGAAATTGCTTCCAAGGATGAACCAGACTTGTGGAGGTCTACAATTTTTCTTCTGAGGTCTTGGCTGATTTCTTTTGATTTTCCCATGATGTCAAGCAAAGAGGCACTGAGTTTGAAGGTAGGCCTTGAAATACATCCACAGGTACACCTCCAATTGACTCAAATGATGTCAATTAGCCTATCAGAAGCTTCTAAAGCCATTTTCTGGAATTTTCCAAGCTGTTTAAAGGCACAGTCAACTTAGTGTATGTAAACTTCTGACCCACTGGAATTGTGATACAGTGAATTATAAGTGAAGTAATCTGTCTGTAAACAATTGTTGGAAAAATAACTTGTGTCATGCACAAAGTAGATGTCCTAACTGACTTTCCACAAATTTCTGTTTAACAAACGACAGTTTTGGCGAGGTTGAAAAACAAGTTTTAATGGCTCCAACCTAAGTGTATGTAAACCTCCGACTTCAACTATACCTCCTTATTTTCAAGCATGGTGGTGGCTGCATAATTGTATGGGTATGCTTGACATCGCAAAGACTGCAGAGTTTTTCAGGATAAAAAGAAACGGGATGGAGCTAAGCATAGGCAAAATCCTAGAGGAAAACCTGCTTCAGTCTGCTTTACACCAGACACTGGGAGAGGAATTAACCTACAACAAAAGGCCAAATCCACACTAGAGTTGTTTACCAAGAAGACAGTGAATGTTCCTGAGTAGCCAAGTTACAGTTTTGACTTATATCTGCTTAAAAATCTATGGTAAGACATGAAAATAGCTGTCTAGCCATGATCCCCAACATCTTGACAGAGCTTGAAGAATTATGAAAAGAATAATAGGATAATATTGCACAATCCAGGTGTGTAAAGCTCTTAGACTTACCCAAGAAGACTCACAGCTGTAATCACTGTCAAAGTTGTTTCTAATATGTGTTGACTCAGGGAGCTAACTATATTGTAGTTATTTAATTTCCAGCTATCTTTAATAAATGTAAAACAAATTTTCCATTTTCACAGAGTATGTTGAGCAGATTGTTGACGAGCAATTGACAAAATGCATTTTAATCCCACTTTGTAAGACAATAAAATGTGAAATCCAAGGGGTATGAATACTTTTGCAAGGCAATATACATGGCAGCTGAATTAAGGCAAGGTAAACTCAGCTATATGCGTTTACCATGAGGAACGGGGCGACTTCTGACACAAACAAAGACTGCGTGAAGCGAGAGGCTGAACTCATCAGCATTTGTTGTCACGTTGCATAAGAGAGAAGTGAACTGTCGTGCACATGTCCAGATGCTTAACAGTATCTGTGTTGGTGCTGACAAGGGCAACCACTTGCCTCACACTCTCTCTTGACAACATCTCTGACTCTGCTGTTGCTTGTGAACAGTGTTGGGGGTAACGCGTCACAAAAGTAACGCTCTACATAATCACATTACTTTTAATGAGTAATTGGGTAATATTATTACAGATACTTTGTCAACTAACTTTCAAAATCATATCTCTCAAGCGAGTGGAAAAAGGCTGTTCGGAGAAATGTCATGATAGCTGCCTCCATAAAAATGTGTAGAGGGTGCACCTCTCATTTCTGAAGCCTATAGAGGCCTTCCAGTCTAGTGGCAAGTGTGCCCTCTATACACCTCTATGGGTCCGTGAACATGCGGTCTATAACCAGAACTGGCGGCTCGAGAGAAAGATTTTGAATGAAAATATAGGAAATCTGTACAAATGTTTGGCTTACAGTGCAATCGGAAAGTATTCAGACCCCTTTACTTTTTCCACATTGTTACTTTACAGGCTTATTCTAAAACGGATTAAATTGTTTTTTCCCTCAATCTACAGTTGTGGTCAAAAGTTTTGAGAATGACACAAGTATTGGTCTTCACAAAGTTTGTTGCTTCAGTGTTTTTAGATATTTTTGTCAGATGTTACTATGGTATACTGAAGTATAATTACAAGCATTCCATAAGTTTCAAAGGCTTTTATTGACAATTACATTAAGTTTAAGCAAAGAGTCAATATTTGCAGTGTTGACCCTTCTTTTTCAAGACCTCTGCAATCCGCCTTGGCATGCTGTCAATTAACTTCTGGGCCACATCCTGACTGATGGCAGCTCATTCTTGCATAATCAATGATTGGAGATTGTCAGAATTTGTGGGTTTTTGTTTGTCCACCCGCCTCTTGAGGATTGACCACAAGTTCTCAATGGGATTAAGGTCTGGGGAGTTTCTTGGCCATGGACCCAAAATATAGATGTTTTGTTCCACGAGCCACTTAGTTATCACTTTTGCCTTATGGCAAGGTGCTCCATCATGCTGGAAAAGGCATTGGTCGTCACCATACTGTTCTTGGATGGTTGGGAGAAGTTGCTCTCAGAGGATGTGTTGGTACCATTCTTTATTCATGGCTGTGTTCTTAGGCAAAATTGTGAGTGAGCCCACTCCCTTGGCTGAGAAGCAACCCCACATATGAATGGTCTCAGGATGCGTTACTGTTGGCATGACACAGGACTGATGGTAGCGCTCACCTTGTCTTCTCCGGAACAAACTTTTTTCAGGATGCCCTTAACAATCGGAAAGGGGATTCATCAGAGAAAATGACTTTACCCCAGTCCTCAGCAGTCCAATCCCTGTACCTTTTGCAGAATATCAGTCTGTCCCTGATGTTTTTCCTGGAGAAAAGTGGCTTCCTCCCTGCCCTTCTTGACACCAGGCCATCCTCCAAAATGATTTGCCTCACTGTGCGTGCAGATGCACTCACACCTGCCTGCTGCCATTCCTGAGCAAGCTCTGCGCACTGGTGGTGCCCCGTCCCGCAGCTGAATCAACTTTAGGAGACGGTCCTGGCGCTTGCTGGACTTTCTTGGGCGCCCTGAAGCCTTCTTCACAACAATTGAACCTCTCTCCTTGAAGTTCTTGATGATCCGATAAATGGTTGATTTAGGTGCAATCTTACTAGCAGCAATATCCTTGCCTGTGAAGCCCTTTTTGTGCAAAGCAATGATGACGGCACGTGTTTCCTTGCAGGTAACCATGGTTAACAGAGGAAGAACAATGATTTCAAGCACCACCCTCTTTTTAAAGCTTCCAGTCTGTTATTCTAACTCAATCAGCATGACAGAGTGATCTCCAGCCTCGTCAACACTCTCACCTGTGTTAACGAGATAATTACCTGACATGATGTCAGCTGGTCCTTTTGTGGCAGGGCTGAAATGCAGTGGAAATGTTTTTTTGGGATTGCGTTCATTTTCATGGCAAAGAGGGACTTTGCAATTAATTGCAATTAATCTGATCACTCTTCATAACATTCTGGAGTATATGCAAATTGCCATCATAAAAACTGAGGCAGCAGACTTTGTGAAAATTAATATTTCTGTCATTCTCAAAACGTTTGACTGTACACACAATACCCCATAATGACAAAGCAAAAACTGGTTTTTAGAAATGTTTCCAAATGTATTTAAAATAAAAAATGTAAATATCACATTTACTTAAGTATTCAGAACCTTTACTCAGTACTTTGTCTAAACACCTTTGGCAGTGAGTATTTGGGGAGTTTCTCCCATTCTTCTCTGCAAGTCCTCTTAAGCTCAGCCAGGTTGGTTGGGGAGCGTTGCTGCACAGTTATTTTCAGGTCTCTCTAGAGATGTTTGATCGGTTTCAAGTTCGGGCTTTGGCTGGGCCACTCAAGGACATTCAAAGACTTGTCCCGAAGCCACTCCTACGTTGTCTTGGCTGTGTGCTTAGGGTTGTTGTCCTGTTGGAAGGTGAACATTCGCCCCAGTATGAGGTCCTGAGCGCTCTGGAGCAGGTTTTGATCAAGGATCTCTCTGTACTTTGCTCCATTCATCTTTCCCTCCATCCTGACTAGTCTCCCAGTCCCTGCCACTGGAAAACATTCCCACAGCATGATGCTGCCACCACCATGCTTCACCGTAGGGATGGTGCCAGGTTTCCTCCAGACGGGACTCTTGGCATTTCTCATGGTCTGAGAGTCTTTAGGTGCCTTTTGACAAACTCCAAGCAGGCTGTCATGTGCCTTTTACTGAGGAGTGGCTTCCGTCTGATGGAATGATCAATGGAAACAGGATGCACCTGAGCTCAATTTCGAGTCTCATAGCAAAGGGTCTGAATACTTACGTAAATAAGGTATTTTTTATTTTATTAATCCCCTTTTTCCCCAATTTCGTGATATCCAATTGATAGTTACAGTCTTGTCCCATCGCTGCAACTCACATATGGACTCGGGAGAGGCGAAGGTCGAGGGCCATGCGTCCTCCGAAACACAACCCTGCCAAACCACACTGCTTCTTGACACACTGCTTGCTTAACCCGGAAGCCAGCTGCACCAATGTGCGGGCAGAAACACCGTACAACTAGCGACCAAAGTCAGCTTGCAGGCACCCGGCCTGCCACAAGGAGTCGCTAGAGCGTGATGGGACAAGGACATCCTGGCCGGTCAAACCCTCCCCTAACCCGGACGACGCTGGGCCAATTGTGCGCCGCCTCATGGGTCTCCCGGTCACGGCCGGCTGTGACACTGCCTGGGATCGAACCTGTGTCTGTAGTGATGCCTCAAGCACTGCGATGCAGTGCCATAGACCGCTGCGCCACCGCTGTGTCATTATGGGGTATTGTGTGTAGATTGATGACGGGAAAAATGTATTTAATACATTTTAGGCTGTAACGTAACAAAATGTGGAAAAAGTCAAGGGGTCTGAATGCTTTCCGAATGCACTGTATGGCTAATTAAGCAGCCTATATGATTGTGCAGCACTTGAAAGCAGCACCACAAATGCTAGTGATAAAACCTGAGTTAGTAAATAGCCTATCTTTGGTAGAGTGTGTGGCTCACCTTGCTCACTCCGATTTAGATTTTTTTCATGAAAGTAACGCAAAGTAATATAATTAGTTACTTTCCATACAAAGTAATATTGTAAAGTAACGCTTTACTTTTGTTAAATGTAATGAGTAATATATAATCCCAACATTGCTCATGACCACGTCAGTTTAATTTAAGGCAGCTTCAAATGGCAAGACTGTAATGTCAAGTAATAAGCCTAAAAGTACTTACAGGAGGCCCAACAGGTCCGGCAGGTCCTCTGTCACCCTACAAAAGACGGAGAGTTGGTGTTTAACTCGGCTTGAAGGCCAACACACAGATAAGACCAAGCCAGACAGAAGTGTAGGGCAGACCCCGAAGTCACTCTTCTTATCAACTGTATACAAGAATTTCCTCTGTGTTGTCTTAGGAATTCAGCATTCTCTGTGTTGTCCTTGCAAACCCCCATTGTCTCACCTCTGAGAAGCAGAGGTTACATCATGTAGTCTGATATCTGATTGGAGGTTAACTTTACAGCAGTAATACTAGAGTGTGCAAAGCTATCATCAAGGCAAAGGTGGCTACTTTGAAGAAACTCAAATATAAAATATATTTTGATTTGTTTAACACTTTTTTGGTTACTACATCATTCCATATGTTATTTCATAGTTGATGTCTTCACTACTATTGTACAATGTAGAAAATAGTAAAAATAAAGAAAAAGCCTTGAATGAGTAGGTGTGTCCAAACTTTTGACTGGTAGTGTATACTATATATACACGTCAAATATTACTGACTACAGAAGTCAATAGTGAGACGCTCACCTTCTCACCCGACAATCTTCCCAGGTACAAAATATTCCCATCAGGCCCAATGATTGAGCCAGGCTCGCCTTTCTCGCCCTGGGAAGAGACACATATAAGAAAAGAGAGAAACCGGCTCATTTGTTAACCGAAGAAACACTTGCTGGGAATGGGCCTAACTCAGTGGTACACTGTAGCAACAATGACAGAACAATGTTGCTGTGTGGTCACATCACTGACCTTGACTCCATAACTGGGCTGGCCTGGTTCTCCCATGTTGCCCTTTGGTCCAATAGGTCCCTGTCAGAAAATACAATGATTAGAAAATGTGCTGTCAAACATCAAACTAGCACTGATGTTTGGTTTATTTAGTCTTTCAGGGCAAATATCCACCACACTATGACATCCACACTTGTTAGAACACAACCTTAGAAGAACTGTAGGATAACCTTAGAAGAACTGTAGGATAACATTAGGGAACTCAATGCTTACAGGGAATCCAGCTTGGCCAGGAAGACCAGCTCCGCCCTACAGAAAAGAAAAGAAAGAACATCAAATCAGATTTTTAAAATGATTTATCGCTTTTTTTTTTACCTCTAACTTCCTTCCTACTGGACGCAGAGACATAAAAATGGTATCCACATGTTCTTCTGACTGGGGAAGTAGATAAAAGGCTTTACTGCCAAAATCCTGAAGTATCCCTTTAAGTAAAATCTATGTTCTGTGGTAGTGTGAAGGATTTCCATCATCTCCCCCTACAGAATCATTGTCCAATAAACTCAAATCTCTAAGGTATCATTTCTGGGATTTCGTCGCAGTACATGCTCTCAACAGGTTTTGCAACATAAGAACATTTGTTTCCTATGAGAACATCAATAAAATATCCAGATGAAGGAATAATGTAATTTATGAAAATTACACAGGCCCTTGGGAAAACGACTGTAAATTGTATTTCTTAAATGTGGGTTGTGTGATGCACTGTAAATGTAGCTTTGGCCTAATATAGGTGGAAGGTATGTAGCTTTATATGAATTACATACAACAAATGGAAACAGATGGTTACTGCCATCTCCATAGAGGTGTAGCCTAATCTTTGTTATAAAAGCAGGACAAGCATGTAATGAAGATCATATTGTCTCGAGAATTCTTCTCTGCTACACTTCCAATGCGTAATGAGGACCATATACAGGGGTTGTGTTCAGGCACGCGTAGCAAAACGCTTTGCAACGGAAAACAAAACAAGCGTTTCTTATTGGACAAGTTCAGGTAGTCCCTTACTATTTCAGTCGTTTTTCTTCCATTTGGTGCCAAATGAATATGACCCAGGGTTTGTAGTCATTGGTTTAATTTCATTGTGACTTATATAGTCCTTGATTGATTTGCAAGATGCATTTCAAACATTGATCAAATTGCATCAAACATAATTACTGCAATTGATCAATCGAGTTTGGCAAATTAATGACACAGTTCACCAATTTAACACTTAATTGTATCAAAAAGAAGTGTGTCCTGTAGGTCTTATAAAATTTGCTTTTAAGACTTTTGGAGTAACTTTGAACCACATAAATGATAACAGAGTGTTTTCTAACAGGACAAAACACCTACCTGGGGCCCGACGCTTCCAACACCATCATACTGCAGAGAGAGAAATTACACAGCTTAATGTCAATGCACCTTCAATCGTCCATGTTGGAGGAGGAGATATAGTAGAGCTAAAAGCAGATCACGCAGAAGGATGGGTATGTTTATTTCCAGACCCCTAACCCACACCACCTAGCCACTTCATGTAGATTTCAAAATAGTCGGATAGGTATAAGCAATAGGGCAGTAGATCAACCTTGCACATTGATAGGCCAGGGATTTTATTGTCGTTGACATATATCCAATCCCTTCTGATCAAAACAAGTTTCTACTTGGGGTAGGCGCTAGGAGGTAGTGTCTAGACTCTAGAGCAGGGATGGGCAACTGGCGGCTTGGTTTAAAAAAAAAATGTTTTTAACCTCTGTTGGGGTCTCAACTTACTGTTGAGAGTTAGAATAATAAAATACACAAGGTGCAATTTCGAAATGTGGTTGTGCATCAGCAGTCACTCAATTAGCCCATGTCAGATATTTATTTTTTGATTGGTAAGTTAGTCTACTGGCCAGCTATCTAAACTTGTAGTAAGCATGGTCGAATTACCGACCGGGGTGGAGCCCATTTATCATCAGCTATCATATTAAAAACCGCAAACATTTGCCTCCACCCCTACGCAGACCCACGAGCCCCTCATGATGAGTTCAATTTTTTGTGGCTCCCACCCCCATCAAAGTTGCCTATCACTGGTCTAGGGGGTAGTGTCTATGGGGGTAGGGCCTAGGAGTTGTTTCGGTACGGTGCCTTACACTGCTGGACGTCTGGTAGATGACTTGTCCCGGTGGGCCAGGTGGTCCAGGAGGTCCAGGCTGTCCGTTTCCATCGCGACCAGATTCACCCTAAAAACCCGACCCAAGAGAACATCAGCCTTGGGGACAAAGAAATGCTGGTGCTGAATCCATAAAAACCATGAGAGTGGGTGGAAGTTGCCCCTAATAACTGACACAGGGTCAGATATGTTCTCATCCCTCTGATGGTTAATTGCTAAACACATTGATTTCCTGGTAGATAGTTCCATTTTTGTGCACAATATCGGTGTTAAATGGTCTTGCTCTAGGCATGTAATTTAGCTTTTATTATGTCCCCTGAATTACATTTGAATTCTATGAACATTTGAAAATACTCACCCTTTCTCCTCTGTCCCCTCTGTCACCCTTTTGTCCCTGGAAAATTAAAAGGGAACCAGACAAAAAAGCATACATTTGTGAGAGAAAGTCCAATAGAAAGTCCCTTGCTGACTTGCTGAAAATTCCCCTACTTCTTTTTATTTAATTGTTGTCTTTTTGTGCAAGAACAGATTGAACAGATTCCATCTAGACAGGCTTTATTTTTCAGCACAGCTGCCCTACACACCAGTTGCATGTAATCAACTAATCATGACCTTCAGTCTGGAGCAGATGTGTTGGTGTTGGGCTGGAGCAAAAACCTGCACACCCAGAAGGTCTCCTGGACCTGAAATGCTGTTAACAGCTAGCTAGCTAACCCTAACTATGTGAGTTAGAACCCTTGTGTAGATATTGTGAGGTGGGTGTGTGGAAGAAGGTTCTGACATACATTAGGTCCAGGGAAGCCGTCCAACCCTGGTCGGCCATCTCTTCCCTGAGGTCCTTCACTTCCCTTCTCACCAGGAGTACCAGGGAAACCAGACTTGCCCTATCGAGTGAAATACAAGCCCTACGTTAAATTGAAACTGATCACAAAAGAGGAGGAATTCATGTTATAATATTTAGATGGATTGCATTGTATTGGTATGTCGAAACTTTTTTATTCAACAGTTTTTATTTCTTGACAAAATCATATGAAATTCAACCAAAGAGAAGCTCTTACTGGTAGGCCAGGGATGCCAGGAGGACCCTGAAAGTGAACAGAAAGAAATCAGAATCAGTGAGAAAATCTATGAAAATGGCCAAATTCATACACTGGATCTAAAAATGAATGCCAGCTGCATAGGACACCCACCTGTCGCCCTTCTGGCCCTCTGGCTCCAGGAACCCCATTGGCCACTCCCACACCAGAGCCTTCCATGTCATCCTTTACACACAGAGAGACAGAGAGAGACAGAGACAGAGACAGAGAGAGAGAGAGAGAGAGAGAGAGAGAGAGAGAGAGAGAGAGAGAGACTAAGTCTCTAAGGGCCGAATCCTAACTTCAGATTCGCACGTCTCCCATTGACATCAATCCATAATAACACTAAAGTCGGAGTTATGTGCGCGAATCTCATTCCTTCGTCCCTAATACAACCAGGATAATGGGCATTTCCATAACAACTCACGACACCCCCATTAATGTTCAAATAGCCTACTAAGGTTACCAAAACCCATTGTTGTACTAAAACTAATCAATACAATGTAACTGAATGTTGATGCAGCATTAGTTTACCACAGGGTACCGTTTACAGATCTGTGAGACTGGTGATACTATGAAACACTCCGTATTAACATTGGGCATTAGTAATCATGCATCGTAAAGACCATTGAAATAGGGAAAACCGTCCTTGGTGGGTACTCACAAAGCCAACGCGATAGCTTGGTCCAGGGGGTCCTGGTGGTCCGGGTTGTCCCATTGGTCCCATTGGTCCAGGGAGGCCAGCCAATCCATCCTGTCCTGGATGACCGGGAATGCCAGTCAATCCCTGTGCGCCCTGTGGAATGGGATGGAATGAAAGTCAAGATTCAAAAAGAGTAATTATCATATTGATGAGCCATTGTTCCACTCTTTGGCTATAGTGCTGCATCTGAGCAGGCATCCATTGTCAGCAATATGCAAAGAATAAGATCCAATCCACACACTACTAAGTAGGACACACTTCACACAGGTATTAATCAAATTGTAGGGCAACGTAAGCAACATTAGGAGAAACTGACCAACTGCAGGTATGGGACAGTTGAAATATAGTCCCCTAGCTTGAAACACAATTTAAAGTTCATACACACATGCCAAATGGATTCATTTTAGGCATTCTACATTCGTAACAGCAGTAGTTTTACAACTACATGTAGTACAGCATGTTAAAGCAAAGGCAGCACTACAGCAAAGGTTGCCAACTCTGGTCCTGGAGAGCTACTGGGTGTGCAGGCATTTGTTCCAACCCAGCAGTAAACTAGTTGATTATTTGAAAGAGGTGATTATTTGAAAGAGGTGTGTAGGTACTGGGCTGGAACAAAAGCTTGCGCACCCAGTAGCTCCCCGGGGGACTGGGAGTAGGAGACGTGGGTCGTGTTCATTAGGGCACGCAACAGAAAACGATTTAAAACATTTTGCAAGAAAAGTCCAAATAGCCCCTCTCTGTTTCAGTCTGTTTGGTACCTAATGAACACAACCCTGCCCTAAAGACACAGAAAGCCCACTCTGCCATGCTGGGGACCTGGTACCTCCTGCAGATTGGCAGGTGTAGGAGAGGACGATGACATATAGTAAGAGAACAGGTTGGAGAGATAGCTAGGAAGGTACGAGTAGAAGCTTTGCTGGAGAAAGAGAGGAAGAGATGGAAAGCTTGAGCCCTTGCAGAATACTGTACGTAAACCTCTAGCTTTTTTCAATAGGCCATTGAGTTTTACCACTGTGTTTTCCAATCTGACCTCTGTGTTTTCAATAGCATCTTTGATAAAGTAAAGTAAAGTAAAAGGCTTGGTACCCACCTTCGCTCCGACTGCTCCTGCAAGACCTAGTTGACCTGGATCACCCTGTAGAGTGGGAACATCGAGGTGATCAATTTGTATGGATTGATCCCATTCAATTCCCATAGGTACTGCTCTTCATAAAACAATCAATGATGCAATTCGGTAATGACACAAGAGGCCATGATGAAGAGATGTAAAGAGCTCGATCATTTGAATAATTTGTTTTTTTTCAGTCTTACCTTCTCTCCCCTGGCGCCTGCAGCTCCTGGGCGACCATCAGCACCAGGCGGGCCAGGTAAGCCCTAAAAAGCACAAGTTTAGGACTTAATATTATTAATATCAGGCTAATTAACTTAATCATCACAATCATCATAATCATTACACTTTGCGCACTGTATCAGCAGTGTAGTGGGTCAATTGATTATTGGTTATATTTAATAAGTCAAAAATACAGCCATTTCACTGCAGAGGTCACCTTCCCTCTTACAATATGATAAAGCACAGTACATCCACTCCAAATACTTATGGATAAAAACACTATCAAATGCTTATGACTATTATGGTTACATTGTGGTGCGTTAGATGAAAGGCAAACGAATGGAGAGAAGGGTGCATCTCCTGAGGACCTACCAGTTGACCAGGGGCACCATCCTGTCCTGGGGGACCTTTGGGGCCGAACGAGCCAGAGACCCCTGTCCCAACAACAGCGGGACCTGGGGCCCCGGGGGGTCCAGGAGGGCCAGGCAAACCAGGCAGTCCCTACCGCCCCCAGAAAATACACATAGAATACATAATGATTATTATTATAGACCCTAGTACGTACCCTAGTAAGGACAACATATCTTAAAAGAAACATACTGTAACAAATCATAGCTTGTGATGAAATACAGCAAGGAATGCTTTCAGCTCGACATCGGTTAAGTAAATCAATGCCTTTCCAAATTCCAATTTCCTTCAAATGCATTTCACAGCTGAAGTCGCGTTCCACTTTGAGGTAGGACGCTGTACGCTCCTTGAGTTGGATGCTTGGTCAGAGGAATACATAAAACATAAATCTGTACTGGGTTCGGGGTTGTTTATACAGGTGTAGTAGAGCCCTAACACCGCTCCGGGGTGAACTTTCCCCTAGGTGCAGATCTAGGATCAGCTTCCCTTCCCCATTTCCAAATTGTAACCATTAGTGGGGAAAATGCAAAACTGACCCAAGATCAGTGTCTGTCTAAGGGCAACATCACCCAACACCCCTAACAACTGCGGCTCAACCAGTGTGGTATGACGAGGAAATCTATTGCCCTTTCGGTTATGGAGTGGAGCCAAGAGAAGAGGACTTACCCGAAGTGTCTCCAAGTCAGGGAACCCAGAGCCCTCCATGTCCGCAAAGGTCTGAAACAAAGGGGAAATAGCTCAAAGACACATAATAGAAGTCATAATGCTCCAAAGTGTTCACCTTGCATTTACATACAGGTCATATGTATCTACTGTAGCTCTGGTGACACCTTCTCCCCATTTGAAAGAATTTAGCTAAATTATGATTTGTTGATCTCAACTGAACATTTTGGTATCAACAACCCTGTTGTGGTGGTTGCTTTAGGGTCCTTTGCTATCTGCAAAGTGGTTGTAGAAAATACATAACTAGGACTTTGGATCAAATGACTGAGGTCAATGTAGACTCACCAGCCGGTCGTGTCTGGATGGCGCTGGTTGTCCGGGGGGCCCTGGAGGTCCCCTGGGGCCTGGCTGGCCCTCACCACGGTCACCCTATGGCGCAGACACACATGAACGACTGACTGCATTAGTAATGAGCTACTAATTGGGGACAAGAAAACTTTAAATCGAATTGACTGATTGACCAAGTCATCGGTTGCTTCCTACATGGCACCCTATTCCCTACATAGTGCACTACTTTTGACCAGAGCCCTATGGGTTACACAAGGGGTACATCTCAATATGGTCATGTGGTTTATTACACAAGAGCTGAAGCAGCGTACAAAACATTTCAATCAACAAGTCTTCTTTAACTTTTTGCTGAACTGGATTGACCCCCCACTCATGGCACTGGCTATTACATACACTGGTCTTTGACTCATTGAGGTGGGCAATCCACAGATGACAGACTGGAGCAGACGACGCATAGATCATTCCTAGCCTGGTCCCAGATCTGTTTGTGTTGTCTTGCCAACTCCTATGTTCAGTGTCATGCCAAACAACCATAACAGTTGGTTATACAGAACAAACAGATCTGGGACCAGGCTACATGATACCAGCTTCTCAATACAACAATGCCATGACATGACAGAATATAGTACCTTCTCTCCTTTGAGCCCGGGGTCTCCTGGGGTTCCAGGGAAGCCTGGTGGTCCAACAGGGCCCTGAGTAAGAGACAGAGCAGACCAGCATCGTGAGCCATACAAATACTGGACCTTTTCACTGCACCACTAGTTATCCATTAAATGGTAGCTTTCAAAGTACATTGATTAATTTGTCAACCTACTTGAGATCCATCTTCACCAGGATCACCCTGTGAAGAAGAGGATAAAACACAATTAAAGGGATGCTACACTGATCAAAAATGAAAAGATTTAAAACCTGAAGACATGACGGGCAATCACTGTTTATCACCGTTTTATCTCCAGGTGATCTCCCGTTAACCCTTTCAACACCATGGCCGTGTACGAATAGCCATAATTGCATTTCTAAATAGTAGGCAATTTGGTTATGCCAATATAAAAAATTTCATAGTATGTGACATTTCTACAATTTAGTACTTTTGTAATTATTGTATTTCTGTAATTTTTGTATTCTATTTTATTTATCAGGGGGTGCTGCAGCACCCTCAGCACCCCTCCTAGTTCCTGCGGTTATGTGTTTTGAATGAAGTATTGTACTTCGCTACCTTTTTAAAACCATCCTTTACAGAATACAATTTTGTAGGCTATCCATAATAGTAGTTCATGAGTGCACAGAAAGTTTGTAAAAGTCCCTGCTCATCTTTGTTTAGTCAGTGACCAATCAACAACAAATAATGCATGCATTGCACTAATACAGGCCAATCAAATCAAGCTGTGCATACAAACTGAATGATGATGGTAGGAAGATTTTCAAAAATAACTTAGTTTAGTTCAAGACGTATTGTGAAAGAAAGGAAAGGTTTTTATCAAAGCACTGGGTGTGAAAACAATGGTGACGGAGGAGACTGTGACCAGTTCTCCTTCAAGCACAGGAAAGGTAATACAGCTTTGCTTACCCAGGAAGGCGGAGGTGGCAGCCTACAAAAACTCTGCCTCGAAATTGAGGAAACAATTAGTGGTGGAAATAGTACCCAATTGTCATACTTGAGTAAAGATACCTTAATAGAAAATGACTCAAGTAAAAGTGAAAGTCACCCAGTAAAATTCTACTTGAGTAAACGTCTAAAAGTATTTGGTTTTAAATATACTTAGGTATAAAAAATAAATGTATCAAAAGTAAAAGTACAAGTATAAATAATTTCAAATTGCTTATATTAAGCAAACCAGACCGCATCATTTTCTTGTTTTTTATTTATTTACGGATAGCCAGCGGCACGCTCCAACACTTAGACATCATTTAGAAACGAAGCATGTGTTTAGTGATTCAGCCAGATCAGAGGCAGTAGGGATGACCAGGGATGTTCTCTTGATAAGTGTGTGAATTAGACCATTTTCCTGTCCTGATAAGCATTCAAAATGTAACGAGTACTTTTGGGTGTCAGGGAAAATGTATGGAGTAAAAAGTACATAATTTTATTTAGGAATGTCGTGAAGTAAAAGTAAAAGTTGTAAAAATATAAATAGTAAAGTACAGATACCACAAAAAACTACTTACATAGTCCTTTCAAGTATTTTTGCTTAAGTACTTTACACCACTGGAAAGATAACGAGCTAGCTATGAATGATGAAACATTTCACTATGGATGGCTATAGCAGCTATTATAGCTAGCTATCTAATAGTCCAACTTACGTATGCTAGCGTTTTCCTAGTTGTACAGCATGCTAATATTAGCAAGCTATCCTTGCAGCTAAGTTAGCTACATGGTTAACCACCACCTGATCATGATAGCTGTTATGGCTAGTCTGTCGATGTCACTATGTGTGGTGGTGGCTAGCAAGCCATGCAAGTTATCTAGGCTAGCTAACAACATTAGGCTAACTTCAGCAAGTGAGTGAACTAGCTAGCTAGCTAACATTAGCTTACTTGGTCATGACATACAGTATTTAGAGACCTAAATGTACTTTATCTGTGTACTTTGTCAGAGACTCAGTGGCCGTGTCCGAATACCCATACTTGCATCCTAAATAGTAGGTTGTTTGAGTGTGCGAAAAAATAGCAAGTTTAATAGTATGCAACATTTAGAAAATGTTGTATACTTTAAATGCCGGATGTCATACTCATTTTGGTTTTGACAACAGCAGATAAATTAGATATGGGGATGAACTACCGAAATCAATGAATAGCGGGAAACGACGCAATCACGCATGACTCATTCTCAGTATGTAAAAATGTAATGTTTAATGGTACAGTATGTGACATTTTGGAAACCGAGTATGGTTTAAATGCCAGGATGTTATACTCACTTCAGCTCTTCATCATGCTTTTCCACAATGCATTGAAAGAGGTGGGCTGCGATAGGCCCTAGTTCTCTTCAAGTAGCCAACAACAAAACTAGGCTACTTAATTAGGAGGGGGCATTGTCATGCTGAAACAGGAGAGGGCCTTCCCCAAACTGTTGCCACAAAGTTGGAAGCACAGAATCATCTAGAATGTAATTGTATGCTGTAGCGCTAAGATTTCCCTCCACTGGAACTAAGGAGCCTGAACCGTGAAAAACAGGCCCAGACCATTATTCCTCCTTCACCGAACTTTACAATTGGCACTATGCATTCGGGCAGGTAGCGTTCTCCTGGCATCCGCAAAACCCAGATTCATCCGTCAGACTGCCAGATGGTGAAGCGTGATTCATCACTCCAGAGAACACGTTTCCACTGCTCCAGAGTCCAATGGCGGCGAACTTTACAACACTCCAGCCGATGCTTGGCATTGCACATGGTGATCTTAGGCTTGTGTGCGGCTGCTCGGCCATGGAAACCCATTTCATGAAGCTCCAGAGGCAGTTTGGAACTCGGTAGTGAGTGTTGCAACCGAGGACAGGCAATCTTTACGCGCTACGCACTTCAGCACTCGGCGGTCCCGTTCTATGAGCTTGTGTGGCCTACCAATTCGTGGCTGAGCCGTTGTTGCTCCTAGATGTTTCCACTTCACAATAACAGCACTCACAGTTGACATGGGGAGATCTAGCAGTGCAGAAATTTGACGAACTGACTTGTTGGAAAGATGGCATCCTATGACGGTGCCAGTGTTGTGTATCTGTGACCAACAGATGCATATCTGTATTCCCAGTCATCCAAAATCCATAGATTAGGGCCTAATGAACTTATGTAAATTGATTTATTTCCTTATATGAACTGAAACTCAGACAAATTGTTGCATGTTGCGTTTATATTTTTGTTCAATGTTTTAAGAATATGGATAGCAACAACAAAACAAAACACACTTTGACTTACATGGTTATTAATTTTTGCCAACACATGGCTAACTTTTGTTTAACCAGCTTAACAGCTGCTATTAGCAAAAATGTGTTTGGAGTTACATTCCTAGCTAATAGGCTATGTTACGGTTTACACTTCCTTCCAATTATAATGTGGGTAGGTGAAAATAATGAAAAACTATCTATCAAATCCATTAAAATATTGAGTACTTCTCCTTGCCATTATCATTCACCGGATGATAAAACAAGACAGCAGACTATTTTTGGGTTAACATATGATGGGGGTCTCTGGGTCACAGGGGGTCCCTGGGTAAGAAAAGGTTGACCCCTGCTCTACTGGTATGGAGGTGGAAGGGAAGGGCAGGCAACTCACAGGCTCTCCGTCGGCTCCTGCGGGTCCCTCAGGGCCGGAGGCGCCCGGAGGTCCAGCTGGTCCTCTTGGACCTGCCACCGTCTGAACCACGGAGCCGTCGCCACGTGATACCACCTCCGCTGCGGGCCCTGGGAGGCCGGGTGGTCCGGGGGGACCAGCGGGGCCGGGGTCACCCTTCGAGCCGGGGTAGCCGAAGCCTGCTTTTCCCTACAGAGACAACAGGACAATCAAAAAGTTATACATCTACATTGTTTCCAAAGGTCTTGGTATGGAGAAGGAAAACTATTATTTTAGCTTTAGGAACAACTTTATTAAGATAAAACCGGATGTGTTGTACATATCATTATGTATACTGTAATTCGTACATCATGCGACACATACCAGATGTTGTATAAATGTGACTTTCGAAACAAATGATAGCGGGAGTGACAATTTCTCTCAGTTCAGGTCGTGAATTAAATTTAAACAAATGTGAAAAATAGCCAATTTGCTTCCAATTCATTCAATGGATGACCGAGTTAAAATGAACTGAACACAGAGTCTTTGACATTCCCATAAAACCCTTCAAAAGTAGTTAGTAGAGTCCACACTAATCTGAGCAAGATATTTAAGTACAGGGAGAGGAGAGTGCTTCATTCAAAGTCACTCCATCTTGATGAAAGTGCACTGACTGATTCAAATTAGGCTTTTTAAAAGTTATGGGGGAGCCAGATAATAAAACATGAACAAGGCATCTGGAGTGCCATTCATTATTATTTGGTTATTTGGAGTTTAAAAGCAGAGTATCAAAATGGATTAAACATATTTTTTCTCACCAATTTACACACAATACCCTATAATGACAAAGTGAAAACATGTTTAGAAATTTTAGCACATTTTTTGAAAATGAAATACAGAAATATCTAATTTACATAAGTATTCACACCCCTGAGTCAATACATGTTAGAATCACCTTTGCAGCGATTATATCTGTGAGCCTCTAAGAGCTTTCCACACCTGGATTGTGCAACATTTACCCATTATTCTTTTCAAAATTCTTCAAGCTCTGTCAAATTGGTTGTTGATCATTGCTAGACAACCATTTCCAGGTCTTGCCATAGAATTTCAAGTAGATTTAAGTCAAAACTGTAACTTGGCCACTCAGGAACATTCACTCTCTTCTTGGTAAGCAACTCCAGTGTAGATTTGGTCTTGTGTTTTAGGTTATTGTCCTGCTGAAAGGTGAATCTCCCAGTGTCTGGTGGAAAGCAGACTGAACTGGGTTTTCCTCTAGGATTTGGCCTGTGCTTAACTCCATTCAGTTAATTTTTTATCCTGAAAAACTACCCAGTCCTTAAAGATGCACTATGCAGAAATGGCTCCGCCATTGGCTTCATGGTGAAATCCTTGAGCGGTTTCCTTCCTCTTCAGCAACTGAGTTAGGAAGGATGCCTTTATCTTTGTAGTGACTGGGTGTATTGATACACCATCCAAAGTGTAATTAATAACTTCACCATGGTTAAAAGGATATTTCATGTCTGCTTTTTTTTTCTTCTTTACCGATCTACCAATAGGTGCCCTTCTTTGCGAGGCATAGGAAAACCTTCCTGGTAATTGTATGTGTGGGGTACAGAGATGAGGTAGTCCTAATTTTTTTTTATTGCACACAGAGTCAATGCAAATGATTATGTGACTAGTTAAGTACATGTTTACTCCTGAAACGTATTTAGGCTTGCCATAACAAAGGCCATAACAAAGGGGTTGAATACTTATTGACTGAAGACATTTCAGCTTTTCATTATGGAGTATTGTGTGTAGGCCAGTGAAAGTAAATCACAATTTAATTCATTTTAAATTCAGGCTGTAACAAAATGTGGAGGTATGAAAACTTTCTGATACATAAATAGATAAAGACAAAAACCCGCTGTCTGTTGAAGGTCTTCATCCAGACAATAATAAACCTGCTGAAGCATTCAACAGTATTTGGACCACAAGGTCACAAGAGTAGATCATTTGAACATACCTTCATTCCCTTTTCTCCAAGCACTCCCTGCAGGAAAAACCACATCCAAGAGAAAAGAACACGTTAGCATCTGAGTATACCAAACATTAGGAAGACCTTCCTAATATTGAGTTGCCCCCCCCCCCCCCCCTTGCCCTCAGAACAGCCTCAATTCTTCGGGGCATGGACTCCACAAGGTGTCAAAAGCATTCCACAGGGATGCTGGCCCATGTTGACCATTGCGCCTGGCAACTACTACCATACCCCGTATAAAGGCACTTACATCTTTTGTCTTGCCCATTCACCCTCTGAATGGCACACACACAATCCATGTCTCAATTGTCTCAAGGCTTGAAAATCCTTCTTTAACCTGTCTCCTCCCCTTCATCTACATTGAAGTGGATTTAACAAGTGATATCTGTAAGGGATCATAGCTTTCACCTGGATTCACCTGGTCAGTCTATGTCATGGAAAGAGCAGGTGTTCTTAATGTTTTGAATACGTAGTGTATTTGCATATGACCATTCAATTTCAGTGTGTTTGAAAGCAATGAGACGTATGGATGCAGGCTTCGCCTGGGCCTGTACGAGTTATAAAAAAAAAAAAAACATCCTTCCACACTAGCAAGTGATGTGACATTGAGCATTGAGAATAATTGCATAAGAAAGAATACATACTGTATATTCTGTATTCACTTCACTATCTGGATATTAAACACAGGGTATAATGTGCATAGAGCATATTAAGCTTTTTGAGCTGCTGTTGGTGTATGAATGGTGCTGTATAATTAGACTTTAATAGAACAGAAATAGAAAATGAATAGAAATGTTGGGCTGTCATCTTGATCACACCATGATGTTTTGTCATGGAAGTTTTAGACCAACCATGTTGTTTCATGGTATTTTAACTACTTGATGTGCTAACATCGATATATAGACCACTGTATGAATGTGTTGTCATGCATTCTAAATGACTGCACCTTCTCTCCACGTGCCCCTCCTTGTGTGCCCGACTCGGAACCAGAATCTCCCTTTGGACCAAGAAGACCTCTGTCTCCTTTCTCTCCTCTGTCGCCCTTCTCTCCTCTAGATACACCCTGGCCTGGAAAACGAAATAAAGAAAGAATGGCAAAAGTTAATACCACCTGAATAGAAACCTTCAAAAATACCTGTGCGGTTTCCTTCCTCTCCAGCAACTGAGTTAGGAAGGACGCCTATCTTTGTAGTGACTGGGTGTATTGATACACCATCCAAAGTGTAATTAATAACTTCACTAAGCTCAAAGGGATATTCAATGTCTGCTTTGTTGTTTTACCCATCTACCAATAGGTGCCATTCTTTGCGAGGCATTGGAAAACCTTCCTGGTCTTTGTGGTTGAATCTGTGTTTGAAATTCACTGGTTGACTGAGGGACCTTACAGATCATTAATTGTATGTGTTGAGTACAGAGATGAGGTAGTCATTTAAAAACCATGTTAAACACTATTATTGCACACCGAGTGAGTCCTTGCAACGTATTATGCGACTTGTTAAGCACATTTTTACTACTGAATTTATTTAGGCTTGCCATAAAAGTGAATACTTTCAATTTTTAATACATTTGTAAAAACTTCTAAAAACATAATTAGACTTTGACATTATGGGATATTGTGTGTAGGCCAGTGGACAAATCAATGGGTGTGAATACTTTCTGAAGGCACTGTACTAGGATACTGTCTCCATTTAGTGGAGAAATTAAGACCTTCAACTAACAGTGGGCTGGAAACCTATTACTGTATATTGAATGGACATTAAGTTTGGCAGACCACATTGTTGTTCTCAGTAAATCAGGTTTTCAGCTAAGTATGGATTGCACAGATAATACGCTTTGAAATATTACATTTGTCCCTAGTCAGAGCAGGAACAAAGACTTACCCAGTCTTTCTGGGTAAGTCTCTAAGAGCTTTCCACACCTGGATTGTACAATATTTACCCATTTTTAATTTCAAAATTCTTCAAGCGCTGTCAAATTAGTTGTTGATCATTGCTAGACAACCATTTAAGTCTTGACATAGATTTTCAAGCAGATTTAAGTCAAAACTGGAACTCGGCAACTCTGAACATTCACTGTGTTTTTGGTAAAGAACTCCAGTGTAGATTTGGCCTTGTTTTTTAGGTTATTGTCCTGTTGAAAGGTGAATTCATCTCCGAGTATCTGTGGAAAGCATACTGAACCAGGTTGTCCTCTAGGATTTTGCCTGTGATTAGCTCCATTCCCTTTCTTTTTTATCCTCAAAAACTCCCCAGGCCTTAACAATTACAAGCATACCCATAACATTATACAGCCACCACTATGTTTGAAAATATGGAGACTGGTACTCAGTAATGTGCTGTATTGGATTTGCCCCAAACATACAGTGCATTCAGAAAGTATTCAGACCCCTTGACTTTTCCACATTTTGTTACGTTACCTCATTCTAAAATTGATTAAATAAACTAATTTCCTCATCAGTCTACACACAATGCCGAAAACAGGTTATTAGAAATGTTTGCACATTTATAAAAAATAAAAAACAGAAATACCTTATTTACATAAGTATTTAGACCCTTTGCTATGAGACTCGAAATTGAGCTCAGGTGCATCCTGTTTCCATTGATCATCATCGAGATGTTTCTACAACTTGATTGGAGTCCACCTGTGGTAAATTCAATTGATTGGACATGATTTGGAAAGGTACACACCTGTCTATATGGAGGTCCCACAGTTGACAATGCATGTCAGAGCAAAAACCAAGCCAAAATAATTTTCCGTAGAGCTCCGAGACAGGATTGTGTCGAGGCACAGATCTGGTGAAGGGTACCAAGAAATGTCTGCAGCATTGAATGTCCCCAAGAACACAGTGGCCTCCATCATTCTTAAATGGAAGAAGTTTGGAACCACCAAGACTAAAGCTGGCCGCCCGGCCAAACTCAGCAATCGGAGGGGGGGAGGGCCTTGGTCAGGGAGGTGACTAAGAACCTGATGGTCACTCTGACACAATTTCAGAGTTCCTCTGTGGAGATGGGAGCACCTTCCAGAAGGACAACCATCTCTGCAGCACTCCACCAATCAGGCCTTTATGGTAGAGTGGCCAGATGGAAACCACTTCTCAGTAAAAGGCACACGACAACCCACTTGGAGTTTGCCAAAAGGCACCTAAAGACTCTCAAACCATGAGAAACAAGATTCTCTGGTCTGATGAAACCAAGATTGAACTCTTTGGCCTGAATGCCAAGCTTCACGTATGGAGGAAACCTGGCACCATCCATACGGTGAAGCATGGTGGTGGCAGCGTCATGCTGTGGAGATGTTTTTCAGCGGCAGGGACTGGGAGACTAGTCAGGATCGAGGGAAAGATGAACGGAGCAAAGTACAGAGAGATCCTTGATGAAAACCTGCTCCAGAGAGCTCAGGACCACAGACTGGGGCAAAGGTTCACCTTCCAACAGGACAACGACCCTAAGCACACAGCCAAGACAACGCAGGAGTGGCTTCCGGACAAGTCTCTGAATGTCCTTGAGAGGCCCAGCCAGAGCCCGGACTTGAACTCGATCGAACATCTCTGGAAAGACCTGAAAATAGCTGTGCAGCAATGCTCCCCATCCAACCTGAAAGAGCTTGAGAGGATCTGCAGAGAAGAATAGGAGAAACTCCCCAAATACAAGTGTGCCAAGCTTGTAGTGTCATACCCAAGAAGACTTGAGGCTGTAAACGCTGCCAAAGGTGCTTCAACAAAGTACTGAGTAAAGGGTCTGAATACTTATGTAAATGTAATATTTCAGATTTACATTTTTAATACATTTGCAAAAATGTCTAAAAATCTGTTTTTGCTTTGTAATTTTGGGGTATTGTGTGTAAATGTAAATGTAGATTGATGACATTTATTTTTTTTTTAAATACATTTTACAGAATAAGGCTGTAACGTAACAAAATGTGGAAAAAGTCAAGGGGTCTGAATGCTTTCCGAATGCACGGTATGTTAACAATATGACCACCTTACTTTAAATGAATGGGCTTAACATGCTGTCTTAAAACAATTCTGTAAACAAATTAGCATATTAAGTCCCCAATTTGCATTAAATTGTATACAAAGTTGTATTCTCATTTCATAAATTGTTAAAAACTCTGTTTTGCATAAAGCATGAAGATTTGTTAATAATATGACCACCCTACCTTAAAACTATTGGGATTAAATGACTAATTATGTAATCCATACTGCCTAATTTGAATATTACATTTACATTGTAGTCATTTAGCAGACGCTCTTATCCAGAGCGACTTACAGTTAGCGAGTGCATACATTTTTATTACATTTTTTTTTCATACTAGAATCGAACCCACAACCCTGGCGTTGCAAATGCCATGCTCTACCAACTGAGCTACATCCCTGCCGGCCATTCCCTCCCCTACCCTGGATGACGCTGGGCCAATTGTGCGCCGCCCCATGGGTCTCCCAGTCGCGGCCGGCTACAACAGAGCCTGGTTCGAACCAGGATCTCTAGTGGCACAGCCTTAGACCACTGCGCCACTCGGGAGGACAAAGTTAAGTGCCTACTTTGCATAATATAGCATTTCATAAATGTTACTTTCATTTTAAATAATCTATGTGTTCTACATTAGCCCTGAACATTTCATAACAACATATATTGAGATATTGGACAAAACGGTATTGCATTTAAGAATCCAAACTGGTGATTTGATGCCATTATTGACTAGGGACTTGCATTGACCTGTCCGCAACCCTTTTGACCTTTTCGATAACTTGAAAATAACATCTCAGCCATGGTAAGTCCTATCATGAAATAACGTGTTGTGTTCCTGATAAGCTTCTCTATAAAACATGGAATACAAAGTATAACACCAGAACCAAAGTTCCATTTTGTCCCCCAACACCCTATTATTTGCTTAAATCTTTTGACCTGAGAACTACAACAAAAACAGTAGCTACATGGAATGGATGTCCTCTTCTGATAAAAATCATTGTGGGAAGTTAGTTGAATCAAGAGACATTCAGCCATGGCATTGTAAACACTCTTTTGGTTCGCTAGCTAGCTATCGTTAGCATAACTAGCTAGCTACTTTTGCATAAATCATGCAGGGTTGCCAACTTTTGAAGAAAACTTGGAGTGAGATTTTGCCTAGAAGGGGGTCTGGGGGTCCTCCCCCATGAAGATTGTACTGTTTTAAAGCTCATTTCCTGCAATTCTATGTATTTTTTACATGACTTAGGCCTATGACCAGAGTGGGGGGGGGGGGAAAAACACAGGTCAGGTGTACAGTCGTGTTCAAAAGTTTTGAGAATGACACAAATATTAATTTTCACAAAGTCTGCTGCCTCTGTTTTTATGATGGCAATTTGCATAGACTCCAGAATGGTATGAAGAGTGATCAGATGAATTGCAATTAATTGCAAAGTCCCTCTTTGCCATGAAAATGAACTTAATCCCCCAAAAACATTTCCACTGCATTTCAGCCTTGCCACAAAAGGACCAGCTGACATCATGTCAGTGATTCTCTCGTTAACACAGGTGAGAGTGTTGACGAGGCTGGAGATCACTCTGTCATGCTGATTGAGTTAGAATAACAGACTGGAAGCTTTAAAAGGAGGTTGGTGCTTGAAATCATTGTTCTTCCTCTGTTAACCATGGTTACCTGCAAGGAAACACGTGCCGTCATCATTGCTTTGCACAAAAAGGGCTTCAAGGAGAGAGGTTCAATTGTTGTGAAGAAGGGTTCAGGGCGCCCAAGAAAGTCCAGCAAGCGCCAGGACCGTCTCCTAAAGTTGATTCATCAGAGACAGACTGATATTCTGCAAAAGGTACAGGGATTGGACTGCTGAGGACTGGGGTAAAGTCATTTTCTCTGATGAATCCCCTTTCCGATTGTTTGGGGCATCCGGAAAAAAGCTTGTCCGTAGAAGACAAGGTGAGCGCTACCATCAGTCCTGTGTCATGCCAACAGTAACGCATCCTGAGACCATTCATGTGTGGTGTTGCTTCTCAGCCAAGGGAGTGGGCTCACTCACAATTTTGCCTAAGAACACAGCCATGAATAAAGAATGGTCACAACACATCCTCTGAGAGCAACTTCTCCCAACCATCCAAGAACAGTATGGTGACGACCAATGCCTTTTCCAGCATGATGGAGCACCTTGCCATAAGGCAAAAGTGATAACTAAGTGACTCGAAAAAACAAAACATCGACATTTTGGGTCCATGGCCAGGAAACTCCCCAGACCTTAATACCATTGAGAAATTGTGGTCAATCCTCAAGAGGCGGGTGGACAAACAAAAACCCACAAATTCTGACAATCTCCAAGCATTGATTATGCAAGAATGAGCTGCCATCAGTCAGGATGTGGCCCAGAAGTGAATTGACAGCATGCCAGGGCGGATTGCAGAGGTCTTGAAAAAGAAGGGTCAACACTGCAAATATTGACTCTTTGCATAAACTTAATGTAATTGTCAATAAAAGCCGTTGACACGTATGGAATGCTTGTAATTATACTTCAATATACCATAGTAACATCTGACAAAAATATCTAAAAACACTGAAGCAGCAAACTTTGTGAAGACCAATACTTGTGTCATTCTCAAAACTTTTGACCACGACTGTTTTCAGAAAGCTTTAAACATTAAATTAACACAAAACAATTGACGACTTTGTTACTTGCCGATTTCTGGGGGATGAAATGTAAAGTATGCTAATATTTTTTTCCCAACATATTTTGTAGGTGTTTTGACATTATATTCAGACAGTAATGACATTAAATGGGAAGACAGGCTAATGGGAGAAACAGTGGGAAGGTCAGTGGGAATGCTCTGCACAGGAAATATTAATACTAATGGTTGATGGCAGTGGGTAACCAAATCATAGATTGCAGTCTCCTTGTCCATAGACTGCTTTCAAGGTAAGGACACAAACATTTTGTAATTTTGGTGTACTCTCTCTTTAAAATCAGGCTGGAAGAAAATCCTGCTTGCTCTCCAGGAGGGTTGGCTACCCCTGATCTATGTTTCCCAAGTTCTGGGTGATTGAAAATGTTATTGTTATAACAATTAATTTCCCAATCACACAACCTTCAAAAATTAATATCAATATTCAGGTGGTTTATGCCTAGTAGTTGAAGATCCTTGCCATCATCTTACTCTACATAGACACAATATATGATGTGTTTATGAGTTGTGAGTCCCCCTGTGTCATCTCTGCCTAGTATGTGCACAATTCTTAAATGGCCTGGAGCATTTAATATCCAATGCTTATTTGTAGGACTTAATCAAAACTGTCCACGAATGGCTGCAAAAACACATAGATTCATATAATTCATTTTCAAAGACACAAGTAGGCATATCAGACACCTGCAAAATTGGGAAGAAGTGGAATAATACAATACTGTAAGTGTGGGGAATAACAGTAGTGTTCTTTGTTAACAATGAGAATTGTTCAACTGATCAGACTAAATAAAGGAAATTGATAATAAAACCTCCTCAAGAAAGATTACATCAATCTGGCCCTACACCCTAACCAAATAATGTTTATATTTATTGTCCCCCCTCTAGAATCAAACGTACACTTTTGGGTTCACAGTTTGACAAAATTATTTTCATAGTTACACGTACACTTTTGGGTTCACAGTTTGACAAAATTATTTTCATAGTTACAAATCAGGTCACCCTACCAAACTTCCCTGCTAAAACAGACTGTAGGGCTGTCTGCTGCCTTTTCGTTATCACAGCTTAAACACCAAATCACCAAACGAGGGGACTAATGCATGTGTTTTAAATCGACTTTAGTACATGCTGTCAAAAGGCTGCATTCTGCAATATGTATTGGAGAACAGCAACCTGATTTTGTTGACATTGTACATAAAACAGCGCAACGGTGCTGCTCTTTTTACAGTTTTATAAACTCAGCGGAGAACGTTCCCCCCTCCAATCAGCGCCACTCTAATCTTGAGGGGCTTTTCTTTAAAACGTGCATCCAATCCCCTTGATTCCTTACATAACTAGACCAATCATATGATTCAATGTGCCGCGGTTCACAGTGCTATGGCAAGACAGGACAATGATAAGAGGTTCCGCGGGTGATGTTAAATTGCAGTCACAGATGCTTCTATTTTAAAACTTTTTGGAGCACAGTTGAAAAGTTAACACACTATACAATGGACAATGCGTGAGACAGAGGTGTGGCGTGTGAGCGTGAGAAGAGGGTCAAATGCGTGTGTCTCAAGGCCAATGCGAGAGAGCTGGCAGCTCTGTTTATGTTTTTACTGTTATGTAAAGAAATGCCTGGGAATGTGTTTGACTTAAATGTATGTACATTTTCCTTCAAAGTTGTTGCTCAAAGCTGCGCGCATTGTGGCTGTTCAAGTACCACAATAGAGACAGAAAGCGCTACCGAGACCGAGTGCACACTGCACAGAGCATGTTGTGTGTTGCGCTTAAAAGGGTCCTTGCGGAAAGGCGCGCTTAAAAAGGTCTGTGCGGTGAAGAAATGGAGATGCGCCTCCCGAGTGGTGCAGCGGTCTAAGGCGTCACTACAGACCCGGGTTTGATCCCAGGCTGTGTCGCAGCCGGACGCGACCGGGAGACCAATGAGGCGGCTGGCTTCCGGGTTAATCGAGCAGTGTGTCAAGAAGCAGTGCATTTTGGCAGGGTCGTGTTTTGGAGGACGCATGGCTCTCGACCTTCGCCTCTCCGGAGTCCGCACGGGAGTTGCAGCGATGGGATAAGACTGTAACTACTAATTGGATATCACGAAATTGGGGAGAAAAAGGGGTAAAAAGTCCAACAACAAAAAATGTAAAAAGGGAGATGCGATTAACGGCATAAAAAAGTTTTATTACACAAAAAATGTCACGCGTTATGAACGCGTTAGCTTTGACAGCCCTAAATGTAATACTTGCTAGCAGTTGCTTCCATGCCTACAAAACATCACATCCATTACTCTGTAAAGCAATGTTATAAAGACATGGCTTACAGGAAACATAACTGTAGTATTTTAGTAACTTCTCATAATATCATAATATCAAAATACAGCAGCAGGTAACACAAATCAATAACACCTCTTATAAATTATATATTCATAGTATTAACAATGCGACTAGCGGTCTTGTAAACCCATACAACAGTCCGTCTTGTCTAGACTATGACCTATAGAACTCACCCGTCTCTTTCTTGGGAGACACCTCTGGTTGTTTCCGGGTCACCGGGGGCTGCTGAATGGGGCGTGATGACGTTGGAGTAGTCTGGAGAAAGACGGTAAAACAACATTGAATAAAACATAAAAATAAGTCCAGCTGAGCTCCAAGGAGAAAAAAAAAACATAAATATAGCTGCGAGCAGCAATTAACAGGGTTCACAGAATGACAGAAAGGACACAATATCAGTGGCATTACAAAGCAAGCGCTATATCATGTAGGCACAATATTTTATGTGCAATCAGTGAAAGCATTACCATGTTTATCTCTCAATACCATAAGGATGACGCAAGGACGCAAGTGAAGTTCAGTCTAGTGCCGTAGGTTGGTTATCTTTGAATGCAGCAGGTAAACTTCAAAGGACATACAGTGAGGGAAGAAAGTATTTGATCCCCTGCTGATTTTGTACGTTTGCCCACTGACAAAGAAATGATCAGTCTATAATTTTAATGGTAGGTTTATTTGAACAGTGAGAGACAGAATAACAACAAAAAAATCCAGAAAAACGCATGTCAAAAATGTTATAAATTGATTTGCATTTTAATGAGGGAAATAAGTATTTGACCCCCTCTCAATCAGAAAGATTTCTGGCTCCCAGGTGTTTTATACAGGTAATAAGCTGAGATTAGGAGCACACTCTTAAAGGGAGTGCTCCTAATCTCAGTTTGTTACCTGTATAAAAGACACCTGTCCACAGAAGCAATCAATCAATCAGATTCCAAACTCTCCACCATGGCCAAGACCAAAGAGCTCTCCAAGGATGTCAGGGACAAGATTGTAGACCTACACAAGGCTGGAATGGGCTACAAGACCATCACCAAGCAGCTTGGTGAGAAGGTGACAACAGTTGGTGCGATTATTCGCAAATGGAAGAAACACAAAAGAACTGTCAATCTTCCTCGGCATGGGGCTCCATGCAATATCTCACCTCGTGGAGTTCCAATGATCATGAGAAAGGTGAGGAATCAGCCCAGAACTACACGGGAGGATCTTGTCAATGATATCAAGGCAGCTGGGACCATAGTCACCAAGAAAACAATTGGTAACACACTACGCTGTGAAGGCCTGAAATCCTGCAGCGCCCGCAAGGTCCCCCTGCTCAAGAAAGCACATATACAGGCCCGTCTGAAGTTTGCCAATTAACATCTGAATGATTCAGAGGAGAACTGGGTGAAAGTGTTGTATTCAGATGAGACCAAAATCGAGCTCTTTGGCATCAACTCAACTCGCCGTGTTTGGAGGAGGAGGAATGCTGCCTATGACCCCAAGAACACCATCCCCACCGTCAAACATGGAGGTGGAAACATTATACTTTGGGGGTGTTTTTCTGCTAAGGGGACAGGACAACTTCACAGCATCAAAGGGACGATGGACGGGGCCATGTACCGTCAAATCTTGTGTGAGAACCTCCTTCCCTCAGCCAGGGCATTGAAAATGGGTCGTGGATGGGTATTCCAGCATGACAATAACCCAAAACACACAGCCAAGGCAACAAAGGAGCGGCTCAAGAATAAGCACATTAAGGTCCTGGAGTGGCCTAGCCAGTCTCCAGACCTTAATCCCATAGAAAATCTGTGGAGGGAGCTGAAGGTTCGAGTTGCCAAACGTCAGCCTCGAAACCTTAATGACTTGGAGAAGATCTGCAAAGAGGAGTGGGACAAAATCCCTCCTGAGATGTGCGCAAACCTGGTGGCCAACTACAAGAAACGTCTGACCTCTGTGATTGCCAACAAGGGTTTTGCCACCAAGTACTAAGTCATGTTTTGCAGAGGGGTCAAATACTTATTTCCCTCATTAAAATGCAAATTAATTTATAACATTTTTGACATGCGTTTTTCTGGATTTTTTTGTTGATATTCTGTCGCTCACTGTTCAAATAAACCTACCATTAAAATTATAGACTGATCATGTCTTTGTCAGTGGGCAAACGTACAAAATCAGCTGGGGATCAAATACTTTTTTCCCTCACTGTATACATAAGGTTTACATACCAAATTTCATGACCCCATGTCCATCGGTTCAGTTCTTATATCTCTGGTGTGATATGGTGACATCTAGTGGTGTAGCGTGGCCAAATGCAGCAACTAATCAGTCTCAAATTCATTAGAGGCTAATTCATTGAGTGCCTTCAGAATGTATTCACACCCATTGATTTCACCACATTATGTTATATTACAGCCTGAATTTAAAATGCATTAAATTGAGATTGTGTCGCTGGCCTACACACAATACCCAATAATGTCAAAGTGGAATGCTGTTTTAAGAAATGTTTACAAATTAATAAAAAATGAAAAGCTGAAAGTGAATAAGTATTCAACCCCTTTGTTATGGCAAGCCTAAATAAGTTCAGGAGTATACATTTGGTTAACAAGTCACATAATAAGTTGCATGTATTCACTCTGTATGCAATAATGGTGTTTAGCATGATTTTTGAATGACAAAAAAAAGCTGACATTGAATATCCCTTTGAGCATGGTGAAGTTATTAATTACACTTTGGATGGTTTATCAATACACCCATTCAATACAAATATACAGGCGTCCTTCCTAACGCAGTTGCCGGAGAGGAAAGAAACCACTCAGAGATTTCACCATGAGAACAATGGTGACTTTAAAACAGTTACAGGATTTAATGGCTGTGATAGGAGAAAACTGAGGATGGATCAACAACATTGTAGTTATTCCACAATACTAACCTAAATGACAGAGTGAAAAGAAGGAAGCCTGTACAGAATAAAAAATATTCCAAAACATGCATCCTGTTTGCAATAAGGCACTAAAGTAAAACTGCAAAAAATGTGGCAAAGAAATTAACTTAATGTCCTGAATACAAAGCATTATGTTTGGGGCAAATCCAACACAACACACCACACTTCAAGCTTGGTGGTGGCTACATCATGTAATGGGTATGCTTGTCATTGACAAGGACTAGGAAGTTTTTTAGGACAAAAAGAAACAGAAAAATCCTACAGGAAACCTGGGTTCAGTCTGCTTTCCAACAGACATTGGGAGACAAATTCACCTTTCAGCAGGACAATAACCTTAAACACAAGGTCAAATATACACTGGAGTTGCTTACCAAGATGACATTGAATGTTCTTGAGTGGCCTGGTTACAGATTTGAAATTGGCTGTCTAGCAATGGTAAACAACCAATTTGACAGAGCTTAAAAAAAAAAAAAAATCAATTGCAAATATTGTACAATCCAGGTGTGGAAAGCTCTTAGAGACTTATCCAGAAAGACTCACAGCTGTAATCACTGCCAAAGGTGATTCTAACATGTGTTGACTCAGAGTTGTGAATACTTATGTAAATTAAACATTTCCGTATTTCATTTTCAATACATTTGCAAAAATGTCTAAAAACAATGTTTTAACTTTGTCAATATGGGATATTGTGTGTAGAAGGGTGACACAGAAATCTATTTAATCCATTTTGAATTCAGGCTGTAACACAACAATGTGAAATAAGTCAAGGTGTATGAATACTTTCTGAAGGCACTGTATTAGCATAACACTATGGTATTATGTAAAGGGTTGCTTATCCTACATGGACCTGTTACTAGATTTGAAATCTATCAAAACACAGTTTAGAATATCTTGTTACTTGTTAATGTTAGTCATTGTGTATTTATTCCTCATGTTGTTATTTTTCTATTATTTTTCTCTGCATGAATGGAAGGGCCCGTAAACATTTCACTGTTAGTCTACACCTGTTGTTCACGAAGCATGTGACATAACATTTGATTAGATTTTTTTCATTTGATAAATTCAGCAATTGCATTCTTCTCATATTACTCTGTTACCGACCTATTCAAAGCTTCCTCTGGCATCTCACCATACATCTGCCTGTAGTTATCGAACTCAACCTGCAGGAGGTTTGTTTGTTGTGAATGAGTGGGGGGAAACAGCTGCAGGCAAGGTTCTGACAGATGGGTGTGTCTTGGTGGTGGCAAGGACACACCCAATAAACACCCACATCAAACCACACCCCCAAGCCAACTCACGTTTGGCTTCTGTCATGGCTGCCAGCATTTCTTGAGGAGCAAACCAAAAAACTAGGCAAAATCAGCATATGCAGTTCCCCTTTACGGACGTCCATGATAGCGATGACAAGTTTCAAGTTGATAGGCCACTGTGGAGTGGATTTCAAATAAAATAAAATAAAATTGTATTTGCCACATGCGCCGAATACAACAGGTGTAGACATTACCGTGAAATGCTTACTTACAGCCCTTAACCAACAATGCATTTATTTCTTAATAAAAAAGTAAAATAAAACAACAACAACAAAAGTGTTGAGAAAAAAAGAGCAGAAGTAAAATAAAACAACATTAGGGAGGCTATATACAGGGGGGTACCGGTGCAGAGTCAATGTGCGGGGGCACCAGCTAGTTGAGGTAGTTGAGGTAATATGTACATGTGGGTTAAAGTGACTATGCATAAATAATTAACAGAGTAGCAGCAGTGTAAAAAGATGGGGTGGGGTTGCAAATAATCCGGGTAGCCATGATTAGCTGTTCAGGAGTCTTATGGCTTGGGGGTAGAAGCTGTTGAGAAGCCTTTTGGACCTAGACTTGGCGCTCCGGTACCGCTTGCCGTGCGGTAGCAGAGAGAACAGTCTATGACTAGGGTGGCTGGAGTCTTTGACAATTTTGAGGGCCTTACTACAGTGGTTTAAATGGACACGTAAAATAAGATTTGTTTTATTTGTTGATAAATCCCTTAGCTGATTTGACAAATCCCTTAGCTTTTCTTAAACTAAGTTAAGGGCCTACATTCCAAATTTGGTATCATTTGATCCTATGGGTCATGAGAAGAATATTTTAAAAGTATTTTCAGCATATTAGCATATGTGCTAATAAGCATCAACTGGTATAGTGTGGCCATCTTTGAACGCATCAAAGTTATTTTAACAAACTCTTTAGGAACTATTGTGATGAGTCCACAGACCAAATTTGGAGTGAATCTGATTTCGTGTCCATGAGAAGATTTTTTATGATTATTTTAAGCATTAGTTTTACATCGTCATAACAGTGAATTGTTAATAGTTTCAGTCTTCTTTTAAGATATCAATGCCAAACTTAACATGGTTAATCATGGTAATGTCTTTGATGACCCTAAAACGTTTCAAATTGATAGGCGATTGTGTAGTGGATTTACAAAGGATTTAAATGGACATGTAAAATCAAATTTCCTGATTTATCAATAACTCATCAATTTCTTAACCAATCTCTTAGCTTCTTCACACTAAGTTGAGAGATGTACCATGGGCCTACATACCACATGTTTTATTTATTTAACCTTTATTTAAAGAGAAGACCAATTAACCTATTTTGCGAGGGCGACCTAGCAATAAGGCAAAACAGGAAAATAGCAGTGTGTACATAAAATGTAAAATACAATACAAATACACAAAAGACAAAGTGTCACACGTTAAAGATTCATTTGAAGATTAAAAACAACTGCCGCTATCAAAAACACAGATGTCGATCAGAGTCTTAAAAACAGGCAAAGACACTAACTCCTCTAACTTTAATTTCTTTTTAAGCATGTTCCAGGATGAAGGGGCATTATGGGAAAAATATTGTTTCCCCATCTCAGTTCTAGCCGTACGACTCGATCACACTTACAGCGTTATTGCGTAAAATGGTAAGCAGCATCATCTGGATAAGTGTGCAACAAAAGTTCAACATTCACCTTCTGCTACCATTTGTGTCGATAAATCCAACGTATGCACCACACAGAATGCACTGCAACTGCCTCTGCAACACAATGCTGCAAAGCAAACACAGCGGTCCATTGGAAATTAATGTACTTCTGGTGTACCAAAACGCAATGACGCTGTTGGTGTGATCAACAGCAGCAACTGTTAACAAAGACTGATTTGAGTGACTGATCTGGTCAGTAAGGAACAGAGATACAAAGGGAGTTGCCCTATCAATGCTTTGTACACAAAAGTGTATCAGTGATTTAGCCTCCTGGTGGAGAGAGAGGTCCATTGCACCCAGTAGTGGTCAGTGCCGTTTAAGATGAGGGAGGGCGATTTTTTAGGCTACTACATGATACTCAAATTTTTCCTATACACATCATGAGGTTGCTACAACCTAGCCTATGAATTAAACTTTACAGCGTAGGTGCACACAGGTCGAGAGAAAAATGTAAGGTGACAGTGACACATGGACAAACAGTGACACATTCAATACCGCCTTGCACAATCTTGCCAGCATCTAGCTGATACAGTGTGTAATCATTAGTCCAACAGTTGCAAACAAGAGTTTCTACTGGACAAATTCAGGTATGTTTATTCCCGTTTGTTCCGTTTAAGAAACGATGTGCACGGTCCAGCTGCGGATCCGAAGTCAAAACCTCCGATCGCACTGTTTCCCTCAGTAGCTTGGCGAAGAAGTCGGTGTGGCGAGAACCAGCTTCCACCCCCTCTGCCAGACCAACAATGCGAAGGTTATGGCGTCTGGACCAGCCCTATTAGTCTATCAACAATGACAAGCCACCGGGGTCTGAAAACTTGGATGGAAAATTACTGAGGATAATAGTGGACGATATTGCCACTCCTATTTGCCATATCTTTAATTTAAGCCTACTAGAAAGTGTATGCCCTCTGGCCTGGAGGGAAGCAAAAGTCATTCCGCTACCTAAGAATAGAAAAGCCCCCTTTACTGCCTCAAATAGCCGACTAATCAGCCTGTTACCAACCCTTAGTAAGGTTTCGGAAAAAATTGTGTTTGACCAGATACAATGCTATTTTGCAATAAACACATTGACATACTTTCAGCACACTTATAAGGATGGACATTCAACAAGCACTTACACAAATGACGGATGATTGGCTGAGAGAAATTGATGATAAAAAGATTGTGGGAGCTGTTTTGTTAGACTTCAGTGCGGCTTTTGTTATCGGGTAATAATACAGCCTAATTGCTGGTACATCCAGCTCCAAGGAAACTCAAAGTTCCCAACTGACTTAATATTGCTAAATGGGTATTTGTACAGTAGTTTATGTTGTGGTACAAAGTTGGTACTTAAATACTCAATGTTGGCTTCCGCTCTTCCATAATATTACCAAAAAGGTAGCCTATTTGTAGTTTAAGTTTTAAGCTACAGTGAGGGAAAAAAGTATTTGATCCCCTGCTGGTTTTGTATGTTTGCCCACTGACAAAGACATGATCAGTCTATAATTTTAATGGTAGGTTTATTTGAACAGTGAGAGACAGAATAACAACAAAAAAATCCAGAAAAATGCATGTCAAAAATGTTATAAATTAATTTGCATTTTAATGAGGGAAATAGGTATTTGACCCCTCTGAAAAACATGACTTACTACTTGGTGGCAAAACCCTTGTTGGCAATCACAGAAGTCAGACGTTTCTTGTAGTTGGCCACCAGGTTAGCACACATCTCAGGAGGGATTTTGTCCCACACCTCTTTGCAGATCTTCTCCAAGTCATTAAGGTTTTGAGGCTGACGTTTGGCAACTTGAACCTTCAGCTCCATCCACAGATTTTCTATGGGATTAAGGTTTGGAGACTGGCTAGGCCACTCCAGGACCTTAATGTGCTTATTCTTGAGCCACTCCTTTGTTGCCTTGGCCGTGTGTTTTGGGTCATTGTCATGCTGGAATACCCATCCACGACCCATTTTCAATGCCCTGGCTGAGGGAAGGAGGTTCTCACACAAGATTTGACGGTACATGGCCCCGTCCATCGTCCCTTTGATGCGGTGAAGTTGTCCTGTCCCCTTAGCAGAAAAACACCCCCAAAGCATAATGTTTCCACCTCCATGTTTGACGGTGGGGATGGTGTTCTTGGGGTCATAGGCAGCATTCCTCCTCCAAACACAGCAAGTTGAGTTGATGCCAAAGAGCTCGATTTTGGTCTCATCTGACCACAACACTTTCACCCAGTTCTCCTCTGAATCATTCAGATGTTCATTGGCAAACTTCAGACGGGCATGTATATGTGCTTTCTTGAGCAGGGGGACCTTCCGGTCATTGCAACTCCACGAGGTGAGATCTTGCATGGAGCCCCAGGCCGAGGGAGATTGACAGTTCTTTTGTGTTTCTTCCATTTGCGAATAATCGCACCAACTGTTGTCACCTTCTTACCAAGCTGCTTGGCGATGGTCTTGTAGCCCATTCCAGCCTTGTGTAGGTCTACAATCTTGTCCCTGACATCCTTGGAGAGCTCTTTGGTCTTGGCCATGGTGGAGAGTTTGGAATCTGATTGATTGCTTCTGTGGACAGGTGTCTTTTATACAGGTAACAAATTGAGATTAGGAGCACTCCCTTTAAGAGTGTGCTCCTAATCTCAGCTCGTTACCTGTATAAAAGACACCTGGTAGCCAGAAATCTTTCTGATTGAGAGGGGGTCAAATACTTATTTCCCTCATTAAAATGCAAATCAATTTATAACATTTTTGACATGCGTTTTTCTGGATTTTTTTGTTGTTATTCTGTCTCTCACTGTTCAAATAAACCTACCATTAAAATTATAGACTGATCATGTCTTTGTCAGTGGGCAAACGTACAAAATCAGCAGGGGATCAAATACTTTGTATGGATGTATATGTTTTGTGAAGTTTTATTTTTGTTACCGGGTAATCACACGTGCTAATGTTTGGCATACTAGCACTGTGTCTGGTGTCCATTATGTAATTTATTTTTAATGCACACCTTGTTAAACAAAAACGATACAAAGGGCAGATATGTAGTAGTGGCCTGCATAAGTTGACATATTCACTACACCGCATAATGTTAGGGTAGCTACTAACATTGATCATTCCACTACAGTTATTATGGCATAAAGCCACCATAATGTAAAACACAACTTAAAGTATGTCCACAAGCACAAAGGGTGTGGGTGTGTGTGTGTGTGTGAGACAGTAGGCGTACGTTGTCCCACTGGGTGCGGATGGGATGGCGACAGGCAGCAATTATATTGGTCGGGAGGAACACGTCTGGCAACAGGAATGTGACCCGTTTTGGGCTCCAGCTCTTAAGATAGGGGTCAGCGAATAGTGGAGGAGCTGGTGTCTGAGGGTGTGTCAGCGCATGTGTGCGTGTGTTTCAGCGTATGTGTGTGTGTGTGGGTGTAAGTGTCTGGGTGTAAGTGTGTGTGTACTGTGTGTGTGTTGCGCAGTAGACAAGAAAGGACTAGTGCTCTAGAGGTGGGAGAATATGCAGTGGTGGAAGACAAGAGGCCATTTCCAGACTCACCCACCTCAGGGAGAGGGAGATGACACTAAACACCCCCGTTTTCTAAGCTCATTCTTCACCAGGTGACAAGCCTCGTATTGTTCCCCCGTGGAATCTGAGAGGGGAACACTGGGTGGGACGATGGATAGACGGTGGGAGGAGGGTACGGAATTCTTCACTGTTTAAATTAACCAGTTTCCTCTGTGGGCAAACATTCTTCCTATTGTAGGGCCTGAGGTCAACTATGTGAAGAATTTCACTTGGTGAGTGTTATATGAGAGATCCAAGGGGATATATGTAATAAAACAGACCGGCACGTATACTCCCATGCATTCATAATATCTGAGAGGTGGGAGTGAGGAGAGTGGGGATAGATGAGGCCACTGGGTGGTGATGGATTTGAAAAACACAACTTCATTTAACCACAGATGGCACAAGCCTAATTTTGCACCATGCAGATTGAAACTTGTGTGCTATTAGTTCTCTGAATAAAACTATTTAGGGCACAAAGTTGATGCAAACAAGGTCAAGCTTGGACAAGGACCAGATTCGCACACCGAATACACACATGCCTAATCCCAGAGTCTACATAAGCTTCGAGACTCAATTGAATGAGAAATGTAATGAAATAAGAAGTATGTTTACTTCACCGTCACGAGCAGTCTTCATTTTTTTTATAATCACACAATATTAAATTGTATGCACTTTCACCCATTCGACTGTGTAATGGGACTTAAGCTTGACAGTAGGTAGCGCAAGTGTTTGGGTGGCAGATTCAATCCAACCTGCACTGTGGTAAACCTGCATGTCAACATCACTTCCCGCACAGTTATAACGAGCCCTTTAATGGTGCAGGAACAATGTTGTTGTTTTCCTGCAGTGCGGATTTGGCTGAATTCCTGCCCTTAGTGCACCGTGTAACGATGACAACTTGCAAGTCCATCAATCAAGCTAAAATCCGCCGCCAGTCACACAATGGAAAGATTCCTTCAGACAAGTGTCTGCATTTCCGTCTTTGCGTGTCCAAACTTGAGTGGCAGTCAAATAGGCATTAAGGGTTGCAAAGAAACAGCTAATATTCCGGATCCACACGATCGACGCAAAGTCAAAGCCGACGTGATATTTAGTAACAGCTGTTCCATACGATGATAATAAACACTTGTCTGGTGGACGGAAAGCCCCAATGTTAAGTGGCACAAGGCTTCAAAGTCAGCCCGTGCACCAAGAGCCCTGCGGAACCTACAAGGCTTGGCAGGCCAAAGAGGGAGAATTAGAACTCTGCTTCAGGCACAACTTTCCCCGCCATCTCTTTCCGTTGCCCCCTCTCTATTCCTGTGCTCTCAACTTTTAAGTCTGATTGAGAAAGCTGTCAAAATAACAAAAGAAAACCTTGGAGATATCATCGCCCTGACCTGGACCAGACATCTGGTTTTCTCCCTAGTCTTACACTGTAATTGGACCGGCGTGCCGCGACGGTGCCGTTGTATGGAGGTTGGGCGGAGGTTGTGCTGCAACATTTGCTTGTTGTAGAGCACTGGTATTCAAAGTCGGGGTTGCGGGGGAACTGCAGTGCGATCGTCAATTTTTTTATTTTAGGAAACAAAAATTAAGAGTACAGATCGTATAGGAAAATATATACATGTTTTTGAGAAAGATCATTAAAAAAGTTCTGCCAGAAAAATGGGGTCCCCGCTGAAAATGTTTGTGTGTGTGTGCATTGGGGGGTATTACCTACTTCATCAATGACAGAGTTATTACTGAGTCCTACTGAGGCAGATGGACGACAATTGTGTTAGTTTAGGACGTCGTCCAGGTGATACTCCTCAGCGAAACCAGGCCATATACATTCCCCACAACCTACCACCTCCCCATACCGTTTGAAATAGCCAGATAACTCGTTTTGATGAGGATGGTGGATGGTTGCATCCCAAATGGCACCTTATGCCCTACATAGTGCACTATAGTAGTGAACAGGGTGTCATTTGAATAGGGTGCCCTACATTGTGCACTACAGTATATAGTGAATAGGCTGCTCACGGGAAGAGAGCGGTGCTGACAAATCAAAAGGTGAAATTTCACATGGCTGTGGGTGAATGCAAACATATACAGATAAAATGGATTTCAGAGCATGTACCGTAACTGTCGGTCTGACATCTTCAACCCACACGTATTTTTGTACCTTTGCGTCCGATATGGATGTACCCTATGGGAGAAAGTGAGGGGGGGGGGGGGGGGGGAGAGAGATCCATCACCTTCATTATGTGACTATTATTCACAAACTACTTTCCTACAAAGGAGTCACTACAACTATGAGCGAGCATTGTAGTGAAAACCCATCATATGGCAACGTTTCCAAACGTCCTACAACCAGTACATAGCCAAGCCGTCCTGTTCGAACTCTGTGACTTGGTTTTAGATGCAGACCCAAAAGGGAACAGCAAACACAAGATTGATTAGATGGAACGAACATGCTTGTTTGTGGATGGCAACCAAATGTGAACACTAAAATATTTGTCAAATGATCATACCAATCCTGTCTTCTTCCCGTCCGGTTTCCCTTCCTCGTCACCGCTTCCGCCGTCTCCTGAAGCCTGGGAGGAGAGAGTCCAGGGGTTTATTCATTAGTATAAATCGTAGCAAAACATTTTGCAACGGAAACTAAGAAAAACAAGTGTTTCTTATTGGACAAATTCAGGTTGGTCCCTCCCCATGTCAGCCCGTTTGCTCCTGTTTGCTTCCTAGTGAATAGTAGAGGAAGTTCAGGAGTAAAAACAAACAAAATAGAACAATTGAAAAATTGACTGTGTCCATAAAATGTATATAGTATGTATAAGCTGGAAGTAGAGGCCTAAGCGTTCTTGTTCACTAGTTTACTCCAATTAGGGGAGGGGTGGTAGGGTTAGAAAGTAATAAAGGAAAATATATATTTTTAAAAGGATATGTGTATATATGTATATGTGTGTATGTATGTATGTATGTTTGTGTATGTATGTATATATATATATTTGCAAAAAAATACATGGGGGATTGGAAGTGATGCAGACAATTACATTGATGCAAACAATTACAATGTATCTGCACTTTTTTTTTTAAACAGAACAAAAATACACCAAGAGGAATGTTCCTTCATTCATTTCACACAACATCCAAACACCACAGAAATACACAGGCATATGCTATTAATACATGATAACGTATGCTATTTATGCTAAATGGATAACTAACATGTAATGCATCACAGAAATACATGGGATTTACGTTGAAAATGTGTAACGTATGCAATTCAAGCCAAATGTATAACTGACACATATAAAACAAACATGCTTAATTGGCGTAGAATATTTCTACACATCAAAGGGCTTGGGGATGTACTGTAGCATATCCAACTCCTACAGAAACAACTTGTTGTTCCCAGGAGATCCCTGTCAGTTTTAGCCTCCCTGTTTAAGCGCTAATCTGCTGCACTTGTTTATGTATCGGTAGCAGGTCAAGGGACACTTACCGCATCCGAGTCATCCCCTTCCTCTTCACACTGTCTTTCAGCGGCCCGAGGGTCTCCAATGACCCTCAGCTCCCCGATCACCCCCTATGAAGGAAAACACACAGGCACGCACACATACACAGGCACACACACATACACACACACACACACACACGCAGGCAGGCACACACACAGTTGTCAATACATGGCCTGTACACATGTCGGCATTCTTCTCCCCCATTAAGCCCACATGCGTCAGCCCTGCTCAACACAATTACAAACACATCACACATTATCTTCCCTCTGAAGTCCTGTGTCTTTAAACATACGTCCCTGATCTGTGTGGTGGTTTGTGGTAAGAAACCCCCTCTCGCGAGAGAAGCTGAGGGGTTTAATACAGCCGCCCCAGTGTTGAGAAATGAAATGGCCACCTGTGATATGACACTGTCATCCTCCCTGGTCCCAGACCATCAAACTCGCCACCACAATAGCCTCTTTCAATGACTCCCATTAACGGCATATTATCAAGTCAATCTAGGAGCCAGAAATGCGATTCAGGGGAATGTTTTAAACCAGTGGTCCCCAACCTTTTCTAGCATGAGAGCTACTTTTAAAAAATGAAACGTCGCGAGCTACTCATTTCTTTCTAGCTTTCAAATAGGCACATTCTTCTCTTCTCCCCTGCCACTCTTCCCCGGGTCCTTAGTGTACAAGAGAAAGTGGTGCACTATGTTTAATGTCAATATACCTAGTAAAATAATGGTTAATAAACAACTCTAAGGGAGGCCCTATAAAATCTGCCCCCCCCCCCCCCCCCCACCACCACCAAATAATGTTTTATATTTTCCCAAATTATGTTTCCGCCGCAAAATGTTTGTTTTGTTTTTCACTCTCAAAATTACCATTGTTCATAGAGAAAAAACTAAATTGGATGTTCTGAGTTCTGAGTCCATGTCAATGCTTAAATCTGATGAGAAGACAATTTTTTTAGGTCTGGAAGAAAACAAACAAATTTAGATTTATTTGTGCAATTCCCCTTTATTTGCGCATCTGGCCCTTTAATTGCACATCTAGCGAGTGAGGAATGTGCGGATCTAGCGATATTGTGTTAGGTTTGGCTTTTTAAGACAATAGTGGCTAACTAGGGGTGGGATAATGTCAATGTTGCGTTGATTAGATAGTAGCTGGGAGCTGATACTTGTGAGAGTTGTTTATGACAGTTTGCGGTGGAAAACATGAAAAATTGCATGTACTTTCTGAATTGTTTGACGAGCTACTCATAAGTTGGCTGTGAGTTACTGGTAGCTCGTGATCGACCTGTTGGGAGTCCCCTGTTTTAAACTGATAAAAGCTCTCTTAGCTATGAAGAGCTTCTCTTTCGCTGAATGCCCACAGTTGTGTTCACGAGCATTCAATGTCCCTAAGTAGCTATCAAAGACCTGTATTTTATTTATTTTATAATTATTGTTAGCCCATTTTCCATTATGAAGCTATCGCAAGTCTGTACACGATAACTGCCTTTTCATTTTCCACTGTTACTTCCGGTCCTGGAAGCAGGTGCTATCTTACCCTATCATGGTTGTATTAATTCGTCATTTATGTTTCTGAGTCTGTGTCAACGAACAATGTATAGCTTTAAAATGTTAAAACTATCAATAATGCCAATCTCATAGACTATCTAAATTTGACTTGAGTGGCTACATTCCTCTCAAAAGGTAATTCATTGTAACTGACCTGTACCTTCTGAGTACAGGCATAACGGTTCAACTCTCTGCATTGAGTCTACAGATAATGCAAATCTTCATGACAACTGTCTGACATCGGCTATGCCTGGGGTCTGTGTAAACAACCATTGTTTACCTCAGCTGTCTCTAACAACTGTCTTTAAAAAGAGGAAAAAATACACTATGCTCTGACATTTGGGAAAACCATTCTGTTTAAATCCCCTAATTTGGTCTTGACAAGATAGGATAGACAGGCTGGGCTGTCTTAAACCCAAAGGAGCGCTATTTGGGACATTACTCTGAGCATTCCGATTCCCTGATGTTTACTTTGCTTGAAGACGTGCCCAGCAAAATCAGTCAACCGTGTGTAGGACTACAAACTTTCCATGGACATGAAATTAACCTTTGTCCCTCTCTTTTTCAATGTTTCTATCGCTCTAGTGTCAATAAGCACAAAAAGACAACTCCCTCACATTGAGTCCCTTTCACACGTTATTGCAATAAAATTATCATTGTTCCCTCTGACCATGTTTGACCTAAATCTTCCAATTATCTCAGTTTAGTCAGAGACAGGTTTTCTGACTGTCTAAATTTCAGACATCAAGTAAAACAATCCAATTACAATGCTGTGTGAGAAGTCATGAATCAGCACAGAAATATGTATGTTAGTGAAGCAATAAAAAAGGGGGATTCAATACTGCATTATTTGTCAAAAGGCATGTAAAATGTCTTTGTGTTTCAGTATGCTATACCTGTTCTCATTCTCGCATGATTGCATGGATTAAGATAGACTTTATCCCAGGCCATTCTCCAAATGTTACGTCTTAGCCTTTACAGATTTGAATGTATACTGAACTAAAATATAAAACGCAACATGTAAAGTGTTGGTCCCATGTTTCATGAGCTGAAATAAAAGATCCAAACATTTTCCCTTATGCACAAAAAGCTTATTTCTCTCAAATGCTGTGCACAAATTTGTTTACATCCCTGTTAGTGAGCATTTCTCCTTTGCCAAGATAATCCATCCACCTGACAGGTGCGGCATATCAAGAAGCTGATTAAACAGCAGGATAATTACACAGGTGCAACTTGTGCTGGGGACAATAAAAGGCCACTCTAAAATGTGCAGTTTTGTCACACAACACAATGCCACAGATGTGTCAAGTTTTGAGGGAGCGTGCAATTGGCATGCTGACTGGAGGAGTGGGGGAGGGGTGGCGGGGAAGGCCAGCTGGAGGTTATTGCTCCCCCACCAATTAAACTTCTGTGTTTCCCACTCAGAGAAGGGGGATGGTCGGGGTCAGACCACTTTTATGTTTTGATTTAAAGCAGGCCAATTGAGGGCAATCATATCATACAAATCATACACATCCGAATTTGGATGTGACCTGTAGGCGCCAGCCTCTGTAGAAGACCATTTTCCAGCCTAAGAACTACATGTACTTTGTTTTTAAGCATCTGAGATTATCTGTATAATGAAAAGCGCATTATGAAATATATATTATTATTATTATTGTAATATATTAGCCAGGCACGGCTGTTACCGTTTCACACACCTAACTCAGCTTGGCTAGGAGGGCATGCACTTCTCTTGTTCAAAACAGCAAACCTGATCGGTCTCATTTCTGATTCCACTTGCCCCTGACACTGCTATACACTGAGTGTACAAAACATTAAGAACAACTTAACATTGAGTTGCGTACCCCCCCCCCCCCCCCCTCCCTTTGCCCTCAGAACAGCCTCAATTTGGCGAGGCATGGACTCTACAAGGTGTCGAAAGCGTTCCACAGGGATGCTGGCCCATGTTGACTCCAATGCTTCCCACAGTCAAGTTGGCTGGATATCCTTTGGGTGGTGGACCATTCTTGATACACACGGGCAACTGTTGAGCATGAAAAACCCAGCAGCGTTGCAGTTCTTGACACAAACTGGTGCCCTGGCACCTACTACCATACACCGTTCAAAGGCACTTCAATCTTTTGTCTTGCCCATTCACCCTCTGAATAGCACACATACACAATCCATGTCTCAATTGTCTCATGGCTTGAAAATCCTTCTTTAACCTGTCTCCTCCCCTTCATCTTCAAGTGGATTTAATAAGTGACATCAATAAGGGATCATAGCTTTCACCTGGATTCACCTGGTCAGTCTATGTCATGGAAAGAGCTGTTCTAATTGTTTTGTACACTCAGTGTATTTATGCAGTCGGAAATGTTATAAATATAGTAGGGCTTGAGATAAGTGTACATAAGTCAAAACTATGAACGAATCTTGGACTGCCTCGGACGTTCCGATTTCTGCTGAAGTTTGAGCCAAAATTGCGAACTACATTTCCTACTCATAACCTATTATTACGCCATAAGCTATTCAGGATAGGGGACTACAAATGTCGGACCTTAATTTGACCCATTTCGTCGCAGGAGGAAAATAATCCTGCAGCAGGAGGATTTGAATGAATATTCAATATTTAGTATCACCGCCAGGGGGCAGCTGGAAGCGGCTATACAACGCAGTACCGTACCTAGCGCTATGGTTTGGGGAAGGCTCTGCAAACCAACCGACCTCATTCCATCAAGTGTCATCAGATATTCTCACAGCTTGCTAGAGCATTGTGAACTGCCATAGTGCAGTGGTCTGAGCAGCACGCTTCGGCTCCGAGCATCACACGTTGGCACCTTGTATGAATGTAACTAACGTTGGTGTAACCTGCTGTTATTATTAAATGTGTTTCCTATTTATGTTATCCATTAAATAAAACTGTCTTTAAGTGGCTGCGGATCTGACTTTTTTGGGGATCAAATGGTTACTATGCAGATACTGCATGGATGTTTCACCGGTAAAACTTTAAAGATGCTTTATGCAGAAATCGCTCTGCCATTTCCTGGTTGCTAAAATTCTAATAGTTAGCCTAATTTCAGTTAATGTGACAAAAACATGAAAGTATACTGTAGAGAATCATTCATCGTTGTACCATCTAAACCGCTGTGAAATATATTTTCCATAACCAAAAATACTGTATTTTCAGCTGTTTGAAGCTGGGATGCAAACCCGAAAATAAAAGACACAAAAACTAAACTTCTTAGACTTGCTTTTAATGAGAATGACAGATCTATACCACACATTTCTATATGTATTTGGTCTGGTCGCCCAAAAAGTTACATATGCGGTGGTGTTTTGTCTTACAGTAGCGTTATACTATGCTATTATATTTGGTTCTGTTAGGTAGAATACTGTGATCATTATGTGATCTTGCAGACATTGATACAGCTTTGACCTAACTTTATTAAACAAGCACCATTTGTCTGAGTAGCCTGTTCTCTACGCATTGAGCATATGCGCAGAACGTGATCCTCACATGCGCAGAAGCTTCTGGAAGACTCTGGAATTTTTTGCCCAGCCGAAAAAGCCAGATCTGCAGCCACGGCCTAAAATAAAAGTCTGGTATGGTAATTTCTTATCAAGATCGGGGGTAAAATATTCTGGACTGTCCATATTTGAAATGTGTAACTAAATCTAGTAAAATCGGGTGGATTGAGTTATTTGTGCCATAAGGGCGTGGGCCGGAATCGAACCCACATCGACACGGTAGGCCTATATGTGCGCACTGAAGGCAGCGGCCCTAACCGCTACACCAGGTTTGAACTACATTTTGACAGTTCAATCGTAACCTTGGGTTCACTAGAAACCTTATGATGTCCTCCAAATAAGCTCATCAACTCAGCCAGGGAAACACAAACAGTAGCCTATTATCGGTTCTCACACCATTCATTATGTGACTAACAGGTAGCCTACAGAATATGGACAAATATGGCCCCACTGCTCCGAATGACCCCCCTGCCCCTTGCATGGAGAGAAAGAGAACTGCGGGTTTCACAAGGCTCATTTGAATTTCCTGAAGCGACAAAAGAGTGATCAAATTAAGATCCGTCATCTGTAAATTAAATATAAGACAGGGTTTGGGGTAGAACTGCATTTCAAGTCCTTCAATCTAGGAAATGTATTCATTTCCTACATCGACCAAGTTGAAACACAACGGCCCCTGACCCTGCTATCAAAAGGTACAGTAATAGCATGATACATACCAGGAACTTATTGGGATCGGCCCCTCCGGCTTGGCCCACGAACACCCCGGCTCCAGCCTCCAGCTCCATCTCGTCTGGGGACCTCTCGAAGCGCACCACCTGGGGCTGGTCGTCGCAGTTGATGTAGAAGGTGACCTTGTCATCCAGCACGGAGATGGAGAAGCGGTTCCACTGGTCAGCCAGATTGTGCACGGGGAAGGTGGCAGCCACGTACGACTCCTTTGAGTCGGGCTCCGTATAGAAGAAGATTACGTTCTGCCTGTTCGCCTTCACGGGCGACAGCTTGACACCCACATACATGATCTGCTGCGAGGGGTCCGTGACCGAGAAGATAACGCCACCCTTGGTGGACTGGGGCTTCAGGTTGAAGAGGAGGGAGAAGTCCCGGTAGAAGGGGCTGGGAAGATGGGCGCGTGCCAGCTGGCCCGTGTTAGCATCGGGACCGAACACGTAGCCGGGGCTGTTGTCGGGGCCATAGATCTTGGTGATCTCGTCCGGGGGAGGGTCCCCGATCAGCTGCAGGAGGGAGACGCCGCTCTCATCTACAGGAGAGAAACAGGAAGTTAGTACACAGCACACCTGAAACACCGATGACGGGGTAGACTGCATTGCGGGAATGGATTAGAAAGATCTATTAGTCTGTTGGGGTTTGACACAGTGAGTTTAGGTCTGCGGGGGAAAAGCAGACTGACAACACTTTCTTAGTAGTGTTTTGGGAGTCTTTTTGTAGGGAAGGGGGCAGGAATTTTAGATGTGCGTCATTAAACTCAGTGTCCGGTGGTACTTGAAGAGCTGCATTAACGTGACGATAGATCAATGATTCCTGACCTAATATTTGAGAGAAATATGACCTGACATGAGAAACTGCATTGGACTTCTGTCACAACTCCAAATGAGAATGGAAATGAGATATCAGGTAAACATTACAAACAAATCAATTACAGTGAGGGAAAAAAGTATTTGATCCCCTGCTGATTTTTGTACGTTTGCCCACTGACAAAGACATGATCAGTCTATAATTTTAATGGTAGGTTTATTTGAACAGTGAGAGACAGAATAACAACAAAAAAATCCATAAAAACGCATGTCAAAAATGTTATAAATTGATTTGCATTTTAATGAGGGAAATAAGTATTTGACCCCTCTGCAAAACATGACTTAGTACTTGGTGGCAAAACCCTTGTTGGCAATCACAGAGGTCAGACGTTTCTTGTAGTTGGCCACCAGGTTTGCACACATCTCAGGAGGGATTTTGTCCCACTCCTCTTTGCAGATCTTCTCCAAGTCATTAATGTTTTGAGGCTGGCGTTTGGCAACTCAAACCTTCAGCTCCCTCCACAGATTTTCTATGGGATTAAGGTCTGGAGACTGGCAAGGCCACTCCAGGACCTTAATGTGCTTCTTCTTGAGCCACTCATTTGTTGCCTTGGTCGTGTGCTTTGGGTCATTGTCATGCTGGAATACCCATTCACGACCCATTTTCAATGCCCTGGCTGAGGGAAGGAGATTCTCACCCAAGATTTGACGGTACATGGCCCCGTCCATCGTCCCTTTGATGCGGTGAAGTTGTCCTGTCCCCTTAGCAGAAAAACACCCCCGAAGCATAATGTTTCCACCTCCATGTTTGACGGTGGGGATGGTGTTCTTGGGGTCATAGGCAGCATTCGTCCTCCTCCAAACATGGCGAGTTGAGTTGATGCCAAAGAGCTCGATTTTGGTCTCATCTGACCACAACACTTTCACCCAGTTCTCCTCTGAATCATTCAGATGTTCATTGGAAAACTTCAGACGGCCCTGTATATGTGCTTTCTTGAGCAGGGGGACCTTGCGGGCGCTGCAGAATTTCAGTCCTTCACGGCGTAGTGTGTTACCAATTGTTTTCTTGATGACTATGGTCCCAGCTGCCTTGAGATCATTGACAAGATCCTCCCGTGTAGTTCTGGGCTGATTCCTCACCATTCTCATGATCATTGCAACTCCACGAGGTGAGATCTTGCATGGAGCCCCAGGCAGAGGAAGATTGACAGTTATTTTGTGTTTCTTCCATTTGTGAAAAATCGCACCAACTGTTGTCACCTTCTCACCAAGCTGCTTGGCGATGGTCTTGTAGCCCATTCCAGCCTTGTGTAGGTCTACAATCTTGTCCCTGACATCCTTGGAGAGCTCTTTGGTCAAGGCCATGGTGGAGAGTTTGGAATCTGATTGATTGATTGCTTCTGTGGACAGGTGTATTTTATACAGGTAACAAACTGAGATTAGGAGCACTCCCTTTAAGAGTGTGCTCCTAATCTCAGCTCATTACCTGTATAAAAGACACCTGGGAGCCAGAAATCTTTCTGATTGAGAGGGGGTCAAATTCTTATTTCCCTCATTAAAATGCAAATTAATTTATAACATTATTGACATGCGTTTTTCTGGATTTTGTTGTTGTTATTCTGTCTCTCACTGTTCAAATTAACCTACCATTAAAATTATAGACTGATCATTTCTTTGTCAGTGGGCAAACGTACAAAATCAGCAGGGGATCAAATACTTTTTTCCCTCACTGTATATGGATGAAGTTAATTGCAACCGATACACAGCCCAACAATTGTTTTTACTAGAATACTTTGTAAAGCTAAAAAATTCACTATAATGGGGACATTTCTCAAAGGACCCAATTCAAACAAGCCAAGTCCTATTGCCTGCCTAAAATGGAGTGGGTTATAAAAACTAACATCAACTTTGACATATCCAAAAAAGGCTGGGGAGAACACTTATCCTGGGACCTATAAGAACTTAATTCTCTTGCACAAATATAGGAGGTACTTTAGCCAAAGCCCCCTGTGAATACATGACGATTTTTCCTCTAAAGAGCTGAAGTGAGGGCAGACTTCCCTCACTAACATGGGATAAGGGGAATTCCATGCTAGCCAGTCTCAAATTATATTTTTTTTTACATGGACTCAGTATAGTGATCCCATACTTATTTTGTGATCAAACAACAGCATTTCAAATAGATCCAATGGGGATATGACTGACTGTATGCAATAGTGCAAGGCACAACCTTGTTACGTTGTCTGTATAACTTTGAAGTAACTCTTTAGTATTTTACATAGCTAATCAGAAAACAGGAAGTCTGATGGGAAAAGCTTATAAAACTAGTCTATTCAAACAAGTGACTGCGAAAAATGTTCTGAAATGGGAATCACTCTCACACAATCACGTTTTGGAAAAGAGGGACTAAAAAAGTGAGGATGACTATCTTTCATTGTACCGAAAAATGAAATAAGAGTTAATTAACACTGTATGTTTCAGTTAGAGCAGATGCACTTCAAGTACTGAAAACACTTCCTGAGACCATTGAGGCCTTATGAAACAGATTCTAGTTCCGTACAAGTGGGTACAGATGTGGTCTAAACCGTATGCTTATGACACATCACAACACAGAATTAGGATTTCTGTGGATCACAAGCTCATCACAAAGAAACATAAGACTAAGGGCAAATCAGCATGTATTTGTGTAAAGAGTAGAACATAATTATGCACTGTATACTCTGCATAAGGATCAATTCTGAGAATGAATACATAAATGATGAGACATTTCTCAAATTCCATCAATTCCTGAATTGAATGAAAATAATGAATTCATTCATTTTATGTAATGAAATTCCTGACTTCTCCCCAAAACCTTCAGCACACACACCAGTTCCCCTTTATTTCGGTGACATCTGTTAAACGTCATCACGTCAGGGCTACAGCTGGGTTCCCCAAATATCTACGCTCCCTCTTCCGTCACCCCGGGTCAGTGCATACATTTTTGGGAAATAAACAGAACACAAAGATCTTGTGATTCGTAGCGAGTAAATGTTATTCTATCGCATGCTGATCATCAAACAATCTTGCTCAAGTAGTCTACTTCATCATAATTCTAATTCAAAATATAAAACAATATATGTTTATAGATATTGAACATTATGGGAGACAAAGATCCTATCTGTCAAGGCTAAAGAAGGAACTTCAAATGGGAAGTAATGCAAACAAGTTTGTTTGATCATCTCAAAATTGCTGCTTTGGAGTATCAACTGATGTTTCTTGTCTCCTTTACAAAACATTCTTTGAGCACCTTCAGATGACTGATAAATACGTTCTATCAGTCATCATTACACAAGGTTCAAAGTCCTACTGATGAGCTATGGGAAGTGTCGGCTTTTAGGGCCTGCAGGTGGTTAGGTTGAAAGTTAAAACATATGAGGTAGTCTACTTAATCCAATGGCTGTAGTCCTGTCGCAGCTCTTTGTAGAATAAAAACAAAGCTATGGAAGAGCACTCCTATAAACACAATATAAAAAAAGGTGTGTTGCATATTATGGTCTGAAATAACAGGAGCCCCTATTGCATTGTCAATCCATCAATGCCAGAGAGATTAGAACATCATTTGACCCAATTGAAGAAAAAGCCAAACAACTCATGTGTCATGTTCTGTTCTTCAACACAGGAAGACACCAATGTGTGCATATAAACACTAACAGTGGATCTAAACGTTTAGCATGCATGCTAGGACTTAGAAAATATATTACTCAACTGAGCAAACATATGACCCTAAATAGGACTAGGCATTTGTTGCTGCAAGTGAGGGCCCCAATCAAATCACCAGAGGTAGTTGTGTGTCCATGACTGTTGCCCTGTTGACAGAAAACAATACATCTTCATTTGCACAGCCCCACAAGATGTTTGTCAGGCTAAAGTGAGAACATAACGCCCCGAGGGGCCACAGGCGGGCAAGCCTGCGCTTACAGGTCGACACAGGAACCCCCTCACTTTCTCTGCCTGTTCTCAATGGGAAAAAGTCTGGTGGGGAGTGGGCCGACATCTGGGGGCTTGCTGGCATCAGAATCCTAGTCACCATCTCCTGCGGTTGTGCCCTTGAGCAAGGCAAGGCAAAACTGCTGCAGAGGCGTCACACTGTGGCTGAGCCTGTGCTCCAACCCCTCCATCTCAGGGGGGTTGGGTTAAAGCAAAAAGACAAAGATCTGTGTCCTGTGACCATATACACGAAAGCAATCTTCTCTTTTTTCAATAGCCGCTTCTGCAGCAGTTCTTCAAGGGGCTCTCAGTCTGAGATCATAGCATTCCTTCTGTAGCAGTAGTGTAGTGGAGGGTAAGCTCAGTTTACCCACCTTTTTTTTTTTGCAATGAAAGTATAGGGAGCGTTACTTTTTCACCGCGACCGGTGATCAGAGGTTACCCACCAATTTGTTTACCACTGCATCACTGTTCTGGAGGGAAAGTTCAGCCTCTCCACCTTCCTATTACAATTTCCTCATTCTCCTATGATGCGGTCATCGGATATTTAGATGCACCTTGCCAACCCTACAGCACATGTCCTCCTCTTCCTGGCATCGTCGGGAGCCGAACCGTGTGCTCCCACATCATTTAGAGTTTTCCGAACACAAGCCCCCTCATTATGGAACAGCTCATTATGCATTGCCGACCAGATGTGCACTATCAGTGTTTTCCATTAGCCACTTCATATTAACTAAGTTACTTTTCATTTAAACGTTTCAATTCGCTAGTATGTCGAGCCCTCTCCCTCTAGAATGAACGATATGCATATTCTAGCGATCTATTGATAGGATAGGCGCCGGTCAGTCACAAATCGAGCAATGACAGCGAAATGCAGCATAAAGGAAGAGAATAAGCGAGAGGTTTCACACTCTCCTAAATCTGTCCAAAACTAGCCCAATGCGTTTCTATGGGCTTATTTTGGACCTAAGTATGTCGCCTTTGGGACAACAACTCCCACTTGTTAGGGAGGAGACATTAGCATCTTCTCATTATATAGGCCTACAGTTCTCCGGTTGCGGTTGAATTTCTTTACAGGGAGGAGGGAGGGAGAGAGAGAGAGAACATGACGCTCGTGAATTTGCACGTCCCATGTAATGTAAGGGGTAAAGATGAGTCGAAATCCAATAGCCTAATTATTGTTTTCTGACACATGTATTTATTTTCATTTGCATATTTCCAGTGGCGACCCGTCATTCAGGGCAGGTGGGGCAGAGCCCCCCATGTTTTGAGCCCCACATTTTTAGCTACAAAAAAACAAAAACAACATTTGGGGGGGGGGGGCTTGCATGTTTTGCATGCTATTTTAACATTAATACGTGTCACATATCAGTTTTCAAACTATATATCTCGAGTTAATAAAGCCACATACAAACATGGTCTCTTGTTTGCATTTTTGAGTAAGGCAGCTCCAAAATGCAGGTGTTTCAGCCTAGCTCAGTGCTTTCTGTGGCAAATCCTTTCTAACCCTTGTCATATGAAGAGAAATAATGAAGAGAAATTATGGATAAAATGTATCGGTGCTCATCGGCCATTGGACATGAATATTACACAACAAGTTGGAAATTGCAAATTCAACAATGAGTGGTTTGGAAGGAATCAGTGGCTAACTGCAAGCATTGCAAAGCAATCACTAGCTATTCAGTGGCGTGGCTGTGTGGTCCCAAGTATGGGATTCAGGGTCTCTTTTCCAAGCTTAAAATTATAAACATTCAACATTGGCCATGCTGTCAATGAAGCATGATTTGTGCCGCGCTCAAAACAACTTAACTCGGAACTGCGAAATCTGACTTCAGTGAGTTCAAGACAACTGGGAACTCGGGAAAAACGAGCTCCGACTGGGAAAATAAGTTTTGAACGGTCATCCAACTTGGAACTTGGGCCTCTTTCTAGATCTACGACCTGAAGATCACTGTCATCATGATTCGACCACGTTTTTTTCCCAGAGTTCCCAGTTGTCTTGAAAGCACCATAAATCCAGAGAATGCCAGACTTTGACGACAAGGTTTGATGACAAAATTTGCCCATGAAGGACCGCTGCACCACCTTTCTGTTCAAGTGAGCACAGCACAACAAGGTGTCCAAAAATGTATTGTATGCTGCTGCATAAATTATGTAATATGCCAGGGAGATATGTATACTGTAGCTAAGAAAGTAATACTAAGTGTATGTTGTGTAGTAAGCTGTTAGTAGCCCATGTGCCACACCCTAATAATTTGGTCTATTTTCCCCTCTTAATTTTGCCTACTGTTCTGACTTGGTGGTGCACATGTAGCCTATAACCTGTTTTAGAGAAATGTAATCATTGAATATTATAAGAGCTTTCATTATCTGCTTATATGCCCCCTTTATTTATCCTACGGTTCTGACTTGGTGTACAGGGAGAACACTGTAAGAACGGCCCATGTTCTGAATTCTGTCGCTGTACATTCCAAAAGTGCTGAACAAATAGTGATATTGACTACGTCCGTCCTAGCTCGCCCATTAATGTCTTAATCAAAATTACGAATTGCCTCTTATCCGCTTGTCGTCCCCTTATGCCATAGTTTGTACATCTCAATTGTCAGTAGAAACCACATTTATTTAAGTAAGTCAGCCATATCAGCTATATATTTTTTAAAGGCAGTAAATGAGGCTGAATTAACTGTTTCGCTGCCAGACGAGGCTCTGCTGATAGACAGGTGTAGCAGTGGTAAGGCGTTGGGACTGCTGTTGGGACTCTGCTGTTGGGACAGCTATATGTAGGCCCTAACAGTTTGTGGGCACCGTTTGTCACCATTATAGTGCAATTCATGTATTGTTTAGTGTTGTGTTGGGTAGTGGCTAAAATTGCCACTGAGTGTTTCACATCGCCAGTCATGCAGAGTCGTGGCGCCAAGTAGGCTATTTACTGTGCGTTGATTGACAACTGAACAGCAAGTGTTGACTAGTTTATAAAAGGTGTCAAACTGACTGAATAAAGTCGATCTCCTATATCCCTTTGCCATTCATAAATCATGGCTTGCCATACAGTGACGCTAAAGTGAGTTACTCGTCTAATCAGTCAGTGAGTGTAGCCTACCGAATCGCATCGGAGAGCTGTTCATTTGGCTCCCTAATTTGCATAGGCTACTGTCAGGCCTAGGCTTTTTGGCGATTATCTGCAGATAAATTGTGAAAACATTCTATGAAGATGGTGAATCATCACTGCAGGAACAATTGGTAGTGGAGAGACTCATTGTGATCCAAATATTATAATTTGGGTCATCACGGAATCCAAGCATTAAAACGGAATTCAACAATAGGCTATTCAAAAATGTCCCCTTAGTAGGTCAATACATTTTTGAACAGAATGCATCAGTGATTTCTATTTCCTGCAACTTTCTGAAGAGGCAAGGAGAACGCCTCTGTCTGTGTGTGCAGTGCGCACCTCTACCCCTTTGTGTAGCCGTTAGCGATGATGCTAATTAAAACCGTCTTCTGGTAGATGGAAAGGCTTTCCCAAAAACGTTCTCAATTAAATGTTGTTAACTTCAAAGTAGCCTATGCTTCCCTGGCAGAATGACATCATGATTATTTTAAACAACCCAGTGGGTATTTGTTTAGCAAACTCTACCATCACGTGCGCTACAAAAACACCACTAAAAGAAGTGTCTTGCTACGTGCACACTTGAATGAGAGGTTAACTACACCCAAAAATCAACATTTCTCAGATATTTCCCAGACCTCAAAAATGGTCTCCTGATATGGTTTAAGGGTTGTTGACTTACAACATCCAAGTATGATTGAGAGCGAAAACCTGAAAAAATGATCTTTCAAGATAATGTGGGCTACTTACTTCATTTTTTATTTGTAATATAATACTTAATTTGAAGAACAAACATTGGGGCAATTCCTATCTTGCAGTAAAACTGTAAATGAGACTTCAATCTCAAGATAAGACTGGTTAAATGTTAAAAAATGTTTAATATGTTCTCTTACTTAGAAAATAGTCCTGATCATATAGGCCTAGACAATGTCCAAAACAACCAACAACACACATTTTCAGTTATTTAAATTGGCTACTCTATGTACTTGTGTAAAACACTGCTTTATGATCTAGTTTTACCCTGGCCATCTGAAGAAGGGTTTGTTCCATTGTCCCTAAAATGACCTTTGTTGCTCAGGATACTGACAGGCTCTGTCGTAGCCGGCCGCGACCGGGAGACCCATGGGGCGGCGCACAATTGGCCCATGTTTAAATCATCCTAAAGTGTCTAAAATTGATTGTGTAACTCAATTATGTTACTTATAGATGATTTGGATATGATGCGCGAAAATGCTAGTCTAGGTATCATTGACTTGCATTGAATTTTTGCCACAAATGCAAAAAAATTGCATTTGAAACAGTGGCCATGTAAACACAACCAAAGCATGGGTTGCTGTCATACCTTGTCCATAGACTGCTTACAGGATAAGGAAACTCGTCACTGGGTTCATCAGGAAGTGCATAGAAGGAAGTTGTTGTTGCTATAGTGATGATCAGAACATATCCAAACCAAAAACTGGATAGATTGCAGCATTCATGCAAAACTGAAAGCGCGAATCACTGCATTTAAGACACGGCAAGGAACATGGATGAGTACAATCAGACCAGCTATGACCTACGTAAGGCAATCAAAGAGGTGAAACGATAGTACAGGGACAAAGTGTAGTCGCAATTCAACAGCTCGGACATGAGACGCATGTGGCAGGGACTCCAGACAATCATGGAGTATAAAGGGGAAACCAGCCACTTCACCGACATGATGCTTCACGCCCAGATAACCTTAACACCTTCTTCCCCCGGTTCGAGAAGAATAACACCGAGCTGCCGACGTGGGCCCCTGCTGCTCATGAGGACTGTGGGCTCCTGATCTCCGTGGCTGACTTGAGTAAGACTTTCAAGCATGTAAACCCTAGCAAAGCTTCCCTCAGAGCATGCACTGACCAGCTGGCTGAAGTGTTTACGGACATATTCAATCTCTACCTATCCCAGTCTATTGTCCCCACTTGCTTCAAGATGTCCACCAATGTTCCGGTACCCAAGCATGCGAAGGTAACTGAACTAAATGACTATCACCTCGTAGCACTCACTTGTGTCATCATGAAGTGCTTTGAGAGGCTACTCAAGGATTATATCACCTCCACCTCACCCACCCTCGACCCACTACAATTTGCATACTGCCCCAAAAGATCCACAGATGACGCAATAGCCACTGCACTGCACCCCGCCCTATCCCACCTGGACAAGAGGAATGCCTATGTGAGAATGCTGTTCATCGACTACAGATCGGCTTTCAAGGCCAAGAAGATCATCAAGGACCTCAGCCACCCGAGCCACAGCCTGTTCACCCTGCTACCATCTAGCAGACGGAGACAGTACAGGTGCATCAAAGCCGGGACGGAGAGACTGAAAAACAGCTTCTATCTCCAGGCCATCAGACTGTTGAACAGCCATCATTAGCCGGCCACCGCCCAGTACTCTGCCCCTTAGAGACTGCTGCCCCATGTATATACTGTAGAGACATAGAACACTGGTCACTTTAACAATGTTTACATACTGTTTTACCCACTTACCCAATTCTCGTCATAGCTCATCCTATATTACCACTCTAAAAAATGTTTTCTATTCATATACTGTCTACACACACCATTTATACACTGAGTGTACAAAACATTAGGAGCTCTTTCGATGACAGTCTGATCAGGCGAATCCGGGTGAAAGCTATGATCCCTTATCGATGTCACCTGTTAAATCCACTTCAATTAGTGTAGATGAAGGGGAGGAGACAGGTTAAATAATCATTTTTAAGCCTTGAGACAATTGAAACATGCATTGCATATGTGTGACATTCAGAGGGTGAATGGACAAGACAAAAGATTTAAGTGCCTTTGAATGAGGTATGGTAGTAGGTGCCAGGCGCACCGGTTTGAGTGTGTCAAGAACTGCAACGCTGCTGGGTTTTTCACCCTCAACAGTTTCCTTTGTGTATCAAGAATTGTCCACCACCCGAAGGACATCCAGCCAACTTGACACAACTGTGGGAAGCATTGGAGTCAACATGGGCCAGCATCCTTGTGGAACACTTTTGACACCTTGTAGTCCATGCCACGATGAATTGAGGCTGTTCTGAGGGAAAAGGGGTGTGCAGCTCAATATTAGCAAGGTGTTCCTAATGTTTTTGTACACTCAGTATATATTTATATTCCAGACTCTGACATTGCTCTTTCTGATATTGCTCGCTCTGATATTTCTTAATTTCTTGTTTTTTACTTTTGGATTATGTGTGTATTGTTATTGTATTGCTAGATATTTACTGCACTGTTGGAGCTAGAAACATAAGCATTTAGCTGCACCTGCGATAACATCTGCAAATCAGTGAACGCGACCAATAAATCCTGCACATACGCAAATATGTCTATCTTTAGCCACAGCAAATTGGGTCACCAGAAAATGCAGAACCATAGGCATGCCGATAAATACAGTGGGGGAAAAAAGTATTTAGTCAGCCACCAATTGTGCAAGTTCTCCCACTTAAAAAGATGAGAGAGGCCTGTAATTTTCATCATAGGTACACGTCAACTATGACAGACAAAATGAGAAAAGAAAATCCAGAAAATCACATTGTAGGATTTTTAATGAATTTATTTGCAAATTATGGTGGAAAATAAGTATTTGGTCAATAACAAAAGTTTCTCAATACTTTGTTATATACCCTTTGTTGACAATGACACAGGTCAAACGTTTTCTGTAAGTCTTCACAAGGTTTTCACACACTGTCGCTGGTATTTTGGCCCATTCCTCCATGCAGATCTCCTCTAGAGCAGTGATGTTTTGGGGCTGTCGCTGGGCAACACGGACTTTCAACTCCCTCCAAAGATTTTCTATGGGGTTGAGATCTGGAGACTGGCTAGGCCACTCCAGGACCTTGAAATGCTTCTTACGAAGCCACTCCTTCGTTGCCCGGGCGGTGTGTTTGGGATCATTGTCATGCTGAAAGACCCAGCCACGTTTTATCTTCAATGCCCTTGCTGATGGAAGGAGGTTTTCACTCAAAATCTCACGATACATGGCCCCATTCATTCTTTCCTTTACACGGATCAGTCGTCCTGGTCCCTTTGCAGAAAAACAGCTCCAAAGCATGATGTTTCCACCCCCATGCTTCACAGTAGGTATGGTGTTCTTTGGATGCAACTCAGCATTCTTTGTCCTCCAAACACGACGAGTTGAGTTTTTACCAAAAAGTTATATTTTGGTTTCATCTGACCATATGACATTCTCCCAATCCTCTTCTGGATCATCCAAATGCACTCTAGCAAACTTCAGACGGGCCTGGACATGTACTGGCTTAAGCAGTGGGACACGTCTGACACTGCAGGATTTGAGTCCCTGGCGGCGTAGTGTGTTACTGATGGTAGGCTTTGTTACTTTGGTCCCAGCTCTCTGCAGGTCATTCACTAGGTCCCCCCGTGTGGTTCTGGGATTTTTGCTCACCGTTCTTGTGATCATTTTGACCCCACGGGGTGAGATCTTGCGTGGAGCCCCAGATCGAGGGAGATTATCAGTGGTCTTGTATGTCTTCCATTTCCTAATAATTACTCCCACAGTTGATTTCTTCAAACCAAGCTGCTTACCTATTGCAGATTCAGTCTTCCCAGCCTGGTGCAGGTCTACAATTTTGTTTCTGGTGTCCTTTGACAGCTCTTTTGTCTTGGCCATAGTTGAGTTTGGAGTGTGACTGTTTGAGGTTGTGGACAGGTGTCTTTTTTATACTGATAACAAGTTCAAACAGGTGCCATTAATACAGGTAACGAGTGGAGGACAGAGGAGCCTCTTAAAGAAGAAGTTACAGGTCTGTGAGAGCCAGAAATCTTGCTTGTTTGTAGGTGACCAAATACTTATTTTCCACCATAATTTGCAAATAAATTCATTAAAAATCCTACAATGTGATTTTCTGGAATTTTTTTCTCTCAATTTGTCTGTCATAGTTGACGTGTACCTATGATGAAAATTACAGGCCTCTCTCATCTTTTTAAGTGGGAGAACTTGCACAATTGGTGGCTGACTAAATACTTTTTTCCCCCACTGTATATTGGGTTACCCGACCAAAGACATTACACACTCTTAAAAAGATGATCTTCTCCATGAGAACATTGCATCATATCAGTTTTTGCCTCTCTAGAGCAAATAATCTCATATGCAAAGTTGTAAAAAGAACACAGATAGTCCGACATCAAGCCATCCTCAAAACTCGTCCTAAAATTAGGCTTAATAGAAGCTCCACCTGAGGACAGAGGTAAAACTAAAGCCACTAGGAAGATGAGACAGGAGACACTACCTCCAGCTGTGCAGTTTGCAGGTAACGTGATACCGTTCAAGTAGACTACCTGTAATCTCTACAGAGCAACGAAAAAACATAACGCTTTGAGGATAAGGCAAAATACATTCTTAAAAAATGGACTCTGGAATATTTGGGGATTTGTGAAATGTTGCGGAGTCCATCTTTAACATAATCTCACACTCCAATGTTCCTAATCATTTAAACTCAGAAATGGACAACATGGGAATGTTACACCGCGGGCCATTTGGCAAGGTGTTCTTTCAATGCTTGAATAAATAGCTCTGGAAAAAACAAAATGGCAACCAAAACGACCAAAAGTACACCAAATATACAAAAGTATGTGGGCAACCCTTCAAATTAGTGGATTCGGCTATTTCAGCCACACCCGTTGCTGACAGGTGTATAAAATTGAGTACACAGCCATGCAATCTCTATAAACAAACATCGGCAGTAGAATGGCCTTACTGAAGAGCTCAGTGACTTTCAACGTGGCACCATCATAGGATGCCACCTTTCCAACAAGTCAGTTAGTCAAATTTCTGCCCTGCTAGAGCTGCCCCGGTCAACTGTAAGTGCTGTTATTGTGATCACCATGCGCAATGCCAAGCGTCGGCTGGAGTGGTGTAAAGCTCGCCACCATTGGACGCTGGAGCAGTGGAAACCCGTTCTCTGGAGTGGTGAATCACGCTTCACCATCTGACAGTCCGACAGACAAATCTGGGTTTGGCAGATGCCAGGAGAATGCTACCTGCCCCAATGCATAGTAAAAACTGTAAAGTTTGGTGGAGGATGAATAATGGTCTGGGGCTGTTTTCCATGGTTTGGACTAGGCCGCCTAGTTCCAGTGAAGGGAAATCTTAACGCTACAGCATACAACGGTATTCTTGTATTTATCTGAACTCGCACATTATTTCCGCTTGCTTCCAGCCTAGCATTTAGTTTGGTACAGCGGGGGTTAATATAAGCCTCGCTGTCTGCCTGTCTGACCTCTGCCTGCCGAGACAACCTTTTCAGAGCCAGGCGAAATCATGCATCACCGTCATTCTAATGGACATATACAAAGCTAGAACAAATGGAAATGCAGCTAGTGTACTGTCATTCCAGGTTCAATGTTTGACGTGACTGAGTTAGCTGAAGTTGGCTAGCTTGCTAGAAAGTGACAAAAACGTTATCCAGCCTGCATAGCAACCATTTTGTTTAGAACGGACGACCGGCACTTTTGCATAGCAGCAATGTAAAAATAATAAACTACTCGGTCGCGTCTGTAGCAACATGACCAAAAGAACTAACAACCAGATTTTTGTCCGGACTATATCTTCTGGTGGAATAATGACATTGTATGAATCTAATTATCAAAATAACGTTTTAAAGAAAATATGTAATTCAGCTTTATTTTACTATGTTGGTAAGAGCTTTATAAAAGCAATATGGCAGATGAGGCACTGCTGTATCATGAATACAGTCACAAGTAAATAGTGTTGTTCGGCCCGACGCGATGGCATTGTTGAATACTTGTTTCTAATTGGCTTGAAGAGCATTCTAGACCATTATTATTTCCCTATAACACACGGTATATCAGCACGGTAGAATTCAATGTCTATAGTTAATTATTACATGTTCTATGTTTGAGCTGATTTTGAAAGCAATAGTCGAATTGAACACATTATTGGCATTGTTGAATTTGATTTTCATAACAAGCTAGGACTGATGGTTTGGTTAGCTACACTAGAAAGTCTGTTTGTTTGGTTACCGAGGGAACTAAAATAAGCTATCTAGTAAACTTGCTAGCTACTTCAGTGGATGTAACACATTTCTACCCACAAAGGAACATTTCGAGCAGCAAATGTGTTAAACTATGGATTTCAACCATCAATCCATAGCTGAGAGTCAGCCTGTAGTGTCTAAGGGAGCAGTATGTGGATGAGTGCTACCAGATGGTGTTTTTGTGGGATGAGGGTTTCGGTCTCGACTAAGATGATAGGCTGTGACGGATATTAGAGTTGTAGCTTGAGGCAACTTGAACAAGCAATGACAATTCATGTATTTTTTTTTTATTGCACAATTTGAATCCCTTCACAGCCTCAGAGGATCTAGATTGCACCATATTACATACTGTATCGCTAAAGAAATACAACTTTTAATTTACCATGTAGTTTACCAATAATATGGTCTCATGGTGAAGTGGACATACTCTGATTCATATCCCGAAAGAAAGAAATTGTCACTACAATATATTTTAATAGAAAGTCAGCAAAAATAGATAAGATCTTGCTACCAAGGAAAGGACAATCCCTGTCTATTTGTGGGAAAATCACCCTGATTAACTCTTTAGTCATATCCCAGTTTACCTATTTACAGCCCTGCCTACACCTAACAACTTGTTTTTTTGAAGATTATATGAGCAAGAAGTATTCCACTTTATTTGGAATGGCAAGCCATATAAAATGAAATGGGTCTATTTATATAATGAAATGATTAAATATGAAAGCATAGGACCTCGCACTAAAGGCTTCAGTCATACAAAAGCTATACTATACTTAATCCGAACTGGTTCTCTAGCAGATTAGTAAGAATGGCTCACCCAGTGTTCAAGAATGGCCTTTTTCCCTTTATTCAGATTACCACCTCTCACTTTCGGTTATTTGAAAATGAAATAATCTCCAAAATAAATAAAACAAACATAGAAAGCTGGTTCCAATTTCAGTTTAATGCACTAGAAAATACTGAACAAATATTACAACAGATATTATGGTTAAACTCAAATATACTAATTGATAAAAAATGTTTGTATATTATATCATAAATAGAACTGGTGGAGATATATCACACATGCATTTAACAAAAATATGGAAATGTCTGCTTTATCCAAAATTACAACCAACTGACTGCAGAAAAAAATTGAGGAGGAAAGTGGAAGGGGGAGAAGGTAAGGAACTTGTATGTCGGCCCTGAATTAAAAGACCAAAACTGGTTAAAGAAAATTGTGATAAATAAAAAAGTATACCAGTTTAATTTCAGGACCAAAATTGACAGCTGCGCCATACAGGTTGCAAAATAGTTGGGAAGAGATTTTCGATGTACAGATTCCACGGTTTATTAACTGATATGCAAAACGACACGCTGTACTCAAATTATACAAAATTATTGCAACTAAAATAATTGTTATATACAGGATACAACCATCCCTGCTCTGCAGATTTTGCTGTGACGAGACAATCATTAGATCACTTGTTTCGGTACTGCCCTTATGTAGCTTGTTTTTGGTCACAGGTTTAGGATTGGCTGAAGAATTGCAACATTTACCTGGAGCTAACTCTGGAAATAGCACTGCTGGGTGACTTGAAAAGCCAAAAAATGTTTATCTTTAATTTACAATCTGTAGAAACTATGAGAATAGAAAGGTTCAGAGCTTTTGTGAAACATCACAGCACAATTGAAAAATATATGGCAATTAGAAATCAAAACTGGATGGTTTTCAGATATATATGGGAAGGGTTGAGAGTAGCTGAAGGGTAAAAACAAATACCAAAAAATTAACAGATGTAAAATATACTGTGTCCGTAAAATGTATATGTGACCGACCGCCTCGATTCGGTATTATGTAGCAAAATTTGAAATTGTGTTTTTTACATTGAATAAAAGTAGAGACTCAGACCTACACTGCAATTGAGGAACAATGGGAATGTAATTCTGCTTTGAAAGTTGATAAACTTGTAACCCCACCTTTGAGGAAATGACCCTTGAACGTTTTGGTACACCTACTGGAGAGCTCTTCTTTGTCTATACCCATTCAGCATCATTCACACCCTCCTAAGCCTTAGCCCCACCCATCTCTTTAAGGATTCACATGTGAGGCCATGTGGTAAACACAAGGAAAACACGTGCTATATCAAATAAAATGTATTTGTCACATGCACAGGATACAGAAGGTGTAAACGGTACAGTGAAGTGGTTACTTGCATAGCAGCAATAACAAAAAAAGAAAGTGATCAGATAAAAAAAAAAAAAAAAAAAATGAAAAAATAAATAAATAAAAAAAAATATAAAGAAAAAAATAAAAAAATAAAAAATATTTAAAAATTATAAATTTTATAAATATATGTTATCGTTATTAGATGACGCTTAGTCGACAAACTTGTCTAAATTGATGGATCATGTGAAGGAAATGCTATAACCACCCCCCAGCCACATCTAGCTAAGTGGATGGGTCACTATTGTCTAGACATGTACACATGTTCATGAAATACAATAGATGGCAGTAATCACCCCCAGACACACCTGGCTAACTTGATGGGTCATGTAATAATCTGTCCGAAGTGGAGTCTTGTTTAGACATGTAGCTAGCTAGCTAAAAAAATTAACCGGCATAATCACAACTAATACTACTACCAATACAAACATTATCATAGCTGTAATATGAATCTGCAGGTAGCTAAAGCGAACAAACTAGGTTCAACGTTAGCTAGCTAACATTATGTTATAACTAGCAATGCAAATTGATTTCTGAGTCTAATAATATTACTACAAAGATCATACAAAATGTTAGCTAGTGAGCCAGCAACCTAACGTTTGCTAGCTAACTAACAGCACACTTTATTTTTAATCAAAATGCATTTTTTTGGCAGAAATGCCTTCTGGAACATGTGAACATTCATGTGTCTTAATAACAAACTTGTATGCCATCTGTAAATATGAATACAATTGTTAAAATTGCGAGCCTAGTTGGTTTAGCCACAGAAAAAGTCTGCAACCTTCCCGCTAGCCATGATTGGCTGAGAAAATGGATGGGCTGGACATGCCGAGAGATGAGTTTGGATTGGTCTGCCATGTAGCTCGCTTCTGTCTATAACATGAGCTGGTCAGTATGTGTAGGTAACCCTTTCTAATGCAGCTTTTTTGAAAGATATCCACTTTCTGGAGGACCAAGTTTTGAAATCAGTGGAATTAGAGTATGATAGCTAAGGAGAAGGAGAACATTCTGGTGTTTGATTGCAAATATACAGACGGAGTCAAAAAGAGAACACAAAAAAGGCTGTTGTAAAAAGAGACTGTCTTTCAAAGATAATTCGTAAAATTACAAATAACTTCACAGATCTTCATTGTAAAGGGTTTAAACACTGTTTCCCATGCTTGTTCAACGAACCATAAACAATTAATGAACATGCACCTGTGGAACGGTCGTTAAGACACTAACAGCTTACAGATGGTAGGCAATTAAGGTCACAGTTATGAAAAATGTGAACACTAAAAGAGGCCTTTCTACTGACTCTGAAAAACACAAAAAGAAAGATGCCCAGGGTCCCTGCTCATCTGCGTAAACGTGCCTTAGGCATGCTCCAAGGAGGCATGAGGACTGCAGATGTGGCCAGGGCAATAAATTGCAATGTCCGTACTGTGAGACGCCTAAGACAGTGCTACAGGGAGACAGGACGGACAGCTGATCATCCTCGCAGTGGCAGACCACGTGTAACAACACCTGCACAGGATCGGTACATCCGAACATAACACCTGCAGGACAGGTCCAGGATGGCAACAACAACTGCCCAAGTTACACCAGGAACGCACAATCCCGCCAACAGTGCTCAGACAGTCCGCAATAGGCTGAGAGAGGCTGGACTGAGGGCTTGTAGGCCTGTTGTAAGGCAGGTCCTTACAAGAAATCACCGGCAACAACTTCGCCTATGGGCACAAACCCACCGTCGCTGGACCAGACAGGACTGGCAAAAAGTGCTCTTCACTGACAAGTCGTGGTTTTGTCTCAACAGGGAAGATGGTCGGATTTGCGTTTATCGTTGAAGGAATGAGCGTTACACCAAGGCCTGTACTCTGGATCGGAATCGATTTGGAGGTGGAGGGTCCGTCATGGTCTGGGGCGGTGTGTCACAGCATCATCGGACTGAGCTTGTTGTCATTGCAGGCAATCTCAACACTGTGCGTTACAGGGAAGACATCCTCCTCCCTCATGTGGTACCCTTCCTGCAGGCTCATCCTGACATGACCCTCCAGCATGACAATGCCACCAGCAATACTGCTCGTTCTGTGCGTGATTTCCTGCAAGACAGGAATGTCAGTGTTCTGCCATGGCCAGCGAAGAGCCCGGATCTCAATCCCATTGAGCACGTCTTGGACCTGTTGGATTGGAGGGTGAGGGCTAGGGCCATTCCCTCCAGAAATGGCAAGGAACTTGCAGGTGCCTTGGTGGAAGAGTGGGGTAACATCTCACAGCAAGAACTGGCAAATCTGGTGCAGTCATGGACTGCAGTACTTAATGCAGCTGGTGGCCACACCAGATACTGACTGTTACTTTTGATTTTGACCCCCCCTTTGTTCAGGGACATATTATTCCATTTCTGTTAGTCACATGTCTGTGGAACTTGTTCAATTTATGTCTCAGTTGTTGAATCTTGTTAGGTTCATACAAATATTTACACATGTTAAGTTTCTTTTTTTGCTGAGTTTATAAAACACCTCTCTCTGGATTACATCTTCAAACTAAGGGCAACCATGGCATCCATGACAGAGAGGGAAAAGCGTCCATACATGTATACGGGTAAGATAGTCTAGCTAGCTACATTTTCAGATATTACGCGTTTCTAATTTTGTCAGAACGTCATTTTCATTTCAAGTTAAAGCGTACTGTTAGCTAGCTGTCTCGCTAGCTAATGTTACGTGTATGATCTGTGCAGTAATATTATTTGTATCTCAGAGCCATTTGCATTGCTAGTTATAGCCTAATGTTAGCTAGCTAGCTAACATTTAACCTGGTTGGTTAGCTACCTGCAGATTCATGCAGGATAGTAACGTTATGAGTTGGGATTATGGTTAATTGTTTAGCTAGCTAGCTACATGTCTAAACAAAAGACTCCACTATGCAAGTAACCATTTCAATAGAATGTTCATTATGTCACTGCGAGAACTGTCGATAGACGTAGCTGGTAAATTCGCTCTGGCTATCTACTCCGATTTCAGAGCACTCTCGTCAGTGTGCCAGAGCGCAGAATAACTGATGAATTTACGAATGCTCAACACCCGTTGAATATGGCCGGTGTCAGTAAAGGTTGTCAAAAAAGTGTAATTAAATTGTTGCCAGCAGCACAGTTGCAGTCACCAACGCTCTGTATAACATAAAAACAGCCTAACCAGCTCTGCTAGGGCGAGTAAAATGGTCAGAGTGAGCTGTTCTCTCATTTGTTTCTGGAACTAGCTACCAATCTAGCCAATGTTAGCCAGTTAGCTTGGGTGCTTGACTCCTTTTTTTTTAGGGCAGAATGCTCAGATCAACCCTACTCCTCGGCCAGAGCATTCAGTATGCGCTCTGAACGCTTCGAGAGCGAAATACTCTGAATTTACGAACGGACAATCTGACAACACTTTGAGTTTACGGACGCCCAGAGCACACTCTGGCACTCCAGATTAAATTTACGAACACACCCGTAGTATAAACCAGCCTTTAGTCTTGAAATCTTTGGTTGTTTAGTACATAGCCTCACATGTGAATCCTTAAAGAGATGGGTGGGGCTAAAGCTTAAGAGGGTGTGAGCACTGCTAAATGGGTGTAGACAAAGAAGAGCTCTCCAGTAGGTACCAAAACATTCAAGGGCCATTTTCTCAAAAGTGAGGTTACAAGTTTATCAACTTTAAAAGCAGAATTACTTTCCCATTGTTCCTCAACTGTAGTATATGATATACAATTTTCTAGCTCTCAGTCTCTACTTTTATCCAATGTAAAAAACACAATTTCAAATTTTGCTACATAAGACCGAATCGAGCCGGTCGGTCACATTTACAATGTGACTTTTATTTCACCTAGCTGGCACATACTCAGAATGTTTTAGAGAATCGTATTGGAGATTCCTACACTTTTGAGTGTTTGCAGATTCACTCCACAGATTCACTTAGGGTCGGACCAGAGACAGCTTGTCCACTAAAGCCTGTCAGTGGAGCAAGCTGTCTTAGAGATCGCAGTGCTGTAAAAAGCCTGTTGATATGAATGAGAGCACTTACTGAAACCCCAAATACACCACCCTGGACAGGGTGAAAATGCATCGCTCTCCACAACTACATTTACTTGACAACTTCTTTATCTGCAGCCATATTTGGTACCTATGAAGAACATCTACAGTGCCTTCAGAAAGTAATCACACCCCTTGTCACAGCCAGAATTTAAAATGGATTAAATTGTGATTTTGTGTCAGTGGCCTACACACAATACCACATAATGTCAAAGTGGAATAATATTTATTGATATTTTTTACAAATTAATTAATAATGAAAAGCTGAAATGTCTTCAGTCAATAAGAATTCAACCCATTTGTTATGGCAAGCCTAAATAAGTTCAGGAGTAAAGATTTGCTTAGCAAGTCACATTATAAGCGTATCAATACACCCAGTCACTACAAAGACACAGGCATCCTTCCTAACTCAGTTGCCAGAGAGGAAGGAAACTGCTCAGGGATTTCACCATGAGGCCAATGGTGACTTTAAAACAGTTACAAAGTTTAATGGCTGTGATAGGAGAAAACTGTGGATGGATGAACAACATTGTAGTTACTCCACAACACTAACCTAAATGACAGAGTGAAAAGAAGGAAGCCAGGACAGAATACAAATATTCTAAAACATGCATCATGTTGGCAATAAGGCACTAAAGTAAAAAACAAAAAATGTGGCAAAGAAATTAACTTTATGTCCTGAATAAGTATTATGTTTGTGGCAAATCCAACACAACACATCAAATCCAACACAACTCCCTGTTCACCCATGACTGCATGGCGAGGCACGACTCCAACACCATCATTAAGTTTGCCGACGACACAACAGTGGTAGGCCTGATCAACGACAACGATGAGACAGCCTATAGGGAGGTCAGAGACCTGGCCGTGTGGTGCCAGGATAACAATCTCTCCCTCAACGTGATCAAGACAAAGGAGATGATTGTGGACTACAGGAAAAAAGAAGAGGACTTAGCACACCCCCATTCTCATCAACGGGGCTGTAGTGGAACAGGTTGAGAGCTTCAAGTTCCTTGGTGTCCACACCACCAACAAACTATCATGGTCCAAACACATCAAGACAGTCGTGAAGAGGGCACGAAAAAGCCTATTCCCCCTCAGGAGACTGAAAAGATTTGGCACGGGTCCTCAAATAGTTCTACAGCTGCACCATTGAGAGCATCCTGACTGGTTGCATCACCGCCTGGTATGGCAACTGCTCGGCCTCCGACCGCAAAGGCACTACAGAGGGTAGTGCGTACGGCACAGTACATCACTGGGGCAAAGCTTCCTGCCATCCAGGACCTCTATACCAGGCGGTGTCAGAGGAAGGCCCTAAAAATTGTCAAAGACTCCAGCCACCCTCGTCATAGACTGTTCTCTCTGCTTCTATTATTTATTTTACCTTTTTAACCAGAACCTCCAGTTGAAACTAGCCAGCTAACTAGCTAACTATCTACTTGCTATTAGCCACCGTTAGTGGTTTTCACCATTGTCCGTGGCCTGCACTACCTACCAGCCAGCTCTAGCCTGGACTATTATCGGCCAGTCTGCACAGCGCGCTATCGACCAAGAACATATCGGATTTTCTGCCAGAATCACTGAACCTTAACACCAGATCATCGCAACTAGCTAGCTGCAACCGAATGGACGTTGTTGGCTAATCACCACCGCCCCCGAAGCAAGCATCAGTTAGCCTTGAGCTAGCCTCGAGCCAGGCCCATCTCCCGGCTATCTACCTCTCTGTCAACCGGTCGGGACCTCCTAGTGTCGACACGGAGCCCCGCCGATCCATGACGACTGGTCTGCTGACGTAATCGTCTGATGTGGTTTCAACAGGCTTCCCGTTGCGACGACCACGAAGATCCATCTGCTAGCCCTGGCCCGCTAACACACGCAATCAACAGCCGTGCTTCCTGCTCGCCTGTGCTGTAGCAGCAATTCGAACTGCTCCCGGTCTCACCTATTGCTGTTCACTGGACCTTATGATCACTCAGCTGCACAGCTGATGCCTGCAGGACTGTTCCTTTACACGGTACCCCCATCCTGTTTATCTGTCCTGTTTATCTGTTTAGCCTCAGCCAAAACCTTCGTCGCCATTACCAGTTGTTGTCTTAGCTCTCTCGAATAACACCTGTGATTGTTTATGCCTCTCTCCCATGTCAATATGCCTTGCCTATTGATGTTCCGGTTAGTTCTTATTATACAATTTCACTGTAGAGCCCCCAGTCCCGCTCAACCAGCCTCAGAGAACTCCTTTGTCCCAGCCCCCATACACGAGGAGACCGGCTCAATCGGTGCCTCCAGTGATGCCATCTCGTTCATCATTACCCAACGCTTAGGTTTACCTCCACTGTACTCATATCTTTCCATATCCTTGTCTGTACATAATGCCCTGAATCTTTTCTACAACTGCCCCTTTTATTCTCTGTACCCAACGCACTAGAAGACCAGTTCTTAAAGCCTTTAGCCGTATCCTTATTCTACTCCTCCTCTGTTCCTCTGGTGATGTAGAGGTTAACACCTGTAGCCCCCAGTATCACTCCTACTCCCCAGGCGCTATCATTTGTTGACTTCTGTAACCGTAAAAGCCTTGGTTTTTTGCATGTTAACATCAGAAGCCTCCTCCCTAAGTTTGAGTTACTCACTGCGTTAGCACACTCCGCCAACCCTGATGTTCTAGCAGTGTCTGAATCCTGGCTTAGGAAGACCACCAAATACTCTGAAATGTCCATCCCCAACTACAACATTTTCCGTCTACATAGAACTGCCAAAGGGGGCGGCTTTTGCAATATACTGTTGAGATAGCCTGCAGAGCTCTATCATACTATCCAGGTCTGCTCCCAAACAGTTTGAGCTTCTACTTCTAAGAATCCACCTCTCCAGAAATAAGTCTATCACTGTTGCCGCTTGCTACAGACCCCCCTCAGCCCCCAGCTGTGCCCTGGACACCATATGTGAATTGATTGCCCCCCCATCTATCCTCAGAGTTTGTACTGCTTGGTGACCTAAACTGGGATATGCTTATCACCCCGGCCGTCCTACAATATAAACTAGATGCCCTCAATCTCACACAAATGATCAAGGAACCTACCAGGTACAACCATAAATCCGTAAACATGGGCACCCTCATAGATATCATCGTGACTAATTTACCCTCTAAATACACCTCCGCTGTCTTCAACCAGGATCTCAGCGATCACTGCCTCATTGCCTGCGTCCGTAATGGGTCCGCGGTCAGACGACCACCCCTCATCACTGTCAAACGCTTCCTAAAACTCTTCAGCGAGCTGGCCTTTCTAATTGACCTGGCCCGGGTTTCCTGGATGGATATTGACCTCATTCCATCAGTAGAGGATGCCTGGTTGTTCTTTAAATGTGCTTTCCTCTCAATCTTCAATAAGCATGCCCCATTCAAAAAATGCAGAACTAAGAACAGATATAGCCCCTGGTTCACCCCAGACTTGACTGCCCTTGACCAGCACAAAAACATCCTGTGGCGTACTGCATTAGCATCGAACAGCCCTTCGCGATATGCAACTTTTCAGGGAAGTCAGGAACCAATATACACAATCAGTTAGGAAGGCAAAGGCTAGCTTTTTTAAACAGAAATGTGCATCCTGTAGCTCTAACTCCAAAAAGTTTTGGGACACTGTAAAGTCCATGGAGAATAAGAGCACCTCCTCCCAGCTGCCCTCTGCACTGAGGCTAGGAAACACTATCACCACCGATAAATCTACAATAATCGAGAAATTCAACAAGCATTTTGCTATGGCTGGCCATGCTTTCCACCTGGCTACCCCTACCTCGGCCACCAGCTCTGCCCCCCCCCCGCTGCAACTTGCCCATGCCCCCCCGCATCTCCTTCACCCAAATTCAGATAGCTGATGTTCTGAAAGAGCTGCATAATCTGGACCACTACAAATCAGCTGGGCTAGAAAATCTGGACCCTTTCTTTGTAAATTAGTCGCCGAAATTGTAGCAACCCCTATTACTAGCCTGTTCAACCTCTCTTTCGTATGATCTGAGATCCCCAGAGATTAGAAAGCTGCTACGGTCATCCCCCTCTTCAAAGAAAGTGACACTCTAGATTGTTAAAGACCTATATCCATCCTGCACTGCCTTTTGAAAGTATTTGAAAGCCAAGTTAACAAACAGATCACCGTTCATTTCAAATCCCACCGTACCTTCTCCGCTATGCAATCTGGTTTCCGAGCTGGTCATGGGTGCACCTCAGCCACGCTAAAGGTCCTAAACGATATTATAACCACGATCGATAAAAGACAGTAATAATATATAATATAATATATAATATAATATAATAATATAATATGCCATTTAGCAGACGCTTTTATCCAAAGCGACTTACAGTCATGCGTGCATACATTTTTTTTTTTTTTTTGTGTATGGGTGGTCCCGGGGATCGAACCCACTACCTTGGCGTTACAAGCGCCGTGCTCTACCAGCTGAGCTACAGAGGACCACGTGCTGTACTGTGCAGCAGTCTTCATCGACCTGGCCAAGGCTTTCGACTCTGTCAATCACTTCATTCTTATTGGCAGACTAAATAGCCTATGTTTCTCTAATGACTGCCTCGCCTGTTTCACCAACTACTTCTCAGATAGAGTTCAATGTGTCAAATCGGAGGGCCGGTTGTCTGGACCTCTGGCAGTCTCTATGGGGGTGCCACAGGGTTCAATTATCGGGCCGACTCCATTTCCTGTGTATATCAATGATGTTGCTCTTGCTGCTGGTGACTCTCAGATCCACCTCTACGCAGACGACACCATTTTGTATACATCTGGCCCTTCATTGGACACTGTGTTAACAAACCTCCAAAACGAGCTTCAATGCCATACAACACTCCTTCCGTAGCCTCCAACTGCTCTTAAACGCTAGTAAAATTAAATGCATGCTCTTCAATCGAACGATGCTTGCACCCGAATGCCCGACTAGAATCATTACTCTCGGCGGGTCTGACTTAGAATATGTGGACAACTACAAATACTTAGGTGTCTGGTTAGACCGTAAACTCTCCTTCCAGACTCACATTAAGCATCTGCAATCCAAAGTTAAATCTAGAATCGGCTTCCTATTTCGCAACAAAGCCTCCTTCACTCATGCTGCCAAACATGCCCTCGTAAAACTGACTATCCTACCGATCCTTGACTTCGGCGATGTCATTTACAAAATAGCCTCCAACACTCTGCTCAGCAAATTGGATGTAGTCTATCACAGTGCCATCCGTTTTGTCACCAAAGCCCCATATACTACCCATCATTGTGACCTGTACGCTCTCGTTGGCTGGCCCTCACTACATATTCATTGCCAAACCCACTGGCTCCAGGTCATCTATAAATCACTGCTAGGAAAATCCCTGCCTTATCTTAGCTCATTGGTTACCATAGCAACACCCACCCGTAGTATGCGCTCCAGCAGGTATATCTCACTGGTCATCCCCAAAGCCAACACCTCCTTTGGCTGCCATTCCTTCCAGTTCTCTGCTGCTAATGACTGGAAGGAACTGCAAAAATCTCTGAAGCTGGAGACTCTTATCTCAAGCAATAAGGCTCCTTCACAGCTAATCATGGCTACCCGGACTATTTGCATTTTCCCCCCCACCCAAACCCACCCCCTCTTTTACGCTGCTGCTACTCTGTTTATTATCTATGCATAGTCACTTTAACTCTACCCACATGTACATATTACCTAAATTACCTCAACTAACCGGTGCCCCCGCACATTGACTCTGTACCGGTACCCCCTGTATATAGCCTCCCTACTGTTATTTTGTTTTAATGCTGGTCTAGCATAAAAATAAAAATAAAACGTATTTCATCCCCTGCTGATTTTGTACATTTGCCCACTTACAAAGACATGATCAGTCTATAATTTTAATGGTAGGTTTATTTTAACAGTGAGACAGAATAACAAAACAAAAATCCAGAAAAATGCATGTCAAAAATGTAATAAATTGATTTGCATTTTAATGAGGGAAATAAGTATTTGAACCCTCTGCAAAACATGACTTAGTACTTGATGGCAAAACCCGTCTTGGCAATCACAGAGGTCAGACGTTTCTTGTAGTTGGCCACCAGGTTTGCACACATCTCAGGAGGGATTTTGTCCCACTCCTATTTGCAGATTTTCTCCAAGTCATTAAGGTTTTGAGCCTGACATTTGGCAACTCGAACCTTCAGCTCCCTCCACAGATTTTCTATGGGATTAAGGTCTGGAGACTGGCTAGGCCACTCCAGGACATTAATGTGCTTCTTCTTGAGCCACTCCTTTGTTGCCTTGGCCGTGTGTTTTGGGTCATTGTCATGCTGGAATACCCATCCACGACCCATTTTCAATGCCCTGGCTGAGGGAAAGAGGTTCTCACCCAAGATTTGACGGTACATGGCCCCGTCCATCATCCCTTTGATCCTCCTCCAAACACGGCGAGTTGAGTTGATGCCAAAGAGCTCCATTTTGGTCTCATCTGACCACAACACTTTCACCCAGTTCTCCTCTGAATCATTCAGATGTTCATTGACAAACTTCAGACGGCCCTGTATATGTGCTTTCTTGAGCAGGGGGACCTTGCGGGCGCTGCAGGATTTCAGTCCTTCATGGCGTAGTGTGTTACCAATTGTCTTCTTGGTGACTATGGTCCCAGCTGCCTTGAGATCATTGACAAGATCCTCCCGTGTAGTTCTGGGCTGATTCCTCACCGTTCTCATGATCATTGCAACTCCACGAGGTGAGATCTTGCATGGAGCCCCAGGCCGAGGGAGATTGACAGATCTTTTGTTTCTTCCACTTGCGAATAATCGCACCAACTGTTGTCACCTTCTCACCAAGCTGCTTGGTGATGGTCTTGTAGCCCATTCCAGTCTTGTGTAGGTCTACAATCTTGTCCCTGACATCCTTGGAGAGCTCTTTGGTCTTGGCCATGGTGGAGAGTTTGGAATCTGATTGATTGATTGCTTCTGTGGATAGGTGTCTTTTATACAGGTAACAAACTGAGATTAGGAGCACTCTCTTTAAGAGTGTGCTCCTAATCTCAGCTCATTACCTGTATAAAAGACACCTGGGAGCCAGAAATATTTCTGATTGAGAGGGGGTCAAATACTTATTTCCCTCATTAAAATGCAAATCAATTTATAAAATTTTTGACATGCGTTTTTCAGGATATTTTTGTTGTTATTCTGTCTCTCACTGTTCATATAAACCTACCATTAAAATTATAGACTGATCATTTCTTTGTCAGTGGGCAAACGTACAAAATCAGCAGGGGATCAAATACTTTTTTCCCCTCACTGTATTTCTTACTTAACACTTTTTTTCTTAAAACTGCATTGTTGGTTAAGGGCGTGTAAGTAAGCATTTCACTGTAAGGTCTACAACGGTTGTATTCGGCGCATGTGGCAAATAACATTTGATTTGGACTGAGTACCCCTCTTTATATTTTCAAGCATGGTGGTGGCTGGATCATGTTATGGGTATGCTTGTCATCGACAAGGACTAGGGAGTTTTTTAGGATAAAAATAAACAGAATAGAGCTAAGCACAGGCAAGAGATTGTGCCTTTTGTTCCTTTTGAATTACGTATTCATTTAAACACCACCTCCTCTCCAACATTGTAGCAAGATTTATGTTTTTCCGTTTTCAAAAATGTGCCTGTTGAAGTATTTGAAAAGTTGTGCACAAAAGAACATGCACTCGTTTCACTTTATTTTATTTTTTTACAACAATATGCATTTCCACATTACTACCTGGCAAAGAGAAGAAAGTAAATTGGAGCTCAATATGAGGTTTAGAGATTTTTCCACGACATGCTCGGGCCAAAAGTGAATCCTGAGCACCCCCTCTCACTGTACCATAACAGCAGGGTGGAGCCTAATCATGAGATAGGAGGCTGCAAGAGAGATCAGTGATGGCTGAGAGCTGACTTAACAATACAATGAACTACTATCCTGGTACACTGATGGCATAGGTTCATTATTGCTCGACCCTACTTCTATCCAACTAGCAGAAGAAAAAGTGTAATGTGCAGTCAGTGGCATCCAAAACAAGTATGTTGCTGAAAACAATGTTCCCACTTTTATATGCAGACTGAACAAGGTTTATGCTGTACGGGGGAAACTATTTTATCTACCAGTACCATTCCTCTTTCCCTATCATGCTCAAGGCCATTGAACGACATACAACTGGTGGGCAGGTAGCCTAGCGGTTAAGAGCGTTGGGCCAGTAAACGAAAGGTCACTGGTTCGAATCCCCGAGCCAGCAAGGTGGAAAAATCTGCATCTTTGCCCTTAAGCAAGACAGTTAACCCCCAACAACATCTGCTGGCTGCGGAAGACACATTTCAATTGAATATGTTTCCCTTTCCCTGGTTGAATGTATAGGGCCAAACCACAAAAGCCAAAATAATCACTTCCCATGCGCTCAATGTAACATGACAGCTTAATTTGAAAATTTAGAGACAGCCGAATGCACATCAAAACTTTGGCAAGCAATTCATACAAGAAAAGTGCAATAGTTTTCATTCCAAAATTACCACGCATAAGTACTGCTTGTAAAATGTGCTATCAATATTCCAATGGTTTATGCCATGAATACACATAAGTGACAGCTTGTTGATGGAAAGATTGCATGCCAAGAGAGAATGTATAGAATGTACACTGCATTTCGGGGTGTCCCGCCCTCCTTTAAGTGCACTTGAAACAAATGACTTCTCTATAAATACTCCCTTTACGTTTGGGAGGGACAAATCATATAATATGGAATGAAACTGCGACCTTTAGCATATTACTCAGGTTTAATTGAATAAACTCAAACTAGGTGTACCTAAACATTTCCCCCTTTGAAATTTAAGTCAATACTCTTTTTACGCTCTACCTTAAAAGCAGTCTTTTTATCTTGCACCTTAACTTAATTACATTATTGTATGTTAAAGGATCTTTAGAGGCCACCTCTAGCTCTCCAGAAAATCAAACTTTCCTGTCCAATAGGTTACGCAGAATATGAATCATTGATACGGTGTGTGTTTTATACTTTCTTATATATTTTAGTTATCAGTCACATGCCAACCAAAAGACATTAATTGACATGCAACAGGTTCAGGCTGCACCAGGAAACCACCAGGGCCATGCTTGTTTAGTCTACGTTCGCACCACTGTCTTTGCCAATGGGTTGAGTGGCAAATGGAAACACACTGCTTAGTCTCCTGTTCCTTCACATCATGCACTTAAAAACACACATCTGTGTCAAGATGACCCCAAAAAACACAAGACAAACGTCCAAGGACTACTGAGGTGACAAAACTCGGTGACAAAAAAAATATAAAAACGGCACATGGGATTGGGGGTATTTGCTGGTTGAATATGGATTCCCAAAAAGAGGATACATTTTAACCAGCGATTACCTTTCTGGTTACTAACTGACAAGCACTGATACCTGTCGTTCTCATCGGGAAGAAAGTGGCACTCCACGGGGGAGTCGGCCATCGTCGAGGACTGTCCAGCAGCTGTCCCGCAGGACCTCGCAGAAGCTGTGGCAAGGCCGAGGTGGTGGCAGGCCCGGGGGGGCGTCACCGCACCTGGGCACTAGCAGCAAACAGAAAAAAAACATGCCCAGAACAGCCCGGACTGATAAAGTTGGGCACCGCAAAGCTGTCGCCACCCATGGATTTGCAAAAAGGCAAACGGGAATCTATGGGCAACCAACGTGGGAATTCCGGGGTGGGAGCCTCACTAGTAGTTACTAGAGAGTGGTAGATGTCGAAACAGGTTAGTAAATCACCTGAGACAGTTTATTCACCAGAATATTATGTTGAGTTAAAATGATTGGCATTCCAACTAGAGCTACTGTTAATTGTTCTATAGCTACTGTGAGTTGTCTCAAGAGAGACATTAACGCTTGGGATGGGCTGACTGTCTATGGGGTAACCCATAGCATGCCCCTCAGCTGTTCTGTTGTCTTTGTTCAAAGCACTTTCTGCAAGGTCCACTTGGGTAATACCCAGCGTCCCATGCTCTGTCCCAGCAACCACACTGACATTCTCTGCTAAACCTGTGAGGTCAGTAGGAATACATTTTCCCTCCTGGTTCTAACAGTAGACCTATAAGCTTGCTGTCAGCTCTTAGCAAACTGTTGGAAAAAAATGTGTTTGACCAAATACAATGCTATTTCTCTGTAAACAAATTAACAACAGACTTTCAGCATGCTTATAGGGAAGGGCACTCAACATGTACTGCACTGCCACAAATGATTGATGATTGGTTGAAAGAAATTGATAATAATATGATTGTGGGAGCTGTACTGTTGGATATTATTGACCATAACCTGTTGTTGAAAAAACATTTTTGTGTTATGGGGCTTTTCAACCTCTGTCATATTGTGGATTCAGAGCTATCTATCTAATAGAACTCAAAGGGTTTTCTTTAATGGAAGCTTCTCTAATGTCAAACATGTAAAGTGTGGTGTACCACAGGGCAGCTCTCTAGGCCCTCTACTCTTTTCTATCTTTTCTATTTTTACCAATGACCTGCCACTGGCATTAAACCAAGCATGTGTGTCCATGTATGCTGATGATTCAACTATACACGCATCAGCAACCACAGCTAATGAAGTCACTGAAACCCTTAAAGAGTTGCAGTCTGTTTTGGAATGGCTGGCCACTAATAAACTGGTCCTGAACATCTCTAAAACGAAGAGCATTGTATTTGGTACAAATCATTTCCTAAGTTATAGACCTCAGCTGAATCTGGTAATAAATGGTGTGGCTGTTGAACAAGTTGAGGAGACTAAATTACTTGGCGTTACCTTAGATTGTAAATGGTCAAAACATATAGATTCAATGGTTGTAAAGATGGGGAGAGGTCTGTCCGTAATAAAGAGATGCTCTGCTTTTTTGACACCACACTCCAAAAAGCTAGTTTAGTTTAGTCTAATCTTGATTATTGTCCAGTCGTGTGGTCCAGTGCTGCAAGGAAATACCTAGTTAAGCTGCACCTGGCCCAAAACAGAGTGGCACGTCTTGCTCTTCATTGTAATCAGAGGGCTGATATAAATACTATGCATGCCAGTCTCTCTTGGCTAAGTTGAGGAGAGACTGACTGTATCACTTCTTTTGATAAGAAACATTAATGTGTTGAAAATCACAAATTGTTTGCATAGTCAACTTACACACAGCTCTGACACACACACTTACCCCACCAGACATGCCACCAGGGGTCTTTTCACAGTCCCCAAATCCAGAACAAATTCAAGAAAGCGTACAGTATTATATAGAGGCATTATTGCATGGAGCTCCGTTCCATCTCATATTGTTCAAATAAACAGTTTGTGTGTATGTATTGATATGTAGGCTACGTGTGCCTTTAAAAATGGTTTTAAGTAGTTCTGTCCTTGTCTATTAATGTTATTATTACATCATGTTTCATGTTTTGTGTGGACCCCTGGAAGAGTAGCAACAGCTAATGGGGATCCTAATAAAATACCAAAATACCATAATACCATAGAGGCTCCTGATTCAGATTCAATGCTAGACCCAGATCAAGATACAAATTGAGACCAAGAACCAATTTTAGACCTGGATCTGAATTCAGACCTAAGTCTGATTTCAGACCCAGAGTCAAATTCAGAACTAACTTCTGAGGCATATTCAGACCCGGATCCGAATTCGGAACCAGATACAAATCCTGATCCAGATACAAATCCAAATCCAGACCCACTCCCAAACCATGACCACCCCCAGAGACCAGATCCAGACCCCATAACCTGTAATGAGGAGGTGCCATTACCAGGTTCGCTTCCCATCGACGTGGACCAACGGGCACCCTTTTCCATTGGGCGCTCATTCTTGGCTTGTGACCTCACAGTGGTCAGCTTGTGGGTCTCCGTGGCCTTCGAATTCTGGTCCCAAGTTTGCACAAACTTACCTATCCGACTAGCTACATCAATGATCTCTGCCCCATCTTCTCCAATGTTGTCCGGCTTTGGTGATTCAACGCTAGCCACAGGGTTCCTAGATTCCTCATTGTCCAGCTTTGGGACCTCAGTGGTGCTGTCTGTACTGGCCCAGGAAAACCACAACGCCTCACTACAGCCCACCAAGAGTACCAGTAAAAAAGAGACACCCAGCTGGAATCCAATCCTGCAATCCATCCTGCTGCTGCCCACTAGTACTCCACCAGCAGCGTTGATCAGGCTCCCAGAGTGAACTGTGACTTGCCCACTGCCACTGATTCACTCCACATGCACCGTTCTCCTCCAGTGCTCTGCAGAGTCGCCACACACCAGCCAGAGGGGGTAAAGTGAAGAGGAGTGCCTTAATCCAAGGGAGGGGGGGGGGGGGGGGGGGGGCATCTTCCTTATTGGTTACCCTCTTACTCTTTGCCTCCCAAAGCTCCTCCTCCTACCCTCCTTTTGTCACAGCAGTGAAAAGGGTCTCTTCCGCTGACTGATACCTTTAGAAACAATTTCTGCTTGTCTTTCAATGTAAATGTTGGTGCTTTTCAATGTTTTACAGAAAAGGGCCATTTGTTCAACCTGAGTTAATCTCTTTGTACAAACATGATAATAAGAAAGTCAACCAGCCTATCCTAAAAAACTAAACTAAAGTATGTGAAGCTAGTAGGACCTCGGGATGTGCATATCTCCATTCATGAACAATTCGATACGCATCTATACTGAACAAATATATAAAAGCAACATGTAAAGGGTTGGTCCCATGTTTCATGAGCTGAAATAAAAGAGCCCAGACATTTTCCATACGCACAAAAAACATATTTCTCTCATATTTTGTGCACAAATGTGTTTACATCCCTGTTAGTGATAATTTCTCCTTTGCCAAGATAATCCATCCACCTGACATGTGTGGCATATGAAGAATATGATTAAACAGCATTATCATTACACAGGTGCACCTTGTGCTGGGGACAATAAAAGGCCACTCTAAAATGTGCTGTTTTGTCACACAATACAATGCCACAGATGTGTCAGGTTTTGAGGGAGCGTGCAATTGGCATGCTGACTGCAGGAATGTCAACCAGAGCTGCTGCCAGAGAACTTCATGTTAATTTCTGTACCATAAGCAGCCTCCCAACATTGTTTTAGAGAATTTGGCAGTACGTCCAACCTGCCTTACAACCCCAGACCACGTGTAACCACACCAGCCTAGGACCTCTGCATCCGGCTTCTTGATGAAACTGTGGGTTTGCACAACCGAAGAATTTCTGCACAAACTGTCAGAAACAGCCTGATCAACTCTATGCGAAGGAGATGTGGTTTTCTGATCCATGCCCTTACCTTTTTTAAAAAAGGTATCTGTGACCAACAGATGCATATCTGTATTCCCAGTCATGTCAAATCCATAGATTAGGGCCTAATGAATGTATTTCAATTGACGGATTTCCTTATATTAAGTGTAACTCAGTAAAATCTTTGAAATTGTTGGATGTTGCGTTTACATTTTTGTTCAGTGTAGATACATGGGCTCCGATACAGGAACCATACCTTTTAGTTTGAAACAATTCGGTGGATTCGATTTGATTCGTTACGATGCAAAAAATTACAATATATTATTTTCTTTCATTTTAAATTAATATCTGTTGCTGATGGGATGACTTCTCTAAGCTGAGTGGCCCTCTGATAGTGTGTGTATGTGTCAATGGCAATGGTGTGTGTAGGCACCTGAGTTGAGCCATAGGGCATACTGAACATCTACCACCCCACTATCAGATTAGGGGTGGAGGCAATTTATGCTTTTTGTCTCCCCCCACTTTTTCACCTGAAATCACCATCACCCACTGATTAACTTGTAATTTTAGCAGATAACTGTTTTGCGCTAGAACTATGTCAATATTAATTTTTTTGAAATTAGTATGTTATTTAATATAATGCAGCTTTTGATTTTACCCAGTCTCCAAAGTGAATGGTTTAGACCGTTTGGAATTTCACAGAGAGTTTCTCCTGCCCTGACCAATGAATGTCCTGACCATGCGCAGCTCGGAAAAATGATTGCTGTACTTTATGAAATAACCTTGTTCATGTAAAAATTACAAAATAAACACTGTTTAAAGCAAAACGATTTCTTATGGTGAACATGAATAATCTAAATAAAATCTGAATGATTGAAAAACCCAACCAGCAGTTGGATGTGAGTTGCTTCCACTCCGGTAGGCTACACAACTCCGGTTAAACAATTTTCTACAGCGCATTTGGTAACAATGACCCAGCAAATTACATTGGTTGTCACTCAACTAATAAAGCCTATGATTTGACATTGCGAAAGCCATTTTACAAGTATCTGAATGCTGAAGGTGTGTCCTGTTAGAACAGGGATAGGCCTACCTCTCATTGGCGCGAGCAGCTGTGTCTCCCGCACTGTGTACACAGTTGTTATCTGACAGTAATATGCAGTTACATGCATCAAAGTTTGATAGGCTACTGAACTGAAGGAGAGGATGCATCAATTCAGTCAACAGATAAGAGGTATTTTGGGAATAAAACATTAAGTAAAAAACATTAGTGAACCTGCTATTAGTAACATTTGAATCCGTTTTCTGACCGATGCATGCTTAATGTGGATCGGTTTGGGCTCCCTGGACCATCTGTGAATGTTTACATTCCAAGTAGGGGCATGAGGAGTGAGTGTTTCAGGGTTTTATGGTCTTGCTCTTCTCTACCTCTGTCATTTGATCTGAAATCTAGAGGGATATAAACAAATGTTAAATGAATTACATGCATTATCGTTTCTGTGAAAGATAAACATACAGTATGTGGTGAACACATTCACTTAAACATTATAAAATAGCTTATTAGCTATCTGACAGCAGCGGTAATTCAAAAAGATAAATTTTTAAACAATCCATTTGGCTAGGAACACTAGATCAAAATTGAATGATATGACCCACAGATGAGTCTAATCATATAATTTCTTAAGAGGGACTTTCCCCAGAGTTGTATTAAGTTTGAGTGAAATCAAAACATATTGGCTGGCAAAATGAACTCTGTACTCGGGTTTCTATCAAGAATACGTATCAGGGTGAATTGGAGGTGGATGAACTTGTACAAAAATCCTTCACTTATTCTCTCTCCCACCCCCTGTGCATACCATTCCTCCCAAGTCTCACATAAATCTGTCTCCTGCCCTACCTCACAATTAATTTGCCACTCTGTCTAGCCCCCCTGCTTCTGGGGCTCCATGCTGTGTGTGGTTACATAGTAATCCTAGGTCTCATTTTCTTGTTCAGACTGGTTCCAGGACGGCCTGTAGGGGACCCTTGACATCTGTTAATGGGAGCGTTGGGATCTAAGGAAGAGGGGCTGTGTCATTCTTTAATAGCACTAGGCTTTAAAAAAAGACAAGCGCTGGGGCAGTGTATACGTTCTGCTTGTTGATAGAGGATAGAGGAACTCGACTCAACCGCAAACGTATTGCCCACGGCCCCCATATCATTTTCAGCGGTCCTATGTTGGGGAGGCTTGTCAATGGAAATCTCTTCACAATAGCATGACAACTTCATCCTTTGGCGTGACGGGGTCCCATTCACCCATCGTCTTGGAGTCTCCATGTTTATTTGGGGGCGAGTGGGGGAGGAGGTGAACAAACATAAATGATTCTTTGAGTTCAAGGTCATACAATCGCTGTTTGTCAAAGACAATGTTATGTCTTGTTTATAGAAGTTTCTACTGTATCTAATGGGAGCAAAAATAGAAAAGAAATAGGTAATTAACTTGGTCTGGGACTTACTGGCATAATCAAGTTTTGTGTTCTTTCTCCAAAATAAGCATTTTTCTAGAAGGGCTGTGAAGAAAAGGGTCTGTAAGGGGAAACAGTATTACTGAAGCATGATCTTCTGATACGATACAGGCTAGCCTACTGTGGGAACATAGACAGTCATCCATCCTGAGTTAAGTTAATTGAGTTAAGTCTAAATCAAAAGGCAAGTCGGAGCATGTTGGAATGCATATTGATTCAGTGGCCTCCTCTTGGGATGCATGCTCGCTTGCCCCATGAGGGAGAGAGCGAGGTAACCCCATTGTACAATATATACTGGCAGTTTTCTCGTGCAAAAGGAAGAATGACAGTCACTTCCTACGAGGAAGTGAGGCTTTGGTTGTAACATGCCAAAGACTATTTGTGGGATCTGAGGGGAAACATTGCAAAGCTTTTCCAAGATGACTAACAGGCAGGGTTGCTACTGTAAATGAGTTAAAGCCCCCATGCAGTCTTTGTAATTGTATTTTAAAATCATCACTGTAGATCTAATAAATCACTGTGTTTATTTAATGAAAATAACTAAGATATATTTGTTATCATTTATTTCCATGAGCCTCCTTTGGTCCTTGAAATGCTCAGTCAGATCGTGTGGGTGATAGGAAATTCCATCATCTCCCGAGTGGCGCAGTGGTCTAAGGCACTGCATCGCAGTGCTAGCTGTGCCACTAGAGATCCTGGTTCGAATCCAGGCTCTGTCGTAGCCGGCCGCGACCGGGAGACCCATGGGGCGGCGCACAATTGGCCCAGCGTCGTCCAGGGTAGGGGAGGGAATGGCCGGCAGGGATGTAGCTCAGTTGGTAGAGCATGGCATTTGCAACGCCAGGGTTGTGGGTTCGATTCCAGTATTTTAAAAAAAAACAGTAAGTCGCTCTGGATAAGAGCGTCTGCTAAATGACTAAAATGTAAATGTAAAATGAAACAAATGTGAAGATATTCTATAGTCTATTACAATCAGATCACATTGTGCTGTTAATCAATAAATGCATGCAGTGCTTAGCGTAATGCACTGGACCGACTACACAAAAGTGTACTGTAAGCCATGGAAAACCTGCAGACATCCAGCGATTGAACTAATCGTGCGATGGCCACATGAGGTTTGTAATTAAGACAAGGAAGAGTGATTTGGGACTGGATAATGATCACTTGACTCCGGAAACAAAGGCTAATGAACTCATACGCTAACTTTCCCTCACTGGAGAGGATATTGGCGATCCCTCAGGTGAAGAAGCCGGATGTGGAGGTCCTGGGCTGGCGTGGTTACACATGGTCTGCGGTTGCGAGGCCAGTTGGACGTACTGCCAAATTCTCTAAAACTATGTTTCTTTTGGTAGAGAAATTAACATTTAATTCTCTGCCAACAGCTCTGGTGGACATTCCTGCAGTCAATGCCAATTGCACGCTCCCTCAAAACTTGAGACATCTGTGGCATTTTATTTCAGCTCATGAAACATGGGACCAACACCTTACATGTTGTGTTTATATTTTTGTTCAGTATAAATGACTGTCCTTCAAAAATACACATTTACTATAAAATTAAATTATCTTTGGGTCATCATTCTGGAGGAGTCAAGATAATAGCTTTTGATATTGCAGGGGAACTTCCCAAGTCCCCCTGCAGACATAGATGCCTAGGTTGTGTTCATTAGTGCACGCAACAGGAAAACTTTAAAAACGTTTTGCAACAGAAACTAAATAAGCATTTCATATTGGACAAATCCAGTTCGTTCCTCCAAATCCAGGTCTGTTTTCTTCAGTTTGGTGCATACTGAACACGACCCAGAGGCTTACTGTGGGATGGAATCACATCTGAGCTGGGACCAGACATTTGCACATATTTCAAATGAACTACAAACTAAGAAACCCTATGTGAAAAGCACCCTACAACAACTTGGCCTTAGCATGCTTGTTAGATCAAGCAGTAACTATACTTGGATGTAATATCTTCTTTGGCCAGAGCACAAAACATTGTGGGAAGTTGTGATTCTCCATTAAGTCTGAGGGGTCTGTGGAGGAATGGTGTGGCGGATAAGCACTTGGCATCGACGGGAGGAGGTGGCTGTAGAAATTATCATGAGTGGCACTGTAAATTGTAGTGGACAAGGGCAGTTGGATGCCCATCAATATGATAACTAATGGAAAAACAGGGACAAGAAGCAGAACATTTTTGATTTGCATGCTTATCGTCTTTCTGGTATCACTCCTAAAGAAAATAAAGAAAAACGTTAACTGTGATGTAAGCCATGTGTAATGTAAGCCCATACCACACACCTTCCCCCCTTGTTGTTACAGCTAGCAAAGGTCACAGGGCGTCTTGCGGGGAGGCACCGTAAAGCCAGGGCCATGGTGACTAAACAAGCCCTGGTACATGGACTCCAGACACTGGCTTATCAAATGACACACACAGATCACTTTACCTACTCACATTCCTATTGACATTTATACACTTTAGTTAACTTTAAGTCACTCATTCGTATACACTCCCTCAAGCACGCACAAACATATGTATGTACATACGCATGCATGCACACATACATCTGCATGACCCCACAAACCCACAACTATATGACTGTCTGCACAAACCCCTGTGTTCATACATAGTGTAATGTCACAGCTGGGAAGTAGAATACATATATATTGGTATGCGCCAACAGCAGATCAGAAATAAACACAGAAAGATTGTGATACACTCAAATAAATGTACCTACCACACAAAAAGCAAAGGGACCCACAAAGCAGGTCAACCACAAAGGGTTGAAGAAATACAGAGAGTACCGGAACTTTCATAAGTCAGTTTGACCCTTGAGAAAAAGAATTGGTGTCAGCATGGGGGCATTGAGATGCAAACTGTTCCTCACTGGAGGTCTGACTGGCCAAACTGTTTCTCTTGCTGTGTCCACATGGGTTGGGTCACCCCAAAACCAAAGTAGTCAGAGGTTTTCAAACTTAACAAGTGGTCTCATGTAGAACTGCAGTCTTCAATCTCAAATGAATGTGAATTATTTGCACCATCTAATTCCATCTGGGGCCCCGTCGTTTCCATTTATGTAGGATTGAGGCCTATGAATTTCTCCTGATGCATACAGTCGAACTGAAACAACAGATGGCTTGGAGAGCGGACTCCATTCGACTCAGGACCACTTTTGAGGGATGAATGAAGACAAGTTTCGATTTGGGGGTGAACTCTCTCTTTAAGGGCCTTGGCTCTTCACAAAGAGAAAAGTGGAACAGTAAAAACATTTAAAGAGTATGAGCCAAGGGTGGAGCCAGCGAATAGGGCGGGTGGTCCAGGTGATTAACATCTGAAGTGACTCTAATATGTCTCCTCCTAATCTCGACCTGATTGTTTACCGATGACAGATCTTAACTCCGTCCCCCTAGATTGTCTAGACTCAGCATTTCTGAGAAGGAGACTTCATTGTGGGAAAACACAGGCCTTAGGAAAGTTGTGGTCATATGCGCATACCTGAAACTTAAGTGCTAAGCTAATAAAGTATACATAAAAAGAACAGAAAGCCTTAAACAAACACACAAATGGTGCAAAGGCATTGCGATTCCAGTAATTGTCTTGTTTTTATTTTTCATTTATCCTTTACACAGTTAGTCTCATTCAAATAAAATATATTTTGCAAGAGACACCTGATTGTCTAAAGAAATAAAGGGTGCATGAGTTGATACTGTATGTTTTAGAAACATTTAAAGTATTATTTACCACCAGGAAATGGTGGAAAAGTGCATTATAGAACTTAGATTAATGAATACCAGTTCAGGAAGTCTCAGACAAGCCAAAGCTCTCCCACTACTGCCTGTGATGGATATCCACAACATGAGATAAGATTGCAGGAGACAGAAGGAGTATCTAGTCCCTGTCCAACAACTTACTTCCCTCCAGCTGACCTGACAAAACTGTTGAGTAGGCTAGTACTCCCACAAAACATCAATTCAGACTGCTACACTGCATAGAGAAATAGGCGTCGCTTTCCTCTCAACTCCCCTCATGTCCTGCGTGAAAGCCAAGGCTGTTACTATAGCTATGGTGACATGAAACCATCAGTGGTAATCCTGATGGTCCCAGCAGAAGGCAGCACTCAAAAGAACATCTCATAACGGAGGTCATCACTCCAGAACTGCTGTGCCTATAGCAGTGTTTCTCAATCCATAACTGTGAGACCCAACACAAACCGGTTGAATTAGGTGTGTTAGTGCTGGGCCAGAGCAAATATGTGCACCCCGCGAGGGGCCTCCCAGGAAAGGATTGAGAAACCTGTCCTATAGCATGCTGTAGACTCCATCGTGTGTGTGTGGGTATACACACAAGTTCCCCAGGGCACTATTGCAGCACCTTGAAGGAGCGTTCAAAAAGGCTATAATGCAGAGAGGTCACAATGCCATTTTAGGCAGATAAAGAAAGAGAGGTCTCGTAGATGTTGTCGGGGCGCAGCTCAACTGCATTTATGGAGATTGATTAAAGGAGGACAAGGAGGGTTGGAGGAGGTTCAAACCAAGGAGTGTGGGAGGGGAGTTAATTTGACAGCCATCTTTCAGGCCTGCTCTCGGTTGCCTCGTTCTTCATAGACAAACCTATCCTGTAGAGACAAACCCCATAGCCAGCTCAGCCCTACGGGATCTTGCGGTCCTGCTCAGGCAAGCAGAAGCAGCATCCCCCAACTTCAAAGCTACATTCCTGAACAACAGGGGAGAATGTAGCCCATAGAGACTCAGCCCAGTCAAATAGATACAGTAAAGAGAGAGACTGAGTGAAAGCGAGAGAGACCGCGAGAGAGCGGCCAACTTTAGAGCTGGACACTATCCTGCTGCCCCCAAGGATTCCATTTATCTACTTCTAATCCAAGTGATACATCACTCATCTTTATTCTACTGATTCAAGGGTCGTTCTATATGAATTAGGGCTGTCAAAGTTAACAGCGCGTTAACGTGTGACATGTTTATTGGTGTAAATTATTTTGACACATCTCCATTTCGTCACCCCACGGAACCGTTTCAGCGCACGTGTTTCCGCAAGGACCCTTTTTAACGCAGAACACAACACAGAGCACAGCTACAGTCTTAGCTACATCGCTGAAGACCATGTGGCTCTAGCAAAAATCATGTAAAAGTTATACCCAAGATCACCAGAGTTATGTTTTTTCTTTCTGCCGTGGATTTGTGCACGTCGTTGGCCGTTATAAACTACTCGCGAGCCGCTATTCTTTGGTTTGATAACAAACGAGATTACGGCGGCAGGTAGCCTAGCGGTAAGAGCATTTGGCCAGTAACTGAAAGGTTGTTGGTTCAAATCCCTGATCTGACCACGTGAAAAATCTGTTGATGTGCCCTTGAGCAAGGCATCTCACCCTAATTGCTCCTGTAAGTCGCTCTGGATAATAGCGTCTCCAAAATGACTAAATGTATTATAATTGTTTCAGCTAGCTAGACATGTTACCTATCCAGCAAGCAACCTGAGCCCGGTTTCCCAAAATCATCTGAAGGCTAAGTTAATCTTAGAACCATAGGACCCAATGGTTCTCTAACGATGAACTTAGCCTTAAAATGCTTTTGGGAAACCGGGCCCAGATTACTTGACCACTGACTACGCAATTGGCATTGTGACTGAAGGACTGCCCACCAGAGCTGTTGCCAGAGAATTGAGTGTTCATTTCTCTACCATAAGAGACAGTTTTAGAGAATTTGGCAGTACGTACAACCGGCCTCACAATCGCAGACCACGTGTAACCACGACAGCCCAGGACCTCCACATTCGGCTTCTTCACCTGCGGGGTCGTCTGAGACCAGCCACCCGGACAGCTGATGAAAGTGAGGGTTTGTATAACCGAAGAACTTCCACACAAACTCAGAAACTTTCTCAGGGAAGTTCTTCTGCGTTCTCGTCAATCTCACCAGGGTCTTGACCTGACAGCAGTTCACCGTTTTAACAGACTTCAGTGGGCAAATGCTCACCTTCGATGGCCACTGGCATGCTGGAGAAGTGTCCTCTTCACGGATAAATCCCAGTTTCAACTGTCCCGGCAGATGGCAGAAACGAGCGTGTATGGCGTTGTGTGGGATAGCGGTTTAATGACGTCAACATTGTGAACAGAGTGCCCCATGGTGGTGATGGGGTTATGGTATGGGCAGGCATAAGCTAATGACAACAAATACATTGCATTTTATTGACGGAAATTTGAATGCACAGAGATACCGTGATGAGATCCTGAGGCCCATTGTCGTGCCTTTCATCCGCCGCCATCACCTCACGTTTCAGGATGATAATGCACAGCCCCATGTCACAAGAATCTGTACACAATTCCTGGAAGCTAAAATGTCCCAGTTCATCCATGGCCTGCATACTCACCAGACATGTCACCCATTGAGCATGTTTGGGATGCTCTGGATTGACGTGTACAACAGCGTGTTCCAGTTCCCACCAATAGCAATCCCGCACAGCCATTGAAGAGGAGTGGGACAACATTCCACAGGCCACAATCAACAGCCTGATCAACTCTATGCGAAGGAGATGTCGCGCTGCATGAGGCAAATGGTGGTCACACCAGATACTGACTGGCTTTCTGATCCATGCCCCTACCTTCTTTTAAGGTATCTGTGACCAACAGATGCATATCTGCATTCCCAGTCATGTGAAATCCATAGATTTGGGCCTAATGAATTTATTTCAATTGACTGATTTCCTTATGTGAACTGTAACTCAGTAAAATATTTAAATTGTTGCATGTTGCATTTGCTCAGTGTAATATCACGACATGTAACTATCTATTTTTTCCTCCATCACTAGTTATAATAACAATAATAATAATAATATCATCATCATCATAATAATACACTTAGTACAATGTTCCACTGTTCCTTTCCAAAATGCAAGGCTGTTCAGGATGTATAGATGTAATTCTTGGGCCTCTGTGGTACCGTTCACACGGTAGGGGAAAATCAGCTTCATGCAAGTGCCTCCCTCTGCTGCCCAATATATGACTTACTGTGCCTTCAGAATGCATTCATACCCCTTGACTTATTCCACATTTTGTTGTGTTACAGCCTGAATTCAAAATGGATTAAATAGATGTTTTTCTCTCACCCATTTACACACAATACCCCATAATAAGTGAAAATGAGTTTTTTACAAATGTTTGCTAATTTATTGAAAATGAAATACAGAAATCAATCATTTGCATAAGTATTCACACCCCTGAGTCAATACATGTTAGAATCAGCTTTGGCAGCGATAACAGCTGTGAGTCTTTCTGGGTAAGTCTCTAAGAGCTTTCCACACCTGGATTGTGCAACATTTGCCCATTATTTTCTTCAACATTCTTCAAGCTCTGTCAAATTGGTTGTTAATCATTGATAGACAACAATTTTCAGGTTTTGCCATAGATTTTCAAGCAGATTTAAGTCAAAACTGTAACGGCCACTCAGGAACATTCACTGTCTTCTTGGTAAGCAACTCTAGTATAGACTTGACCTTGTGCTTTATGTTACTGTCCTGCTGAAAGGTGAATTCATCTCCCAGTGTCTGTTGGAAAGCAGACTGAACCAGGTTTTCCTCTAGGATTTTGCTTGTGCTTAGCTCCATTCAGATTCTTTTTTATCCGGAAATACTCCCCAGTCGTTAACGATTACAAGCATACCCATAACATGATGCAGCCACCACTATGCTTAACAATATCGAGATTGGTGTTCAGTAATGTGTTTAATTGGATTTGCCCTAAACGTAACACTTTGTATTCAGGACAGAAAGTGAATTGCTTTACCACATTTTGTGCATGTATTGCTTTAGTGCTTTGTTGCAAAATATTCTGGAATATTTTTATTCTGTCCAGGCTTCCTTCTTTTCACCCTGTCAATTAGGTTAGTATTGTGGAATAACTACAGCACACTGTTATTGATCCATCCTCAGTTTTGTGCTATCACAGCCATTAAACTCCAACTGTTTTAAAGTCACCATTGGCCTCATCGTAAAATCTCTGAACGGTTTCCTTCCTCTCTGGCAACTGAGTTAGAAAGGAGTGACTGGGTGTATTGATACACCATCCAAAGTGTAATTAATAACTTCACCATGCTCAAAGGGATATTCATTGTCTGCTTAAAAAAAAAATATATATATATATATATATATATATATATATATATATATATATATATATATATATAATTTCTTTTTTATCCACAAATAGGTGCCCTTCTTTGTGAGGCATTGGAAAACCTCCCTGGTCTTTGCTCGACTGAGGGACCTTACAGATAATCATATGTGTGGGGTACAGAGATGAGGTAGTCATTCAAAAATAATGTTAAAGAGACCATGCAATTTATGTGACTTGTTAAGCACATTTTAACTCCTGAATGTACACTGCTCAAAAACATTAAGGGAACACTTAAACAACACATCCTAGATCTGAATGAATGAAATAATCGTATTAAATACTTTTTTCTTTACATAGATGAATGTGCTGACAACAAAATCACACAAAAATAATCAATGGAAATCAAATGTATCAACCCATGGAGGTCTGGATTTGGAGACACACTCAAAATTAAAGTGGAAAACCACACTACAGGCTGATCCAACTTTGATGTAATGTCCTTAAAACAAGTCAAAATGAGGCTCAGTAGTGTGTGTGGCCTCCACGTGCCTGTATGACCTCCCTACAACGCCTGGGCATGCTCCTGATGAGGTGGCGGATGGTCTCCTGAGGGATCTCCTCCCAGACCTGGACTAAAGCATCCGCCAACTCCTGGACAGTCTGTGGTGCAACGTGGCGTTGGTGGATGGAGCGAGACATGATGTCCCAGATGTGCTCAATTGGATTCAGGTCTGGGGAACGGGCGGGCCAGTCCATAGCATCAATGTCTTCCTCTTGCAGGAACTGCTGACACACTCCAGCCACATGAGGTCTAGCATTGTCTTGCATTAGGAGGAACCCAGGGCCAACCGCACCAGCATATGGTCTCACAAGGGGTCTGAGGATCTCATCTCGGTACCTAATGGCAGTCAGGCTACCTCTGGTGAGCACATGGAGGGCCGTGCGGCCCCCCAAAGAAATGCTACCCCAAACTATGACTGTCCCACCGCCAAACCGGTCATGATGGAGGATGTTGCAGGCAGCAGAACGTTCTCCACGGCGTCTCCAGACTCTGTCACGTCTGTCACATGTGCTCAGTGTGAACCTGCTTTCATCTGTGAAGAGCACAGGGCGCCAGTGGCGAATTTGCCAATCTTGGTGTTCTCTGGCAAATGCCAAACGTCCTGCACGGTGTTGGGCTGTAAGCACAACCCCCACCTGTGGACGTCGTGCCCTCATACCACCCTCATGGAGTCTGTTTCTGACTGTTTGAGCAGACACATGCACATTTGTGGCCTGCTGGAGGTCATTTTGCAGGGCTCTGGCAGTGCTCCTCCTGCTCCTCCTTGCACATAGGCGGAGGTAGCGGTCCTGCTGCTGGGTTGTTGCCCTCCTACGGCCTCCTCTACGTCTCCTGATGTACTGGCCTGTCTCCTGGTAGCGCCTCCATGCTCTGGACACTACGCTGACAGACACAGCAAACCTTCTTGTCACAGCTCGCATTGATGTGCCATCCTGGATGAGCTGCACTACCTGAGCCACTTGTGTGGGTTGTAGACTCCGTCTCATGCTACCACTAGAGTGAAAGCACCGCCAGCATTCAAAAGTGACCAAAACATCAGCCAGGAAGCATAGGAACTGAGAAGTGGCCTGTGGTCACCACCTGCAGAACCACTTCTTTATTTGAGGTGTCTTGCTAATTGCCTATAATTTCCACCTGTTGTCTATTCCATTTGCACAACAGCATGTGACATTTATTGTCAATCAGTGTTGCTTCCTAAGTGGACAGTTTGATTTCACAGAAGTGTGATTGACTTGGAGTTACATTGTGTTGTTTAAGTGTTCCCTTTATTTTTTTGAGCAGTGTAGTTAGGATTTCCATAACAAAGGGGTTGAATACTTATTGACTCAAGACATTTCAGCTTTTTATTTGTAATTAATGTGTGAACATTTCAAAAAACATTCCACTGACATTATGGGGTATTGTGTGTGTAGGCCAGTGAAAAATTATTTAAAATGCAGGCCGCAACAGAACAAAATGTGGAAAAAGTAAAGGGGTGTGAATAGTTTCTGAAGGCACTGTAATAACTGTACTCTACAATTCATGTTACAATCTGAGAGAGTGATAACTTTGCCACACAAACCAGGTTTCCATGCGAGTAAAGTCATCTCGTATAATAAAAAAATCACGGACAGGACGTTTCAGTACAATTTTATAAATGTCCACAGATAATTTGTTCGTTCAACATGGTGGGATCTTTTTGTGTCGGTAACATTAATTATGCGAAACATGGCGGTGGAAACGTCTTTACGCGCAAATATTGATAATAATAACCATCATATCGAAGTAAACTAGGAGTCACGCGATGATATGGTGTGTGGTCCTCCCACTACGACTCGGGAGACCATGCAGTTTATTAGGCATCAGATTAAATAAATTATGAACTTCACAGGGTAGTGAAATTGCACAGTGATCTTGATGCGAATTTCCAATAAACATCGAGGGTATGATTCTGGTGATATGATGAGCGATGCTTGACTGCTGTTTGACAAATACAAATATTTTCTTATCTGCGAGCTGTTGGCTAGAGCACATATGCCAAGACCAGTGTAGGCACTGCAACAAGTCCATTTGGTGGAAACACTACCGGTGGGAAAAATGCCCATATTTTAATCTGTCGCCAATTGGATGGAAACCTAGCTAATGAGACCAATTATAAAATGTGATTTTTTTCTGCTATATTTGTCATTTGTTTAAGTGATGCTGATTGTGTAACCCAACAAAAAACACTAGAGATCAGATTGCTTGATAGAAAACACAAATAGAAAAGGATATCTAAATAGAATTGTATTTATGACCGAACAGTTCCTTCAATTGGTAAAATTGCAACAGTAATAAATACGATTTAGAAAAGTCAGTTAAATTGAGTTGAATTTGTCATGACAACCCTGCCCCTTTGACTCTATAAGAATAATCTATTTTCCTTGAACCAATTGGGCCTTGATCCAAACAGATAAAAGAGCAAATGTGTGTGTGAGTGAGTGAGGGAGAGATAATTTTGACACCCACCATCTTAGATTATTCTGACATCGTTTCTGTAGTTAGAAATATAAGATTAGCATTCCTGCAACATTATTTTGTTAAACTATAATTTAATGTCTGAGAAATTAAGAAAATGGATTGCACCCAAATTGGCCGTTTGAATTGATAGGATTCATATAACATTCAGTAAATATAGTACATAACATCCGATTTGGACCTAAAATCTCTAACAATGAGTAAGACATGAGGATTCCAAAGGAATTACTCTTACTGGATCAATAACTAACATTATTTGTGCTTCAATGTCTATTAGGATACATACAATGTATCTTAAAAAAGCTGCCAAATCTAGATAATATTCTGAAATGTGGCCATGAAACATATCTAACAGTGCCAATGTTTGACAATACATCCTCTTTGCAAACAGTGGTACAAACCTACTCACCAGAGATGAGAAAAAAACATTATTGAACAAGAACCAATTCTATCCAGTTCATCGATGCAACGCAATATGGTACTTCTACCACAAGAGGGAGTCCCCAAATCACAGAGAGCTCTGCGGGATGCCCCAGCCAGCAAGAGTCTTCGACCTCATTAGAAGAAGAGCGGCTCAATCACAGGACTAGCAGCTTGTAGGAGGGACCTGATCCCACAGTTCACACGGGGCATAGGCCAACACAGATCAGGGGTTGTAGAACTCCAGGACATGGGCCCTGTTCTAATACATATTTTGTCACTTGGTTGAATTATCTATTTTAAAGATGCACTCCAGAGCCTCTGTATAATTTCAGCCAATAGTTTTGAAAGTGGTGCTCACAAGCCAAATCGGGTCCCCGTTTTTTGTGTACTATGTTATCCATTTCGTATGATATGTTATGACCTGCAAAAAATATATTATTATTATAATACTGAATAAAAATAAACGCACCACGTAACAATTTCAAAGATTACTTGACCACTGACTAGGCTATGCACAAATATGGATGTCACAGGAAGAACTGAGAAGGAATAGGCCACTTGTGTGTGAGCTGGAGTTAGTGAGAGACAGGCGATGTGGGTGGGAGATTGTATAGGTAGGGCTGGGTAGTATATCAAATTAATTCCATTAATTCAAATTCGTTTTTTCATGATATTCCAAAATGCCTGTATCGCAATAAATCGAGGTTTTGTTATTTTTTGTTTTTATGAGCGTTTGTGTCTGCTTGTTCTCATGTTGTATTTTTAGTCTCCTTCCCATTTACACCAGAGATCTGTATATAATGACGAAATGCACGTCTCCGCCCTAACAATGGGAGTCGTTGTCCCAAAGCCGAGAAGGCAGGCAACAAGCTTAGGTCCAAATTAATCCCATGGCCTTATTTTAGGACAGATTTTAGTGAGAGTGAAACCTCTCGCTTCGCCTCTTCCTCTATGGTTTACACACACACCAAGCCCCTCCCCTGCCTCTCACACCAACAAAGTTGAGAGATCACATCTTACAAGCGGTTTCAACTCGCTATTTGTATTTGAGGTTTGGTCCAACAGAATCGGTCACATGGACACCAAAACACACTGAGACATTTCACTGTAATAGACGTGAAGTTAACTTTTCTAACGATACCCTTTATATACTCAAATTGTGTGCAGAGCAGACACTACTAAAGCGAGAGTATAATGAACATTGATTCTGGAAAATGAATGCTCAGCTCGTCGCCCGCAGCATTAGGGTACCATGTACCGCTAGCAGCATTTTAGCCAGAGATTGTTATAATCTAGTCTAGTCTGTGTAAAAAACAATTATATAAGGAATTGGCAACTCGTTCTCATTCTGAGAAATAAGGTAGGCCACTTGATTTCAACATCTGAGCAAAGTGGACAGGCTAACATGCTTTTCAAACAGCTGGAGACAGACATAAGATTGCATTAATAACAATTCAACTGTTCAACTTTGATAGCTAGCAAATAGATCCAAGTTAGCTAAACTTGAAATATAAAGATTAGCTGGCTAATCACTAGCACGTGGGCTTGAGAGATTGTTGATGAGACCCGTGTTAATTTTCTATAGCCTAACGCCTGCTACAAGAAGTTAGTCATTACTAGTCAATGTGCAATATGTACGGTTCTAGTTAGATTTGTAACAAAAAAATGCATTTTCATAGACAGACTTGAAAGCCAGAGCAGTGATTATTGCAACACAAAAAAGCAGGTTAAACTATTTTGATTAACAAATAAAATTATTAGTGGGTCTTATGGTTGTGGAAGGCATATATTTAGCCTAGGTATAACTTCACAAGCCCTGAATGCATTCAATTATTGCTGACCGTTTAAAATACTGTGTATTTGACCTTTAATTGTACAACAATCCTTATTCAGAGAAAACTTATTTTTATCAAGAGATGTATATACAGAAGCTGTGGAAAGAATTAAGAGACCACTGCAAAATTATCAGTTTTTCTGGATTTACTATTTATAGGTATGTGTTTGGGTAAAAATAACATTTTTGTTTTATTCTATAAACTACTGACAACATTTCTCCCAAATTCCAAATAAAAATATTGCCATTTAGAGCATTTACTGGTCAAAATAACAAAAAAAGATGCAGTGTTGTCAGACCTCGAATAATGCAAAGAAAATACGTTCATGTTCATTTTTAAACAACACAATACTAATGTTTTAACTTAGGAAGAGTTCAGAAATCAATATTTGGTGGAATAACCCTGATTTTCAATTACAGCTCTCATGTGTCTTGGCATGCTCTCCACCAGTATTTCACATTGATGTTGGGTGACCTTATGCCACTCCTGGCGCAAAAATTCAAGCAACTCGGATTTGTTTGATGGCTTGTGACCATCCATCTTCCTCTTGATCACATTCCAGAGGTTTTCAATGGGGTTCAGGTCTGGAGATTGGGCTGGCCATGACAGGGTCTTGATCTGGTGGTCCTCCATCCACACCTTGATTGACCTGGCTGTGTGGCATGGCGCATTGTCCTGCTGGAAAAAACAATCCTCAGAGTTGGGGAACAATGTCAGAGCAAAAGGAAGCAAGTTTTCTTCCAGGACAACCTTGTACGTGGCTTGATTCATGCGTCCTTCACAAAGACAAATCTGCCCGTTTCCAGCCTTGCTGAAGCACCCCCACATCATCACCGATCCTCCACCAAATTTCACAGTGGGTGCGAGACTGTGGCTTGTAGGCCTCTCCAGGTCTCCGTCTAACCATTAGACAACCAAGTGTTGGGCAAAGCTGAAAATTGGACTCATCAGAGAAGATGACCTTACTCCAGTCCTCTACGGTACAATCCTTATGGTATTTTGCAAACCTCAGCCTGGCTCTTATTTGCTTCTCATTGATGAAGGGCTTTTTTCTAGCTTTCCACAACTTCAGCCCTGCCCCTAGGAGCCTGTTTCGAACCGTCCTCGCCGTGCACTTCACCCCAGCTGCCATTTGCCATTATTTTGGTAGGTCACTTGATGTCATCCTACGGTTGATGAGTGACATTCGAATGAGTTGTCAGTCATCCCGGTCAGTAGAGAGTCGTTTTCGCCCTCTGCCGGTCTGTAGCTTTGCTGTCCCCAATGTCTGCTGCTTGACCTTGTTCTTATGAACCGCAGTCTTTGAAATTTTAAGGATGGAAGCAACCTGACGCTCACTGTATCCCTCTGCCAGTAAAGCCAGAATTGTACCCTTCTTTTCCTCACTCAAAACATTCCTTTTCAACTCTTTTGGCATGGTCATAGTTAAAAAATAAATCATATTACTTTTGAGGTACTATTAGCACTGTTTTTGCCATCCAGCTGGTCCTATTGCAAGAGGATAGTGATGACCACAGCAGTGGTTTTTATATTTTTCGTTAAATAAGATTTGGTTCAGGTGATCACCTAATCAGTACCTAATTCAGTAGAATGAGGTGTGCCTGTGTTGGAATTCAACAGACACTGGAATGGAATGGCTGTCATACATGTAGAGATGCTGATTTAAGAAACATTTGCAGTGGTCTCTTAATTTTTTCCACAGCTGTATAGGCCCCTTGTAGCTCAGTTGGTAGAGCATGGCGCTTGTAACGCCAGGGTTGTGGGTTCGATGCCCACGGGGGGCCAGTATGAAAAATGTATATACTCACTAACTATAAGTTGCTCTGGATAAGAGCGTTTGCTAAAATGACTAAAATGTCAAATGTATATATACATACAAACACACACACACACTAATCAAAAATATAAATGCAACATGCAACAACTTCAACGCTACTGAGTTACAGTTCAAATAAGGAAATCAGTCAATTGAAATAAATGCATTAGGCCCTGATCTATGGATTTCACGACTGGGAATACAGATATGCATCTGTTGGTCACAGATAACCCACCCAAAAAAAGTAGGGGTAGGGAGACACGTCCTTCACATGGAGTTGATCAGGCTGTTGATTGTGGAATGTTGTCCCACTCTTCAATGGCTGTGAGAAGTTGCTTTATATTGGCTTGAACTGGAACACACTATCATACAAATCGATCCAGAGCATCCCAAACATGCTCAATAGGTGAGTATGCAGGCCATGGAAGAACTGGGACTTTTTCAGCTTCCAGGAATTGCGTACAGATCCTTGCGACATGGGGCTGCGCATTATCATGCTGAAACACGAGGTGATGGTGGCGGATGACTGGATCTCGTCACGGTATCTCTGTGCATTCCAATTGCTATCGATAAAATACAATTGTGTTCATTTTTCCGTAGCTTATGCCTGCCCATACCATAATCCCACTGCCACCATGTGGCACTCTGTTCACAATGTTGACATCAGCAAACAGCTCACCCACACGATGCAATACATGTGGTCTGTGGTTGTGAGGCCGGTTGGATGTACTGCAAAATTCTCTAAAACGACGTTGGAGGTGGCTTATGGTAGAGAAATGAACAGGTGGATGGATTATATTGGCAAAGAAGGAATGCTCACTAACAGGGATGTTAACATACAGTGCTATGAAAAAGTATTTGCCCCCTTTCTAATTTTCTCTACTTTTTTATGAGATCTTCAACCAAAACCTAATATTAGATAAAGGGAACATAAGTGAACAAATAACACAACAATTACATATTTATTTCATTTATTTCATAAACAAAGTTATGCAACACCCAATTCCCCTGTGTGAAAAAGTAATTGCCCCCTTACACTCAATAACTGGTTGTGCCACCTTTAGCTGCAATGACTCCAACCAAATGCTTCCTGTAGTTGTTGATCAGTCTCTCACGTCGCTGTGGAGGAATTTTGGTCCACTCTTCCATGCAGAACTGCTTTAACTCAGTGACGTGTGGGTTTTCAAGCATGAACTGCTCGTTTCAAGTCCTGCCACAACATCTCAATTGGGATTAGGTCTGGACTTTGACTAGGCCATTCCAAAACTTCCAATTTGTTGTTTTTTAGCAATTTTCATGTAGACTTGTTTGTGTGTTTTGGATCATTGTCTTGCTGCATGACCCAGCTGCGCTTCAGCTTCAGCTCACAGACGGATGGTCTGACATTCTCCTGTAGAATTCTCTGATACAGAGCAGAATTCATGGTTCCTTCTATTAAGGCAAGTCATCCAGGTCCTGAGGCAGCAAAGCATTCCCAAACCATCACACCACCACCACCATGCTTGACCTTTGGTATGATGTTCTTACTGCGGAATGCAGAGTTTGGTTTTCACCAGGCATTACTGGAACCATGTCGTCCAAATAGGTATACTTTTGAATCATCTGTCCATATAACGTTCTTCCAAGAGTCTTGATGATCATCCAGGTGCTTTTTGGCAAACTTGAGTCAACTTTTTGGACGAGATGGGTCCCATTATGCCTGTATGTAAACTTCAGACTTCAACTGTATATATATATATTTTATACACACACACACACACACACACACACAGTATTTATAGATTAAACAGATGGATTTTGATGGGGATTTTTGCATTACGTTAATTAGATTTCCGCGGGGGCGCGGACATTGTAGGCCAGAGGTTAAGAATTTATCCTTCTTTCCTCTGTGAATAAAATCCTGATCTGACATAACTGGATCAGTGATCACATCGAGGAACGGAGAAAGGAAGGGGATGCTTTAAATGTATTCAAACATGGCCATTACTGAGCTCAAACCAACCTTCCATCCACAATGGGCATCGGAGCATGGGGGCTCTTGATGGATGTGATTCATAGTTTATTTCCAGGTTCTCAATGTGCTTTTCGATTTGATAGGAAGTTCACCTCATCCATGTCACCAATGCACAGCAGCACCCACCTTGGTGATACCATCGTCTCCAGTGGCCATTTTGTGGCAGAAAGCCAGTGGAGTGGAGAGGTGAGGAGTGAACCAACTATTGCTAATCATTTACCTGCTTCCCTGACCTAGACCTGGAATGAACAAACTGACACTCCCCAGCAGGAATCCAGACTTCTGCTTGCCTGTGACTGATTGGACAGGGCTGGGCATGGCACGGGGGTCACAGAGGTAAAGAGGTCCTTGTGAGTTCAAACTGACTGGCTACATATTTACTAAGAGTGAAGGGTGGGGTGGGCATATTGTGATCCAGTGGGGTTGAGCATACATATCTTAAAACTCTGGACACTGTGCAGGTGAAAGAGAAGATTATCTGCATGCAATTTGTCACTTCAAGATTTGACTACTGCAATGCTCTACTCTCCGGCTACATGGATAAAGCACTAAATAAACTTCAGTTAGTGCTAGATACGGCTGCTAGAATCTTGAATAAAACCAAAACATTTGATCATATTACTCCAGTACTAGCCTCTGGCTTCCTGATAAGGCTAGAGCTGGTCTCGACCTTTAAGTCTTGACTTAAAACTCATCTCTTCAGTGGGTCCTATGATGGAGTGTAGTCTGGCCCAGGGGTTGCGAAGGTGAACAACAAGGCACTGTAGGGACCCTATTACGGAGGCAGAGTCACTGGCTTGCTAGTGGTCTCCCATGCAGGCCCTGGCAGGGGTGCATCAAGTTGTGCCAGGCTTTTTTCACTATACTCGAGTTGAGTGGGTTCAGTCACTGACGTGATCTTCCTGTCCAGTTTTGCACCTCCTCAGGCTCGTGCGGTGGGGGAGATCTTCGTGGGCTATACTCTGCCTTGTCTCAATGTTGGTGGTCTGTTGATAACTCTCTGGTGGTGTGGGGGCTGTGCTTTGGCAAAGTGGTTGGGGTTATATCCTGCCTGGTTGTCCCTGTCAGGGGGTATCATCAGACAGGGTCACAGTGTCCCCCTGACCCCCCTTGTTCAGTCTCCAGTTTATATGCTTCAATAGTCTATGTGCCGGGGGGCTAGAGTCAATCTGTCCTATCTGGTGTAATTGTCCTGTCTTATCTGGTGTCCTGTGTGATCTTAAGTATGCTCCCTCTAATTCTCCCATCTCTCTCTTGCTCTCCCCTCCCGGAGGACATGAGCCCTGGCACCATGCCTCAGGACTACCTGGCCTGATGACTCCTGGCTTTCCCCATCCCCAGTCCACCTGGTCATGCTGCTGATCCAGTTTCTGCTTTCCTGCCTGAGCTATGGAACCCTCACTTGTTCACCGGACGTGCTACCTTGTCCCGAACCTGCTGTTTCGACCCTCTATCTCCCTTGCTCTCCTGCTGTCTTGACCTCTGAATGCTCGGCTGTGAAAAGCCAACTGACATTTACTCCTGGAAGTGCTGACCTGTTGCACCCTCTATAACCACTGTGATTATTATTTGACACTGCTGGTCATCTATGAACATCTTGAAGAACGATCCAGCCTTAAATGGCCATGTACTCTAAATCTCCACCAGGCACGGTCAGAAGAGGACTAGCCACCCCTCAGAGCCTGGTTCCTCTCTAGGTTTCTTCTTAGGTTCCTGCCTTTCTTCAGAGTTTTTCCAACCACCGTGCTTCTACATCTGCATTGCTTGCTCTTTGGGGCTTTAGGTTAGAGTTTCTGTATAAGCACTTTGTGACATCTGCTGATCTAAAAAGGGCTTTATAAATACATTTGATTTGATTTGTACAATGCAATGAAATGACTTACCAATGTCGCAGGGGACCCCAGCCAACACACAAAAACACACACACACACACACACACACACACACTAAAGTGCTGTGCAAAGCTCAGCCACTTGATCCCAACACAACCCCATTTGCGGTCAGTCTGGTTTGATTCTGGTTATATGTGACCCATTTCAGGAAACTAGGCGTATGTCGCGGGGCACGACTTCACAGGAGAGCCGTTTGAACGTCAACCTTTTTTAAAAATCAAAATGCGTTCTGTTGCAGAAATGCCTTCTCGAACATTTGAACTTTCATGTGCCTTAATAACAAACTTGTATGCCATCTGTAAATATGAATATAATTGTTAAATTACGAGCCTAGTTGGTTTAGCCAAAGAAAAAGACAGCAACCTTCCCGCTAGCCATGATTGGCTGAGATAATGAGTGGGCTGGACATGCTGAGAGATGAGTTCGGATTGGTCTGCCATATAGCACGCTTCTGTCTATTTGAGCTGGTCAGTATGTCTAGGTAATCCTGTCTAACGCGTTTTTTTTAATGTTTTACTGTGTATTAAAACTGCATAAGTGTTGCTCTCCACTTTCTGGAGGACCGAGGATTGAAATCAGTGGAATCCGAGTATGATAGCTAAGGAGATGGAGAAAACACCTGTCTCCGGATTACCTCTTCAAACTAGGGGCAACCATGGCATCCAACAGGAGACGCGTCTATCCATGAATGATGTATACGGGTAAGATAGTCCAGCTAGCTACATTTTCAGATATTACACGTTTCAAATTTTGACAGAAAGAGCCATTTGCTTGGCTAGCTATAGCCTAGTGTTAGCTAGCTAACATTGAACCTGGTTGGTTAGCTACCTGCAGATTCATGCAGGGTATTAACGTCATGAGTTGTGATTATGGTTCATTGTTTACCCAGCTAGCTAGCTACATGTCTTAAAAAAAGACTCCACTATGCAAGAAACCATTTCGGGTGCGTTTGTAAATTCAGTCTGGCCATCTACTCCGCTTTCAGAGCACTCTCGTCTGAGTGTGCTAGAGCGCAGAATAACTAATGAATTTACGAATGCTCAACACCCGTTGAATATGGCTGGTGTCAGTAAACGTCGGCAAAAAAGCGTAATTAAATTATTGCCAGCAGCACAGTTAGTCACCAACACTCTGGATAACATGAAAACAGCCTAACCAGCTCTGCTAGGTTGAGTAAAATGGTCAGAGTGGGGTGTTCTCTTATTATGTGTCTGGAAGTAGCTAGTAAGCTAGCCAATGTTAGCTTGGGTGCTTGACTGCTGTTGTGAGGTCAGAACGTTTGGATCAACCCTACTCATCGGCCAGAGCGTCCGGTGTGCGCTCTGAACGCTCCGAGAGCGACACGTTTTAAATTTACAAAACGGACAATCTGACAGCACAGTTGCAGTCACCAACGCTCTGGATAACTTAACAGCCTAACCAGCTCTGCTAGGCTGAGTAATGTTCAGTGAGCTGTTCTGTCATTTGTGTCTAGAAGTAGCTAGCAAGTTAGCTTGGGTGCTTGACTTCTGTTGTTAGTACAGAACGCTGGGATCAACCATTAAAGAGATGGGTGGGGCTAAAGTTTAATAGGGTGTGAACGATGCTGAATTGGTGTAGACAAAGAAGAGCTCTCCAGTAGGTATCAAAACATTCAAAGGCCATTTTATCAAAAGTGAGTTTACAAATGTATCAACTTTCAAAGCTAAATTACTTTCCCATTGTTCCTCAACTGTAGTGTATGACATACCATTTTGTAACTCTGAGTCTCTACTTTTATCCAATGTAAAAAAAAACAATTTTAAATTTTGCTACATAAGACGGATTTGAGCTGGTCGGTCATATATGGGAGTAACCACCAATGTTAAGTGCCTGAGGTGAAAGTCGTCCGTTCCAGTGTGACTCAAATGGCTTTGTGCCCCGGCGTCGACAAACCCAGCAGCATCAAACCCTGACCACAAATCCACACCTGTCACTGACTACAACCATTAATCTCGCAAACTGAAAGAGAGCCTTCTCCTGCTCCTAATCTCCATTTAAAAGGAGCAGGGGGAGTGATGGGGTGGAGGTGGTGAAAGGAGCAGGGGGAGTGATGGGGTGGAGGTGGGTGGGGGACATTGCCGACAGCAGCTGTTTTGCTGGGGGGGGGGGGGGGGGGGGGGGCTTTGAGGAACAGTGCGTTGAACCGTGAGCTGGCCAGCCCTCGGAGCAAGTCGAGGCGTCTTCCTAAAGAAAAAATGAGGGACAGGGTCCCCAAATGTCGAGCCCTGTCCTCCAAACTGCCGGCAAAATTTTGCCTCCCAATTATTGCCTTACAACAATCCTATCAGTTAGCTGAAATATGGACTGCACTCACTGTAGTCTGTCTCACCCTGAGTCGGACAGGAAAGAATAGGGCTTTGTGGTTTGGTCATCATCATAGTTCAAAGAGAATGGGTAGGTGGGGGTGTGCGGTGGGGAGGGGTTTGGGGATGGCTAAATAACGAGCCATCATTTAGATGATGTGTATGAACGGAGCTGGCATGCAGGTCCTGTTATCCACCTCACTCTCACCTCAGTGAAGAGCGGACGGTTCAGAGGCGGAAGTCAGGAAGTGGAGATGTTGACTTCTGGGATTATAACATCTAGATCAGAGGGGGAAGAACTGGAACAAAATCCATAAAGTTCTATAGACAAAAAGGAGTAAAAAGCCCAGTATGAAAAGACAAGACTGACATCCTTAAAATGTGACCTTAACCTTGATGTTCTTTTCACAAACATTCCATCCGCAACAACAACCGTTTATATTACTCATCAAGTGCATCTGACAAGAGTGTTCGTCACCTCGAGATTTGCAGTGTACATATTTATCCTGGGAAAGAAAAAATTGAAAAATCGGCTGTTACTTTTACAAGGTATTTTCCCAGACAAGACAAGCAGAAAGGGAAAGAGAATGTGGGGTGGGGTTGGACTTGCAATTCTGAGGAGGACATCGGAACAAAGGGCACCCATCAAAATGATGAAAAGATGGGAAACAAATGCTGTCTGCCAGAGGGAGACTAGCTGGCCCTTCATGCATTCCCTACCAAAATGATCAAAGGCCACCCACAGACACCCCACACCCAACCCCACCTCAACAACCAGTATACAGTATCAGTTCTCTATGTCTGACAAGTAGTATGGAGCTGCTGCTTGGAGTACTGCTTCTTCAACCTTTGTAATGTACTACCTGTGAATACATTACTTTCTATGCATTCTATACCATAAATTAGTGTGAACGTACCATGTTCTGCCAACTAGATGCCGCCGTTCCTGCTACAACAGCCTTTTATCCATTTTGCTGGTCTCTTGTGTTTATTAAATGGACCACAACATTATATTTGCAACTTTGGGTAGAAAACCAATAGCTTTTGCTCATGATGAAAATAAATTATGTGGTCATCCTCACAATTCATGTCTGATCATACAAAAGATTTTGCTGTGACTCATATGTAGATGATGTAAAAAATATTTGTTGGTCTGATGTGATTAATAAATAGCATCCAGATGCTGCACTTGATGAATTATGAAATTGCTTCCAATTATTGATAAACATGACACTGTTAGGAAACTTACTGTTAGAACTGTTAAGGCTCCATGGATTGATGAGGAATTGAAAAACTGTACAGTTGAAAGAGATGGGGCAAAAGGAGTGGCTAATATGTCTGTCAATCTGACTGGTTGACTTACTGCAAATTGAGAAATTCTGTGACTAAACTCAACAAAAAGAAGAAGAAACTGTTTTATGAAGCCAAGACCAATGATATAAAGAATTATGGAAAAAAAACGTTAGAGTACTTTAAATGAAATTATGGGTAGAAAGACAAATTCAACTCCATCATTCATCGAATCAGATGGCTTATTCATCACAAAACCATTTGATGTTGGCAATTATTTTAATGACTACTTCATTGGCAAAGTGGGCAAACTTAGGCAGGAAATGCCAAAAATGAACAGTGAGCCATTGTATTCATGCATAAAAAAACAAATAATGTAAGAAAAGCATTGCAAGTTTGAATTTTGTAAAGTTAGTGTGGGAGAGGTGGAAAAATTATTGTTATCGATCAATAATGACAAACCTCCTGGCATTGACAACTTAGATGGAAAGCTACGGAGGATGGTAGGTACTCCTATCTGTCATATCTTTAATCTGAGCCTAGAGGAAAGTGTTTGTCCTCAGGCCTGGAGGGAAGCCAAAGTAATTACGCTACCCAAGAATGGTAAAGCGGCCTTTACTGGTTCTAACAGTAGACCTATAAGCTTGCTGCCAGCTCTTAGCAAACTCTTGGAAAAAATTGTGTTTGACCAAATACAATGCTATTTCTTTGTAAACAAATTAACAACATACTTTCCACATGATTATAGGGAAGGGCACTAAAAATGTACTGCACTGACACAAATTACTGATGATTGGTTGAAAGAAATTGATAAGAAGAAGATTGTGGGAGCTGTACTGTTAGATTTCAGTGCAGCCTTTGATATTATTGACCATAACCTGCTGTTGAAAAAACGTATGCGTTATGGCTTTTCAACCTCTGCCATATTGTGGATTCAGAGCTATCTATCTAATAGAACTCAAAGGGATTTCTTTAATGGAAGCTTCTCTAATGTCAAACATGTAAAGTGTGGTGTACCACAGAGTAGCTCTCTATGCCCTCTACTCTTTTCTGTTTTTACCAATGACCTGCCAATGGCATTAAACAAAGCATGTGTGTCCATGTATGCGGATGATTCAACCATATACGCATCAGCAACCACAGCTAATTTAGTCAACAAAACCCTTAACAAAGAGTTGCAGTCAGTTTTGGAATGGGTGGCCACTAATAAACAGGTCCTGACCATCTCTAAAACTAAGAGCATTGTATTTGGTACAAATCATTCCCCGTTCTAGACCTCAACTGAAACTGGTAATGAATGGTGTGGCTGTTGAACAAGTTGAGGATACTAAATTACTTGGCGTTATGTTAGATTGTAAACTATCATGGTCAAAACATATATTGAAGGTCCCAAAGAACAGTGGCCTCCATCATTCTTAAAAGGAAAAAGTTTGGAACCACCAAGACTCTTCCTAGAGCTGGCCGCCCGGCCAAACTGAGCAATCGGGGGAGAAGGGCCTTGGTCAGGGAGGTGACCAAGAACCCGATGGTCACTCTTACAGAGCTCCAGAGTTCCTCTGTCAAGATGGGAGAACCTTCCAGAAGGACAACCATCTCTGTAGCACTCCACCAATCAGGCCTGTATGGTAGAGTGGCCAGACGGAAGCCACTCCTCAGTAAAAGCTTTAAAAGGACTCTGAAACCAAGATTGAACTCTTTGGCCTGAATGCCAAGCGTCATGTCTGGAGTAAACATGGCACCATCTCTAACGTGAAGCATGGTGGTGGCAGCATTATGCTGTGGGGATGTTTTTCAGCGGCAGGGACTGGGACACTAGTCAGGATCGAGGGAAAGACAAAAGGAGCAAAGTACAGTGAGATCCTTGATGAAAATCTTCTCCAGAGCCCTCAGGACCTCTGACTGGGGCGAAGATTCACCTTCCAATAGGACAACGACCCTAAGCACACAGCCAAGACAACGCAGGAGTGGCTTCAAGACAAGTCTCTGAATGTCCTTGAGTGGCCCAGCCAGAGCCCGGACTTCATCCCGATCGAACATCTCTGGAGAGACCTAAAAATAGCTGTGCAGCGTTGCACCCCATCCAACCTGACAGAGCTTGAGAGGATCTGCAGAGACGAATGGGAGAAACGCCCCAAATACAGGTATGCCAAGCTTGTAGCGTCATACCCAAGAAGACTCAAGGCTGTAAACGCTGCCAAAGGTGCTTCAACAAAGTACTGAGTAAAGGGTATGAATACTTATGTATAGGATGAGCCTTGACTAGAATACGGTACATGCTGTACATTTGAAGTGAGTAAAACAGTATGTAAATATTACTAAAGTGACCAGTGGTCAATGACAATGTACAGTCTCTTTAAGGTTTATGGTAGAGTCCCGGTTGGTAGCCGGCTAGTAACAGTGACTAAGTTCAGGGCAGGTTACTGGGCGGAGGCTGGCTAGTCTTTATATGAGAATTGCACCATACAGATAGCCTTGTCAGAGAGCTGCCATCTCAGAGAGCGCTTCTTCAACCTCAGGAGGCTGAGGAAATTCGGCTCGGCCCTTAAGTCCATCACAAACTTCTACAGATTCACCATTGAGAGCATCCTGTCGGGCTGCATCACCGCCTGGTACGGCAACTGCACCGTCCGCAACTGCAGGGCTCTCCAGAGGGTGGTGCGGTCAGACCAAGACATCACCGGGAGCACATTACCCACCAGGACATCTACAGCACCCGGTGTCACAGGAAGGCCAAGAAGTTCATTTAGGACCTCGGCCATGGACTGTTCATCCCACTACCATCTAGAAGGCGGAGACAGTACAGATGCATCAAAGCTGGGACAGAGAGACTAAAAAGCAGCTTCTAAGTCCAGGCTATCAGACTGTTAAATAGTTCCCACTAGCCAGCCTCCGCCCAGTAACCTGCCCTGAACTTAGTCACTGTTACTAGCCGGCTACCACCCGGTACTCTACCATGCACCTTAAAGAGACTGCTGCCCAGTGTACATAGTCATTGACCACTGGTCACTTTAGTAATATTTACATACTGTTTTACTCACTTCATATGTACAGCATGTACCGTATTCTAGTCAAGGCTCATCCTATTTAACTACTGCTGTACACACCTTTTCTATTCATATACTATCCATACTGTCTATACACACCATTATATACATATATACACTGAACAAAAATATAAACGCAAAATGTAAAGTATTGGTCCCATGTTTAATGTGGCCCAGGACCGCCACATGGATGTGGCCAGGACTGGCACATCCAGCGTCTTGACCTGCGGGATAGTCTGAGACCAGCCACCCAGACAGCTAATAAAAAAACTGTGGGTTTGCACAACCGAAGAATTCCTGCACAAACTGACAGAAACCGTCTCAGGGAAGCTCATCTGCGTGCTCATCGTCCTCACCAGGGTCTTAACCTGACTATAGTTCGTCGTCGTAACCAACTTCAGTGGGCAAATGCTTACATTCGATGGCCACTGGCAGGCTGGAGTAGTGTGTTCTTCACGGCTGTATCCAGGTTTCAACTGTACCTGGCAGACAGCGTGTATGGCGTCGTGTGGGCGAACGGTTTGCTGATGTCAGCGTTGTGAACAGAGTACCCCATGGTGACGATGGGGTTCTGGTATGGGCAGGCATAAACTACGGACACAATTTCATTTTATCCATGGCAATTTGAATGCACAGAAATACAGTGACGAGATCCTGAGGCCCCTTGTCGTGCCATTGATCCGCCGCCATCACCTCGTGTTTCAGCATGATAATGCACGGCCCCATGTCTCAAGGATTTGTACACAATTCCTGGAATCTGAATATGTCCCAGTTCCTCCATGGCCTGCATACTCAACAGACATGTCACCCATTGAGCATGTTTGGGATGCTCTGGATTGACGTGTACGACAGTGTGTTCCAGTTCCCGCCAATATCCAGCAACTTCGCACAGCCATTGAAGAAAAGTGGGTTAACATTCCACAATCAACAGCCTGATCAATTCTATGCGAAGGAGATGTGTCACGCTGCATGAGGCAAATGGTGGTCACACCAGATACTGACTGGTTTTCTGATCCATGCCCCTACCTTCTTTTAAGGTATCTGTGACCAACAGATGCATATCTGTATTCCCAGTGAAATCCATAGATTAGCGCCTAAATTAATTATTTCAATTGACTGATTTCCTTATTTGAACTGTATCTTTTAAAACTGTTGCATGTTAAGTTTATATTTTTGTCAGTGTATACATTTATATTCCGGACTCTGACATTGCTTGTTCTGATATTTCTCAATTTCCTTCTCTACATTTTTGGGGGATTTGTGTATATTGTTAGGTATTACTGCACTGTTTGAGCTAGAAACAATCATTTCGCTGCACTTGCGATAACATCTGCAAAATATGTGTACGTGACCATCATTTTTTTATTTGATTTGAGAGTTGGGTTGAAGCATTAGTTTGCTAAGAGAAAGACAAACTGACTTGCTTTAATGGAGGACCTGCTTGACCACTACATTTATTTTCATCATGAGCAAAAGCTATTGGTTTTCTACCCAAAGTTGCAAAGTAAATGTTGTGATCCATTTTATAAACACATGAGACACATGAGACCAGCAAAATGGATAAAAAGGTGTGGTGGCAGTAGCAGAAACAGCAGCATCTAGTGGGTAAAACTTGGTACTTTCACACTAATTTATGTTAAAGATGCAAGCGACTTCAAAAGGTAATTTCTCTGAAAAGGGGAAAAAACATCACCAGATTCACAGGGAATACATTACAAAAAGGTTGAAGAAGCAATACTCCAAGCAGCAGCTCCATACTACTTGTCAGACATAGAGAACTGATACTGCATACTGGTTGTTGGGATGGGGTTGGGTGTGGGGGGTCCGTGAGTGGATTTTGATAATTTTATTGGATTCCTCATGTCTTACTCATTGTTAGGAAGAATTATAGTCCAAATCGGATTTTAGGTACTATATTAATTGAAGATTATATGAATCTTATACATTAAAATTGCCAATTTGGGTGCAATCAATTAGCTTAATTTCTCAGAGATTATTATTGGGGAACAAGCATCATTTTCACACCGTTCTAACCCCCATTTGTTTGTGGACTATTGTCTTCTGTCAACATTTGAGTTAAAGATAGGAAATTAGAAGGCTTCTAATACAGGTGCAATGAGCCATTCCCACAGTGAGGTCCTCATGAGGGAGCCAACGTTTGGTTTGTAATTTATACTGGCCCCGCATGTTATAGTAAAATGCCCTCATGAAGTGAACAGAGTTACAGTGTGTGTGTAGGCCTACATGTCTCCACTTTGTTAACACTTGGCAAACACTGAAATTAGGCAGATACAGTAAGACATCAAACCAATCCCAGATTTTGTGGCTTTAACATTGATGGTTGAGCCAAGTTATAAGATGTTTTATAACTTGCCTCAACCTAACCAGTTGCATAGTGTGTCTTGTCCTCATAGCAGGTGCAGTTTCTTTCTGCTTACACAGAAAGCCTTTCCTTAATTGCCACTATTTTTAAATGGTCCCTGGCTGCCATCATAAAATAGGCCCATCCTAGACTTGGCTCTTAAACAAACAAACTGTTTCACCCTGAGGAATGGATCCAGACAAAGCTGATATGTCAAGACACGACTTTACAAAAGTGTACAGTGAAATCATTAAATAATACATGCAGACAGTATTTTTCCTCTTCCAAAGTGTTTGGCAAAGGAGTACAGATATGAGAGAAATACATTATATAGAATGACTGGTGTTTTGATATAGGTATGATAAGTCGCTTCAAAAGACAAGTATGGTTCACATGGCGTGTGTTGATATTCCCTAAAACATTTTTCACAGACACGCAAAGTAATCCCGACGAGTGACTCGTGCCAAAATGAATAAAGTTCCGCTGCGAGCGAAAGAGTATGAGTCAGGACAAGCAGAGAGCTGAATCGGAACTCTTTTACCCACGCTAAGTAACAGATTGGGGAAATCCAGGTGGCTGGGTGGTGCATACATTTCAGAGGACAAGGGTCATGTTCACTAGGCACCAAAATGAGGAAAATTGACTGAAACACTACCTGGACTTAGAAAAATAGCTTGTTTTTGTTTTCCATTGCGAAAGGTTTTGGCTATGGTGTGCCTTAATGAACACAAACCCCATCGCCAGGGGTTTCTTACGTGCGAGCAACAGCTCTACAAAGATTTATACCTTATAGTCTGGACAGTTTACATTGGCGCTTTGATTTGTTGAATTTGAGGGAGGAAATCAGAGATACAAACAAGCTTGGAGTAGGACTATCCTGAAAGCGAGAGTATTACGTGGAACAACAAGCCGTCATCCAACGTGAGGCACACCAGGTTTTAACCAAACATGATTTTAGTCTCAGTTAGCCACAGGAGGTGAAAGCCTCCCAGGGTATGTAGGATAACTCAGGTGGCTGTCACTTCCATGCATTGCTGATATAACTGGGACACAGCGGTTGATATCATCTCCTTTAATATATAACATTGGTGAAACATGTTTGTCTACTAACTAGATAGCAGTGGTTTCCCTAAGCGCCGGCCGTCGGCTAAACAGTCGGTTACAGGTTCATTTTCGGCCTGCTACTTTTTCCACTTTTCATGTAAAAGTTTTAATTCACTAGTCAGAAATTTTAACGAGTCCTCTCCCACTAGAATGAACAATATGCATTTTCTAGCGATCTACTGATAGGACAGGCGCCTGTCAGTCACAAAGTGAGCGATTACAGGGAAACACTGCTGGTTCGACAGTCTGCTGCCTATCCTGCCTCCCAGTCCCTGTGTGACTTGTGTGCACTGTGGTTGGTTGAGAGAGAGCATGATGCTCCTTCATCGTCTCGGTCAGTGAATTTGCACATCCCAAATGTAAGTGGTAACGATGAGTCAAAATCCATTTAGCTTAATTATTATTTTCTGGCACATTCATTTATTTTCTACATGGTGGATAGGCTACTTATGTACTGCACTTTGACCAACGAACAGCAAACGTGTTGACTTGTTGATAAAAGCTGTCGAACTGACTGAATAAAGTTGATCTTATGAATGCATATACCTTTGCCATTCATAAATCATACAATGTACTTATATGTCCATGGTATCGCATCAGGACAACTAAACCAAATATGTTGTTTGTATTTTTCTATGATATAAAGCCCATGTCGGGACTCGAGAAACCTAATGTAGCAGGCGTAAAATAAACACCTGAATGGAGTCCACACATCTGGTTTTCAAGGGAAATTGAAGGTAGGTTGAAAATTCTGTATCCCTGAAAACCGGTTTCTGCCGACCCGTGGCGGGTGGGACTCGAGTGAATCGTGAGTGACTCGTCAATGTAGCCGTGTAGCCTACCATCGGTGAGAGAGCCATTCCTTTGGCTTCCTAATTTGGGCAATTATCTGCAGATAAATGATGGAGAAAAAAAAATCTATGAAGTTCCTCATCGCAGGAACAACAGGTAGCGAAAGCCTCATTCTGGTCCAGGGATATCCAGTATATTAGAAGAGTATTCAGACCCTTTGACCTTTTAGACATATTGTTACGTTAAAGCCTTATTCTAAAATGGATTCAATTATACATTTTTTCTCAGCAATCTACACACAATACCTCATACTGACAAATCGAAAAATATTTTTAAAATACCTTTGCGATGAGACTCGAAATTTAGCTCAGGTGCATCCTGTTTCCATTGATCCTCATAGAGATGTTTCTACAACTTGATTGGAGTCCACCTGTGGTAAATTCAATTGATTGGACATGATTTGGAAAGGCACACTCCTGCCTATATAAGGTCCCGCAGTTGACAGTGCATGTCAGAGCAAAAACTAAGCCATGAGGTCGAAGGAATTGTCCGTAGAGCTCCAAGACAGGATTGTGTCGAGGCACAGATCTGGGGAAGGGTACCAAAAAATGCATGCAGCATTGAAGTACCCAAGAACACAGTGGCCTCCATCATACTCAAATGGAAGAAGTTTGGAACCACCAAAACTCTTCCTAGAGCAGGCCTCCCGGCCAAACTGAGCAATCGGGAGAGAAGGGCCTTGGGACCAAGAACCCGATGGTCACTCTGACAGAGCTCCAGATTTCCTCTGTGAAGATGGGAGAACCTTCCAAAAGGACAACCATCTCTGAAGCACTCCACCAATCAGGCCTTTATGGTAGAGTGGCCAGACGGAAGCCACTCCTCAGTAAAAGGCACATGACAGCCCGCTTGGACTTTGCCAAAAGGCACCTAAAGGACTCAGACCATGAGAAACAAGATTCTCTGGTCTGATGAAACCAAGATTGAAATATTTGGCCTGAATGCCAAGCGTCACATCTGGAGGAAACCTGCCACCATACATACGGTGAAGCACATTGGTGGCAGCATCATGCTGTGGGGATGTTTTTCAGCGGCAGGGACTGGGAGACTAGTCAGGATCGAGGGAAAGATGAATGGAGCAAAGTACAGAGAGATCCTTGATGAAAACCTGCTCCGGAGTGCTCAGGACCTCAGACTGGGGTGAAGGTTCATCTTCCAACAGGACAGCGACCCTAAGCACACAGCCAAGACAATGCAGGAGTGGCTTCGGGACAAGTCTCTGAATGTCCTTGAGTGGCCCAGCCAGAGCCTGGACATGAACCCGATCGAACATCTCTGGAGAGACCTGAAAATAGCTGCACAGCGACGCCCCTCATCCAACCTGACAGAGCTTGAGAGGATCTGCAGAGAAAATGGGAGAAACTCCCCAAATACAGGTGTGCCAAGCTTGTAGCGTCATACCCAACAAGACGCGAAGCTGTAATCACTGCCAAAGGTGCTTCAACAAAGTACTGAGTAAAGGGTCTGAATACTCATGTAAATGTGATATTTCCGTTTTTTTATATTTGATAAATTAGCAAAAAATTCAAGAAACCTGTTTTTGCTTCGTCATTATGGGATATTGTGTGTAGATTGTTTTTTTCCCCTCATCAATTTAATCCACTTTAGAATAAGGCTGTAATGTAACAAATTGTGGAAAAAGTCAAGGGGTCTGAATACTTTCCGAATGCACTGTATGACACAAGAAATCAGATTGAATTGTTATTAAAGCTATACTTATATGGTATTTTTTAAGATATTGATATATGCCTACTGATTTGATTTGGCCTAAAGTTTCGATAATGGAGTAGTCAACTGCTGCTTTTTGTGTAACAAAGCCCATGTTTAACACCTGCTTAATTCTTTAATCATACCTGTAGGTCAGAAAATGCCCAATTAAAGAAAGCTTGAAGCTCGTGGAAGTCAGCATGAATTAATTTTTCAAGATAATGTGGGCAAGCTTTTCCTTTATTTTTCTGTTTTAATAAAATATACTGAACAAAAATATAAACGCAACATATTAAATTTTGGCCCCTCATGAAACATGAGCTGAAATAAAGCTGAAATAAAAGATCCCAGAAATGTTCCATATGCCCAAAAAGCTTATTTCTCTCATATTTTGTGCACAAATTTGTTATCATCCCTGTTAGTGAGCATTTAATCCTTTGTCAAGATAATCCATCCACCTGAAAGGTGTGGCATATCAAGAAGCTGATTAAACAGCATGATCATTACAAAGGTGCACCTTGTGCTGGGGAACATAAAAGGCCACTGTAAAATGTGCAGTTTTGTCACACATTGTGTTAAGTTTTGAGGGAGTGTGAAATTGGCATGGTGACTGCAGGAATGTCCACCAGATCTGTTACCAGAAAATGGAATGTTAATTTCTCTACCATAAGCCGCCTACAACCACGTGTAACCACGCCAGCCCTGGACCTCCACGTCCGGCTTCTTCACCTGCGGAGGCGGGGGGAGGGTATTTATTTCTGTAATAAAGACTCTTTGTGGGGAAAAATTCATTCTGATTGGCTGGGCCTGGCTCCTCAGTGGGTGGGCCTAAGCCCTCCCAGGCCCACCCATGGCTGCGCCATTGCTCAGTCATGGGAAATCCATAGTTTAGGGCCTAATTAATGTATTTAAATTGACTGTTTCCTTATATGAACTGTAACTCTGCAAAATCTTTGAAATTGTTGCATGTTGCATATATATTTTTGTTCAGTATACATAATTTGAAGAACATTTCTTGCATTAAAAGTGTCAATAAGATTTTAAATCACAAGAGAAGACAGGTTTAATGTTTAAAAAGGTTTAATGTTCTCTTAAATAGTACTAGGCCTAGACGATATCCAAAACAACACTGAATTCATACATTTTCAGTAATTTAAATTGTAAAGTCATTTCTTTCTACACAATACCGTAACTAATTTTACCAACCTGGGCAGTAAACTCGATAAACTATTCAATAATTACGCTATGCATTTCGGATGGAATCAAGGGATTAGAATGTACCAGAGGTCACGAAAATAGAGCTTGTCATTCCAACGACCATCCAGGCCCATTTCATGCCTTCTTAATCCTGAAATGAGACTCAACAAACGGTCTCTGTCGTTTGAGCGTCAAAAGGCCCCTGGGATTGTGGCATTTGTGGTGCATTCTTTTGTGACCATGCAATTGAAAAGGGAGTCCTTTTCAGGAGCTTTACTGCACTTCCAAGTGATAAACAACCCCTGAATTGGTCCGTCAGACAGGCTTCAACATGGCGTATTTTACTGGTGTACAGTGTGTAACAGCTTGCAAAGTGAGTCAGACCCCATATTTAATCAAAACCTATACCTGGAAGTTATTGCAGGACAGGGAAAAAGAGACAGTTTCCTGTGTGAAACAAGACACAACCAGACTGGTGCCTGGCAACAGTGGAAGAACGACTTGATTTAAACTTGATTTGCTTTTGATTGAATAGGGCCCTTATTCTGCTCTGACTGGCACCATGTTATTGCTTTTAGTCTTCGCTACATTTTCTTACATGGTCCACATCTATGTCAAACATGCATAGAATGTGCCGAATGGATTGTGATGATTAGTAAACTAAACTGACAGTTCAGCAAAAAAGTTTCAGAGTTAAGTCGGACTCCAGCGGCAGGAGGAGGATTAGTGAAGCTGGCTGACCCGTCACGGTGTCAGCTGACCCTGTGGTTCTGCAGTCTGCGACCCCGCAGAATGACTCATTTTCTCTGGGGAAATATCCTGAGTCACACTTGGCTGGGAGAGTGGGAACAAAATGCCACTGGGGACAGCTGGAAGGGGATACACCAAACATCCACCTACCACCCCATATTCCAAAACATTATTCCATTTATGTTGATTGTCAAAAAAGTTATTTCCAAGGCATTTTCCCTCTGTTTAGGGTAACGGTGTGTTCTGGAAAATGGAGGAAAAGCTGAGGTTTCTCTCCCTCATTGAACTCCCTATTTACATAATCCTCTGTAAGCTAAGGAAACTCATTGTGGTATTTTGTGGAAGAAAAGCCTCTATACAAGACGGGACAATAAGCATGCAAAGGCGGCGGTTTAGGAAACACTAGTGTCCTGATGAGTTACAAAGATGGGGCAGCAGACTGCTCCATGACCACAAAAATTCCAGGGGGATAAATTGTTTGGTGTAAGACAATGGCTAAAACCGCTGCTACCGTCTAAAGCGCAATGGACTTTTCTTACGTCAGATACCTCGTTTCACCGAGTATTGTCATAGAGTTCCTCAAAGGGACAGAGTATGTGTTGGACAGATAAGACCCTCTTCCCCTCACTCTGACACTCTCATTCCTCTCATCTCCAACCCCAAAGCCCCCCTGAAGGGAATACATTCCAACTTAATTATCCTGTTGGAACAAAAGACCCCTTCTACAAAAAAAAATGAAAAAAAGCATTCCAATCATGTTGGTTCAGGCTGGGCATTACGAAAGTGAAAGAGGCTCCCAGGCAAGCCGACAAAAAAAGTATCTAAAACCAAGCTCTGACTGACTGTTGGATAAAAAATATATAGTTTGTTAAAAGAGACTATACAGAAGTTAAGCTGCCAACTCATGAAACCACACAATCCTTAGTTTTAGTGTAACAATATACATTTTCTCATGGGCGTGGGGAGGTGTGACCCTTTCAGTCCAATCAGGTCATTTCAGGGCAATATTTCTGCACTTCTAGGGGACCCCTTTGACTTAAGGGCACCCCCAGAGGCAGTGTTTTCCTGTATACATTTGTTGTCCTAGGTGGGTTGCAAAGGCCCCCCAGAGTTAGGGGTTCTGGCAACAAAAACGTGAAACCTGTTGAACCCAAACCGTACAGTGAAGCTGTGACGGTGGTGGTACACCAATAATACAGGGTTTAATATTTTTATGCATGGTGGTTCAAAAACATTATGCACGCTTCAGTATCGTCTCTTCTGGGATCCCACTATGAAATGGGGTTTTTGCACTATAAATAAAGTTGGATTGAAAGCATATAACAAGCCTATAATGACTGGAGCGTTGGACTGGGAATCAGCTAAAAATTAGTTTAGGTCCCTGGCAATTTCCAGCCCTATTGGACAGTACACCAGATACAAATAAAAATTCCTGTCAAACAAGACAACTACTATGTCGCCATCACAGAGTAATCTCTGCACCCAGAATAAAATTAGCTACTCACTGCTAAGGCTGTAATGACAGATTGCTCTGAGAGACATCTGCACAAAGCATCAATCTTCATCCCATGCTGAGCTCCGTGGTTTGACAAGGAGTGGGAGGATGGGGTGGAATAGCACCATAATTGGTGCAGTATGTATGAAACAAAGTCTGTGGTTTTTGGGAGTAAAATAGGTAGTGCGTGGATCCCACATTTGGGATTTCGTTCAGAACCATGACACATTAGTCAATACATGTTAGAATCACCTTTGGCAGCAATTACAGCTGTGAGTCTTTCTGGGTAAGTCTCTAAGAGCTTTCCACACCTGGATTGTGCAACATTTGCCCATTATTCTTTTCAGAATTATTCAAGCTCTGTCAAATTGGTTGTGGATCATTGATAGACAACCATTTTCAGGTCTTGCCACAAACATAACACATTGTATTCAGGACAAAAAGTGAATTGCTTTGCCACATGTTTTGCAGTATTACTTTAGTGCCTTGTTGCAAACAGGATGCATGTTTTGGAATATTTTTATTCTGTACAAGCTTCCTTCTTTTCACTCTGTCAATTAGGTTAGTATTGTGGAGTGACTACAATGTTGTTGATCTATCCTCAGTTTTCTTCTACAGTGAGGGAAAAAAGTATTTGATCCCCTGCTGATTTTGTACGTTTGCCACTGACAAAGAAATGATCAGTCTATAATTTTAATGGTAGGTTTATTTGAACAGTAAGAGACAGAATAACAACAAAAAAATCAAGAAAAACGCATGTCAAAAATTTTATAAATTGATTTGCATTTTAATAAGGGAAATAAGTATTTGACCCCCTCTCAAAAAGAAAGATTTCTGGCTCCCAGGTCTCTTTTATACAGGTAACGAGCTGAGATTAGGAGCACACTTTTAAAGGGAGAGCTCCTAATCTCAGCTTGTTACCTGTATAAAAGACACCTGTCCACAGAAGGAATCAATCAATCAGATTCCAAACACTCCACCATGGCCAAGACCAAAGAGCTCTCCAAGGATGTCAGGGACAAGATTGTAGACCTAAACAAGGCTGGAATGGGCTACAAGACCATCGCCAAGCAGCTTGGTGAGAAGGTGACAACAGTTGGTGCGATTATTCGCAAATGGAAGAAACACAAAATACTGTCAATCTCCCTCGGCCTGGGGCTCCATGCAAGATCTCACCTCGTGGAGTTGCAATGATCATGAGAACAGTGTGGAATCAGCCCAGAACTACACGGCAGGTTCTTGTCAATGATCTTAAGGCAGCTGGGACCATAGTCACCAAGAAAACTATTGGTAACACATTACGCCGTGAAGGACTGAAATCCTGCAGCGCCCGCAAGGTCCCCCTGCTCAAGAAAGGGCCGTCTGAAGTTTGCCAATGAACATCTGAATGATTCAGAGGAGAACTGGGTGAAAGTGTTGTGGTCAGATGAGACCAAAATCGAGCTCTTTGGCATCAACTCAACTCGCCGTGTTTGGAGGAGGAGGAATGCTGCCTATGACCCCAAGAACACCTTCCCCACCGTCAAACAGGGAGGTGGAAACATTATGCTTTGGCAGTGTTTTTTTGCTAAGGGGACAGGACAACTTCACCACATCAAAGGGACGATGGACGGGGCAATGTACCGTCAAATCTTGGGTGAGAACCTCCTTCCCTCAGCCAGGGCATTGAAAATGGGTCGTGGATGGGTATTCCAGCATGACAATGACCCAAAACACACGGCCAAGGCAACAAAGAAATGGCTCAAGAAGAAGCACATTAAGGTCCTGGAGTGGCCTAGCCAGTCTCCAGACCTTAATCCCATAGAAAATCTGTGGAGGGAGCTGAAGGTTCGAGTTGCCAAACCTCAGCCTCAAAACCTTAATGACTTGGAGAAGATCTGCAAAGAGGAGTCGAACAAAATCCCTCCTGAGATGTGTGCAAACCTGGTGGCCAACTACAAGAAACGTCTGACCTCTGTGATTGCCAACAAGGGTTTTGCCACCAAGTACTAAGTCATGTTTTGCAGAGGGGTCAAATACTTATTTCCCTCATTAAAATGCAAATCAATTTATAAAAAAAATGTATGTGTCTATTGCAAGCATTACATCTTATAAAATGCCTTAATTGGTAGACTCTAGAAGCGTCATAAGAAACATCACCTGAATATATACAGTAGTTTAGCCAAGAAATTAGAACAAGCCTAATTTTCTTGGCATTACATAGTTGGTTTTCAGGCTCTGGGTGGGGAACACTTAGCTGACCAAATACCAGATGCCTTTCTCCCTCTTTCTATCCCTGCAACGTAAGGTTTTATGACAAACCTGCGTGTAAATAGAAGGTTCCAGGGGACACGAAATGCACCTTAACCGACTGAAGCTATTCTTTTGGAAGGGAGGGATCCTTTCATCCCAAACATCAAAGTTGTGACATGGCAGAGAAGGGGGCAACAAAGGCCCAAAAATACGCACACACACACACACACACACAATCCATGCGCTGACACCTAGGTTTAGCCTCCTTTTTAGAGTCTCTTCCTCTCTTCCCTGAGTGGGCCCAGCTTGGTGGTGAGAGAGTTGAGCCCAGGCTCTATTGTCTATTGTGAGGCATTCCTCGCAGGCCGTTCACTAAGGCGACCCTACTGGATGTGTGGGGGGCTAACGGGCCTAGTGGCAGCCTTTCAGCCTGACCTCTTGCCTGGACTTCAGCCACTGTGCTAAAGGCCATCGGAATTCAGTGGAGGGGAGCAGAGATTAATCAAGAGGAGATAAAGGGACTTGTTCATCGCTCTGTGCAGAGATTTTTGGGCAGAGGAAGGTGAACAGTGGTAGAGTAAAAAGCGGAGAAGGGTATGAGCGGCCTATATTTTCCCTCCACGACCAACAATGGCGCTATTCATTGGGGAATAAATAAAACAAAAACAACAGAAGCATGCAGCACAAGATACATTTTGTTATTGGGGGGGTGGGGGACGTTCAAAGACAATTATTTAATTAGGGCTCAATGGGACCGGAAAATACATGGATGCATTTAGTAAACTCTCCAATTTGTTGTTTGTTTCAGTGGTTGAGCATCTTGTAAAAAGGTAAGTGTTTTAATGATATGGAGAAAGATAAAAAGGGACTGATACAAAAAGCAGAGAAGAAACGAGAATCCAAAGTGGGTCATTCAGATTTGAATTAACAATCAAAACAGACAAATTTAAGAAAATAAAAAGTCTCACATTGCTCATTTTGTTGTGGGCCACATGCTGACTAATCCTACAACTGTCACAGATAAACAACCTAGTTTGCTTTCAGAAGAGAGATTATTTGTCTGCATGATGCATAATAAGGGGACATTAATCTAGTCATTCTGAATTACAGTGAGGGAAAAAAGTATTTGATCCCCTGCTGATTTTGTACGTTTGCCTACTGACAAAGAAATTATCAGTCTATAATTTTAATGGTAGGTTTATTTGAACAGTGAGAGACAGAATACCAACAAGAAAAAACAGAAATACGAATGTAACATTTTTTATACATTTATTTGCATTTTAATGAGGGAAATAAGTATTTGACCCCCTCTCAATCAGAAAGATTTCTGCCTCCCTGGTGTCTTTTATACAGGTAACGAGCTGAGATTAGGAGCACACTCTTAAAGGGAGTGCTCCTAATCTCAGCTTGTTACCTGTATAAAAGACACCTGTCCACAGAAGCAATCAATCAATCAGATCAAAGAGCTCTCCAAGGATGTCAGGGACAAGATTGTAGACCTACACAACGCTGGAATGGGCTACAAGACCATCGCCAAGCAGCTTGGTGAGAAGGTGACAACAGTTGGTGTGATTATTCGCAAATGGAAGAAAAACAAAAGTACTGTCAATCTCCCTCGGCCTGGGGCTCCATGCAAGATCTCACCTTGTGGAGTTGCAATGATCATGAGAATGGTGAGGAATCAGCCCAGAACTACACGGGAGGATCTTGTCAATGATCTCAAGGCAGCTGGGACCATACTCACCAAGAAAACAATTGGTAACACACTACACCGTGAAGGACTGAAATCCTGCAGCGCCCGCAAGGTCCCCCTGCTCAAGAAAGCACATTTATATTCCCGTCTGAAGTTTGCCAATGAACATCTGAATGATTCAGAGGAGAACTGGGTGAAAGTGTTGTGGTCAGATGAGACCAAAATCAAGCTCTTTAGCATCAACTCAACTCGCCGTGTTTGGAGGAGGAGGAATGCTGCCTATGACCCCAAGAACACCATCCCCATCGTCAAACATGGAGGTGGAAACAATATGCTTTGAGGGTGTTTTTCTGCTAAGGGGACAGGACAACTTCACCGCATCAAAGGGACGATGGACGGGGCCATGTACCGTCAAATCTTGGGTGAAAACCTCCTTCCCTCAGCCAGGGCATTGAAAATTGGTTGTGTATGGGTATTCCAGCATGACAATGACCCAAAACACACGGCCAAGGCAACATAGGAGTGGCTCAAGAAGAAACACATTAAGGTCCTGGAGTGGCCTAGCCAGTCTCCAGACCTTAATCTCATAGAAAATCTGTGGAGGGAGCTGAAGGTTTGAGTTGCCAAACATCAGCCTCGAAACCTTAATGACTTGGAGAAGATCTGCAAAGAGGAGTGGGACAAAATCCCTCCTGAGGTGTGTGCAAACCTGGTGGCCAACTACAAGAACCGTCTGACCTCTGTGATTGTCAACAAGGGTTTTGCCACCAAGAACTAAGTCATGTTTTGCAGAGGGGTCAAATCCTTATTTCCCTCATTAAAATGCTAATCAATTTATAACATTTTTGACATGCGTTTTTCTGGATTTTTTTGTTGTTATTCTGTCTCTCACTGTTCAAATAAACATACCATTAAAATTATAGACTGATCATTTCTTTGTCAGTGGGCAAATGTACAAAATCAGCAGGGGATCAAATACTTTTTTCCCTCACTGTATATAGGTTTACTGATTCTAATTCTGATTACAATTGGGTACAATTCTGATGTGGCACTTCATAGAACAAATCCAGAACTCCACTAACAATAACTACAGTCCATGACATTACAAAAAACATGCTAGTGGCTGCACTAAACATGGATTACCCATATCATAGGCAATATACCCTATTTTAAATTTGAAACCAGCAGGCAAGCTACATACACATACTTATTCCATTGCTGCTTGAACCATTGTGCTTTAAGCCTTGTGGTAGTCTACAGTCGTGGTCAAAAGTTTTGAGAATGACACTAGTGTTGGTCTTCACAAAGTTTGCTGCTTCAGTGTTTTTAGCTATTTTTGTCAGATGTTACTATGGTATACTGAAGTATAATTACAAGCATTCCATAAGTGTCAAAGGCTTTTATTGACAATTACATTAAGTTTAAGCAAAGAGTCAATATTTGCAGTGTTGACCCTTCTTTTTCAAGACCTCTGCAATCCGCCCTGGCATGCTGTCAATTAACTTCTGGGCCACATCCTGACTGATGGCAGCCCATTCTTGCATAATCAATGCTTGGAGATTGTCAGAATTTGTGGGTTTTTGTTTGTCCACACGCCTCTTGAGGATTGACCACAAGTTCTCAAATGGGATTAAGGTCTGGGGAGTTTCCTGGCCATGGACCAAAATGTCTATGTTTTGTTCCCCGCGCCACTTAGTCCTCACTTTTGCCTTATGGCAAGGTGCTCCATCATGCTGGAAAAGGCATTGTTCGTCACCAAACTGTTCTTGGATGGTTGGGAGAAGTTGCTCTCGGAGGATGTGTTGGTACCATTCTTTATTCATGGCTGTATTCTTAGGCAAAATTGTGAGTGAGCCCACTCCCTTGGCTGAGAAGCAACCCCACACATGAATGGTCTCAGGATGCTTTACTGTTGGCATGACACAGGACTGATGGTAGCGCTCACCTTGTCTTCTCCGGACAAGCTTTTTTCCGGATGCCCCAAACAATCGGAAAGGAGATTCAAAGTCAATGACTTTACCCCAGTCCTCAGCAGTCCAATCCCTGTACCTTTTGCAGAATATCAGTCTGTCCCTGATGTTTTTCCTGGAGTAAAGTGGCTTCCTTGCTGCCCTTCTTGACACCAGGCCATCCTCCAAAAGTATTCACCTCACTGTGCGTTCAGATGCACTCACACCTGCCTGCTGCCATTCCTGAGCAAGCTCTGCACTGGTGGTGCCCCAATCCCACAGCTGAATCAACTTTAGGAGACGGTCTTGGTGCTTTCTGGACTTTCTTGTGCGCCCTGAAGCCTTCTTCATAACAATTGAACCTCTCTCCTTGAAGTTCTTGATGATCCGATAAATGGTTGACTTAGATGCAATCTTACTAGCAGCAATATCCTTGCCTGTGAAGCCCTTTTTGTGCAAAGCAATGATGACGGCACGTGTTTCCTTGCAGGTAACCATGGTTAACAGAGGAAGAACAATGATTAAAAGGAGGGTGGTGCTTGAAAAGCTTCCAGTCTGTTATTCTAACTCAATCAGCATGACAGAGTGATCTCCAGCCTTGTCCTCGTCAACACTCTCACCTGTGTTAACGAGAGAATCACTGACATGATGTCAGCTGGTCCTTTTGTGGAAGGGCTGAAATGCAGTGGAAATGTTTTTTTGGGATTACGTTCATTTTCATGGCAAAGAGGGACTTTGCAATTAATTGCAATTCATCTGATCACTCTTCATAACATTCTGGAGTATATGCAAATTGCCATCATAAAAACTGAGGCAGAAGACTTTGTGAAAATGTATATTTGTGTCATTCTCAAAACTTTTGACCACGACTGTAGACTCACTTCAGAATGAACTAACCTGAGCAGAGCAAAATAAAAGCCAAGCAGTGCCTGCCATTATGCTGCCCTGTAAGTCAATATGGAGCACACAGCCAACTTTGAAATAGTACCCCCATAGAGGAACGTAAAAAGCAGTCACTCATGGCTTGTTAGCGTGTCATCGCTGCCTATAGGCATTTAGTGTGCTTTGGGAGAACTCACAGTTACTATTGGAGTATGAAGTGTTAACAGCCTACTTGAGAACTTTAGATAAAATGGACACTTTACGCACCAGAGCCTCCTGCTGAATCTGATACGGTAAAGGAAGTGTCCTCACTGTAGATGTATCGCATTCCCCCTACAGCCGTCTGCTAACAGCCAGACCCCCCCTCCTCCGCACATCCACACTGATCGGAGTCACCCGCCACCTCCAACCCCCGTCCCACTTGCAAATCCGCCGGCCCGACAGCCTCTCCGCTGCGTTAATTAAGGAGCAATTTGTTGCCAGTGTACTTTCACGTAACTGTGATTTGCCAATGAGGTATAAAACTATTGGAAAGCAGCCTCTCTCTTGCGTCTTAAGGTGTCCGCATGCTTCCCATCCGAAACAGTTTGTGCATATATTATGATAACATTTTGTGACGTTTTTGTTCCTTTTGGCCTTCGGCAAGGTTTTTTCTGGCTGTTCGTGCACACAACATATTTTCGCACGGCAAGCCAAAGTTCGGAAGCAGAAGTCTACGCCCCTTCGTCAGTGATTGGTCAAAAGTAGGGATTCTTCAATGAAGTGTTTGTTGTCATTCAACGATAGGCGATAGACATTTTTTTCACTTGAGAAATACTGCACTAAACATCCTAGTTAGATCTCCTCGGAAAAAACGTCAAAATTCATCACAGATTTCTTGAGTTATCCTAGTTATACACCCAACTACCTCATCCCCATATTGTTATTTACATTGTTATTTATTTTGCTCATTTGCACCCCAGTATCTCTATTTGCACATCATCTTCTGCACATCTATCACTCCAGTGTTAATACTAAATTGTAATTATTTTGCACTATGGCCTATTTATTGCCTTACCTCCATAACTTACTACATTTGCACACACTGTATATAGATTTTCTATTGTGTTATTGACTGTACGTTTTGTTTATTCCATGTGTAACTCTGTGTTGTTGTTGTTTTTAATCGCACTGCTTTGCTCTATCTTGGCCAGGTCGCAGTTGTAAATGAGAACTTGTTCTCAACTGGCTTACCTGCTTAAATAAAGGTGAAACAAAAATAAATAAAAAAGTAATTAATTCAGACTATTTTGAGGAAGTGTATACTGGCTACGGAGTCTCAAGCTGGACAAACAGCACTATTGCTGCTTTTTTCAAGTTTTTCAAGCAAAGGTATTTTCAAGCAAAGGTCTAAGGTATGCGAGCACACTCGTTCGGTTCACCTAGCCGAACTTGGCTAGGCACCAGCCGAACCGAAGCATGCGGAAACCTTTAGGGAGAGTTCCTCCACACCCCTTATGTGATCTCGATGGCCCGTGACGCTGGCAGGCAGCCTAAAGGCATGGGACTGTAGAGGTTGGAGGAGTTTAACTGAGAAGGGAGGAGAGACTGCAAGGCTAGGGAGTTCATTCTTCTTTCCCCTTGGGCCATGCTTTCTAGACAGGGCTCAATTAATATCAGCTTACCATTGTTATCTTTCAACGTGATCTTGTTGCGGAGCAATTCAGTTCACATTGTGGTAAATGCTTGCATGGAGATTCACCCCAACAAATCCAATATACACAGTGCCGTCTTTATGCGAGGTGAGTTTTGTGTGAGGTAGTGGGCAAGTAGCGACTTGTCCAATGTCTTAGGAGTTGGATATTTGGGTAATTTACCTGTGTTAAAAGGCACAGTAGCTTAGTAGCGGTTAAACACAGACCCCAAGAACAGTCCCAAGAAACATCCCAAAAACATCCCCCTCTGCCAACTATCCTACTCGGATCGTACATATAACAAACGACCTTGTCTTGTTCACTCAACCAAACCCAGGATTTTAGGTTAATCATGCATTAATAACCAGAGTGGTCCAAGGGTCACAATCTGAATTAAAACCTTATGTAATGGGCAATAAATATATTGTAGGGGATTTCCATCGAGGTCCCACCTACAGTGGGGAGAACAAGTATTTGATACACTGCCGATTTTGCAGGTTTTCCTACTTACAAAGCATGTAGAGGTCTGTAATTTTTATCATAGGTACACTTCAACTGTGAGAGACGGAATCTAAAACAAAAATCCAGAAAATCACATTGTATGATTTTTAAGTAATTAATTTGCATTTTATTGCATGACATAAGTATTTGATCACCTACCAACCAGTAAGAATTCCGGCTCTCACAGACCTGTTAGTTTTTCTTTAAGAAGCCCTCCTGTTCTCCACTCATTACCTGTATTAACTGCACCTGTTTGAACTCGTTACCTGTATAAAAGACACCCGTCCACACACTCAATCAAACAGACTCCAACCTCTCCACAATGGCCAAGACCAGAGAGCTGTGTAAGGACATCAGGGATAAAATTGTAGACCTGCACAAGGCTGGGATGGGCTACAGGACAATAGGTAAGCAGCTTGGTGAGAAGGCAACAGGAGGATACTTATGTCATGTAATAAAATGCAAATGAATTACTTAAAAATCATACAATGTGATTTTCTGGATTTCTGTTTTAGATTCTGTCTCTCACAGTTGAAGTGTACCTATGATAAAAATTACAGACCTCTACATGCTTTGTAAGTAGGAAAACCTGCAAAATCGGCAGTGTATCAAATACTTGTTCTCCCCACTGTATAAAGACTCTGTGCGACCATAAACTCACAGGGGTGTTGATGAATTCCACACAATTCATGAGAAAATGAACCCTGAAGTGAATTACATAACACAATTATCTTTTAACTTCCTCCATCTCCCCGTTGTCCCTCTCGTTTGTGCCTGTAAGGCTTTTCAAAAGGAAAAAGACTGTAAACTCAGTGAAACTTTGGATTCTGCTGACAACACAACCTACTGTAGCGCAGTCTTTAAAAAAAATTGGTCTGACGAATCACCACTTTTCTGCCTGTCTGCTAAACTTAAAAAAGAAAGCCCCTACTTACTTCAAAAGACAGTTGCCTTGTTAGCCAGTGAGCTATTCATACACTTCCCAAACACAGTCATCTGGGGATAAGGAGCCCTTGAGAGGAGTAATGAAGACCGGCTACCTTAAATATTTTATGGCGTCTTCATAGAACCAATTTCTCAACACACCCTCTACGAGGGCATTGTCTAACAAAATAATCTAATCTTCAGTTGATGAAAGCAAAACATTTTTCTTACTGCATATAATATATCATGTCTGCAAGCATTCATCATCAGACATCAGGTTAAATATGCAATGGTCTGCCAAAGTAGTAATCTAAAACAACATTCATAACAGGTGAAGAGGACGGGCCTAACAAAATGAGCTGTTACGTCAAAATGTTGACTTGTTTAATGGGTGGCTTTGAGCGGTCGTCCATGGCCTACTTAAAGGACAGAAAATCCCAATGTAGGATGATACCGTGACAAATAAACAATCAAATGGACCAACGATTGGAGCAGGGGAACACTGAACAGGAGGAACGTCAACAAGGTTCACACATCTTGTACACTTGAGCCCTCTCCACACACCCCCACTTGACCCACTTTTGCCCAAGTCCCTTACTCAGCTTCTGTTCAAAATACAGACTCACCAGGGTTTGGCAACAAGAGGAAAAAAGGATGATTCAAATTTGATGCTATTCAAATAGAAAGACTAAGGGGCCTTTCAGAGAGGTAAGCTTCCAAGTTTATACTTCCAGAGAAGAGTGAGGCTCTATGCTAGTCACAAAATGCTGAATCATTTAGTGCAACAAAAAAATAAGATCCTATTATTCCCATAAACTTCTTCAACTCCAGGACGAGGCAAAACTGTTCATAATCCGAGTTAATTTCCCTTGACAATGAGTACCTGGTGCATTAGGGACATTGCACTGTACAGGGGTTGTGGTTTGTGGGATCGAAGAAAAAAGGTTGCAATTTTAGATGGGGCAGCTCAGCTGATCCCCTAAGCAGATAGCAGTAGAAACAGACCCAGCCATTGTCACTTTGAGAAGAGTGTACTAATTACACTGCTAATCCCTGCCACCTGACAAGGTGAGGCCGTGCTGCGCAACCAGGCCACAGAATTCCACAGGCAGTGAGCGGAAGTGGGTTAGGCATTCATTTCACTAGTGTGATGAATGTCAATGAATGTCAGTAGATAGGTTTCCATCCAATTGGCGACAGATTTTAATTCAAATATTCAAAAATCTGCATAAAAACAATATGGATTTTCCCACCAGAGATGTGTTTCCATCAAATTGACTTGTTGCAGATAAAAGGCTGTGCGTGATGACGTAGCGCACATAAAAATACCTTTTGCAGTTAAATTCCCGTGTACCGATTAAAAAATCCAAGTTAAATGGCTTTCCATCGCATTTTCAACTCTACTGATGGTTCTCAACAAAAATGTTGTGTGCCCACTCTGGTATTGGCACGTGCACTCTAGCCAACAGCGCACCTATAGCCTACATGAGATTATTATGGACAAAAGAGCGAGATTATTTATATTTGTCAAACAGCAGCCAAGCATCGACTATTATGTCACCAGAATAAGACCATCAATATTTATTCAAAGGAGCACCCTGTGAAGTTCACCATAATTGATTTCATCTGTAGCCTAATAAACTGCATGCTTTCCCGATGAGTCGTAGTGGGAAGACCACACACACCATATCATCGCATGACTAAATTTACTTTGATATGATGGTTATTACATCAATATTTGAGCATGAAGGCGTTTTCACCACCATTTCTCGCATAATTAATTATACAGACACAAAAAGATCCCAGCATGTTGAACAAATTTACCAAAATGTCCTTTTTCCATCACAGCTTTTGCGATTTTTTGTATATACACGGTATGATTTTTCCTCGCATAAAAAATGTGGATGGAAACATGGTTACTGAAGGGGAGAAACTGAGCTCAGTTTCAGAGCTACTGACTTCCTAAATATGTCCTTCCAAATTATCTCAGCCGTCAAAGTCAAAACACTGCGGTGTAGAAGAGAGGGACCGCCCCAAATTGAGGCTTCCTTGACAGAGGGCATTTCAAGTCCATGTCATGTAAGCCACACAAACATCTCCTGCAGCAGTGCTCCATATGAAAGGATATTGTGAAGGCAAAGTTACCAGTATGATGTTTGACCTGGTATGACGATACACTGAGGGAAAGTTGTGTCTACGAGTGTTGCTTCATTTATGGATTTATGGAGTGAAGACATCTGTCAGCTCCTATCCTCCAAAACTTTGCCAAAAGCCTGCCAGTATGATGCAAAAACCACAATCACTGAATAAAGCAAAAATATACAATTGTGAAACCCTGTGGACTGTTTCGCTGATGTGGTTACATTTTCATGGCATGGGTCTTCAGCTGGTGGCCCGTGAGCAGGCGGGCTTGCCAGTTAAAGACCCTGCTCTAGTGTCAATGGGTGCACGTTCACAGTCCAAGAACTGCTCATATCTAATAACATAGGGGCTCACTTCTTTTACCGCTCTATGGCCGTCCACTAGAAAATGTCCTATGCAATCAGCATTCTTAACATTCTCCTGTCAATCTTTTGGTCAAATTGACTTGACTGTCCCCACTGCAACCTTGAAATCATAGTTTAATAACACTGCTAATGCAGGGACCTGTATTTCCTGTTATGTTCTATGATGAATGATAACCCATGTACACTCGTATATAACTGCAATCAATTACCAGGTATTTTCATATTTCTGACAGTTAATAGACATTAGATAGTTGAGAAAGTCAACTCAAGTATTAAGTCTGCTTTCAGAGGCTTCCTAGAACTAGATCAAAGAGATTGAGCTACATAAACCCTTTCAGAGGCTTGGGGGTAATTTAGGCATAATATAAAACATGCTAATACCGACGTTGGTTCAATTCCCTGAATTTCATTTAGTTTGGTTTTATTGTGAGCCCAACGAGAAATCAAATCATTCACGAGTGATATCTGAGAAATCAATTCAAGAAATATGTAGGACGCTGGGCTGAAGGGAGTTGTAATTTTCATTAAGCAAATATTCAACCTAGTTCAGCACATAAACATGGTAATTAACTATAATGACCATAATCCATCGCGCAAGTTTTTTCTGGCAGAGACGGATCAGAGAGGAAGAGGCTAAACGAGAAGTTTCACTCACGTCAAAATAATCCCAATGCGTTTTGGACCTACACTTGTCGCCTGCCTTCCCGCCTTTGAGACAACGACTCCCATTGTTAGGGCATAGACATGAGCATCTCATCATTGTATACCGATCTCTGGACGGATACACTTTCACGCCTACTATGTTAGGTTAGAGGCACACAGACCGCATGAGAGAAGAATGTACACAACACTACGAGAGGGACAACGACAGTTCGTGAAAGTATACCTTATCTACTTTGAAGAACTAGTAAAATGATTGTAAGACAGCTCTGCAGTATAATTAGGCAGGCTAGCTAAATAGGATGACTAAATACAGCACATAACGTTAGATGGCCTGGCTGGCTGACTACGAGCAGAGATGAGATGATTACTTTAAGAAATTAAAAATAATAGTAATCAATTAAAAACTAAGTAATATACACAACTGAAATATTGTATTATTTCATTGTAATTTCCTATTGATGTCTACCCAATGTGTACCTGACAGAGACAATGGAATATTTTCAATGTTTTGGCAATTAGATGGTCACTATCTTGGGCTTTGGAATTTCCCTGAAAAAGCTCTAAAATCATTGTAATAATCGAACCGAAACGACCACTAATCGCTCAGCACTAGTGGTTGGTGACAGTGGATAGGTAAAAACCCAAAGTGTCTCTTCTTGTCCATAGACTGCTTTCAGGTTAAGGAAACAAAAAGTCATTTTGTTTTTTGGGTAAACTCCCGTTTTGACTACCATTGCAGCTGTCAATGATAGAAATTCTTTGGTTAAGGTGAAACTTGCCAATAAACATCCCATCATATTTCAGCTCGTTTGAATGAGATCTTTTCATGTCACACTCCCAGAAATCTGACAGTTTAGCTGTGTAACAGAAAACTAAGATGTTTCTTCAGTTTAAAATTGGCCCTCTTAACATTATTTGGTTAGGCTCATAACCAATAACACTTAGCCATCAACGACAACTTTGTCAACTAAAATGGTTTGCTATTTAGCATTCATAAATATTTGTACTAGGATGTTTATACTGAATGTGCCTAATAACAGAATGGTACTAAGAGCAGACAGAATGCATGGCATGACATCCCCTTGCTCAGTCAAAAGCAAAACTGTAGACACATTTTGACACATCCAGTCTGCCACATTGGTTTTTTGAAGTTGTAATTGGGAGATGAAACAGAAAGGTGAACTATATAATATGTTTAGATGAAATACTGTTAGGTGAAATTAATTACACACATACAGTCAAAAGGGTCTGTCTGTAATTTCCAACACTTCTAATTAAGACACTCAGATTAGAGCCTTGTTTGCTCTGCACACTGGGCCTCCTTCACTTACTTTAACAACAACCACTTGACTTAATCTTCTAAAGATCGCATCACTCAAAAAGCCAATGATCTTTGAAACTAACTTAAATGACAGGCAATGATATATTCTGTTGCAAAATGTTGCTAAATTGAAGGTTTTGAGTTACACACTGTGCATATGGTAAGCAAGCTTCCCTTAATATATCCCTGATTGAAAGTACCAGCATTTGGTAGAAAGATGTAAACAAAAGCTTTAGTTACTGCATCACCCCTTACCAAATGTCACACTGTGCTTTGATTATGCCATAAGACAAATTTTAAAAAATCTCATTAAGTATGCACATATTCTACCTGCCTGTGAAAGTCTAACATTTACAAAGCGGCTGGCAAAAGCCCACATCCTCCAACTTCCTATACTAGTCTGGGATAAACTGTTTGTGCTTGTTGATGCTTTTGAATGAATAAGTAAATAAGATTCTTCATTGAAGGGGGGAAGGATAAGCAAATAAAGATTCTTCATTGAAGGGGGGAAGGATTCATTGGGAAAGAATGTGCATGAGGATCTCATTTCGAGTGCTGCCCAGGTCTGAGAGAAAACTCCATGGTCTGTTAGATAACTCCATGGTCAGCTCAGCTCTTTGTCCTTTTGCAATGCTTAGAAACAGCGAGGCCCTCACTTGAGCGTTGCATTTCAGCTTTGCTCTGCACGTCAAGATCATGTCAATGCATATCAGGACTTTGACAGTAGATTTGACCATGACAAAAATAAAATAGTAGCTCTTTTCGTTAGAGCTTGACTTTGTGTGTGAGCAAACCATAGTTTATGTAAGAGGGCTCAGGCCCAACACAGATCCCAAAGTGAGAAACAAACTAAAGAAATGGGTGAAAGAAAGGGATTATATTTTTTCAGTTCGCCCAATTAAAATTTATTTGAGAGGAAAAATCTCAGAGTCCGTGAACCTGTGGCTGGCTAAAAGCTGGCACCACATTCTAGGGCACAGTGAGTGCCATTGCCCATTCTTATGTGATAATCGCCGTTGCCTGGTTACTGACTGTCAAAGACATCTAATACTTGTGGATTAATGAGCGGACCGTGACCTTTTTCTCGGATAGACAAGCAACACAAAAAAAGTCAGTCTTTCTCCTTAGAGTGTTGATGGAAGTCTGCCCCCATGGCGTCGGGCACACCTTTAAAAATAGCCCACGAGCCAAAATTAAGACTACCCTACTGAAGGCTATTTGTAAGTCGCTCTGGATAAGAGCGTCTGCTAAATGACGAAAATGTAAATGTAAATGTAAATGAAGGCAACGAGTCATCGTTTTATGCATGGCTTTCTCCCGATCAAACAATGAATGTAATGGAGTTCCATCTCAAAAAGTTATTTGAATAGCCTAAAACGTAAAGTAGCCAGAGGACTAATAATCAGAACAAACAATAAAAATAGCCTATAGAAAAATAGAATGACAAGTTTGATCAAGTTTAAGCATATTAAGAAATACATTATTTTTACATTTTAGTCATTTAGCAGACGCTCTTATCCAGAGCGACTTACAGTTCGTTTTTTTTTTTTCATACTGGCCCCCCGTGGGAATCGAACCCACAACCCTGGCTTTGCAAACGCCATGCTCTACCAACTGAGCTACACGGGACTATCCATGTGGGATTGGAAAATCCCTCCATGCAAGGTTGAAAACCAAATGGCCAATAGCCTATCCTCCTACTAGGCCTATCATAAAAGCTTTAAGACAAGTTAAGTTATAAACAGTAGCTTATTTCCCAAACATTCCAGCCTACGAAGATGTTGTCCTAGCTAAAGTTGGTGTGGCTTTCAAAAATAAGAATGAAAGTCTATAGGCTAAGCCTAGGCTATTCTTAATCACAGCTTTATGAGAGACAGAACAAACAATATTTATTGTTCTATTATTTTATGAAGCAAATAAAGCAATTATTATCCAGTTCTGGAGACGGTAGACTGCTTCTATCCAGCCCATGATGTAGGCCTATAACCTAGCTCACCACGGTAAGACAGCCCGTTCCTCATCAGACAGTCACTGTTCCATCATGTGCGCGCGACACAGACTAGGCTTGGGGGATATACCATTTATACCATATACAGGTGTATTTCGAAATACCGAAGGAATGATTTTCAATACCGTTAGCGGGGGCTGTGGGGGTGCGTGCTACGCCACTGCTTATAACTATAAGTATAAGTAAGAAATCTAAGATGTGTCAAATTATATCGAGCTCAGGGCTCCAGCTATGCATTTGGTTTGCTAACTATGTGGTAAGATGTCTGTAGCTCAGCTGGTAGAGCACGGCGCTTGTAACACCAGGGTAGTGGGTTCGAACCCCGGGACCACCCATACACAAAAATGTATGCACGCATGACTGTAAGTCGCTTTGGATAAAAGCGTCTGCTAAATGGCATATTATTATTATTATATTATTATTTATCAAGCTTCTTGGTTACAGCAGAGACATTTAATAATAGAGATCCTATTAAATTACTATTAGTATTTCAATTTCTAATTCTATGCACTCAATCCCCTCCTGGATCAAGATCCCTGTTGTCTAAATTGTTTTGTGCGTCATGGTACAGAAACGGTATGACAGTATAAAAAGTCTGGATACCACTCAACCCTAACAAAGACACACACAAACCTGTTCTGCTCCTCCACCAGAAATGAATATTAGAAAAGATTCGCCATTGTACGCACTTAGCCTCTGCCCGGGCTTTCAACAACATTATCTTTCGTCATGGTCCAGTTGCACTCGGTATCGTGCTAGGGCAATAGCACCGTACATCACAATTTTTTTATGGGTACATAATCACGATAGGACAAAGGTTGACATCGCCCAACCCTAGTGTGACATTAAGAGGGAAGCATTGAATTTCAAGGTAAAAGGCAGGCAGACATTCTGGGGAAGGCAAAGATTAATTATGGACTGAGCGGGAGATGTTTGCTGTCACGAAAAGACAGACAATTTCATGCATAGCACCTGATAACATCGACAGCTATTCTCTGCCTGAGGCGTGGTATGGCGTTGCCAGGTATTTCTTTCACTTAGTAGGGGAGGAAGAGAAAGGTCGCTGTTTTGAATTCCCGAGCCGATTAGGTGAAAAATCTGTTGATGTGTCGTTGAACAAGGCACTTAACCCTAATTGCTCCTGTAAGTCGCTCTGGATAAGACCTTCTGCAAAATGACTAAAATGTAATGAAAATGTTGGGATAGAAACAAATACATACCTATTTTCCAACCAAGATATGGCTGTAAACTGTCATTGTGAAACCACAGGATCCGCCTCCGTTCGTTTGTTACCGACGGGGCACAAAATGGAGCCTCATTGGATGTTTCCGCCAACGGGCCAATAACGAGGGAGGGTAAATGCTGACATGTCCAGACTGCTGGACCTCCCACTCCTGCAACATGGATAATGCCACTGGCTCGGGTCAAAAGAATGGCCCTGCAAATCTTTTACTGTCTCTCCTAATGTTTTAACGGCCCTACGGTTGGCATAAGTCCCTTTCACTTCTTCTCTCCGCGCATCTCAACGAAAAGGCACTGTGCCATCTGGCTCACACCGGCCAAAGTGAATAGAGGGCTTCCTTCATTGTCCACCCCACTCTCGTTTCACAAACTAGACATTAGCAGCCTCTGCGCTGGGGCATTCATTTTGTCTCTTTGGCATCATGTGCTGAAACTGGCTTTTCATGAAAGAGGAGCCCCTCTAGTCCCGTCCCTGTGCCTCCTTGAGGGTGGTGAATCCTCAACACCTTTTGGTTTTAGTTAACATTTGAGAACAAATATATTGTGTTTTACCTTCTGCCATATCCAACCCACAACCCCATTTCGGGCATCCGTCAAGAGACCCGAGGACGAGTTAAAGGACTCGACAAATCCCATTTCTGTCCCAATGCACTTAATGTTAATCTCCCCTACCCAGGGGAAAACTGTCTCACACCCCCATGGATGACACTTGTGAGCGAGTGAGACAAGAGAACCATCTATGGAGACTGCCGCTCCTGAAGGATGGATGAATGGGAGGAATTTTATGTATCTTTGTTTAAACTTGGGACACTTGGTTGCTGTGCAGCCTGCGTGACACGGGAGAGACGGTGCGCGTTAAAGCAGGGCGGGGGATGGGCAGGGGCCAGTGGTGTGTGTGTGACACAGGAGGGAGAGAGAAAAAGTAGCCACTGACTCGCGCTAGTTAGACAAATGTGTAAATGCCATAGGTTATCTATCATCCCATCTGGCAGAGCCTGTCTTTACTTCATCAAATCAATGTAAACAAAGCTCGCTACGATGGCCAGCTATGTTAGCTAGCCAGCTATTTTAGCTAGCTAGCTAGGCTAGTTGAGGGTATTTTGCTGCGCTCCCCGTCCTTGTCTACAACAGATTTAACAACAGCCTCCCTGTCGGTTGCTCATTGTAGCCTACTCCTTCTCATTTAGCTAACTTAATTCTGTAATTTTAATTCCATTTTGCATTGATTAGAGATCTTACATTTACATTTACATTTTAGTCATTTAGCAGACGCTCTTATCCAGAGCGACTTACAGTTAGTGAGTGCATACATCATTTTTTATACTGGCCCCCCATGGGAATCGAACTCACAACCCTGGCGTTGCAAACGCCATGCTCTACCAACTGAGCTACATCCCTGCCGGTCATTCCCTCCCCTACCCTGGACGACGCTGAGCCAATTGTGCGCCGCCCCATGGGTCTCCCGGTCGCGGCCGGCTACGACAGAGCCTGGATTCGAACCAGGATCTCTAGTGGCACAGCTAGCACTGCGATGCAGTGCCTTAGACCACTGCGCCACTCGGGAGATCTTCCCTGTAGTGCAAACAAAAAGCTACACGCGTGAAACCTGTGTAGGCTATACGTGCACAAGTCATAAAAACGACATTCAAAAGTTAGTTTTGTTAAATTAAAAATGTCATGTTATTTACTTGTGTTGCAATGTCAAAGATAATTTTATTTAATTGCCTCAGTGTTAAAAAAAAGCCTCAAATGAATACCCTTGGAAGTATTCGAACACTAACGTCCATTCAGATATTGAAATAACCGTGCCCATCCCTGGCATAGCCATGGGTGAGGTCCGATAGGTACTATAGACCCCCACAGTGGAGGTGTCATATTACCCATAAAACAGAGTTCAAACAGGGAAAGGGTTCCAATCGTTTTTCCACCCTTCACCATTAGAAACACTTAAAATAAGGGCTGTGTTTCGTGTAGGCTTAGCCTGGCGTGCGTTTTGATAACCATGTAAATCTCTCTCGGACAAGGTGACTTATCAATATATTCGTCTCTATTTACGCTCAGATTCGCAAAATGCGAATTAGCATCAAAGTAGACATCTCATAATACGGTGAATTTAAAATGAACATTAAAAAACAAATGCCCAGGGATCAGCCTATAGAGCCTACTACCCTTTGCCCTTGCTGCTTAAAAGCACCCCCCCCAGAGGAAGTTGCCGCCACTATTTCAACATAATTTCCTATCCTAGAGATTAAATGCACCTCCGAAGAATGACGAAAGCTACTTATACATATTCACGAATTGGGTGTGGGAATTTCCACGTGGCGTTGATAAACAACAAATCAACAAACAACTGTCACTGATAGCTAGCATTATCTAGTTAGCTAATGTTATGTTGCTGCCGCTTTTTGTTTTTTTTATACACTGTATTCAAAAGATTCAAAAGATTAGCCAGCTGGCTCCATGGCTGGTTCTGGAGCTGGATTTGTCATAAGCATTGATTTAGGGAAAACCTCGCCACAAATAGAAACCACTGGCCTATCTTTGACTTCGCCATCTATTGTTATCTTCCATAAATTGCGGCCGCGAATCCGCCATAGAAATAGTTAGAAAGAATAAGATGAAGCTCCGGTATGGATAACTATTGAAATATTCTAATGGACACGGTGCAACCTTCGATAGGCTGCTGGTAGGCCTTGGCTGCAGTACCGCAAAGCTAAATCAGCCCGTACTCATGGTTCTCACAGGGGAAGTGAAATAACAGGCTACAATGACTTTGCTCATGATCATGCATGCCGCAAATGACATGTACTTTAGTTCCTTGAATTTTCTTTCGCGGGTGCCTTTTCATTATCTGGATAGACACTTGTGGTTTCTAGCTAACGTTACAACAATGAAAGCAGTGGAGCGTGTAGTGAAGCAAAACTTTTGTGGTCAAAACCATTCATCTTGGGGCGACGGGGGGAGCGAGTTTGCTAAATGCTATAATATTACGCAATTATACCATTTATAAAATTGTCATATACACATTACCGTTCAAAAGTTTGAAATGGCCTTGTTTTCGAAAGAAAAGCATTTTTTTGGTCCATAAAAATAACATCAAATTGATCAGAAATACTGTGTAGACATTGTTAATGTTGTAAATGGCTATTGTAGCTGGAAACGGTTGGTTTGTAATGGAATATCTACATAGGCGTACAGAGGCCCATTATCAGCAACCATCAGTGCTGTGTTCCAATGGCATGTTGTGTTTGCTAATCCAAGTTTATCAGATGGTAGAACAGCTGAAAACTGTTGTGCTGAATTAAAGAAGCAATAAAACTGGCCTTCTGGAGACTAGTTGAGTTTTCTGGAGCATCAGCAATTGTGGGTTCGATTACAGGATCAAAATGGCCAGAAACAAATACGTTTCTTCTGAAACTCGTCAGTCTATTCTTGTTCTGAGAAATGATGGCTATTCCATGCGAGAAATTGCCAAGAAACTGAAGATCTTGTACAAAGCTGTGTACTACTCCCCTTCACAGAACAGCGCAAACTGGCTCTAACCAGAATAGAAAGAGGAGTGGGAGGCCCCGGTGCACAACTGAGCAAGAGGACAAATACATTAGAGTGTCTAGTTTGAGAAACAGACGCCTCACAGGTCCTCAACTGGCAGCTTCATTAAATAGTACCCGCAAAACACCAGTCTCAACGTCAACAGTGAAGAGGCGACTCCGGGATGCTGACCTTCTAGGCAGTGTTGCAAAGAAAAAGCCATAGCTCAGACTGGCCAATAAAAAGAAAAGATTAAGATGGGCAAAATAACACAGACACTGGACAGAGGAAGATTGGAAAAAAGTGTTATGGACAGACAAATCTAAGTTTGAGGTGTTCGGATCACAAAGAAGAACATTTGTGAGACAAAGACTAAATGAAAAGATGCTGGAGTAGTGCTTGATGCCATCTGTCAAGCATGGTGGAGGCAATGTGATGGTCTGGGGCTGCTTTCGTGGTGCTAAAGTGGGAGATTTGTACATGGTAAAAGGGATCTTGAAGAAGGAAGGCTATCACTCCATTTTGCAACGCCATGCCATACGCTGTGGACGGCGCGTGATTAGTGCCAATTTCCTCCTACAACAGGACAATGACCCAAAGCATAGCTCCAAACTATGCAATAACTATTTATGGAAGAAGCAGTCAGCTGGTATTCTGTCTATAATGGAGTGGCCAGCACAGTCACCGGATCTCAACCCTATTGAGCTGTTGTGGGAGCAGCTTGACCGTATGGTACGTATGAAGTGCCTATCAAGCCAATCCAACTTGTGGGAGGTGCTTCAGGAAGCATGGGGTGAAATCTCTTCAGATTACCTCAACAAATTGACAACTAGAATGCCAAAGGTCTGCAAGGCTGTAAAGCAAAGTTTTTAGGACACAATTATTATTTATATTACAAATCATTATTTCTAACCTTGTCAATGACTACATTTCCTATGCATTTTGCTATATTTCCTATTCAAACTCATTTCATGTATGTTTTCATGGAAAACAAGGACATTTCTTAAGTGACCCAAAATGTTTGAATGGTAGTGTATATTTTTTCAATGCAGACTAGCTACAAAATATGTGAACATTGACAAATTATTTAATGGATTATGATATTTCCTTGTACAAAAGGCTGTTTGGCTCATGTTAGTAATAACTTTGCAGCGGTTTCTGATGCAATAAACAACGCCATGATGGTGGGTGGTAACATTAAAATAAAACCCAGCCCTGAAACAAAAAGGTAGGCTAAAAATAATTTGTATGTCATATCATAATCATGTCTCCCGAGTGGCGCAGTGGTCTAAGGCACTGCATCGCAGTGCTAGCTGTGCCACTAGAGATCCTGGTTCGAATCCAGGATGGGGCGGCGCACAATTGGCCCAGCGTCGTCCAGGGTAGGGGAGGGAATGGCCGGCAGGGATGTAGCTCAGTTGGTAGAGCATCACCAGGGTTGTGGGTTCGATTCCCACGGGGGGCCAGTATAAAAAAATGATGTATGCACTCACTAACTGTAAGTCACTCTGGATAAGAGCATCTGCTAAATGACTAAAATGTAAATGTAAATAAGAATAGACATCGGATTTGCACGAAGTGGGCAGTTGGATTTGGCACTTCAGGCCCAAATATATCATACTTTGACTAAAACAATGTCTTATTGACTTGAATCATTGTGCAAAATCATGGGCATGCTCTGGCCATCGTCTTTCAACTCGGCATTTAAAGCCTTACAATGGTGGTCATTCCGATTCAGTTTCATTCATGGAGAATAAAGATTATGGTATAGATTTCCTTTGGGGGAGCTCTCTGTTTCGGTCCTCCCTGCCTGCATTCAGCAGACTGTTATCCAGGGAAATGTAAACGTTCCTTAAAAAAGGGGAAATCTGCATTTGCTACATACATTTTTGGACTTATAAATGAATTATATGTAACCATTGATTCTTGAAGAATATAACTTATAAATGCCTCGGTTTAGTTCAACTGTCGTACCCCACCAGAACCCAAAATATAACCTTGTAAACAAACTAAATGTAAACAAACACTGTATAGCCTCAAAATATAGTTAAAACTATAATTTTGATATCATGGAATGTCAGTCCTTGCATCTATAGCTCGGCCTATGAATTTGAGAGTGGTTACAGTGGCAGGGAGGTCGGTTTTTTATTATTTCAACCGATGATTGCCCCTTTAAAGCTGAAGGCAGGGACAAAGTACCAGGTCCGGGATCAAATAAGTGTGGGTTTCACATGGAACAGGAAAGACTTACAGAGAGTTAAGGTGGCTCAGTGTGCTATTAGCACTGGAGATGGCTAGGTGCACAGAACAAGTGGCAGTACAAATACACAGTTTAGAACATAAGTAGCAATTATGGTTTCCCTATGTGTTTTGGAACTGTCAAACCAGCATTTTGACATTGGGCTGGTATGAGAGTCGGGGCGAGAGCACCTGAAACAGTCAGCGGAGTCGGCACATAAAAATAAGAATAACAGCTGTAAGCATGATTCAAAAGGATGCTTTGTAGACTACCTCGCCCTGAAAGGGAAGAGGATGATAGCAAATGTAGAACAATGGGAAACACCACTTTTGTTGACATTAACCCCCTAATTCTGAGGGCACATCAGAAACCAATGTCTGATGGTTCAACGCAGACATTTGAGAGGGGCCTTCGGTCTAACATCTTTATAGGATTACAGACTCTATATCACATGTTAAATCAACAAGTTGTTTAATCAACAACTAGCCCAATAAAAGTAAAAAAAAATAAAAAATGATGGGGTCAATGTTGCAAACTCAAGTATCAAACTGGGGTCTTTCTTATTAATAGTGCTCCCAAGATGCCAGCATGTATTTTTATTGATATGGCAAGTACTAAATTCATCCTTATTTAGCCGGCGTAACATGCTGACCTGACCGCTCGCGCGCACGTTGATTTTGTCCACCCACACCAGATGCAATCAGGACACGCAGTTGAAACATCAAAACAAACTCTGAACCAAGTATATTAATTTGGGGACAGGTCGAAAAGCATTAAACATTTATAGCAATTTAGCTAGCTATATAAACATTGGGTTGTTATTTTACCTGAAATGCACAAGGTCCTCTACTCCTACAATTAATCCACAGAAAAAAGGGTAAACATAGTTAATTTCCAGTAATCTCTCCTCCTTCAGGCTTCTTCTTCTTTGGACTTTATATAACGGTTGGCAAACAACTTTAAGGCGCATTACAGCCACCAACTGGACTGGAGTGTGGACCTCAGATGATCTTTCAATCACCCATGTGGGTATACGCTCCTAAAAACCAATGAGAGATGGGAGAGGCAGGACTTGCAGCACGTCAAGCGTCACAAATAGAAACAAATTCAATTTTAGCGCCTGGCTACACAGACACTTGTTGACGCGCGCGAGCAGTGTGGGTGCAATGATTGAATAACATGTATATGTACGTTTATTTTGCAATGCGATACAGGCGGTGTAGTCAGCATGTAAGGTTCAACATGACAAACCCGAAGCTAAATATACATAGTGATCCCCCTGGTATGGTCTGCAAGTCATCCCTTGAGAAATGTTGAGGTAAAAGGGACCGCAATCAGGGACTCCATCATTAATGCCATTGTCTACTCAGATCACCCAAAAGCACATATTCCTAAATACCAAGCAGTGTTTCCCATATATCCGCTTAGCAGCGGCGGGCCACTGCTGAGAAATCGTAGCCTACACTCCCAAACATATGATTTAAAAAACATTGTTTTGTATTTAAACTTAATAAAAATATAAACCTAACATCACCTGTCCGGGTGGCTGGTCTCAGACGATCCCGCAGGTGAAGAAGCCGGATGTGGAGGTCCTGGGCTGGTGTGGTTACATGTGGTTTGCGGTTGTGAGGCCGGTTGGACATACTGGCAAATACTCTAAAACAACGTTGGAGGCGGCTTATGGTAGAGAAATGAACATTCAATTCTCTGGCAACAACTCTGGGGGACATTCCTGCAGTCAGAAAGCCAATTGCACGCTCCCTCAAAACTTGAAACATCTGTGGCATTGTGTTGTGACAAAACATTTTAGAGTGGCCTTTTATTGTCCCCAGCACAAGGTACACCTGTGTAATGATCATGCCGTTTAAATCAGCTTCTTGATATGCCATACCTGTCAAGTGGATGGATTATCTTGGCCAAGAAGAAATGTTCACTAACAGGGACGTAAACAAATTTGTGCACAACATTTGAGAGAAAATAGTATTTTGTGCATATGGAACATTTCTAGGAAATTTTATTTCAGCTCATGAAACATGGGACCAACACTTTACATGTTGTGTATATATTTTTGTTCAGAATGGTAAAACGTTTTCAGTGTAAACTTAAACAACTAAAACCAGATATAAAGTATGTAGAAAAGATAATGGAGCTATATATTGTTTTTATAAGATCTTTGAGAACTAACGATCACCAAAATAAAAACTTGACAGTCAGGGAGAATCTAAAATAAAACAATGTCCTGGCATGGGGCCCGCATTGATTTTGTTATGTTTCAGTCATTCAGATAGCATAAGAAGCCATGGCAAAATGTGTAGAATTAACGTGTACAATTCCAGGAAATTTGCTTTAAAAATGTAAAATATTGTCTCCGTCCCATTGAAAATGTGTAAATTTAGTGATGGGGGAAGATATTGATACAGTTACATATAGCAATATTACATTTGGACAATATGATATTGATAATTGACTCTAAGTATCGATTTATATTAGTATTTTTTTAAAAATAAAAACATTGGCATTTTTAGGTACCATTAGCTAGCGGTAGTCAGCTGTACTAACTCCAAAACGCAGGTATTTTTCATCCTATATAATGTTTTCAGCAATTTACATTTCCCTGACTGATCAAAACTCATTTTCTCACGCTCCCTCATCTCTCTGCAGCAGACATATAGCGAGCAAATTTATAGAACATCAAATCGCAATAAAATCGCTGTATCAAATCGCAATACATATAGTATTGGCACCTACAGTGCATTCGGAAAGTACTCAGACCCCTTGACTTTCTCCACACTTTTACATTACAGCCTTATTCTAAAATGAAAAAAAACTAAAACAAAACAAAAAATGTTCTCATCAATCTACACACAATACCCCATAATGACGAAGCAAAAACTGGTTTAGATTTTTTTTGCAATTGTATTTTAAAAAATTAACACGGAAATATCACACTTACATAAGTATTCAGACCCTTTACTCAGCACCTTGTTGAAGCACCTTTGGCAGCGATTACAGCCTTGAGACTTCTTGGGTATGACGCTACAAGCTTGGCACACCTGTATTTGGGGAGTTTCTCCCATTCTTCTCTGCAGATCCTCTCAAGATCTGTCAGGTTAAATGGGGAGCTTCGCTGCAAAGCTATTTTCAAGTCTCTCCAGAGATGTTCGATCGGGTTTAAGTCCGGGCTCTGGCTGGGCCACTCAAGGACAATTAGAGACTTGTCCCCGATGCCACTCCTTCGTTGTCTTGGCTGTATGCTTAGGGTCATTGTCCCAGTCTGAGGTCCTGAGCACTCTGGAGCAGGTTTTCATCAAGGATCTCCCGGCACTTTGCTCCGTTCATCTTTCCCTCGATCCTGACTAGTCTCCCAGTCCCTGCCACTGAAATACATCCCCACAACATGATGCTGCCACCACCATGCTTCACCGTAGGGATGGTGCCAGGTTTCCTCCAGACGTGACACTTGGCATTCAGGCCAAAGAGTTCAATCCTGGTTTCACCTTTAGGTGCCTTTTGGCAAACTCCAAGCGGGCTGTAATGTGCCTTTTGCTGAGGAGTGGCACCGATCTGGCCACTCTACAATAAAGGCCTGATTGGTGGAGTGCTGCAGAGATGGTTGTCCTTCTTGAAGGTTCTCCCATCTCGACAGAGGAACTCTGGAGCTCTGTTAGAGTGACCATCGGGTTCTTGGTCACCTCCCTGACCAAGGCCCTTCTCCCCCGATTGCTCAGTTCGGCCAGCTGTAGGAAGAATCTTGGTGATTCCAAACCTCTTCCATTTAAGAATGATGGAGGCCACTGTGTTCTTGGGGACCTTCAATGCTGCAGAAATGTTTTGGAACCCTGTCTCGGAGCTCTACGGACAATTCCCTTGACCTGGCTTGGATTTTGCTCTGACATGCACTGTCAACTTTGGGACCTTATATATACAGGCGTGTGCCTTTCCAAATCATGTCCAATCAATTGAATTTAACACAGATGGACTCTAATCAAGTTGTAGAAACGTCTCAAGGATAATAAATGGAAACAGGATACACCTGAGCTCAATTTCGAGTCTTATAGCAACGGGTCTAAATACTTATGTAAATAAGGTATATGGTTTTTTTTTTATATATATATATATATATTTGTAAAAATGTCTCAAAACCTGTTTTCGCTTTGTCATTATGGGGTATTGTGTGTAGATTGATGAGATGCTTTATTTATTTACTACATTTTAGAATAAGGCTGTAACGTAACAGAATGTGGAAAAAGGGAAGGGGTCTGAATACTTTCCGAATGCACTGTAAGTATCATGATATCGTATCGCGATGTCCATGGCAATTCTCAGCCCTAGTAAAATTGCAGGAAATTAGCCAAGAGGGCCTCTAAACTTTTTGCCACCGCTGCTGAAAAAAATCCTTCAGTGATAACGTTTCCCCAACCATGTCTACAGGGAACGCAACCCACCAAACACCTTTGCCCTCGAGCCAAAATAATGATGGTCCCAGTTGAAATTTGTGTTGGCAGCCCTGGATTTCCCATCATGGGATTAAATGCCCCGCCTGAGAAAAAAGAGCTCTAGGGAAACTCTAAACTGAAGTTGTTATCTGTCTCACCACCAATTGATCTCTCATGCAGTTTTGAAAAGGTACAACCTGTAACTTTCATTTCTCCAATTGAATAGAAAAAGGTAGATGACTAGAAAACACATTTGCAAAGACCTCCACTCCCTAGGTTTACAACAAGTGTAGGGGTAGCTCTTTTGACAGAAGACTGTAGCTACAGAATGCACATTTGAACAAAAACCTCCAAGACCTATTCACCATGCTTTAATGCAATTCATTTGGGGGGAGCGGTTTCTGCTTTAACACTGTGTCGAGTTATTATACAGCCAATAGTTGTAAACAAATTTGTGCACAAATTTTGAGATAAATAAGCTTTTTGTGTGTATGGAACATTTCTGGGATCTTTTATTTCAGCTCATGAAATATGGGACCAACACTTTTCATGTTGCGTTTACATGTTGCGTTCAGTGTAATTTTCTAAAAAGTATACTTTAAGTAAAATGTTTAGCTCACATAATATAATTTACAAGTATGCATTAAGGTGTCTGTAATATAACAAATGTAGACATTAATAAATGAGAAGAGAATACAGACCATTTCTAATGCATATTTTGAGTTTTGTGGATATGCACCATATCCTGACAAATTCTGAATCCAGATGCATCTTTTAGACATAGTATATGATATTGGGATTACTCAATATGACACATTGACATTTCCTATGGCCGGATATGGACTCATTCAATATCCTGAGATAGTATTTGTCTAACTGTATACATCGTATATGTGTTTTCTCAGCACATTCAACATATTAAGCTATATTGATTCCAGAGAAGCTTCTCTTGGCTGAAGTCCATATCCGGATCTTGATATGCTAGTTGATATGCTGAATACATTTAGTTAGTAATGAACAGTAATTTACCATCAAGCAACACATAACATAACCTTCCTAATAACAACACAGCCCACACACACACACACACACCAGGGTACCCAACCCTTAAATCTGAACATCTTTCGGTGGCTTTCACCATTCAGCGTCCCTTCCCTCTAAATCAGCTAAAATGTCATACATTTGACATACCCTTAATCCTATAGTTTCCCAGAGTAGTGGCCTCCTGTAGCTCAGTTGGTAGAGCATGGCACTTGCAATGCCAGGGTTGTGGGTTCAATTCGCACGGGGGGCCAGTATGAAAAATGTATGCACTCTAACTGTAAGTCGCACTGCTTTTTGTTCCAGACTTTTTTCTGACGCAACGTTGTTGTTTAAACTAGTTGTTCTGTGTTTCCCCCTCTCACACTGGCCGCAGTAGAACATGATGTTCTTGACAGAGCACTCATCCATGGCCAAGCAGTTTACAGAGTGGACACATACTCAACCATGCTGCCGTTGAAATATTTGTTTTGTTCAAGGGAAAATAAAGTATATTTGAGGTACAATCTGCGATGGCCACATACTGTACATTTTGGGGGATTTTTAAATTAAGTATTTATAACCATTGATTCTGGAAGAATATACCAGCTTAGTTCATTTGTATAGAAGTTTGATTTACTCCATTCTTTTCAAACAATGTATTGCTTTAAAACGTGCAGAAACTATCATGTTTATCTCATGGATAGGAAATAAAGGTCCCCCCAATCACCTCAATACACCGTAGTAAAAACTACAGTGATTAACACTCAACATGATCTCCCTAACAAAAGACACACAACAGGTATTTTTTACTACAGGTGAGAGGGATCTCTCTCTCTCAAACTAGGAAGTGCTGGCCCTGGGTAACCACCCCTGAAGTGTGAGTATTTCCCCTTATCTCCCACACACACACACGCACACGCACACCTTGAAATACTATTGGAAATCATTTTAAATACTTTATCTGTGCTTGATTGGGCTTGACTGGCTTAAATGGACCAATAGAATAGTACCAAAACTGCAAACACTGCCCACTCCAGGCAGGCTTGAGCAACAGCTAAAATTATTGTATAGTACTTGAACATGTGGTCCTCTGTAGCTCGGCTGGTAGAGCACAGCGCTTGTAACGCCAAGGTAGTGGGTTCGATCACCGGGACCACCCATACACACAAAAAAAATGTATGCACGCATGACTGTAAGTCGCTTTGGATAAAAGCGTCTGCTAAATGGCATATTATTATTATTATTTAACATGGATCTGACACACACAGGCATTGTCACACCATTGTTCCATATCTGTGCTCATTCCAGTTTTAGTAGCCCAGTATTTCATTTCAGCAGACCATTCTGCATCACTAGCACATTAGAGGCCTATTTAAATCACTGGCCACTTTAAGAAATGGAACACAAGTCACTTTAATAATGTTTACATATCTTGCACTACTCATCTCATATGTATATACTGTATTCTATTTATAATATTCTACTGTATCTTAGTCCATGACGCTCTGTCATTGCTTGTCCATATATGTATATATTCTTAAATTCCATTCCTTACTAGATTTGTGTGTATTGGGTATATGTTGTGAAATTGTTAGATATTACTGCACTGTCGGAGCTAGAAGCACAAGCATTTCGCTACACCCGCAATAACATCTGCTAAACACGTGTACGTGACAAATAAAATGTGATTTGATTTGTACAACATAACCTGTCACCAGACAGTGTCCTATGTCTTGTGTAAGTCAGCTATGTCTGTCATTGCATTTCATTGTGTACTGTAGAAACCATTCTGTTTTCTGCCATTAGCTTAAAAACTATAGTCTGCGATTGGTACAAATACCCAAAAATGCATACAGCCATTGATTCTTGACACATGGTTAAAATCTCAAAATCATTTTGAACTCATGGATGGTCAGTCCTTTCATCCATAGCTCTGTCTAGGAGTTTGAGTGTTTACATTTCTTCATGCTGAATATTTCCATTGTTTTTGACAAACATTTGGGCTTTTCTTTCCCAAACAGGTCTACAATCCACACAATCTTCTGTGTCCCTGCTCTATCACGTAAAATATTTTTGTAATATTTGTCATGAACATTTCCAGCAAACTACTGAGCACAAAACTACTGACCACAACCACATAACTACTGACCAGAACTACGACTAAAAAGTTTTAAAGGGGAATTTCACCCTGGCTCATTACTTTATTAACAACATTATGTTATCATAAATATCACAATTATCCAATCCACAAGCTACAACTAGCACATTTTCATTTCACTGCTAGAATCGGGAAGTTTCGACTCCCTGTGTATTCGTCTGCTCCTAGCGAACCACAAAGTCTGGCATTCATAGCGAACGCTGATACCACTCGCTAGGTTGAGGGGGCGTGGCCACAAACTGGAATAATGGCGTTGCTTACTTGGAACGACCAACACACAGTAATGTCAGTATTTCTCTAAGCAAGAATATATATTTTTTTTTTCACTCATGTTTGTCATCATGCCGTGTGGTGTTCTGTGCTAATTAAAACAAGATAACCTAATGTTAGCTAGCTTGCTAGCCTAGCTGGACTAGCTGGGTAAGTTAGCTAGCTAGCTAACATTACAGTCCTGTATTGAACTCTGAAAGCCATCAGCTAAATCATATAGCTATCTTTTGGTATACACACTGTCAATCAATTTTGTCTATGCCATGGTAGTCACTGCTAGACCTTCAGCAGAGTAAACATGTTTGTTTGTTCATTCTATCTTTAACTGACGTTAGCTAACGTAAGCAAGCTAATGTTAGCAAATAAGAGTATCTCAATTTGGTAGCCATCTATTCCACCCTTGTCTGGAAAACACTGTTACTAAAATTAGAATTGTCGATACAGCTAACTCACTCTCCGTTTGTGTTGGTAGCAATGATGAATGTGTATACATCGTCTATGGTTGGATAGATGGTTCTCAGCCAGTCTCAGCTGGATAACAATCTTGCTGCCAATTTAGAGACGCTAATTAGCTAACAGCAAGCTGACAATATTGAAATGTCCATGTTAGGTATGCTTAGCTAGCCAGTCTAATAGAGGTCAATACAATTAGTGGGGTGGTTAAATGGTGTATTGTTGTGTATTTTGTTGTAGGTGGTACAGATTCTGATTCCACCAACATGAACTTCCAACCCCTAGCTCTGCACAAGGTGAAGGTAAATTGGTGAAAATATTTACACGCTGCGGCTAAGACAGCTCAATTTAGAGTAAGCATGGTAGTGTTTGTATGGTTTGTGTTTGTATTATGGGGTTACAGGTGGTTAGATGTAGCCTGAGGACCACAGAGTACCTTCCAGACCATGTAATGAATTTAGTCTAAATCTCTTTTAACCTTGAATTTTTGTAAAACTCAGATTATCTGGAGTCTACAGTGCCCTGCTGAAAAATACTCCAAAGCGGGGGAAATTTGGGTACACACTCATGAGGGAGCGGACACACCTTGCGGTTATGGAGCACAACAAGATTGTGGGACAGAAACCAGCAAGGGATACTGAAAGGTATAAAATCAAGACTACAACAGTAAATGACACAAGCATCTCATTATTTTCTCAAAACACAAGACATGTCTCCAAATTTCCCTGCAAAGGGCTACTATTGAGAAGAATGATCTGTCAAAATGAATGTGCTGGGGGAGGTTTAGAGACAATACTTTGAGATGAGGAAGGGGGTTTTGGTTGTGCAGGGCAATTGAGGTGCCATTTCTCCTCAAATCTCCCATACACAACAATTCATACTTTTTAAGAACTGCCTTCCTAAGACTTTCACACCTTCTTTAGCCCCCCAGCCCATTCACTTTGTTGACTGATCTTTCCTCTCAAAAGAATCTCCCAATGTCCACTCATTGTCCCTAAACAATACGTTAACCGGTCCCATTCGGTTGATACCCTTACCAACAAAGGCGTGCTGCCCTATGTCCTTTCCACAAAAAGTGTAATATGCTAACACCACAACCATGTCTTTCCAGGAGACGTGCAGTACCAGCAAATCTTCTGCAAGAGGTCCAAATCGTTCGTGGTTAAGAAGCCCTCCACCACTTTCGGCAGTCTTATCCAGCTGGCCATTCACCGCAGACAGGACAAGCCCATCGCCATAAGCACAGAGTCACAGCTTCCCCAGCCTGCCATGCCAAACACCATTGCCAGTGTACCGAAGCTGGATAAAGGACTATGGCTGCGTTTACACAGGCAGCCCAATTCTGATATTTTTTTCACTAAATTGGTCTTTTGACCAATCAGATCAGTTCTGAAAAGATCTGATGTGATTAAGACCAATTAGTGGGATAAATGTCAGAATTGGGCTGCCTGTGTAAACACAGCCAGTGTGGCTCAGCATAAGACCATGTAGAACAGGGGTCGCTCCAACCCCAGTTGTAACTAACCTGTTTCAGCTTATCAACCAGCTAATTACTAGAATCACGTGTGCTAGATTAGGGTTGGAGTGAAAAGCTACAGGACGGTAGCACAGATAGAACAATTAGACAGATATTTCACTGGATGTTTAAATGTGAGAGGATGCCCAATGGCGGGCAGCGGGAGAAGATGGAACTAGATTGATTTTGGCCGACATCCTGCACATTTTCTCATCAATGAAACATTTGATCTCAATACAGTTCTGTTCCCAAAACTAGAATATGCTTTGAACACAATGGACTAAGGTTTGTAGTCTTTACACTTTGTAAAAGTTTTAAAAAATTGCTTTGTTTAGAAGGAGTGCAAAGGCGAATTGAGTTATTGAACACGCACACTTCACATAGTAGGATCTCGCTGGCTCGTGCTTGGCTCTGCCTACCTCCTTGCTTGTTCTGCTCACTATGGCTCATTTGTTCCCATAGGAAACAACGGTAGCTTTCTAGGAATAGGGTTGGAGAGCCCTGATGTAGAACCATCATAAAATAAATATGGATATTTTCTATCAATCTTTTAAAAAAATTCTGCCCTTATGGATTCACAGAAGATATTTACAGTGGGGAAAAAAAGTATTTAGTCAGCCACCAATTGTGCATGTTCTCCCACTTAAAAAGATGAGAGAGGCCTGTAATTTTCATCATAGGTACACGTCAACTATGACAGACAAATTGATGGAAAAAAATCCAGAAAATCACATTGTAGGATTTTTAATGAATTTATTTGCAAATTATGGTGGAAAATAAGTATTTGGTCACCTACAAACAAGCAAGATTTCTGGCTCTCACAGACCTGTAACTTCTTCTTTAAGAGGCTCCTCTGTCCTCCACTCGTTGCCTGTATTAATGGCACCTGTTTGAACTTGTTATCAGTATAAAAGACACCTGTCCACAACCTCAAACAGTCACACTCCAAACTCCACTATGGCCAAGACCAAAGAGCTGTCAAAGGACACCAGAAACAAAATTGTAGACCTGCACCAGGCTGGGAAGACTGAATCTGCAATAGGTAAGCAGCTTGGTTTGAAGAAATCAACTGTGGGAGCAATTATTAGGAAATGGAAGACATACAAGACCACTGATAATCTCCCTCGATCTGGGGCTCCACGCAAGATCTCACCCCGTGGGGTCAAAATGATCACAAGAACGGTGAGCAAAAATCACAGAACCACACGGGGGGACCTAGTGAATGACCTGCAGAGAGCTGGGACCAAAGTAACAAAGCCTACCATCAGTAACAAACTATGCCGCCAGGGACTCAAATCCTGCAGTGGCAGACGTGTCCCCCTGCTTAAGCCAGTACATGTTCAGGCTCGTCTGAAGTTTGCTAGAGTGCATTTGGATGATCCAGAAGAGGATTAGGAGAATGTCATATGGTCAGATGAAACCAAAATAGAACTTTTTGGTAAAAACTCAACTCATTGTGTTTGGAGGACAAAGAATGCTGAGTTGCATCCAAAGAACACCATACCTACTGTGAAGCATGGGGGTGGAAACATCATGCTTTGGGGCTGTTTTTCTGCAAAGGGACCAGGACGACTGATCCGTGTAAAGGAAAGAATGAATGGGGCCATGTATCATGAGATTTTGAGTGAAAACCTCCTTCCATCAGCAAGGGCATTGAAGATGAAACGTGGCTGGGTCTTTCAGCATGACAATGATCGCAAACACACCGCCTGGGCAACGAAGGAGTGGCTTCGTAAGAAGCATTTCAAGGTCCTGGAGTGGCCTAGCCAGTCTCCAGATCTCAACCCCATAGAAAATATTTGGAGGGAGTTGAAAGTCCGTGTTGCCCAGCGACAGCCCCAAAACATCACTGCTCTAGAGGAGATCTGCATGGAGGAATGGGCCAAAATACCAGCAACAGTGTGTGAAAACCTTGTGAAGACTTACAGAAAACGTTTGACCTGTGTCATTGCCAACAAAGGGTATATAACAAAGTATTGAGAAACTTTTGTTATTGACCAAATACTTATTTTCCACCATATTTGGCAAATATATTCAATAAAAATCCTACAATGTGATTTTCTGGATTTTTTTGTTTCATTTTGTCTGTCATAGTTGACGTGTACCTATGATGAAAATTACAGGCCTCTCTCATCTTTTTAAGTGGGAGAACTTGCACAATTGGTGGCTGACTAAATACTTTTTTCCCCCACTGTATATAAGCTGTACAGGACTCTGTAGTGTCAAACAGATGCTAGACATTCAGATATCCAAAGAATGTTTGTTTATTTGTCAAAATCTAAAATACAGGCAAGTGTACACTATTGATTGCTAACTCAAGAGAACTGGGTATTCAACAAGAATGTTATATGGTAAAAGTAACATACAAAAACAGTGTAGTACAGTTCAGTGTGTCCAATTGTGTCTCAGGTGTAGAGACACACAAGAGCAGAGAACTGTAGCTACAGATTGTTACACCAGATAATGTGATTTGCCGACATCATGTCTATTTCAAGTCTTTTCTCATTGATCTAGACAGGTGGGTGTCCACCCTAAAGTGCTGCATGTCATGATAAAAGAGACCTGTCTCGATCAATGAGTGAGAAGACTTGAAATAGACACGATGGCGGCGCACATACTATCGGATTACTTTAGGGAGAAAAAAAGTTTTTATTTTAATAACGGAGCATTTTCAAAATTCAAACTGACCACCTGCAACTGGACATGGACATTTTATGAGACTCCTCTTTCCACGAATCGAGAACGGCATCGCTAAGTTTGGCCGAAAATTCTCTGTGCTACACCAAACAGTACCTATCCTGTAACTCACATTATCTGGTGTAACAATCTGTAGCTTAGAGAACTGGTGATGAGCAGATGGGAGAGGTGGTCATGCCATTCCAAAGAAACATACAGTAAGGTCAGGGAATACTTGTAAAGCTGTGGGAGGAGTGTTGTCATTAGGGGTGTGCCGATCTCGTCATACTCATATTCGTAATCGTATCAGTTTTATCACAGTTGGTAATCGGATATACTCGTGATCAGAAAACCTGGAAGTTCGCTTAAAAATGCCGGTAAAGCCTATACCTCAAGTGAGCATTACTGCGCTCAGAGCACAGCGTTATGTTCCTTCACTCATTCACACACATTGTTAAACGACACGACAGATGAAAATGCACATGATTTACTTATTTAGTCCTATTCCATTATCAACGACATAGGCTAATAAATATCCTAATGGATGGCTGGCTACTACTGCCTGCATTTATTCCAGACACAGATTTAGATGAAGGTAGTGTCATTTGCATGGCCCATATATTGTTTCACTTTCGAAAGGAGCAATACTTTTCTCGCAACACTTACGCCACAACATTTTACAATCTACATTTATCATTTTATTTTCTAATGATCTGTCGCTCTGTAAATATGCCTGGGTGAGAATAAATAACAATAGCAAGCATGGGCTTGGATAACGACACAACGACAGCAATGGAATATTATACGGACAGACAAAGTAGAAGTAGGCCTACTAAACAACGGCAAGTAGACAGACTAAAACAACCATATAGCCTCAAAGTTGACAGAAAATAAATGTATTGAACAACAATGACTAGCTACGAATTCTGATTGATACACAATGTTTGGGGAAGGGGAGACTTGTGCCCTGAAACGAGTGACTGTGTGAATGTCTATCTGGGGAAATGACAGCCGAGGGAAAATGCCTTCACAGACAGAAGTAGCCAATAGTTGTATAGAGCACACATCGCTTCACACTGTTTGAGTGAAAGAGAGATGCAAATCAATACACCGGAAGCAGTCATAGGTTGTATCATTCAAGGCGCAAAGCCCTGAACTGCTTCGCTCCTGGGCAATTATGTATGAAACATCTCACTGACCTAGAAATGCCTCAGTTGTGATGAAAACAAGCCCAGATTCCTCCAGAGTGGAATTCCCCTTTAAACTTCTTCCACTACCACAAAAATACTTTTAAAGCAAGCCCCACAACTTCACTTTTAAAGTTACAATCTAGTTTATTAGCTAATTTGGCCAGCAGGGCTAGGAAGCCAGCTAGGCTTGCTAGGGGGTAAAAGCTAACTGGTAGCCTAGCTAGCTAACAAATAACGACATTGCCTTCCCTTCAGGTAAGAGCATTTTTTACCCCCTATCATGACTCAAGGTGACAGCTAATGGTTTAAAACATTTAGAAGTATTTTGTATTACTGGGTAATATAAGCTAGCTAACTAACTTAGCTAGCTAGCTTGCTTTTCAGTTAGTTTTCTCATCATGAATGAAGCAGGTAGAGTAGCTACTTTGTAGTATGGTTATGTGAAATGACAATATTTTCTTGCAATATCTGCATTGACAGTTTGGAGTGGATCACAGATCAACACTACCACCATGTTGGGTCTGGACTGTGAGGGACCGGCGCCGCTGACAACCCAATCTGCAACCATCCCATCCATAACAAACAGGGCAGGCAGAGGTATTGAGGGTGTGCAACTTTACATTTTCTGTTAAATAAATAAAATAAAGAAAACGTGTTGTGATTGGAGCTCTGGATTTGCTATGCAGATTTTTTTTTTTTTTACAAAAATAGCAACTTGGATTAAATATGACGATGTTTGCCTTTCTGTGCCTTATAGCCTGAATATGGTGCAAATGTATGCTCAGATATGTCACCTTATGAAGAAGCACAAAGATTTTCGGACACTGAACTGGTAAAATAATTTGGGTACTGGATCATGTAAGGATATATATTGAAATTATTTTTGTTTTATATGGCTACATAAATGATCAGGTAATAACTTCAGATATGATACATTTCTGAAAATACGTGGATTCGTTCATGCCTAAATATAAAGGCTTAGATAGGTCACACCTAGTCACCTAGATTTTTCTTAATTTTCACTATTTTCTACATTGTATAATAATAGTGAAGACATCAAAACTATGAAATAACACATATGGAATCATGTAGTAACAAAAAAAGTGTTAAACAACCCTTTGCCTTGATGACAGCTTTGCACACTCTTGGAATTCTCTCAACCAGCTTCACCTGGAATGCTTTTCCAACAGTCTTGAAGGAGTTCCCACATATGCTGAGCACTTGTTGGCTGCTTTTCCTTCACTCTGCGGTCCAACTCATCCCAAACCATCTCAATTGGGTTGAGGTCGGGGGATTGTGGAGGCCAGGCCATCTGATGCAGCACCCCATCACTCTCCTTCTTGGTAAAATAGCCAATACACAGCCTGGAGGTGTGTTGGATGATTGTCCTGTTGAAACACAAATGAAAATCCCACGAAGCCCAAACCAGATGGGATGGCGTATCGCTGCAGAATGCTGTGGTAGCCATGCTGGTTAAGTGTGCCTTGAATTCTAAATAAATCACAGACAGTGTCACCAGCAAAGCACCCCCACACCATAACACCTCCTCTTTCATGCATTACGGTGGGAACTACAAATGCGGAGATAATCCATTCACCCACAACGCGTCTCACAAAGACACGGCGGTTGGAACCAAAAATCTCAAATTTCGACTCCAGACCAAAGGACACATTTCCACCGGTCTAATGTACATTGCTCGTGTCTCTTGGCCCAAGCAGGTCTCTTCTTCTTATTGGTGGCCTTTAGCATTGGTTTCTTTGTCCAAAATTAACTTTTAAGAAGGCACACCTGTTCATTTAAATGCATTACAGGTGACTACCTCATGAAGCTGGTTGAGAGAATGTCAAGAGTGTGCAAAGCTGTCATCAAGGCAAAGGGTGGCTATTTGATTTGTTTAACACTTTTTTGGTTACTACATGATTTCATATGAGTTTTTTCATAGTTTTGAAGTCTTCACTATTATTCTACAATGTAAAACATAGTTACAAATAAAGAAAAACCCTTGAATGAGTAGGTGCGTCAAACTTTTGACTGGTAGTGTATGTAAGCGGGGGAACGCGCATCAGGTGCGTGTCTTGAACGTATCTCACCCCAGATATCTCGCTGGACTCATACGGTAGCAGGGAGATTTCTTAGGTCCGGATTGGATGCATGTAGAAACTATCCCATTAAGGAGAATATCTTAGCTCTGTATATGAAATTAAGGACATGCGTATCTGGAGTATGTCTACTCCATATATCTAATAAAATGTCAGATATCCAGAAATATATAAATAAAATATATCCCCTGATATTGACCATTGAAAAGCAGGATATGGACAACAGTGGCTTTCTTAAAATAAGACATACAAACTACACTGGGTCTAAGTTTCATTTTCACTCTCCAGGGTAATTATTCACAGCAGCAGAGAAAAACTATTGTAGATTTAATCATTCTGTGACAGGTATGTTGCACTACATGATGTGTGGTCTCCTCTCTCATTGTGAGATATTCTGAGAGAACTGACGACTTTAAAAAAAAAATTCATCAGTGTTGCGTTTACGAGAGAACATCACGTGATTTTTATTAAAGGTGAGTTGAGTCCATTACTTAAGCATTTGCTACTTCTATAGCCTACCGATTGTGTGGGGACAACCATTGCCTTGAATGATCCTATCCCAACCACTAAATCTGTCTCACTGACAAAAGACAGTGGTCCCCCACTAAAGTGAGTAGAACGAGTAGGGGGAACTAAGACATTGTCAATGTCTGTAAACAAGTCTTTGAAAACAAGTGGAAATAACATAAAGAGACAAAGACCACATCCAATACTGCACATTCTGAGTAATGGAATATGAGATACTAGCTAGGGTTTACAATTACTAATTTAATGTAATTAGAACCCAAACACAACAAGACTTTAGCTTGCAGCGCCCCGCTTGCAAACACAAGCACACACCAGTAAACCCCAATACCAGTCAAGTGGGTTAAACTATTGGCCACACACACACACCCTTTCAACCCCCAGCTATTCCCAGTTCCAGCAGCAGTAAAGTCGTTTAAATTATTTGCCAGTGGCTCCTATAGCGATAACTGTGCCACTTTGCATATAATGGGCAAGAAACTCTACTACACCATGGCTCAATCCCAATACCCCCCTTAGCCCTCCCCCTCATTTTTGCGCGATCCCGCGAGCTGCATCGAGTCGGAGTCGTGTTCCAATTCAACTTTGAGTGAGGGGTAGTGGCTTTTCAGCCCTCTAGTTCAGGGGTTCTCAAAGTGGTGTCCACGGACACCTGCCAAGGGATCCATGGAATAAGTTTAGAGGGTGTAATACCATACAATACATTTTAATAATAATACATTGTATTGTATGTTCTTAACCCTGGGCAACATGTGCCTGGGAGGTTCACAGGGATATTGGTATTCACAGTACTCAAATATATATTGTTTTAAACATAAATGCATTGTCAATTAAGCTTTAAAAAAGGTGCACTATGCAGAAATCGCTCCACCATTTCCTAGTTCCTAAAATTCAAATAATTTGCCTGATTTCAGTTAGTGACAAAATAAGCAAGTATAGACTAAAGAATCATTGCATCTAAACCGCAGTGAAATATGTTTTCCATAACCAAAATCTAAAGTTGATTTATTTTTCAACTGTTTGAAGCTGGTGTAAAAAAACAAAAGTAAAAGATGCAAAAATTAAACTTAAGACCAAGAAGCATAGAAATAGCGCACATAGAACAGATCTACCACCGCTTTAGACTTGCTTTCAATAAGAATGAAAGATCTATAACTCACATTTCTATGTGAATTTGGTCAGGTCACCCAAAAAGTTACATATTGCCCCATGAAAAAATGTGTACAATTGCAGTCAATTTGCTTGAAAATTGCAACATTTTCTCTCCGATGCCAAGAAACGTTACCTAGCGTGCCTTCCCAGGGCCCGACACTTGGTTCATCCGACCATGCACTGTCAAAGTCATAGTAGAACTCCTTGTATGCCATTTTTAGCTCACGAGATATGTTCTGATTATGAAGGGGGTCCCTGATGAATTTGGGCTCCCTGGCCCCTAAAGGTTTGAGAACCCCTGCTCTAGTTGCTCCTACAAATGAAGCAAATCGACCTGCAGACTTCCTATCCAGTGGTTATCAAAACACGCAGAAAGCTCTGCGACCCAAGACTCTAAAGTTGATTTAGGAAGATGGCTGACAAAAATACTAGGATGGAAGCAAATGTAAGTAATAATAACTTCATAACAAATTACGCAATAAATGTACAGTTAAGAGTAATATGTGAGTTAATGTAAAGAAAAAACGATTTATCATATTTCTGGGTCATTAAGTTAATTTATGAAAATCGCTATTTAACAAGCTAGCCGACTAGCTATACATTTAGCTTGTTATATGGGCATTTTACATTTGTATGAATTGTAATATGTGTTGTCTAATGTTTAAGGGATTCCTGAGCAAACCCAGTGGATGTAAAGAATCTAACTTAGCTTTTTTGTAAGCTTGTCTTGCTGTTCTTAAAAAATATAAAGTATTATGACACTCCAAGAGTCAGTTAAACCTCATCATGATGTCATCTTGAAACATTTTACATGTTTTTGAAACACAGTGAAACTGCTCTGTGGACTTTCGAAAACATGTTGGCATGGTTCATTAAAAAAAAAATCATGTAGCGTACGTCACTACCTTACCGCTTGGGTAAAATACAAAATAGTAGCTAGCAAGATGGAGACCAGAGTTTATTTTTAATGAGTGCATTTTGCAAGTGGCTACTTTGCATGAACTACCTTCGCAAAGGTTTTGCCTGCAAACTTGGGTTTCAAATCGCAACGTACTGGCATCTGCCTCGTGATTTGTTGGGAGAGCCGTCTCTCTGAAGGGAACCCATAGCGGAACAATTTTTTCCCCACTAATCGGAGTTGGCAAAAGAGTCAGTCATTGAAACCAGACCCTGTTGCCTAGTGTCGGGTTTTTGAGACCGAAGACTCGTTTGCTACAACACCGTGCTGAAATAACTTCAGACTCAACCGCACTCATCTTTTTGAATGCCTGGCCATCCAGTCTTCAGTCAGCTTGCTTCCTCTCTCCTTATATCAGCTGTTAGATGTAAACCAAGGTTGCATTTACTTTGTCAACTTGAATATGAAGTTGACCAAAAAAAGATGTTTTTATGAAAAAATTTATGACGGTCTTCATCCATAATTGCTGGTCACACGGTTATACAATTACTGTGCCAGCCCTAGTTTTTGTTTAAGAACATTTTGCCTAATGAACACGACCCAGGGGTGTGGAGTAGATGTTTTGTAGCGGCTAAAGTGGCAAAGGCTACAACTATCTTGGACATGTCATCAGATGTTAGGAGCCTAATTCTAACCCCAGTACCACCCTTTCTCTCAAGTCCTCACTTATTATATCAGTATTTATAGCTGCAGTTGAGGAACGGATTTGAGTTATTGTATACTTGTGTAACTTCAAAAAGGTGGCAAAAGCTATCAGATAACCTGAGTGACACTGACCATGCCAACATGTCTTTGAAAGTCCACAGAGCAGTTTCACTGTGTTTCAAAAACATGTCAAATGTTTCAAGATGATATCACAATGAGGTTTAACTGACTCTTGGAGTGTCATAATACTTTATCTTGGCACTATCAAATTACATACGGTGGCTTTTAAGGTGAGGAGGATTTTGTTTATCTCAGGGGCTCTGGCCCCTGCATATGACAGGTGGAAGTCCTATTTGCAGTGATTTTTTATGCATCATCTAATTCGGCCATTAAATGGGCTGGCAGGGTATCCCCTTACAGCTGTTGTCCTCCTCGTCTTCAACACAGCCTGCAGGCATATCCGCACCGGGAGCAGAGAAAGCATCACATGACAAAGGGGATTCCTCATTCCTGTCCCAACATAGGAGACATGCCCATTGAACGCTCTCATTTCCAACCAGAGCCAAAGATGTACTGTATTCATCAAACTGTCCTCCATGATGGCACCGTAAGCTCCAAGGCGTTGTCGCTAACATTGTATGTTAGGTCCCCTGTAGCTCAGTTGGTAGAGCATGGCGCTTGCAATGCCAGGGTTGTGGGTTCGTTTCCCACGGAGGGCCAGTATGAAAATGTATGCACTCACTAACTGTAAGTCGCTCTGGATAAGAGCGTCTGCTAAATGACTAAAATGTAAATGTATGTTCAACTGGATTGTGAGTGTTTCTGAAGTATTTTCTGCCAAGCAGAGGCATCAGGTCCCATTTTTAGAGTCTTTGGCATGACTGTGCTGTTAAGTTAATGTGAAGGCAACCACAGCGATGGCCAATCAATCAAATATTCATGGTAGGCTTCTCAATTTCCTCCCTGCTCGCCATCTGACAGCTGCACAATCCAATGGACAGAACTTTGACTAAATTAAATATAGGGCTGCAGTGAGGTTCAGAGATGAATAATTTAGTATCAGAAAAGGGTGCGTCCCATTCTGAAATTACACTTTCTCAAGACTAGTGTGCACTGCAGGGCTTTAGCACACTCAAGAGTCCCCATCCCAATCTTCAGTTAGATAACAAGCAACACTGGACAAAAAGCGAAGGAATGCGAGTTCTGAGGGCAGACTTTGGACTTGAGAAAGCCCCTGTCAACAGACCAAAGCCATTCTGTGCACATCAAAGTGGAAGTTCAGATGAATGGTATTGGCTTCTTTGCAGTCTGACCTGATTATCGACATTCAATAGGTCTCAATGACAACTACATTTTTTGGGGGGTATGTGATGTCAATCACCCAGCACATAGTGTTTTTGCTGGTGGAACTATGCTATCCATGGGACTTTGTGTGATTAATCAGGCTGTAATACACAATTAATTGGTATACAGCCTGACACGTTGGAGTGCAAAATCGTATAAATGTTCCTTACATGCCAAATGTTGAATAAAATGACATTACATTTAAACTTACTCTATCAGTTGTGTGTGCGGTTTGTTCTTCAGACGCTTTAAGACAAAATATCCACAGGAAATGATTGTTTACCCAACTTTTTAGAGAGTATATGGTTCTGTCGGCTTGTATTTCCGGTGTGTATTTTCAATTTACTGATGCACACTGCGTAAACACTTGAACAATATGTAAACAATAGACGAGTGTAACCGAACCACAGATTGAACGTTGCTTGCATTCAGCTGGCAGTGGCAAACCTACCGGCTCTCTAAAAAGTTGGCTAAACAATACCTGCCTGTGGATATTTTGTCTAAAATTTCTAGCAGTTAAAGGACAAACTGCACATACAACCGGTAGAGTAAGTTTAAATGCAATTTTATTCAACATTTTGGCTTGTAAGGAACATTTACATGATTTTGCACTCCAATGTGTCGGGGTGTATACAGTAATTAATTGTGTCTTACAGCCTGATTATTCAGACAACATGGAACACACTTTCACTGAGCGACTACCACAGAATCTACCAAAAAGATCAACACGGTTCAACATAATTCACAAAATAGCAATAGAAACTAATTGCTTCATTACTTTAACCAATATGTTTGCCTAAGAACATATTAAATGAATATATAAATCCCTGAAAGTCAATTTACACAAACTGAACACATTTTCAGTGCAGGGATGGTCAAATGAAATCAAACATAGACCCTGAGGTTGTTTGTCATAAGTAGACCTACAACTATTTTCTCCACTGTAAGATAGCTCATTCAATAAATCTTGATGCAAAGAAAGTAATCCACAGTCCACACTCAGAAACATGACATGCACATCCCATACACACAGGCAATGTTTCCAATAGTTGAAACTGGTTACATTATAGCACAGTTACATTAGTAAACAACATTTCCCAATTAACTGTACATTGTTATCATGACAAAAAGTAATGAATTTAGCATACATACTGTAATGACAGACATCTCCCACTTAGCATTGTTCTGTCATCCTTCCAATGTAAAACCATTAGTTAGGCCTAAGTGCATTGTATTTCAACATTTTATGGTTTTATAAGTAGTGACCCTACTTTACCAAGGTGTACAAACGTTTATTTAACGGTGACAATATGACGGTTCGAGAGCTAACGATACAACGTTGTAGACATCAAGACATGTAAGCAGTTAAATATCCATGTTTTTCGAAGCTTTGCGCTTACCTGGCCATTGCGATGCTGCGGGGGTCAGAAGAACCAGGACACAGCAAACTAGTGTCTCCAACCATGAGGAACACCTGCAACGAGGTAGCACATCGTCTATTAAATTAATACTTTTATTCGATTTCTTTACATCCCCCAAGAAAGTAAATAAATGCAAAATACCTCATTTTCATCTCTGTTTTGGTAGTGACCAAGTTGAAAGGCTACAAGATTTCTGGGCAAATAAATTCTAAAAACTTTTCCCAGTTTCCCTCGTCCACCACGACCGCCAAGCCGTGAACAGCTGATGCGCGGCTCTCTGCTAGTTACAGAGAGAAATTGTGGGAGAGAAAAGTGACCCACATAATCTGACAAAGGAGAATTCTTCTGGGTCCTAAAGAGTTACCCGGTTTCCGAATGTATGGTGCCTGATTGCAAGAGGTGTGTTTGGAATATAATCATATTTTTTAGCGCAGCATTGTTTATACCAATCTTAGCTTTGCCTGTAAATGTGAATTTTAAGGTGAATGACGAAGTAGCCTAATGTGTGGTCGAAGGGGCGTAGTTCGCATTCCAATGATTAGGACTACCTTTTATGTCCCTGTTACACTATGTGTGAACATTTTGATAAAACACAATTTAACAGTTGAATCACATACATCTACGCTCGAAGTAAACTTAACCATGTTAAAAATGTTATGTTTTCATTCAAATAAAATCGTTGTTTTCTCTGAAAATCCCCATTTTGGCATGTGGGTTGTTCCATGTCATTTCAGCAAACCATGACACCCACCATCTCGGATTGTTCTAAAATCATTTATATTGTTAGAAAAAAATAAGATTAGCATTGCTGCAACATTATTTTGTAGAAATGTAATTACATCTCTGAGAAATTAAGCTAATTGATTGCACCCAAATTGGTCATTTTAATATAACATAATATTCAATAAATATAGTGCATAACATCCGATTTGGACCAAACTTTTTTTCTAACAATGAGTAAGACATGAGGAATCCAAATAAATTATCAAAAGACCCCCACGGACCCAATAAACCCGCCAATCCCACCCTAACAATGAGTATACAGTATCAGTTCTCTATGTCTGACAAGAAGTATGGAGCAGAAGCTCAGAGTATTGTTTCTTCATCCTATGTAATGTATTCTCAGTGAATTTGGTGATGTTTTTTTCCCCTGTTCAGGGAAATTAGTAATTGAGGTTGTTAGGGTTTATGTTCTACCCTACATCCTGATTTGACCAGGTGTTGACCACTAGATGGTGGTGTTCCTACTTTTAAATTATTTTATAAGGGATAGATTGGTTTCCTTACCATTACATTTGACATTTTAGTCATTTAGCAGACGCTCTTATCCAGAGCGACTTACAGTTAGTGAGTGCATACATTATTCTTTTATATATATATATATATATATATATATTTTTTTTTACAGGCCCCCCGTGGGAATCGAACCCACAACCCTTGCGTTGCAAACGCCATGCTCAACCAACTGAGCTACATCCCTGTACCATGTAAACAGTTTATGGACAAGGTATGACAAACTACCCTGGTTTGTTTTTGTTTACCTGGTCACTGTTTCAAATGCTACAAAGTTAGCATTTGAAACCATGGACAACAAAACCAACGCATGGATTGCTGTCATACCTTGTCCACAGACTGCTTACAGGGTGGGGATTCTTTAAAAAATAAATCACCTGGAACAGTACCATCTAGTGGTCAGAACCTGGTAATATCAGGATGTAGGATGGGACATAAACCTAACTTCAATTACTAATTTCTCTGAAGAGGGGGGAAAAACACCAAATTCACTGAGAATACATTACATAGAATGAAGAAACAATACTCCGAGACGCAAACTCCATACTACTTGTCAGATATTGAGAACTGATACTATATACTCATTGTATGAAAATGTATGCACTCACTAACTGTAAGTCGCTCTGGATAAGAGCGTCTGCTAAATGACTAAAATGTAAATGTAAATTTTTGGGGTGGGATTGGCGTGGAATGTGGAGGGTCAGTGGGAGACTTTAGACCATTTCTTTGGATTCCTCATGTCTAACTCATTGTTAGAAAAAAGTTCCTATAATTTAAAATGGCCAATTTACATGCAATAAGTTAGCTTAATTTCTCAGAGATCAAATTATATTTCAACAAAATAACGTTGCAAAAATGCTAATCTTATCTGTTTCTAACAACAGGAACAATTTCAGAACAATCTGAGATGGTGGGTGTCGAAATCCTCTTTCTTGTGTTTTTTGATGTGGAACGATCCATGTCCCACTCATGTTTGTCTGACTTCTACAGTGGTGATCCGTCATTCAGGGCAGGTGGGGCAGAGCCGAGTTGGACAAACGGTCATCCAACTCGGAATTCCAAGTCGGGAACTCTGGCCTCTTTCTAGAGCTCCGACCTGAAGATCACTGAGGTCATGATTCAACCTTGTTCCCAGTTGTCTTGAAAGCACCATAAATCCGGAGAATGCCAGACTTTGATGACAAAGTTTGATGTAAAAATTTGCCCACAAGAAGGACCACCGTGCCACCTTCCTGTTCAAGTGAGCACAGCACAACAAGGTGAGTCCAAAAATGTCTTGTATGCTGCTGCATCTGTGGAAGTTTTTGAGGGTTTTAGGTGCCAAGCCAAATTTCTTCAGCCTCCTGAGGTTGAAGAGGCTCTGTTGCGCCTTCTTCATCACACTGTCTGTGTGGGTGTTCCATTTTAGTTTGTCAGTGATGTGTACGCCTACGAACTTGAAGCTTTCCACCTTCTCCACTGTGGTCCGGTCAATGTGGATAGGGGGGTGCACCCTCTGCTGTTTCCTGAAGTCCACGATCATCTGCTTTGTTTTGTTGACGTTGAGTGAGAGGTTATTTACCTGGCACCACAATCCCAGAGCCCTCACCTCCTCCCTGTAGGCTGTCTCGTCATTGTTGGTAATCAAGCCTACTACTGTTGTGTCGTCTGCAAACTAGATGATTGAGTTGGAGGCGTGCTTGGCCACGCAGTCATGGGTGAACAGGAAGTACAGGAGTGGGCTGAGCACGCACCCTTGTGGGGCCCCAGTGTTGAGAATCAGCGAAGTGGAGGTGTTGTTTCCTACCTAACAGTTTGTGGGCACCGTTTGTCACCGTTATAGTGCAATTAATGTATTGTTTAGTGTTGTGTAATGGCTTTGCCTGCATACATCCCCCAATTCTTTGGGGAGTTTACCACACTAAGATTTACATGCTAAAATATTTTAACCCACTTAACCACAATATTTCCCCAATTTTTCATCATCATTGTAAAGCCCTAGTTATTTTGTTGCTTTGACAAAGTCATTTCTGAAGTTGTTATTTATTTCATGTGATTAGTGATTATACATTTGTCCCGCAGGTTTAAGGTCAACCCTGTTATGTGAACTGGACTCTTTTTTTAAATGGTAAAACTATTCCTTTAAAGGTATCCGCATACGTACAGTAGGTTCGGTTTGCTCCTAGCAGAACTCAGTACGTTCGGTTTGCTCCTAGCAGAACTCAGTAGGTTCGGTTTGCTCCTAGCAGAACTCAGTAGGTTCGGTTTGCGCCTAGTAGAACTTGGCTAGGCGAAGGGACCGTCTGTGCTCGCATACTTCCTAAAGACCTTCGCTTGAAAAACTAGAAAGAAAACAGCAATATTACTGTTGTTTGTCCCTCTTGAGCCACCATAGCAACAATGTAGCCAGAAACACGTCCTCAAAATAGTCTGAATTAATCTAAGATAAATCAAGAAATCTGTCATTAATTTTGACATTTTTGCAGAGGAAGTCTTAGTCGCGGAATTTTACATGTTTGGTGCAGTATTTCTCAAGTGAAAAGATGTGCATGAAAACTAGGCATCTCTTGTTGAGACAACAAACTAGAGGTCTTCACGAATCCACCTGTACCCAAATACCCAAGACCCGATCCGGGACCGGATCCAGAATTCTAAATAATGTCAAAGGTCTGGATCGGATCTGATATGATTGTCATGGGTCTCAGGTATGTGTAATTTTAACTGACTTGTCTGGAAGGGCCCATACAGATCTGAACGTGACTGCTGCATTAGAGAGAGAGAGAGACATTTTTATAATTTATGCTGCTGCTCTTGCTTTTCACGAGAGTGGAGCGTGGCGCGTTGTTGGCCAATCATGAGTCATCAAAGCGGCAATAGGCTAGAGTCATAGAGCCTTGCTTTGTGTGTTAGGAGACATCTAATCAATGGAAGATGTAATTAAAATGACGGAATTAAAAGTTTGAGAAGGATAGGCCAAGAGCCAACAGGTAGGCTGCTACTTAATATTCTGAGTGTTGTTATTTGTAACTATATGATTAGAAAGCGCATACACTGCAGTCTCAGTTAGCCTAGCTAGCTAACGTTAGCTAGCTTAACTAGCTTCTCCCGGTTTGATAGAGTCAAGACAGGTACTACCTAATCATATTTGATGATAAATAACCTAGCTATGGCAGCTATTAGTCTATAGCGCGAGTTGGCTTGGTTGGTTGCTGTCTCTTGTCTCTCGCTCCCTCCTCCCATTGTCACTCACTCACAGTACAGCCCCTCCCCGCCTGCTAGAGCGGCACCTCTCTACCTCTTGCGCTTTATCAGCTCTGGTTAAAAAAGAAAAGAATCACTATGATTGGATCGGACCGGGTTCTGGATCCGACCAGGTCTATACGGAACGGGTCTCATTGTCCTTGGGTCCGTTCGGAACTGGTCTCTATATTTAAAAATAAATTTACGCATATCGGTCCGGATGGGAAAGACCCAGGTTCATTTTGGAACGGGTCCACATTTTTGGATCCGTGAAAACCTCTACAAAAAACACTTCATGTTCCCACTCCTACTAGGAGTAGTACTGTTGACCAATCACCAACGAAGGGGTGAAGACTTCAGCTACCGAACTTCAATTGTATTTGAATTTTTTTATGTTGTGTGCACGAACAGCCGTAAAACCTGGGAGAGGCTTTACGGACACACATGGTGCCCAAATTGGCTGTGAGTGGAGTGGAGAGGAATGAATTTGGTTCTGTCAGTTCAGTCAGTCATCCTGGCTAACTGGTAACAACAGCAGCATGGCACTCGTTAAAACTTGTAAAAGAAAGTTATGTTTATTTCGATGGGCCAGGGAAAAATAACTTGTAGTATTCGTCACCATCTGGACGTCACCGTCACATGCCAATTAGCTAGCATAACGTCAAGCTGTTTGCGAATAACCAGTGCAACGGTGTTGTATTGAGGTGCTTACTAGCCTCTTCGCTCCGTGTGACAGGTCTCCTGGAGCCAAGCAATATGGTCAAGCAAAGAGGCTAGTGCTTGCCGACATGAGTTGCTTTCCACTGGGCAGCAGTTGCTTCCCACCGGGAAGCTGTATCATGTCACCGGCAGTAGCTAAAGTACCAATTTATTCCATCTCACTTGATTTTATGTTGAGTAGGATAACAGTCGACACGAGAAATAACTTGTAATATTGGTATTTGGTACTAGTAACCATCTGGATGTCACAGACCTACAACTCAATGTGGAGGGAGGTCTTTGCACTGCATGTCAAGAGTTGCTGTAGGTAGGTGTGGTGTGGAATCAGGCGCAGGACGCAGAAGTTAAGTCCAAACAAAGACTTTAGTAGATCACACAAAATAATCCAAGAACAGCCCGGAGGCGAGAAAAGCGCGCACAGGCGTAAGCAAACGGGCGCACTAAACATGTGCGTAAATCTCTCCTAAAAACAACAAGGAGGCAAGCTACAAAATAGCGCACCAAAATAGGTAGCGCAGCAACACGACAAGGAAACAATTACACACAACACCTAACTAACAACAAGGAACTAAATAGGGTGCTTAATGAGACATAACACAAAACAGGTGTGACAAACAGACAAAACCAATCAAACAAGAAACATAGAACGGTGGCAGCTAGTACTCCGGAGACGACGACCGCCGAAACCTGCCCGAACAAGGAGGAGGGGCCGCCTCGGCCGAAACCGTGACAGTACCCCCCCCTTGACGCGCGTACCAGCCGTGCGCCGCCCCCGGCCTCGGGGACGACCAGGAGGACGCGGAGCAGGGCGCGCAGGATGACCACGATGGAATTCGGTCAGCAGGGACGGATCCAGAATGTCCCTCCTCGGCACCCAGCACCGCTCCTCCGGACCGTACCCCTCCCACTCCACGAGATATTGGAGACCCCCCATCCGGCGTCTCGAATCCAGGATGGTCCGAACAGTGTACGCCGGAGCCCCCTCGATGTCCAACGGGGGCGGAGGAGTCTCCTCAATCTCAAAGTCCTGGAGTGGACCAGCTACCACCGGCCTGAGGAGAGACACATGGAACGAGGGGTTAATATTATTGTAATCAATGGGCAGTTGTAACCTGTAACACACCTCGTTCAATCTCCTCAGGACTTTAAAAGGCCCCACAAACCGCCGACCCAGCTTCCGGCAGGGCAGGCGGAGGGGCAGGTTTCTGGTTGAGAGCCAGACTCGATCTCCAGCTGCGTACACTGGCCCCTCACTGCGGTGTAGGTCGGCGCTCGTCTTCTGTCGACGGATGGCTCGCTGCAGATGGACGTGTGCAGCGTTCCAGGTCTCCTCCGAGCGCCGCACCCACTCATCCACAGCAGGGGCCTCGATCTGGCTCTCATGCCAAGGTGCCAGAACCGGCTGGTCCCCTAACACACACTGGAAAGGGGTTAGTCTTGTGGAGGAGTGGCGGAGAGAGTTCTGTGCCATCTCGGCCCAGGGCACATATCTCGCCCACTCCTCCGGCCGGCCCTGACAATATGACCTCAGAAACCTACCCACATCCTGGTTGACTCGTTCGACCTGCCCATTACTCTCCGGGTGGTAACCCGAGGTAAGGCTCACCGAGACCCCCAACCGTTCCATAAAGGCTCTCCAGACTCTGGAGGTAAACTGGGGGCCTCGATCGGACACTATATCCTCGGGTACCCCGTAATGCCGGAAGACGTGAGTAAATAGAGCCTCAGCGGTCTGTAGGGCAGTAGGAAGACCCGGCATGGGAAGGAGACGACAGGCCTTCGAGAACCGATCCACAACGACCAGGATGGTGGTATTCCCTTGTGAGGAGGGAAGGTCGGTAACAAAATCCACCGAGAGGTGAGACCAGGGTCGTTGTGGAACGGGCAGGGGTTGTAATTTACCCCTGGGCAAGTGTCTGGGCGCCTTACACTGGGCACACACTGAGCAGGAGGAGACATAAACCCTCACATCCCTGGCTAACGTTGGCCACCAATACTTCGTACTAAGGCAGTGCACTGTCCGGCCAATACCTGGATGTCCAGAGGAGGGTGACGTGTGAGCCCAATAAATCAGCCGATCCCGGACCTCGAGCGGGACGTACGTCCGACCCACCGGACACTGTGGAGGGCTAGGGTCGGTGCGTAATGCCCGCTCGATCTCCGCATCGACCTCCCACACCACCGGTGCCACCAGACAAGACTCCGGTAGTATGGGAATGGGCTCCACGCACCTCTCCTCCGTGTCATACCGCCGGGACAGGGCATCTGCCTTCCCGTTCTGGGACCCAGGGATGTAAGTGATCTTGAACACAAACCGGGCGAGAAACATAGTCCATCGAGCCTGGCGAGGATTCAGTCTCCTAGCTGCCCGAATGTATTCCAGGTTACGGTGGTCGGTCAGAATGAGGAAAGGGTGTTGAGCCCCCTCAAGCCAATGCCTCCACACCTTTAGGGCCTGTACTACGGCTAACAGCTCCCTGTCCCCTACGTCATAATTCCGCTCCGCCGTACTGAGCTTCTTAGAATAAAAAGCACAGGGGCGGAGCTTAGGTGGTGTGCCGGACCGTTGTGAAAGAACTGCCCCGATACCGGCCTCAGACGCGTCCACCTCTACTTGGAAGGGTAAAGCGGGATCCGGGTGCACCAGCACCGGAGCCGAGGTAAACAGGTCCTTCAGTTTCCCAAAGGCCCTGTCCGCCTCAGCCGACCACTGCAAGCGCACCGGACCCCCCTTCAGAAGAGACGTTATGGGAGCTGCCACCTGTCCAAAACCCCGGATAAACCTCCGGTAGTAATTCGCAAAACCCAAGAACCGCTGCACCTCTTTAACTGTAGTTGGGGTTTGCCAATTACGCACGGCAGACACTCGGTCCACCTCCATTCTCACCCCTGACGCAGACAACTGGTAACCCAAAAAGGAAACTGACTCCTGAAAGAACAGACATTTCTCGGCTTTGACATACAGGTCATACTCCAACAGTCTCCTCAATACCCTGCGCACCAGGGCTACATGCTCAGCCCGAGTAGAACTGTACACAAGAATATCATCTATGTACACCACTACTCCCTGCGCCTGCATGTCCCGGAAAATCTCATCTACAAACGATTGGAAGACTGATGGAGCATTCATTAACCCATATGGCATGACGAGATACTCGTAATGGCCGGAGGTAGTACTAAATGCTGTCTTCCACTCATCGCCCTCCCTAATGCTCACCAAGTTATATGCGCTCCTGAGGTCCAATTTTGTGAAGAACCGTGCCCCGTGTAATGACTCCGTCATGGTCGCAATCAGCGGGAGTGGATAACTATATTTCACAGTCACCTGATTGAGACCGCGGTAATCAATACACGGACGCAAACCTCCATCCTTTTTCTTCACAAAAAAGAAGCTCGAGGACGCGGGAGAAGTGGAAGGCCGTATGTATCCCTGTCTCAGAGACTCGGCAATGTAAGTCTCCATTGCCCTTTTCTCCTCCTGTGACAAAGGATACACATGGCTCCGCGGGAGCGCAGCTCCTATCTGGAGGTCTATCGCACAATCCCCCTGTCTATGAGGCGGCAACCGTGCCGCTCTGGTCTTACTAAACACGAGTGCCAAATCCTCATACTCAGGCGGAATGTGCAGTGCTGGCATCTGGTTCGGGCTCTCCACCGAGGTCGCCCCTACGGAAACACCCAGACATAGCCCCTCACACTGAGCAGACTACCCTTTAAGAGCCTTCTCTCGCCACGAAATCGTAGGATCATGGGTAATCAACCAGGGAAGCCCCAGTACCACCGGATACGCAGGAGAGTCGATCAGATAGAGTTGAATCGTCTCCTCATGACCCCCCTGCGTCATCATCCTAAGTGGCGCCGTGACCTCCCTAATCAACCCAGATCCTAACGGACGACTATCTAAGGCATGTACAGGGAAGGGCTTATCGACTGGAAGGAGGGTAATCCCTAACTTAACACAGAATTTACGATCTACAAAATTCCCAGCTGCGCCTGAATCGACTAGCGCCTTATGCTGGGAACGAGGTGCAACCTGTGGGAAACAAACAGGTAATGTAATGTGTACGACAGAAAGCTCTGGGTAAGTAGGGCGCCTACTCACCTGGGAGGACTCCCCAATGTGTGACCTGCCATCTCCTTCACCAGGGGACCCTCCCCAGCACCTAGCCGCGGTGTGCCCTCCGCGGCCACAGTTGGTGCAGGAGACTGCCCCCCTCGGGCTCCTTCCTCTCCTCCCTCTAGCGCCAGCACCTCCAAGCTCCATCGGGCTCGGCTCGGAGGCGCTGGAGGGTGGAATGGGAGGCCCCCACCTGGGACGTCCGCGGGTCGCGAGCAGGGTGTCCAGCCGAATGGCCATGTCCACCAACTGGTCAAATGTTAGTGTAGTATCCCTGCACGCTAACTCTCTGCGGACGTCCTCCCGAAGGCTACATCTAAAGTGGTCTATGAGGGCCCTCTCATTCCACCCTGCATCTGCCGCCAGAGTCCGGAACTCCAGCGCAAACTCTTGAGCGCTCCTCATCCCCTGTCGGAGGTAGAATAGACGCTCCCCCGCCGCCTTCCCCTCTGGTGGATGGTCGAAGACAGCACGGAAGCGGCGGGAGAACTCCGCATAGGTGACTGTGGCGGCGTCTATTCCCCTCCATTCGGCGTTGGCCCACTCCAACACCTTGCCGGTGAGACAGGAGATGAGGGCGGAAACGCTCTCGTATCCCGAGGGCGCCGGGCAAGGTAGAGCTCCACTTGTAATAGGAACCCCTGACACCCGGCAGCGGTGCCGTCGTACGCCCTCGGGAGCGAGAGCCGAATCCCACTGGGTTCCGGTAGTTGGACGGGCGGGCTGTCCGATGGTGATGGTGCGATAGGTGGGGGTGTGGGTACCCCGCTTGTCTCCCATCGATGGAGGGTGTTCATGACGCGGTCCAAGGCGTGCCCGATCTGGTTGATTCGATCCTCTTGACCACGAAGACGCTCCTCCATGATGTCGGTGGGTGCTCCTGCTGATTCCATATGTGGTGTGTAATTTTGTCAAGAGTTGCTGTAGGTAGGTGTGGTGTGGAATCAGGCGCAGGACGCAGAAGTTAAGTCCAAACAAAGACTTTAGTAGATCACACAAAATAATCCAAGAACAGCCCGGAGGCGAGAAAAGCTCGCACAGGCGTAAGCAAACGGGCGCACTAAACATGTGCGTAAATCTCTCCTAAAAACAACAAGGAGGCAAGCTACAAAATAGCGCACCAAAATAGGTAGCGCAGCAACACGACAAGGAAACAATTACACACAACACCTAACTAACAACCAGGAACTAAATAGGGTGCTTAATGAGACATAACACAAAACAGGTGTGACAAACAGACAAAACCAATCAAACAAGAAACATAGAACGGTGGCAGCTAGTACTCCGGAGACGACGACCGCCGAAACCTGCCCGAACAAGGAGGAGGGGCCGCCTCGGCCGAAACCGTGACACTGCAAGCCGGTAACACAACAACACCAGGCACAGTGTCCTTCGCTCCCAATTGCCGCAGCAAGGAGAAGGAAGTACAGTTGAAGTCGGAAGTTTACATACACTTTAGCCAAATACACTTAAACTCAGTTTTTCACAATTCCTGACATTTAATCCTAGTAAAAATTCCCTGTCTTAAAAAAAAAAGTTTTGTGAAACAAACAAGTAATAATACAAAAAAACAGAAAACTTGAGCGTGCATAACTATTCAACCCCTAAAGTCAATACTTTGTAGAGCCACCTTTCGCAGCAATTACAGCTGCAAGTCTCTTGGGGTATGTCTCTATAAGTTTGGCACATCTAGCCACTGGGACTTTTGCCCATTCTTCAAGGCAAAACTGCTCCAGCTCCTTCAAGTTGGATGGGTTCTGCTGGTGTACAGCAATCTTTAAGTCATACCACAGATTCTCAATTGGATTGAGGTTTGGGCTTTGACTAGGCCATTCCAAGACATTTAAATGTTTCCCCTTAAACCACTCAAGTGTTGCTTTAGCAGTATGCTTAGGGTCATTGTCCTGTTGGAAGGTGAACCTCCGTCCCAGTCTCAAATCTCTGGAAGACTGAAACAGGTTTCCCTAAAGAATTTCCCTGTATTTAGCGCCATCCATCATTCCTTCAATTCTGACCAGTTTCCCAGTCCCTGCCGATGAAAAACATCCCCACATCATGATGCTGCCACCACCATGCTTCACTGTGGGGATGGTGTTCTCGGGATGATGAGAGGTGTTGGGTTTGCGCCAGACAGCGTTTTCCTTGATGGCCAAAAAGCTCAATTTTAGTCGCATCTGACCAGAGTACCTTCTTCCATATGTTTGGGGAGTCTCCCACATGCCTTTTGGCGAACACCAAACGTGTTTGCTTATTTTTTTCTTTAAGCAATGTCTTTTTTCTGGCCACTCTTCCGTAAAGTCCAGCTCTGTGGAGTGTACGGCTTAAAGTGGTCCTATGGACAGATACTCCAATCTCCGCTGTGGAGCTTTGCTGCTCCTTCAGGATTATCTTTGGTCTCATTGTTGCCGCTCTGATTAATGCCCTCCTTGCCTGGTCCATTCATTTTGGTGGGTTTGTTGTGGTGCCATATTCTTTCCATTTTTTTATAATGGATTTAATGGTGCTCCGTGGGATGTTCAAAGTTTCAGATATTTTTTTATAACACAACCCTGATCTGTACTTCTCCACAACTTTGTCCCTGATCTGTTTGGAGAGCTCCTTGGTCTTCATGGTGCCGCTTGCTTGGTGGTGCCCCTTGCTTAGTGGTGTTGCAGACTCTGGGGCCTTTCAGAACAGGTGTATATATACTGAGATCATGTTACAGATCATGTGACACTTAGATTGCACACAGGTGGACTTTATTTAACTAATTATGTGACTTCTGAAGGTAACTGGTGCACCATATCTTATTTAGGGGCTTCATAGCAAACTTTTCAATTATTTATTTTTTATAATGTTTTGTTTTCATTCCACTTCACCAATTTTTGCCTATTTTGTGTATGTCCATTACATGAAATCCAAATAAAAATCCATTTAAATTACAGGTTGTAATGCAACAAAATAGGAAAAACGCCAAGGGAGATGAATACTTTTGCAAGGCACTGTAGGTGTAATCCAAGCACTTAGGATAACCTTTTTTTGCTGTTGTTAACCTCACATAAATGATTATTTTCTGAACCAGTTGCAGTACAATAGAATAATTTATAATTCAACAAAAATAAAGGTGGATGTTTGTTCACAGGGAAACCCATCGTTTTTTAAAGGAAATCTGAAACATGTGACCAGACCTGGGACACCACAGAACATTCCCAAAACATTAGTATTCCAAGAGCATTCATATGGCATCTATCACATATCGGAGTGGGAATCAGCTTAATCTTAAAACGTCTAAATGGGGTTGATAACTTCTATGTATAAGCTTATGATGTACAGTGCCTTCGGAAAGAATTCAGACCCCTTGACTTTTTCCACATTTTGTTACGTTACAGCCTTATTCTAAAATTGATTAAATACAAACATTTCTCAGCAATCTACACACTATACCCCATAGTGACAAAGTTAAAAAAAAAAATCAAAAGAGTAATACAAAATACAGAAATACCTTATTTACATAAGTATACAGACCCTTTGCTATGAGACTCGAATTTGAGGTCAGGTGCATCCTGTTTCTTTGATAATCTTTGAGATGTTTCTAAAACTTGATTGGACCTGATTTGGAAATGCACACACCTGTCTACATAAGGTCTCACAGTTGACAGTGCATGTCAGAGCAAAAACCAAGCCATGAGGTCGAAGGAATTGTCTGTAGAGCTCCGAGACAGGATTGTGTTGAGGAACAGATCTGGGGAAGGGTACCAAAACATTTCTGCAGCATTGAAGGTCCCCAAGAACACAGTGGACTCCATCATTCTTAAATGGAAGAAGTTTGGAACCACCAAGACTCAGCCTAGAGCTGGCCGCCCCCGGCCAAACTGAGCAATCAGGGGAGAAGGGCCAAGAACCCAGTGGTCACACTAACAGAGTTCTAGAGTACCTCTGTGGAGATGGGAGCACCTTCCAGAAGGACAACCATCTCTGCAGCACTCCACCGATCAGGCCTTTATGGTACCGTGGCCAGATCGGAAGCCACTCCTCAGTTAAAGGCACATGACAGCCCGCTTGGAGTTTGTCAAAAGGCACCTAAAGACTCTCAGACCATGAGAAACAAGATTCTCTGGTCTGATGAAACCAAAATTGAACTCTTTGGCCTGAATGCCAAGTGTCACGTCTGGTGGAAACCAGGCACCATCCCTACGGTGAAGCAAGGTGGTGGCAGCATCATGCTGTGAGGATGTTTTTCAGCGGCAGGGACTGGGAGAGTAGTCAGGATTGAGGCAAAGATGAACGGAGCAAAGTACAGAGAGATCCTTGATGAAAACCTGCTCCAGAGTGCTCAAGAACTCAGACTGGGGCGAAGGTTCACCTTCCAACAGGACAACGACTCTAAGCACACAGCCAAGACAATGTAGGAGTGGCTTCGGGACAAGTCTCTGAATGTCCTTGAGTGGCCCAGCCAGAGCCCGGACTTGAACCCGATCGAACATCTCTGGAGAGACCTGAAAATAGCTGTGCAGCAACGCTCCCCATCTAACCTGACAGAGCTTGAGAGGATCTGCAGAGAAGAATGGGATAAACTCCCCAAATACAGGTGTGTCAATCTTGTAGCATCATACCCAAGAAGACTCAAGGCTGTAATCGCTGCCAAAGGTGCTTCAACAAAGTATTGAGTAAAGGGTCTGAATACTTATGTAAATATGATATTTCCGTTTATTTTGTATTTTTATAAATTAGCACAAATTTCGAAAAACCTGTTTTTGCTTTGTCATTATGTGGTATTGTGTGTAGATTGATGAGGGAAAATATTTTTTTTAGAATAAGTCTGTAACGTAACAAAATGTGGAAAAAGTCAAGGGGTCTGAATACTTTCTGAATGCACTGTATAAGCTGATGTGCTGGGTTTTTAGAGGTAACATATACATTTTCCCAAATGGTATCCCAGTTCAGGTAGTGCCCCAATCCCTGCATTTCGCGGTTCCATACTAGAGTGACACCCAATATAGAGCATTTAACAGACAGCAGGCAATCATAAGTGGCAGAGACCATTTTAGATGTCAATGAAGAGTCTATCCATGTAAGCATTATGTGTGATGTTAACGGGGCATCCCATGGTACACCATAAGCTTTTAACAAAGATCTTAACTGTAGGTAAAAGAACCATGAAAAGCCTGGAAGTGAATACATTTGTTTGAGGTCCTGGAAAGGTATTAGCCCCTTATCATTATACATGGGTCGCAAGGTACACACACCCTTATCCACCCACAATGGGTACACAAAAGGCTTATGTTTGTCAGCAGGTTATGGTTATGCGAAATAGGAGAAGATTCACAGAACTTCTTAGTGTTGCCTATATGTTTCTCAGCGTAGTACCATACTTGTAGTGAGTTGGAAATAATTGAACCACATTTTTTGAATGTTGTTTTTACCTTGATATCAGAAAAAAATAGATCTGTAAGTCTATGCGGTGCAACAAGTGCTTCCTCTTTGCCTCTACAAGAAGCTGCAATATAATCATCAAACCATACTCTCAAGGATTTCATTTGGAAAGCAGTAACATCATTTGTAATCTGGAAGAGACAAACCTCCAGTTCCCTTTAACTGTGTAAGAGTATGATATGGAATGCCTGACTTTTTATCATTCCAAATAAACGTTGAGGCCATTGACTTTAATTCCTCAAAGTATTTTGGCGCAGGACGTATAGGCAGCATAGAGTAAAGAAAATGTAGTCGACCGAGTACGTTCATTTTTACTATAGCAATCCTACCTTGTAATGAGATTTTAAGAGAGGACAATCTCTGCAAATCAGAGGTGATCTTCTCTTTAAGTTTGACGTAGTTCCTTCTGCAAACTTGGGAAAATTTGGTGGGTATGCATATGCCCAAATAAATAAAGTCTGCCTCATGCCACTGCACTGGAGATGCAGCAGGCAAAGTAAGCAAATTCGCAGGGCTATTGAGGGGCTCCAGTATAGATTTTTCCCAGTTTATTTTATATCCAGAGAATGAACCGAAAATAGTAAATAATTTCAGAATCTGTAGAAGGGAAATTGAGATGTCTTAGACATACAACAAGGTGTCATCGGCATGACACTTTATGCTGCGTACCTTTTAATATTGATGGGTGGAATAAGTGGGTCCAATCTAATCGCTTGAGCAAGGGGCTCCAAAGACAGGGCAAAGAGCGTTGGTGATAATGGACATCCTTGTTTTGTGGAACATTGTAAACAGAAAGTCTTGGATAGAATGTTTCCCGTCTGCACAACTGCTTGGGATGCCGAATACAATGTTTTAACCTCTACGGGATCGGTGTCCCGTATACGGGACGGTTGAGCTAACGTGCGCTAATGTGATTAGCATGACTGTTGTAAGTAATAGCACACTTTCCAGGACATAGACCTGTGCTATTTGGGCAGAAAGCTTACATTTTTGTTAATCTAACTGCACTGTCCAATTTACAGTAGCTATTACAGTGAAAAAATACATTTACATTTTACATTTTAGTCATTTAGCAGATGCTCTTATCCAGAGTGACTTACAGTTAGTGAGTGCATACATTTTTTCATACCATGCTATTGTTTGAGGAGAGTGCACAACAACAACAAAAACGTATCACGGCAACTGGTTTGATACATTAACCTCTGAAGGTAAATAATTTACTTACATTCAGTAATCTTGCTCTGATTTGTCATCCTAAGGGTCACAGAGATAAAATGTAGCATAGTTTTGTTTGATAAAATCAATTTTTATATTCAAATGTAGGAACTTGGTTCTACAGTTTGAACTCCTGCTGTCTCTTGCTCCACACCCACCCCGCCAGGCCATCTAGATGTGTGAAAGTTAGTGTATAAGCTAATGATCCATCATGAATGACATTCCTGGGAGTGTGTAAACTGTTGTATTACCATATAATTTGTGTATGTTCTCTATAGTTATGTAGTTGAAAATGTATCAATTGACCAATTTGGCACATTTGGGCAGACTTTATATAAAATAGTCCAGTATTGCAATGCTTCACTGGATCAATCTGAAACTTTGCACACACACTGCTGCCGTTTAGTGGCCAAAATCTAAATTGCGCCTAAACGGCAATATTATATTGTGGCCTTTCTCTTGCATTTCAAAGATGATGGAACATGTTTTTTTGTTTGTATTATCTTTTACCAGATCTAACGTTTTACATTCTCCTACATTAATTTCACATTTCTACAAACGTCAAAGTGTTTCCTTTCAAATGGTATCAAATCACATCAAATCTAATTGTATTTGCCACATGCGCCGAATACAACAGGTGTAGACATTACCGTGAAATTAGTGGCCCGACAATATCCCATATTTCAAGAAACAGCTCAGGAGGGAAACCATCAAGTCCTGGTAATTTGCCTTTTTCATAGAGGTTAATGCACTCCTGACTTCTTCAAGAGTAAGTGGGGAGTCAAGGAATCCAGATTGCTCTCTGTCGAGTTTGGGAAGGTGCAATGATGATAAGAAGTGTGTCGTCTTACTATAATAAGGGTCTGCCTCTGACATATATAATTGGGAATATAACTGCCTAAACGTATCATTAATTTCTGCCGGGTCATGGGATATCTTACCAGGGTGTTTGAATTGTATTGAAACAAGAAAAGGCCTCATTTTGCTTAAGCATTACAGCCAAAAGTCTACTAGCTTTCTCCCCCTCAGAATAGTATGTTACTATTGTGTGATGCATTATAAATTCTGCTTTAGATTGTAGTAAAATGTTATACTCATGTTTTAATGCTGTTAAAATCATCCCCATTTGCTCTGTACAATTTTGTTTCTGCTCGAGTTTGCTTTTTTGCCTAGAATTTCATTTAAAGTACTCCAGAGCTTTTTACTATCGTTCTTTATATAATTTATCTTTGTTCCATAGTATAGTTTATTCTTCTTTGAGTTTAGTTTAGTTACGTGATTTACTGTATGTTTGCTAGTCTGCTGTGTTGTCAGACTTATTTGCTATTCCCTTTGCCTCATCCCTCTCAGCCATACAGTTTTTCAATTAATCATCTATCCATGGGGATTTGGCAGTTCTAACAGTCAGTTTCTTGATGGGTGCATGCCTATCAGTAACTGGAAGAAGCAGTTTCATAAATGCTTCAAGTGCAGCGTCCAGATATTCCTCATTACACACATCAGACCAACAAATATTTGTCACATCTTTGACATAGGAATCATTGCAAAACCTCTTGTATGATTGTTTATCTACAATTTTAGGTCCAGTCTTTGGAACTTTGGTTTTTCTATATATGGATATTATATTATGATCACTACATCCGATGGGCGTGGATACTGGAGATTTCTGCAACATTAGGAAAGATGTGATCAATACACGGGGATGATTTAGTTCCTGTTCTGTTTGTAAATACTCTGGTAGGTTGACTGATGACTTGAACCAGATTGCAGGCACTGGTTACAGCTTGGATCTTCTTTTTGAGTGGACAGCTTGATGACAACCAGTCAATATTTAGGTCACCCAGAAAATATACCTCTCTGTTGATATCACATACATTATCCAACATTTCACACATATAGTCCAAATAATGACTTTTAGCACTTGGTTTTCTATAGCAATTTCCTATGAGAATAGGCTTTTGCTGAGGCAGATGAACCTGTAGCCATATTACTTCCACATCATCTGACATGGCCCCTCAGGCTGCTGTTTAAACACATCCATAGCTCAGTGGATGCCTAGCTGCTCCCATAACATTCCAATGTCATGTTAAATAAATACAGTATACGGAAACAGGAGATTAGGACACTATGTAGAAATGTAAGTCTGCTTACAAGTAAAAACTCAAACAGGAAGTAGCAGTGACACGCTCAATACGGACGTGGTCCGATGATGCTAAGCTACAGGACTGTTTCACTAGGACAGACTGGAATATGTTCTGGGATTTATCCGATGGCATTGAGGAGTTTACCACATCAGTCACCAGCTTCATTAATAAGTGCATCGATGATGACGCCCCTACAGTGACCGTATGTACATATCCCAACCAGAAGCCATGGATTACAGGCAACATCTGCACTGAGCTAAAGGCTAGAGCTGTCGCTTTCAAGGAGAGGTACACTAATCCGGACGCTTAGAAGAAATCCCGCTATGACCTCCGACAGGCCATCAAACAGACAAAGCGTCAATACAGGACTAAGATCGAATTCTACTACACTCATTGGATGTGGCAGGGCTTGCAAACTATCATGGATTACAAAGGGAAACCCAGCCGCAAGCTGCCCAGTGATGCAAGTCTACCAGACTAGCTAAATGCCTTCTATGCTCACTTCGAGGCAAACAACACTGAACCATGCATGAGAGCACTAGCTGTTCCGGACGACTTTGTGATCACGCTCTCTGTAGCCGATGTGAGTAAGACCTTTAAACAGGTTAACATTCACAAGGCCGCGGGGCCAGATGGATTACCAGGACGCATACTCAGAGCATGCGCTGACCAGCTGGCAAGTGTCCTCACTGACATTTTCAACCTCTCCCTGACCCAGTCTGTAATACCTTCATGTTTCAAGCAGACCACATTTACATTTACGTCATTTAGCAGATGGTCTTATCCAGAGCGACTTACAAATAGTCCCTCTGCCCAAGAACGGCAAGGTAACCTGTCTGACTATCGCCCTGTAGCAATCACATCTGTAGCCATGAAATGCTTTGAAAAGCTGGTCATGGCTCACATCAACATTATCATCCAGGACCTCTATACCAGGCGGTGTCAGAGGAAGGCCCTAAAAATTGTCAAAGACTTCAGCCACCCATGTCATAGACTGTTCTCACTGCTACCACACGTCAAGCAGTACCATTGCACCAAGTCTGGAACCAACAGGACCCTAAACAGCTTCTACCCCCAAGCCATACGACTGCTAAATAGTTAGTTAAATAGTTCACCAAATAACTACCCGGACTATCTGCATTGACCCTTTTTGCACTAACTTTTTTGACTCATCACATATGCTGCTGCTTCTGCTTACCCTTTTGCCTACTTACTTTATTTCTAGTTATATGTACATATCTACCTCAATTACCTCGTACCCCTGCACATCGACTCGGTACTGCTACCCGTGTATATAGCCAAGTTGTCGTTACTCATTGTGTATTTACTATTAATTTTATTATTACCTGTTATTACTTTTCTATTATTTCTCTATATTATTTTTCTCTGCATTGTTGGCCCGTAAGTAAGTATTTCACTGTTAGTCTACACCTGTTGTTTACGAAGCATGTGTCGAAAACAGTCTGCTTTTTGTCCAAACTCAGTTCTAGTTAGGGTTTTAGGTTTATATAACATTAGGATGATAACATCCCAAAAACAAACAAATAATGTTTTTTTCCAGAAAATTTTGAAATATGAAATATCCTTTGATTGTTCTCCTCACTTTGACTAAAATGTTGTGCACAACATCTGTAACAACCACCACAGAACATTCCACAAACGTTCTCATTAGGTTTTCAGGTAATGTAATAACACAATGTACCAGTAATGTTTTTAGAACATACTGCTGCAACAACATGTGAGAGGGAATGTATTGGCAACATGAGACTAAAGTTTTATACAGACATTGTATAATCATCAGCACAACTGGACAGTTTTTGTGTAATGAGAACATCTGGCGCAACCTAATGTAGGTTCTTGAAAAACTGACAGAACACATTTTGGTTTGCTGGGAAGTCCCTGGTAAATTGGGGGTGGAAATGATACGTTACTATATCCTGTGTAAAGAGAATGTACAACATATGGAATGCTGCAAGCTCACACTTGATAGGCGAAGGTGTCTTTAAAATAGCTACTTGGATAAGAATTCAAAATCAAGTGTAATTGATTGGGACAGGTGAGTAGACTTCTTTAGATTGTAGGCTTTCTCATTTTCATATCCCTGGCACTAGAAATGGACACTAGAGTTCACACCTCACAGTGGATGCCCTTAACAAAGGAGATGCAGTCATTAGTGTCCAATATATGCACAGCTGGAGAGAAATATAGTATACACAGTGGCTCTCCAGGAACAATGCTGAGAAACATGTTTTTATACTGACAACCAATTAACTAACTTATAGCATTCTGTCCCTTCTTTTCCCAGCCTTTTCTGAGGTGGATTCAGGACAAGACCTTGTGAGGGAGCACAATCCTTGAGTGAATGAACCCTGGTTTACTGCGGGCGTGATCTCTATTATAGTGAAGTCTGTCTTCATGAGGTGATCAACAAAACCTGAACCTCCAGGTAAACTCCTGTGTCTAGCAGGATGGGGCTCAATTCAACATGCTTTGGTTAGGTTTAATTAAATGAAAGAGAAATGAGTTTGACTTTAATTAGATATAAATCATTTGCATTCAAATTGACAGGGTGAGACTAAAGGGACATGACTAGCATGCCAACACATACAGTGGGGACAACAAGTATTTGATACACTGACAATTTTGCAGGTTTTCCTACTTACAAAGCATGTAGAGGTCTGTAATTTTTATCATAGGTACACTTCAACTGTGAGAGACGGAATCTAAAACAAAAATCCAGAAAATCACATTGTATGATTTTTAAGTAATTAATTTGCATTTTATTGCATGACATAAGTATTTGATCACCTACCAACCAGTAAGAATTCCGGCTCTCACAGACCTGTTAGTTTTTCTTTAAGAAGCCCTCCTGTTCTCCACTCATTACCTATATTAACTGCACCTGTTTGAACTCGTTACCTGTATAAAAGACACCTGTCCACACACTCAATCAAACAGACTCCAACCTCTCCACAATGGCCAAGACCAGAGAGTTGTGTAAGGACATCAGGGATAAAATTGTAGACCTGCACAAGGCTGGGATGGGCTACAGGACAAAAGGCAAGCAGCTTGGTGAGAAGGCAACAACTGTTGGCGCAATTATTAGAAAATGGAAGAAGTTCAAGATGACGGTCAATCACCCTCGGTCTGGGGCTCCATGCAAGATCTCACCTCGTGGGGCATCAATGATCATGAGGAAGGTGAGGGATCAGCCCAGAACTACACGGCAGGACCTGGTCAATGACCTGAAGAGAGCTGGGACCACAGTCTCAAAGAAAACCATTAGTAACACACTACGCCGTCATGGATTAAAATCCTGCAGCGCACGCAAGGTCCCCCTGCTCAAGCCAGCGCATGTCCAGGCCCATCTGAAGTTTGCCAATGACCATCTGAATGATCCAGAGGAGGAATGGGAGAAGGTCATGTGGTCTGATGAGACAAAAATAGAGCTTTTTGGTCTAAACTCCACTCGCCATGTTTGGAGGAAGATGAAGGATGAGTACAACCCCAAGAACACCATCCCAACCGTGAAGCATGGAGGTGGAAACATCATTCTTTGGGGATGCTTTTCTGCAAAGGGGACAGGACGACTGCACCGTATTGAGGGGAGGATGGATGGGGCCATGTATCGCGAGATCTTGGCCAACAACCTCCTTCCGTCAGTAAGAGCATTGAAGATGGGTCGTGTCTGGGTCTTCCAGCATTACATTTTTTACATTTTAGTCATTTAGCAGACGCTCTTATCCAGAGCGACTTACAGTTTAGTGAGTGCATACATTTTTCATACTGGCTCCCCGTGGGAATCAAACCCACAACCCTGGCGTTGCAAGCACCATGCTCTACCAACTGAGCTACAGGGGACTACGACCCGAATGACAACGCATGACAACAACCCGAAACATACAGCCAGGGCAACTAAGGAGTGGCTCCGTAAGAAGCATCTCAAGGTCCTGGAGTGGCCTAGCCAGTCTCCAGACCTGAACCCAATAGAAAATCTTTGGAGGGAGCTGAAAGTTCGCATTGCCCAGCAACAGCCCCAAAACCTGAAGGATCTGGAGAAGGTCTGTATGGAGGAGTGGGCCAAAATCCCTGCTGCAGTGTGTGCAAACCTGGTCAAGACCTACAGGAAACGTATGATCTCTGTAATTGCAAACAAAGGTTTCTGTACCAAATATTTCTGATGTATCAAATACTTATGTCATGCAATAAAATGCTAATGAATTACTTAAAAATCATACAATGTGATTCTCTGGATTTTTGTTTTAGATTCCGTCTCTCACAGTTGAAGTGTACCTATGATCAAAATTACAGACCTCTACATGCTTTGTAAGTAGGAAAACCTGCAAAATCGGCAGTTTATCAAATAGTTGTTCTCCCCACTGTAACTCTAACCCTAACCTTAACGAAAATCCTACCCGTAACCTTAACCAATTAGGTAATTCATGGGTTAGAGTAAAGGGTTGACGTGGTCAGTTATGTCCCTTCAATCGTCCCCACATTAACATGGAAATGCACAAACTTCAAGAGGCCAAGACGGTCTTCAACATAAGATGCTATCATGGCCTTAAACATTTCAAAAATAGTTAAAACTAGCTTGTAGAAAAACCGTTTTCATGCAGACCATTCTCTTATCGAAGCTTTGGAAATTATTTTGGGTGTACCAATCAGGCCATCAAATAAGGCTATTGACCAGGTTTGCGGTCAATTCGCTTGAACTCAGGCAAGTCAGCTAATAAGTACATTAGCATGATGAGATGTGTTGTTTGACATAATACAGAGGATGCAGTCATACCTTATAAATACTCTTCTGACCTCAGTGGGATTTGACCGCAAAGGAATTGCCCTCATAAATACTTGTCTGGGGTCAAAGACATAGGAGTCTGAGGTCTTATCATAGGAGATGCTAACTGAATGTGAGCAGTGTATACAGTAACTGCTAACACAGAGTAACCCTAATAACATTAACTAGTTGTTCTCGCTGTCTGTCTGTCTGTCTGTCTGTCTGTCTATCTGTCTGTCTCTTCCCACAGGTACAGTATATGGGTAGTTTACTGGTAGCAATGGTACCCGAAACCATTCTGTATAATTGAATTTGAGTAAATACCACAATGCAGGGTTGACTGAATTGAGCCCAAAACATAGGACCAAATCATGGCTGTTATCTTTGATAGATTAATTATTAATGACTAATTATTACACCCTGAAACTGTGTATAATGTGTTAGAAATGTGTGAGTGTAGGACCAGTAAAGACTATGGCATTGAGCCACTATTTAGCAATGTGAGTAAGAGTTAGGCCAGACAACAGGCAACTGATAACTGAGGAATTTAGGGAGTAGAGAAACTGTTAGGCTTTTTAATGAGTATGAAAACATGGTGCAGAATATTGTGAGAACGGCAATAACTGAGGAATGCAGGGAGTAGGCTATGATAAGAAAGTGTGAATGTATGAGTGTGTGTATGCATGTGTGTGTGTGTGTGTGTGTGTATGTATGCATGTGTGTATATGTGTGTGTGTGTGTGTGAACTGATGGTCAGGAGAGCAGTTTTAGAATGGAAAACTACAGCCCGCCTACAGAGGGGAGGGATTTTTTTGTATGACGTATGAGTATAAAAGATGGACTCTGAAATTGTGATGGCAGAATTCTCAATGAATAAAGATCTGACTATGCAGATCGGGACTCTGTCCGTTACTTAAATCCCAAAAGACTTACAACCTTTTGGGAGACGCACAAAGACACTGAAATAGTTTGATTAATAATTCACGTAACAATCTTATAATCATAAAAAATATATACACCACCATTCAAACGTTTGGGGTCACTTAGAAATGTCCTTGTTTTCGAAAGAAATCATTTTTTTGTCCATTAAAATAACATCAAATTGATCAGAAATACAGTGTAGACATTGTTAATGTTGTAAATGGCTATTGTAGCTGGAAATGGCTGATTTTTTATGGAATATATACATAGGCATACAGAGGCCCATTATCAGCAACCATCAGTCCTGTGTTCCAATGGCATGTTGTATTTGCTAATTCAAGTTTATCATTTTAAAAGGCTAATTGATCATTAGAAAACCCTTTTGCAATTATGTTAGCACAACTGAAAACTGTTGCGCTGAATTAAAGAAGCAATAAAACTTGCCTTCTTGAGACTAGTTGAGTATCTGGAGCATCAGCACTTGTGGGTTTGATTACAGGATCAAAATGGCCAGAAACAAATAACTTTCTTCTGAAACTCGTCAGTCTATTCCTGTTCTGAGAAATGAAGGCTATTCCATGCGAGAAAATGCCAAGAAACTGAAGAACTCGTACAACGCTGTGTCCTGCTCCTTTCACAGAACAGCGCAAACTGGCTCTAACCAGAATAGAAAGAGGAGTGGGAGGCCCCGGTGCACAACTAAGCAAGAGGACAAATACATTAGAGTGTCTAGTTTGAGAAACAGACGACTCACAGGTCCTCAACTGGCAGCTTCATTAAATAGTACCCGCAAAACACCAGTCGCAACGTCAACAGTGAAGAGGCGACTCCGGGATGCTGACCTTCTAGGCAGAGTTGCAAAGAAAAAGCCATATCTCAGACTGTCCATTTTAATCTTTTCTTTTTATTGGCCAATCTGAGATATGTCTTTTTCTTTATTTTGTGCACAAGGACATGAAAACATTTAGGGGTGTTGGAATACAAGTTGCCTCAAACCCTGCTAACCTTCACAGTACATCTATAACTCTGTCCCTCCATCTGCTGGCAGGAAACCCAAAGACGTCGCCATCTACCATTTAAAGGATATAATAATACTGTGGCTGATATCAGTATTAATTTATCCCCAAAGATAGGCACATGATGTCATTTAAAAATATTACACTGGAATGGTGGGAGAGTTTGAAGAGCGGGCTATACTTTCTAGTCTGTTTAGAAATGTTTGAACATTCTATAAGTTGATCCCGTGTTAACAGTGGACTTACTTAGGTAACAAAATCAATTTGACCATTAGTGTCCTTGATATTGCTGAATGTGCTCTTCCTGTTCAAAGCCCCTTAGACACTTTCAAACGAAGCAGACTGCCCACACAGAGCGATGTGCTCCCTGGCCAGTTTAGGCATGTCACAACCATCCCAACTTGTGTTTGTGTGTGTGTGTGTGTGTGTGTGTGTGTGTGTATGTATGTGTGTGTGTGTGTGTGTGTGTTTCTGTGCTAGTATTTCAAAATGTGGCAGTAAATTGTTCTTCTCAAATAAGTGTAGATCTGTATCAGTTTAAAGTGCATCCCTGGCATATACTTTTATGATCTTTAATACTGTTGCCAATTCATGCCCAACTTAAGGTAACAAAGGTAAAATACCTCTCCAGATCATCTTTGGCATTAAGGGGCATGACTGGTGACATAAATATCCCTCCAGGAGCAGGATCTTGCAACGGTTGCCAGGACATTGAGAAAAACACGGAATACTGTGCCCAAGATGCCAACGCATTGGGTGACTGCTCATCGATCCATGCAAATTACATTTAAAGTAAATTAAAAAACTAATTTGAGGGTGTGAAATGTTTAGTAGATAGAAAGCCTTGTAAGCAAACAAGTAGAATAGTTTAAATGATGCAGGAAATCTTTCTCTCTATTCCATTGAAAAAATTTAATGATCATGTAATTATAATTAGATAAAGACATACAAACATAGTTATTCAGTCCCTTACAATGATGGAGACAACCTGTCAGAGGTGTTATGAGAGTGTTGTAAACCTAACCTGACCCCTAGTTTCCATAGAAACGTATTTTCCCCTTCTTCTGTGTTTTCTCATAGAATCCCACAGCCAGACAAGTCTATTCTCATCTGCCAGAGCTGAGCTAGGATTGGGTCACGTTGTCACTTGATATCACCAGGTCTGTAAATCACAGGACTAGAAAAGGTTGTATGCCTCTTAAATCTCAACAGTAAAAAAATAAATAGACAATAGGCATATAACATTCCCACATCAAATACTCACAGTAAGTGGGAAATATTAGTCAAATAGTTGAGACTTTTTTGGGATATTATCCCAAAATTACACTAAATATCATCAAGATACATGACGCTTTCATAATTCCTAATAATCTATAAGAATAGCTGAATCATCTTCATTATGAACCCTTACACCTTTACCAGGGAGATCCTCAGGGTGCAGGGGTAGGGGGTTGATTGACTTGGGATTTGACAAAGCTGTGTAGTACTTCAAACATCCATAGAGAGGTAAAAAGATGTGTTTAGTGTGCGTTCCGTGGTCCTGAGTGATGAAATGGTCTTTATGAGTCTAATATCCACAGACCACAGGGGGTGGCATTTTGACTTCATAAGACACAGATTCATTTTGACTGGACACAAAAATAGTAAGTGGTTCATAGAAAAACTGCAAAAATCTAAATGTTATGCAGGTCTCAAGTTAATAAACATGCAAAGCACACAATACAATAAAAATATTTTAAATCAAGTCAATTTAAGTATTTGCGCTGATAGTTATTTTCTTTGGTAATACTTTTTTGGTAATATCTCACTTTTGCAATGTCAAAATGGGGCCTTCTGCTAGCCAATCTTTAAAAAAGTCCTGTAACAGAATATCCCCTTCATGTGTTTCTAGCATCAGCAATGACCTTAAAGGGACAGTACACTCAGATTGTAAAATTATAATATATTATAATATTTATATATACACTAGAGGACTAATAAGGGGCGCTGATTTGATGCCACCGTGCTTCCATCTTGGCACTCCCCCACCATTGTAAAACAATATTTTGGAAGCTATAGAAATGCCTTTATTAATGTCTTCATTAGTTACTTCCTCATGTATTCTATTACAGACATCTTAATGCATAGTTTTATGTGAGTTTACAAACACCGGGTTCTCGGGCATTATCACTTTTATACAACGGGTTACCAACATATTCAAATAATGATTGACATATTTTCATTAAAAACTTTATTTTGATGAATGTATTCATACTATTTCATCCTTCCATGAGATATAGTCCCAACACAAATCTAAGGTTGCTACCCAAGCCGGCTGGTCGTTCGTTCTATCGGTTCGGTTGCCAGTGTCACGCCCTGGCTCTGGGGACTCTTAAATGTTGAGCCAGGGTGTGGACTTGTTAGGTTTAGTTTTCTATGGGTTTTGTTCTAGATCGTGTATATCTATGTTGGCCAGGGTGGTTCCCAATCAGAGACAGCTGTAGCTCGTTGTCTCTGATTGGGGACCATACTTAGGCAGCCTTTTGGCATTTTAGTTTTGTGGGATCTTGATCCGAAAGGTTTGTGTTATGACCTAGGACTTCACGTATCGTTTTGTTGTTTTGGTTTGTGTGGTGAGTGTACTTAATAAAGTATGTACGCCTATCACGCTTCGCCTTGGTCCGCTTCATCTGTCGACGAACGTGACAGAAGATCCCACCATCAGAGGACCAAGCAGCGTGCCCAGGAGGAGAAGTTGGCGATGTCCCAGGTGGGCGAATGGTGGTCTTGGGAGGAAATATTTGCGGGCAGAGGGCCATGGGCAAAAGTAAATGCCCAGGCAGGAGAGGAGAAACGGCCGTGCCGACGACGGACACGCGAGAGGCAACCCCAAGTAATCTTTTTTGGGGGGGCACACGGCGTGGACAACGGGGCTGCTGGAGGCAGCTACAGGACGAATCGGCGGACTAGGAGAGGAGGCCACCAGGTTTGGGGGGCTGGAAGGGTGGTTGGCGGAGCCTAGAGGTAGAGCAGGGCCAACCCCGTACTCAGGCTAGGCAGCGTGAGACTGGGCAGGTTCCGTGTTATGCGGAGCCACGTACTGTGCCGCGAGTGTTCCGGCACAGTCCTGTACGTCCTGTGCTAGCACCACGCACGTGTCGTGCTAAGGTGGGCATGCAGCCAGGATGGAGTGTGCCGGCTCAACGCTCGTGGCCTCCAGTACCCCTCCTCGGTCCCGGATATCCTGCGCCAGTGCCACGTGCTGTAGTGCCAGTACGAGTGCACAGCCCTGTACGTCCTGTGCTGATGCCTCACACAGATTGTGTGGAAATAGGCATTCAGCCAGGACGGGTTGTGTCAGCTCTCCGCTCCAGACCTCCAGTCCGTCTCCACAGTCCAGCCCGGCCTGTTCCTGTCCCTCGCACCAAGCCTGTGGTGCGCGTCGTCAGCCCGGTCCGGCCTGTTCCTGCTCCCCGCACCAAGCCTGTGGTGCGCGTCGCCAGCCCGGTCCGGCCTGTTCCTGCTCCCCGCACCAAGCCTGTGGTGCGCGTCGCCAGCCCGGTCCGGCCTGTTCCTGCCCCTCGCACCAAGCCTGTGGTGCGCGTCATCAGCCCGGTCCGGCCCGTTCCTGCTCCCCGCACCAAGCCAGTGGTGCGCGTCGCCAGCCCGGTCCGGCCCGTTCCTGCTCCCCGCAGCAAGCCAGTGGTGCGCGTCGTCAGTCCGGCACGGTCCGTGCCTGTTCCACCGGTGCCTGGTCCGGCACCGGTCAGCTGCTCCACTCCGGAGCCAGAGCAATCTGCTCCACCGGTGTCCAGTCCAGCTCCGGCCAGCGGGGCCAGACCAGACCAGGGGCGCTACGGGGGGGGGTAGAGAGAGAGTGGTGGTCACGCCCGGAGCCGGATCCGCCTCCGAGGCGGAATGCCCACCCGGCCCCTCCCCTGTTGTGTTTGGTTGGGGGGGGGGGTACTGTCACGCCCTGGCTCTGGGGACTCTTAAATGTTGAGCCAGGGTGTGGACTTGTTATGTTTGGGGGGGGGGGGGGGGTACTGTCACGCCCTGGCTCTGGGGACTCTTAAATGTTGAGCCAGGGTGTGGACTTGTTATGTTTAGTTTTCTATGGGTTTTGTTCTAGATCGTGTATATCTATGTTGGCCAGGGTGGTTCCCAATCAGAGACAGCTGTAGCTCGTTGTCTCTGATTGGGGACCATACTTAGGCAGCCTTTTGGCATTTTAGTTTTGTGGGATCTTGATCCGAAAGGTTTGTGTTATGACCTAGGACTTCACGTATCGTTTTGTTGTTTTGGTTCGTGTGGTGAGTGTACTTAATAAAGTATGTACGCCTATCACGCTGCGCCTTGGTCCGCTTCATCTGTCGACGAACGTGACAGCCAGAGACGCAACCCAGTCGTTAAGTCTTTTTATTCTGTATCTATGGACGCGACCAAGTCGTTTGTTCGAAATGTTCCATTGCCATACTGGCTGGCAACGTTCTTATCCCTTGCTTGCTGGCTAGCCAACTATGGCTAACTTATAGTCACATCAAACAGTGCAGCCAGAATAACAGTGAAGGAGCTGCATTTGCGTTTCTTTAAGCTGTTTTCTAGTGACATTTATTTGGATACATCCATAACAATGAGCTAATGATACGCGATTTTGCCTTGCATAGAAAATGTGCTCTCTTGTCAGGACACTGTTGTTCTTCAGAGGACCTAGCCAACAACACAGCTAACACAATCACTTCAAACTGAAGCTGGAAAGACAGCAAACTAGCTGCATTTAGTTTCGTTTGACCTGTTTTCTATTGACATTTCTTTGTATATAGCCATAAAAATGATGCCAGCTGATTCATGATTTCGACTGGCTGAGAAAAGCTGCCTGCCTGGCTGTCTCGTCCCGACTCCCAACATGTTCATTACTATGGGACAGCTGGAGATCGAATTTCAATATTGAAACAATGTTGCAAATGTCGGAGACACAGACAGCAAGGTTTATACAAATCTCTGCTGTTGAAAACTAAATGTTAGTCTAAAAGAAATGCGAGATAATATCTAGATGCTTTTTATAGTGGAGATTAAGTTTATAAATTGCCTGGCTGGGCTGATGAGACAGTGGATTGCACAGTCCGATGGAACAGAGTAAATAGGCATTTTAACGTCATAGATTTAGCCGGTGGTAACTTGTGGAATAGACACCGGCTGAAATGCTGTTTTAACCAATCAGCATTCAGGATTAGACCCACCCATTGTATAGTTCTCAATATACCATGGTAATTGACAAGAGAAAACAGGACTGTCCCTTTCTTCTCAATGCCCAGGCTTGCAATTCATAAACCTTATCTCCACTGAAAACAGCTACTACTACTGTTGGGTACATTTGTGGTAACATGATTTGTGTACTGTAGCTAGTATAGCTAACAAGCAAAGTGGACATCTCGTTTCATTTGGTGGGCTTGTCAAGACACATGTTTTATTTTAATTTTACCTTTATTTAACTAAGCAAGTCAGTTAAGAACAAATTCTTATTTACAATGACGGCCTACACCGGCCAAACCTGGACGACACTAGGCCAATTGTGCGCCGCCCTATGGGACTCCCAATCACGGCCGGTTGTGATACAGCCTGGAATCGAACCAGTGGGTCTGTAGCACTGAGATGCAGTGCCTTAGACCGCTGCGCCACTCGGGAGCTACAAACTGTCGCTATCCATCGATCTAGCAGGGTGAACATGTGGTGAGATTGTAAACTCCTAAATTAGTTGTAGCTAGCTACTTCACATGCTGATATTGCTAGCACAATGCAAACTCCAGAATTAAGATCGCACATGTCAAACTTCTAAACAGCCAAATACCCACGTTTAACCAAATACTGTATGACATGTCAACATTTCGTGGCAGCTGTCAGTCAAACTACAGTGCTGTCCTTCACTCTTCATTGACTTCTCAAAATTATGACATTAACTCCTCAAAACTATTACTTCTAGGTTGCAAGATCATTGAGGGTTAAGTTTAGGCATTCATCCTGAGTAGTTAAGGTTAATATTAAGGTTTGGGTTAAAACAGAAACTAAAATGAAAAGGTGTGTGCCTATCACTGGGATTGCTCTTCAACCCCATCCACAACACCCTTGCTTGACGCCAGCTACTAGATGAACCAATGTATCTTCACTTCCTTTGTCAATGATGTCACTTTGGTAGCTACTTGTTAGATGTTACTAGCTAGCTGCATTGCATTTTAGCTACTTTATAGCAATAATCGAATTGTTCAGAGTTTAAAATAATCCAAATAATTTAACTGTACTGACTGGAATATCTGCCCGGGTCAGTGCTTTCCATCACCATCTTTGATGAGGTTGTGGTTGTCATAGTATACTTGTTCTCAGCCAGGATCAGGATGTTATTCCAGTGTTTACTATCCATATATTGAGTGACAGATGCCAGTAGCTTTGGTGCGAATTCTTGCATCAGTGCCCACTCACCAGCATTATCTCCGTCACCTCCTAAACTGCATTGGCAAATTTCTGCACAGTAGTGGTTTGTGTATATTGTCGTTCCTGCTGGATTGCAAATGCGTGGCATCATTGTGGCAACATACAGTGGCTTGCAAAAGTATTCATTCCCTATGGCATTTTTCCTATTTTGTTGCATTACAACCTGTAATTTAAATTGATTTTTATTTGGATTTCATGTAATGGACATACACAAAATAGACCAAATTGGTGAAGTGAAATGAAAAAAATCACTTGTTTCCAAAAATTATACAAAATAAATAACGGAAAAGTGGTGCGTGCATATGTATTCACCCCCTTTGTTATGAAGTCCCTAAATAAGATCTGGTGCAACCAATTACCTTCAGAGGTCACATAATTAGTTAAATAAAGTCCACCTGTGTGCAATCTAAGTGTCACATGATCTGTTACATGATCTCAGTATATATACACCTGTTCTGAAAGGCCCCAGAGTCTGCAACACCACTAAGCAAGGGGCACCACCAAGCAAGTGGCACCAAGGAGCTCTCCAAACAGGTCAGGGACAAAGTTGTGGAGAAGTACAGATCAGGGTTGGGTTATAAAAAAATATCCGAAAATTTGAACATCCCACGGAGCACCATTAAATTAATTATTAAAAAATGGAAAGAATATGGCACCACAACAAACCTGCCAAGAGAGGGCCGCCCACCAAAACTCACAGACCAGGCAAGGAGGGCATTAATCAGAGGCAACAAAGAGACCAAAGCTCCACAGCAGAGATTGGAGTATCTGTCCACAGGACCACTTTAAGCCATACACTCCACAGAGCTGGGCTTTACGGAAGAGTTGCCAGAAAAAAGCCATTGCTTAAAAAAAGAAATAAGCAAACATGTTTGGTGTTCGCCAAAAGGCATGTGGGAGACTCCCCAAACATATGGAAGAAGGTACTCTGGTCAGATGAGACTAAAATTGAGGTTTTTGGCCATCAAGGAAAACACTATGTCTGGCGCAAACCCAACATCACTCATCACCCCGAGAACACCATCCCCACAGTGAAGCATGGTGGTAGCAGCATCATGCTGTGGGGATGTTTTTAATCGGCAGGGACTGGGAAACTGGTCAGAATTGAAGGAATGATGGATGGCGCTAAATACAGGGAAAATCTTGAGGGAAACCTGTTTCAACCTTCAACCGGAGGTTCACCTTCCAGCAGGACAATGACCCTAAGCATACTGCTAAAGCAACACTTGAGTGGTTTAAATGGAAACATTTACATGTCTTGGAATGGCCTAGTCAATGCCCAGACCTCAATCCAATTGAGAATATGTGGTATGACTTAAAGATTGCTGTACACCAGCGGAACCCATCCAACTGGAGCAGTTTTGCCTTGAAGAATGGGCAAAAATCCCAGTGGCTAGATGTGCCAAGCTTATAGAGACATACCCCAAGAGACTTGCAGCTGTAATTGCTGCAAAAGGTGGCTCTACAAAGTATTGACTTTGGGGGGGTGAATAGTTATGCACACTCAAGTTTTCTGTTATGGACACTGCCATAAAACTCTCTGAGAAAAAGATTGAACGCATCCTTGGTGACGCTTTTGAAGTCGACTGCAACGCCCAGTTAATCACGTAAGTCTTGTTCACCTTGTTGTGACCTCTTTCCAAATTGCCCCGTTCATGTAAGCATTACATATTGTCTTCCAAACAATTGGGTAAAACAATGTTATAATTTGGGTTATATTTAGGGTGAGACAGTTGAGACAGATTAAGTTCATGAGGCATTTACAACATGTATTCTTCAAGAATGAACCCAACTTATCTTCACTGCTGTCATCAAGGCTGCCCGTATTTTAGGGGACAGCAGCAGCTGCAAAAGCATTTAATGGTCTTCCACAAACAATGACACTCGGGGTGTCTCAGGGCTGAACGTCACAGAGCTCTGGAGTGTAGAACGGGGGCTGAGGGGGTAATACTCAAATTCTCTTTACTATTCTTGGATGGGTCTGGCATGGTCCCGTCAAGATGGACAGACAGATCACTTGGAAACTGTGAAGACGAAGCACCACATTGGTTGATATTTGAGAGAAAGAACCCCAACCGGATTACAGTTGGTGTCGGGGGAAGAATTGACCAGTTAGTGACATTACTCAGCCGTTTGGAGGCAGGGGTTATAGCCTTTGTGGCTTGAAGAAGAGTGCCATTGTGAAATGTGTTCACGGTCGCTCCTTGGGACCGAAGAGAGGTAGGTCATGTGAGGAGTACTTAGTGCAGCTTCACTGGGGGCAAAGGTCATTCCAATTAAACCAGACGAGTAAACACAAAGGTTAATCTCCTCTTAAACCCCGGGGGGAATACTGAGACCACTTTCGATGCATTGTCCTCAAGGAGTTTTGTGAATCGTATGGGTAACATAAATCATTACTAGCACCTGCCATTGGAGGTGGTAAAGAGGATATTACGAGTGCTAACTGATGAAAAGGTTTTTCAGCATAGTGACGTGCCACAGGTTCGGGATGAGAGAAAGGGTTGAAATGGTGACAGAGTAGCAAAGATTTTAGAGGTAAACAAGACTATACTTCACATTGCCATATTGGTTTCTAGTTATAAGATTTAAGATTCAGTACATTGAAATGTATGACCATTTACTACTCTCTATGTGAGTGGGATTAATAGTGTGTTTTTGTAAGTGTGCCTTTGTTTGTGTGTGTGTGTGTGTGTGTGTGTGTGTGTGTGTGTGTGTGTGTGTGTGTGTGTGTGTGTGTGTGTGAGAGGGCAGAATTTGCTACAAAAATATCCAAAGCCCTGCGATCTTGCACTGTGGCTCGGAAGCATGGCTTGGAAGCATGTTAGATTCAGCTCTCCTTCCTTGAGACCCTAACCATGCATCAGAGGGAACAGAAAGCAAACATACACATTGAGCATGGAGTGGATAAAGCCTCACTAATAGATGGCTCCAATGTCCATCAGGGCAAACCTTCTGCTGCTGCTATCAAAACTGAGAAGCCAAAAATATAGACAATTGAGAGGACCAGGCTGTTCAATGTGCGATGACACTGTGAAGATAATTTATTTCAGTGAGGTTGTTGTTATTTATTTTGGAAAATGACAGTGAAAACCAATTTCAACAATGACATTTGGAGTCTGAATTCTTGAATAAGACTGCCAACAAAGGGTGTGATGGAGGCTTAGCATACATGTTTTGGTCTCCTGGTGTGTGAGCACTGTGAGTTAGATCTGTGTTTGTGTGAACATGCGGGTTCCAGGGCATGCTTTGTGAAATGCAGCACCAGCTGTGCTGGCTATGTGTTGTGGTGGCTGCTGTTGCAATAGGACTAAAGTAAAGGCCGTTCCCCCCTCAACGGCGAGCTTGTGCTTCTCTCTCACACATCACCCTGTAATTTAATCATAACTAATAGTAATGCCACCCATTCACCCAAAACATAATGGATAAAGGATACTAAATGGTTGCAATGTTTTAATGACAAAAGTATTTTTACACACACATTTTAGAAAATATAAGCTATTATGCAGTCTCCACGCAGTACCCTGAGAAAAGTACTCACACCCCTTGACTTTTGTTGTGTTACAGCCTGAAAGTAAAATTGATTAAATTGATATGTTTTGTCACTGGCCTACACACAATACCCCATAATGTCCAAGAGGAATTATGTTTCTACAGCTTGATTGGAGTTCACCTGTGGTAAATTCAATTGATTGGACATGATTTGGAAAGGCACACACCTGTCTATATAAGGTCCCACACTTGACAGTGCATGTCAGAGCAAAAACCAAGCCATGAGGTCGAAGGAATTGTCCGTAGAGCTCCAAGACAGGATTGTGTCGAGGCAAAGATCTGGGGAAGGGTACCAAAAAATGTGTGCAGCATTGAAGGGCCCCAAGAACACAGTGGTCTCCATCGTTATTAAATGGAAGAAGTTTGGAACCACCAAGACTCTTCCTAGAGCACGTCTGGAGGAAACCTGCTACCATCCCTACGGTGAAGCATGGTGGTGGCAGCATCATGCTCTGGGGATGTTTTTCAGCTGCAGGGACTGGGAGACTAGTCAGGATCGAGGAAAAGATGAACGGAGCAAAGTACAGAGAGATCCTTGATGAAAACCTGCTCCAGAGCGCTCAGGACCTCAGACAGGACAACGACCCTAAGCACACAGCCAAGACAACGCAGGAGTGGCTTCGGGACAAGTCTCTGAATGTCTTTGAGTGGCCCAGCCAGAGTCCAGACTTGAACCCGATCAAACATCTCTGGAGAGACCTGTAAATAGCTGTGCAGAGACGCTCTCCATCCAACCTGACAGAGCTTCAGAGGATCTGCAGAGAAGAATGGGATAAACTCCCCAAATACAGGTGTGCCAAGCTTGTAGCGTCATACCCAAGAAGACTCGAGATTGTAATCGCTCAGGTGTTTCAACAAAGTACTGAGTAAAGTGTCTGAATACTTATGTAAATGTAGTATTTCAGTTTCTTATTTTTAATAAATTAGAAGAAAATTCTAAAAACCTGTTTTTGCTTTGTCATTATGGGATATTGTGTGTAGATTGATGAGAAAAAGTCAAAGGATCTAAATACTTTCCGAATGCTGTCACGATCGTTTACGGATGAGACGGACCAAGGCGCAGCGTGATAAGCGTACATATTTATTAACGTACTGAACACGAACAAACCAACAAACAAACGATACGTGAAGTCCAAGGTAGACTAATAACATACCTATACGGAACAAGATCCCACACCGACTGGTGCCAAACGGCTGCCTAAGTATGGTCCCCAATCAGAGACAACAAGCTACAGCTGCCTCTTATTGGGAACCACCCTGGCCAACATAGATCTACACGATCTAGACACTAACATAGAAAACTTAACATAACAAGGAATATACACACCCTGACTCTACAAATAAACGTCCCCTGAGTCAGGGCGTGACAGTACCCCCCCCCCAAAGGTGCGGACTCCGACCGCGCCACATAAACATAACAGGGTAGGCATTCTGCCTCGGAGGCGGATCCGGCTCCGGGCGTGACCACCACTTTCTCTCCACCTCCCAGTTGTGCCCCTGGTCTGGTCTGGCACCGCTGACTGGAGCTGGAACCGACGACGGTGGATCTAACTGTACAAGCTCCGGACTGGAGCCGCTGACCGGAGCTGGACTGGGCACCGGTGGAGCGGATTGCTCTGGATCCGGAGTGGATCCGCTGACTGGAGTTGGACCGGACCCCGGTGGAGCGGATTGCTCTGGCTCCGGAGTGGAGCAGCTGACCGGTGCCGGACCAGGCACCGGTGGAACAGGCACGGGCCGTGCCGGACTGGACACACGCACCACTGGCTTGGTGCGGGGAGAAGGAACGGGCCGGACCGGGCTGACGACGTGCACCACTGGCTTGGTGCGGGGAGCAGGAACGGGCCGGACCGGGCTGACGATGCGCACCACTGGCTTGGTGCGGGGAGCAGGAACGGGCCGGACCGGGCTGACGACGCGCACCACTGGCTTGGTGCGGGGAGCAGGAACGGGCCGTACCGGACTGGCGACGCGCACCACTGGCTTGGTGCGAGGGGCAGGAACAGGCCAGACCGGGCTGGCGACGCGCACCACTGGCTTGGTGCGAGGGGCTGGAACAGGCCGAACCGGGCTGGCGACGCGCACCACTGGCTTGGCGCGAGGGACAGGAACAGGCCGGACCGGGCTGGCGATGCGCACCACTGGCTTGGTGCGAGGGACAGGAACAGGCCGGGCTGGACTGGGAATACGCACCACTGGCTTGGTGTGGGGAGCAGGAACGGGCCGGGCCGGACTGGGAACACGCACCACTGGCTTGGTGCGGGGAGCAGGAACGGGCCGTACCGGACTGTGGACACACACCACTGGCTTAGTGCGAGGAGCAGGAACGGGTCGGGCCGTACTGGGAACACGCACCACTAGCTTAGTGCGGGGAGCAGGAACGGGCCGGACCGTACTGGGAACACACACCACTGGCCTTGTGCGGGAAGCAGGAATGGGTCAGGCCGTACTGGGAACACGCACCACTGGCTTAGTGCGGGGTTCAGGAACGGGCCGGACCGGACTGGCGACACACACCACTTGCTTGGTGCGAGGAGCGGGACTGGGTTCCCTTATAAACCTCCGCTCCTTCTGCTGCCTAACCAGCTCCTCTCGCCGTGCCTCTACACTCTCCTTCTCCCTTATTGCCTCCTGTAGCACCTACCTCTGACCAATTAACTCCTGCTCCCTCTGGACCAATAGCCCCCGTAACCTGGTGGCCTCCTCTCCTAGTCTGCAGATTCGCCCTGTCGCTGCCTCCTGCTGCCTCGTCGTCCACGCCGTGTGCCCCCCCAAAAACATTTTCTTGGGGTTGCCTCTCGGGTGTCCGTCGTCAGCACGGTTGGCGCCGTTTCTCCTCTCCTGCCTGGACGTTTACCTTCGCCCATGGCCCTTTCCCCGCGAATATCTCCTCCCATGACCACCATTTGCCCACCTGAGACATCGCTATTCTCTCTTCCTGGGCACGCTGCTTGGTCCTATTTTGGTGGGATCTTCTGTCCCGATTGTTTACGGATGAGACGGACCAAGGCGCAGCGTGATAAGCGTACATATTTATTAACATACTGAACACCAACAAACCAACAAACAAACGATACGTGAAGTCCAAGGTAGACTAATAACATACCTATACGGAACAAGATCCCACACCGACTGGTGCCAAACGGCTGCCTAAGTATGGTCCCCAATCAGAGACAACGAGCTACAGCTGCCTCTGATTGGGAACCACCCTGGCCAACATAGATCTACACGATCTAGACACTAACATAGAAAACGTAACATAACAAGGAATATACACACCCTGACTCTACAAATAAACGTCCCCTGAGTCAGGGCGTGACAAATGCACTGTTTTTCCTGTTACCAAGTCATTTACGGTTTCTATGCCTTTAGTTTTCCATGTGGACCAATTTATTGGTGAATTCTGTAAAAGCTATCCAAGGATTGTTCCATAAGGTTGTGATCCTAGGAGGTGGTATTGGTTCTTGTAGAATATGTTTCATTTTCTTCCATGTTGTTATACTGTTCTTAACTATGAAGTTGTTAATGTTCTTAGCTTTATCCTTTGAAAACAGACATGTAAAACGATTCTGGGGATGAGCATGCGCGTCTTCAATATGTACCCATTGTTCATCTTTAGTGCATTTAACTATATGTCGCAAGTAAAAGCTGTCACGACTTCCTCCGGCGTTCATCGTCACCGGCCTTCTAGCCACTGCCGCTCCTCATCTCATCATTCCATTTGTTTTGTCTTGTTTATTACACACACCTGGTTCATATCCCCTCATCAGTACTTGTATAAGTGTTCCCTCTGCCCCCTTGTCTTTGTGTGTGATTGTTTATTGTGAGGAGAGTGTAGCTCGGTTGAGCTCTGTGTATTTTGTATTGCCGGGGTATTTTCCCCATGTGCCTTGTTGGTTGCAGTGCGCCTGTTTTGCGCACTGGACTGTTTTGACGCATTTCTGCGTAACTCTGTATTCCGCAATAAATTCTGTTATTCTATGATTTACCCTCCTGCGCCTGACTCCTTCAAATCAACCATCACAAAAGCCTTGGGTAGCAAGTTGATACAATTCCAAGTCTGGAAGGTTAAAACCACCCTGAGATTTAGGAATATGTAAAAAATTTCCTTTTTTATTCTATGAATTTTATTTGCCCATATGAAGTCTATTGTGACAGAGTATACTTTTTTAAAGAATGTCTTCGATGTGGTAATTGGTATTACTGAAAGCCATGCCATTCTAAAGAGGTTTATTCTACCTGTAATATTTATAGGAAGATTATTTAATTCTACTTTCACATTGTTGAGTAATGGAATAAAGTTATCTTCATGTGTTGTTTGTTGTCACTTATTAAGCATCCTAAGTATTTAATATTTTTGTGGTCCACTTAAAAGATTGCTGTAGATCATGAGTTATTTATTTTATTTTTCCTATTGGCATTATTTTAGTTTTTTCCACGTTCATTTTATATACTGAGGTTTTTGAGTATTCTGAAAATATTTTTAGCAAAGGGAGCATTGAGTTTTCAATATTGGTCAGGTGTATCAGGAGATCATCTGCAAATAAATTTAGTTTATATTCACGTTTACCAATACTGATACCTGTTACATTTGGGTCCTGTCTAATTCTTGAGGTTCAATTGCGAGTGCAAACAGGAGGGGGGAGATGGGAAATCCCTGTTTTGTGCCCCTTTCTAAAGCAATTCCATCAGATAATGTATTATTTGTGTATATATTTGCTTTAGGATTTTTTTTTTAAATGTATTATTTCAGCTGGAAAGTTGAAAGCTTCCAACGTTTTGAATAGAAAAGGCCATTCAAGATGGTCGAAAGCCTTTTCGGCATCAACACCATTATTGATAAATCTATGCCTTTTGTTTTTGCGTATTGTATTAAACTAAAACATGTTGTTGTATTTATTTGTAAGTGTCTTTTTAATAAACCCTATCTGATTGATATGTATCAAGTCTGGTAAGACTTTTGCCATTCTATTGCTTATAAGCTTTGTTATTATTTTGTCACAATCTATTACATGTATGGGTCTTTAATCAGCAGGTGCTGCTCCAGATTTTCCTGGTTTTAATATAACTTAAATAAATGTTTGATACATGGAACTAGGAAGTACTGAATTGAGTGACGTGAATTGAGTCATTTGTGTAAAACTGTTGGAGTACTTTGTCCCAAAATGTTGAATAGAATTCTGTGGGAAAGCCATCCATTCCTGGTGCTTTTTTTCCTTGCAAATGTTTTAACAGCATCTAATATTTATTCTTGGGTGATCTCTGTTTTTAGTGATCATTTTTGGTTTGCTGATATTTGCTTCAGAGTTGTTGAGTCTAAGAAGGCTATCTGTTGTTTAATTCTGATTTACATTAATTTTCGTAGAAGCTTTTAAAATTGTAATTTATCACGTTGTTGTTTCTAATTACCGCTTTTGTATCTTTATCATTAAAAAATATAACTGGTTTAGCATGTATTCAATTTTGTGAGAGCTGCGAGATATTTACCAGGTTTATTTGCCATTAAGTAGTATGCTTTATTTGAGTTTAACCTGTAGTTGTTGGCTCTCTTCAAAAGTAAAAGTTTGTATTCCTGCTAAAGCTCTGAAATTGTATTTTCTTTTTTACCTCATAAAGATTTTAGTTTTTTTCTAAGATAGTGATTTATTTAAATGTGTCTTTAATTTTAATTTCTGAATCCGATTGAACTTTTGCAGAGTATGATATTATCATCCCCCTAATGTACGCCTTAAAGACATGCTGATGGTATACAGTGCCTTGCAAAAGTATTCATCCCCCTTGGCAGTTTTCCTATTTTGTTGCATTACAACCTGTAATTTAAATTTATTTTTAATTGGAATTCATGTAATGGACATACACAAAATAGTCCAAATTGGTGAAGTGAAAAAAATTAATAAACTTGTTTCAATTTTTTTTCCAAAATAAATAACGGAAAGTGGTGCGTGCATATGTATTCACCCCCTTTGCTATGAAGCCTCTAAATAAGATCTGGTGCAACCAAATACCTTTAATTAGTTAGATTGCACACAGGTGGACTTTATTTAAGTGTCACACGATCTCAGTATATATACACCTGTTCTGAAAGGCCCCAGAGTCTGCAACACCACTAAGAAAGGGGCACCACCAAGCAAACGGCACCATGAAGACCAAGGAGCTCTCCAAACAGGTCAGGGACAAAGTTGTAGAGAAGTACAGATCAGGGTTGGGTTACAAAACAATATCTGAAACTTTGATCACCATTAAATCCATTATTAAAAAATGGAAAGATATTGGCATCACAACAAACCTGCCAAGAGAGGGCCGCCCACCAAAACGGACTAGGCAAGGAGGGCGTTAATCAGAGAGGCAACAAAGACACCTTAGATAACCCTGAAGGAGCTGCAAAGCTCCACAGCGGAGATTGGCGATTCTGTCCATAGGACCATTTTAAGCCGTACACTCCACAGAGCTGGGCTTTACGGAAGATTGGCCAGAAAAAAGCCATTGCTTAAAGAAAAAAATAAGCAAACATGTTTGGTGTTCACCAAAAGGTATGTGGGAGACTCCCCAAACATATGGAAGAAGGTACTCTGGCGCAAACCCAACACCTCTCATCACCCCAAGAACACCATCCCCACAGTGAAGCATGGTGGTGGCAGCATCATGCTGTGGGTATGTTTTTCATCGGCAGGGACTGGGAAACTGGTCAGAATTGAAAGAATGATGGATGGCGCTAAATACAAGGAAATTCTTGAGGGAAACCTGTTTCAGTCTTCCAGAGATTTGAGACTGGGATGGAGGTTCACCTTCCAGCAGGACAATGACCCTAAGCATACTGCTAAAGCAACACTTGAGTGGTTTAAGGGGAAACATTTAAATGTCTTGGAATGGCCTAGTCAAAGCCCAGACCTCAATCCAATTGAGAATTTGAGGTATGACTTAAAGATTGCTGTACACCAGCAGAACCCATCCAACTTGAAGGAGCTGGAGCAGTTTTGCCTTGAAGAATGGGCAAAAATCCCAGTGGCTAGATGTGCCAAGCTTATAGAGACATACTCCAATATACTTACAACTGTAATTGCCGCAAAAGGTGGCTCTACATAGTATTGACTTTCGGGGGGTGAATAGTTATGCACGCTCAAGAGTTCTGTTTTGTTTGGTCTTATTTCTTGTTTGTTTCACAATCAAAAATATTTTGCATCTTCAAAGTGGTAGGCATGTTGTGTAAATCAAATGATACAATCCCCCAAAAATCCATTTTAATTCCAGGTTGTAAGGCAACAAAATAGGAAAAATGCCAAGGGGGGTGAATACTTTCGCAAGCCACTGTAGGTGTCCTGAAGAAGTGATATTCTAACATCAGGTGTGCTTTTAATTTGTTTATGTACTGTAGGTTTACCAGCTGACCTCTATCAAGACACCCATGTCGACTGGATTCCCACTGTGAAGATGAGCAATGCTGCAGCAGCATAATTTTCTACTTCTACTACTTTGTCCTTTTCCAGATACGCAAGGAGTCAGTTATACAACATGGTTGGTATATGCTGTGCTTTGGTCAGTCTTAATGATTCTGTTGTGCCATTTGAGTAGACGAAAGTCATGACAAAAGTGCCCCCTTAAACCGTATGAATATATAAAATGTAATTTGGAACAACATGTAAAATACTTTTGTTTATGAAATTGTAATTATACTGTACTTCAATAATAGGCTATATTGTTGTATGAGTGGCGCAGTGGTCTAAGGCACTGCATCGCAGTGCTAGCTGTGCCACTAGAGATCCTGGTTCGAATCCAGGCTCTGCTGTAGCCGGCCGCAACCGGGAGACCAATGGGGCGGCGCACAATTGGCCCAGCGTCGTCCAGGGTAGGGGAGGGAATGGCCGGCAGGGAGGTAGCTCAGTTGGTAGAGCATGGCTTTTGCAACGCCAGGGTTGTGGGTTCGATTCCCACGGGGGACCAGTATGAACATAAAAAAGAATAATGTATGCACTAACTGTAAGTCGCTCTGGATAAGAGCGTCTGCTAAATGACGTAAATGTAAATGTAAATGTATTTTGTGTGTCATCTCTGCTTTGCAAGGAGGAAAGGCTTTCATGATCTCTTCCTTGTTAGAGGCGATCTTGTGCAAGCGTAAGTTGGAGAGGGGCAACATCTCTTGAGCATTGTGGAGAAGAGTGATGGCTTCTTTTTCTGAGGGTAGGGATACGAGACAGTCGTCGATGTAAAAGTTTCTCTCAACGAAGTGCCTTGCCTCTGTTCCATGATCCCTCTCGCCCTCTAAGGCAGCTTTCCTGAGCCCATACATGGTCACTGCTGGGGATGGGCTGTTACTGAAGACGTGGACCTGCATCCTGTACTCCACAACTTCATCATCCAGGTCATTGTTGCGGGACCAGAGGAATCGCAGGTAGTTCCGATGGTCTTCACGAACCACAAAACAGTGAAACATCTGCTGCACATCTGCTGTCACAGCCATTGGCTCTTTTCTGAACCGCAGTAGAACCCCAAGCAGACTGTTGTTCATGTTGGGACCGGTAAGCAGGACGTTGTTCAGTGATACCCCGTGGTGCTGGGCGCTGGAGTCAAATACCACTCTTATCTGTCCTGGTTTTTGTGGATGATACACCCCGAAGATTGGAGGATACCAGCACTCTTCATCTGCTTGTAAGGGTGGAGCAATTTCAGCGTGCTCATTCTCAAAGATCTTGTGCATAAACTCAATGAAGTGGTCCTTCATCTTTGGACGTTTCTTGAGCATGAGTGAAGTGAGGCAATTGTTGGCCTGGGCGCGGTTGTTGGGGAGGTCATTGCCGATGGCTACGGAAAGGGAGTGGAGCAACCCAGCTGTTTGATGCATCCTGATGGAACGCTTTCTCCATGATTTTCAGGAAGGTGAGATCCTCCATTGAAGGAGCTGGTTTGGCATCATCCTTTGTGTAGCAGAATACAGACTCACCCATGAGACTTACTGCGTTGGCTGGCATTTCTTTCAGCTTCAGAGACAGGATGGCAGAACTTTGAGGCTGAGGGGTATGGCTGAAGCTCTCCTTGACATGGAAGATGCTGAGGCATGGACTCATGAGGCTAGGGAGCCCATTCTCAAGAATGTTTGTCTTAAAGGCATTGACTGGTGAAGGTTTGTGTGCCCTGTGCGGAGCCTATAAGTGGGTCTAGGCAACTGGGGATGTTTACAGACAGATTATTTCACTTATAATTCACTGTATCACAATTCCAGTGGGTCAGAAGTTTACATACACTAAGTTGACTGTGCCTTTAAACAGCTTAGAAAATTCCAGAAAATGATGTCATGGCTTTAGAAGCTTCTGAAAGGCTAATTGACATCATTTGAGTCAATTGGAGGTGTACCTGTGGATGTATTTCAAGGCATACCTTCAAACTCAGTGCCTCTTTGCTTGACATCATGGGAAAATCAAAATAAATCTGCCAAGACCTCAGAAAAATAATTGTAGACCTCCACAAGTCTGGTTCATCCTTGGAAGCAATTTCCAAACGCCTGAAGGTACCACGTTCATCTGTACAAACAATAGTACGCAAGTATAAACACCATGGGACCACGCAGCCGTCATATCGCTCAGGAAGGAGACGTGTTCTGTCACCTACAGACGAACGTACTTTGGTACTAAAAGTGCAAATCAATCCCAGAACAACAGCAAAGGACCTTGTGAAGATGCTGGAGGAAACAGGTACAAAAGTATCTATATCCACAGTAAAACGAGTCCTATATCGACATAACCTGAAAGGCCGCTCAGCAAGGAAGAAGCCACTGCTCCAAATCCGACATAAAAAAGCCAGACTACGGTTTGCAACTGCACATGGGGACAAAAATCTTACTTTTTGGATAAATGTCCTCTGGTCTGATGAAACAAAAATAGAACTGTTTGACCAACATCTCAAGACATCAGTCAGGAAGTTAAAGCTTTGTTGCAAATGGGTCTTCCAAATGGACAATGACCCCAAGCATACATCCAAAGTTGTGGCAAAATGGCTTAAGGACAACAAAGTCAAGGTATTGGAGTGGCCATCACAAAGCCCTGACCTCAATCCCATAGAAAATTTGTGGGCAGAACTGAAAAGAAAGACCTAAAACAGGGAATATTTACTAGGATTAAATGTCAGGAATTGTGAAAAACTGAGTTTAAATGTATTTGGCTAAGGTGTATGTACATTTCCAACTTCAACTGTACTTGTCAATCCACAGACGATAATACTTTTGCCACAGTCTGTGTAGAAAGTAAGAATATGGGCAATTATGTTTATGCTCACATTTAAAATGACTAAACTAATGTTATCAGGTGATAATCACAGTTTTCATTCCAACTACTGACCTCTCAATGAATGATTTATGCAAGTTCATGTTAAGCGCATGGATCTCAAGTTAGGATTTGGACTAACGATAGGATATCTCAATGATATTCATTGCAAATCAACCAAATCAAATCAAAATCAATGTGTTAACATTATTGTAATTTTCATGTTCTAACCCTTAGTACCTCCACCTATTGTCGAGTTTATCACAGAGCTACACAGTATCACTGTACTGGAGGGGGAAGAGGCTGCATTAAAGTGTGTGGTTTCACCAGAGGACACACATCTAGCGTGGCGCCTGAATGGCTGGCCCATAGCTCAGAATGAGAGGTTCTTCATTTCAAGTAATGGACTGTGCCACATGCTGTGCATTTACAACTGCCAGGTCTCAGACAGCGCCAAGGTGACTGTCGAGGCAGAAGGGCTGGTGTCTGAGGCAAACTTCCAGGTTCAAGGTGAGACACCATTGGTGAACATTGTGCTAGTTTGGTACTTACAGATATTATGATCCAGTTTAAAAGTGCTACTTGCAACAATTCCACCAACAAATGGCCCTTAATGTCAATGATATATTTGTAGTAGTAAAGGACAGAAGCCCATAGGATGGAGATATATATATATATATATATATATATATATATATATATATATATATACACACTACCAGTCAAAAGTTTGGACACACCTACTCATTCAAGGATTTTTCTTTATTTTTACAATAAATGAGTTTGAGCCAATCAGTTGTGTTGTGACAAGGTAGGGGGGGTTATACAGAAGATAGCCCTATTTGGTAAATAACAAGTCCATATTATGGCAAGAACAGCTCAAATACGCAAAGAGAAATGACAGTCCATCATTACTTTAAGACATGAAGGTCAGTCAATCCGGAAAATGTCAAGAACTTTGAAAGTTTCTTCAAGTGCAGTCACAAAACCATTAAGAACTATGATGAAACTGGCTCTCATGAGGACCACCACAGGAATGGAAGACCCAGAGTTACCTCTGCTGCAGAGGATAAGTTCATTAGAGGTACCAGCCTCAGAAATTGCAGCCCAAATAAATGCTTCATAGAGTTCAAGTCACAGACACATTTCAACATTTCTGAGGGGACTGTGTGAATCAGGCCTTCATGGTCAAATTGCTGCAAAGAAACCATTACTAAAGGAGACCAATAACAAAAAAAAGCCCTGTTTGGGCCAAGAAACACGAGCAATGGACATTAGACCGGTGGAAATTTGTCCTTTGGTCTGGAGTCCAAATTTGAGATTTTTGGTTGCAACCGGCGTGTCTTTGTGAGATGCGGTGTGGGTGAACGGATGATCTCCGCATGTGTATTTCCCACCGTAAAGCATGGAGGAGGAGGTGTGATGGTGTGGGGGTGCTTTGCTGGTGACGCTGTCTGTGATTTATTTAGAATTCAAGGCACACTTAACCAGCATGGCTACCACAGCATTCTGCAGCGATACGCCATCCCATCTGGTTTGGGCTTAGGTGGACTATAATTTGTTTTTTAACAGGACAATGACATAACACATCTCCAGGCTGTGTAAGGGCTATTTTACCAAGAAGGAAAGTGATGGAGTGCTGCATCAGATGACCTGGCCTCCACAATCCCCCGACCTCAACCCAATTGAGATGGTTTGGGATGAGTCGGACGGCAGAGTGAAGGAAAAGCAGCCAACAAGTGCTCAGCATATGTGGGAACTCCTTCAAGACTGTTGGAAAAGCATTCCAGGTGAAGCTGGTTAAGAGAATGCCAAGAGTGTGCAAAGCTGTCACCAAGGCAAAGGGTGGCTATTTGAAGAATCTCAAATATAAAAAATATATAAATATAAAAGTAGTAACACTTTGTTGGTTACTACATGATTCCATATGTGTTATTTCATAGTTTTGATGTCTTCACTATTATTCTACAATGTAGAAAATAGTAAAAATAAATAAAAACCCTTGAATGAGTAGGTGTGTCCAAACCTTTGACTGGTACTGTATATATATATATATTTTTTTTTTTTGTTGAACAGTGTTTGAAGCTAGCAGAGTTGCTTGTTTTTCCGGGAATAGCTGGTCCGGCCACCTTCAAACAGCTATTTCTTCCTTTGTTTGTCGTTATTGCACATTGAAAACAACGGATGTTATTTTAAAATTATGATGAGATAAAATATTTCCGGTTTTTCTAAGCTTACCAGGATATAAATATCATAAAACAACCAGAGCGCCTTTAAATTAATAAGTGGCCCCATGACTGTGCACTTATGATTACTTATTTACAATGTGAGAATATGTAATTTCCCCTGATTAATTAAGAAATAGAAATGTACCCCCAAACCTGTATTCCTTTCCCTTGATTTTCATAGCTGCGCTGTTGATACCCATGAACAACAGTGTTAGTAGGTCAATGTAGCACTTACAATATAGCTGCTTATTATATAATATAGCCTACCTTACAGTAGTACTACATTAAATGTGTTTGCGACTGTTTTTAGAGATATTAAATGTTTTATCTTCATTCCACATTTACAATCACTTTACACAACTGTTGATTCCTTGAAGTTAAGAGACCATTTTGAAGTAAGCGGTGGCTAAAATGACTGTAATCTTTATGGCCTCATCTTTAAATCACTTCTTCATAACTATTGGCGGAATGAGTGCAACAGTGTGCTCTTCAAAAGCCTCTTTAATGCCAAGTCAACATTCAGTATTTTCAATAAATAATGACCTCTTCAGACAAGCTAAAATTGTTGAAGAGGCTCCTTTGAAGGCTAGCACTAAGCAGCTTCTCCTGTTGCTCGGGTAACTGACAGAGACAAGTGGAAAATCAGGACTATTACGAGGATATAGCATGTCCTCTCTGTAACAGAACTTATGCTACATTGTTCCTTTCATATAGTTGTAATGTACCTTACAATGCTCTTGTTTTTTTCACTTTGTGTATGTCACTCTGGATATGTGGCTGGTTGTCAATTAGCGTTCAAATCCAATACTGGTGTAATACTCAAACTAATTGTGAGATACTGTGAGCATTTCATGGTAAGGTCTACACCTGTGGTATTTGGCGCATGTGACAAAATACAATTTGATCAAATTTGATTTGATTTTATGTGTTCAGAACAACAGGTGTTGTTCACCAAAAACATGGTGCCCGTTGTGGCTGAGGAGTTCGGGGAGGCTACCCTGGAGGTGGAGGTGGTCCTGGACTCTGGAGAGGTGCAGTGGATGAGGCAGGGTGTAGTCATCCACCCGGGGCCAATGTTCACCCTAAAGCAAAAGGGCCGGCAACGAAACCTCACCATCCACAAGCTCGCCCTCTCTGACCGGGGCACCTACAGCTGCGAAACGCTCCACGACCTCACACAAGCCCAGCTCACCGTGGAAAGTGAGTGTTCACGTGTTGTCACTATGCGCTGTCGTTGTTTGTTTACGTCCGTTTCACGAGAACTATGCGATGCCCCCCATTGTTGCTGTTGTTGCTTTTGGGTAAGACTTATTTGAGCGATGGGGTCCGGGGTGCACTTGTTCCTCAGCGGTGATGGCTGCAAACAGGTGACCACAGACAGACCGCTAGTCCACCCGCTTGTTCTCATGGAGCAGATTTCTCTTATGACACAGGATCAAAGGAGCCATGATAATTTCATTAAGCGTGTCAAAGGGGAATCAGATTAGAGGCTAGAAGGAAGTCCTCGTTGAGGAACTATTTAAGCCTCTTTCGCTTGGCTGTGAAGATGTAGATGTTATCAGACAAGCGCTAGAATTACATTCACTCACAAGCATAGCTCTCTGAGAGCAAATTCCCTTTGCTTACTATTGCAGAGTCGAGATGTGACTAATGGCTGCTATAACCCCAATAGTTAAGATGTACTGTAGCTCTATGTACTTTACTATTTTCCTTCTTCTTACTTTGGGTGAGTTAGTGCTCTGAGGTGCGGATGAGTTAGAGCTCGTCCTTTAAGCAGGAGCGTGGGTGAGTTAGTGCTCTGAGGTGCGGGTGAGTTAGAGCTTGTCCTTTCAATAGGAGTGTGGGTGAGTTTGTGCTCTGAGGTGCGGATGAGTTAGAGCTTGTCCTTTCAGGAAGAGTGTGGGTGAGTTAGTGCTCTGAGGTGCGGGTGAGTTAGAGCTTGTCCGTTCAGCAGGAGCGTGGGTGAGTTTGTGCTCTGAGGTGCGGATGAGTTAGAGCTTGTCCGTTCAGCAGGAGCGTGGGTGAGTTACTGCTCTGAGGTGCAGATGAGTTAGAGCTTGTTCTTTCAGGAAGAGTGTGGGTGAGTTAGTTTTGTGAGGTGCGGGTGAGTTAGAGCTTGTCCATTCAGCAGGAGAGTGGGTAAGTTAGTGCTCTGAGGTGCGGGTGTGTTAGAGCTTGTCCTTTCAGCAGGAGAGTGGGTGAGTTAGTGCTGTGAGGTGCGGGTGAGTTAGAGCTCGTCCTTTCAGCAGGAGCATGGGTGAGTTAGTGCTCTGAGGTGCGGATGAGTTAGAGCTTGTCCGTTTGCAGGAGTGTAGGTGAGTTACTGCTCTGAGGTGCAGATGAGTTAGAGCTTGTTCTTTCAGCAAGAGCGTGGGTGAGTTAGTTTTGTGAGGTGCGGGTGAGTTAGAGCTTGTCCGTTCAGCAGGAGCGTGGGTGAGTTAGTGCTCTGAGATGCTGGTCAGTTAGAGCTTGTTCTTTCAGCAGGAGAGTAGGTAAGTTAGTGCTCTGAGGTGCGGATGAGTTAGAGCTCATTCTTTCAGCAGGAGAGTGGGTGAGTTAGTGCTGTGAGATGCGGGTGAGTTAGAGCTTGTCCTTTCAGCAGGAGAGTGGGTGAGTTAGTGCTGTGAGGTGCGGGTGAGTTAGAGCTTGTCCTATCAGCAGGAGCGTGGGTGAGTTAGTTTTGTGAGGTGCGGGTGAGTTAGAGCTTGTCCGTTCAGCAGGAGCGTGGGTGAGTTAGTGCTGTGAGATGCGGGTGAATTAGAGCTTGTCCTTTCAGCAGGAGCGTGGGTGAGTTAGTGCTCTGCGATGCGGGTATGTTAGAGCTTGTCCGTTCAGCAGGAGCGTGGGTGAGTTAGTGCTCTGCGATGCGGGTGAGTTAGAGCTTGTCCTTTCAGCAGGAGAGTGGGTGAGTTGGTGCTGTGAGGTGCGGGTGAGTTAGAGCTTGTCCTATCAGCAGGAGCGTGGGTGAGTTAGTTTTGTGAGGTGCGGGTGAGTTAGAGCTTGTCCGTTCAGCAGGAGCAAGGGTGAGTTAGTGCTCTGAGATGCTGGTCAGTTAGAGCTTGTTCTTTCAGCAGGAGAGTAGGTGAGTTACCGATGTCGTAGGACATGGATTCATTTTGACGTTAGACTACTTTTGAGGTCTGAAAACATTGGATAAACTTTCATTTTGGAGTGAAATGTCCCTTCATCATTGCTTAGGTAGATCACAAAGGACAATTATTAGTCAGATTGTTGAGATGCAGCTATGTAGAGGCCAATGTAAATTAGCGGTTGAGAATGTGATTATCTCAGGGGCAGAATACTATGACATATGGGCCTGTAATTAGGGTACATTGTACTTGAGTGTACTCACTTTTGTGCTACCCTGCAGTTAGAGAAGACAAGGAGGATCCAATGGAGGACGAGGAGACAATTCTCAGGAAGATGCGTCGGCTGACTGACTACTATGACATCCACAAGGAAATCGGGAGGTGAGGCACGAGTTTGTAAATAAAGCTAGGAAGAAGAAATATATATATATATATATATATATATATATATATATATATATATATATATATATATATACAGTGAGGGAAAAAAGTATTTGATCCCCTGCTGATTTTGTACGTTTGCCCACTGACAAAGAAATGATCAGTCTATAATTTTAATGGTACGTTTATTTGAACAGTGAGAGACAGAATAACAGCAAAAAAATCCAGAATAACGCATGTCAAAAATGTTATAAATTGATTTGCATTTTAATGAGGGAAATAAGTATTTGACCCCCTCTCAATAAGAAAGATTTCTGGCTCCCAGGTGTCTTTTATACAGGTAACGAGCTGAGATTAGGAGCACACTCTTAAAGGGAGTGCTCCTAATCTCAGTTTGTTACCTGTATAAAAGACACCTGTCCACAGAGGCAATCAATCAATCAGATTCAAAACTCTCCACCATGGCCAAGTCAAAGAGCTCTCCAATGATGTCAGGGACAAGATTGTAGACCTACACAAGGCTGGAATGGGCTACAAGACCATCACCAAGCAGTTTGGTGAGAAGGTGACAACAGTTGGTGCGATTATTTGCAAATGGAAGAAACACAAAAGAACTGTCAATCTCCATCGGCCTGGGGCTCCATGCAAGATCTCACCTCGTGGAGTTGCAATGATTATGAGAACGGTGAGGAATCAGCCTAGAACTACACAGGAGGATCTTGTCAATGATCTCAAGGCAGCTGGGACCATAGTCACCAAGAAAACAATTGGTAACACAATACGCCGTGAAGGACTGAAATCCTGCAGCGCCCGCAAAGTCCCCCTGCTCAAAAAAGCACATATACATGCCCATCTGAAGTTTGCCAATGAACATCTGAATGATTCAGAGGAGAACTGGGTGAAAGTGTTGTGGTCAGATCAGACCAAAATTGAGCTCTTTGGCATCAACTCAACTCGCCGTGTTTGGAGGAGGAGGAATGCTGCCTATGACCCCAAGAACACCATCCCCACCATCAAACATGGAGGTGGAAACATTACGCTTTGGGGGGTGTTTTTCTGCTAAGGGGACAGGACAACTTCACCGCATCAAAGGGACGATGGACAGGGCCATGTACCGTCAAATCTTGGGTGAGAACCTCCTTCCCTCGGCCAGGGCATTGAAAATGGGTTGTGTATGGGTATTCCAGCATGACAATGACCCAAAACACACGGCCAAGGCAACAAAGGAGTGGCTCAAGAAGAGGCACATTAAGGTCCTGGAGTAGCCTAGCCAGTCTCCCGACCTTAATCCCATAGAAAATCTGTGGAGGGAGCGGAAGGTTCGAGTTGCCAAACGTCATCCTCGAAACCTTAATGACTTGGAGAAGATCTACAAAGAGGAGTGGGACAAAATCCCTCCTGAGATGTGTGCAAACCTGGTGGCCAACTACAAGAAAAGTCTGACCTCTGTGATTGCCAACAAGGGTTTTGCCACCAAGTACTAAGTCATGTTTTGCAGATGGGTCAAATACTTATTTCCCTCATTAAAATGCAAATCAATTTATAACATTTTTGACATGCGTTTTTCTGGATTTCTTTGTTGTTATTCTATCTCTCACTGTTCAAATAAACATACCATTAAAATTATAGACTGATCATTTCTTTGTCAGTAGGCAAACGTACAAAATCAGCAGGGGATCATATACTTTTTTCCCTCACTGTATATATACAGTACCAGTCAAAAGTTTGGACACACCTACACATTCAAGGGTTTTTCTTTATTTTTACTATTTTCTACATTGTAGAATAATAGTGAAGACATCAAAACTATGAAATAACACATATGGAATCATGTAGTAACAAATAATGTTTTACACAAATCAAAATATATTATAGATTTTAGATTCTTCAAAGTAGCCACCCTTTGCCTTGATGACAGCTTTACACGCTCTTGGCATTCTCTCAACCAGCTTCATGAGGAATGCTTTTCCAACAGTATTGAAGGAGTTCCCATATATGCTGAGCACTTGTTGGCTGCTTTTCCTTCACTCTGCAGTCCAACTCATCCCAAACCATGTCAATTGGGTTAAGGTTGGGTGATTGTGGAGGCCAGGTCATCTGATGCAGCACTCCATCACTCTCCTTCTTGGTCAAATAGCCCTTACACAGCCTGGAGGTGTTTTAGGTCATTGTCCTGTTTAAAAACAAATGATTGTCCCACTAAGCGCAAACCAGATGGGATGGTGTATCGCTGCAGAATGCTGTGGTAGCCATGCTGGTTAAGTGTGCCTTGAATTCTAAATAAATCACAGTCAGTGTCACCAGCAAGGCACCATCACACCTCCTCCTCCATGCTTTACGGTGGGAACCACACATGCAGAGAACATCCGTTCACCTACTCTGCGTCTCACAAAGACACGGTGGTTGGAATCACAAATCTCAAATTTGGACTCATCAGACCAAAGGACAGATTTCTACCGGTCTAATGTCCATTGCTCGTGTTTCTTGGCCCAAGCAAGTCTCTTCTTATTATTGGTGTCCTTTAGTAGTAGTTTCTTTGCAGCAATTCGACCATGAAGGCCTGATTCACGCAATCTCCTCTGAACAGTGAATGTTTAGATGTGTCTGTTACTTGAACTCTGTGAAGCATTTATTTGGGCTGCAATCTGAGGTGCAGTTAACTCTAATGAACTTATCCTCTGCAACAGAGGTAACTCTTGGTCTTCCTTTCCTGTGGCGGTCGTCATGAGAGCCAGTTTCATCATAGCGCTTGATGGTTTTTGCTTTCAAAGTTCTTGAATTTCTTCATGTCATTATGTAATGATGGACTGTTGTTTCTCTTTGCTTATTTGAGCTGTTCTAGCCATAATATGGACTGGGTCTTTTACTAAATAGGGCTATCTTCTGTATACCACCCTTACCTTTTCACAACACAACTGATTGGCTCAAACACATTAAGAAGTAAAGAAATTCCACAAATTAACGTTTAACAAGGCACACTTTTTTATTAAAATGCATTCTAGATGACTACCTCATGAAGCTGTTTGAGAGAAGGCCAAGAGTGTGCAAAGCTGTCATCAAGGCAAAGGGTGGCTACTTTGAAGAATCTCAAATATAGTAGGCCCCTGTAGCTCAGTTGGTAGAGCATTGAGCTTGCAACGCCAGGGTTGTGGGTTCGTTTCCCACGGGGGGTCAGTATGAAAATGTATGCACTCACTAACTGTAAGTCGCTCTGGATAAGAGCGTCTGCTAAATGAATAAAATGTAAAATGTAAAACGGCCTACAGTGCCTTCAGAAAGTATTCACACCCTTTGACTATTCCACATTTAGTTGTGTTACAGCCTGAATTTAAAATGGATTACATTTATATTTTTTTGTCACTGGCTTACACACAATACCCCATAATGTCAAAGTGGAATTATATTTTTCAAATTTTGTACAAATTAATTAAGAATGAAAAGCCGAAATGTCTTGAGTCAATAGGTATTCAATCCCTTTGTTATGGCAAGCCTAAATAAGTTCAGGAGTAGAATAATAGAATAGTGTTTAACATGATATTATAATTACTACCTCGTGTTTATACCCCACACATACAATTATCTGTAAGCTCCCTCAGTCGAGCAGTGAATTTCAAACACAGATGAAACCACAAAGACCAAGGAGGTGTTCCAATGCCTCGCAAAGAAGGGCACCTATTGGTAGATGGGTAAAAAAAAGCAAACATTGAATATCCCTTTGACCATGGTAAAGTTATGAATTACACTTTGGATGGTGTATCAATACACCCAGGCACTACAAAGATACAGGTGTCCTTCCTAACTCAGTTGCTGGAGACGAAGGAAACCACTCAGGGATTCCTCCTTGTGGCCAATGGTGAACTTAAAACAGTTACAGTTTAAAGGCTGTGATAGAAGAACACTGAGGATGGATCAACAACATTGTAGTTACTCCACAATACTGACCTAATTAGCAGAGTGAAAAGAAGGAAGCCTGTACAGAAATGTCAAAACATGCATCCTGTTTGCAACAAGGCTCTAAAGTAATCCTGCAAAAAATTTGGAAAAGCAATTCACCTTTTGTCCTGAATACAAAGTGTTATGTTTGGGGCAAATACAATACAACACATCACTGAGTACCACTCTCCATATGTTCAAGCATAGTGGTGGCTGCATCCTGTTATGGGTATGCTTGTAATCATTAATCATTTTTCCAGAACAAAAAAGAAACAGAATGGAGCTAAGCACAGGAAAAATCCTAGAGGAAAACCTGGTTCAGTTTGCTTTCCACCAGACACTGGGAGATTAATTCACCTTTCAACAGGACAATAACCTAAAACACAAGGCCAAATCTACACTTGAGTTGCTCACCAAGAAGAAAGTGAATGTTCCTGAGTCGCCGAGTTACAGTTTTGACTTAAATCTACTTAAACATCAATGGCGAAACCTGAAAATGGTTGTCTAATCAAATCAAATCAAATTGTATTGGTCACATGCGCCGAATACAACAGGTGCAGACATTACAGTGAAATGCTTACTTACAGCCCTTAAACAACAGTGCATTTATTTTAAACAAAAAAAGTACGAATAAAACAACAACAAAAAAAGTGTTGAGAAAAAAAGAGCAGAAGTAAAATAAAGTGACAGTAGGGAGGCTATATATACAGGGGGGTACCGTTGCAGAGTCAATGTGCGGGGGCACCGGCTAGTTGAGGTAGTTGATGCAATATGTACATGTGGGTAGAGTTAAAGTGACTATGCATAAATACTTAACAGAGTAGCAGCAGCGTAAAAAGGATGGGGTGGGGGGGCAGTGCAAATAGTCCGGGTAGCCATGATTAGCTGTTCAGGAGTCTTATGGCTTGGGGGTAGAAGCTGTTGAGAAGTCTTTTGGACCTAGACTTAGCACTCCGGTACCGCTTGCCGTGCGGTAGCAGAGAGAACAGTCTATGACTAGGGTGGCTGGAGTCTTTGACAATTTTGAGGGCCTTCCTCTGACACCGCCTGGTATAGAGGTCCTGGATGGCAGGAAGCTTTGCCCCAGTGATGTACTGGGCCGTACGCACTACCCTCTGTAGTGCCTTGCGGTCAGAGGCCAAGCAGTTGCCATACCAGGCGGTGATGCAACCAGTCAGGATGCTCTCGATGGTGCAGCTGTAGAATTTTTTGAGGATCTGAGGACCCATGCCAAATCTTTTTAGTCTCCTGAGGGGGAATAGGCTTTGTCGTGCCCTCTTCACGACTGTCTTGGTGTGTTTGGACCATGATAGTTCGTTGGTGATGTGGACACCAAGGAACTTGAAGCTCTCAACCTGTTCCACTACAGCCCCGTCGATGAGAATGGGGGCGTGCTCAGTCCTCTTTTTTTTCCTGTAGTCCACAATCATCTCCTTTGTCTTGGTCACGTTGAGGGAGAGGTTGTTGTCCTGGCACCACACGGCCAGATCTCTGACCTCCTCCCTATAGGCTGTCTCATCGTTGTCGGTGATCAGGCCTACCACTGTTGTGTCGTCGGCAAACTTAATGATGGTGTTGGAGTCGTGCCTGGCCATGCAGTCATGGGTGAACAGAGAGTACAGGAGGGGACTGAGCACGCACCCCTGAGGGGCCCCCGTGTTGAGGATCAGTGTGGCAGATGTGTTGTTACCTACCCTTACCACCTGGGGGCGGCCCGTCAGGAAGTCCAGGATCCAGTTGCAGAGGGAGGTGTTTAGTCCCAGGATACTTAGCTTAGTGATGAGCTTAGAGGGCACTATGGTGTTGAATGCTGAGCTGTAGTCAATGAATAGCATTCTCACGTAGGTGTTCCTCTTGTCCAGGTGGGAAAGGGCAGTGTGGAGTGCGATAGAGATTGCATAATCTGTGGATCTGTTGGGGCGGTATGCAAATTGGAGTGGGTCTAGGGTTTCTGGGATTATGCTGTTGATGTGAGCCATGACCAGTCTTTCAATGATAAACAACCAATTTGACAGAGCTTGAAGAATTTTGAAAAGAATAATGGGCAAATGTTGCACAATCCATGAGTGGAAAGCTCTTGGAGACTTACCCAGAAAGACTCACAGCTGTAAACGCTGACAATGGTGCTTCTACAAAGTATTGACTCAGGGGTGTGAAATCTAATATAAATTCGATATTTCTGTAATTCACTATTAATACGTTTGCAAAAATTTCTAAAACCATGTTTTCACTGTCATTATGGGGTAATGTGTGTAGATGGATGAGACATTTTTTTATTTAATCCATTTTTAAATCAGGCTGTAACACAACAAAATATGGAATAAGTCAATGGGTATGAATACTTTCTGAATGCACTGTATGTGGCAACAATATTAGTCATAAACATTTATCCCAATGCAGAAATTAAATAATTACTATCATTTTGGTCATAAAGTCAGTATATTCCAAAACAGAGTTTCGTGAGATATGTGCAACTGATGTCGTCACGATTTACATGGGTTGGGCTTGGATTACAATCATGCCCACTTACCCACTAACCTAACGTAGCAGGCGTAAAATAAATGCCTGAGCGGGGACCGGTTTTCAGGCTTCATCCATTCTTCTTTGTTTTTCCCCTGAAAACCGGAAGCGTCCGTTTTTTGTCAACTCTGCTGAGGCTGCCCACTAACACAAGATGGTAATGCCAGTGAGAAACAGCTGCGCTGATTGCGTTCTATCCAATCGTAGCCTCCAGACAGTGAGACAGACCTGCACATTACGCATCACTTCAGACTCGGACTTGTTTATATGAGACAACATTTCGCCAATGTTATGTTGGAAGAACACTTGACCCCTAAGCCCTTTATGGAGGGCAACTTGCTTATGTGTTTGATAGTGATCACTCGAGTCTGCCAAATGAGAATTCAGACGAAGCGCACCCGCATTCCAACTGCCAAAATTCAAAACCCATTAACGAATCGCGAGCATCTTGTGTCCGCCGCGACCTGTTTTGTAACATGATTTCAGTACATCCTGCAATGTAGAGGTCTATGGTACTGTCTGCCGCCTTAATAATATGAACAATATTTTGATGTAATGATAATATCACCTGCTAGCCATTCATTGCCTCACCTCTAGGTTTGATTAGATAGACTTTATGGTAACACTTCAGTGTTAAAGTATGGCAACACTTTACACTGTTAAAGTGTTACTGACTTTATTGTCTGAACAGAAAATGTTTTAGCATAACCAATGGGTGGGCACACAAAGGTGGACATTAACAGTGCAAATACAGGTAACTGCCAAAGTAAGTTTTAAGTTTCAGGTTTTATTGTCATGTGCACACGTACAGTGAAATGCCTTTCTTGCAAGCTCTTTCCCAACAATTCAGTAATCAATATCAGTAGTACTATAAAATAAAGTAAAGCAGAACAAAAGTAGAAATAAGAAGATCACAAGAAAGTAAGTAAGCAATATAGAGGGTCAGTTCCAGGGTCAGTGCCAATACCTTATTTACAATGTGCAGGGATACTGGAGTGGTAAGGGTAGATATGTATAGGGGTAAGGTGACTAGGCATCAGGATATATGATAAACAGAGTAGCAGCAGCTTGTATGATAATTGTATGTGAGTGTGTGTGCGTGTGTATAGAGTCAGTATGAATGTGTGTGTGTGTGTTATGTGTGTGTGAGCAAATGAAGTGTGTGTGTTGGAGTGTGTGTGTGTGTGTGTGTGTGTGTGTGTGTGTGTGTGTGTGTGTGTGTGTGTGTGTGTGTGTGTGTGTGTGTGTGTGTGTGTGTGTGTGAGTGAGTGAGTGAGTGAGTGTGAAGAGTCCTGTGAGTGTGCATAGAGTCAGTCCAAAAATAAAAGGGTCAATGCAGCCATTTTGTTAGCTATTTAGCAGTCTTATGGCTTGGGGATAGAAGCTGTTCAGGAGCCTGTTGGTGTCAGACTTGTTGCTCCGGTACCGCTTGCCATGCAGAAGCATAGAGAACAGTCTATTGCTTGGGTGGCTGGAGTCTTTAACAATTTTCCGGGCCTTTCTTTCACGCCGCCTGATATACTGTAGAGGTCCTGGATGGCAGGGAGCTTGGCCCCAGTGATGTACTGGGCTGTCCACACCACCCTCTGTAGCGCCATGCGATCGAGGGCGGTGCAGTTGCCATACCAAGCAGTGAAGGAGCCAGTCAAGATGCTCTCAATGGTGCAGCTGTATAACTTTTTGAGGATTTGAGGGCCAATGCTCAATCTTTTCAACCTCCTGAGGGGGAAGTGTGTCTGTCCGGCGTTCTTCACGACTGTGTGCGTGTGTGTGGACCATTTTAAGTTCTTAATTAATTCAATTCCAATTCATCCCAAAGGTGTTCGATGGGGTTGAGGTCAGGGCTCTGTGCAGGCCAGTCAAGTTCTTCCACACCAATCTCGACAATCCATTTCTGTATGGACCTTGCTTTGTGCAAGGGAGCATTGTCATGCTGAAACAGGAAAGGGCCTTCCCCAAACTGTTGCCACAAAGTTGTAAGCACAGAATCGTCTAGAATGTCTTTGTATGCTTAAGTGTTAAGATTTCCCTTCACTGGAACTAAGGGGCCTAGCCAGAACCATGAAAAACAGCCCCAGACCATTATTCCTCCTCCACCAAACAAACAGTTGGCACGATGCATTGGGGCAGGTAGCGTTCTACTGGCATCCGCCAAACCCAGATTCGTCCGTCGGACTGCCAGATGGTGAAGAGTGATTCATCGCTCCAGAGAACGCATTTCCACTGCTCCAGAGTTCAATGGCAACGAGCTTTACACCACTCCAGCCGACACTTGGCATTGTGCATGGTGATCTTAGGCTTATGTGCGGCTGCTCAGTCATGGAACCCATTTCATGAAGCTCCCGACGAACAGTTATTGTGCTGACGTTGCTTCCAGAGGCATTTTGGAATTCGGCAGTCCCATTCTCTGAGCTTGTGTCCCGTTGTTGCTCCTAGACGTTTCCACTTCACAATAACAGCACTTACAGTTGACTGGGGCAGCTCTAGCAGGGCAAATATTTGATAAAACTGACTTGTTGGAAAGGTGGTATCCTATGGCAGTGCCATGTTGAAAGTCACTGAGCTCTTCAGTAAGGCTATTCTGCTGCCAATGTTTGTCTATGGAGATTGCATGGCTGTGTACTCAATTTTATACACCTGTCAGCAATGGGTGTGGCTAAAATAGCCGAATCAACTAATTTGAAGGGGTGTCCACATACTTTTGTATCTATAGTTTATGTGTGGTATTTTTAGTTAGTAATGAAAGTTATTATAAAGTGTTACCTACCTTTGATATCTGACATTGTCCTGTCTTGATCCATGAAAGACTAGGATAAAAATATTAGTTCAAATATGTGTAGATCTGTAGATAACGGAGCCACCAATTTATTTAGACATACATTATAGGTATTTTAATATGTTGGAATAGTCGAGGAGCAATTATGAGTGCTTATAACATATATTATAATGCACTATGGGGTGACACTTGTCACCTTAAGTGCATTTGTAATGCTTTGTAAACATATGGCTTGTCAAGTGTCCATGTGCAGCGGTAGGACGGAGTCAGGCGCAGGACACAGAACTGAGTAAACAACGTACTTTACTCGAAAAAACTACTCTAATTTCCACGCAGGGAAAACACACCAGCTCACATAAGTCTCAGACACAAAACAAAGAACAAACACACACAAAACCATGTGGGAACCAGAGGGTTAAATAGGGAAATAATATAATGTAATGGGAACCAGATGTGTACAATCAAGACAAAACAAATGGAAAAAGAAACGTAGATCGGTGGCAGCTAGAAAGTCAGTGACGACGACCGCTGAGCGCCGCCCGAACAAGAGAGGCACCAACTTCGGCGGAAGTCGTGACAGTACCCCCCCCCCCCCCCCTTGACGCGCGGCTCCAGCAGCGCGCCGACACCGGCCTCGGGGACGACCCGGAGGATGAGGCGTAGGACGATCCGGGTGGAGACGGTGAAATTCCTGCAGTAAGGAAGGGTCCAGGATGTCCTCCACCGGCACCCAGCATCTCACCTCCGGACCGTACCCCTCCCACTCCACGAGGTACTGAAGGCCCCTCGCCCGAACGCCTTGAGTCCATGATGGCTCGTATAGTATACGCCGGGACCCCCTCGATGTCCAGAGGGGGCGGAGGAACCTCCCCGCACCTCAGACTGCTGAAGCAGACCTGCCACCACCGGCCTGAGGAGAGACACATGGAACGAGGGGTTAATACGGTAATCAGGGGGGAGCTGTAACCTATAGCATACCTTGTTCAGTCTCCTCAGGACTTTAAATGGCCCCAAAAACCGTGGACCCAGCTTCTGGCAGGGCAGGCGAAGGGGCAGGTTTTGGGTCGAGAGCCAGACCCGGTCCCCCGGTGCATACACCGGGGCCTCACTGCGGTGGCGGTCGGCGCTCGCCTTCTGTCGCCTGATGGCCCGTTGCAGGCGCACATGGGCAGCGTACCATGTCTCCTCCGAGCGCCGAAACCATTCATCCACCGCAGGTGCCTCGATCTGGCACTGATGCCAAGGTGCCATGACCGGCTGATAACCTAGTACACACTGAAACAGAGACATGTTAGTGGTGGAGGGAGTTTTGGGCCATCTCTGCCCAGGGGATGAAAGCCACCCACTCCCCCAGCCGGTCCTGGCAATAGGACCGCAGAAACCTACCCATATCCTGGTTAACTCTCTCCACCTGCCCGTTACTCTCGGGGTGAAAACCTGAGGTCAGGCTGACCGAGACCCCCAGACGTTCCATGAACGCCCTCCAGACCCTCGATGTGAACTGGGGACCCCGATCAGACACTATACCCTCAGGCACCCCGTAGTGCCGGAAGACAAGGGTAAACAGGGCCTCCGCAGTCTGTAGGGCCGTAGTGAGACCGGGCAAAGGAAAGAGATGGCAGGACTTAGAAAACCGATCCACAACGACCAGGATCATGGTGTTACCTTGGGACGGAGGAAGATCTGTCACAAAGTCCACTGATAGGTGCGACCACGGCCGTTGTGGAACGGGTAGGGGTTGTAATTTCCTTCTGGGCACGTGTCTAGGTGCCTTGCACTGGGCGCACACCGAGCAGGAGGAAACTTAAACCCTCACGTCCTTAGCTAAAGTGGGCCACCAGTACTCCCCACTAAGACAGCGCACTGTCCGACCGATGCCAGGATGACCAGAGGTTTAGGTTTATTTGAACAGTGAGAGAAAGAAGAACAACAAAAAAATCAAGAAAAACGCATGTCAAAAATGTTATAAATTGATTTGCATTTTAATGAGGGAAATAAGTATTTGACCCCCTCTCAATCAGAAAGATTTCTGGCTCTTAGGTGTCTTTTATACAGGTAACAAGCTGAGATTAGGAGCACACTCTTAAAGGGAGTGCTCCTAACCTCAGCTTGTTACCTGTATAAAAGACACCTGTCCACAGAAGGAATCAATCAATCCGATTCCAAACTCTCCACCATGGCCAAGACCAAAGAGCTCTACAAGGATGTCAGGGACAAGACTGTAGACCTACACAAGGCTGGAATGGGCTACAAGACCATCGCCAAGCAGCTTGATGAGAAGGTGACAACAGTTGGTGCGATTATTCGCAAATGGAAGAAACACAAAATAACTGTCAATCTCCCTCGGCCTGGGAATTCATGCAAGATCTCACCTCGTGGAGTTGCAATGATCATGAGAACGGTGAGGAATCAGCCCAGAACTACACGGGAGGATCTTGTCAATGATCTCAAGGCAGCTGGGACCATAGTCACCAAGAAAACAATTGGTAACACACTACGCCGCGAAGGACTGAAATCCTGCAGCGCCCGCAAGGTCCCCCTGCTCAAGAAAGCACATATACATGCCCATCTGAAGTTTGCCAATGAACATCTGAATGATTCAGAGGAGAACTGTGTGAAAGTGTTGTGGTTAGATGAGACCAAAATGGAGCTCTTTGGCATCCACTCAACTCGCCGTGTTTGGAGGAGGAGGAATGCTGCCTATAACCCCAAGAACACTATTCCCACTGTCAAACATGGAGGTGGAAACATTATGCTTTGGGGGTGTTTTTCTGCTAAGGGGACAGGACAACTTCACCGCATCAAAGGGACAATGGACGGCGCCATGTACCGTCAAATCTTGGGTGAGAACCTCCTTCCCTCAGCCAGGGCATTTAAAATGGGTCGTGGTTGGGTATTCCAGCATGACAATGACCCAAAACTCACGGCCAAGGCAACAAAGGAGTGGCTCAAGAAGAAGCACATTAAGGTCCTGGAGTGGCCTAGCCAGTCTCCAGACCTTAATCCCATAGACAATCTGTGGAGGGAGCTGAAGGTTCGAGTTGCCAAACGTCAGCCTCGAAACCTGAATGACTTGGAGAAGATCTGCAAAGAGGAGTGGGACAAAATCCCTCCTGAGATGTGTGCAAACCTGGTGGCCAACTACAAGAAACGTCTGACCTCTGTGATTGCCATCAAGGGTTTTGCCACCAAGTACTAAGTAATGTTTTGCAGAGGGGTCAAATACTTATTTCCCTCCTTAAAATGCAAATCAATTTATAACATTTTTGACATGTGTTTTTCTGGATTTTTTTGTTGTTGTTATTCTGTCTCTCACTGTTCAAATAAACCTACCATTAAAATTATAGACTGATCATGTCTTTGTCAGTGGGCAAACGTACAAAATCAGCAGGGGATCAAATACTTTTTTCCCTCACTGTACATCCGGGACAGTGTGTCTGCCTTAGCGTTCTGAGAACCTGGTCTGTAGGATAGGGTGAAAACAAAATGGGTGAAAAACATGGCCCACCTTGCCTGGCGAGGGTTCAGTCTCCTCGCCGCCCAGATGTACTTCAGATTGCGGTGGTCAGTCCAAATGAGGAAAGGGTGTTTCTAGCCAAATCGGCATATTCGGGGGGAGAGGCACCAACTTCGGCGGAAGTCGTGACATGGCTCTTATGGAGCTAACCCTGCAGATAGCGCTACTGGGTGATCTGAAAAGTCATAGTCAATCGATCAATAATATAATAATTATTTTAGCAAAAATGTTTATTTTCAATTTACAATCTGTAGAAACAATGAGAATAGAAAGGTTCAGAACTTTTGTAAAACATCACAGTACATTTGAAAAATATATGGCAAATAGAAATCCAATGTGGATGGTGTTAAGAGATAGATGGGAGGTGTTGAATGGAGCTGAAGGATGGGACTAATAACAACAACTAATAACAACAAGATAACTAATGTAAAGCATACTATGTCCATTATAAGTATATAGGTTATAGGTTGAGAGCTTTTGTGAAAGAGCACAGTTAGAAAAATATGCCATATAGAAGCAAACCAGATGGACATCATGAACATGATCGAAAGAAGTTCAGGAGTAAAAACAAACAAAATATAATTATTGTAGAATTTGACTGTGTCCATAAAATGTATATAGTATGCATGGGCTAGAAGTAGAGGCCTAAGCGTTGTTGTTCACTAGTTTACTCCAATTGGGGAAGGGGTGGTGGGGTTGGAAAGTAATGAAGTGTCAAGGCGTGCTGAAGGTGGGTGTGGTGTAGGAATCATGCGCAGGACACAGAGGCTCAGTCCAAAGGCTTTAGTGCAATAAATATATATCCAACCGAAGCAAAATAAGCCCGAAGGCAAAATGCACGACGCACACAGGCGACAAAACGAATGACGCACAAACATATGCAAACAACCCTCTCAAACACTGGAGGGAAAATGTAGCTCCAAAACACGAAACAGTAGTACAATCACACACAACGACAAGCACACACAACGAGAACTAAATAGGCCACTAACGAGGACTAACAAGACACAGGTGTACAACATCCAGACAAAACCAATCAAGCATGAAACATAGATCGGTGGCAGCTAGTACTCCGGGGACGACGACCGCCGAAGCCTGCCCGAACCAGGAGGAGGAGCAGCCTCGGCCGAAACCGTGACAGTACCCCCCCCCTTGACGCGCGGCTCCAGCCGTGCGCCGACCCCGGCCTCGGGGACGACCAGGAGGACGCGGAGCAGGGCACGCGGGATGGTCCCGGTGGAACTCCGACAGGAGAGATGGGTCTAGGATGTCCCTCCGCGGCACCCAGCACCGCTCCTCCGGGCCGTACCCCTCCCACTCCACGAGATACTGAAGACCCCCCATCCGGCGTCTAGAGTCCTAGATGGACCGAACGGTGTACGCCGGAGCCCCCTCGATGTCCAGTGGGGGCGGAGGAGTCTCCCCTATCTCATTGTCCTGGAGTGGACCAGCTACCACCGGCCTGAGAAGAGACACATGGAACGAGGGGTTAATATTCCTATACTCAACAGGTAGATGTAATCTATAACAAACCTCGTTCAATCTTCTCAGGACTTTAAAGGGCCCCACAAACCGCCGACCCAGCTTCCGGCAGGGCAGGCGGAGGGGTAGGTTTCTGGTAGAGAGCCAGACTCGATCTCCGGGTGCGTACACCGGCCCCTCACTGCGGTGGAGATCGGCGCTCGCCTTGTGACGAAGGACGGCCCGCTGCAGGTGGACGTGGGCAGCGTTCCACGTCTCTTCCGAGCGCCTCATCCAATCATCCACCGCAGGGGCCTCGATCTGGCTCTGCTGCCAAGGTGCCAGAACCGGCTGGTACCCTAACACACATTGGAAGGGGGTTAGGTTAGTAGAGGAGTGGCGGAGAGAGTTCTGGGCCATCTCGGCCCAGGGAATGTACCGTGCCCACTCCTCCGGCCGGTCCTGGCAATACGACCTCAGAAACCTACCCACATCCTGGTTGACACGTTCTACCTGCCCATTACTCTCCGGGTGGTACCCTGAGGTAAGGCTAACCGAGACCCCCAAACGCTCCATGAACGCTCTCCAAACACGAGAGGTAAACTGGGGACCTCGATCAGACACTATATCCTCGGGTACCCCGTAATGCCGGAAGACATGGGTAAATAGGGCCTCAGCGGTCTGTAGGGCAGTAGGAAGACCCGCCATAGGGAGAAGACGACAGGCCTTAGAGAACCGGTCCACAACGACCAGGATGGTGGTATTCCCCTGAGAGAGGGGAAGGTCTGTCACAAAATCCACCGAGAGGTGGGACCATGGTCGTTGTGGAACGGGCAGGGGTTGTAACTTACCCCTGGGCAGATGTCGGGGCGCCTTACCCTGGGCACACACCGAGCAGGAGGAGACATAAACCCTCACATCCCTAGCCAAAGTGGGCCACCAGTATTTAGTGCTGAGGCAATGCACCGTCCGGCCGATACCCGGATGTCCAGAGGAGGGTGACGTGTGAGCCCAGTAAATGAGTCGATCCCGAATCTCGCGCGGAACGTACTTCCGACCCTCAGGACACTGTGGAGGGCTGGGGTCGGTACGCAACGCTCGCTCGATTTCGGCATCGACCTCCCACACCACCGGTGCCACTAGGCAAGACTCCGGTAGTATGGGAGTGGGCTCAACGGACCTCTCCTCCGTGTCATACCGCCGGGACAGCGCATCTGCCTTACCATTCTGGGACCCAGGGATGTACGTGATTTTAAATACGAACCTGGTGAGAAACATACTCCATCGAGCCTGGCGAGGGTTCAGTCTCCTCGCTGCCCGGATGTACTCCAGGTTCCGATGGTCAGTCAAAATGAGGAAAGGGTGTTGAGCCCCCTCAAGCCAATGCCTCCACACCTTAAGGGCTTGAACTACAGCTAACAGCTCCCTGTCCCCAACGTCATAGTTACGCTCCGCCGGGCTGAGCTTCTTACTGTAAAAAGCACAGGGGCGGAGTTTAGGTGGCGTGCCGGACCGTTGAGAGAGAACGGCCCCTATACCAGCCTCAGACGCGTCTACCTCGACCTGAAAGGGTAATGCGGGATCCGGATGCGCTAGCACCGGAGCCGACGTAAACAGGTCCTTCAGTCTCCTAAAGGCCCTGTCCGCATCGGCTGACCACTGCAGGCGCACCGGACCCCCCTTCAGAAGGGACGTGATGGGAGCTGCCACCTGTCCAAAACCCCGGATAAACCTCCGGTAGTAATTCGCAAAGCCCAAAAACTGTTGCACCTCTTTTACAGTAGTTGGGGTTTGCCAATTACGCACAGCGGACACACGATCCACCTCCATTCTCACCCCTGACGCGGACAACCGATAACCCAAAAAGGAGACCGACTCCTGGAAAAACAGACATTTCTCTGCCTTGACATATAGGTCGTGCTCCAACAGCCTCCTCAATACACGCCGCACCAGGGTTATATGCTCGGCTCGGGTAGACGAGTACACCAGAATGTCATCAGTGTATACGACCACCCCTTGTCCCTGCATATCCCGGACAATGTTATCTACGAAGGATTGGAAGACTGATGGAGCATTCATCAACCCATATGGCATGACGAGATATTCGAAATGACCAGACGTGGTACTAAACGCTGTCTTCCATTCGTCACCCTCCCTAATGCGCACCAAGTTATACGCGCTCCTGAGATCCAGTTTTGTGAAAAACCGCGCTCCATGCAATGACTCCGTCATGGTCGCAATCAGAGGGAGTGGATAACTGTATTTCACAGTAATCTGATTGAGACCACGGTAATCAATGCACGGGCGCAACCCTCCATCTCTCTTTTTCACAAAAAAGAAGCTCGAGGAGGCGGGAGAAGTGGAGGGCCGAATGTATCCCTGTCTCAAAGATTCGGCTATATAAGTCTCCATTGCTTTCCTCTCCTCTTGAGACAAAGGATACACATGGCTCCGTGGGAGCGCTGCTCCTGCCTGGAGATCAATCGCACAATCCCCCTGTCTATGAGGAGGCAACTGCGTCGCCCTAGTTTTACTAAACACGAGTGCTAAATCCCCATATTCAGGCGGAATGTGCAGTGCGGGCACTTGGTTTGGACTTTCCACCGAAGTCGCCCCCACGGAAACACCCAGACATCGCCCCTCGCACTGAGCAGACCACCCATCGAGAGCCCTCTGTTGCCACGAAATAGCAGGGTTATGGGTGCTTAACCAGGGAATCCCCAGCACCACTGGGTACGCAGGAGAGTCGATCAGATACAACTGTATAGTCTCCTCATGACCCCCCTGCGCACACATCCGAAGTGGCGCTGTGATCTCCCTGATCAACCCCGACCCCAACGGACGGCTGTCTAAGGCATGAACGGGAAAAGGTTGGTCAACAGGTAGGAGAGGGATCCCTAACTCAAAACAAAACTTACGATCAACAAAATTCCCAGCTGCGCCTGAATCTACTAGCGCCTTATGCTGGGAATGAGGTGCAACCTGTGGAAAACAAACAGGTATACAAAAGTGTGCAACAGAAAGCTCTGGGTAAGTGGGACGTCTACTCACCTGGGAGGCCCCCCCAGTGCGTGACCTGTTGTCGTTACTCCCGGAGAACCCTCCCCAGCACCTGGCCGTAGTGTGCCCTCCACGACCGCACTTGGTGCAGGAGACAGGCCTCCTCGGGCTCTTCCTACTCCGTTCTCTAGCGCCGGCACCCCCGAGCTCCATGGGGCTCGGCTCGGAGGTGCCGGAGGGCGGAATGGACGGACTCCCCTCGGGATGTCCACGGGTGGCCAGCAGGGTGTCCAGACGGATGGACATATCGACCAACTGGTCGAAGGTAAGATGGGTATCCCTGCAGGCCAACTCACGTTGAACGTCCTCTCGTAGGCTACATCGAAAATGGTCGATGAGAGCCCGTTCATTCCACCCTGCATCCGCCGCTAGAGTCCGGTACTCTAGAGCGAACACCTGAGCGCTCCTCCTCCCCTGTCTCAAATGGACCAGACGCTCCCCCGCCGCTTTGCCCTCAGGTGGATGGTCGAACACGGCCTTGAAGCGGCGGGAGAACTCGGCGTAGGTAATGGTGTTGGCGTCCATCTTCCTCCACTCGGCGTTAGCCCACTCCAACGCCTTGCCCGTGAGACAGGAGATGAGGGCGGAAACGCTCTCGTATCCCGAGGGCACCGGGTGTACAGTGGCCAGGTAGAGCTCTACCTGCAGGAGGAACCCCTGACACCCGGCAGCTGTTCCGTCATATGCCCTCGGGAGCGAGAGCCGAATCCCCCTGGGTTCCGAACCTGGGACTAGTGGACCGACCGATGGGATGGACAGGGTAGGTGGAGGTGTGGGTACACTGCTGGCCTCCCATCGGTGCATGATGTTGATTACCTCCTGTAGAGCGGTCTCCAGGTGTCGGATCTGGTCCTCTTGCCCACGGAGATGCTCCTCGAGCGACACAGGCGTCACTGCCGATCCTGCTGATTCCATTATCAAGGTGTGTGATTCTGTCAAGGCGTGCTGAAGGTGGGTGTGGTGTAGGAATCATGCGCAGGACACAGAGGCTCAGTCCAAAGGCTTTAGTGCAATAAATATATATCCAACCGAAGCAAAATAAGCCCGAAGGCAAAATGCACGACGCACACAGGCGACAAAACGAATGACGCACAAACATGTGCAAACAACCCTCTCAAACACTGGAGGGAAAATGTAGCTCCAAAACAAGAAACAGTAGTACAATCACACACAACGACAAGCACACACAACGAGAACTAAATAGGCCACTAACGAGGACTAACAAGACACAGGTGTACAACATCCAGACAAAACCAATCGAACATGAAACATAGATCGGTGGCAGCTAGTACTCCGGGGACGACGACCGCCGAAGCCTGCCCGAACCAGGAGGAGGAGCAGCCTCGGCCGAAACCGTGACATGAAGGGAAATATAATTTTAAAAAAGGATATGTGTGTGTGTATGGATGTATGTATATATATATATATATGTATATATGTATGTATATACAGTGAGGGAAAAAAGTATTTGATCCCCTGCTGATTTTGTACATTTGCCCACTGACAAAGACATTATCAGTCTATAATTTTAATGGTAGGTTTATTTGAACAGTGAGAGACAGAATAACAACTAAAAAAATCCAGAAAAACGCATGTCAAAAAGGTTATAAATTGATTTGCATTTTAATGAGGGAAATAAGTATTTGACCCCTCTACAAAACATGACTTAGTACTTGGTGGCAAAACCCTTGTTGGCAATCACAGAGGTCAGACTTTTCTTGTAGTTGGCCACCAGGTTTGCACACATCTCAGGAGGGATTTTGTCCCACTCCTCTTTGCAGATCTTCTCCAAGTCATTAAGGTTTCGAGGTTGACATTTGGCAACTCGAACCTTCAGCTCCCTCCACAGATTTTCTATGGGATTAAGGTCTGGAGACTGGCTAGGCCACTCCAGGACCTTAGTGTGCTTCTTCTTGAGCCAATCCTTTGTTGCCTTGGCCGTGTGTTTTGTGTCATTGTCATGCTGGAATACCCATCCACGACCCATTTTCATTGCCCTGGCTGTGGGAAGGAGGTTCTCAACCAAGATTTGACGGTACGTGGCCCCGTCCATCGTCCCTAACCCTAAAAAAATTAAATTATAATAATTATAATAATATGGCTCTTAGAAACATTACTTTAATTTCTCAAAACACTAATATGGCTGGAAAAAACAAAGGTTGTATGGTATCTGATTTTGCATGTCTTTTTAGGGACCAAGCATTTTTTTCTTATTGTGCAACGTGAGAGTAGAGAACTCTGGAGAGATCAAGTTTGTCACCAAACACATGGAATGCACAGCCTACCAGGAGGTGGAGGGTAATATGATTACTTCTTCTTTGTATTCCCACTCCCATGCTTTGTGTTGTTTTATTGAACGGATAGGACAGTGAAGAGACAGGAAAGGTAGGAGGAGTGTGAGTCAGAGAGGTAGTGGATCAGATTCAAACCCCTGCCGACTCTGGTAGCACTAACCACTCAGGCACCTCCTTTTTCTGTACATCTGAAATTGTAGTCAAATCTCTCTCTATAGACTGTCCCACATTGAAATGTCAGGTAAACTCATACAGTTCCTTTATTGTAGTAACAAATTAGTTATGGGGACAGGATATGGAAATATCAATATCAGATGCTTTCTTTCCAATACGATATCGATAAATATTGATTTATCGATTTTAGTGCCAGCCACTGGTTTAAATGAATTATCGTCAGGTCACAGACCACACCTCACACCACACTTTGGAACCAAACCAAATAGTATTTTATCCTTGCAGAGCTTCCCTTGAACATAACGAAACCTCTCCAAGACAAAGTAGCCCTTGAGATGAGTCGTGCGATCATGCACTGCTCCGTGTCCAACCTGCAGTGCAGCATCCGCTGGTAGAAGGGCAGCAATGTCATCCTGCCCTCGGAGCACTTTGAGATCTGCAGTGAGGGCTTCTATCGCAAGCTGGTTATTCAACAGGTGGCACTGGATGATGAAGGAACCTACAGTGTGCAGTATGGGAAGCACACATGCTCTGCGAAATTAACTGTAGAAGGTAAGAACATCAAAAAAGTGACAGTTCACCCCACATTCATGGTTTCAGACCTGAAAAGTGGCATTTTTGTCAAGATGAGGCTACATCCTCTCCATATATTGTGTTGATCCAGCTACAGTATATGCCTCAATTCCAAATGAATGGAAAATATAGGGACTAAATAGTTCCCCAATTTTATTCAGTAATATAGCAAGGTCAATAATTTAAGGTCAGTTTTGCATCCCCCCTGATGGTTAGGATTTGGGGAGAGTAGGCTGTTCTTAGATCTGTGTCTAAGGGAAGCGTAGAAGGATCAGCGACCTGAAAATAACAGCTCCATCTACTGGGGACATTGCAATAAGACATTCCTATTCATTACACACTACAGGTCACTCAGTTCAGTATTTTAGAGGATCATAGGTCAACTCTAGTACTATGTAATTGTAATGCAGTTACTAAAGTTCTATGTAACAACATTGTATTAACATGTTGTTACAAGTGAACTTACAGCGTTAACCAGGTATGAAAGTAACTTAATGGAAAGTGTTACCATAAATTCTATTCAAGCATTGTTCCATGCACCTTATCTGCAATTAACATGTACAGGTGAGTCATTTGATTCTCATTTAATTCATCATAGAGTAACTAGAGTGTATAGGGTAATCATGTTTAAAAGTACACTCAGCAAGGTGACATCCTCAAACACAATGGGGTAACCTCATACAACATGGACAACAACATCAACAGACTTCAAAACATCCTTTATGGTGGAAAGTGCACATTGTGAGAAGCCAGCAATGGCAGTCATTGTATATCTGAATTTTGGTGACATTGTGGTCTTATGTTGCTTTGTTGTTAATGATGATGTCATCTTGTTGAGTGTACCTTTGAGTGCACCCCCATTTTTCCCTCAATTGATTTATCTTTCTCTGGTCAACAAAGCTCAGTCTCTCCTAATGGTGAGGGAACTGAAGAGCGTGGAGGTGGTGGCCCCAGACGAGGCCTGCTTCGAATGTGAGGTCTCGGTCTCCGTCCTCAAATCCTCAGTGTGGAGCCTGAAGGGGGAGGCCCTGCAGCATGTGCCCAAGGTCAGCCTGGAGAAGATGGGCAAGGTCCACCGACTCACCCTCCGACAGACCTACGTCGACATGAGCGGACTGGTGGAGTTCACGTCGGGAAAAGCCAAGATCAGCGCTCCATGTCAAGAGTAAGCGAACCCTTTTCCTTTTGCATGTGATTTGGCATGCCAGCGGCACAGGGTGAGACATGTTTGACTTCTGTGGAGAAGTGTGACATACTGTAAGCCAGGGGTGTCAAACATCTGGCCCACGGATGGTTTGAGTAAAAATAAACCTCAGTACTTTAAAATTACTAAAACCAAATCGAAACTGTTTACAAATTATTATGGACCTACATTCATACAGTTTCTTGACTGTGTTCAGCTCACTAATAATCACCGAAATGAAAGCTAGACAGTCAGGGTGCATAGAAATTCCCAAAACGATGGATAGACTACAATTGTTTTGCTAATTTGAAAGGCGAGAAAATACACACATTTTCAGTGCTGCCCTCTGACCGAATGTGGCTCCCAGGGCAAAATTAGTTGGACACACCCCTGCTGTTAACTATGTTTGGTGTTTATGTGCACCTCTCTCCATGGGCACTGATATCTAGGTCAGACGATAGGGAATGTATATCCTGGTAGACTTCTAAGGCTTTACAGGCTCCTGATAATGTTCTGTATTGTAGTACTGTATCTATGCAGTTGCATACATTGTTATGTACTATATTTTCCTATTTAATCAAAACTGTTGGGTTGTTATTGTATTTCAGGACCAAAACTGGGTTTTATTTCAGGATTTGGCTCATGATGGCTACTTGAGGCTATTATAGCTACTGTAGTTAGCCACTATAGCTAACCGAGGGTCACTGGTTGTCCCCAATTCAATTGAACCTTCATTGTAGTATTTATGCAGTTGCATTCAAATACAGTATATCGTCTTTCCCTATTCAATCAAAACCATTGTGTATTATTGTATTTCAAGATAAGACCAAAATAAAACAAAAACAATTGTCATGCCCAAGAGATAATTGAATTAGCATACTTCCATGACGATTCCCAGTAAACTCCTTCACTCAATATAGTATGAATAAACACTATAGAGGGATAATAGAGCCAACATTTTCAAATAATGAAATACAAATACATTGAAGATATCGACTGTATGTTGACACTAATATCATCATACAAAACATGAATTTTGCAATGCATGCATGAAGACAGATATTTATGTCTTATTGCGGAAACCTGTTTAACGTTTTTGCTTGAATAGAACATACTGTACATAACATAGGATTGATATTTGTGATTATTTGTGTCCTTTTTTCTACTATTCATCTTCAACAGGTGATCCTTGACAGATGTGGTATCATCTTGATGCAGTATCAACATCAGAATGAGATGGATTGATATCTTATCCACCAATCTGTTTGTGTTCATATTTGAATGTGAAATTGTAATGGTAAGGGTTAGAATTTTAAGATATTTTCCTGTCTTTATAAAGGCGGTTACAAGTTTGTGTCAAAGTTTTTAACAATAAGTAATTGAAAGATTTTGTGTAATTATTTCCCAGTGCCCTACTCACTCGAAACAATGCCTTGAACAAATGACATCTTCAAAGGCTGTAGGTACATTCAATTTACAGTAAGTACAGATTTGAGTGCTTAATCCATAAAATGTAATGTAATATAAAAATGTGCCCTAAAGTCAGCCCTACAGTAAAGTTGGAGAATACAATTGATTACAAAGTTGGCACTGAATCCTGACTTGAGATCTGTGTTTGAGTGGAATCTGCTTGCAAATCTTCCATAAATATGAATGAATGTTTTATGCAAACGTCTGAAAGAGCACAGATCCTATTTTAGAATTTGGCCCATAACGGCTACTTACACTGACTGTACAAAACAGTGTATGTCTAATATTGATAAACTGTAAGTTGTTTAGTAAGGGAAAAATCCTAACTTGAGCTACCAGCTTTTTAGCACAAATCCCCTTTGACATCAATGAATTTATCCAGAACTTTGAGATGTGCATTTTTCTCAAGTTAGGATTCAATCCTACATTTAAAAAGGTTCAAGTTTCCATTAGTTTCTATTATAATTTACTTTAAATTCCCTTTTAGTCAGTCAGGTCATTTAAGCAACAGCACCATTCTTGCTCTTAAATTTCTTGATCATCATTACTTGCAGCATAATTGCATCATTTCATGTGCATTTTTCATCACGTGTCCATTGTATAGACATAGTTTTTTACAATTTGAAGTTGTTCTGTTGGAGGCAGAAATTCAAGCTACTGTGAAAAATGGGTTCTGTCAAGTAACATGAGGCTTATAATATCAATACATTGGGCCAAAATTGGTTAATTTAGAAAGGTGGTAGTTAACAGTATATTGATCATGTTATTAGATTAGATTAAAGTTTAAATGCAGAGTTGACTGAGTAATGTACATTGTATTTAATAATTCATGTTTTCATATGAAGTGAAGTCAGTACCATATTCCATTTTCCTTTTCATTTAATTTGTTTCCAACACCCCCTGCAATTTAATAAATCACTCTATTAGTGTATGCATCATTCATTGTAGTGAGATATTACCTCTTTCAATAAATCATGCTTTATTGTGGGAAAGTACAAATCATTTTATAGTTCTTTCTTAGAATTAACCAGCAGCTTCAGTTTCATTACATGGATGTCAACGCTCTTGTTGCATGCAGTGAAAAAAACAGCAAATGATTATAGTCATTCAAATATTTTTGGTATTTAAAGATGTATATCTTGTCAAATTATTGCTGAATTGTATTTTTAAGGTAACGCAGACCCGCATGCACAGAGACGTAGTCACGTACACGCGCAAGCAAACACGTCAGGAAGTGTCATAAAGAAAATTACAATCGTTACAAGGCATCAATACAAGGAGCTATGAAAAGACAACCTACTCAACTGACTGTACAGGTTAAATGTTAGACTTGCAATATGATATTGCATATAAAAAAGTATAGTTCAAGTACGTGAAAGAACAGAAGAATACATTATGCTTGTTAGAACGAAATTTCACACATACATCTCCAGCATATGGATTACAAACCATTTCCCCACCTGGACACTGTACTAGAATTATTCAAAGTTAGCACATTTTATTTTGCCAAAAGTCATAACCAAGAGGTGATTACCGCATCGAATGTGAAAAAATAACTGACACCATTCTTTACAATGTTTGCCATGAAGCAGTTCCTCATAGTTAAGTCTCTGTGCCAAACTGAGTGGCCTCTCTATCACGTTTGTGTGAATGGAATTTGGAGGATGACAATGACCGAGAGACACTAGCTGGTCCTTCTAGTGGGAAGAAACTTGAAGCCTGTTGCCCACCAGCCTCCTCCATGGCCCCCTGTGGTGAAAAGTTGCCGCCGGTGTCTTATTACGCACTAGCTTGCAGTCCTCTGCTGTTTGAGAATATTGTAGACATCATCCACTTTGCTTAGTCTCTCGAAGAGTGGGATGAGATCTAGTAGCTCTGTATCTGCCTTGTCGTCGAACCAGGATGTTACGGGGACCTGAGTGTGTGAAAAGGCGAAGTCATAAACAAAGTCAAGTTTCTTACATAATGGCACAAATCTATGTGTACCATTGAGTTAGTTATATGTATATGCGTAATGGTATATGCAGAAATAAAATCTAATCATAAATAAAAAAAGTTAATCTATTCATAAGAATGTGAAAATTCACATTCTCATGAATAGGTCATAGGTGAACATATGAAACACATTTTTAGATAGACATTGCATCACGAAAGCCATGAATCTCGAACAGGAAGTATGGGTTTGAGAGGCTGCATGCTGTTAGTTTGGTACATTTACACTGATCTCACATTTCTCCATTGGAGCATATTCTTTACCCATAACCACCAAAATTACACTGAACAAAAATATAAATGCAACATGTAAAGTTTGGTCCCATGTTTCATGAGCTGAAATAAAAGATCCCAGAAATGTTCCATACGCACAAAAAGCTTCTTTCTATAAAATGTTGTGCAACATTTGTTTACATACTGTACCTGTTAGTGAGCATTTCTCCTTTGCCAAGATAATCCATCCACCTGACAGGTGTGGCATATCAAGAAGCTGATTAAACAGCATGATCATTATATAGGAGACACTCTAAAATGTGCACACAACACAATGTCACAGATGTCTCAAGTTTTGATGTAGCGTGAATTTGGCATGCTGACTGCAGGAATGTCCACCAGAGCTGTTGCCAGAGAATTGATTGTTCATTTCTCTACAACGTCGTTTTAGAGAATTTGGCAGTACGTCCAACCGGCCTCACAACCGCAGACCACGTGTAACCACGCCAGCCCAGGACCTCCACATCCGGCTTCTTCACCTGCGGGATCGTCTGAGACCAGCTACCTGGACAGCTGATTAAACTGTGGGTTTGCAGAACTGAAGCATTTCTGCACAAAACTGTCAGAAACCGCCTCAGGGAAGCTCATCTGCGTGCTCGCCGTCCTCATCAGAGTCTTGACCTGACTACAGTTCAGGGTCTTGACCTGACTACAGTTCGGAGTCGTAACCGACTTCTGTGGGCAAATGCTCTCCTTCGATGGCCACTGGCACGCTGGAGAAGTGTGCTCTTCATGGATGAATCCTGGTTTGAACTTTACCGGGGAGATGGCAGATGGCATCGTGTGGGCGAGCAGTTTGCTGATGTCAACGTTGTGAACAGAGTGCCCCATGGTGGCGGTGGGGTTATAGTATGGGCAGGCATAAGCTGTAGAACACAATTGCATTTAATCTATGGCAATTTGAATGCACAGATATACCGTGATGAAATCCTGAAGCCCATTGTCGTGCCATTCATCCACCGCCATCACCTCATGTTTCAGCATGATAATGCATGGCCCATGTCGCAAGGATCTGTACACAATTCCTGGAAGCTGAAAATGTCCCAGTTCTTCCATGGCCTGCATACTCAGACATGTCACCCATTCAGCACGTTTGGGATGCTCTGGATCAATGTGTACGACAGCATGTTCCAGTTCCCGCCAACATCCAGCAACTTCGCACAGCCATTGAAGAAGAGTGGGACAACATTCCACAGGCTACAATCAACAGCCTGATTAACTCTATGCGAAGGAGATGTGTCGCGCTGTATGAGGCAAATGGTGGTCACACCAGATACTGACTAGTTTTCTGATCCACGCCCCTACTTTAAAAAAAAAAGTGATCTGTGACCAACAGATGCATATGTGTATTCCCAGTCATGTGAAATCCATAGATTAGGGCCTAATTAATTTATTTCTATTGACTGATTTCCTGATATGAACTGAAACTCAGTAAAATCTTAGAAATTGTTGCATGTTGCGTTTATATTTTTGTTAACTGTACCTAACTATGGAAGCCGCAGACATTATTTTGCAGAGAACATCAGTGATACAGATATAGGATCTTAATTTGATCACCCTGTTGCAGGGGAACTTTCCTGCGATGCAGGACATTTTAAACTTGTATAGTATTTGAGGTTTAAAAAGGCTTCTGAAGTTCGTAATTTCCACTTTCAGAAAAATGTATCAGCCCTTACAAAAATGTCCATTAATTATAATCCACATGCTAATTCACATTTCCGGTTGCTGCAGGATTCTTTTCTTGCTGTAGCATACTGGCTCAAACCTCAACCTCCTGAGTGGCGCAGTGGTCTAAGGCACTAGAGATCCTGGTTCGAAACCAGGCTCTGTCGTAGCCGGCTGCGACCGGGAGACCCATGGGGCGGCGCACAATTGGCCCAGCGTCGTCCAGGGTAGAGGAGGGAATGGCCGGCAGGGATGTAGCTCAGTTGGTAGAGCATGGTGTTTGCAACACCAGGGTTGTGGGTTCGATTCCCACGGGGGGCCAGTATGAAAAAAATAATAATGTATGCACTGGATAAGAGCGTTTGCTAAAATGACTAAAAAAATATAAGAGCATTGAAGATGGGTCGTGGCTGGGTCTTCCAGCATGACAACGACCCGAAACACACAGCCAGGGCAACTAAGGAGTGGCTCTGTAAGAAGCATCTCAAGGTCCTGGAGTGCCCTAGCCAGTCTCCAGACCTGAACCCAATAGAAAATCTTTGGAGGGAGCTGAAAGTCCGTATTGCCCAGCGACAGCCCCGAAACCTGAAGGAGCTGGAGAAGGTCTGTATGGAGTGGGCCAAAATCCCTGCTGCAGTGTGTGCAAACCTGGTCAAGACCTACAGGAAACGTATGATCTCTGTAATTGCAAACAAAGGTTTCTGTACCAAATATTAAGTTCTGCTTTTCTGATGTATCAAATACTTATGTCATGCAATAAAATGCACATTAATTACTTAAAAATCATACAACGTGATTTTCTGGATTTTTGTTTTAGATTCCGTCTCTCACAGTTGAAGTGTACCTATGATAAATATTACAGACCTCTACATGCTTTGTAAGTAGGAAAACCTGTCAAATCGGCAGTGTATCAAATACTTGTTCTCCCCACTGTATATATTAATATATATATATATATATTAAGATCCAACATCTGTATCACACATGCTGTTCTGAAATAATATACTGAAAAAATCTGTCTAACCACCCCCCAAAAAATGCCTTAAAGAAGTGTTTAGTGATAGTTGGAAAAGAAAAGTTGAAAATAAACTAAAACTTCAAAAAGGTCAACTATCACTAAAGACTTCTTTAAGTTTTAGGTTATTTTCTACTTCTCCAGGGGGTTATCGTTTCCTCCAAACTGTTTTACCATTTGTTAGCAAGTTATGCAGCAATGTCCAAAATATATTCGCTAGCATGTTTGGAGAATGTAGGAATGCTAGTGGAAACAGATTGTATTAGTTAGCGGTTCATTGAAAAGCAAGCGATTCAGTAACTAGGTTTCCATCCAATTTGCGACAGAGTTTCATGCAAATATTCAAAAATCTGCATAAAACTATATTCGCATTTCACCACCAGAGATGTGTTTCCATCAAACTGACTTTTTGCAGATAAAAGGCTGTGCGTGATGATGTAGTGCACATAAAAATTAATTTTGCCGTTAAGTTCCCATGTACCGAATGAAAAAATAAATACAAAATAATGGGTTTCCATCGCATTTTCAACTCTACTGATGGTTTTGTAAGAAAAGCTGTTGCGTTATATAGCAAATGTGCCTACTCTGGTCATTGCACATGCGCTCTAGCCAACAGCTTGCAGATACAGTGCAGATTGGCTAGCTACATTATGAGACTATTATGGATAAGAGCGATTTATTTGTATTTGTCAAACATCGATCATCATGTCACCAGAATAAGACCCTCAATATTTATTGGAATGGAGCATCAAGCTCATCACCTTGCATATTCACCACCCTATGAAGTTCATCATAACTTATTTCATCTGTAGCCTAATAAACTGCATGCTTTCCCGAGTCGTAGTGGGAGGACCACACAACATATGACTCCAAGTTTACTTCGATATGATGGTTATTATATCAATATTTGCGCATAAAGGCTTTTCCACCGCTATTTCTCGCATAATTCATTTTACCAACACAAAAAGATCCCACCACGTCGAACAAACAAATTGTCTGTCGGCATTTATAAAATTGTACTGGCATTTTATATTACCATCAATCCGGTCGAGACTTTTTCCATGCGTCAGGTAATTAATCTGCATGAAATGGTTGGATGGAAAAGTGGTTACTGATAAACTCTTAACTTCGCTCCTTCTTAACCAGGAACTGTATCCTTAATACAAATAAATCTGGATTTAGACAGCTGCATACCCTGTTGTCAATGATCTTGCATGCTCTCTAGATGATTAAAAAAACAGCATTTTACTGCCTTGTTTATAGACCTATCTAATGCTTTCGACACTGTGGAACATTCATCGTTATTGCATACGTTGTCCTCTGTCGGACTTCATAGTAATGCATGTGGTTGATAAAATAAAATACCGTATGGATAGATCTCAATGTATTGTTGCTGACTGTGTCAAATCGCAATTGGCCCCACAAACTTACATATCTGCCCGTTGAATGGAGCCCAAATTCAGCGAGTCCCCTCATATAAATAAACCGTGGCATTTGGATCGATGACAAGTTGTCATTTAAAACACATGTTGATGAGCTAACAAAGAAACGGAGAATTTAACTGGGCTTCTTCTACAGAAATATAACGTACCTTTCACTTGATAGTAGGAAACTTGATAGTCGACTTTCCTGTCAGCCCTTTGCTATGGCGAAATCTATGAGCGCAGTTGCCTCTTCTTTAAAACCACTTGATGCTGTTTATCATTGCACCTTCTGCTTTATTACGGGTGACCGTTTTTGCGAACATAATTGTGATCTGTACCAGAAAATGGGCTAGACGTCTCTGGCAACATGGATAACGCAACATTGCCTTCTGTTAATTTACAAAGCTCTCGTGGAGAAACTACCATACTACCTCACATCGCTCCCGACATACAGAAGTATGAAATACCTTACTCTCTCCCAGGAATAGGTCATTCTTGAAATTATTTTTGTTGCTACCGATTTAGGTAAAACAGCCTTCAGTTTTTACGCACCACATACATGGAACACATTTCAGAATACTCTATAGTTGGACACACTAGTGTCTTTTGGTCATTTTAGGACATTGGGAAATTACCTGTTCACAGAGGAATGTACATGTTTTTTTAAAATTGTATTTCTGTATTTTTCATGCTCCCGCCTTTGATTGTATTAATTGTATCACTAATTCCCTATTATGTACTTTGAATGTTTATGATACATTATGTGAATCAAGAGACATCGGTGTCAATGGGACTTTGATTAATAAATAAAGATTTTATAATAATAATAATTAGGTCTCCCACGCTTTTGAGAAACGGATCAAATCTATATCCTCTAACAGTGCTACGTTCTCAAAGAAATTCTATCAAGCCGGATTATTCTGGATTTTGTTAAATAACCATGTTTGGAGGAAACAACAACACCTTAGGGAATATGAAAGGAATAAGTAACTACCCCTTTGAAGGTTCCCTTTCAATGGAAATGCCATTGAACACACATAAAGAGCATCTGACACCTTTTTAGCACCTCAGATACAACTGTAGTGCAGTTTTTTCCTTTATCTGCAATTGATTGAATTGAGGGCTTAGTATTATAAATTAGTATACAGGTAGATAAAAGTAGGAATGCCATACAGCATTGTCAGGGTGGAAGATGTAGGAAGCTGGGGAGTTGTCTACTATGAGAACTTTGTTGAGGTCCCTGCCCAGCCGACTCAGGTCTTTAACATAGTTTCCTTGGTGGAACACGCAGGACTCGCGGAAGAGACGGTGTCGGAAGGCACCCCATTTATCCAGCAGGTCGGAGACGGGATCGGCATACTGGCACAAAAGGAAAACACACACAACATTGTCCCTGATGGTATGTCACAGAAAGCTGTGTGTGTCTACACATTTCTTGTGAAATGTGTGTGTGTGTATGAATAACAGATTAGAATGGCAGGGCAAAGTTTCTAAGAATTCGAAACATAACATGTCAAACAAGCATCACAGTCTTAAAGGGGAAGTTTAATATTTTAGATGACCCCATCACTTCCATTGATTGTTAGCTAGCGGTGACTAAAGTTATCTGAAGTTTGTAGTGGCTGTTTAAAGAAAACCGAACCATGGATTAAAGTTTCTCCTGGCCTCTAGACTACTTTCAGGGTGAGGACCATCTAACATCGACATTGTAAAATCATGAACTTCCCTTTAAGGCTAGTACATGTTAGATCCTGTCAACCTTTAATTTAATTTAATAAAACCTTTAGTTATCTCAATCAGCATTCAGTAGCATTCAGTAGTGAACTCACCTTGGATAAACTGGCAGTGAACAGAACACACTCAAACAACTCCCCCATTCTTTTGAGATACTCATCCACATTGGGTCGCTTCAACACGTACACCTGAGGTAATAAAAACAAGACATGGGGAAATACTCCCGATTAATTACAAAAAGTTTACGTACATTTGTTTTTCCAAAGAAGTTAATGCTTTAAACAACTTTTTAAATAGAGGATCTTCAATAATTTTTGAGCGAGAAATGCGCCTACTCCCCCTTATCAGTGACTTTTGGCTGCACCTTGCTTTGCGTGTCCAGCTTTACTGCTATGGGATGCAAGATGATATTGAGGTTAATGGATGGGACATAAAAAAGAGAGAGGGGAGAGACTGAAAGAGAGGGTAACACCTCTGATAGCATATCAGACTTCTTTAGAGATGAACAATCATAAATGCCATGGATTACCCTAAATGTCCATGTGGAATGGTCAAACAGGTGCAGCTAGGGTTGCAAAGCTACTGGTAATTTATCAAAGTTACCAGAATCTTCTGTAATTTTGGTAATTAACAGGTAATCTATGGCAATCTATGGTAATTTTGGTAATTTATACTTGAATAACTTTATTTTATTTTATTATTCACATATATATATATATTTATATACACTGAACAAAAATATAAATGCAACATGCAACAATTTCGATGATTATACTCAGTTACAGTTCATGTGGTCCTCTGTAGCTCAGCTGGTAGAGCACGGCGCTTGTAACGCCAAGGTAGTGGGTTCGATCCCCGGGACCACCCATACACAAAAATGTATGCACGCCCCGGCCCGCTAGCACATGCAAACTACAACTGTGCTCCCTGCTAGCTGTGCAGAAAGCACCAATTTGAACTGCTCTCGGACTCACATATTGCTGTTCACTGGACCTTATGATCACTCAGCTGCACAGCTGATGCCTGCTGGACTGTTCCTTTACACGGTACCCTGTCCTGTTTATTCTGTTTAGCCTCAGCCCAAACGTTGTCGCTATTACCAGTTGTTGTCTTAGCTCTCTCTAATAACACCTGTGATTGCTTTATGCCTCTCTCCCATGTCAATTATGCCTTGCCTATTGCTGTTTGGGTTAGTTCTTATTATACAATTTCACTGTAGAACCCCTAGTCCCTCTCAAACTGCCTCAAATAGTTCTTTGTTCCACCCCCCATACACGCCGAGACCGGCTCAATCGGTGCCTCCAGTGATGCTATCTCTTTCATTGTTACCCAACGCTTAGGGTTACCTGAACTGTACTCATATCCTTCCATATCCTTTTCTGTACATAATGCCCTGAATCTTTTCTACAACGCCCGGAGAACTGCCCCCTTTATTCTATGTACCCAACGCACTAGAAGACCAGTTCTTAAAGCCTTTAGTCGTATCCTTATTCTAGTCCTCCTCTGTTCCTCTGGTGATGTAGAGGCTAACCCAGGCCCTGCAGCCCCCAGTATCACTCCTACTCCCCAGGAGCTATCATTTGTTGACTTCTGTAACCGTAAAAGTCTTGGTTTTCTGCACGTAAATATCAGAAGCCTCCTTCCTAAGTTTGAGTTATTCACTGCGTTAGCACACTCCGCCAACCCTGATGTTCTAGCAGTGTCTGAATCCTGGCTTAGGAAGGCCACCAAAAATTCTGAAATTTCCATCCCCAACTATAACATTTTCCGTCTAGATAGAACTGCCAAAGGGGGTGGAGTTGCAATCTACTGTAGAGATAGCCTGCAGAGCTCTATCATACTATCCAGGTCTGTGCCCAAACAGTTTGAGCTTCTACTTCTAAAAATCCACCTTTCCAGAAATAAATCTCTCACTGTTGCCGCTTGCTACAGACCCCCCTCAGCCCCCAGCTGTGCCCTGGACACCATATGTGAATTGATTGCCCCCCATCTATCCTCAGAGTTCGTACTGCTTGGTGACCTAAATTGGGATATGCTTAACACCCCAGCCATCCTACAATCTAAACTAGATGCCCTCAATCTCACACAAATTATCAACGAACCTACCAGGTACAACCCTAAATCCGTAAACATGGGTACCCTCATAGATATCATCCTGACTAACTTACCCTCTAAATACACCTCTGCTGTCTTCAACCAGGATCTCAGCGATCACTGCCTTATTGCCTGCGTCCGTAACGGGTCCGCGGTCAAACGACCACCCCTCATCACTGTCAAACGCTCCCAAAAACACTTCAGCGAGCAGGCCTTCCTAATTGACCTGCCCCAGGTATCCTGGATGGATATAGATCTCATTCCGTCAGTAGAGGATGCCTGGTTGTTCTTTAAAAGTAATTTCCTCTCAATCTTAAATAAACATGCCCCATTCAAAAAATACAGAACTAAGAACAGATATAGCCCCTGGTTCTCCTCAGACTTGACTGCCCTTGACCAGCACAAAAACATCCTGTGGCGAACTGCATTAGCATCAAATAGCCCCCGCGATATGCAACTTTTCAGGGAAGTTAGGAACCAATATACACAAGCAGTTAGGAAAGCAAAGGCTAACTTTTTCAAACAGAAATTTGCATCCTGTAGCACTAACTCCAAAAAGTTTTGGGACACTGTAAAGTCCATGGAAAATAAGAGCACTTCCTCCCTGCTGCCCACTGCACTGAGGCTAGGAAACACTATCACAACCGATAAATCTACAATAATCGAGAATTTCAACAAGCATTTTGCTACGGCTGGCCATGCTTTCCACCTGGCTACCACTACCCCGGCCACCAGCTCTGCATCCTCCGCTGCAACTTGCCCATGCCCCCCCCCCGCTTCTCCTTCACACAAATCCAGACAGCTGATGTTCTGAAAGAGCTGCAAAATCTGGACCCCTACAAATCATCTGGGCTAGACAATCTGGACCCTTTCTTTCTAAAATTAGCCGCCGAAATTGTCGCAACCCCTATTACTAGCCTGTTCAACCTCTCTTTCGTAACGTCTGAGATCCCCAGAGATTGGAAAGCTGCCGCGGTCATCCCCCTCTTCAAAGGGGGTGACACTCTAGATCCAAACTGTTACAGACCTATATCCATCCTGCCCTGCCTTTCAAAAGTTTTTGAAAGCCAAGTTAACAAACAGATCACCGACCATTTCGAATCCCAACGTACCTTCTCCGCTATGCAATCCGGTTTCCGAGCTGGTCATGGGTGCACTTCAGCCACGCTCAAGGTCCTAAACGATATTATAACCGCGATCGATAATAGACAGTACTGTGCAGCCGTTTTCATTGACCTGGCCAAGGCTTTTGACTCTGTCAACCACCGCATTCTTATTGGCAGACTAAATAGCCTTGGTTTCTCAAATGACTGCCTCGCTTGGTTCACCAACTACTTCTCAGATAGAGTTCAATGTGTCAAATCAGAGGGCCTGTTGTCTGGACCTCTGGCAGTCTCTATGGGGGTGCCACAGGGTTCAATTCTTGGGCCGACTCTTTTCTCTGTGTATATCAATGACATCGCTCTTGCTGCTGGTGACTCTCAGATCCACCTCTACGCAGACGACACCATTTTGTATACATCTGGCCCTTCATTGGACACTGTGTTAACAAACCTCCAAACGAGCTTCAATGCCATACAACACTCCTTCAGTAGCCTCCAACTGCTCTTAAACACTAGTAAAACTAAATGCATGCTCTTCAACCGAACGCTGCTTGCACCCGCCCACCCGACTAGAATCACTACTCTCGACGGGTCTGACCTAGAGTATGTGGACAACTACAAATATCTAGGTGTCTGGTTAGACTGTAAACTCTCCTTCCAGACTCACATTAAGAATCTCCAATCCAAAGTTAAATCTAGAATCGGTTTCCTATTTCGCAACAAAGCCTCCTTCACTCATGCTGCCAAACATGCCCTCGTAAAACTGACTATCCTACCGATCCTTGACTTCGGCGATGTCATTTACAAAATAGCCTCCAACACTCTATTCAGCAAATTGGATGTAGTCTATCACAGTGCCATCCGTTTTGTCTCCAAAGCCCCATATACTACCCACCACTGTGACCTGTACGCTCTTGTTGGCTGGTCCTCACTACATATTCGTCGCCAAACCCACTGGCTCCAGGCCATCTATAAATCACTGCTAGGCAAATCCCCGCCTTATCTTAGCTCATTGGTCACCATAGCAACACCCACCCGTAGTATGCGCTCCAGCAGGTATATCTCACTGGTCATCCCCAAAGCCAACACCTCCTTTGGCCGCCATTCCTTCCAGTTCTCTGCTGCCAATGACTGGAACAAATTGCAAAAATCTCTGAAGCTGGAGACACTTATCTCCCTCACTAACTTTAAGCATCAGTTGTCAGAGCACCTTACCGATCACTGCACCTGTACACAGCCCATCTGAAATTAGCCCGCCCAACTACCTCATCCCTATATTGTTATTTATTTTGCTCATTTGTACCCCAGTATCTCTATTTGCACATCATCTCTTGCACATCTATCATTCCAGTGTTAATACTAATTGTAATTATTTTGCACTATAGCCTATTTATTGCCTTACCTCCATAACTTGCAACATTTGCACACACTGTATATATATTTATTTCTGTTGTATTTTTGACTTTGTTTTGTTTTACCCCATATGTAACTCTGTGTTGTTGTTTTTATCGCACTACTTTGCTTTATCTTGGCCAGGTCGCAGTTGTAAATGAGAACTTGTTCTCAACTGGTTTACCTGGTTAAATGTGAAATAAAAAAAAATTAATAAAAAATAAGTCGCTTTGGATAAAAGCGTCTGCTAAATGGCATATTTATTTATTTTATTTATTTATATAAGGAAATCAGTCAATTAAAATAAATAAATTAGGCCCTAATCTATGGATTTCACACTACTGGGCAGGGGCGCAGCCATGGGTGGACCTGGGAGGGCATAGGCCCACCAACTGGGGAGCAATGCCCACCCACTTGGAAGCCAGGCCCAGCCAATCAGAATGAGTTTTTCCCCACAAAAGGGCATTATTACAGAGAAATACTCCTCAGTTGCATCAGCTGTCCGGGTGGCTGGTCTCAGACGATTCCGCAGGTGAAGATGCCGGATGTGGAGGTCCTGGGCTGGACCTTCAAATTCTCTAAAACGACGTTGGAGGCGGCTTACGGCAGAGAAATGACATTCAATTCTCTGGCAACAGCTTTGGTGGACATTCCTGCAGTCAGCATGCCAATTGCACACTCCTTCAAAACTTGAGACATCTGTGGCATTGTGTTGTGTGACAAAACTGCACATTTTAGAGTGGCCTTTTATTGTCCCCAGCACAAGGTGCACCCGTGTAATGATCATGCTGTTTATCAGCTTCTTGACATGCCACACCTTTCAGGTGGATGGATTATCTTGGCAAAGGGGGATTTGCTCACTAACAGGGATGTAAACAAATTTGTGCAAAACATTTTAGATAATTAAGCTTTTTGTGCGTATGGAACATTTCTGGGATCTTTTATTTCTGCTCATGAAACATGGGACCAACACTTGACATGTTGCGTTTATATTTTTGTTCAGTATAGTATTCATTTTTTATATCTGTCCATATTGTCCATGAGTTTCTAGTGGATAAAGCATATGTTTCAAGAGAAAATAGCCTAATTAATGAAAAAAGCATCTTATCAACAATGGCATTATTTTCAATTAACTCTGCAACTCTTCAAACTTTAGGATTTTTCCCAACTGCCACCAGTTTGGCACCAAAACGTTTAAAAGTAAAATAAAATAAGTGTACAAAACATATATAAATGATATTTCATTCTGAAACCCAGAAATATTAAACACAAATGGTTTCACTAAGTTAATGGTTTATATCAGGGATCGGCAATTTAGCGGCCTGACCCTCGGATCAATTTCCCCTCAATCAGGTTCTCAACTTACTGTTGCGAGGTAGAATAGTAGAACACAAGGTGCAATTTCGACATTTGGTTGTGCATAAAAATATTTTCTCTTGTTATCTCAGTCACTGTTTTTCACTCAATTAGCCCATTTCAGCTAAACATTTTTAGATTGGTAAATTAGTCTAGTGGCCAGCTATCTAAACTTGTAGTAATTAAGGTCGAATTAGAGTTCAGATTCGTTGTGGCCCCCACCCCCATCAAAGTTGCACATCCCTGGTTTATATTAAGGATAATGCTTTACAGCTTTGTAATTATATATTTAAAAAATCTTATTTTATTATTGTATATATTGTACATGTGATAAGGCCACACAGAGGGCCATAGATAATTACAGACACCTGTAATAATCTGAAGTACCCAAAAGGTCACCAGAAGTAACCTTGTAAAATTCCCCAAAATCCTTGAAAGTTATACAAATTCTAATCGTTTACTGGTACACTTCAAAAGTTAACAGTAATATACCCTCCCTTTGCAACTCTAGGTGCCGCCTATTATCTGTATATGGAAGGATATGCCTGTCAATATAGACATTTCACTCCATTTCTGCTCACATCCATTTCTCGAAAGAGCATGACGCTATCAGCCTTGTTCCTGAACCAAGTCATCCTGAATTGGCTGTCCCCACTTAAACAAGCCTATCCTGGATTACTTGAAACAGACCCAGGCCTGGAGTATAAAACAGGAGTGTTCTTCTGTCTTCTGTCTGGAGTTAGCCTTTAAACTAAGCAAAACTGCATCAGTTCCTGCAATCTCCCGATGTGATTTCCAATGGACTGGGCAGAATCTGCGCTAGGGACTAAGATTGATGGGCCCAGTGATTTCTAAGAAGCCAGTCATACTTCCTTGTTTCGTCAGCCCACAGAAATAGCCACCTGCTGCTCGGACCCGTCAACAGAGAAGGCCAAAGCTCTGTCAGATTGCTAGCCTAGTGCACTAGCGCTATAGCACAAACAGTGTCACTGAGTAAACAATGGTGGAAAAAAAAGTCCACTTTGAACTAAAGAAAAACTTTCGTAACGAAGGAGAGGCATTCCAACATAGCACGGATATCACGGAGATTAGATTCTATAATTTTATTTGAGGTCATGGCCACTTTACTGCTGCTTTCATTGTGGATCTATGAAGGACAGAACCTGTGAAAAAGGCTAAGAATTGAAACTCAAAAGAGTCACACTTACCTGGTGAATGGTTCCATCAATTTCCACTGGAATGGTCAAATCAGCATTGTTCATAGGCTGTTGGGAGCAAGAACATACCATTTAAGAATCAAGAACAGAACAGTTTGTTTGAATTAAGTCATTAAACGTGCTTTACAAGCTTGTACGGAACACATTAACTCTAGTTTGTGGGGGGTTTTATATTATAAAAAATATGTTTGAATGAAGTCATTAAACATGTGCTTTACAAGCTTGTAAAGACTGTAAAGCGAAATTAAAGGCTCACCATCAGCGACTTCAGAAATAACAGTATGTAAGTAATATGTTTCCATTTGAGTCACCGAAATATACTGTATTTGACAACACCCATAAAAGTGTGATTTATTTAGATGGTTCTTATACCTAAAATATGTCTCTCAAATGTTAGGTTAATCACGAGTATGTGCTATGTAGGACACCATGACCTAAATTCATAGTCTATTCATAGTCTATGAAGTAATGTTGAGTCTAGCATTACATACATCACACATTACATACGTATACAGTGCCTTCAGAAAGTATTCACACCCCTTGACTTTTTCCACATTTTGTTGTGTTACAGCCTGAATTTAAAATTGAGAATTTTATGTCACTGGCCTACACACAATACCCCATAATGTCAAGTGGAATTATTCATTACAAATTAAGCTACAATAAGTATTCAACCCCTTTGTTACAGCAAGCCTAAATAAGTTCAGGAGTACAAATTTGCTTAACAAGTCACATAATAAGTTGCATGGACTCACTGTGTGTGCAATAATAGTGTTTAACATGATTTTTTTAATGACTACCTCATCTCTGTACCTCACACATTATATGTAAGGGCAATCAGTCGAGCAGTGAATTTCAAACAAAGATTCAACCACAAAGACCAGGGAGATTTTCCAGTGCCTCGCAAAGAAGGGGATCTATTGGTAGATGGGTAAAAACTAAAAAGTTGACATTTAACATCCCTTTGAGCATGGTGAAGTTATTAATTACTTTGGATTGTGTGTCATTACACTCAGTCACTACAAAGACACAGGTGTCCTTCCTAACTCAGTTGCCGGAGAGGAAGGAAACCGCTCAGGGATTTCACAATGAGGCCAATGGTGACTTTAAAACAGTTACAGTGATAGGAGAAAACTGAAGATCAATCAACCAAAATTATAGTTACTCCACACTGTTAACCTAATTGACAGAGTGAAAAGGAAGCCTGTACAGAATAAAAAATATATACAGTATATATTTAAAAAATGCATCCTGCAACAAGGCACTAAAGTAATACTGCAAAAAATTTGGCAAAGCAATTACCTTTTGGTCCTGAATATAAAGTGTTATGTTTGGGGCAAATCCAATACAACACATTACTGAGTATTTTTTATTTATTTATTTTTAGTCATTTAGCAGACGCTCTTATCCAGAGCGACTTACAGTTAGTGAAACATTTATTTTTTTATTTATTTTTTTATACTGGCCATTCCCTCCCCTACCCTGGACGACGCTGGGCCAATTGTGCGCCGCCCATGAGTCTCCCGGTCGCGGCCGGCTGCGACAGAGCCTGGATTCGAACCAGGATCTCTAGTGGCACAGTTAGCACTGCGATGCAGTGCCTTAGACCACTGCGCCACTCAGGAGATGAGTACCACTCTCCATACTATGCTCTTCAAGCATAGTGGTGGCTGCATCATGTTATGGGTATACTTGTAATCGTTAAGGACTGGGGAGTTTTTCAGGATAAAAAATAAATGGAATGGAGGTAAGCACAGGCAAAATGTGAATGTTCCTGAGTGGCTGAGTTACAGTCTTGACTGAAATCTATGGCAAGACCTGGAAATGGTTGTTTAGCAATGATCAACAACCAATTTGACATATCTTGAAGAATTTTGAAAATAATAATGGGCAAATGTTGCACAATCCAGGTGTGGAAAGCTCTTAGAGACTTACCAAGAAAGAGTCACAACTGTAATTGCTGCCAAAGTTGCTTCCACAAAGTATTGACTCAGGGGTGTGAATACTTATGTAAGTGAGATATTTCTGTATTTCATTTTCAATAAATTTGCTGTCATTATGGGGTATTACTGTGTGTAGATGGGTGACAGAAATTGTTTGAATTCAGGCTGTAACACAACAAAATGTGGAATACGTCAAGGGGTATGAATGCTTTCTGAAGGCACTGTAGTTATATGCATGGGTTTTGTTAAATACACATAGTTAGAATGTTTTCAAGGTTTTACTTGAACATTTTTGACTCCATGCCACGTCGGACACCATGTCAGAATTTGACACTAGCAAATTTTGGAGAGGCACTTGCTTTTGCTCTGTGGAAGTTCTACCAGGACACCAGACTTGTTCACATCACTAGCTTCCTCATGGTCATTGGTTCACATGCATAGATAACAAAATAATTTCAAATCCATTTAAACAGATGTCAGTGATTCAAAATGTCCCGGTTTTCAATGTCCCCTCTCTTACTCCCCACCACTAGCATGTAGTAGCCACCCAGACATCCAGGTCAGTGAGCACAGGGTTGATGCCAATCTGAAATCACTCGTAAATAAAACAATAAGACACTTTTTTAAAACTACTCTGTAACATGTAATTAAAGATGATTGAAAATCAAGTTTTTGACATTTCTATTGGTATTCTAGTTGAATACATACACCCAAATTTACAGTATTACTCTGAAATCAATAAAAGTTGCCATATTATGGAAGCAAACAAGCCAACTTAAATTAGAATAGGACAAACTGTATATCTCTCAGAGAATATGACATGAAATATGTATCTCAGAGAATCAAAATATTTCATTTACAATAAGTTCCGCTCTATTACTTTTTTGGACAATCAATCCAGTTATATACACACTACACCTTGTGACTCGCCTTCAATCAAATGCTGCCACTTTCATTGACAGTTTAAACCTGTGGCCTATCTGGTGACACCCTTTGGGACAGACTGTGATTAGATTGCCAAGACCACCTGTGGTAGGCAAGAGCACATTATGCCCATTATGCAGCCAATCGTGGATATACCGAGTAGCACACAGTGAGGGAAAAAACTATTTGATCCCCTGCTGATTTTGTACGTTTGCCTACTGACAAAGAAATTATCAGTCTATAATTTTAATGCTAGGTTTATTTGAACAGTGAGAGACAGAATAACAACAAATACATCCAGAAAAATGCATGTCCAACATTTTATAAATTGATTTGCATTTTAATGAGGGAAATAAGTATTTGACCCCCTCTCAATCAGAATGATTTCTGGCTCCCAGGTGTCTTTTATACAGGTAACGAGCTGAGATTAGGAGCACACTCTTAAAGGGAGTGCTCCTAATCTCAGTTTGTTACCTGTATAAAAGACACCTGTTCACAGAATAAATCAATCAATCAGATTCCAAACTCTCCACCATGGTCAAGACCAAAGAGCTTTCCAAGGATGTCAGGGACAAGATTGTAGACCTACACAAGGCTGGAATGGGCTACAAGACCATCGCCAAGCAGCTTGGTGAGAAGGTGACAACAGTTGGTGGATTATTCGCAAATGGAAGAAACATAAAAGACTGTCAATCTCCCTCGGCCTGGGGCTTCATGCAAGATCTCACCTCGTGGAGTTGCAATGATCATGAGAACGGTGAGGAATCAGCCCAGAACTACACGGGAGGATCTTGTCAATGATCTCAATGCAGCTGGGACCATAGTCACCAAGAAAACAATTGGTAACACACTACGCCGTGAAGGACTGAAATCCTGCAGCGCAAGGTCCCCCTACTCAAGAAAGCACATATACAGACCCGTCTGAAGTTTGCCAATGAACATCTGAATGATTCAGAGGAGAACTGGGTGAAAGTGTTGTGGTCAGATGAGACCAAAATTGAGCTCTTTGGCATCAACTCAACTCGCCGTGTTTGGAGGAGGAGGAATGCTGCCTATGACCCCAAGAACACCATCCCCACCGTCAAACATGGATGTGGAAACATAATGCTTTGGGGGTGTTTTTCTGCTAAGGGGACAGGACAACTTCACCGCATCAAAGGGACGATGGACGGGGTCATGTACCATCAAATCTAGGGTGAGAACCTCCTTCCCTCCGCCAGGGCATTGAAAATGGGTCGTGGATGGGTATTCCAGCATGACAATGACCCAAAACACACGGCTAAGGCAACAAAGGAGCGGCTCAAGAAGAAGCACATTAAGGTCCTGGAGTGGCCTAGCCAGTCTCCAAACCTTAATCCCATAGAAAATCTGTGGAGGGAGCTGAAGGTTCGAGTTGCCAAACGTCAGCCTCGAAACCTTAATGACTTGGAGAAGATCTGCAAAGAGGAGTGGGACAAAATCCCTCCTGAGATGTGTGCAAACCTGGTGGCCAACTACAAGAAACGTCTGACCTCTGTGATTGCCAACAAGGCTTTTGCCACCAAGTACTAAGTCATGTTTTGCAGAGGGGTCAAATACTTATTTCCCTCATTAAAATGCAAATCAATTTATAACATTTTTGACATGCGTTTTTCTGGATTCTTTTTGATGTTATTCTGTCTCTCATTGTTCAAATAAACCTACCATTAAAATTATAGACTGATCATGTCTTTGTCAGTGGGCAAACGTACAAAATCAGCAGGGGATCAAATACTTTTTTCACTCACTTTAGATAAGAATACTCGCTAGAAGCAAGTTTAATAGTAACTGCAGTTGATTACCTAAATAAACATTAATTAACATCAATTAATATTCCAAATAAATCTCATCACAATGGATACATGACACAAATATAGGAAGGTTGTAAACAGGAAGGGGCATATCAGACAATATTTGATATGGACTATAATTTCAATACCAGGTGTAAAAGGTTACCTGGAATTCAATTGTATTCTTTAAAGGGATAGTGTGAGAGTTTGACAATTACTTACCCAGAGTCAGATGAACTCATGGATACCATTTTTATGTCTGTGTGCAGTTTGAAGGAAGTGAAGGTTGTTTCTAAAGCCATTTGCATCATCGCAATGACTGGAAGTCTATGGGATCAACTAGCTGATTGTGCATACTCTAGACACTAGTTAGACCTCTCACTCAAACCCTTGTCATTTTTGTGTCTCATGTTGCACCTACCCCAAACTTTCCATGACTATTGTTATTATGTTACAGAATTTATTTAGAGTATTTTCAGATTTTGTAATCAACAAATGCTGCGAAAAGTACAGTAAATGTAAAAAAAAAAAAAAAAATCAACAGTGTGATATTTGGATTCAGTCTTGTGTCAAGTGAACCGTTGGGTCCTCACTTTTGATCTGATAATTTCCCCATAATATCCAAAGTGTTCCCTTTCAATTTCTACCATGGTTATGCATATTTGTCTCATATTTATTCTGCTAGAAACGTTAAAATGTTGCCCTATCCATGTAGGCCAATTACCACAAGTGTAAAGGGTTAATAAATTCATATTGGTATGGACAAAGAAAAACAAAACAATGCTCTTTATCAAATAAATTATACTTTTTTATTACGCTTTACTAATTAGTAATAAAGAGAGAGTGGAAATCAATCAAGTATACTCTGTTAGCATTTGTCCTCAAAGAGCAGGTCGCTCATGTCAGCTTACCTTGAATGAACTGTGCACTAACGTTTCATCCAAATCAATCACCACACAGATCTTCCCTGAGTCTTTTGACTTGATTTGAGGTAGCAGAGGTTTTGCCGGGACCTGAAAATAAATAGTTAGATGTTAGGTCAATGAGCAGCCAAATGATGAAAAAAATTACTTGTTTCAAAATATTCAAAAAAATTGAAAAGTGGTGTGTGCATATGTATTCACCCCCTTTGCTATGAAGCCCCTAAATAATATATGGTACAACCAATTAGCTTCAGATGTCACATAATTAGTTAAATAAAGTCCACCTGTGTACAATCTAAGTGTCACATGATCTGTCACATGATATCAGTATATATACACCTGTTCTGAAAGGCCCCAGAGTCTGCAACACCACTAAGCAAGGGGCACCACCAAGCAAGCGGCACCATGAAGACCAAGGAGCTCTCCAAACAGGTCAGGGACTAAGTTGCGGAGAAGTACAGATCAGGGTTGGGTTATTAAAAAATATCAGAAACTTTGAACATCCCACGGAGCACCATTAAATCCATTATTAAAAAATGGAAAGAACCACAACAAACCTGCCAAGACAGGGCCGCCCACCAAAACTCGCGGACCAGGCAAGGAGGGCATTAATCAGAGAGGCAACAAAGACCAAAGATAACCCTGAAGGAGCTGCAAAGCTCCACAGTGGAGATTGGAGTATCTGTCCATAGTACCACTTTAAGCCGTACACTCCACAGAGCTGGGCTTTATGGAAGAGCGGCCAGAAAAAAGCCATTGCTTAAAAAATAAATAAGCAAACACGTTTGGTGTTCGCCAAAAGGCATGTGGGAGACTCCCCAAACATATGGAAGAAGGTACTCTGGTCAGATGAGACTAAAATTGAGCTTTTTGGCCATCAAGGAAAACGTTATTTCTGGCGCAAAACCAACACCTCTCATCACCCCGAAAACACCATCCCCACAGTGAAGCATGGTGGTGGCAGCATCATGCTGTGGGGATGTTTTTCATCGGCAAGGACTAGGAAACTGGTCAGAATTGAAGGAATGAGATGGTGCTAAATAGAGGGAAATTCTTGAGGGAAACCTGTTTCAGTCTTCCAGAGATTTGAGACTGGGAAGGAGGTTCACCTTCCAGCCGGAAAATTACCCTAAGCATACAGCTAAAGCAACACTTGAGTGGTTTAAGGGGAAACAGTTAAATGTATTGGAATGGCCTAGTCAAAGCCCAGACCTCAATCCAATTGAGAATGGTATGACTTAAAGATTGCTGTACAGTAGCGGAACCCATCCAACTTGAAGGAGCTGGATCAGTTTAGTCTTGAAGAATGGGCAAAAATCCCAGTGGCTAGATGTGCCAAGCTTATAGAGACATACCCCAAGAGACTTGCAGCTGTAATTGCTGCAAAAGGTGGCTCTACAATGTATCGAATTTGGGTTGGGGCAGGGGGGGGGTGAATAGTTATGCACGCTCAGGTTTTCTGTTTTTTTGCCTTATTTCTTGTTTGTTTCACAATAGAAAATATGTTGCATCTTCAAAGTGGTAGGCATGTTGTGTAAATCAAATGATACAACCCCCCCAAAAATCAAATTTAATTCCAGGTTGTAAGGCAACAAAATAGGAAAAATGCCAAGGGGGGTGAATACTTTTGCAAGCCACTGTAAATACCACCTGTTGTGCCAAGCAATAAGAACCTTATGTTCAGCCATATCCTCCTCTATTTTAGTTGTGTTCTCACAAATTCAATCCAAAGCCAACACATCCAAAGCTAACACTAAATTAACAATTTGTGAAAAATTAAAACATTAAAAAATAGGCCTAATATTTAGACAAACACATTTCACTATTTTCTCTTGTAAATTTCAGTTTGTTGTCACTCCATGAGAAACGTTCATATTCCACACTTCTGAAATTTCTAAACGTAAAACTGATCAAATTAGGTGCATGTCACAGCTATTCCAGTGCATTTCAAGCAAGGTGCAAAGACCTTGAAATACCTGTTCTCTAGGCAGGATGCAGTACTCGCATTCACAGGACTGCAAGGGCTCCTCGTCACTCAGCTCCTCCTCAGACTCATCTCTAAGTTGTTCAGAGGCCACAATCTTAAAAAATTCATGCGACTCCGTTTTCTCATCCAGCTCACTTTGTTCAGAGGGCTCTGTTTGTTCGGCATGATGTGCAAGTGGCTCGCTGTCTATTGAGTCTTTACTATGTTCAGCACCATCGAGAGGGAGACTTGTTTTCTCAGACACCTGCTCTGAAAGGTCCTCTGAATCTGGGCGTTGGAGATGATCTGAGACCCCATTGTGTTCCTCCCAGTTCTGAGACAGATATGGTGTGTTCAGCTGCTCACACAATTCAGATGACATGTTTTGCTCATCTATCTCTTCGGAAGAGGTTGTGGAGGAATCAGTTTGATCCCAATTGAATTCAATACCATCAGGCATAGCTGGTTTGCTTCCTTCAGTGCATAATGCAGTGTCTTTCATTATAACCTCAAATGATTCAGGAGATTCATTCTCCTCAGCACATGGAGCATCATTCTTTCCCTCCTCAGTGCAGACTCCATCAGACTCAGGAGTGCTGGCATAATCCAATCTTTCATTACACCGATCATGAGAGTCTTCTTCAGTACAGAATCCATTAGCTTCTTGATTAACATTAGATTCATTGGCTTCACGTTGATATTCATTGTGCTCTTCAGCACTTGGTTCACAGGCCTCAGTGCATAGTGCATTATTTTCCCCTTCGGTTGAGAATTGTGTATGTTCACTGCCATATGCATCGCAATCTTTATCACACGGCTCATAGGATCCATAAGCTTTGTATAATTTGTCTTCTGCGATGCATATTGTCTGGATTTCTTCATCACAGATTCTCTCTTCTTCAAAGCATGGTACACCAGTTTGATCTTTTTGACCCTCATATGCTTCATCATCTTCAACAGAAGACACGTCAGAAGAGGATCCATGAGAAGCTTCCTCTGCACTGTGTTCGTCGTACTTGTTGTCCTCATCAACTAAGGGTCCATTGACCTGAGCGTCACCAGCTTTATTTTCAGCAATGCAAAGTTCATCTTCCTCAACAAAGGGCTCATAGGCCTCAGCCTCTATAGCATTGTCTTCTGCTACAAAAGCTTCATACAACTCAACTTCATAAGCTGTGGCTTCTTCAAAACAAGATTCACATGATTCCTCATCTGCAAAGGATCCAGAGGCTGATGCCTCATCATCAGCACAGTCTACATTAAATTGTCGATCCTCAGCACAAGCATCATAAGATTCATCAACTTCTTCCACTTCTTGACTAAAAACTTCAAGCGTTTTTTTTGCGCAGGGCATTTGTGTTTCTTCCACATTCATAATGGACACATGAGTTTTGTGTTGTTCGAAAAACAGCTCATGCACCCCTCCCCCTTCAAAACAGGAGGTATAAGGTCGCCTTTGAGCAAAAGCACAAGTATCCTCTTTATCAAATAAGTCAAAGAATTCCTCAACAACCACTGCATCCGAGTGAGGTTTGTCTTCATCAGCATTGCTTTCCTCACATTCTACCACATCTGCACAATTATCAAATGATTCCCATATCTCTGAATAGAATTGAGTTTGATCATCACTGGATTTGTCCTGTGCTCCTTCTTCCACTAATGCTTCATATGATTCAACTGAATCAGTTAATGGGTCTGCATTTATACTGTCATATATCAAAGATTCAAAAGACCTTGTTTCAATGGATGAGCACTCAGAAGACTTGTCTTCCTCATAATAAAATGAACTGCTAGGCTCATAGCATTTGTCATTTGTGCTTTGATGTTGACAAAGATAGCTCTCACAAGAATTACATCGCTCAGACTGTTCACACTGCAGTTCACAGTGTCCAGAGGATATATCATATTCAGCAGATTGATGATTGCTTTGTTCAGCAAGCAGAGTTTGCTCAGAAGGTTCATGAACTGCAGAGATCTGTCTACTTTCATTGGGAGCATCTTGTTCAGCATAGTGTTGAGAAGGCATGTTCAAATCTGAAGAACGTATAGGTTCTAATATAATGCAAAACTCAGAGTCAAAAAGCCCACAGATTTCAATTTGTTGAACTGTTGGCTCAGAGGGCTTTAAATTCTCGTCAAATGGCTTTGTAGTCTCATTATATTCTGCTGAGTGTTCAATATGATTGTATTTTTCTGAATACTCACAAATTCCAGTACAGTGCTCAAATGTTATGATTGATTCATTCGGTTCAGAGATATCAGGAATGAAGTCAGATATCTTACATTGCTCTAAAAACTCAGAGTTCTCAGCAGGTTCACTTGACTCAAAGGAGTTACAGTGTTGATCAGAAGACTTGCATTGTTCAGATGACTGGAAGCATTCTGTGAAATGTTCACAGTGTTGGCTAAATACATTAGCACAGTGCTCAGAGGACTTGCTGAAGTCAAAGCACTCACAATGTTGAGAACATTCTTCAAATGATTTGCTTAACTCAGAAGACTTATCCTGAGTAGTGTGCTTGTGGAGAACAGGATAGTCCTCACAAGGCTTGTTGATGCATTGCTCAAAGCCCCCAGAATGTCCATTATAATGCACAGAAGGTTTGCTCTCTTCTGTATGTTCTCCATTCATGCTGTAATGATCGACACTATGCACAGCGGGATCCATTTGTCCATTGACCTTTTGGTGTTCAGTATAGTCCAAAGAGTTTTTTATTTCGTCCGAAATAATGCAGGGTTCAGCAGAATGCGCAGAAGACCCATTTGAATCCATGGCTTCAATTAGTTCAGACACCTCGCAGTGTTCAGCAGGCATGCTTGCTTTTGGAAAATGTGTAAAAAGATTTGCTTTGACCAGAGTGCCTTTTCAGGTACACAGGGAGCTGACTTTCTCGAATAGGTTTGTAGTGTTCAGAGGTTTTGCACTTTTCCAAGCATAGAGAGAGAGACTTGTTTTCTCTAGGCAGTCCAGAGGGCTGGCAGCTCACAGACTGCTCCTTTGGTAGTGGTGGCTTGCACTGCTGGGGGTATCCACAGCCCGCCTGAGACACCAGCAGCAGAGTACACGTTGACTTGACAGGTCACAACCACACTGAACCTAGCACAGGGCCCCCTCTCCTTCAGACCTAGACATTTATTTTGGGGATTCAAGAGACGTGACAAATAACTCCTGGAATATCAAATCACTATAAAAAGCTGAAGTAAGGCATAAATCTGAAACTGACACCCGAGATGCGTCTTGATCACCTGATCTGTCCGTAGCGAGTTAACTGCCATGTTGTTTGTCAAGTGTTCACATAGAGTCATGGGCGGCTTTGTCATCTGCCAAAAAATTTGAATTGACTTTTATAATCTCCTGTTTAGTAGGGAATGCTGTAAAGCAGGTATGGGCAACAGCGGAAGTGCAATTCTAACCGTTTTGCTATGGGGTGTGGAGAAAATGTTGCTGTTTAAAGAAAGTTTGTTGCAATTCTACACATTTTGCCATGGGATGGAAAGAAGATTTAGCAATTTTATAACATTGGGCAGAGAGGGAAATTTGCTGTTTTACCGCAACATTTGGGAAATTCTAGACATTTTGCCATAGGGTGGAGAGAAATGTTTTTAACATTTTACATTTACATTTTAGTCATTTAGCAGACGCTCTTATCCAGGGTGACTTACAGTTTAGTGAAAACATATTTTTTTATACTGGCCGGCCCCCGTGGGAATCGAACCCACAACCCTGGTGCTGCAAACGCCATGCTCTATCAACTGAGCTACATCCCTGCCGGCCATTGCCTCCCCTACCCTGGACGACGCTGTATGATATTTGAATGAGACTGACTAACAAAATCAATTGGGCCCTCTGGGTGGTAATTCAACCATGATTACTACAAGTTTAGATAGCTGGCCGCTAGACTAACTTACCAATCAAAATGTTAACATGGGCTAATTGAGTAACAAGAGAAAGACTGTTGATGCACAACCAAATTTCAAAATGGTACCTTGTGTATACTACTATTCTAACTTGAAACAGTAAGTTGAGACCCCGACTAAGTTCAAATATAAACAGTTGAAGTCGGAAGTTTACATACACTTAGGTTGGAGTCATTAAAACCAGTTTTTCAACCACTCCACACATTTCTTGTTAACAAACTATGGTTTTAGCAAACTATGGTTTTGGCAAGTCAGTTAGGACATCTACTTTGTGCATGACACAAGTAATTTCAACAACTGTTTACCAACAGATTATTTCACTTATAATTCACTGTATCACAATTCCAGTGGGTCAAAACTTTACATACACTAAGTTGACTGTGCCTTTAAACAGCTTGGAAAATTCCAGAAAATGATGTCATGGCTTTAGAAGCTTCTGAAAGGCTAATTGACATAATTTGAGTCAATCTGAGGTGTACCTGGGGATGTATTTCAAGGCCTACCTTCAAACTCAGTGCCTCTTTGCTTGACATAATGGGAAAATCAAAAGAAATCAGCCAAGACCTCAGAAGAAAAATTGTAGACCTCCACAAGTCTGGTTCATCCTTGGGAGCAATTTCCAAACACCTGAAGGTACCACGTTCATCTGTACAAACAATAGTACGCAAGTATAAACACCATGGGACCACACAGAAAATCTGGACTATCCAAATAAAGTGTGACCCAGGAAATCAACTCTAAAAACGACATGGGCAGAGAGAAAGCATTAAGATAGTATTCAGTTGTCCTTATGTTACCTCACAGTGGTTGTTTCACAGTAGGTGGCAAAAGGTTATAGCCATGACTTACGTAACAAAGTCAGATGCCCAACTAAGTTATGGAAATACAGTACCAGTCAAAAAGTTGGACACACCTACTAAGTCATTCACAGTTACATTTAAGTCATTTAGCAGACTAATTCCAGGGTTTTCCTTTATTTTTACTATTTTCTACATTGTAGAATAATATCGAGGACATCAAAACTATGAAATAACACATATGGAATCATGTAGTAACCAAAAAAGTGTTAAACAAATCAAAATATATTTTATATTTGAGATTCTTTAAATAGCAATCCTTTGACTTAAAGACAGCTTTGCACTCTCTTGGCATTTTTTCAACCAGCCTCACCTGGAATGCTTTTCCAACAGTCTTGAAGGAGTTCCCACATATGCTGAGCACTTGTTGGCTGCTTTTCCTTCACTCTGTGGTCCCACTCATCCCAAACCATCTCAATTTGGTTGAGGTCGGAGGATTGTGAAGGCCAGGTCATCTGATGCAGCACTCCATCACTCTCTTTCTTGGTGAAATAGCCCTTACACAGCCTGGAGGTGTGTTGGGTCATTGTCCTGTTGAAAAACAAATGATATTCCCACTAAGCCCAAACCAGACGGGATGGCGTATCGCTGCAGAATGCTGTGGTAGCCATGCTGGTTGAGTGTGCCTTGAATTCTAAAAAAGATCACTGACAGTGTCACCTGCAAAGCACCCTCACACCATAACACTTCTTCCTCCATGCTTTACGGTGGGAACTACACATGCGGAGATCATCTGTTCACCCACAACGCGTCTCAAAAAGACACGGCGGTTGGAACCAAAAATCTCCAATTTGGACTCCAGACCAAATTACATATTTCCACTGGTCTAATATCTATTGCTCGTTTTTCTTGGCCCAAGCAAGTCTCTTTTTCTTATTGGTGTCCTTTAGTGGTGGTTTATTTGCACCAAATCGACCATGAAGGCCTGATTCACACAGTCTCCTCTGAACAGTTGAGATGTGTCTGTTACTTGAACTCTGTGAAGCATTTATTTGGGCTGCAATCTCTGAGGTGCAGTTAACTCGAATGAACTTATCCTCTGCAGCAGAGATAACTCCTGGTCTTCCATTCCTGTGGCAGTCCTCATGAGAGCCTGTTTCATCTAGCGCTTGATGGTTTTTGCGACTGCACTTGAATAAATGTTAAAAATTCTACAAATCTTCCGGATTAAATGACCTTCATGTCTTAAAGTTATGATGAACTGTTGTTTCTCTTTGCTTATTTGAGCTGTTCTTGTCATAATATGGACTTGGTCTTTTACCAAATAGGTGACTACCTCATGAACCTGGTTGAGAGAATCCCAAGAGTGTGCAAAGCTGTCATCAAAGCAAAGGGTGGCTATTTGAAGAATCTCATATACAAAATATATTTTGATTTGTTTAACACTATATGATTCCATTTGTGTTATTTTATGGTTTTGATGTCTTCACTAATATTTTACGATGTAAAAAATAGTAAAAATAAATAAAATAAAGCCTAGTGTGCAAAATAAAAGAAAGAAAGAAAAAACTGCTGATTTCCTACGATTTTGAATCATCAGGTGGAATCTTTCAGCCCATATTCTTTAAATAATCTTAGAAGAAAAATACAGTGGGGAAAAAAGGTATTTAGTCAGCCACCAATTGTGCAAGTTTTCCCACTTAAAAAGATGAGAGAGGCCTGTAATTTTCATCATAGGTACACGTCAACTATGACAGACAAATTGAGAAGAAAAAAATCCAGAAAATCACATTGTAGGATTTTTTATGAATTTATTTGCAAATTATGGTGGAAAATAAGTATTTGGTCACCTACAAACAAGCAAGATTTCTGGCTCTCACAGACCTGTAACTTCTTCTTTAAGAGGCTCCTCTGTCCTCCACTCGTTACCTGTATTAATGGCACCTGTTTGAACTTGTTATCAGTATAAAAGACACCTCTCCACAACCTCAAACAGTCACACTCCAAACTCCAATATGGCCAAGACCAAAGAGCTGTCAAAGGACACCAGAAACAAAATTGTAGACCTGCACCAGGCTGGGAAGACTGAATCTGCAATAGGTAAGCAGCTTGGTTTGAAGAAATCAACTGTGGGAGCAATTATTAGGAAATGGAAGACATACAAGACCACTGATAATCTCCCTCGATCTGGGGATCCACGCAAGATCTCACCCCGTGGGGTCAAAATGATCACAAGAACGGTGAGCAAAAATCCCAGAACCACACGGGGGGACCTAGTGAATGACCTGCAGAGAGCTGGGACCAAAGTAACAAAGCCTACCATCAGTAACACACTACGCCGCCAGGGACTCAAATCCTGCAGTGCGAGACGTGTCCCCCTGCCTAAGCCAGTACATGTCCAGGCCCGTCTGAAGTTTGCTAGAGTGCATTTGGATGATCCAGAAGAGGATTGGGAGAATGTCATATGGTCAGATTAAACCAAAATATAACTTTTTGGTAAAAAGTCAACTCGTCGTGTTTGGAGGACAAAGAATGCTGAGTTGCATCCAAAGAACACCATACCTACTGTGAAGCATGGGGGTGGAGACATCATGCTTTGGGGCTGTTTTTCTGCAAAGGGACCAGGACGACTGATCCGTGTAAAGGAAAGAATGAATGGGGCCATGTATCGTGAGATTTTGAGTGAAAACCTCCTTCCATCAGCAAGGGCATTGAAGATGAAATGTGGCTGGGTCTTTCAGCATGACAATGATCCCAAACACACCGCCCGGGCAACGAAGGAGTGGCTTCGTAAGAAGCATTTCAAGGTCCTGGAGTGGCCTAGCCAGTCACCAGATCTCAACCCCATAGAAAATCTTTGGAGGGAGTTGAAAGTCCGTGTTGCCCAGCGACAGCCCCAAAACATCACTGCTCTAGAGGAGATCTGCATGGAGGAATGGGCCAAAATACCAGCAACAGTGTGTGAAAACCTTGTGAAGACTTACAGAAAACGTTTGACCTGTGTCATTGCCAACAAAGGGTATATAACAAAGTATTGAGAAACTTTTGTTATTGACCAAATACTTATTTTCCACCATAATTTGCAAATAAATTCATTAAAAATCCTACAATGTGATTTTCAGGAAAAAATAAGCTCATTTTGTCTGTCATAGTTGACGTGTACCTATGATGAAAATTACAGGCCTCTCTCATCTTTTTAAGTGGGAGAACTTGCACAATTGGTGGCTGACTAAATACTTTTTTTCCCCACTGTATATATATATATATATATATATATATATATATATATATATATATCTACAGTGAGGGAAAAAAGTATTTGATCCCCTGCTGATTTTGTACGTTTGCCCACTGACAAAGAAATGATCAGTCTATAATTTTAATGGTACGTTTATTTGAACAGTGAGAGACAGAATAAGAACAAAACAATCCAGAAAAACGCATGTCAAAAATGTTATAAATTGATTTGCATTTTAATGAGGGAAATAAGTAGTATATGTGGTATTCTGTCTCTCACTGTTCAAATAAACCTACCATTAAAATTATAGACTGATCATTTCTTTGTCAGTGGGCAAACGTACAAAATCAGCAGGGGATCAAATACTTTTTTCCCTCACTGTATGCTTAGCACTTGTTGGGTGCTTTTCCTTCACTCTGCGGTCCGACTCATCCCAAACCATCTCAATTGGGTTGAGGTCGGGGGTTTGTGGAGGCCAGGTCATCTGATGCAGCACTCCATCACTCTCCTTCTTGGTAAAATAGCCCTTACACAGCCTGGAGGTGTGTTGGGCCATTGTCCTGTTGAAAATCAAATGATGGTTCCACTAAGCCCAAACCAGATGGGATGACGTATCGCTGCAGAATGCTGTGGTAGCCATGCTGGTTGAGTGTGCCTTGAATTCTAAATAAATCACAGACATTGTCACCAGCAAAGCACTCCCACACCATAACAACTCCTCCTCCATGCTTTACAGTGGGAACTACACATGCATAGATAATCCGTTCACCCACACCGCGTCTCACAAAGACACAGCGGTTGGAACCAAAAATCTCAAATTTGGACTCCAGACCAAAGTACATATTTCCACCGGTGTAACGTCCATTGCTTGTGTTTCTTGGCCCAAGTAGGTCTCTTCTTCTTATTGGTGTCCTTTAGTACTGGTTTCTGGGATAATGGTGTTGATGTTAGCCAAGACCTATCTTTCAAAGCACTTCATTGCTACAGACGTGAGTGCTAAGGGTCAGTAGTAATTTAGGCAGGTTACCTTAGTGTTCTTGGGCACAGGGACTATGGTGGTCTGCTTGAAACATGTTGGTTTTACAGACTCAGACTTACTGTGTGACTTGCTAAGCAAAGTTTTACTCCTGAACTTTTTAGGCTTGCCATAACAACAGGGTTGAATAGTTTTTGATCCAATACATTTCAGCTTTTCATTTTGTATTAATTTGTAAACATTTTGAAAAACGTAATTCCACTTTGACATTATCGGGTATTGTGTGTAGGCCACTGGGGAAAAAATTTGAAATTAAATCCATTTTAAATTCAGGCTGTAAAAGGTCAAGAGGTGTTAATACTTTCTGAAGTCACTCTAATGCAGTTAAACATAGATCGTACCCCAACTCAGGCCTAATGACACTGAAGCTGCCATTCCGCGCTCACTCCAGATGGCGTGAAACTAATTGTCAGATTTTAACACTGTATCTTGTGTTGTGGAGGTAAAGTCAGGTGGTAAAGTCAGACTCGGAGTGGGCCTCTCTCTGTCTGGATTTAAATAGAAGCAGAGGCATGCCTGAAAGAGACCCTAGATAAGCCACTTTTAACTCAGTAGGCTAAAACATGCTGACCTGGCCCTAGTACCACTCGCCCCTTGTAAAAGCTGTAACCTCATTATCAGTGCCTTAGCCTCTTGGGAGACTGGGTGTGAGCAATGGAATAGAGATGTCACTGTACAGTATGTGTCAAGTTCGAGCCTCAAGTTCACATAACTGCAATATCTGAAGGGTCTCTTTTCTTTATTGAACTGAACCACTAATGTAGTGGTTAAATAATACGTTTTTTACTGACCAATTGAAAAAGAAAAACCATTGCTCCAGTTATTTGTATGTGTATATTTACTACATTTTAGCATTTTAGATGGACATGACAAACACGAGGCCTAGCCATTTCCTCCTGGCTACTATACCGACACCAAAAGGCTTTGTTTTGCACCTCCGTTTATGGCCTGGAGTGAGTGCACGCTAGGCTATATATACTAAGAATCCCATCATTAACCACTGTCAACAGCTGCTCGTGGTGTGCTATTTAAAGTGCTCTAATGTGTAATATCAGAAGAGCTAACGTGGAAGGCAGCATGAGGTTTCTTCCCACCCCTGCGTTCACCTGCCCTGGTCCTTCACATGTTTGCACACAAACCTCACGACTTGTAAGCCTCTAGCAAGTATGCACCCTGCGTAGGCATATACTCATGTGGCTTAGTCCATTTTCAGCTCCAATTGAAAGACGTCTTCAACAGTCCTCAGTACAACATTAATTGGTTGGTGAAGTGGGTTGGTGAAATGTAAACAGTCTGCCATTGAACAAAGTAATATGGTGTTTATTTAAATTACTTTGGGTCAGTTCATTATTTTCGCCATCATGAAACGGGTGTGATTTTAAATGGAAGATTACCTAATTCAAAACAAATTGTTGTCTCAAGAGCCCCTTGGGAACAATATGATTTAAAGAGGATTTTATCTGGCAAAAGATCGAACATTCATAAATAAATAGATAATACTGTAATTTGCTGGCTGTTATGCGGTGACAATCTGTTCTATTAACAGAGCTGAGAAAAACAAACAACTGGCTTCATGAGATGGCGACAATGATTACAGTATGAAATATAACGCATGCCGTGCATACAGTATAACACGACACAATTGTGAGCTGCAATATTAAATATATACTGTATATTGATTTTAAAGGATATTACTTTAGGGATTAGTACAACTGTATTAATTTATCATAACCAAAAACATAAGAACCAATACAGTACTCCTGAATGTTACTCCATTGATGTTTGTGTTGTCATGAGAGACTTGTCAATGGCCCACTCTTACAGAGAGTGGCTTTAAGTGGCCTCCCATCTATTCAAAATGGTATGGCAGTTTTTGTTAAGCTCTCCGCAGATTTTCACTGCCAGAGCTGTTTAACACTTCGGCACCCTAATATGTCATGATGACAGCTCCCCATCCATCATATGCTAATTTGTCACAGATTTTGTCCTGCAAAGACCAGCTTTCATCACTCTCTGTCAGTAAGCTAGTTTGTCCAAGTTTGTGCCAAGGAATTGCTACATACAGTGAGAGAAACAAATATTTGATCCCCTGCTGATTTTGTACGTTTGCCCACTGACAAATAAATGATCAGTCTATAATTTTAATGGTACATTTATTTGAACAGTGAGAGACAGAATAAGAACAAAAAAATCAAGAAAAACGCATGTCAAAAATTTTATACATTGATTTGCATTTTAATGAGGGAAATAAGTATTTGACCCCCTCTCAATCAGAAATATTTCTGGCTCCCAGGTGTCTTTTATACAGGTAACGAGCTGAGATTAGGAGCACACTCTTAAAGGGAGTGCTCCTAATCTCAGCTTGTTACCTGTATAAAAGACACCTGTCCACAGATGCAATCAATAAATCAGATTCCAAACTCTCCACCATGGCCAAGACCAAAGAGCTCTCCAAGGATGTCAGGGACAAGATTGTAGACCTACACAAGGCTGGAATGGGCTACAAGACCATCGCCAAGCAGCTTGGTGAGAAGGTGACAACAGTTGGTGCGATTATTCGCAAATGGAAGAAACACAAAAGAACTGTCAATCTCCCTCGGCCTGGGGTTCCATGCAAGATCTCACCTCGTGGAGTTGCAATGATCATGAAAACAGTGAGAAATCAGCCCAGAACTACATGGGAGGATCTTGTCAATGATCTCAAGGCAGCTGGGACCATAGTCACCAAGAAAACAAATGGTAACACATTACGCCATGAAGGAATGAAATCCTGCAGCACCCACAAGGTCGCCCTGCTCAAGAAAGCACATATACATGCCCGTCTGAAGTTTGCCAATGAACATCTGAATGATTCAGAGGAGAACTGGATGAAAGTGTTGTGGTCAGATGAGACCAAAATGGAGCTCTTTGGCATCAACTCAACTCGCCGTGTTTGGAGGAGGAGGAATGCTGCCTATGACACCAAGAACACCATCCCCACCGTCAAACATGGAGGTGGAAACAATATGCTTTGGGGGTGTTTTTCTGCTAAGGGGAAAGGACAACTTCACCGCATCAAAGGGACGATGGACGGGGCCATGTGGGTCATTCTACAGATTCGGTGCCTTTTGTGATTGAGGAGGATGAAACAATGAACATTAAAATCTTAAGCTTTTTTTTATTTGATGTGACAAAGTAATGTGTGTACTTGATAGAAAATACCTTTTCCCATCTCAATGTAGAGTATTAAGTTATTATTCTGTATTATTTTCTCAAACAAGTCCCAATTTAATTCAACCCCGTCACAGTCATTTTGTTATTCAACTATTCATTTTTCCAATAAGCTTGAGATCAGCTTCTGGCATAATCTCACAGTTTAGATGTCCCTTGTAAATAATGGCATATTGTAATTAAAGAGAAAATCAAGAAAAACTGACCAGCACCATCCTTTCCAGTTTACGATGAAGAAATTTCTAATCTAACTCCACATTTTCGCAAGAAATGTGCAAGAATGCTGCGTAATTCCTGACAAAATTGAAATAGCCTTATTTACCCTGATTTAATACACACAATAAAAACACTATTGATGTTATATTTTGTGTATTTAATACAAAAATGTAAAAAAATAATCTCGTAACAGGGATGAATGCACTGCAACAGGGTTGAAAATCATGTAACAGGGTTGAGTGAAAAGCATCACGTGTCATATGTTTTATCTTTTGAGATCACTAACATGTTGCCATTTTTTAAACATTTTAAACATTTTTAAACCTACTGTCAACATAGCTTTTAAAATCTAAAGAATCTAGATGAAAGCTAGACAGAGTAAAACACATTAATGAACTAATAACAGTAACAACATTTCATTGATTTCATAAAAATATCCATCTGATAATGAAGAAATCCCTCACCCTCTTCTTGATGTCCACAAAGTTTGAGATTTTCTTTCTTTGAAAAGTAGATACACTGCCTGTGAGCTTCCAGCGTTTCTTTGAAAAACCCAAAGCAGACTCTGAAAATGATTGCAGTCTATACTTCTTAATAATGTTACCTGCCACTACTCTGGATATAATTTGCTTCTCTCGTTCAGTTTTTGCATTTTTATAATGCTCCTTTATTTGAGCAACGAGTGCTGTGTGATGCAGTGCAGATCTTCTGACATCACTTGGTACAGCTGTGGATTTTGACGAAGTCTTCTTTTCTAAACGCTGGAGCCTTTTTTTGTACTTTTCTTTGGCCCTCCTTTCTTCATCAAGACATTTCTGTAAATCAGCTACCTGCTTTCTCAATTTGTCTTTTGTCTTTCTTGATTTTTTCTTCCCCTTCACAGATTGTCTAAAACAAACAAATAGACAATTCAATTCAATTTTATTTATTGTATCAAATCATAACAAGGTAAGTTCATAAGCAGTATAAATAAATGTTAAGGATACTATTACAATGTGAATATGTCTAAGCAGTTTTGAAGAAATAGTGTACAAAGTTACCAGAAATCATATTTGTATGCACTCCTTTGCACTCCTATTCTCTCTCTCTCTCTCTCTCTCGCTCTCTCTCACACACACAATCTTTTTCCTAACCTTGTGGGCTCATGTGACATCACCACGTCTCTATCAGGACTTTGTGGAGGGGTGGCAATAGTATTAACAGCCATTTCCCTTTGCTTTTGCCGCTCCTTCGCTTTTCTCCATCCCTTTCTCCTCATCTTTTGACCTCTCTTATCTAGATCTCCTATTCCTTTCTTCTTTCCTGCTAAAACATCTTTTGTCCATCTCATGCGTTCACTCCTGAGGTACTTTTCCCTTCGTTCTGGATCAGCATTTCTTCTTGCCCTGTACTCTCTTTGCCTTTCTGCTGCTGTTTTTGCCATTGTTGAATCTGAAATTGTAGGTCAAGGTCAAGTCAATGACCAGTTTACTCTCCAAAACTAATTACTGTATCCTTTTAATCACTATGTAGTAAAATGAACGTGAACTTGCAGATAATACTCCTAAATATGTCAGTACAAACCAGTCGGCTAGTGAACATGAACCCCTCACGCACCAGTTGCCAAGGCAGTATACTGTATGTCTTTTTAGACTAGTCTTCATTTACATTCTCTAGTCTTTTTATGCATTACCAAATTATGCTTTAAAGCAACAAAACTTTATTTTCTGTTGATTGTGTGTCCATGACCACCACCACCTCGTGTCTTAAAGATCTTACATTTCCAGGAGAATTACCTGACCACCGGCGCGCGGATGTCCCTCACCTTCCTCTCTATGTGTGTTTCCTTTCTGCTGCTGTTTTTTCCATTGTTGAATCTGAAATTGTAGGTCAAGGTCAAGTCAATGACCTGCTTACTCTTCAAGACTAAATATTGTATCCTTTTAATCACTATGTAGTAAAATGAACATGAACTTGCAGATAATACTCCTAAATATGTCAATGTATATAGGAGAGAGAACAAATTAATTGTCACTTTTTTAAAGTTATTATTTTCAAAAATTCCTCGTACTTTTAGTTGATACTGTAAAACCGTAAACAACAAACATTCAACAAGAAAATATGATTGGTATTAAGCAATATACATTAAATATTGCTAAGATTTAACAGCTATTCAACCCTGTAACAGCCATTCAACCCCGTAACATTGAAAAATGTGATGGGGTTGAATGTGACAGGGTTGAAGATTTTGTGCTAATCTGTTGCTAATTCGGGATGCTAGCAGCTAGCAGTGTGCCACATGGCCTTATTCAACAAAATACATTGTTATACTTCATAGCTATAAAAACAATTCTTGGTCAAATCTTAACTATGAATTCCCCCCCCCCCCCAACAGAGTTGAATACCTGAGATTGACAAAGCCCATATGTGCTTAAAAAACATGAAATATTTATAAAAAGTGAGAGAGCAGCTTACCACTTGTCACACCAGGCTTCTCTGAAGACTTGTATGATGTCACTTCCTCATAAATGATGTCCACAGGATCAAACCATTATTTAATTGTGAGTGGGGGTATTGTTGCGTTACGGGGTTGAAAGAAATACAAGGACAGGGGTAAAAGCCTGAATTTCTCAGAAAATAAAATGTCTTATGCTGAGAAAATGGATTATGCATAATAAGGGGGCATATACAATTAATTTAACAAAAAAAAAGCATTATTATTTAACACTGTGTACTCAAAATGAGTCACCCCATTTGCATGATGGTCAATAGGGACAGGCGAAATTCTTAATACTCCTAAGAAAAGCAAACATATAAGTATTGAAATTCATCTCTGTTTAAAATCATATTCTCTACTCCATATTAAAAACATATAAAACTTTGAAATATTGTAATTTAAGTGTAGTTTGATAAATGTTCTGACAAGTTATAACACTAGTACATCTTGGGACACTGACAATACTGAAATGTCACCGAATCTGTAGAATGACCCATGTACTGTCAAATCTTGGGTGAGAATCTCCTTCCCTCAGCCATGGCATTGAAAATGGGTCGTGGATGGGTATTCCAGCATGACAGTGACCCAAAACACACGGCCAAGGCAACAAAGGAGTGGCTCAAGAACAAGCACATTAAGGTCCTGGAGTGGCCTAGCCAGTCTCCAGACCTTAATCCCAGAGAAAATCTGTGGAGGGAGCTGAAGGTTCGACTTGCCAAACGTCAGCCTCGAAACCTTAATGACTTGGAGAAGATCTGCAAAGAGGAGTGGAACAAAATCCCTCCTGAGATGTGTGCAGACCTGGTGGCCAACAACAAGAAACATCTGACCTCTGTGATTGCCAACAAGGCTTTTGCCACCAAGTACTAAGTAATGTTTTGCAGAGGGGTCAAATACTTATTTCCCTCATTAAAATGCAAATCAATTTATAACATTTTTGCCATGCGTTTTTCTGGATTTTTTGTTGTTGTTATTCTGTCTCTCAATGTTCAAATAAACCTACCATTAAAATTATACTGATCATGTCTTTGTCAGTGGGCAAACGTACAAAATCAGCAGGGGATCAAAAACGTTTTTCCCTCACTGTATATATAGACAGGTGTGTGCCTTTCCAAATCATGTCCAATCAATTCAATTGACCACAGGTGGACTCCAATCACGTTGTAGAAAAATCTCAAGTATGATCAATGGAAACAGGATGCACCTGAACTCAATTTTGTGTCACATAGCAAAGGGTCTGAATACTTATGTAAATACATTTTACATTTTTTTTTTTTTTTTTTCTAAAAACCTGTTTTCACTTTGTCATTATGGGGTATTGTGTGTAGATTGATGAGGAAAAATGTTTATTTAATCAATTTTAGAATAAGGCTTTAACGTAACAAAATGTGGAAAAAGTCAAGGGGGCTGAATACTTTCCGAATGCAGTGAATATATATGTATAAAATATATGTTTTCCTTTATTATTTTCCCCTAACCCTACCATCCTTCCCCTGATTGGAGTAAACTAAAGGACAACAACTCTTAGGCTTCTACTTCCAGCTTATACATACTATATACATTTTACGGACACAGTATAGTTTACGATAGTTATCTTTTGTTTGTTTTTAGTCCCATCCTTCAGCTCCACTCAACACCGCACATCTATGTCTGAACACCATCCAGTTTTGATTCCTATTTGCCCTCTATTTTTCAACTGTACTGTGATGTTTCACAAAAGTTCTGAACCTTTCTATTCTCATATATTCTACTTGTTGTAAATTAAAGATAAATATTTTTGCTAAGAGTTTTATTATATTATTAATGGATTGACTATGACTTTGTAAATCACCCATCAGTGCTATCTGCAGAGTTAGCTCCAGGTAAATGTTGCAATTCTTCAGCCATTCCTGAACTTGTGACCAAAAACAAGCTACACATGGACAGTACCAAAACAAATGATCCAATGATTCTGTCTCTTCGCAGCAAAATCTGCAGAGCCGGGATGGTTGTATCCCCCATATATATAACATTCTATTGGTTGCAAGATTTTGTATAATAATTTAAATTGAAAAACTTTACGTTTTGAATCCAGTGTTGTTTTATGTATCAGTTAATAAACCACGTGCCATGGAATTGGTACATCGAAAATCTCTTCCCAACTATTTTGCAAGCTGTATGGTACAGCTGTCATTTTTTTGGTCCTTAAATGAAACTGGTATACTTTTTTATTTATCACAATTTACTTTAGCTAATTTTGGCCAATTTGGTCTTTAATGCCGACAGACAACTTCCTTACTTTCTCCCCCTTCCACTTGCCTCTTCCATTTTTGTGGTAATGCTGCAATTAGTTGGTTGTATTTTGAGTAGAGCAGACATTTCCATATATTTATGTTAGCTGCATGTGTGACATAACTCCACCAGTTTTTTTAATCCATTACATAATTTAACCATAATATTTATTGTAATATTTGTTCTGTCTTTTCTGGTGGATTACACTGAAATTGCAACCAACTTTCTATGGCTTGTTTCAAAAATAGCGATATTTTGGAGAGGATTTAATTTTCTAATAACCGAAAGTGAGAGGTTGTAATCTGAATACAGTGAAAAAGGCCATTCTTGAACATGGGGTGATACATTCTTACTAATCTGCTAGAGAACCAGTTCGGATTTAAATATAACTTTTGAATGACTGAAGCCTTTAGTCAGAGGTCGAATGCTTTAATATTTAATCATTTCTGCTGTCCGAATTCATATTCATTATATAAATAGGCCCGTTTAATTTTGTGTGGCTTGCCATTCCAAACAAAATGGAATATGTTTTGCTCATATAATTTCTAAGACAAGTCGCTAGGTGTAGGCAAGGTCATAAGCAAATGGGTAAACTGGGATATGACTAAAGTGTTAATCAGGTTGATTTTTCCACAAATAGACAGGTATTTTCCCTACCACGGTAGCAAGATCTTATCTATTTTTGTTAACTTTCTATTAACATTTCTTGTAATGAGATAATGTATTTATTTCGGGATATGAATATCGAGCATATCCACTTCACCATTAGGCCATTTTATTGGTAAACTACACGGTAATGTAAAAGTTGTATTTATTAGTGATCCAATACGTAATATAGTACACTTATCATAATTTGGTTGTAATCCAGAGAGGTTAGAAAAAGTATCTAGATAATCTATGATGCTGTGGAGGGATCCAAATTGTGGATGTAAAATAAAACATTAATCATCAGCATACAATGACACCTTTGTTTTTAAGCCCTGGATTTCTAGGCCCTTGATACTATTGTTGGATCTGATATTAATAGCTAACATTTCGATGGCCATAATAAATAGATATGTCGATAGTGGATAGTGTTTGGTGGCATTAATGATATATACCTTAATGATCTTTTCAAGAGATTTAATCGAGAGAGGGGTAAGAGCGACAGGTCTATAGTCATTTGATGCAGATTTATGAGAGGTTTTTGGGACAGGTACAACAATTGATTTTTTCCACAGAGATGGAATTTACAGTGTATCCAGGGACTGCTGGAAAAGAGCAGAAGACACCGCTTAGCTGAGTGGAACAGTGTTTCAGGACACGAACACTTACGTTATTAGGCCCCGGGCTCTTTTGTGCTCCAGTGCATTTGAACACTTGTTGTATGACTTCCTCATTGATTACAAGCGCACTCTCGGTTGCCATGATGTCATCCTCTGGACATGCCGGGGGAGCCGGGCTGCCCCCTGCTTCAAAGCGGGTGAAGAACTTGTTCAGTTCATTGGCTGTAGAAAGGCGCACCCTCTCGTCCGAGCAGTGATCGAGACGTTGCCACCCTTTGGAGGCGTTTGACATATTCTTAATGCCCATCCAGGCAGTCGCAGTGTCGGTTGTACTGTCATCTCGCCTTTTTTTAATCTCTTTGTTCACCTCTTTCTGTACCTCTTTTCGTTTGAGTGGATTCCCGGAGGCAAACACTTGTTTTTTCTTGCTAAGCACCACTTTCAATTATTTGGTCACCCATGGTTTGTTGTTAAGAAATATTTTACATGTTTTTGGGGGAATTCCCAAATCAACACAGAATTCAATATAGACTGATATTGTATCAGTCATCTCGTTCAGGTCAGCTGATGATTCTTCAAATACACTCCAGGTAGTACAATCAAAGCATCCTTCAATTGATTCATACTGTCATTGTCCCATACCTGTATTTGTTTTCCCACCACCTTCTCCCTTTTGAGTTACAGTCTATAAGTTGGTCGGAGAAGAACAGTGTTATGATCTGATCCACCCAGTGGGGGTCTGGCCAAGGATGAATACGCTTTGGGGACCGAGCCATAACATAAGTCAATGATCTTATTTTTCCTTGTTAGACAAGTCACATACTGAGTGTAAGTACTCAAAGTGTGCTTGAGAGTGCAGCTATTGAAATCCCCCATGATGAATTTGGGTGCATCAGGGGAAATCGCATCAAGCTCTTGAGTGACGTTAAAAATTATGTCAGCTGCATTGACAATGTTTGCTCTTGGATGGATATAACTGTCAGAAAAATCTTGAGTAATTCACAGGGTAGGTAGAATGAGCACAGTGACACGGACAGTAGATCTATATCAGGAGTGCATATTTTTTTCCTGACAATCGTAGTTTTACACCATCTGTCATTTATCAGCACACAGACTCCCCCTCCGTGCTCCTTACCAGTACCCTCACTGTCTCTGTCCATACGAGTAATAGTGAATCCTTCAGGGGTGACAGCCAAGTTTCAGAAAAGGCCATCACACAGGCCTCCCTTTATTCATATATAATGAACAAAAATATAAATGCAACACGACAGTTTCAACGATGTTACTGAGTTACAGTTCATATAAGGAAATCAGTCGTTTGAAATAAATTCATTAGGCCCTAATCTACAGATTTCACATGACTGGGCAGGGGCGCAGCCATGAGTGGGTTTGGGAGGGCATAGGCCCACCCACTGGGGAGCCAGGCCCAGCCAATCAGAATTAGTTTTTCCCCACATAAGGGCTTTATTACAGACAGAAATACTCCTCCATTTCATCAGCTGTACAGGTGACTGGTCTCAGACGATCCTACAGGTGAAGAATGCGGGATGTGGAGGTCCTGGACTGGCGTGGTCACACGTGCTCTGTGGTTGTGAGGCCGGTTGGACGTACTGCCAAAGATGGCTTAAGGAAGAGAAATTAACATTAAATTATCTGGCAACAGCTTTGGTGGACATTCCTGCAGTCAGCATGCCAATTGCACGCTCCCTCAAAAGTTGACACATCTGTGGCATTGTGCTGTGTGACAAAACTGCACATTTTAGAGTTGCCTTTTAGTGTCCGCAGCACAAGGTGCACCTGTGTAATGATCATGCTGTTTAACCAGCTTCTTGATTTGCCACACCTGTCAGGTGGATGGATTATCTTGGAAAGGAGAAATGCTCACTAACAGGGATGTAAACAAATGTGTGCACAAAATGTGAGAGCAATAAGGTTTTTGTGCATATGGACATTTCTGGGATCTTTCATTTCAGCTCATGAAACATGGGACCAACACTTTACATGTTGCATTTATATTTTTGTTCAGTGTAAATCAGAAAATAAAAAAGAACAGCTAATTTTTTTCTCATTTGACTAACAGCCTATTTAGACATAAAGGTGTATCCTACATTGTTTCCATAACTTTACTACAAAATTCACTTAAAGGTGCACTATGCAGAAATCACTCCGCCATTTCCTGGTTGCTAAAATTCTAATAGTTCGCCAAATTTCAGTTTAACAAGCAAGTATAGTGTAGAGAATCATTGAACCATCTAAACCGCTGTGTAACATATTTTCCAAAACCAAATATAATGTATTTTCAGCTGTTTGAAGCTGGTGTACAAAACTGAAAGTAAAAGATGCAAAAACAAAATGTAAGAACGGGACGCATAGAACTAGTGCAAATAGAACAGATCTACCACTTCTTAGACTTGCTTTCAATGAGAATGACAGATCTATAACTCACATTTATATGTGAATTTGGTCAGATTACCCAAGTTACAATTGCAGCTTTAACAAAAACATTGGAACCGTCAGACTACTGATCAACAACGTTTACTAGAAACGTTCAGCCTTCAAGAAACAATGTAACAATGCGTCTCTCGAACATCTCATTATGTCAAGGCAGCATATCGTATTTTTGATCGCTACAAATAGCCTACTTCTTTGGAGGAAAAGTATAAATAATATTCAATAATGTTGTCTACTGTTAAATATTAATTATGTTTTATGATCCGGTTACTGTACAGATATGTATGCATTGATGAAAAAATAAACTTGCGAAATAAATCGTTTTTGGTGACATTGTTGGATACAATAAGTTTCTTTTTTTACAACATTGTAGGACCTGAACTTTTGTCGCTTTAAGACTGGGCTGCTTTGAAACCGTCAAGTTCCATGTTTGTATCGAGAAATTGATTAAAGGTTCTGAACTGAATTCCATATTGAAACAAAGTTGTCAACTAGAATCTCCCCCATTTTATTACTTTATTTTAACATTTTACTTCATATGCACCGATGTTTTCAATAGATGAGCTTTAGAATAGGGGCTATTTTACTTAATTTTCCTGCACACGGTATGGTCATGTAACAGGGAGTGGCAAAATATAAATAATATTTTCTATATTTAAACATCCTTGAGCTATTATACATATTTAGTATTATAAACGGCTGTTTTTCTTGATTTACGGATCTAATGGACATCTCGTCTTCAATAATCATGCAAGTAACAAGGGACGAAGAGGATAACTACACTTTGCGTGAGGAACGTGAGTTTGGAAACGTTTTCAAGAAGTGTTCTATTGCACAAGACAGGATGGTGTTTTAGATTGTCAAGGCCAGAACTACAAAAATAAAGCCAATTTAAAGTTCAACGGAATTTGTAAATTGTACACTGAGGAAGGATTATATACAGTGGGGAAAAAAAGTATTTAGTCAGCCACCAATTGTGCAAGTTCTCCCACTTAAAAAGATGAGAGAGGCCTGTAATTTTCATCATAGGTACACGTCAACTATGACAGACAAATTGAGAAAAAAAATCCAGAAAATCACATTGTAGGATTTTTTATGAATTTATTTGCAAATTATGGTGGAAAATAAGTATTTGGTCACCTACAAAAAAGCAAGATTTCTGGCTCTCACAGACCTGTAACTTCTTCTTTAAGAGGCTCCTCTGTCCTCCACTCATTACCTGTATTAATGGCACCTGTTTGAACTTGTTATCAGTATAAAAGACACCTGTCCACAACCTCAAACAGTCACACTCCAAACTCCATTATGGCCAAGACCAAAGAGCTGTCAAAGGACACCAGAAATAAAAATTGTAGACCTGCACCAGGCTGGGAAGACTGAATCTGCAATAGGTAAGCAGCTTGGTTTGAAGAAATCAACTGTGGGAGCAATTATTAGGAAATGGAAGACATACAAGACCACTGATAATCTCCCTCGATCTGGGGCTCCACGCAAGATCTCACCCCGTGGGGTCAAAATGATCACAAGAATGGTGAGCAAAAATCCCAGAACCACACGGGGGGACCTAGTGAATGACCTGCAGAGAGCTGGGACCAAAGTAACAAAGCCTACCATCAGTAACACACTACGCCGCCAGGAACTCAAATCCTGCAGTGCCAGACGTGTCCCCCTGCTTAAGCCAGTACATGTCCAGGCCCGTCTGAAGTTTGCTAGAGTGCATTTGGATGATCCAGAAGAGGATTGGGAGAATGTCATATGGTCAGATGAAACCAAAATATAACTTTTTGGTAAAAACTCAACTCGTCGTGTTTGGAGGACAAAGAATGCTGAGTTGCATCCAAAGAACACCATACCTACTGTGAAGCATGGGGGTGGAAACATCATGCTTTGGGGCTGTTTTTCTGCAAAGGGACCAGGACGACTGATCCGTGTAAAGGAAAGAATGAATGGGGCCATGTATCGTGAGATTTTGAGTGAAAACCTCCTTCCATCAGCAAGGGCATTGAAGATGAAACGTGGCTGGGCCTTTCAGCATGACAATGATCCCAAACACACCGCCCAGGCAACGAAGGAGTGGCTTCGTAAGAAGCATTTCAAGGTCCTGGAGTGGCCTAGTCAGACATATTTTCCACCATAATTTGCAAATAAATTCATTAGAAATCCTACAATGTGATCTTCTGGATTTTTTTTTCTCATTTTGTCTGTCATAGTTGACGTGTACCTATGATGAAAATTACAGGCCTCTCTCATCTTTTTAAGTGGGAGAACTTGCACAATTGGTGGCTGACTAAATACTTTTTTTCCCCCACTGTACATGAGGAACCAGTACCTAGTTGAGGTAGAGCAGTTTATGTGATGAGTCAAAAGAGATTAGTGCAAAAAGGGTCAATGCAGATATTCCGGGTAGCTATTATTTAGCAGTTTTAGAGCTTGGGGGTAGAAGCTGTTCAGAGTCCTGTTGGTTCCAGACTTGGTGATTGGTACCGCTTGCCGTGTGCTAGCAGAGAGAACAGTCTATGAGTTGGGTGGCTGGAGTCTTATACCATTTTGAGGCTGGTGACGTAGAGGGGCGTAGGTCTCCATGGCCTCGGTCTCCGCGTAGGAGAGGGGATAGACGTGTCCTCTCGGTAGGGCTGCGTCAGACAGCAGGTCAAAGGCACAGTCCCAGGGGCGATGAGGAGGCAGGCGTGTAGCCTGGGTCTTAGAGAAAACCCAGTGCAGATCCTGGTGTTCCTCCGGTAAATCCACTTGAGCAGTCCGGACTTTCCACCGTAGTGGTGTTGACAGACACCGCGAGACACCTCCCCTGACATTCCTGCGACCAACCCAGTAGTCGACTCTCAGACCAGGAAATAACAGGGCTATGCCCACTCAACCAGGGGAGACCTAAAACAACGGGGTGCGTGGGGGTGTCTATAATCAAAAAGGTGATCTGTTCTAAATTATCCAGGTCGGTGACGCCTAGAAGACCGGTGACGTAGACCTCCGGGCCTGGTGAATGGAATGAGCAGCAGTACGGGGGGATCCGTGACAATGCTGTACCGTAAACACATATCACCATCCTTGGTTGCGTGGGAATAAAGTATCTTGTGTCTTGTGCTTCCACCCGAGTATTAACTCTGGGGTGTAAAGACATACGTAATCATGACATCCTCAGGGTTTTTTTATTTTAATCTGGAAGATTTTCTATAATTTTCTTTCACTTTGAAAATGTGGAGTAGGTTGTGTAGATCTGTAGGGGGAAAAAATCTAATTTATTCCCTTTTTATATTTGATTTTAAGGCAGTGTCATGAGAATTTCTATCTCTAATTCAACCTAAGCTTGAATCATTACCAGAGGTTGTAAGGCTCTGGTTTTAATCATAAATGATTCAAGGTCCACAACCAGCAAGAATGATCTGTATTTTTATTCATGGAGAGCTCTGGCGCCAAAACCCATACACTCCTGTTTTATACCCCTTGACACACAAAGGCACTTTGCTCTGCCCACCTTTAGGAGGCTTTTTTAAACCCGTTTTCTCAGTCCCCTTCACCCTGGAATGTTTAGTCCCGCCCCCCTCTGTTAGTGGGTTGCCACCTCTGTTAGTGGGTTGCCACTACATTATAACTCTAACACCGTTCACACATTTATACTGTATTTGGGGTGAAATCCTTTAGTCATTATTCTTAAAATACAAATTAATCTAACAGGCAGCAAAATGTGAAGACTGTACAAGCAGTATGTAGACTTTCACTAGGCACTGTAAGTTGATGATACAGTAGATATGTTTATCGTGAGTTGATGATAAAACAGTATAAAGGCTCATACTGTCAAGGTGACGTGTATGCGATGAGCGAAGTCAAGCGCAGGACACCGAGCTACTGGCAGACGTACTTTATTACACAGTAAAGGAACATACAAAAACAAAACCTCCTAACAGGGAGGAAACAATACTCGCATACAAATAGCAATGCCGACCTTACGGAAAACAATCACACACAATAACCAATGAGAGACAGGGGGTTATAAAGGGAATACAATGTAACATAATGGGAAACAGGTGTAAACAATAAAGCCCAAACAAGACGACCACCGAAACATAGATCGGTAGCAGCTAGTAATCCGGGGACGACGAACACCGAAGCCTGCCCGAGCAAGGAGGAGGAGCAGCCTCGGCTGAATCCGTGACAGTACCCCCCACTTGACGCGCGGGGACGGCCAGGAGGACGCGGAGCAGGGCGAGTCGGATGACTCCGGTGGAAATCCCTCAACATGAAGGGATCTAGGATGTCCCTCAAAGGGACCCAGCACCGTTCCTCCGGACCGTACCCCTCCCACTTCACGAGATACTGCAGGCCCCCCATCCAACGCCTCGAATCCAAGATGGAACGGACTGAGTACGCCGGAGCCCCCTCGATGTCCAGTGGGGCCGGAGGAGCCTCTCGTACCTCACTCTCCTGGAGTGGACCAGCTACTACCGGCCTGAGGAGAGACACATGGAACGAGGGGTTAATGCGGTAATTAATTGGCAGTTGTAACCTATAGCATACCTCGTTCAATCTCCTCAGGACTTTAAATGGCCCCACAAACCGCCGACCCAGCTTCCGGCAGGGCAGGCAAAGGGGCAGGTTTCGGGTCGAGAGCCAGACCCGATCTCCTGGTGCATACACCGGAGCCTCACTGCGGTGGCGATCGGCGCTCGCCTTTTGCCGCCTGATAGCCCGCTGCAGATGGACATGCGCAGCGTTCCAGGTTTCTTCCGAGCGCCGAAACCACTCGTCCACTGCAGGGGCTTCAATCTGGCTCTGATGCCAAGGTGCTAGGACCGGCTGATAACCTAGCACACACTGGAAAGGCGTAAGATTAGTTGAGGAGTGGTGGAGTGAGTTTTGGGCTATCTCAGTCAGGGGATATATCCCGACCACTCCTCTTGCCGGTCCTGGCAATAGGACCTCAGAAACCTACCCACATCCTGGTTCACTCTCTCCACCTGCCCATTACTCTCAGGGTGATAACCTGAGGTAAGGCTAATCGAGACCGCCAGACATTCCATAAACGCCCTCCAGACTCTAGAGGTGAACTGGGGACCCCGATCAGACACTATATCCTCAGGTACCCCGTAGTGCCGGAAGACGTGTGTAAACAGGGCGTGAGCAGTTTGTAGGGCTGTAGGGAGACCTGGCATAGGAATGAGATGGCAGGCCTTCGAAAACCGATCCACAACTACCAAGATCGTTGTGTTCCCCTGGAAGGGGGGAAGGTCCATGACTAAATCCACCGATAGGTGAGACCACGGCCGTTGTGGAACGGGGAGGGGTTGTAACTTCCCTCTGGGCAGGTGTCTAGGCGCCTTACACTGGGCGCACACTGAGCAGGAGGAAACATAAACCCTCACGTCCTTAGATAAAGTGGGCCACCAGTACTTCCCGCTAAGGCAGTGCACTGTCCGACCAATACCATGATGACCAGAGGAGGGTGACATGTGAGCCCAATATATCAATCGATCACGAACCTCGAGCGGCACGTACTTCTGACCCTCTGGACACTGTGGGGGAGTAGGATCGGTACGTAACGCCCGCTCGATGTCCGCATCAACCTCCCACACCACCGGTGCCACCAGACAAGACTCCAGAAGTATGGGAGTGGGCTCAATGGACCTCTCCTCTGTGTCATATAGTCGGGACAGGGCGTCTGCCTTAGTGTTCTGTGACCTTGGTCTATAGGTGAGCTTAAATACAAATCGGGTAAAAAACATTGCCCACCTTGCCTGGCGAGGGTTCAGCCTCCTCGCTGCCCGGATGTACTCCAGGTTACGATGGTCAGTCAGAATGAGAAAAGGGTGTTTAGCCCCCTGAAGCCAATGCCTCCACACCTTCAGGGCTTGAACCACAGCTAACAGCTCCCTGTCCCCCACGTCATAATTGCGTTCCGCCGGACTGAGCTTCTTAGAATAGAAAGCACAGGGGCGGAGTTTTGGTGGCGTACCCGAGTGCTGAGACAGTACAGCACCGATCCCAGCCTCGGACGCATCCACTTCAACTTGGAACACCAAAGAGGGATCCGGATGTGCCAGCACTGGTGCCAGGGTAAACAGGTCCTTCAGATGTTTTAAAGCCCTGTCCGCCTCAGCCGACCACTGCAGACGCACCGGACCCCCCTTTAGCAGGGAGGTGATGGGAGCTGCTACCTGTCCAAAGCCCCGGATAAACCTCTGGTAGTAATTGGCAAAACCCAAGAACCGCTGCACTTCCTTCACCGTGGTGGGAGTCTGACCGCGTTTCGGCCGTGCGTAATTGGCAATCTCCATCTCCACCCCTGAAGCGGACAACCGATGTCCCAGGAAGGAGATGGACTCCTGGAAGAACAGACATTTCTTCGCCTTCGCATACGCGCTCCTGAGATCCAATTTTGTGAAGAATCGCGCCCCGTGTAATGACTCAATCAGAGGGAGAGGATAGCTGTATTTGATTGTGATCTGATTGAGACCCCTGTAATCGATACACGGGCGTAAACCCCCATCCTTCTTCTTCACAAGAAAGAAACTTGATGACGCAGGGGAAGTGGACGGCTGTATGTATCCCTGTCTCAGAGATTCGGTGACATATGTCTCCATAGCCGCCGTCTCCTCCTGAGACAGAGGATACACATGACTACGAGGAAGCGCAGCGCCTACTTGGAGGTCTATTGCACAATCCCCCTGTCGATGAGGTGGTAATTGAGTCACCTTCTTTATACAGAAGGCGAGTGCCAAATCGGCATACTCAGGTGGAATGTGCATGGTGGGAACTTGGTTCGGGCTTTCCACCGTCGTTGCCCCTACGGAAACACCTACACACCAGCTAGTACTCCGGGGACGACAAACGCCGAAGCCTGCCCGAGCAAGGAGGAGGAGCAGCCTTGGCTGAATCCGTGACACATACATCCATGTAACAAGTAACAGTTAACAAGTATGTTTCATTGATACATTAAAACATTTAGATCTTTGTCTTCAGTATTACATTTTTTAAAAAGACACTGAGGAAGTAACCCCTTATAGCAACCCTTTGAAAATATATACTCTACCGTTCAAAAGTTTGGGGTCACTTAGAAAGGTCCATTAAAATAACACCAAATTGATCAGAAATACAGTGTAGACATTGTTCATGTTGTAAATGGCTATCGTAGCTGGAAACGGCTGATTTTTTATGGAATATCTACATAGGCGTACAGAGGCCCATTATCAGCAACCATCAATCCTGTGTTCCAATGGCACATTGTGTTTGCTAATCCAAGTTTATCATTTTAAAAGGCTAATTGATCATTAGAAAACCTTTTTGCAATTATGCTAGCACAGCTGAAAACTGTTGTGCTGATTAAAGAAGCAATAAAACTGGCCTTCTTGAGACTAGTTGAGTATCTGGAGCATCAGCAATTGTGGGAAACAAATAACTTTCTTCTGAAACTCGTCAGTCTATTCTTGTTCTGAGAAATTAAGGCTATTCCATGCGAGAAATTGCCAAGAAACTGAAGATCTTGTACAACGCCTTGTAATACTCCCTTCACAGAACAGCACAAACTGGTTCTAACCATTATGGAAAGAGGAGTGGGAGGCCCCAATGCACAACTGAGCAAGAGGACAAATACATTAGAGTGTCTAGTTTGAGAAACAGACGCCTCACAGGTCCTCAACTGGCAGCTTCATTAAATAGTACCCACAAAACACCAGTCTCAACGTCAACAGTGAAGAGGCGACTCCGGGATGCTGACCTTCTAGGCAGAGTTGCAAAGAAAAAGCCACATCTCAGACTGGCAAATAAAAAGAAAAGATTAAGATGGGGAGTCTGAGATATGGCTACATCAAAAATCTCTTCCCATTTATTATGCCACCTCTATGGCGCGGATATCAAAATGTTTGTCCTCAAATGAAACTGGTATATTTGTCTATTTATGCCAATTATTTTCAGCCAATTTGTATCTTTAATATATGGCAGACAAACAAGTTCCCTACCTTTTCCCTCTTCCACTTGCCTCTTCCATTTTTGTGGTAATGCTGCAATCAGTTGTTTATAACTTTGGATTGAGCAGACATCCCCATATATTTTCGATAGCTGCATATGTGACGGAACTCCATTGTTTCTATTCATGATATCATTAATAAATATAATACAACTGTCCATTTGTAGCTTGTTTTTGGTCACAGGTCCAGGAATGACTGAAGGGATTGCAATATTTACCTGGAGCTAACCATGTAGATAGCACGTCAGGCTCGAAACCTTAATGACTTGGAGAAGATCTGCAAAGAGGAGTGGAACAAAATCCCTCCTGAGATGTGTGCAAACCTGGTGGCCAACTACAAGAAACTTCTGACCTCTGTGATTGCCAACAAGGGTTTTGCCACCAAGTACTAAGTCATGTTTTGCAGAGGGGTCAAATACTTATTTCCCTCATTAAAATGCAAATCAATTTATAACATTTTTGACATGCGTTTTTAAAATAAAAATCCAGAAAAACGCATGTCAAAAATGTTATAAATTGATTTGCATTTTAATGAGGGAAATAAGTATTTGACCCCTCTGCAAAACATTACTTAGTACTTGGTGGCAAAACCCTTGTTGGCAATCACAGAGGTCAGAAGTTTCTTGTAGTTGGCCACCAGGTTTGCACACATCTCAGGAGGGATTTTGTTCCACTCCTCTTTGCAGATCTTCTCCAAGTCATTAAGGTTTCGAGCCTGACGTTTGGCAACTCGAACCTTCAGCTCCCTCCACAGATTTTCTATGGGATTAAGGTCTGGAGACTGGCTAGGCCACTCCAGGACCTTAATGTGCCTCTTCTTGAGCCACACCTTTGTTGCCTTGGCCGTGTGTATTGGATCATTATCATGCTGGAATACCCATCCACGACCCATGTTCAATGCCCTGGCGGAGGGAAGGAGGTTCTCACCCAAGATTTGACGTACATGGCCCCGTCCATCGTCCCTTTAATGCAGTGAAGTTGTCCTGTCCCCTTAGCAGAAAAACACCCCCAAAGCATAATGTTTCCACCTCCATGTTTGATCGTGGGTATGGTGTTCTTGGGGTCATAGGCAGCATTCCTCCTCCTCCAAACACAGCGAGTTGAGTTGACGCCAAAGAGCTCCATTTTGGTCTCATCTGACCACAACACTTTCACCCAGTTCTCCTCTGAATCATTCAGATGTTCATTGGCAAACTTCAGACGGGCCTGTATACGTGCTTTCTTGAGCAGGGGGACCTTGTGGGCGCTGCAGGATTTCAGTCCTTCACGTCGTAGTGTGTTACCAATTGTTTCTTGTTGACTATGGTCCCAGCTGCCTTGAGATCATTGACAAGATCCTCCCGTGTAGTTCTGGGCTGATTCCTCACCGTTCTCATGATCATTGCAACTCCACGAGGTGAGATCTTGCATGGAGCCCCAGGCCGAGGGAGATTGACAGTTCTTTTGTGTTTTTTCCATTTGCGAATAATCGCACCAACTGTTGTCACCTTCTCACCAAGCTGCTTGGCGATGGTCTTGTAGCCCATTCCAGCCTTGTGTAGGTCTACAATCTTGTCCCTGACATCCTTGGAGAGCTCTTTGGTCTTGGCCATGGTGGAGAGCTTGGAATTTGATTGATTATAATAATAATAATAATAATAATAATATGCCATTTAGCAGACGCTTTTATCCAAAGCGATTTACAGTCATGCGTGCATAAATTTTTGTGTATGGGTGGTCCCGGGGATCGAACCCACTACCTTGGCGTTACAAGCGCCGTGCTCTACCAGCTGAGCTACAGAGGACCACAATTGATTGATTGCTTCTGTGGACAGGTGTCTTTTATACAGGTAACAAACTGAGATTAGGAGCACTCCCTTTAAGTGTGTGCTCCTAATCTCAGCTCGTTACCTGTATAAAAGACACCTGGGAGGCAGAAATCTTTCTGATTGAGAGGGGGTCAAATACTTATTTCCCTCATTAAAATGCAAATCAATTTATAACATTTTTGACATGTGTTTTTCTGGATTTTTGTTGTCCTTCTGTCTCTCACTGTTCAAATAAACCTACCATTAAAATTATAGACTGATCATTTATGTTTAATTTTGTCTGGTTTAGCGTTCCAAATAAAATGAAATATTGTTTGCTCATATGAGTGCTTTTGAAATGGGATCAACAAAGATAAAACACAAAGCTCAATTGAAATAACACAAACTGCAACTAGTGGGTTTAAGATGTATGTTCTTTATTATTAATCGTAGCTAATTCCATGACAGGTTCAGAGAGATTCCACAGAGCAAAGAAGGTTAAGAGGCGCATCAAGGGCTCTATTCAATCAGATCCGCTTTAGCCAACATCTGCATAGCGGTTGTTTTGGCGCTGTCAGAGGTGGAACTGCGCTAGAGCTGTCAAATCCACAAGCGGCTCCTGGCATTATACCTATAGCGGACATTGCCATTGGCTGCAAGGAGTCGCATTAAGAGAAATCCCATGCAGCCTTGTTTACAAATTCTAACACTGGAATGTGAGATGTAATCTACACCTCGATTAGGCTGATCGAAATCATCATTATTTCATTTAATGTTTTACAATTTGAGCGTCATTATTTATATTTATACAATGGGTGGGTCTAATCCTGAATGCTGATTGGTTAAAAACGCATTCCAGCCGGTGTCTATTCCACAAGTTACCACCGGCTAAATCTATGACGTTAAAACGCAGATTTGTATAAACCTTGCTGTCTGTCTCTCCGACATTTGCAACATTGTTTGAATATTCAAATTCGATCTTCAGCTGTCCCATAGTAATGAACGTGTCGGGAGTCGGGACGAGACAGACAGACAGGCAGCGTTTCTCAGCCAGTCGAAATCATGAATCAGCTGGCATAATTTTTATGGATATATACAAAGAAATGTCAATTGAAAAAAGGTCAAATTAAACGAAGTGCAGCTAGTTTGCGGTCTTTCCAGCTTCAGTTTGAAGTGATTGTGTTAGCTGTGTTGTTGGCTAGCTCCTCTGAACAACAGTGTCCTGACGAGTGAGGACATTTTCTATGCCAGGTGAAATCGCGCCTCATTAGCTCATTGTTATGGATGTATCCAAATAAATGTCACTAGAAAACAACTTAAACAAATGCAAATGCAGCTACTTTGCTGTTATTCTGGCTGCACTTTTTGACGTGACTGTAAGTTAGCCGTAGTTGGCTAGCTAGCAAGCAAGGGATAAGAACGTTGCCAGCCATTATGGCAATGGAACATTTAGAACTAACGTCCATATTTACAAGACAAAAAGACTGAACGACTGGGTCGCGTCTCTGGCAACCAAACCGATAAAACGAACGACCAGCCAGCTTGGGTAGCAACCCTAGATTTGTGTCAGGACTATGTCTTGTGGAAGGATGAAATAGTATGAATAAATTAATCAAAATAAGGTTTTTAATGAAAATATGTCAGTCATTATTTGAATATGTTGGTAACCCGTTGTATAAAAGTGATAATGTCCTCGAAGCCGGTGTTTTGAGGATATATTGGCACGGTTTGCCGTTCCTCGACTTTGTCTTGGGCCTATCAACACCTGTGCCAATATATCCTCCAAACACAGTCTTCTCTGGCATTATCACTTAAATAGAACTTCTAACGTGAGTGGGATGGGTGTGGCTTCGGGGACAATGATCAAGAGCAGCTGTTCTCCAATGCAGTTTCACCTCCGACACTGCCAAAACATCAGCTAGGTTGTCGGCTATCGCCGGTTAATGCTTGATCTGATTTAATGTAGGCCCAAACTGGATTACTCAATGAATTAATCAATAAACAAACACACACAAACAAAGCCATCCAATAACATAAACCCCTCCCCCTACCAAGAAAATATTTCATTAAAGCTAATATTGATTCTCAACATACAAAGCAAACGCTTCTGTTTCAATGTGCATCACATGGGACACTGCAATACATTCAAGGTATCTTACTTTGGTACAAAACTCTTCACTTTATCATTATCAACCTTGCAAACTGTTCCATTCCAAACTAATTTTCAATGACTTTACTTCTTAACGTACTGTATGTGTCTTGCACATTCCTTCTTAGTCTTCATACATCAATATTCACTCTCTCTTTTGAAATGTTAATATTGTCTTCACATTCTAAATCTATTTTGTAGATTTACCCCAAGTACTCCTGTCATCCAAGAAATTGAGCATATCATAATTGTATACAAAATTGTATGATATGACACACAGGCAGCCATCAAACTAATATCATACTTGACAATGGAATTCAACTAGAATAATCCTGCTGAAATACTTAATTGTTAACAAACTGCTGATTAAAAACTGAAATACAATGTAATGTAAAATCAACTTCATGACACTCATCTGCCGCATCACTTCATGACTATAACACAATACATATATAACATATCTATACTATTAAATCTCTTTTGTTATACTGTTTCGATGTTGGACGATGAAGATATTAAAACAGATAATCAAGTAACTAAATTCTCAAATGTTTGTGAAACGTTCACACTTTCTTCATCTGCGTGGATGTGACTGACATGCACCTACACACATTTATTTTCCGAATAAGAAACCATTTGACAATATCTCCAAAACAAAGATACATTCTTTCTCCAAGCATCATCCTAATTTAAAAGTGGGAACCTACATTATGAGTGTACTCATTTGCATTCTTACAGTCAAAGAGGTCCTGTTTAACTGTTGATTATTTGTCAACATGTTCAATCTGAACTCAAGGGCACTTGTAAGATACAGCATGACCCTTCCACATTATACCCTGTGACTCAAGACACCCTCAGCTACTGTGAATCTAAGGTACTGGAGGTCAAGGCAGCCTTTGTATACACAGACTTGGTATACACAAATCCTCTGCAATGTCCATTAATTATGGGAACTATAGGAAAATGTAGCCATTGACATTGTAATATATAATGATAAAGACTAAATAGGCCGAATCAGAATGTCTTTAAGAATATTTTCAGGCAGATGTGGTACTATTCCTTGATTTGGGTTGCATTGATTGGTTGTTCACCGTTCTGGTAGCTCTTGCTGATCTTGTCTGAACCATTTAGCTAACAATTCTTTCTCAATACATTTATTCCGACTAATGTTTGTCAAGAACATTCTGATTATCAAAGATAGAAAATGCAACTGAGCACTATGGTGTGCATACTGTAGCACCCAAAATCATGGGTAAAGATGTTATCAGTAGTGTCACTTTGTTCATAAAAAATTGCTGAGAAGAGACATCATCTCCACAAATGTCATTATCCTAGGGAAAGATAAAATTACACATGTATTAGATGTTTAGAGAAGATATATGGTTGATGTACTTGGATACAAGAGGCTCAGATGAAAACATTGTGAGATTGTTAGCATAAAAAAAGAAAGCAGAGGTTTGGAACTTTGAGCTGGCATCCAGTCCTTGAGAAACGTATATCACCCCATGAAATACACAAAGAACCATTGTGTGGCTTCATGTAGGCTTAGTATATGGACTCTATGGTGGAGACAGAGAGGTTAGGTCCTCAATATTCAGAACCGGTGCTGGATTAGTGATTTTATGTCCATTTGGCTGAAAAGGTCAAGTCACACCTCATCTCACCAAGTTAGGGAGCCAAGGGCTCGGTCCAAAGACCTGCCTCATTTAGATTGCGTACTTCCTTTCAGGCAACAGCTCCTGCCTTCATGCATTTGACATATGAAGCCGTGCTCACTGTGTGACCGGTGTCATGGGCAAAGGGGGTATAGGGCTAGTGGGTGACCGGGGAGAGCTCTGGTATGACCGGAGAAGGACTTTGTGCTTTGTGGCCACCCCCGCCCGCAGGCTCTGCTGCTCGTCCAGATATTCCTTGAGGCGCGTGGTGGTGAAGGTGAGGGTCTGCCGTCGCAGCCGCATCAGGTAGGCATCCTGGAGCCATGAGTTGTTGTAGCAGTCCTTGATGGAAGGACGGGCCCTGAAACAGAGGTTACAACCAGGGTCAAGGAGCACTAACTCAAAATCACAAACTATCCCATAATTACATAAATGTGATACGACACACAATTATTTGTACATTATTCATTCATTACAAGCTATGGCAACCATTGGCAGGAAATTGCGCCGGAGGAGATGGCTGCCGTTTTACGGACTCCTAACCAATTGTGCTATTGTCTGCGTTTTTTGTGTGTTATTTGTAACTTATTTTGTACATAATGTTTCTGCCACCGTCTCTTATGACCGAAAAGAGCTTCTGGATATCAGGACAGCGATTACTCACCTCGTACTGGACAAATATTTTTTCATTAACGAGATAAGACGCAAAGGATTTTCTTCTGACACCGGCCCAAATCCCTGTCATTCGCATGAGAAAGAGACGGAGATATCGGGGATGTAGGTCAGGGTGTCTTGTAAGGATAATAATAATAATAATAATAATAATAATAATATGCCATTTAGCAGACGCTTTTATACAAAGCGACTTACAGTCATGCGTGCATACATTTTTGTGTATGGGTGGTCCCGGGGATCGAACCCACTTCCCTGGCGTTACAAGCGCCGTGCTCTACCAGCTGAGCTACAGAGGATCCGATGGCGAGTGCATAATATTACTCTACCATCAGTCCTATTAGCCAACGTACAATCATTGAATAACAAAATAGACAAACTAAGATCACGGATATCCTACCACCAACGGCACATAAAAAAAACAAAACTGTAATATCTTATGTTTCACAGAGTCGTGGCTAAACGACGACATGGATAACATACAGCTGGAGGGATATACGCTGCATCGGCAAGATAGAACAGCTGCCTCCGGTAAGAGAAGGGGTGGCAGTCTGTGTATATTTGTAAACAACAGCTGGTGCACGAAATCTAATACTAAGGAAGTTTCGAGGTTTTGCTCGCCTGAGGTAGAGTATCTCATGATAAGCTGTAGACCACACTATTTACCAATCTATTTTATCTACCAGCATTTAAATGTGCAACCAGAGGAAAAAATACTCTAGACCACCTTTACTCCACACACAGAGAAGCGTACAAAGCTCTCCCTCGCCCTCCATTTGGCAAATCTGACCATAACTCTATCCTCCTGATTCCTGCTTACAAGCAAAAACTAAAGCAGGAAGTCCAGTGACTCGCTCAATACGGAAGTGGTCAGATGACGCTGATTCTAAGCTACAGGACAGTTTTGCATGCACAGACTGGAATATGTTCCGGGATTCTTCTGATGGCATTGAGGAGTACACCACATCAGTCACTGGCTTCATCAATAAGTGCATCGATGACGTCGTCCCCACAGTGACCGTATGTACATACCCCAAACGGAAGCCATGGATTACAGGCAGCATCCGCACTGAGCTAAAGGGTAGAGCTGCTGTTTTCAAGGAGCGGGACTCTAACCCGGACGCTATTAAGAAATTCCGCTATGCCCTCCGACGAACCATCAAACAGGCAAAGCGTCAATACAGGACTAAGATTGAATCGTACTACACCGGCTCCGACGCTCGTCGGATGTGGCAGGGCATGCAAACTATTAAAGACTACAAAGTGAAGCACAGCTGCGAGCTGCCCAGTGACACGAGCATACCAGACGAGCTAAATTACTTCTATGCTCGCTTCGAGGCAAGCAACACTGAAGCATGCATGAGAGCATCTGCTGTTCCGGATGACTGTGTGATCACGCTCTCCGTAGCCGATGTGAGTAAGACCTTTAAACAGGAAGAGGGCATGACAAAGCCTATTTCCCCTCAGGAGACTGAAAAGATTTTGTATGGGTCCTCAGATCCTAAAAAAGCTCTACAGCTGCACCATTTAGAACATCCTGACTGGTTGCATCACTGACTGGTATGGCAACTGCTCGGCCTCCAAACGCAAGGCACTACAGAGGGTAGTGAGTACAGCCCAGGACCTCTATACCAGGCGGAGTCAGAGGAAGGCCCTACAAAATTGTCAAAGATTCCAGCCACCCTAGTCATAGACTGTTCTCTCTGCTACCGCATGGCAAGCGGTACCGGAGCGCCAAGTCTAGGTCCAAACGGCTTCTTAACAGCTTCTACCCCAAGCCATAAGAGTATTTGCATTGTCCCACCCCCTCTTTTACGCTGCTGCTACTCTCTGTGTATTATCTATGCATAGTAACTTTAACTCTGTACATATTACCTCAATTACCTCAACTAAATTGTGCCCCCGCACATTGACTCTGTACCGATACCCCCTGTATATAGCCTCGCTACTGTTATTTTACTGCTGCTCTTTAATTATTATTATTTAAACATTTTTACTTTACTTCTTTTTACATAACACTTTTTTTTTTTTTTTTACCGCATTGTTGGTTAAAGGCTTGTAAGTAAGCATTTCATTGTAAGGTCTACACCTGTTGTATTCGGTGCATGTGACAAATACAATTTGATTTGATTTGATCGGGTGTAAGTGTGAAGACGTCAATTCCTCAATCCTGCATTATCAACCGCAGCAAAATATGTGTACAGGTCAAGTTAACAACATCCAATGTATGTAATGTTGTGGAGTGAGCCAGAGGCCATTGCGTTGATTTAATTGAGTTGTGCTCCTACTTTATTGCTATGACAAAGAAAATAAGGACTAACTGCTGATGTCAGTGCGGACACTAAATAATATAATTAATGGACCAATTCATCTAAAGAAAGGGCACTTAATTGGTATCAATTATCAACTGCACTTACCAAGGGAAGCTACACAGGATCTTCTTCAAAAACAGAGAGGCACTTTGAGACACATTCTGGTAGAGTTTGACCACGTCAAACTTTGCTGCCAGGATTCTGGCTTCAGCCTCCTGTGGATCATTCTCCATGAAGGGCAACCTGCCACTTAGCCTGAAAACGTTTCAAATGGGTTTCAAATAAACATAAGGGACAGAGCATTTGAAATGAACAAATTAACACAGTCAAAGATGAATGTGTAACAATTTGTGTGTTGAGACATTTCAATGCACTTTAAAGTTTGTATTAATGTAAAGCAGGTGTCCATCTGTTACATTGTGTAGATAGCTGCACTGTTCTTGTCAGTTCCACTTCAGCTCAGGAAATTAAGTGAAAATGGATTCATTACTTTAAAAAAACCTTACAGAACTGTATAGAGACAAATCGCTACTTATGAATGGTACTTGAATGAACTGGGAATTGGCTTGAGTTTCAAATGAGTTCAAATTGCATTGGCCCAAAGCCTTGGCCATACTCACATGATGAAGGTCAACACACCCACACTCCAAATATCAGCCGGAGGGCCCACCACATCCCCTTTCAACATCTCAGGAGCTTTAAGGAAAGGTTAGGAAAAAGAGAACAGGTTAGGCAAAGGTTAGTTTGAGAACGTTCAGGCATTCAGGACACATAAAGGGGCGCAACTAGGGTGTGTTCACATACTGTACCTGGTATTAACATATGATTAATCTGTTCACCGCTGCATCTGTACATGGTATTATAAGCCATCCCTTACCGTCTGTGTCCACATTGTGTCACAGAGACAGAGCGGTTGGCTACAGAGCATTTGCTGCACAGAACACATTTTGCTTGAAATTGAAATTCCCTGTTAAAAAATGTCATTTTAATAAATATTATTATACACAAGGATTTCCTATTATACATGTTTGATTGATAAATTGATAAACTTTCAACCGGTTTTCCCCATTATGTAGCGAGTCGGAGTCTGAGTCTGAGTCTTCTCTTGTCTCTACTCCTCCCGTTACGGGGTCTGAGACGCCGAAGGCTCCCACCATTAGCTCTGACAAATTGAAAACCCTAGTCATTGGCGACTCCATTACCCGCAGTATTAGACTTAAAACGAATCACCCAGCGATCATACACTGTTTACCAGGGGGCAGGGCTACCGACGTTAAGGCTAATCTAAAGATGGTGCTGGCTAAAGCTAAAACTGGCGAGTGTAGAGAGTATAGAGATATTGTTATCCACGTCGGCACCAACGATGTTAGGATGAAACAGTCAGAGGTCACCAAGTGCAACATAGCTTCAGCGTGTAAATCAGCTAGAAAGATGTGTCGGCATCGAGTAATTGTCTCTGGCCCCCTCCCAGTTAGGGGAAGTGACGAGCTCTACAGCAGAGTCTCAGCACTCAATCGCTGGTTGAAAACTGTTTTCTGCCCCTCCCAAAAGATAGAATTTGTGGATAATTGGCCCTCTTTCTGGGACTCACCCACAAACAGGATCAAGCCTGACCTGCTGAGGAGTGACGGACTCCATCCTAGCTGGAGGGGTGCTCTCCTCTTATCTACCAACATAGATAGGGCTCTAACTCCTCTAGCCCCACAGTGAAATAGGGTGCAGGCCAGGCAGCAGGCTGTTAGCCAACCTGCCAGCTTAGTGGAGTCTGCCAATAGCACAGTCAGTGTAGTCAGCTCAGCCATACCCATTGAGACTGTGTCTGTGCCTCGACCTAGGTTGGGCAAAACTAAACATGGCGGTGTTCACCCTAGCAATCTTATTAGGATAAAGACCTCCTCCATTCCTGCCATTATTGAAAGAGATCGTGATACCTCACATCTCAAAATAGGGTTACTTAATGTTAGATCCCTCACTTCAAAGGCAGTCATAGTCAATGAACTAATCACTGATCATAATCTTGATGTGATTGGCCTGACTGAAACATGGCTTAAGCCTGATGAATTTGCTGTGTTAAATGAGGCCTCACCTCCTGGTTACACTAGTGACCATATTCCCCGTGCATCCCGCAAAGGCGGAGGTGTTGCTAACATTTACGATAGCAAATTTCAATTTACAAAAAAAAGAATGGCGTTTTCATCTTTTGAGCTTCTAGTCATGAAATCTATGCAGCCTACTCAATCACTTTTTATAGCTACTGTTTACAGGCCTCCTGGGCCATATACAGCGTTCCTCTCTGAGTTTCCTGAATTCCTATCAGACCTTGTAGTCATAGCAGATCATATTCTAATTTTTGGTGATTTTAATATTCACATGGAGAAGTCCACAGACCCACTCCAAAAGTCTTTCGGAGCCATTATCGACTCAGTGGGTTTTGTCCAACATGTCTCTGGACCTACTCACTGCCACAGTCATACTCTGGACCTAGTTTTGTCCCATGGAATAAATGTTGTAGATCTTAATGTTTTTCCACAAAATCCTGGACTATCGGACCACCATTTTATTACGTTTGCAATCGCAACAAATAATCTACTCAGACCCCAACCAAGGAGCATCAAAAGTCGTGCTATAAATTCTCAGACAACACAAAAATTCCTTGATGCCCTTCCAGACTCCTTCTGCCTACCCAAGGACGTCAGAGGACAAAAATCAGTTAACCACTTAACTGAGGAACTCAATTTAACCTTGCGCAATACCCTAGATGCAGTTGCACCCCTAAAAACGAAAAACATTTGTCATAAGAAACTAGCTCCCTGGTATACAGAAAATACCCGAGCTTTGAAGCAAGCTTCCAGGAAATTGGAACGGAAATGGCGCCACACCAAACTGGAAGTCTTCCGACTAGCTTGGAAAGACAGTACCGTGCAGTACCGAAGAGCCCTCACTGCTGCTCGATCATCCTACTTTTCCAACTTAATCGAGGAAAATAAGAACAATCCAAAATTTCTTTTTGATACTGTTGCAAAGCTAACTAAAAAGCAGCATTCCCCAAGAGAGGATGGCTTTCACTTCAGCAGTAATAAATTCATGAACTTCTTTGAGGAAAAGATCATGACCATTAGAAAGCAAATTACGGACTCCTCTTTGAATCTGCGTATTCCTCCAGGGCTTAGCTGTCCTGGATCTGCACAGCTCTGCGAGGGCCTGGGATCGGGAGAGACACTTAAGTGTTTTAGTACTATATCTCTTGACACAATGATGAAAATAATCATGGCCTCTAAACCTTCAAGCTGCATACCTGATCCTATTCCTACTAAACTGCTGAAGGAGCTGCTTCCTGTGCTTGGCCCTCCTATGTTGAACATAATAAACAGCTCTCTATCCACCGGATGTGTACCAAACTCACTAAAAGTGGCAGTGATAAAGCCTCTCTTGAAAAAGCCAAACCTTGACCCGGAAAATATAAAAAACTATCGGCCTATATCGAATCTTCCATTCCTCTCAAAAATTTTAGAAAAAGCTGTTGCGCAGCAACTCACTGCCTTTCTGAAGACAAACAATGTATACGAAATGCTTCAGTCTGGTTTTAGACCCCATCATAGCACTGAGACTGCACTTGTGAAGGTGGTAAATGACCTTTTAATGGCATCAGACCGAGGCTCTGCATCTGTCCTCGTGCTACTAGACCTTAATGCTGCCTTTGACACCATCGATCACCACATTCTTTTGGAGAGACTGGAAACCCAAATTGGTCTACACGGACAAGTTCTGGCCTGGTTTAGATCTTACCTGTCGGAAAGATATCAGTTTGTCTCTGTGAATGGTCTGTCCTCCGACAAATCAACTGTACATTTCGGTGTTCCTCAAGGTTCCGTTTTAGGACCACTATTGTTTTCACTATATATTTTACCTCTTGGGGATGTTATTCGAAAACATAATGTTAACTTTCACTGCTATGCGGATGACACACAGCTGTACATTTCAATGAAACATGGTGAAGCCCCAAAATTGCCCTCGCTAGAAGCCTGTATTTCAGACATAAGGAAGTGGATGGCTGAAAACTTTCTACTTTTAAACTCGGACAAAACAGAGATGCTTGTTCTAGGTCCCAAGAAACAAAGAGATCTTCTGTTAAATCTGACAATCCATCTTGATGGTTGTAAAGTCGTCTCAAATAAAACTGTGAAGGACCTCGGCGTTACTCTTGACCCTGATCTCTCTTTTGACGAACATATCAAGACTGTTTCAAGGACAGCTTTTTTCCATCTACGTAACATTGCAAAAATCAGAAATTTTCTGTCCAAAAATGATGCAGAAAAATTAATCCATGCATTTGTTACTTCTAGGTTAGACTACTGCAATGCTCTACTTTCCGGCTACCCGGATAAAGCACTAAATAAACTTCAGTTAGTGCTAAATACGGCTGCTAGAATCCTGACTAGAACCAAGAAATTTGATCATATTACTCCAGTGCTAGCTTCCCTACACTGGCTTCCTGTTAAGGCAAGGGCTGATTTCAAGGTTTTACTGTTAACCTATAAAGCGTTACATGGGCTTGCTCCTACCTATCTTTCCGAGTTGGTCCTGCCGTACATACCAATACGTACGCTAAGGTCACAAGACGCAGGCCTCTTAATTGTCCCTAGAATTTCTAAGCAAACAGCGGGAGGCAGGGCTTTCTCCTATAGATCTCCATTTTTATGGAACAGTCTGCCTACCCATGTGAGAGACGCAGACTCGGTCTCAACCTTTAAGTCTTTACTGAAGACTTATCTCTTCAGTAGGTCATATGATTGAGTGTAGTCTGGCCCAGGAGTGTGAAGGTGAACGGAAAGGCTCTGGAGCAACGAACAGCCCTTGCTGTCTCTGCCAGGCCGGTTCCCCTCTCTCCACTGGGGTTCTCTGCCTCTAACCCTGTTACAGGGGCTGAGTCACTGGCTTGCTGGTGCTCTTTCATGCCATCCCTAGGAGGGGTGCGTCACTTGAGTGGGTTGAGTTACTGACGTGATCTTCCTGTCTGGGTTGGCGCCCCCCCTTGGTTTGTGCTGTGGTGGAGACCTCTGTGGGCTATACTCGGCCTTGTCTCAGGATTGTAAGTTGGTGGTTGAGGATATCCCTCTAGTGGTGCGGGGGCTGTGCTTTGGCAGAGTGGGTGGGGTTATATCCTTCCTGTTTGGCCCTGTCCGGGGGTTTCTTCGGATGGGGCCACAGTGTCTCCGGACCGCTCCTGTCTCAGCCTCCAGTATTTATGCTGCAGTAGTTTATGTGTCGGGGGGCTGGGGTTAGTTGGTTATACCTGGAGTACTTATCCTGTCTTATCCAGTGTCCTGTGTGAATTTAAGTATGCTCTCTCTAATTCTCTCGTTCTCTCTTTCTCTCTGAGAACCTGAGCCCTAGGACCATACGTCAGGACTACCGGACATGATGACACCTTGCTGTCCCCAGTCCGCCTGGCCTTGCTGCTATTCCAGTTTCAACTGTTCTGCCTGCGGTTACGAAACCCCTACCTGTCCCAGACCTGCTGTTTTCAACTCTTAATGATCGGCTATGAAAAGCCAACTGAGAGACCTGAGCCCTAGGACCATACGTCGGGACTACCGGCCATGGTGACTCCTTGCTGTCCCCAGTCCGCCTGGCCTTGCTGCTATTCCAGTTTCAACTGTTCTGCCTGCGGTTATGGAACCCCTACCTGTCCCAGACCTGCTGTTTTCAACTCTTAATGATCGGCTATGAAAAGCCAACTGAGATTTATTCCTGATTATTATTTGACCATGCTTGTCACTTATGAACATTTTTGAACATCTTGGCATGGTTCTGTTATAATCTCCACCCGGCACAGCCAGAAGAGGACTGGCCACCCCTCATAGCCTGGTTCCTCTCTAGGTTTCTTCCTAGGTTTTGGCCTTTCTAGGGAGTTTTTCCTAGCCACCGTGCTTCTACACCTGCATTACTAGCTGTTTGGGGTTTTAGGCTGGGTTTCTGTACAGCACTTCGAGATATTAGCTGATGTAAGAAGGGCTATATAAAATAAAATTGATTGATTGATTGAATCAGGTATGTTAGTGCCAGGCTAAAACAATAACTTTCAACCCCTATGTTTCAACCCTCAGGATTGGGTTGAGACACACCGATTTAGATCATTCTTATGACTTACACATATACTCCAGAGTTCCAACAGGTGGGTTGAACTGCTTGAGGAAGAGTGGATTAAAAGTCTGGGCACTGCCAAAGTCGATGATCTTCACCACGTTCATGTAGGTGATGATGATGTTCTCCGGCTTGATGTCTAAGTGCAGGATGCAGCGGTTGTGCAGGTAGTCCAAACCCTGCAGGACCTGAACGACGTAGCCCACCACGTCATCCTCTGAGTAGCGGAATCTAGGGGGACAACAAAGGATGAGAGTGTTGGGGTCAATTCCATTTCAATTCTATCAATTGAGAAAGTAAACTGAAATTTCAATTTCTTCTGATCTGACTTGAATTTAATTTATTTGGGTAAAAAAAGAATACCACAAAATATGCATTGCATCCCCAGATGATAGCCCTTTAAAGCATTAATTGAAACACTCATTTCCAAAGTGGCCCTTGATGGTAAATTGCTTTTCAATGAAGAAATCAAATGGAATTGACCCCAACCCTGGCCCAGGGACACTACACTGAGCAAAAGTAATCATTACATACAAAATCATACAACAGAAAAAAGCTAATTATTTCCATTAGTTGGTCCACGTAAGAATTTATGCTGTGTGACCTGTCGATAAGGCTGTAGAGGAGCTCTTTCCCACTGCAGCACTCCGAGATGAGCACCAGATAGCGGGGCGTGACATAGGCTTCGTGCAGAGCCATGATCTTGTCGTGGTGGAGGGACTTGAGGATGTCGTACTCCTGCAGCACCATCTGTTTGCTGTCTGCCTCGTAGGGCACGATCTTAGCCATGAACAGGTTGCCCGTGGCGTTCTCTCTACACTCTCGGATCACGCCAAAGCGGCCCCTTTAAGACAAACAAAGAGACAACCTTGAGTTGACACTTCAAAAAAAGCCAGCAAGTATAACTGTGTACAAACCTTTAAAATGTTGTATAATGAGGCTTATAATATAGACTGTATGATGTCTCTCTAAATGTATCAACATTACAACTGACTCAATAGTCATTCTAACTGAATTAGAGATTGAACTCCTACCTACAGTGAGGGGAAAAAAGTATTTGATCCCCTGCTGATTTTGTACGTTTGCCCACTGACAAAGAAATTATCAGTCTATAATTTTAATGGTAGGTTTATTTGAACAGTGAGAGACAGAATAACAACAAAATAATCCAGAAAAACGCTTTAAAAAAATGTTATCAATTGATTTGCACTTTAATGAGGGAAATAAGTATTTGACCCCTCTGCAAAACATGACTTAGTACTTGGTGGCAAAACCCTTGTTGGCAATCACAGAGGTCAGACGTTTCTTGTAGTTGGCCACCAGGTTTGCACACATCTCAGGAGGGATTTTGTTCCACTCCTCTTTGCAGATCTTCTCCAAGTCATTAAGGTTTCGAGCCTGACGTTTGGCAACTCGAACCTTCAGCTCCCTCCACAGATGTTCTATGGAATTAAGGTCTGGAGACTGGTGTAGTGTATGATGAATTATGACTTTGCTAATGTTTTCAAGTGGAACCTGAGAGGAGGTTTATTCAGTGTTAGAGGGAGTAGTTTTGTGGTGACACACCATATAACAGAGGAAGTCTGGTGTGTGGACTACTGGGATTGGTCTGTAGGGGAACACCCATATCAGATTACATAGCATATATACCACAGTTGGGACAAAAGAGGTCAGAATATTCTCCGGGTATCTGCAGGTATCTGTAAATCGACGCTGTAACCCTTTGTTATGAATAAACCCTATGATGAAAATACAGCGTCAGCGGGTCCTCCTTGGTCTTCACAGCATAATTAGCAACGTTAACTCGACACTACACTGGCTAGGCCACTCCAGGACCTTAATGTGCTTCTTCTTGAGCCACTCCTTTGTTGCCTTGGCCTTGTGTTTTGGGTCATTGTCATGCTGGAATACCCATCCACGACCCATTTTCAATGCCCTGGCTGAGGGAAGAAGGTTCTCACCCAAGATTTGACAGTACATGGCGCCGTCCATCGTCCCTTTGATGCGGTGAAGTTGTCCTGTCCCCTTAGCAGAAAAACACCCCCAAAGCAAAATGTTTCCACCTCCATGTTTGACGGTGGGGATGGTGTTCTTAGGGTCATAGGCAGCATTCCTCCTCCTCCAAACACGGTGAGTTGAGTTGACGCCAAAGAGCTCAATTTTGGTCTCATCTGACCACAACACTTTCACCCAGTTCTCCTCTGAATCATTCAGATGTTCATTGGCAAACTTCAGACGGGCCTGTATATGTGCTTTCTTGAGCAGACCTTGCGGGCGCTGCAGGATTTCAGTCCTTCACGGCGTAGTGTGTTACCAATTGTTTTCTTGGTGACTATGGTCCCAGCTGCCTTGAGATCATTGACAAGATCCTCCCGTGTAGTTCTGGGCTGATTCCTCACCGTTCTCATGATCATTGCAACTCCACGAGGTGAGATCTTGCATGGAGCCCCAGGCCGGGGAGATTGACAGTTATTTTGTGTTTCTTCCATTTGCAAATAATCGCACCAACTGTTGTCACCTTCTCACCAAGCTGCTTGGCGATGGTTTTGTAGCCCATTCCAGCCTTGTGTAGGTCTACAATCTTGTCCCTGACATCCTTGGAGAGCTCTTTGGTCTTGACCATGGTGGACAGTTTGGAATCAGATTGATTGATTTCTTCTGTGGACAGATGTCTTTTATACAGGTAACAAACTGAGATTAGGAGCACTCCCTTTAAGAGTGTGCTTCTAATCTCAGCTCGTTACCTGTATAAAAGACACCTGGGAGCCAGAAATCTTTCTGATTGAGAGGGGGTCAAATACTTATTTCCCTCATTAAAATGTAAATCAATTTATATATAAATAATGTGTTTTTTCTGGATTTTTTTGTTGTTATTCTGTCTCTCACTGTTCAAATAAACCTACCATTAAAATTATAGACTGATAATTTCTTTGTCAGTGGGCAAACGTACAAAATCAGCAGGGGATCAAATACTTTTTTCCCTCACTGTCCATGTACAAATTTCCTCGTCTAACCTGTACCCCCGCACATTGACTCAGTACCGGTACCCCTTGTATATAGCCTTTTTATTGTTATTTTATTATTGTTCTTTCCAGGGAAATGCATTAAATAGATAATAATAATAATAATAATAATAATAATAGTAATCATAATAATAATAATAATAACTGACCAAAAATATAAACGCAACATGTAAAGTGTTGGTCCCATGTTTTATGAGCTGAAATAAAAGATTCCAGAAATGTTTCAAACGTACAAAAAACAAATATTTTCAAATTCTTTGCAAAAAGGTGTTGTGCTGGGGACAATAAAAGGCCACCGTAAAATGTGCAGTTTTGACACGTAAGACAATGCCACAGATGTCTAAAATTTTGAGGGAGCGTGCAATTGGCATGCTGACTGCAGGAATGTCCACCAGAGCTGTTGCCAGATAATTTAATGTTCATTTCTCTAAAATAAGCCGCCTCCAACGTTGTTTTAGAGAATTTGGCAGTACGCCCAACCGGCCTCACAACCACAGACCACGTGTAACCACGTCAGCCCAGGACCTCCACATTCGGCTTCTTCACCTGCGGGATCGTCTGAGATCAGCCACCCAGACAGCTGATGAAACTGTGGGTTTGCACAACCGTAGCATTTCTGCACAAACTGTCAGAAACGGTCTCAGGGATACTCGTCTTCGTGCTCGTCGTCCTCACCAGTGTCTTGACCTGACTGCAGTTCGGCGTCGTAACTGACTTCAGTCGGCAAATGCTCACCTTCGATTGCCACTGGCACGCTGGAGAAGTGTGCTCTTCACGGGTGAATCCCAGTTTCAACTGTACCGGGCAGATGGCAGACAGCGTGTATGGCGTCGTGTGGGTGAGCGGTTTGCTGCTGTAAACGTTGTGAACAGAGTGCCGCATGGTGGCGGTGGGGTTATAGTATGGGCATGCATAAGAAATGGACAACGAACACAATTGCATTTTATCAATGGCAATTTGAATGCACAGACATGTTTGGGATGCTCTGGATCGACGCGTACAGCAGCATGTTCCAGTTTCCGCCAATATCCAGCAACTTTACTGCTGAAGCGCGTAAATATTGTCTGTCCTCGGTTGCAACACTCACTACAGAGTTCCAAACTGCCTCTGGAAGCAACGTCAGCACAAGAACTGTTCGTCGGGAGATTAATGAAATGGAACTGTGGAAACGCGTTCTTTGGCGTGATGAATCACGCTTCACCATCTTGCAGTCCGACGGACAAATCTGGGTTTGGTGGATGCAAGGAGAACGCTACCTGCCCGAATGCATAGTGCCAACTTAAAAGTTTGGTTGAGGAGGAATAATGGTCTGGGGCTGTTTTTCATGGTAACGCTACAGCATACATTGACATTCTAGACAATTCTGTGCTTCCAACATTGGGGCAACAGCTTGGGGAAGGCCCTTTCCTGTTTCAGTATAACAATGCCCCCGTGCACAAAGCGAGGTCCATACAGAAATGGTTTGTCGAGATTGGTGTGGAAGAACTTGACTAGCCTGCACAGAGCCCTGACCTCAACCTCATCTAACAACTTTGGGATGAATTGGAACGCCGGCTGCAAGCCACGCCTAATCGCCCAACATCAGTGCCCGACCTCACTAATGCTCGTGTCTGAATGGAAGGAAGTCCCCGCAGCAATGTTCCAACATCTAGTGGAAAGCCTTCCCAGAAGAGTGTAAGCTGTTATAGCAGCAAAGGGGGGACCAACTCCAAATTAATGCCCATGATTTTGGAATGAGATGTTCAACAAGCAGGTGTCCACATACTTTTGGTAATGTAGTGTATCTGTGACCAACAGATGCATATCTGTATTCCCAGTCATGTGAAATCCATACATTACGGCCTAATGAATTTATTTCAATTTATTTATTTCCTTATATGAACTGTTACTCAGTAAAATCTTTGAAATTGTTGCATGTTGCATTTATATTTTTGTTCAGTGTAATAACGCAGTTATGGATAGTCTTGAGGGAAATGCTGTCTCTACAATATCCCTGAGCATATCGCAGTGGGAGCATTGTGGACATGACTTTTTACATCCTTACCTGGCCTTCTCATCCATGAAGGTGTATGGTTTCTGGGGCACTCCCTGGCGCAGGAAGCTCTCACCAGGGCGTCCCCCCAAGGGCGTCTTGCGTCCTGACGGGGTGCCGGAGGGGGTCATCCGCCCAGACGGGGTCATACGTGTGGGTGTAACCCCACCATCCCCTACAGGACTCATGCTGGAAACCAGCACCACCGGGGGGGAGATGGGGGTGGAGGATGGTGGGATGACGCGCGCCGTGGTAGCCGGTATTGGCGCATACATGGGCAAAGACGAAATGGGTTTGCCAATGGCGGTGGGAGGGGCCACAGGTGGGGGTGGGGTCTTAGTCATGGGAGAGACGATATTGACGGGACTCTGGGGTTTGGGGAGAACGACAGGAGGAGCGAGCTTGGTTACGGTTGCCAGTTGAGACGGTGCCGATTTCGTGACGTTGATGTTGAGGGTGGTCTTGGCTTTGGCCGGGGCGGGAGCGGACTGAGCTGGAGATGGGATTTGGATCTCAGGGATGGCCCGATGGGACTGGGCCGCATGAATAACAATGGGGGCGGAGGCGGCGCTGGTTAGGGTCTGAGGGACTGAGGGTTTGGAATCAACAGGTTTAAAAGCGGGGATAGAAGCAGTAGACTTGGCCGCTGGTACAGCAGGAGCGGGAGCAGCAGCAGCAGAGGGGGGTGGGGTCTGTGTGGATGGGGAAAAAGATGGGGTCGGGGTCGGAACTTTACTAGGCACAGGCTTCATGGAGGGGACGGTAATTGTTGACGTTTTGACAACTGGTGCTGCAGGGACTGTCTTCACAACGACTGATCCACTGGATTTTGTTGGCACTGTTGATTCAGAACAACACGTTTTTAGTATCACTAAAGGAAAACAATCCAGGTTTATCAAGTGAGCACTCTCGTAAAATGACTTTGCTATGAAACATTCATATTTAAAAGGAGTTTGTCAATCTCCAGGTGCCTAAAGTACATCATACATGTGTGCAAACATTTAAACCACATGGAAAATAAATGTATGATAGTGATGTATGAAGTGGCATACTGTATTACCATTAGATCTTCATACTAGAATGTAGTACATACCTGAGGCGTCCAGGCACACTAACTCTGAGAGGTTACTGTAGGGTCCTTGGCCTGCCTTGTTCACACACGCCACTCTAAACCTGAAATTGCCCCTTCCTGGCAAGTCGACCACATTGTAGTAACAGTCAGCCACTCCAGTGGCCACGATAAGCCAGTTACTCTCACCTTGGGGAGAAAGACCATTGACATACATTTACGTGTTCATGTTTACATTTAATTTAGAAAGACACATTTCAATAATTGTCAGAGAATAAGTTAATGGAAGGCAGTTATTTTGAATGAATCATTGGCATAATACAACTTTAATGTCTCTCATGTCACCCCACTCCTCCGCACACTCCACTGGCTTCCATTAAAAGCTTGCATCCACTACAATAACATGTTGCTTACCTACGGAACAGCAAGAGGAACTGCCCCTCCCTAACTTCAGGCTATGCTCAAACCCTACACCCCAACCCGAGCACTCCGTTCTGCCATCTCAGATCTCTTGTGTGAGTGTGTGTGACACCATGACTCACCCTCTGCTTTTCTCTCCAGAGAGTAGGTGCAAGGGGCCATATTGTCTGAGGGCCTCCAGAGGACCAGGGCAGTGTTCTTATAGCGCTGGGGAACCTCAGGAGTCCCAGGACGATTGGGTAGCCCTAGTAGGGCAGAGAGGTATACAGCTGAATTTGGAAGTTTACATACACCTTAGCCAAATACAATTAAAATCAGTTTTTCACAATTCCTGACATTTAATCCTAGTAAAAATTCCCTGTCTTAGGTCAGTTAGGATCACCAATTTATTTTAAAAATGTGAAATGTCAGAATAATAGCAGAGAGAATGATTTATTTCAGCTTTTATTTCTTTCATCACATTCCCAGTGGGTCAGAAGTTTACATACACTCAATTAGTATTTGGTAGCATTGCCTTTAAGTTGTTTAACTTGGGTCAAACGTTTCGGGTAGCCTTCCACAAGCTTCCCACAATAAGTTGGGTGAATTTTGGCCCATTTCTCCTGACAGAGCTGGTGTAACTGAGTCAGTTTTTGTAGGCCTCCTTGCTCACACACACTTTTTCAGTTCTGCCCACAAATGTTCTATAGGATTGAGGTCAGAGTTTTGTGATGGCCACTCCAATACCTTGACTTTGTTGTCCTTAAGCCATTTTGCCACAACTTTGGAAGTATGCTTGGGGTCATTGTCCATTTGGAAGACCCATTTGTGACCAAGCTTTAACTTCCTGACTGATGTCTTGAGATGTTGCTTCAATATTTCCACATAATTTTCCTTCCTCATGATGCCATCTATTTTGTGAAGTGCACCAGTCCCTCCTGCAGCAAAGCAACCCCACAGCATGATGCTGCCACCCCCGTGCTTCACGGTTGGGATGGTGTTCTTCGGCTTGCAAGCGTTCCCCTTTTTCCTCCAAACATAACGATGGTCATTATGGCCAAACAGTTCTATTTTTGTTTCATCAGACCAGAGGACATTTCTCCAAAAAGTACAATCTTTGTCCCCATGTGCAGCTGCAAACCGTAGTCCTGCATTTATATGGCGGTTTTGGAGCAGTGGCTTCTTCCTTGCTGAGCGGCCTTTCAGGTTATGTCGATATAGGACTCGTTTTCCTGTGGATATAGATACTTTTGTACCTGTTTCCTCCAGCAATTTCACAAGGTCCTTTGCTGTTGTTCTGGGATTGATTTGCACTTTTCGCACCAAAGTACGTTAATCTCTAGGAGACAGAACACGTCTCCTTCCTGAGCGGTATGACAGCTGCGTGGTCCCATGGTGTTTATACTTGCATACTATTGTTTGTACAGATGAACATGGTACCTTCAGGCGTTTGGAAATTGCTCCCAAGGATGAACCAGACTTGTGGAGGTCTACAATGTTTTTTTTGAGGTCTTGGCTGATTTATTTTAATTTTCCCATGATGTCAAGCAAAGAGGCACTGAGTTTGAAGGTAGGCCTTGAAATACATCCACATGTACACCTCCAGTTGACTCAAATGATGTCAATTAGCCTATCAGAAGCTTCTAAAGCCATGACATCATTTTCTGGAATTTTCCAAACTTCTGACCCACTGGCATTGTGATACAGTGAATTATAAGTGAAATAATCTGTCTGTTGTTGGAAAAATTACTTGTGTCATGCACAAAGTAGATGTCCTAACCGACTTGCCAAAACTATAGCTTGTTAACAAGACATTTGTGGAGTGGTTGAATAACATGTTATAATGACTCCAACCTAAGTGTATGTAAACTTCCGACTTCAACTCAGTCCTTTTCAATCAATACCAATAAATGTGTTTCAAATTATTAGGCCTAAATAAAGAAGATTTTCAGTTGTGAGAGAGTTTGTCTAAAGATAGATGAATATCAAGTTGATGGGAATTCATTTGGTATCATTTTGTGAAGTGACAGAATTCAAAAGGAATTTGCGCTAGAATAGGTTAGTTGGAACAACTGAGCTGGCCAAGGGGTCTATCCACACCTAAATAATAGAGAGGGAAACACTAATATAGAAAACCAACAAATAACCCTGAAATTGAGAGTAGTTGAGAGGTCGTGTGGAGGGCTCTGTCCTTACTTAATTTCTTGATTTTTATTTTCTATGGTGGAGGGTTAACACACTGTTAGTTTAGCGGTACCCACTGTTTTTTTCTTTTCAAAGATAGGGAGGAAGAGCACAGAGTTTTAGTTTCCTGAGGTTTGAACGATGTGGTGTGCGTGATGGCTTCACAGCCTAGCGCGGAGGAGACGCTGTCGTTACGGCATGGATTCAGGTGTGTTCCTGAGAATGGAGTTAAGGTGGAGGAGGTTCTGCTCGCGGTCGGCGAACAGGTAGGAGCTGAATTTATACATTCCGCATCCAGAATGAACAAAGCTGTGGTTGTGTTCATGAAAAGAGCACATTTTGGAGGGTAGGCTCATTGCTAGTGGAATATTTGTAAGGGATGTGATTTGTCTTCTTTCGACTCCTTTGACAAGGGTGGTAGTTGCAAATCTGCCTCTGTTTATTACGGATGATCAAATCCGGAAAGAGCTGAGTCGTTTTGGTAAGATTGCTAGCAGTTTTCATGTAATGTCGGCAGATTTTCAGGCAGATGCTGTTAAGCCTGTTGTTTCATTCCGGAAGCAAGCGTTCATGTTTCTGAATAACAATGAGCAACAGTTAAATGTGCATTTTAAAGTGAGGAATGGGGAGGGGCTGGGTCTTGTAATGCTATAGATGGTGGTGTAGCTGAGGCTGGATCTAGTCATGCTATGGATGGTGGTGTAGATGAGGCTGGGCCTAGTCATGCTAGAGATGGTGGTGTAGATGAGGCTGGGTCTAGTCAGGCTATAGATGGTGGTGTAACTGAGACTGGGTCTAGTCATGTCATGGATGGTGGTGTAGATGAGGCTGGGCCTAGTCAGGTTATGCTAGTGGATGAGGAGAGTATAGCGGGGAAGGGTAAGCAACTAGGGGGGGTGGAGGAGGGTGTCAAGCGGAAGAGGAAAAAGGGGAAGAAGAAAGGAGGTGGGAGGTGGGAGGGGAGAGGCTGGTGTGGTCAAAGGCACCAAGGATGGTCAAGGTGTGAGGGGGGCTCAGTAGGCCAGTCTGGGTGAGACAGGGCATTAGACAAGGATGCCCTCTATCGGGGCAGTTTCATACACTAGCCATTGAGCCTTTTTTGGGCCTGCTATGCAGGAGACTGCAGGGAGTGTGCTGGACAGGCATGGGTGTGTTGATAGGCATAGCAGTTTCTGCATATGCAGATTATGTTTCTGTGATGGTCAGGGATGGGCAGGATATGCAGGCACTAGAGACTAGTCTGAAGATGTATGAGGGAGCTTCACCAGGAAGAACTGGCAGGGGCTGTCACAGGCATTGGTGTCAAGACTGGCCAGGTGGATGTGGCTCCTGTCCCAAGTGTCATATAGAGGGAGGGTGTTGATAATCAACAACCTGGCGGCATCTTCCCTGTGGCATAAACTGGCTGTCCTCAACTCCCTCGCCGGTCTGCTCGCAGACCTGCAATGCAAGCTTGTGGATTTTTTCTGGTCGGGCCATCACTGGCTGAGGGCGGCAGTGTTGTATATGTCCATACACGAAGGAGGATAGGGCCTTGTGGAACTGGAGAGCAGGGTGGCTGCATTCCGAGTAAAGGCGGCACAGAGACTGCTGTACCATAATGATGTCGGCTGGAGGGAACCAGCATGCGCGCTGCTGAGGAGAGCTGGCGGGTCAGGGTTGGACCGGCAGCTGTTCCTCATGAGGTTGGAGAGGCTGAGTACAGCAGGTCTCTCTGATTTTTAGCTGCTACCAGGCCCACACGAGCAGGGGTGTGGAGCCTGGGCTGTGGGTGTGGGAGGAGCCTATCTTCCACAACCCAGCCATCATTTTGAGATCGGTTCAGTCGGCCACCCTGCAGAGGCGACTGATGGCAGCGGGTTTACTAAGGCTGGGTGACCTGCGACTGCTGGGAGAGGAGGGGTGGAAAAACCCGGAAGTCCTGTCACAACAAACAGGACTGACATCTCTTAGGCTGCTGGAGAGATTCCTGGGGGAAGCCCAGGAGGCACTGTCTGAGCCGGTAAGGGGGGTGTTTGAGCGGCCAAAGGGAGAGGGGCCACCAATGTTTCTGCCACTGCAGGGGACAGCAGAGACTGGGGACTGGCAAGGGGGTCTGGAGGACTTGTTACATTTGAACATGCCGAGCATGGGGGAGTTTGAGGGGGTGGGAGGTAAATCCCTCTACAACCTCTGCATTAAGGTAAGGAACATTAAGAGCCTAACAATAGTGAAGGCACATCAATGGCAGAGGCTATGTAGGGCGGAGAGTATGGTGGGTTTTAGATGGAGGGGGCTCTACAAACTCCCAGTACCAAAGAGGTCAGGGGACCTCCAGTGGAGGGTTCTACATGGAGCCCTGGCCATTAACAGCTGGTTGGCACGGGTCGACTCGGGAGTCGGACAGGGGTGTCCTTTCTGTGTCATGAGTGAAACTGTGATTTGTGTATTTTCTGTGTGCGACTCGGGAGTCGGACAGGGGTGTCCTTTCTGTGTCATGAGTGAAACTGTGATTCGTGTATTTTCTGTGTGCGCCAGGTTAATGCCATAAATGTCTCTGTTGGAATGTCTGTGTGAGAGGTTGGGTGTGGAGTTTACTGTCGGGATGTTTATAATGGGGTACAGGTATTCAAACAAGGAAAAGGCCAAATGTGTGTTGTTGAATTTTCAGTTTGCTCAGGCAAAGTTGGATATTTGGCTAACAAGGAGGAACAGGGTAAAAGGTGGGGGAATAACAGACCCTTTACTATTATTTAATGGGATGGTCTCTGAGCGCCTTAAGGTGGAATTTGAGTTCTATAAAATGACAAAAAGTGTGGAGATGTTTCAGGAGATATGGTGTGTCGGGGGGGGGGGGGGGGGGGGGGGGCTGTCTATACAGCTGGGGAAGATGGGTTGGATATACGATTGTAGAAGTGGTGAGGTTTTGGTTATTGTGATGTGTGGTGTTGGTTTGTATCATGGGGTAGAGGGCAAGGTGAGTAAGCAGTACAGGGGATATTTGTTTTTTAAGGGGGGGTGGTGAGGTTTTAATGAAATGAGGATGTATCATTAAAGAAGGACAAAATGTCTCTCTCTCTCTCTCTCTCTCTCGCTTTCCCTCTCTGAGGTGTGTGACTCTTACGAGCAAGGGAGAGGGTACAGGAGCTGGAGACCGAAGCCAGAGGGTTGGAAGCCACACACTCGTACAGCCCTGCATCCTTCTTGGTGGTTGTCATGATCATCAGCAGCTGCCTGCCATCCGGACAGGAGATCATGTTCATTCTGGCGTCAATCTGCAGAGGCTTCTTATCTGAGAAGGGAGAAAAAGGTACATTTAAAGCCAACAGTTACAATGCAATATGATGCATTTACAGTGCCTTCGGAAAGTATTCAGACCCCTTGACTTTTTCCACATTTTGTTACATTTCAGCCTTACTCTAAAATAGTAAATAAAAATCCTCAGCAATCGACACACAATACCCCATAATGACTAAGCGAAATCAGGTTTTTAGACAATTTTGCAAATGATTTGCAATTTACATACGTTTTCAGAACCTTTGCTATGAGACTCGAAATTGAGCTCAGGTGCATCCTGTTTCCATTGATCATCCTTAAGATGTTTCTACAACTTGATTGGAGTCCACCTGTGGTAAATTCAATTGATTGGACATGATTTGGAAAGGCACACACCTGTCTATATAAGATCCTACAGTTGACAGTGCATGTCAGAGCAAAAACCAAGCCATGAGCTCGAAGGAATTGTCCGTAGAGCTCCAAGACTGGATTGTGTCGAGGCACAGATCTGGGGAAGAGTACGAAAAGATTTCTGCAGCATTGAACGTCGCCAAGAACCCAGTGGCCTCCATCAATCTTAAACGGAAGAAGTTTGGAACCACCAAGACTCTTCCTAGAGCTGGCCGCCCGGCCAAACTGAGCAATTGGGAGAGAAGGGCTTTGGTCAGGGAGGTGACCAAGAACTCGATGGTCACTCTGACAGAGCTCTAGAGGTTCTCTGTGAAGATGGGAGAACCTTCCAGAAGGACAACCACCTCTGCAGCACTCCTCCAATCAGGGCTTTATGGTAGAGTGGCCAGACGGAAGCCACTCCTCAGTAAAAGGCATATGACAGTCCACTTGGAGTTTGCCAAAAGGCACCTAAAGACTCTCAGACCATGAGAAACAAAATTCTCTGGTCTGAAAAATAACAAGATTGAACTCTTTGGCCTGAATGCCAAGCGTCACGTTTGGAAAAAACCTGGTACTATCCTTACGGTGAAGCATGGTGGTGGCAGAATCATGCTGTTGGGATGTTTTTCAGCGGCAGGGACAGGGAGACTAGTCAGGATCGAGGCAAATATTCACAGAGCAAAGTACAGAGAGATCCTTGATGAAAACCTGCTTCAGAGCGCTCAGGACCTCAGACTGGGGCGAAGGTTCACCTTCCAATAGGACAACGTCCTTAAGCACACAGCCAAGACAATGCAGGAGAGGCTTTGGGACAAGTCTCTGAATGTCCTTGAGTGGCCCAGCCAGGGCCCGGACATAAACCTGATCGAACATCTCTGGAGAGACCTGAAAATAGCTGTGCAGCAACGATCCCCATCCAATCTGACAGAGTTTGAGAGGATCTGCAGCAAAGAATGGGAGAAACTCCCCAAATACAGGTGTGCTCGAGGCTGTAATAGCTGTCAAAGGTGCTTCAACAAAGTATTGAGTAAAGGGTCTGAATACTTATGTAAATGTAATATTTCAGTTTGAGGAAAAAAAACAATTTAATATATTTTAGAATAAGTCTGTAGCCTAACAACATGTGAAAAAAGTCAAGGGGTCTGAATTCTTTCCGAAGGCACTATATAATGGAGGCTAGGGGTGGATTTTACATTCAGCTCTTACAGTGAGGGAAAACAGTATTTGATCCCCTGCTGATTTTGTACGTTTGCCCACTGACAAAGACATGATCAGTCTATAATTTTAATGGTAGGTTTATTTGAACAGTGAGAGACAGAATAACAACAAAAAAATCCAGAAAAATGCGTGTCAAAAATGATATAAATTGATTTGCATTTTAATGAGGGAAATAAGTATTTGACCCCTCTGCAAAACATGACTTAGTACTTGGTGGCAAAACCCTTGTTGGCAATCACAGAGGTCAGACGTTTCTTGTAGTTGGCCACCAGGTTTGCACACATCTCAAGAGGGATTCTGTCCCACTCCTCTTTGCAGATTTTCTCCAAGTCATTAAGGTTTCGAGGCTGACGTTTGGCAACTCGAACCTCCGGCTCCCTCCACAGATTTTCTATGGGATTAAGGTCTGGAGACTGGCTAGGCCACTCCAGGACCTTAATGTGCTTCTTCTTGAGCCACTCCTTTGTTGCCTTGGCCTTGTGTTTTGGGTCATTGTCATGCTGGAATACCCATCCACGACCCATTTTCAATGCCCTGGCTGAGGGAAGGAGGTTCTCACCCAAGATTTGACGGTACATGGCCCCGTCCATCGTCCCTTTGATGCAGTGAAGTTGTCCTGTCCCCTTAGCAGAAAAACACCCCCAAAGCATAATGTTTCCACCTCCATGTTTGATGGTGGGGATGGTGTTCTTGGGGTCATAGGCAGCATTCCTCCTCCTCCAAACACGGCGAATTGAGTTGATGCCAAAGAACTCGATTTTGGTCTCATCTGACCACAACACTTTCACCCAGTTCTCCTCTGAATCATTCAGATGTTCTTTGGCAAACTTCAGACGGCCCTGTATATGTGCTTTTTTGAGCAGGGGGACCTTGCGGGCGCTGCAGGATTTCAGTCCTTCACGGCGAAGTGTGTTACCAATTGATTTCTTGGTGACTATGGTCCCAGCTGCCTTGAGATCATTGACAAGATCCTCCTGTGTAGTTCTGGGCTGATTCCTCACCGTTCTCATGATCAATGCAACTCCACGAGGTGAGATCTTGCATGGAGCCCCAGGCCGAGGGAGAATGAGAGGGCTTTTGTGTTTCTTCCATTTGCGAATAATCACACCAACTGTTGTCACCTTCTCACCAAGCTGCTTGGCAATGGTCTTGTAGCCCATTCCAGCCTTGTGTAGGTCTACAATCTTTTCCCTGACATCCTTGCAGAGCTCTTTGGTCTTGGCCTTGGTGGAGAGTTTGGAATCTGATTGATTGATTGCGTCTGTGTACAAGTGTCTTTTATACAGGTAACAAGCTGAGATTATGAGCACTCCTTTAAGAGTGTGCTCCTAATCTCAGCTCGTTACCTGTATAATAGACACCTGGGAGCCAGAAATCTTTCTGTTTGAGAGGGGTTCAAATACTTATTTCCCTCATTAAAATGCAAATCAATTTATAACATTTTTGACATGCGTTTTTCTTGATTTTTTTGTTGTTATTCTGTCTCTCAGTGTTCAAATAAACCTACCATTAAAATTATAGACTGATCATTTCTTTGTCAGTGGGCAAACGTTCAAAATCAGCAGGGGATCAAATACTTTTTTCCCTCACTGTATACTAAGTTCTTACCTTTCATCCAGGAGATGTGTGGGTGAGGGCTACCAGCTGGGAGGCAGCTAAGGGTGATGGGATCTCCCTCCAGCAGGACGTGGTCCCTCAACTTGATGTGGAACACAGGAGGGAAGTCTGGAGGATAGACAAATAGGGAATGGGATTAAGAATGAAGAACAATGGGCATTTCTATGGCCTACAAAAAAATCCCTTTCACTAAATATGTCTTTCACAGTTTGCTAGTTAGTCTCAACAGCTGTTAGTATAAACAGGCTGTTTAGACTGACAAGCATGTTTACACACTAGCAAGCTACAGTGCAATCGGAAAGGCTTCAGACACCTTGACCTTTTCCACATTTTGTTATGTTACAGCCTTATTCTAAAATGGATAAAATACACACAATAACCCATAATGACAAAGCAAAAACAGGTTTTTAGACATTTTTGCAAATCTATTAAAAATAAAAAACAGAAATATCACATTTACATAAGTATTCAGACCCTTTACTCAGTACTTTGTTGAAGCACCTTTGGCATCGATTACAGCCTTCGAGTCTTCTTGGGTATGACACTACAAGCTTGGCACACCTGTAATTGGGGAGTTCTCTGCAGATCCTCTCAAGCTCTGTCAGGTTGGATGGGGATCGTCGCTGCACAGCTATTTTCAGGTCTCTCCAGAGATGTTCGATCGGGTTCAAGTCCGCGCTCTGGCTGGGGCACTCAAGGACATTCAGAGACTTGTCCCGAAGCCACTCCTGCGTTGGCTTGGCTGTGTGTTTAGGGTCGTTGTCCTGTTGGAAGATAATCTTGTTTCTCATGGTCTGAGAGTCCTTTAGGTGCTTTTTGGCAAACTCCAAGTGAGCACTCATGTGCCTTTTACTGAGGAGTGGCTTCCTTCTGGCCACTCTACCATAAATGCCTAATTTGTGGAGTGCTGCAGAGATGGTTGTCCTTCTGGAAGGTTCTCCCATCTCCACAGAGTAACTCTGGAGCTCTGTCAGAGTAACCATTGGGTTCTTGGTCACCTACCTGACCAAGTGCCTTCTCCCCCGATTGCTCAGATTGGCCAGGCGGCCAGCTCTAGGAAGAGTCTTGGTGGTTCCAAACTTATTCCATTGAAGAATGATGGAGGCCACTGTGTACTTGGGGACCTTCCTCAGATCTGTGCCTCGACACAATCCTGTCTCGGAGCTCTATGGACAATTCCTTCGACCTCATGGCTTGGTATTTCCTCTGACATGCACTGTCAATTATATTATATATTATGCCATTTAGCAGACGCTTTTATCCAAAGCGACTTACATCATGTGTGCATACATTTTTACGTATGGGTGGTCCCGGGGATCGAACCCACTACCCTGGCGTTACAAGCGCCATGCTCTACCAATTGAGTTACAGATCTTGTGGGATCTTATATAGATAGGTGTTTGCCTTTCCAAATCATGTCCAATCAATTGAATTTACCACAGGTGGACTCCAATCAAGTCGTTGAAACATCTCAAGGATGATAAACGGAAACAGGATGCACCTGAGCTCAATTTCGAGTCTCATAGCAAAGGGTCTGAATACTTATGTAAATAAGGTATTTCTGTTTTTTTTTTCTTCATATATTTGCAAACATTTCTTAAAACCTGTTTTTCCTTTGTCATTATGGGGTATTGTGTGTAGATTGATTAGGACATTTATTTTATTTAATCAATTTTAGAATAAGACTAACTAAACAAAATGTGGAAAAACGTTAAGTTGTCTGAATACCTTCCTAATGCACTGTATCTACAATTTTGAACAAATGCACCTCAATAGCTAGCTTGCTTAGCGAACGGTCACTGATATAACATTAGGTAATGTGGCATTGTAGCAGCTATACTTCACGCCTCCGAAATTAATTCGTAGGAGGGCTTAACAGCTAACTAAATACAGTAGCTGGATAATGCTGCAACTACTAAGCAGGTGAGCTTATCTAGCTAGCTAACTACAGCTAGTTAATCTAGCTAGCTAACTACAGTGACAAATGGACAAGTTCAGTGTTGATACTGCTTGCTTGGGCCAATGTAATACTGCACAAATCAGGAAAGTAACTTCCCAGCTAACAACAAACATTCTCTCAACTTTAAAGAACTTTCCCTTAAGAGTCTCATTAGGTATTTAACTAACGTTTTTATAGGAATGTTCCCTTGATGCGCAAGGAATGTGTCACGATCGTCAGGAACAGATGAGGACCAAGGCGCAGCGTTGCAGGCAAACATACTCTTTATTGAGCGAAACACGATCAAAACAACAAAGACGGTAACGTGACAGTTCACGGTCAAACACAACCAACTTGAAACAAGAACCCACAAAAACAAAGGAAAAACCGACAGTTTAAATATGGCTCCCAATCAGAGACAACCAGCAAACAGCTGACACTCGTTGCCTCTGATTGGGAGTCACTCAGGCCAACATAGAAATAGAGTACATAGATCTACACACCCTGGCTCAACATAACCGTGTCCCCAGAGCCAGGGCGTGACAGTACCCCCCCCCTAAAGGCGCGGACTCCGACCGCGCCAACTAAATACCACAGGGGAGGGACCGGGTGGGCACTCCGCCTTGGCGGCGGATCCGGCTCCGGGCCTGATCCCCACTCCCTCTCCAACCCCCCAAAGTACCCCTGGTTCGGTCTGGCCCCGCTGGCCGGAGCCGGACTGACGACACGCACCCCTGGCTTGGTGCGTGGAGCAGGAACGGACCGGACCGGGCTGACGATGCGCACCCCTGGCTTGGTGCGTGGAGTAGCAACTGGCCGGACCGGGCTGACGATACACACCCCTGGCTTGGTGCGTGGAGCAGAAATGGACCGGACCAGGCTGACGATGCGCACCCCTGGCTTGGTGCGTGGAGTAGCAACTGGCCGGACCGGGCTGACGATACGCACCCCTGGCTTGGTGCGTGGAGCAGGAATGGACCGGACCGGGCTGACGATGCGCACCCCTGGCTTGGTGCGTGGAGTAGCAACTGGCCGGACCGGGCTGACGATACGCACCCCTGGCTTGGTGCGTGGAGCAGGAATGGACCGGACCGGGCTGACGATGCGCACCCCTGGCTTGGTGCGTGGAGGAGGAACGGGCCGAGCCGGGCTGACGATACGCACCCCTGGCTTGGTGCGGGGAACAGGCACGGGCCGTGCTGGACTGACGACGCACACCACTGGCTTGGTGTGGAGAGCAGGAGCGGGCCGGACAGGGCTGACGAAACGCACCACAGACTTGGTACGGGGAGCAGGAATGGGCCGGACTGGGCTGGCGACGCGCACCACAGACTTGGTGCGGAGAGCAGGAACGGGCCGGACAGGGCTGACGAAACGCACCACAGACTTGGTGCGGGGAGCAGGAACGGGCCGGACAGGGCTGACGAAACGCACCACAGACTTGGTGCGGGGAGCAGGAACAGACCGGACCGTACTGGGGACACACACCACTGGCCCTACACCGGGATCTGGAACGGGCCGGACCGGACTGGTAACACACCCCAGTACCTCTCGCCGTGCCTCTCCACCTTCCATCCCCTCTTCGACCAGTGGCCCCCGTAACCTGGCGGCCTCCTCTGCCAACCCGTTGGACCGCTCTATCGCGGCCTCCTGCTGCCCCGACGTCGTGAGCCCCCCCCTAAAAATTTTCTGGGGTTCTTTCCTACCCGTGGACCAGGTCTCCATGTCTCTAGCCAGACACTCCACTGCTTCAAAGTCCAACCTTTCTGCTCCTCACTTGGCTTGGCCCAGTCGAGACTCCTACTCCACTGATCCCAGGTCCATCCTCTCTCCTCTTCACGCTGCTTGGTCCTGTCTTGGTGGGTTCTTCTGTCACGATCGTCAGGAACAGATGAGGACCAAGGCGCAGCGTTGCAGGCAAACATACTCTTTATTGAGCGAAACACGATCAAAACAACAAAGACGGTAACGTGACAGTTCACGGTCAAACACAACCAACTTGAAACAAGAACCCACAAAAACAAAGGAAAAACCGACAGTTTAAATATGGCTCCCAATCAGAGACAACCAGCAAACAGCTGACACTCGTTGCCTCTGATTGGGAGTCACTCAGGCCAACATAGAAATAGAGTACATAGATCTACACACCCTGGCTCAACATAACCGTGTCCCCAGAGCCAGGGCGTGACAGAATGTTTGCAATAGACCATTCCCTTAATGTCAAATAGAACTTACCCAGAACGTGGTTAACCATGTTCTCCGAACTTAAGATATTAATGTTCTAGATACGTTTCATGGGAACGTTGCAAGAACATTAATGTGTCCAGTTTTCTGTTGGTTAGGAGAATATTCCATCAATGTCCCACCAAACATACACAGAACACCATTGCCATATTCTCAGAACATAAGAAATTAATGTTCTAGACACGTTAAATTAGAACGTTGCTGTCACGATCGTCTACCAATGAGGAGGACCAAGGCGCAGCGTTGAATGCGAACATTTTATTTTAACAAGATGATCACACGATCAAAACAACAAAAACGAAACGTGACGTCCCTGGTTACATAAACCAACAAACACGGAACAAGAAACCACAAACACAAAGTGAAAAGACCGACAAAGTGAAAAGCGACGCGCACCACCGACTTGGTGCGGAGAGCAGGAACGGGCCGGACAGGGCTGACGAAACGCACCACAGACTTGGTGCGGGGAGCAGGAATGGGCCGGACTGGGCTGGCGACGCGCACCACAGACTTGGTGCGAAGAGCAGGAACGGGCCGGACAGGGCTGGTGACGCGCACCACCGACTTGGTGCGGGGAGCTTGGATGGGCCGGACTGGGCTGGCGACGCGCACCACAGACTTGGTGGGAGTGGCAGGAACAGGCCGGCCCGTACTGGGAACACACACCACTGGCCCTACGTGGGGATCAGGAACAGGCCGGACCGGACTGGCAACACACGCCAGTACCTCTCGCCGTGCCTCTACAACCTCCTTCCCCCTGGTGACCAGTGACTCCCGTAACCTGGCGGCCTCCTCTGCCAACCCGCTGGACCGCTCTATCGCGGCCTCCTGCTGCCCCGACGTCGTGAGCCCCCCCCTAAAAAAATTCTGGGGGTCTCTCCTCCCCGTGGGCCAGGCCTCCATCGTTCTCGCCAGACTCTCACCCCACTGCTCCAAAGTCCAACCTCTCTCCTCTTCTCTTGGCTTGGCCCAGTCGAGACTCCTACTCCACTGCTCCCAAGTCCATCCTCTCTCTTCTTCACGCTGCTTGGTCCTGTTATGGTGGTTTCTTCTGTCACGATCGTCTACCAATGAGGAGGACCAAGGCGCAGCGTTGAATGCGAACATTTTATTTTATCAAGATGATCACACGATCAAAACAACAAAAACGAAACGTGACGTCCCTGGTTACATAAACCAACAAACACGGAACAAGAAACCACAAACACAAAGTGAAAAGACCGACAGTTAAATATGGCTCCCAATCAGAGACAACCAGCTGACACTCGTTGCCTCTGATTGGGAGTCACTCAGGCCAACATAGATATACAAACATAGACTTACACACCCTGGCTCAACATAACATAGTCCCCAGAGCCAGGGCGTGATAGTTGCAAAAACATTAATGCGTCCAGTTTTCAGTGGGTTAGGAAAATATTCCATCAACGTCCCACCAAACATACACAGAACATGGTTCTCAGAACATGTTCTCAGAACATAAGATATTAACGTTATAGAACAATCAGAAAACTGGACACATGACAGTTCTTGCAACGTCCCATGAAACGTGCCTAGAACATTAATCTCTTGTATGCCAGGGTTGTGGGTTCGATTCCCACGGGGGGCCAGTATAAAAATATATGTATTCACTAACTGTAAGTCACTCTGGATAAGAGCGTCTGCTAAATGACTAAAATGTAAATGTAAATGTATTCTATGAACATGGCAACCATGTTCTGTGTATGTTTGGTGGAACGTTGATGGAATATTCTCATAACCCTCAGAAAACTGGACAAATGATATTGGATTGCTGTTTCTCCTTGTCCATTGAGTGCTTATAGAGTAAGGAAACCAATATGAAATGTTGTAATTTGCCGAGCTGAGTATCTGGGTTTTAAAACCCTTTTCAAATACACAGCCTAAACCTTTTATTTGTTTGAATGGTTATTTTATTTAAACCAAATAGTCTACCAAATTGTATTTGAAAGTATTTTCAATTACTTCTTTCAAATACTATATATTTTCAAATACCTGGGTTAAATGCATGGAAGTGTATTTGAGTCAGTGTATTTGAGTATTTTCAAATACTTTCCAAGTGTATTTATACTACTTGTGTAAATATTAAACTACTTTTCATTTTAAATAAAATATATCTGAATAGTTATTTTGAAATGTTATTGAGATATTTGAAATAGTATTTGAACCTAGGTCTGGTAATTTGGATGAACTATCTGTTTAAGAAATGAGGGACTTTAAGGATTACCAGATGCCAGTCTGGAGTATGAGCGAGAGCGCATGGAGCCATTTTCTCTGGCAATAGCCGTGGGGATATCAGGCTGCGAGACCGTCTTGTCTTTCTTGCTGCCTCTGGTTAGGCCCCAACGGTCCCATCGGGACCTACGTTCGCCCTCTGCCCCTGCCGGAGGGAACAAATGTAACAAACTTAAACAGAAATAGTAACAAAGAAAAAAGGGGATGGTAGCACACATAGGGAAGCGTGCTTACTAAGATTGTTCTTACATACTGAGATACAAGAAAAAGTAAAAGGTTTGGTTGGGGAAGGGGGTGGGATTTGCATAATTGTTTCCCCAAAATGTTAATGAATCTTACTACATGTACCACTCCAGAATAGTGACATTGTCTCTGTACAGTGATAATGCACCCTTTAATTGGTAAAGTTACGTTTTGTCTAATTCTGCTCAGTAATCATCCTCAAATTAAACATATGACATTTTCAGGTGTAGGGGGAACATGTTAATTCTAAATAAATGTTATTTCTATGTTGGTAGAAGTCTCGTACCCTTTGACGCTGTCTCCGACTTGATGCTGGACATGGACTCCAGGGACTCTGAGGAGGCTCCGGTGCCCGACTGAGAAAACAGCTGGTTTTGAGGGACACTGGGTCCAGCCATATTCTTTAGGCTACGTCCCTCGGAAGTCGACCTGCGCAGAATAGAGAACAGGGGTGTCTTCTTGCTCTCTGGCCTGTTGGCTTCCCTCTCCTCCGCCGCTACCCTCCTCTCCTCCGAGGCACTGCGGATCCTCATGGATATCCCGGACACCGTCGACTCAATCTTCCTGCGCATGGCCATGACTGGCGACTCGTTTGGCTTCTTTGGCTCCTTGACCTCCTGTTCTACCTCGGCTTCCGTTCCCCCGTCCATCCTCATCATCTCCACCTCCTTTCTCTCCTGGGAATGGGATCCTCTTCGGCCGGGGAGAGCCCAGGAGAGCCGACGGCTGGGAGCCACTGGTTCTTCCTCATTTGGCTTTTCGTCCTTGCGTTCGGCTGACGGAGTCCTCTTGAGGCGCATGGAGAGTCTTCTCATAAAACCTTGGTCCTTCTGGGCCTCGCGGAGATCCTGCACCGACTTGGACTTCTCCTCCAGTCTCCTGGGGAAAAACTCAAGTGGTGCTCCAATGGGCCCAGGACGGTATACATCTTCGCCTGACTCGTCAGAGTCCAAACAGGCTACTGGTTTCTCCTCAGGCTTTGACCAGTTGAGAAGCTTCAGGCCTCGAATGAGGGAAGACTCACGCTTTTTGAAGCGTGCCTTGAATATTTCCTCAGAGGCAATGTCCTGGAGGTTTTGTCCCCCTGGCGAGAGCTCATGTTGGGGCGTGGGGCACGGGGAAACCTTGGGTGGACTCGTTTCCTTGGGCTCAGGGGATGCCACCCTTGAAAAGACTGCAGGGTGTTCCCCTGGTGTAGATAGCAGAGCTACTGGCTTTGATGGGTCAGGTACAGGTGTAGATGTTGGTAATAATGTTGGTGCTGGAAATGGGGCATGTGCAGGGACTGGAACAACTACAGGGGTGGAGTCTGCTAATGGGGGACTAACTAGGGGCTGAAGCGAGGGGACCATGATGGTCTGCATTATGCTAGCGTACGCAGAGGTCCTACCGTCTGGGAGAACAGTAAGGGCAGGTGGAGAGGGAGTCACATACGCAGGTGGAAAGGGAGTCACAACATTATCTGGTGCCCTTGAAAATGCTGGTGCAGGCATGACCCTGATGGAACTTGTAGTAATGACCATTTCAGAAGATTTCACTGGTGCCTTCACTTCTTCTTCTACTTCTTCGACTTCTTTTTGTACTTCTTTGTGTACTTCTTCAACTTCTCTAGCTTTTGGTTCATCTACAGGAACAGTCACTTTTTCCTCAATCTCTTCTTTCTCTTCCTCCATTGGTTCCTCTAATGTAAGGACCCTCACAGGAGGGCTAGGCTCCCTCGGGGCCACGTACTCCGGTTCGATCATTGCTTCTTCTGACATGCTCGTGTTCTTCTCTGAGAAACCACTTGTGCTCGATCTCTCGTCTGCATTACTGTCTGTGGTCACGCCATCAATTTTTTTACCAACTGACTCCGCAGTCTTAATTTCCTTGTCCTCCATCTTGGTTGTTGTCTCCTGTTCCCCAGGCTCTGGGCTTGGTGTGGGAAGTTTAGGGGAAGGTTCCCTGGGAGTCACAGGGCGGGAGTCATTCTTGAATGGCTCAGTGAGAGCAGACATGGATATGGCCTCCTTGAGCCTTCGCTCCTCTATCTGCGGGATCTCCAGTGGCTCCCCAGACCGTCTGTGCACAGGAATTGGCTCTGCATCATCTCCTTCACTGAATGAGGCGCTCTTGCGAAGCAATTTGGGTTTGGGCACGTCCTCTCTGGGCTCGTCGCTGGAAGCCGCCCTGGTTAATGGGGGAACCCCTAAGCGGGGGGCGCGCGAGTAGCGTTCCAGTGATGACGACCGCTGATTTCCATTGTCCATGCCCAGCGTCTCCAGCAGGGGTCCTCGCAGGCCGCTCATCTTCTTGTCCACGGAGCCGCCTCGGAGTAGCCTCTGCCGCATCAGCTCCAGTTTGAGAGCATAGTCCTCCTGACTCAGAGGCCCTGGGCTCGTGCTCCTCCTAGGCAGCTCCATCGATACTGTCTTTTTGAGGACTCGCCGGCCCCTTCCCGGGGTTTCCTCTTCTGCACCCTCTTCTGGTACAAGGTGGAGCAGCAGCGCGCTGTCGGCAGATCCCCCTCTACGCAGCGGCCCCCTTCTGGTTCCTATCTCTGGCTTATCCGACTCCAAGCTCAAGCCTCTGCACAAGGGCCTTCTTGCCTTCTCTGATACTTGCACCAACTCTGCGGGGGGCTCCTCGTCCGAAGACCCCTTGTCGTTTTCTAGCGTTGACCTTTTCCTGGTGTGGCCTCTACCTGCAGATTCTCCAGCCTCTTTCTCTTTCCCCGTGGATTCACTCACCATCTTCTCTTGGCCATGAGCAACTGTTGATCCTGGTCTGTCAATGGGGCCATTTGGCTTGCCTGTGCCTTCCTGATCGTCCTGGATCTCATTCAGAGACATTCTTGATCCGGAGAACTCCATGGTGAGTGGCATTGGAATGAAGGGCAGCTCGTCAATATCTTCGTCGGAGTCAGAGGATGATGATGGTGGGGGTGAGCCCTCTTTGAGGTGTCTGGGAACAGCGATGGAGATGTGGCTGGATGAGTCGTTCAGCAACTCAGGTATGGACCTCATGACCATTTTGGATTTGTAGCTGATAAGGGACCGCTACAAAAGACGGACATAAACAATTTATTACACAGAATTAGATACAATTCAAGACATTCTTTATAAAAAATTAATACAAATAAAAATATGATTGATGACAGATCCCTTACCTGCCACTTTCGACGAGACACAAACTTCTTGAGGGCCTCTGTGCTTATTGCCTTCCCCTTGGTAAGGGTCTTTATGAAAAAATTAAGACAGAATAAATTAGCATGTATTAGTCCATAATTTTGAAATTGCTCAATATTTTACCAAAATATATTTACATTTACATTTACATTTTAGTCATTTAGCAGACGCTCTTATCCAGAGCGACTTACAGGAGCAATTAGGGTTAAGTGCCTTGCTTAAGGGCACATCGACAGATTTTTCACCTAGTCGGCTCAGGGATTAGAACCAGCGACCTTTCGGTTACTGGCACAACGCTCTTACCCACTAAGCTACCTGCCGCCCCATATATATGACGGGGGATCTCAAGTCAGAACAGAACCCTAAAGCAATTCTTGTTTGTGATGCGTCACACATGAGTCCATTGTCAAAGTTCACATGCCTCACCTTGAACCATGGATGACGGAGACACTCCTGTGTATCAGGCCTCCTAAAGGGATGACATGATACCATTTTACATTAGATTTCTAGTCAGTCTTAAGAAGCCCACAAATGCTTAAGAACTGAGGAAAAATCCTAAGGACAAATCCTATCTTGACATCCGTAACTAAAATTGTCTGGAACATTGACGATTAAATCAAACGCATGATTTACATGACATTCTGAGTAGCACATGGACATCTCAAGTTTTGGCCTGAACATGTTAAAATCTATAGTTGTTACTCACAGTCTGTCTGCCACCAGCAGTTTGATGATGAATCCCTTAGCTTCACGGCACAGGTCAGCGAACATACTCTCCTCAAAAGCCACATTGTAGTTCCTGATGTTGAGCACGGAGCTGCGGTCATTCTCTCCAGCAAATGGAGACACTCCAGTCAAGCTGAAATGCAGAAACACCTGTTAACTTCTCTTCCTCTCACTAATTGTTCACTGATTCTAGAGCCATGTATAAATATGGCATGTTTGATAGGGTCTCTAATAGCAATTAAAATAGGAATGAACAGGTACTTATGTGGTGCTTATTTATCTATCTGGCTTGCAAAGTGTGCATGTGCATAATTCCATGCTTAAATTGTGATTAATCATCTTATGAATCATTGATTGGTTTTGTAATCGTTGTATAGACACCATATTTAAGACACATTGAACGTGTACCTACCACAGATATGTGATGACTCCAATCGGCCTGGGAAGAGAAAGAAGAGAATTAGAGAGGATCCATTTGTGATATGAATCAAGTTTTAAACACTTGCATGGCCTCCAGCATTTTTACCAGATATCAGTTGCCTTGGATACAGGAGTTTGGTTGACAATTTCTGGAGCAACAAATTCTGGTGTGCCATATTTGCAGTATTGAGCCTCGTCGGGTGTGAGCTCCATGGCGTTGCCGAAATCACAGATGCGGATCTGATCACCATGGGGGTCTGCCATGAGTATGTTATCAGGCTAGGGAGGAAACCCAAAGATAAGGTCAGATTTCAGAATAACGACCAGTGGTCATAGTCATAACCTTGTTTTTGACCAAATTTGTGCATTCAGAGGGACATATTCCTTGTCTAAACGCACACCTGCAATAAACAAAAACACAGTACTACCCAGAATACCTATTGTGAGATATCTTTAAGGCCCCACACCCTAATAGGGATATTTTTTTTTCTTTATCATATCACAATCAACTTGTATTTTTTTTCCTGAAATATGTTATTAAAATATGCAAATTAGGTGATATCTCATTAAATATGCACATATTGGCATACATTTACATTTTAGCGCAACTACATTTTTCTGGCCACTGGATGATCAGCCTAAATGTTATTTTTTACATTTCTTTAAGACACTCCAGGATAAATACTTTTTTCATCTTTCTATCTGTAAAATACTAAATACATTTTTGGCACATTTTCCCAAATAAAATATTATCTAAAATAGAGAATTGACAGCATATCAACAATTCCCTCTAGGCAAGTCTGGAGAATATCTAAGGATAACCACACCAAATTTAGTGAACGCAGATGCTTCTGAAGCAGAGAAAAAGTTGGCTTGTGGGAAGTGTCGGACTTTGGGGAAATGGCAATTAAAGACAAGTACACTGAATTAAGACTAGCAAACACCAAAAGACTATTTAGACCCAATCACCATCTCTTCAAAGTAAGTTACTAAATGTAGTCCCGTTTGTAATATTTTGTGCAATTCAATGTAGTGAGCTTTGAAATTATTGATGTATGTCCATTTTAAAATGTTGATGACAGTGGTATGATAAACTAAAGAAAAAACTATCATTAATGGACCAAAATACCAACAAATCTCAGAAATAATAGCTAGATGCAAAAATGTTATTTCAGCCTGATGTGCCTGGCCTTAAAACTCTCTTTTAACTAAAGACGTGTTTACCTTGATATCCAGATGGACGATATTTTGATGGTGAAGGTAGTCCACACCCTCCAGCAGCTGTCTCATACAGGAGCGGATCTGCAGGTATACCAAGTATAGAGATATGTTACTGTCATTATGTTACATTTTGTAAAGATATTATGGGAGACAAGACACACATTCTTATACAATAAGAGAAACAGGGTGGTTTGATCATATCAAGTGTTACCCAAGGTCCCACTTATTCCTGTAAAAGTGTGTGAATTTACTTGGTTGTCTTTGTTAGATAATAATTATAGGGGCCAGGTTGGTACAGACAAGAGTTCAATGATCTTACAATAGGGGTCACTGTTACTCATGATCCCATAATGAAGTGTCCCCCAAGCACACAGTAACCAACTCACGTCCGACTCCATCACTGTAGATTTCTTTGTAAACCTCTCCAGAAGCTCCTCATCGCATCTTTATGCATTGATCAAGGAGATTTATGACACTGGAAATACTTCATAATTATGACAGGAGATAAATGAGGGAAAAAAATAGGCAAACACAGGAATGTGAGTGTGTCTGTGCATGTGTGTCTACTAAAAATAATGACCATTATACCTGCCAATTTCCCCACTCTTCAAGCCAAATGGTATACTTAATCTGTGTAAAAGGCCCCAGTGAGTATGAACTCTGAAAAGGATACATCTCTGTGACAATGATGACTGCGTTCTTCTTCTCAAAGGCATCATGGAAATACAGGACTCTCTCGTGGTCCAGCCCAGACAGCAGGTTCATCTCTCTCAGGGCAGATGCCTTCCTCTTGGCTCGGGCAGATATGAACTTGGCAGCATACTCCATTTTACCCACTTTCTGCGTCACTCGTTTCGCGTAGGAGAAAGCTCCTCTAAAATATTGTTTTATTGATGGGGAGGTAACATTTTACAATCACTTTCATGAAAAAGCATAAAACAACGATTTCTAAACCGTGAATAAACACATATTTCATTATTTATAAGCATGACTCAACATTTATAAGGAAATAGTTCTTAAAATTAATACAAAAATAAGAATTGATTTGTTGGTTTTACAGACCCCTAGACTTTTTCCTAATTTTGTTACGTTACAGCCTTATTCTAAAATGGATCAAATAGTTTCCCCCCCTCACCAATCTACAAACAATATCCCATAATGACAAAGCAAAAACAGGTTTTTAGACATTTTAACAAATATATAAAAAATTAAAAACGGAAATATGATATTTACATAACTATATATACAGAGCATTTGGAAAGTATTCAGACCCTGTACTCAGTACTTTGTTGAAGCACCTTTGGCAGTGGTTACAGCCTCGGGTCATCTTGATTATGACACTACAAGCTTAGCACAACTGTTTTTGGGGAGTTTCTCCCATTCTTCTCTGCAGATCCTCTCAAGCTCTGTCAGGTTGGATGGGGAGCGTCGCTGCACAGCTATTTTCAAGTCTCTCCAGAGATGTTCGATCAGAGACTTGTCCCGAACCCACTCCTGCATTGTCTTGGCTGTGTGCTTAGGGTCGTTGTCCTGTTGGAAGGTGAACCTTCACACCAGTCTGAGGTCCTGAGCGCTCTGGAGAAGGTTTTTATCAAGGATCTCCCTGTACATTGCTCCGTTCATCTTTCCCTCGATCCTGAGTAGTATCCCAGTCCCTGCCGCTGAAAAACATTCCCACAGCATGATGCTGCCACCACCATGCTTCACCGTAGGGATGGTGCCAGGTTTCCTCCAGACATGACAGTTGGCATTCAGGCCAAAGAGTTAAATCTTGGTTTCATCAGACCAGAGAATCTTGTTTCTCATGGACTACGAGTCTTTAGGTGACTTTTGGCAAACACCAAGTGGGCTGTCATGTGCCTTTTACTGAGGAGTGGCTTCTGTCTGGCCACTCTACCATAAAGGCCTGATTGGTGGAGTGCTGCAGAGATGGTTGTCCTTCTGGAAGTTTCTCCCATCTCCACAGAGGAACTCTGGAGCACTGTCAGTATGACCAAGGTCTCCCTGACCAAGGCCCTTCTCCCCCAATTGCTCAGTTTGGCCGGGCGGCCAGCTCTAGGAAGAATCTTGGTGGTGCCAAACTTCTTCCATTTAAGAATGATGGAGACCACTGTGTTCTTGGGGACTTTCAATGCTGCAGACATTTTTTGGTACCCTTCCCCAGATCTGCGCTTCGACACAATCCTGTCTTGGAGATCTATGGACAATTCCTTCGACCTCATGGCTTGGTTTTTGCTCTGACAAGAAATGTAATCTGTGGGACCTTATATAGACAGGTTTGTGCCTTTCAAATCATGTCGAATCAAATGAATTTACCATAGCTGGACTCCAATCAAGTTGTAGAAACACCACAAGGATGATCAATGGAAACACGATGCACCTGAGCTAAATTTCGAGTCTCATAGCGAAGGGTCTGACTACTTAAGTAAATAAGGTATTTCTGTTTTTTAAACCTGTTTTTGCTTAGTCATTGTGGGGTATTGTGTGTAGATTGATGGGGGAAAAAAATTATCTAATCAATTTCAGAATAAGGTTGAAACATAACAAAATGTGGAAAAAGTCAAGGGGTCTGAATACTTTCCTAATGCACTGTATATATATATATATATATATATACACAGATGAAGTCGGAGGTTTACATGCACCTTACCCACATACATTTAAACTCAGTTTTTCACAATTCCTGACATTTAATCCTAGTAAAAATGACTCCAACCTAAGTGCGTGTAAACTTCCGACTTCAACTGTATATATACAGCTCTGGAAAAAATTAAGAGACCACTGCAAATTTTTCATAAATCAGCATCTCTACATGTATGACAGCCATTCCATTCCAGTGTCTGTTGAATTCCAACACAGGCACAACTCATTCTACTGAATTAGGTACTGATTAGGTGATCATCTGAACCAAATCTTATTTAACGAGGAAAAGTATAAAAAACACTGCTGTGGTCATCACTATCCTCTTGCAATAGGACCAGCTGGATGGCAAAAACAGTGATAATAGTACCTGGAAAGTAATATTAATCAAAAAATAACTATTGACCATGCCAATAGAGTTGAAAAGGAACGTTTTGAGTGAGGAAAAGAAGGGTTTAATTCTGGCTTTACTGGCAGAGGGATACAGTGAGCGTCAGGTTGCTTCCATCCTTAAGATTTCAAAGACGGCGGTTCATAAGAACAAGGTCAAGCAGTAGACATTGGGGACAACAAAGCTACATACCGGCAGAGGGCGAAAACGACTCTCTACTGACTGGGATGACCGACAACTCATTCGAAAGTCACCCAACAACCGTAGAATGACATCAAGTGACCTACAAAAAGAATGGCAAACGGCAGCTGGGGTGAAGTGCACGGCGAGGACTAGGGGCAGGGCTGAAGTCGTGCAAAGGTAGAAAAAAGCCCTTCATCAATGAGAAGCAAAGAAGAGCCAGGCTGAGGTTTGCAAAATACCATAAGGATTGGACCGTAGAGGACTGGAGTAAGGTCATCTTCTCTGATGAGTCCAATTTTCAGCTTTTCCCAACACCTCGTTGTCTAATGGTTAGACGGAGACCTGGAGAGGCCTACAAGCCACAGTGTCTCGCACCCACTGTGACATTTGGTGGAGGATCGGTGATGATCTGGGGGTGCTTCAGCAAGGCTGGAATCGGGCTTTGTGAAGGATGCATTAATCAAGCCACGTACAAGGTTGTCCTGGAAGAAAACTTGCTTCCTTTTGCTCTGACATTGTTCCCCAACTCTGAGGATTGATTTTTCCAGCAGGACAATGCACCATGGCACACAGCCAGGTCAATCAAGGTGTGGATGGAGGACCACCAAATCAAGACCCTGTCATTGCCAGCCCAATCTCCAGTCCTGAACCCCATTGAAAACTTCTGGAATGTGATCAAGAGGAAGATGGATGGTCACAAGCCATCAAACAAAGCCGAGCTGCTTGAATTTTTGCGCCAGGAGTGGCATAAAGTCACCCAACATCAATGTGAAAGACTGGTGGAGAGCATGCTAAGACGCATGAAAGCTGTGATTGAAAATCAGGGTTATTCCACCAAATATTGATTTCTGAAGTTAAAACATTAGTATTGTGTTGTTTAAAAATGAACATGAACTTATTTTCTTTGCATTATTCGAGGTCTGACAACACTGCATCTTTTTTGTTATTTTGACCAGTTGTCATTTTCTGCAAATAAATGCTTTAAATGACTATATTTTTATTTGGAATTTGGGAGAAATGTTGTCAGTAGTTTATAGAATAAAACAAAAATGTTATTTTACCCATACACATACCTATAAATAGTAAAACCAGAGAAACTGATAATTTTGCAGTGGTCTCTTAATTTTTTCAAGAGCTGTATATACACATTGAGTGTACAAAACATTAGGAACACCTTCCTAATATTGAATTGCACCACTTGTTGCCCTCAGAACAGCCTTAATTAGTCGATAAATGGACTCTATAAGGTGTCGAAAGCGTTCCACAGGGATGCTGGGCCATGTTGACTCCAATGCTTCCCACATTTGTGTCAAGATGGCTGGATGTCCTTTGGGTGGTGGACCATTCTTGATACGCACAGGAAACTGTTGAGTGTGAAAAACCCAGCAGCTTTGCAGTTCTTGACACACTCAAACCAGTGCGCCTGGCACCTACTACCATATCCCGTTCAAAGGCACTTCAATTTTTTGTCTTGCCCATTCACCCTCTGAATGGCACACATACAAAATCCATGTTTCAATTGTCTCAAGGTTTAAACATCCTTCTTTAACATGTCTCCTCCCCTTCATCTACACTGATAGAAGTGCATTTAACAAGTGACAATAGCCTTCACATGGATTCATCTGTTCAGTCTATGTCATGGAAAGAGCATGTGTTCCTAATGTTTTGTACACTCAGTGTGTATATATATATATATATATATATATATATATATATATATATATATATATATATATATATATATATATATATATATATACAGTGGGGGAAAAAAGTATTTAGTCAGCCACCAATTGTGCAAGTTCTCCCACTTAAAAAGATGAGAGAGGCCTGTAATTTTCATCATAGGTACACGTCAACTATGACAGACAAAGTGAGATTTTTTTTTCCAGAAAATCACATTGTAGGATTTTTTATGAGTTTATTTCCAAATTATGGTGGAAAATAAGTATTTGGTCAATAACAAAAGTTTCTCAATACTTTGTTATATACCCTTTGTTGGCAATGACACAGGTCAAAAGTTTTCTGTAAGTCTTCACAAGGTTTTCACACACTGTTGCTGGTATTTTGGCCCATTCCTCCATGCAGATCTCCTCTAGAGCAGTGATGTTTTGGGGCTGTTGCTGGGCAACACGGACTTTCAACTCCCTCCAAAGATTTTCTATGGGGTTGAGATCTGGAGACTGGCTAGGCCACTCCAGGACCTTGAAATGCTTCTTACGAAGCCACTCCTTCGTTAACCGGGCGGTGTGGTTGGGATCATTGTCATGCTGAAAGACCCAGCCACGTTTCATCTTCAATGCCCTTGCTGATGGAAGGAGGTTTTCACTCAAAATCTCACGATACATGGCCCCATTCATTCTTTCCTTTACACGGATCAGTCGTCCTGGTCCCTTTGCAGAAAAACAGCCCCAAAGCATGATGTTTCCACCCCCATGCTTCACAGTAGGTATGGTGTTCTTTGGATGCAACTCAGCATTCTTTGTCCTCCAAACCCGACGAGTTGAGTTTTTACCAAAAAGTTATATTTTGGTTTCATCTGACCATATGACATTCTCCCAATCCTCTTCTGGATCATCCAAATGCACTCTAGCAAACTTCAGACGGGCCTGGACATGTACTGGCTTAAGCAGGGGGACACGTCTGGCACTGCAGGATTTGAGTCCCTGGCGGCGTAGTGTGTTACTGATGGTAGGCTTTGTTACTTTGGTCCCAGCTCTCTGCAGGTCATTCACTAGGTCCCCCCGTGTGGTTCTGGGATTTTTGCTCACCGTTCTTGTGATCATTTTGACCCCACGGGGTGAGATCTTGCGTGGAGCCCCAGATCGAGGGAGATTATCAGTGGTCTTGTATGTCTTCCATTTCCTAATAATTGCTCCCACAGTTGATTTCTTCAAACCAAGCTGCTTACCTATTGCAAATTCAGTCTTCCCAGCCTGGTGCAGGTCTACGATTTTGTTTCTGGTGTCCTTTGACAGCTCTTTGGTCTTGGCCATAGTGGAGTTTGGAGTGTGACTGTTTGAGGTTGTGGACAGGTGTCTTTTATACTGATAACAAGTTCAAACAGGTGCCATTAATACAGGTAACGAGTGGAGGACAGAGGAGCCTCTTAAAGAAAAAGTTACAGGTCTGTGAGAGCCAGAAATCTTGCTTGTTTGTAGGTGACCAAACACTTATTTTCCACCATAATTTGCAAATAAATTAATAAAAAATCCTACAATGTGATTTTCTGGACAAAAAATCTCAATTTGTCTGTCATAGTTGACGTGTACCTATGATGAAAATTACAGGCCTCTCTCATCTTTTTAAGTGGGAGAACTTGCACAATTGGTGGCTGACTAAATACTTTTTTCCCCACTGTATATATATATATATATATACAGGACCAGTGAAAAGTTTGGACACACTTACACAATCAAGGGTTTTTCTTTATTTTTACTATTTATTTAGAATAATAGTGAAGATATCAAAACTATGAAATAACAGATATGGAATCATGTAGTAACCAAAACAGTGTTAAACAAATCAAAATATATTTTATTATTTACATTTTAGTCATTTAGCAGACGCACTTATCCAGAGCGACTTACAGTTAGTGAGTGCATACATTTTCTTACTGGTCCCCCGTGGGAAACGAACCCACAACCCTGGCGTTGCAAGTGCCATGCTCTACCAACTGAGCTACAGGGGACTACTATATTTGAGATTCTTCAAAGTAGCCACCCTTTGCCTTGATGACATCTTTGCACACTCTTGGCATTTTCTCAACCAGCTTCATGAGGTAGTCATCTGGAATGCATTTTAATAAACAGGTGTGCCTTGTTAAACGTTAATTTGTGGAATTTCTTTCCTTCTTAATGTGTTTGAGCCAATCAGTTGTGTTGTGAAAAGGTAGGGGTGGTATACAGAAGATAGCCCTATTTAGTAAAAGACCAAGTCCATGCTATGGCTAGAACAGCTCAAATAAGTATAGAGAAACAACAGTCCATCATTACTTTACGACATGAAGGTCAGTCAATACGGAAAATGCAAGAACTTTGAAAGTTTCTACAAGTGCAGTCGCAAAAACCATCAAGCGCTATGATGAAACTGGCTCTCATGACGACCGCCACAGGAAAGGAAGACCCAGAGTTACCTCTGTTGCAGAGGATAAGTTCATTAGAGTTAACTGCACCTCAGATTGCAGCCCAAATAAATACTTCACAGAGTTCAAGTAACAGACACATCTAAACATTCACTGTTCAGAGGAGACTGCGTGAATCAGTCCTTCATGGTCGAATTGCTGCAAAGAAACTACTACTAAAGGACACCAATAATAAGAAGCGACTTGCTTGGGCCAAGAAACACGAGCAATGGACATTAGACCGGTGGAAATCTGTCCTTTGGTCTGATGAGTCCAAATTTGAGATTTTTTATTCCAACCACCGTGTCTTTGTGAGACGCAGAGTAGGTGAACGGATGTTCTCCGCATGTGTGGTTCCCACCGTGAAGCATGGAGGAGGAGGTGTGATGGTGCCTTGCTGGTGACACTGTCTGTGATTTATTTAGAATTCAAGGCACACTTAACCAGCATGGCTACCACAGCATTCTGCAGCGATACACCATCCCATCTGGTTTGCGCTTAGTGGGACTATCATTTGTTTTTAAACAGGACAATGCAATTTGACCAAGAAGGAGAGTGATGGAGTGATGCATCAGATTACCTGGCCTCCACAATCACCCGACCTCAACCCAATTGAGATGGTTTGGGATGAGTTGGACTGCAGAGTGAAGGAAAAGCAGCCAACAAGTGCTCAGCATATGTGGGAACTCCTTCAAGACTGTTGGAAAAGCATTCCTCATGAAGCTGGTTGAGAGAATGCCAAGAGTGTGTAAAGCTGTCATCAAGGCAAAGGGTGGCTACTTTGAAGAATCTAAAATCTATAAGATATTTTGATTTGTGTAAAACTTTATTGGTTACTACATGATTGTGTTATTTCATGTGTTATAGACGAGTGATGAGATATGTCCATAGTTTTGATGTCTTCACTATTATTCTACAATGTAGAAAATAGTAAAAATAAAGAAAAACCCTTGAATGTGTAGGTGTGTCCAAACTTTTGACTGGTACTGTATATATATATATATATATATATATATATATATATATATATATATTTCTTCTTTCTAGCTTTATTTACAAACTGGTGCCTCACCTCCCGATTTCCTTGTGGATGTCATAGTAGTCAGTCAGCCGACGCATCTTCCTGAGAATTGTCTCCTCGTCCTCCATTGGATCCTCCTTGTCTTCTCTAACTGCAGGGTAGCACAAAAGTGAGTGCACACAAGTACAATGTACCCTAATTACAGGCCCATATGTCATAGTATTCTGCCCCTGAGATAATCACATTCCCAACCGCTAATTTACATTGGCCTCTACATAGCTGCATCTCAACAATCTGACTAATAATTGTCCTTTGTGATCTACCTAAGCAATGATGAAGGGACATTTCACTCCAAAATGAAAGTTTATCCAATGTTTTCAGACCTCAAATGTAGTCTAACGTCAAAATTAATCCAAAACCTACGACATCGGTTGTGTAGATCTGGCTGTCTCCACCCCAAATGAATGGAAATTATAAGCACCCTTTCATTTGGGGATTAAGTCATATAGCTGGATCGACACAACTGATGGCCTAGGATGTGGACATATCTCATCAATCGTCTACTTTTGAGGTCTGAAAACATTGGACAAACTTTCATTTTGGAGTGAAAGGTCCTTTTAATTCATTATCTTTGCTTACACAACTATGCCTCTGTGTCAATACTGGAATGCATATTTGATTGAATGGTATGCAGAGGCTTACCTGTGTGTACGGTGAGCTCAGCCTTACAGGACACAGAGCCAGCCAGGTTCTTGGCTGTGCAGGTATACACCCCTGAGTCTTCCAGACTTGTGTTGAGCACCACGAGGGAGCATTCGTTGTCGTCATACACAAAGGTGATGTGACTACTCTCACACAACAATATATCATCCTGAAACCAAGTAACAATAAGTCACTCTGAATGTAATCTTTTTTACATGAAAATAAACAGCCTAATATGATTACATAGAATGTCAATGTTACCTGTAATTACACACTTAGCATATTAGAACCTAATTTGAAACATAATGTGGACAGTTTCCTGTCACTACAATTCAGTCATTATTTATGTACCTTCTCAGCAGCTACTAGCTGAGTACCTACATACTGGTTATCAGTCTTGTTAGCTATTGAGTAACTACAAGGCATGAGTGTGAAATTAATAAACAGTTCCAATGATATAAACACTCATATGTATGTGTCTCAATTTATGCACCTTAAACCAAAGGATGTCGGGAATGGGCTTGCCCTCCACGACAACAGCCAAGCGAGGCGTATCTCCCATGTGCACATCCACATCCTCCATGATTGACTCAAAGGTTGGCGGTGCTACAGATAGGGAACACGAGAATGTGTTTGATAGTGTTGTCACAATACTCAGTATCTCGAAACTCAAAATATCATTGTAAGGAAACAAAACATGACGCGGACAAAATGTCCAGACGACGTACCTTGCTGCAGCAAGGCATTTAGAAAAAGTAGCTAACTTTTTAATGGCCATAACTGTTGTGGATTAGAAGAGTGTCCCCTTTAAAACAATGCAAAGCGCTTTGAGCTCCTGTAAATAGAGATATATCCAAAAATTCTATCCATTATCACAATCCATCATTATTACACTCACCTGCCATTTCCACACTAAAGATGCAGGAGTCGCTGCCAAACTTGTTGGATGCCACACACATCAGTTGGCCCAAGTCGCCACTCGTCACCCTCAGGATCTTCAGAGAGTGCTGGTCGTCATCGGGCATACTCATCTCATACAGCCCAGGTTTGGTGGCAAGGACCACTCCCCTCCTGAAAGTAGAGAACAAGAAGGCAACTTAGATATCCCATTGTCGGGGTGATGCTACTTTTTGTGGGTAAGAACTTTTGTTGTGTGACTGTTTCACACATTTCCTTGTTTTATCCTAAAGTACTTGGTATTAAAATGACATTTTTGCACACTTGCATTTTTGGGGACTCAATTGTGGTGGCGCAAACAAGAAGGCCAGGTGCTTTTCAAATACAGGTAAAAACAATTACTAAGAGTTGATTGATGGCTCAGTGTGTTTGTGGGTTTGATTCCCACATGGGTCACATACAGTGCATTCGAAAAGTATTCAGACCCTTTCACTTTTTCCACATTTGGTTACGTTACACCCTTATTCTAAAATGAATTAAATTGTTTTTTTTCCTACCTCATCAATCTACACACAATACTCCATAATGACAAAGCAAAAACAGTTTTTTGGGGGGCAAATGTTTTACAAATAAAAAACTGAAATATAACATTTACATAAGTATTCAGACCCTTTACTAAGTACTTTGTTGAAGCACCTTTGGCAGTGATTACAGCCTCGAGTCTTCTTGGGTATGACACTACAAGCTTGGCACACCTGTATTTGGGGAGTTTCTCCCATTCTTCTCTGCAGATCCTCTCAAGCTCTGTCAGGTTGGATGGGGAGCGTCACTGCACAGCTGTTTTCAGGTCTCTCCAGAGATGTTCGATTGGGTTCAAGTCCGGGCTCTGGCTTGGCCACTCAAGGACATTCAGAGACTTGTCCCGAAGCCACTCCTGCACTGTCTTGGCTGTGTGAAGGTGAACCTTCGCCCCAGTCTGATGTCCTGAGCGCTCTGGAGCAGGTTTTCATCAAGGATCTCTCTGTACTTTGCTCCGCTCAACTTTCCCAAAATCTTGACTAGTCTCCCAGTCCCTGCCGCTGAAAAACATCCCCACAGCATGATGCTGCCACCACCATGCTTCACCGTAGGGATGGTGCCAGGTTTCCTCCAGACGTGACGCTTGGCATTCAGGCCAAATAGTTCAATCTTGGTTTCATCAGACCAGAGAATCTTGTTTATCATGGTCTGAGAGTCCTTTAGGTGACTTTTGTCAAATATTTTAGTCCAGGTCATTTTTTTACTTTGAAGTGGCTGGATGCCCTTTGGGTGGTGGACCATTATTGATACACCCAGGAAACTGTTCAGTGTGAAAAACCCAGCAGCGTTACAGTTCTTGACACACTCAAACCGGTGCGCCTGGCACCTACTACCATACCCTGTTCAAAGGTACTTCAATCTTTTGTCTTGCCCATTTGTCCTCTGAATGGTACACATACCATGTCTTAATTGTCTCAAAGCTTAAACATATTTCTCTACCCTGTCTCCTCCCCATCATCTACACTGATTGAAATTGATTTAACAGGTGACATCAATAAGGGATCATAGCTTTCACTGGATTCATGTGGTCAGTCTGTCATGGAAAGAGCAGGTGTTCCTAATGTTTTATACACTCAGTGTATTTGACCGCAACTCTACATTATTAATAGAGTATCAGGTGTAGTGATCCAGTGCGTGACTTGCCTCTTCCAGATTACTGCAGCGTTGATGTGGTTCAGAGTTATAGTGATGCTGACTGACTGGTTCTCCTGCACATAGACCATGTCTGGCTTATCAATTATGACTGGAGCCTCCTGAAGATATGGACCTTGGGAGATATAAAATCATGTAAAGGGATAGTTCATCTAAATAAAAAAATTACATATTTGTTTCCTTTCCTTGTCAGCAGTCTTTAGACAAGGAGAGAGTGAAATCCATGCTTTTTTAGTTATCAGCCCCTGCCACCAACCAATATAAGCATCATGTCATCAATTCATGTTGCCCTCACTTGATGGCTCATACCTCTTTCGACAAGTTGCACTGGGTCTGTGGACGGAGAGGGTTTGCTAAAGGCCTTGGTTGTGATTGACAAGACCCTGAAGGTGTAGCGGACTCCTTTGGAGCAAGTGGTCACTGTGTAGCAAGGCTCTTTCAAACTGGACGCTATGACGGTCCACTGGTTCGAGCCGAGCGCTTGTTGTTGGATGGCATACATCAACGTGTTGGGATCTGCAATGACAAACATATACATTTTCAATGTGTGAATGCATGTAGACAGAGCATGACTTTGACCAGCTGTGTAGATGGCCGATGGAATGGCATTCAAACAAAATTAAATTGAACGTGTACTAGATGTTTTCCTGTACTAGAAAAACGGATGTATAACAAAACAAAATGCAATTTAGATGTGCTTGAACTGTTATATTCCCACACTGCAGATTTGTATGAACCCCATCACCGATACCGTCTACCCGCAGCCGCATCTTATTCAATATTCTTAAACAATAAATTATTCACCCTGGTGCTGTGCTTTCGATTTTAGACTATGACTTGGCAAAACTAAATGCAGTAAAGATATATCATTCTTCAGTTTTACATTTTTATTTTATTTTTATTTATATATTTTTTACAATTGTCTAGCAGCTCTAGCTCTTGAAATACAGGAAACCATGGCTCCACAGTCCACATTATATTGAATGATAGTAATGCTAGTGAAAAGAAAATGACCAATAGAGGGATCCAGCCTCCGGGGTTTCTTCCAGCTCAGGGTGATAGTCTTGCCAGTAACAGTCTCTATTACTGGGGGCCCATCTGGAGGGTCTGGAAGAACGTCTGAAAATAACCAAACAGCAATAGATTTATGATTTAACACTACAAGTGTTTAACACCATAAGTGTTCACTTTTAAGTGTTCAATCACCTTCATATTATACAGTATCCCTTTATCACCTCCCCTACAGTAAATAGCTAAGTTGAATAGGAGGATAAGCATTTTATCATAGGTTTGCACGTTTGTTAAAAGCACAAGGTGCCTAATTCCATCAACACTGTAATTCAAGTTAATGGGGAATGGTGAAATCCCCTTCTTGTGCATGCATCAAGATCCCAAATTGACCCCTAGCCCCTTGGCACTCCTCTAGAACTGAAACAATTGGATAGGTACGCGCAATATGGTGAAAATTCTACCCAGTCGAGGCAAAGCAAGGCAAACCTATGTAATTGCTGTGTTGCTTAAACCTATCAGATTATTTCAGATCTACAGGAGTACTATGGGGGTAGGGGCTATATGGGGTTGATTTGGGATTCAGCAACAGACTATACTCTCTTGACAATGTTGATAAAATGTCAACTGACTTAAAATGGCTCTTAGGCAATATGAGGCCCATACATGCACATGACAATGGACAATGTCTTACAATGCATTATAACTGTATAATAGTGCATTATACATGTAGGTTGGAAGTAAGTATTAGCAAAAAATCATCTGGGATTCCTCACCAGTCACGTAGAGATGGGCGTAGCAGGTGGCCTTGCCCACCTTGTTGGAGATTACGCTCTTGTATACCCCTCCGTGGGCGTGGCAGACAGAGTGGATGACCAAGCTGTGGATGTCTCTGACTGGAAGAGAGGAACAGCACAGGGGTGAGTTTCTCAAAGCCTTGATAGCATTAAGATAATCGTTATATCCTGCTGAAAGTGCATTTTTTGAATCCAAGCTGTGCAACAAAAAACAATGTTGCACTTAAACTGATTAACCCCCTAAAGTCGATTGACACACCGGTAACATCATAAAAAAATCCCCATCAAAATCCGACAATATAACCTAGAGATATCAGTTTTTTTGCATTGAATGTGTCAAGTGTGTTAACCCTCGCAAAGCTGCCAGCCCAGAAGGCATCCCAAGCCATGTCCTCATGTGCAAACCAGCTGGCTGCAGTGTTTACGGACATATTCAATCTCTCCCTATCCCAGTTTGTTCTCCCCACTTGCTTTAAGATGTCCACCATTGTTTCTGTACCCAAGAATGTGAAGGTAACTGCACTCTGTCATCATGAAGTGCTTTGAGAGGCTACTGAAGGATCATATCACTTCCACCTTACCCAACACCCTAGACCCACTACAATTTGCATATCGCCCCAACAGATCCACGGATGACGCAATCACCATTGCACTGCACATTGCCCTATACCACCTGGACAAGAGGAATACCTATGTATGAATGCTGTTCATTGCCTACAGCTCAGCCTTCAACACCATAGTGCCCTCCAAGCTCATCACTAAGGGCCATGGGTCTGAACCCCTCCCTGTGCAACTGGGTCCTAGGTGGTGAAGGTTGGAAACAACACATGCACCACACTGATCCTCAACACGGAGGCCCCATAGGGGTGCATGCTCAGCCCCCTCCTGTACTTCCTGTTCACCCATGACTACGTGGCCATGCACGTCTCCAACTCAATCTTCAAGTTGGCTGACGGCCCGACAGTGATAGGCCTGACAGCTTACAGGGAGGAGGTGAGAGCCCTGGCGGAGTGGTGCCAGGAAAATCACCTCTCCCTCAACGTCAACAAAACGAAGGAGCTGATCGTGGACTAAAGGAGACAGCAGAGAGAGCACGCCCCCATCCACATCGACGGGGCTGCAGTGGAGAGGGTCAAAATCTTCAAGCTCCTCATCGTGCACATCACTGAGGACATGAAATGGTCCCTTAACACCGACAGCGTGGTGGAAAAGGTGCAACAGCGCCTCTTCAATCTCAGGAGGCTGAAGAAATGTGGCTTGGCCCCTAAGATCCTCATGAACTTCTACAGATGCACCATCAAGAGCATTATGTCGGGCTGTATCACTGCCTGGTATACCCACAACCGCAGGGCTCTGCAGAAGGTGGTGCGGTCATCCCAACGCATCATCGGAGGCACACATTTTACAAATTGCATATTTACATACTGGACTCTTGAAATAGCTCACTCTAATATATCTACTGTTGTACATACCATTCTTAGTATATATTGTGTAAATAAATCTGGTGTAAGTACAGTGCATTCGGAAAGTATTGAGACCACTTCACTTTTTACACATTTTGTTACGTTACAGCTTTATTCTAAAATTGAGTAAATTGTTGTTGTTTTTTCCCTCATCAATCTACCCACAATACCCCATAATGACAAAGCAAAAAACAGGTTTTTAGAAATGTTTGCAAATAAAAAAGACGCTACAAAAGAATCTTGTTTCTCATGGTCTGAGAGTCCTTAGGTACCTTTTGGCAAACTCCAAGCTCATGTGCCTTTTACTGAGGACTGGCTTCCCGTCTGGCCACTCTACCATATAGGCCTGATTGGTAGAGTGCTGCAGAGATGGTTGTCCTTCTGGAATGTTCTCCCATCTCCACAGAGGAACTCTAGAGCTCTGTCAGAGTGACCATCGGGTTCTTGGTCACCTCCCTGACCAAGGCCCTTCTCCCCCGATTGCTCAGTTTGGCCGGTTGGCCAGCTCTAGGAAGAGTCTTGTTGGTTCCAAACGTATTCCATTTAAGAATAATGGAGGCCACTGTGTTCTTGGGGACCTTCAATGCTGAAGAAATGTTTTGGTACCCTTCCCCAGATCTGTGCCTCAACACAATCCTGTCTCAGAGCTCTACGGACAATTCCTTCGACCTCATATCTTGGTTTTTGCTCTGACAGGCACTGCCAGCAGTGGGACGTTATATAGACTGGTGTGTGCATTTCCAAATCATGTCCAATTAAATGAATTTACCACAAGTGGACTCCAATCAAGTTGTAGAAACATCTAAAGGATGATAAATTGAAACAGGATGCACTTGAGCTCAATTTCAAGTCTCACAGCAAAGGGTCTGAATACTTATGTAAATAAGGTATTTCTGTTTTTGCTTACATTTCTAAAAACCTGTTTTCACTTTGTCATTATGTGGTATTTTGTGTACTGTAGATTGATGAGGACATTTTTCTATTTTAGAAATGTTAGAAAAAGAATAATGTAACAAAATGTGGAAACGGGGAAGGGGTCTGAATACTTTCCGAATGCACTGTACGTATAGATTGCATTTAGATTACTGTTACAATTGGTGCTATTTGGGTTGTTCATTCGTTTCTTGATAAAACAGTTATTTAGTTATTATTATTTGTGTAATTGTTTGACATTAACTGAATTTCGCTGCACCCGCTATAACTTCTGATAAACTGTGTACGCGACCAATACAATTCGTTTTTATTTGATTTGTTGAAGTTGATGTTTATCTTATAGAGCTGGATTTATAAAATACTAATCTCAACTCACACTGTGTCATTTTCCTGTCCTCCGTGCTGTCAATTCTCTTGCCGTTGTGGAACCACACAATGGTGGGGTACGGCAGGCCAGCCACCTTACACTTGAGCACGGCCTCCTTGCCCTCGATCACGTCAAGGTCGTACAGGGGCTTGACAAAGTCAGGCATGGTGAAGCGCTCAACCTCGTTGTCCGGCACCTCGGGCTCCTCTGGGATGGACGGCATCTTCTCTAGCTTTGCCCTTTGGAGGGATGGAGGGACGGAGGTCAGAGAGAGAGGGAAGGAGGTGAGAGAGAGAAGGGGGAGGGAAGAAGGGAAGGGAGGTTACTATTTGGCAAGACATCACCCAAAACAAACTGTAAATGCACCAGCGACATATTTGTAGAGTCAAAAGCTTAATGTAGTCATTGCGTGCAAGGATTGTGAGACCAAATACTAAACATTTGACTACTTATACACTATAGTGAATTTGATTTCTTTAAATGGATACATAAAAGTGATTTTATGTCTCAATGGTAAAACAGATATGTATGAAAATACCCACAAATAAAAGGTGACATTCTGTTCTAGAACAATATATTAATTATTTGATTTCAAATCCAAAATACTGGAGTACAGAGCCAAAATATAAAATGTAGCTTCATTGTCCATATTCAGTACTGGTACAGTGCCTTCGGAAAGTAATCAGACCCCTTGACTTTTTCCACATTTTGTTACATTACAGCCCTATCCTAAAATGGATTTTAAAAAATCCTCAGCAATCTACACACAATACCCCATAATTACAAAGCGAAAACAGGTTTTTAGAAATGTTAGCAAATGTATTAAAAATAAAAAACAGAAATACCTTATTTACATAAGCATTCAGACCCTTTGCTATGAGACTCGAAAAAATTGAGCTCAGGTGCATCCTGTTTCCATTGACCGTCTCTTATGACCAAAAAGAGCTTATGGATATTAGGACAGCGATTACTCACCTCGTATTGGACAATTGGATTTTTCCTTCAAGGAGTCAGACATAAAGGATATTCTACAGACACCCGACAAGGCACAAATCCCTGTCACTCGCATAAGAAAGAGACGGAGATATCATGGACGTAGGTCGGGGTGCCTTGTAAGGATCTGACGGCGAACGAGTAAGCTGCCTCTTCCATCAATCCCATTAGCCAACGTACAATCATTTGAAAACAAAATTGACAACCTAAGATCAAGAATATCCTACCAAAGGGACATAAAAAACTGTAATATCTTATTTTTCACCGAGTCGTGGCTGACCGATGACATGGATAACTTACAGCTGATGGGATATACGCTACATCGGCAGGATAGAACGTCTGACTCTGGTAAGACAAGGGGTGGTGGTCTGTGTATATTTGTAAACAACAGCTGGTGCATAAAATCTAATACTAAGGAAGTCTCAAGGTTTTGCTCGCCTGAGGTAGAGTATCTCATGATAAGCTGTAGACCACACTATTTACCAAGAGAGTTTTCTTCAATTTTTTTTGTAGCTGTCTATTTACCACCACAAACCAATGCTGGCACTAAGATTGCACTCAAAGAGCTGTATAAGGCCATAAGCAAACAGGAAAACGCTCATCCAGAGGCAGCGCTCCTAGAGGCCTGGGACTTTAATGCAGTGAAACTTAAATCCATTCTACCTAATTTCTACAAGCATGTTAAATGTGCAACCAGAGGAAAGAATCTCTAGACCACCTTTACTCCACACACAGAGACGTATACAAAGCTCTCCCTCGCCCTCCATTTGGCAAATCTGACCATAATTCTATCATCCTGATTCCTGCATATGAGCAAAAACTAAAGCAGGAAGCACCAGTGACTTGGTTAATAAGGAAGTGGTCAGATGAAGCAGATGCTAAGCTACAGGACTGTTTTGCTAGCACAGACTGGAATATATTCTGGGATTCTTCCGATGGCATTGAGGAGTAAACCACATCAGCCACTGGCTTCATCAATAAGTGCATCGATGACGTCGTCCCCACAGTGACCGTATGTTCATACCCCAACCAGAAGCCATGGATTACAGGCAACATCCGCACTGAGCTAAAGGGTAGAGCTGCCGCTTTCAAGGAGCGGGACTCTAACCCGGACGCTTATATACAGCCCCAACAGATACACAGATGACGCAATCTATATTGCACACCCACGTGAGAATGCTGTTCATTGACTACAGTTCAGCGTTCAACACCATAGTGCCCTCAAAGCTCATCACTAAGCTAAAGACCCTGGGACTAAACACCTCCCTCTGCAACTGGATCCTGGACTTCCTGAAGGGCCGCCCCCAGGTGGTAAGGGTAGGTAACAACACATCTGCCACGCTGATTCTCAACACGGGGGCCCCTCAGGGGTGCATGCTCAGTCCCGTCATGTACTCCCTGTTCACCCATGACTGCATGGCCAGGCACGACTCCAACACCATCATTAAGTTTGCCGACGACACAACAGTGGTAGGCCTGATCACCGACAACGATGAGACAGCCTATAGGGAGGAGGTCAGAGACCTGGCCGTGTGGTGCCAGGATAACAACCTCTCCATCAACGTGATGAAGACAAAGGAGATGATTGTGGACTACGGGAAAAAAAAGAGGACTGAGCACGCCCCCATTCTCATCGACGAGGCTGTAGTGGAACAGGTTGAGAGCTTCAAGTTCCTTGGTGTCCACATCACCAACAAACTATAATGGTCCAAACACACCAAGACAGTCGTGAAGAGGGCACGACAAAGCCTATCCCCCCTCAGGAGACTGAAAAGATTTGGCATGGGTCCTCAGATCCTCAAAAAGTTATACAGCTGCACCATAGAGAGCATCCTGACTGGTTGCATCACCGCCTGGTATGGCAACTGCTCGGCCTCCGACTGCAAGGCACTACAGAGGGTAGTGCGTAAGCCCCAGTAAATCACTGTGGCCAAGCTTCCTGCCATCCAGGACCTCTATACCAGGCGGTGTCAGAGGAAGGCCCTAAAAATTGTGAAAGACTCCAGCCACCCTAGTCATAGACTGTTCTCTCTGCTACCGCCAAGCGGTACCGTAGCACCAAGTCTAGGTCCAAAAGGCTTCTTAAAAGCTTCTACCCCCAAGCCATAAGACTCCTGAACAACTAATCATGGCTACCCGGACTATTTGCATTGTCCCCCCCCCACCGCACCCCCTCTTTTATGCTCCTGCTACTCTGTTTATTATCTGTGCATAGTCACTTTAACTCTACCCACATGTACATATTACCTCAATTACCTCGACTAACCGGTGCCTCTGCACATTGACTCTGTACCGGTACCTCTTGTATATAGCCTCCCTACTGTTATTTTATGTTACTGCTGCTCTTTAAGTAAAAAATATAAATAAAAAATAATTATCTATTTTTAATTAACACTTTTTTTTCTTAAAACTGCATTGTTGGTTAAGGGCTTGTAAGAGTATTTCACTGTATGGTCTACACTTGTTGTATTCGGCGCATATAGCAAATACAATTTTACTTTATTTTATTTTATACCCAAGAAGACTCAAGGCTGTAATCGCTGCCAAAGGTGATTCAACAAAGTACTGAGTAAAGGGTCTGAATAATTATGTAAATGTGATATTTCAGTGTTTTATGTTTTTGCAAACATTTCTAAAAACCAGTTTTTGCTCTGTCATTATGGGGATTGTGTGTAGATTAATGAGGGAAAAAACAATTTAATCAATTTAAAAATGAGACTGTAACGTAACAAAATGTGGAAAAAGTCAAGGGGTCTGAATACTTTCCAAATGCACTGTATATACAGATGAAGGATCTTAATTTGACCCATTTTGCTACAGCAGGGAAATAATCCTGCAGCAACAGGACATTTTAATTATTATGTGGATTATAATTAATGGACAATTTTTGTAGGGGTTGATACATTTTTTGTCAAGGCAAATCAAGTCTGACATTTTAAAGTGGAAATTACAAACTTTAGAAGCCTTTTTGGTAAGTTGCCCCTGTTGCTATGTAACTAAAACAGTAATAACTGTGTTAACAACATAGTAGTTACATAGATTTTACTATGTAATTACATGTTAATATGACCCTGTTACATGTAACTACAACGTGCCACAACCATCAAATCCACATGGATTACCAGGGTTTCTAAATAGGCTAGGACCTGGTAACAACAATTGTAACAACGCACCCCCTGTCATAAAGTACCGGTCATTTTCAATTAGTTTATTTCTGTGTTATGACCTGGCTCAATGGCTATAGCGAATCATGTGTAATGTAAGATCAATGTAGTTACATAGGATATACTTGTAATTATCATGTACAGTTGAAGTCGGAAGTTTACATACACTTAGGTTGGAGTCATTAAAACTCGTTTTTCAACCACTCCACAAATTTCTTGTTAACAAATTGTAGTTTTGGCAAGTCGGTTAGGGCATCTACTTTGTGTATGACACAAGTAATTTTTCCAACAATTGTTTAGACATATTTCACTTATAATTCACTGTATCACAATTCCAGTGGGTCAGAAGTTTACATTCACAAACTTGACTGTGCCTTTAAACAGCTTGGAAAATTCCAGAAAATGATGTCATGGCTTTAGAAGCTCCTGATAGGCTAATTGACATCATTTGAGTCAATTGGAGGTGTACCTGTGGATGTATTTCAAGGCTCAGTGCCTCTTTGCTTGACGTCATGGGAAAATCAAAAGAAATCAGCCAAGACCTCAGAAAAAGAATTGAAGACCTCCACAAGTCTGGTTCATCCTTGGGAGCAATTTCGAAACGCCTGAAGGTACCACGTTCATTTGTACAAACAATAGTACGCAATCTAAACACCATGGGACCACACAGCCGTCATACCGCTCAGGAAGGAGACGCGTTCAGTCTCCTAGAGATGAATGTACTTTGGTGCGAAAAGTGCTAATCAATCCCAGAACAACAGCAAAGGTCCTTCTGAAGATGCTGGAGGAAACAGGCACAAAATTATCTATATCCACAGTAAAACAAGTCCTATATCGACATAACCTGAAAGGCCGCTCAGCAAGGAAGAAGACACTGCTCCAAAACCGCTATAAAAAAGCCAGACTACGGTTTGCAACTGCACATGGGGACAAAGATCATACTTTTTGGAGAAATGTCCTCTGGTCTGATGAAACAAAAATAGAACTGTTTGGCCATAATGACCATCGTTATGTTTGGAGGAAAAATGGGGCGGCTTGCAAGCCGAAGAACACCATCCCAACCGTGAAGCACGGGGGTGGCAGCATCATGCTGTGGGGTTGTTTTGCTGCAGGAGGGACTGGTGCACTTCACAAAATAGATGGCATCATGAGGAAGGAAAATTATGTGGATATATTGAAGCAACATCTCAAGACATCAGTCAGGAAGTTAAAGCTTGGTCGCAAATGGGTCTTCCAAATGGACAAAGACCCCAAGCATACTTCCAGAGTTGTGGCAAACTGGCTTAAGGACAACAAAGTCAAGGTATTGGAGTGGCCATCACAAAGCCCTGACCTCAATCCTATAGAAAATGTGTGGGCAGAACTGAAAAAGCGTGTGCGAGCAAGGAGGCCTACAAACCTGACTCAGTTACACCAGCTCTGTCAGGAGGAATTGGCCAAAATTCACCCAACTTATTGTGGGAAGCTTGTGGAAGGCTACCCGAAACTTTGACCCAAGTTAAACAATTTAAAGGCAATGCTACCAAATATTAATTTATTGTATGTAAACTTCTGACCCACTGGGAATGTGATGAAATAAATAAAAGCTGAAAGAAATAATTCTCTCTACTATTATTCTGACATTTCACATTCTTAAAATAAAGTGGTGATCCTAAATGACCTAAGTCAGGGAATTTTTACTAGGATTAAATGTCAGATATTGTGAAAAACTGAGTTTAAATGTATTTGGCTAAGGTGTATGTAAACTTCCGACTTCAACTGTACGCCTTAAAGGCATCCCAAATTATACCAGGGGTCGGCTTTTCTCTGTGCTCTACAGCGCATTCGGAAAGAATTCAGACCCCTTGACATTTTCCACATTTTGATATGTTACAGCCTTATTCTAAAATGGAATAAATTGTTTATTCTCCTCATCAATCTACACACAATACCACATAATGACAAAGCAATTGTATTACAAATAAAAAACGGAAATATGACATTTACATAAGTATTCAAACCCTTTACTCAGTACTTTGTTGAATCACCTTTGTCAGCGACTACAGCTTCGAGTCTTCTTGGGTATGACGCTACAAGCTTGGCACACCTATAGTATATTTGGCGACTTTCTCCCATTCTTCTCTGCAGATCCTCTCAAACTCTGTCCGGTTGGATGGGGAGCGTTGCTGCACAGCTATTTTCAGGTCTCTCCAGTGATGTTCGATTGGGTTCAAGGAAATTCAGACTTGTCCCGAAGCCACTCCTGCGGTGTCTTGGCGGTATGCTTCGGGTCGTTTTCCTGTTGGAATGTGAACCTTCGCCCCAGTCTGAGAACCTGAGCGCTATGGAGCAGATTTTCATCAAGGATCTCTCTGTACTTTGCTCCGTTCATCTTTGCCTCAGTCCCTGCCGCTGAATAACATCCCCACAGCATGATTCTGCCACCACCATGCTTCACTGTAGGGATGGTGGCAGGTTTCCTCCAGACGTGACGCTTGGCATTCAGGCCAAAGAGTTCAATCTTGGTTTCATCAGACCAGAGAATCTTGTTTCTCATGGTCTGAGATTCTTTAGGTGCCTTTTGGCAAACTCCAAGCGGGCTGTAATGTGCCTTTTACAGAGGAGTGGCTTCTGTCTGGCCACTCTACAATAAAGGCCTGATTGGTGGAGTGCTGCACAGATGGTTGTCCTTCTGGAAGATTCTCCCATCTCCACAGAGATGTTTTGGTGCACTTCCCCAGGTCTGTGCCTCAACACAATCCATTCTCAGAGCTCTACGGACAATTCCTTCAACCTCACGGCTTGGTTTTTGTTCTGAAATGCACTGTCAACTGTGGGACCTTATATAGACAGGTGTGTGCCTTTCCAATCATGTCCAATCATTTGAATTTACCACAGGTGGACTCCAATCAAGTTGTAGAAACATCTCAAGGATGATACATGGAAACAGGATGCACCTGAGCTCAATTTCGAGTCTCATAGCAAAAGCTCTGAATACTTATGTAAATAAGGTATTTCTACATATTGGTAATGTCAATAGAAGTTACTTTTAGATTTGTATAACTTTCATTTAGATAGATTTATTTAGATAAACCACATGAAATTGATTTTGAGATATGAAGACCTTATTATAAATTAAATTAAACTGTTCCACGAAAATGTGCATATGAAAATCATAACTGGCACGCAGATCAGTAGAAATGTTATGATAACTTGGCACTCCAAATGGAAAAGGTTGCCGACCGCTGGTGTAGCCTATTACCGGCAACTTCAGGAGCACTGGATCAGTGTCCCGAAATCGGGACAGTTGTTGCTCAATATGTGATATTTGACTAGAATGGCATTGTAAACAACAGCCACCTTTCCGGGACATAGACATGTCTTATATCATCAGAAAGCTTAAATGATTGTTAATCTAACTGCAGTGTCCAATTTACAGCAGCTATTACAGCGAAAAAATATCATGCTATTGTTTGAGGACAGTGCACAACAACAAATCGCTTTCATCAAAGCAACTGGTTTGATACATGCACCTCTGACGGTAATGGACTTACATTCTGTAATCTTGCTCTGATTTGTCATCCTGAGGGTCCCAGAGATAAAATGTTGCATAGTTTTGTTTGATATAATCAATTTTTATATCCTAACACGATCCATGTTGTATACAGCGTTTCGCATTAATTCCAACTCTTTCAACTCCATTTATGAAATCTAAATAGGCAAAACTTTGCTTAACCCGGTCAAGTTTGGTTTCTGTGCAATCCTCAGACACTCTAGAAGGCAACCAAACTTGTTTAATCATTCTACATTACGTATTGGCTACACAACATGTCAATTAGCCCATGAAGGTCAGCCATCAGTACGCACCAATGAGACAAGTGGTGTTCACTTGATTGACAGTGTCTTGGTTCAATGACTACCGGTCGTTTTGAAACATAGCTAGCTAGATAGCCAATGAGCTGCGCTTTACAGTAGTATGTGAACGCCCTCTGTACAACAAACAGCCATTATGCTAGAGCTGTGCGCAAAAGTGTTGATTCTCAAGGGGAAAGGAAACTTATCGCCTATTGGTCCACATATTTCATTATAGTGATTGTGTTCCCAATACTCTATATAATATATATGTTTATAGATATGTGTTGTGTATTTGATATATTGATGCAGGGCTCATCCGTAAAAGTATTGATGCAGGGCTCACCCTAAAATAAGTACTAGTAAACGTGAGTTCTAACTGATTTAAAAAAAATCCTCAGATGACATCTGGGAGCCAACTCCAAAGAGACCATATTCAAGTCCTCCATCCCCCACTCATTTAAACTTAGGAACTGGTTCCTCCAGTCTGACCCCTGCTGCTGTCTCTGGTTCCACACCCACCTCAGCCCGGCCAAAATACGTTACTGTAGACCTGAATGTGCCTCAGGTCCAAAACAGCACAGCAGAGAGACGACGTTGAACTATGTGCCACTAGAAATCTCCCATCACCTGCACTACATGTGCAGGTGATGAGACTGCTATGGGACTGCTATGGGACTTGGCATCAGCAGCACAATCTTGTGTAGAGGACTGTGGGTGTTCTAAATACTCTAATTGTAAATAGTGTGTAAATAGTTTTTTTTCCCACTTTGTGTGTGGTTTGTGGTGTTTGCACTTATGACATTAGATCAGTGTTTTCTGCTAACTTGGCCCTTATCTTAAATAATTCAATAGTTAAATCGTTCACTTCTGTGAATTAGAGGCATTGGATCAGCGTTCTCGTCACGTCTCCTGTTAGTACCTTTTATGTAGGGAAGATAATTATCCATCATGTATGACATTCCTGGGAGTGTGTCAACAATTTTGTTTTATTACCATAGCATTTTTGTATGTTCTCTATAATTATGTACTCGAAAATGTATCAATTGACCAATTTGGCCACTTGGAGGCCACTTGGGTACATTTGGGCAAACTCGTGAGGGACACCTGGGAGAATTCATACTAAATATTATGTAGCTTTCTCATTCTTTCTTTCAGAAAGTGTTCAGACCCCTTGACTTTGTCCACATTTTGTTAAAGAAATGTGGAAAAAAACAGAAATACCTTATTTACATAAGTATTCAGACCCTTTGAGCTCAGGTGCATCCTGTTTCCATTGATCATCCTTGAGATGTTTCTACAACTTGATTGGAGTCCACTTGTGGTAAATTCAATTGGTTGGACATGATTTGGAAGGCGCACACCTGTCTATATAAGGTCCCACACTTGACAGTGCATGTCAGAGCAAAAACCAAGCCATGAGGTCGAAGGAATTGTCCGTAGAGCTCGGAGACAGGATTGTGTCGAGGCACAAAACTGGGGAAGGGTACCAAAAAATGTCTGCAGCATTGAAGGACCCCAAGAACACAGTGGCCTCCATCATTCTTAATTGGAAGAAGTTTGGAACCACCAAGACTCTTCCTAGAGCTGGCCGCCCGACCAAACTGAGCAATCGGCGGGGGGGAAGGGCCTTGGTCAGGGAGGTGACCAAGAACCCGATGGTCACTCTGACAGAGCTCTAGAGTTCCTCTGTGGAGACTAGTTAGGATTGAGGCAAAGATGAACGGAGCAAAATACAGAGAGACCCTTGATGAAAACCTGCTCCAGAGCACTCAGGACCTTAGACTGGGGCAAAGGTTCACCTTCCAACAGAACAACGACCCTAAGCACTCAACCAAGACAACGCAGGACTGGCTTCGGGACAAGTCTCTGAATGCCCTTGAGTGGCCCAGCAAGAGCCCGGACTTGAAACCGATCGAACATCTCTGGAGAGACCTGAAAATAGCTGTGCAGCAACGCTCTCCATCCAACCTGACAGAGCTTGAGAGGATCTGCAGAGAAGAATGGGAGAAAATGGCCAAATAGAGGTGTGCCAAGCTTGTAGCATTATACCCAAGAAAACTCGAAGCTGTGGTCGCTGCCAAAGGTGATTCAACAAAGTACTGAGTAAAGGATTTGAATACTTATGTAAATGTCATATTTCCGATTTTTTATTTGTAATACATTTACTAAGAAATTCTAAAAACCAGTTTTTGCTTTGTCATTATGGGGTATTGTGTGTAGATTGATGAGGAGAATAAACCATTTATTCAATTTTAGAATAAGGCTGTAACGTATCAAAATGTGGAAAATGTCAAGGGGTCTGAATTCTTTCCAAATGCACTGTATCAGTCTGAAACTTTGCACACACACTGATGCCTTGTTGTGGACAACATCTCAATTATCCCCAGCTTCCTATCTCATCGTATGGCCTTTCTTTTGCATTTCAAAGATGATGCAACAAAACAAAAAATAGAAAACGCATGTTTGTTGTTTTTGTTTTATCTTTTACCAGATCTGTTGTGTTATATTCTCCGACATTAATTTCACATCTCCACAATCTTCAAAGTGTTTCCTTTCAAATAGTATCAAGAATATGCATATAATTGCTTCAGGTCCTGAGCTATAGGCAGTTAGATTTGGGTATGTCATTTTAGGCAGAAATTGAGATGAAGGGTCCTATCCAGAAGAGGTTAAAGGCAGAATCTGCGAATGCCAGTAGCAGCGGGCAGCAGGAGGAGGAGGGTCGGGAACAGGTTTTTTTCTTCTGGTTAGGCTATGTTGATCTCTGGCTCCCTCTTGAGTAATATGTGTCTTAATTTTTAATCGGAGCGCTTAAAGCATCAGACAAGTTCTGTAGTCTACATGTAGTAGATTTTTTTTCAAACATAGGGTGTGTCTATTGATTGGTTGAAAGAACAGACGACTCTCGGTCGACCAATATTTTTGTAGTCGGGGACAGCCCTACCATGTATTTCATTGGCATCGGCTAATTATATCATTACTTCCTAGAGAAGAACAATTACTTGGGGACAATAGTCTAGATTGTATTGGTGGGATGGGGAAGGAATATTGTCTCAATTTACGATAAGCTGGTCTTGGTTATCACTGTATGTAGCCTAGTGTGCTTATCTGGTTTTTCCTCTTCTGCCGCTCCTCAAGGCACTGGGCTCTCTTTCAACTGGAAAGGTTTCCTAAAGACTGTTCAGGGCTTCATTGGCGCTTGTGAACTCCATTCTCTGTGTTACCTTCCATACCCACAGTACTGCCGGGAATTGGAGTTGAGACTTGATTCCTTTTTCCTTCAGTGAATGTCTGATCGGAATGAATTGCTTGCGTTTTTTCTCAGCCTAGCAGACAGGTCCTGGACGAATCAAATAGACTGGCCCTGGACCTTGATCTCCTTTCTCACCCTGTGCCCTCAGAATGTTGACTTTGGTCTGATGGTTCCACAGCTGAAAGATTACCATGCAAGGGTATTTAGCGTGTTTCTACTTCACGCCCGCTCCGGATCCTCCGGTGATACATCCACGCCAAGCTCCTCCGATATCAGCTTGATCACGTAAATGGAAAGGTCCCTCGTTTTCCTCATCTACCGGTAGGGACAATATTCTCATATTACTTTTTCTCAATCTGTTTTCTAACTAATCCAGTTCATCTTCTAAAGTTTGCACCTTTGTTTCCAGAAGGTCCATTTTGTTGTCTTTTCGTCCACGCAACGCCCTGTTTATGCATATCTGGCACGATAGACTACTTTCCTTTCGAGCAAATCTACTTTTTTAACAACAGATTGTAACAGTTTGTTTGTTTTGGTGAGCATTCAGAGCATTTTAGCTATGTTTTCCTGAATATCCTTCAGCTGTCCATTGCTCTTATTTGCATCTCCAAGTTGTTCTTTGTCTTTCCCTCTAAGGGAAGATTTGAGACTCACCACTCACTCTCTCCTGGTTGCTTGGGGATATATTGATTTATCGATTTTAAAGGCTTAATTTAAACTATGTTGTCTGGCTTCTACATATAATGACAGTTTTGACGGTACAAAATGGAGCTACTATCGCCCTATGCATCCCATCGGTCCGCGCATGTAACTACAAAGTAACTAAAATGTCACTTCACTTTACATTAAGTTGCTTGCTCCTAAGTAAGTACATTATAAATACATGTATATCCCTTGTAACAACATTGTAATTAGAGAGTTGGTTGTTAAATATTGCTTAATTGTAAATACAATGTAACTTAAAGGGTTAAACCTAATGTTCTCCTGTCTCCTAATTTCTCCTGGTTAGCCTATTGTCTGCAAAGGTTGTTACATTGTAACCACATAGTAGTTATAGAGGTTATACTCTACTGGGTTTCACTTTACATTAAGTTGCTTGCTCCTGAGTAGCTACATGATAATTCAGAGTATATCCTATGTAACTACATTGTTCTTACATTACACTTGATTCGGTATAGCCTAAGCAATATGGAATTGTTTTAAGGTCTTACCAAAGATAATTTAGCTATTTGATTTGGAATTTTAAGACCCCTGCTATTAGCCCATACAAACGCATTGAATAACAGATTCCCCACAAAATATCAAAAGGAAGTTTGTTTCTGAAGTGTCTCTCCTATATCTGAGAGATATCTGAGTGGTGCAGTGGTCTAAGGCACTGCATTGCAGTGCTAGCTGTGCCACTAGAGATCCTGGTTCGAATCCAGGCTCTGTCGTAGCCGGCCGCGACCGGGAGACACATGGGGCGGGGCACAATTGGCTCAGCGTCATCCAGGGTAGGGGAGGGAATTGCCAGCAGCACTGCAATGCAGTGCCTTAGACCACTGCACCACTCAGATATCTCTCAGATATCTGAGAGATATCTGAGTGGTGCATTTGCAACGCCAGGCATTTGCAACGCCAGGATTGTGGGTGCGATTCCCACGGGGGGCCAGTATGAAAAATAAAAAATATATGTATGCACTCACTAACTGTAAGTCGCTCTGGATAAGAGCGTCTGCTAAATGACTAAAATGTAGATATAAGACAGATCAGGAAACATTTATTATATGTATGTAACCCCATATTTTTGGTATTAAACAGTCTCCATATATACTTCCATTCATTTTTTCAACTAGTACCGGGGGACCTTCAGACGAGTCTTGTGAAGGCTGTGGGCGTCCTAGGGCAAACCATGTTCGTGAGAGTCTAACCTTTGCACAGAGGGGTCATAGTGTATAGCCCAAACGGTTTGGACGCTACAGACAGAAGTGGGCAGATTGGCTGTACCGACTTCAGACGAGCCTCCTGACACTTGTGAAGGCCGTAGAGCAAAACGGGGAACACATCGTGTTCGTGAGCATCTCATCTTTCCATAGAAGGGTCATAATAGTTTGGATGCTACAGACGATTTTGTGAGAAGATTGATTTTCGGGATGTCTCATGGTCTGACAAACACCGCTCTAGCTCTGTAACCTTTCACCACGGATGTGGAAGTGCGACATAAGCAGATGCGGTGGATTGAGATGCATCCAATGCAACAACAAAAAAGATATCGCTACCTTAAACTGACCGATTTGTATGGGGATTTTTGTATTATAGTCATTTGATTTCCGTGGGGGCTCGGACATCGACCTTAGTGGGTTAATAACATCAGCAGTAACAACTGTGGAATAACCTTCAGCAAGTGAATGTGTAATTACACATTCCTTGTTCCAATTGCGTAATAAATGATTCCGCAACAACCCTATTACCATTTAATTACATAGTAAAACCTATGTAACTACTATATTGTTAACACTGTTATTACTGTGTTAGTTACATTGTAATAGGGGAAACTTAATGTAAAGTGTTATCGGCTTTTTAATCTTCGATACACTACAAGTTTGCATTTCCTGCATTGCAGGAAAATTCATAGCAACATAAGAGTGATCAAATTAAGATCCTACATCTGTATGGCGTGGACTGTAGGTGGTAAGTGTGTTCTTACATTTGAGATGAGATAGCAGGTCTGGGTTCCTGGACATAGAGCTCAGCGGCGCTCTCGGCGTCGCCGTGTGGATTGCGAGCGATGACCGTGTAAAAGCCCTCGTCCTCATTGGTGACATGAGAGATGATGAGGGAGTGACGACCTCCCTCTTGTAAGATGTGCACATCATCGCTCTCTACCAGTGTATGGTCTGAGGAGAGAAGAGGACATACAGACATTGTGTCAAAACCTTGAAATTGTGTATGCTGCAAACAAGTATAACATTAGTAATTACTATGTAACAATGTGTACCTGCACTGTCAATGTAGATGTAAATATACAGGTCCATAGATGATTACATTGACTCCGAACAACCGTGTAAACCACTGTGTGCTCTTGAATAGCAATAAGAGCTCATTTGGTGGTTAACTAGCCTGGTCCCAAATCTGTGTTGTGCTGTATATTTACATCTACATTGACAGTGCAGGTACACATTGTTACATAGTAATTACTACTGTTACACTTGTTTGCAGTGTGTACAATTTCAAGGTTTTGCTAATACAATCACTATGGAGACAATGTCTGTTTGTCCTCCTATGGTTATTGTCATGTTTGGCTACACAGTACAAACAGATCTGGGACCAGGCTAGGTGAACATAATGAAAATGAACTAGTCTAGGTGAGACTAGTGAATGAAAATGGGTCTCCTACCGAAATGTCCCCAGCTGACTCTGGGAGGTGGTGTTCCGCTGACCTTGCAGTCAAAGCGGGCATTACGTCCCTCAATCACCTCTAAGACGTCCAGCTTTCGGGTGAATAGGGGCTCAATGGAGGGAATGACTTTGAGTTGGCCACTCGAGGTCAGTTCCTCTAAAACGAAACAAGGCCAAAGTAAAGCAATGAAGTTGAAAATGAAGTGTAAAATGAAAATAATGTTTAAAAAAATGTACAATACTGGTTTGATTCTGGGAAGTTGATGACTTGTTCTTAACTATACATTTCTTCATCTATTTAGTGCATACAGTGGTGTGAAAAAGTGTGTGCCCCCTTCCTGATTTGTTATTTGTTTGCATGTTTGTCACACTTAAATGTTTCAGATCATCAAACACATTTAAATATTAGTCAAAGATAACACAAGTAAACACAAAATGCAGTTTTGAAATGAAGGTTGTTATTATTAAGGGAAAACAAAATCCAAACCTACATGGCCCTGTTTGAAAAAGTGTTTGCCCCCCCTGTTATAACACAACTCAACTGTGGTTTATCACACCTGAGTTCAAGTCCTCTAGCCACACCCAGGCCTGATTACTGCCACACCTGTTCTCAATCAAGGAATCACTTAAATAGGACCTGCCTGACAAAGTGAAGTAGACCAAAAGATCCTCAAAAGCTAGACATCATGCCGAGATCCAAAGAAATTCAGGAACAAATGAGAAAGAAAGTAATTGAGATCCATCAGTCTGGAAAAGGTTATAAAGCCATTTCTAAAGCTTTGGGACTCCAGCGAACCACAGTGAGAGCCATTATCCACAAATGGCGAAAACATGGAACAGTGGTGAACCTTCCCAGGAGTGGCCGGCCGACCCAAATTACCCCAAGAGCGCAGCGATGACTCATCCAAGAGGTCACAAAAGACTCCACAACAACATCCAAAGAGCTGCAGGCCTCACTTGCCTCAGTTAAGGTCAGTGTTCATGACTCCACCATAAGAAAGAGACTGGGCAAAAATGGCCTGCATGGCAGAGTTCCAAGACGAAAACCACTGCTGAGCAAAAATAACATTAAGGCTCGTCTCATTTTTGCCAGAAAACATCTAGATGATCCCCAAGACCTTTGGGAAAATACTCTGTGGACTGACGAGACAAAAGTTGAACTTTTTGGAAGGTGTGTGTCCCATCACATCTGGCATAAAAGTAACACTGCATTTCAGAAAAAGAACATTATACCAACCGTAAAATATGGTGGTGGTAGTGTGATGGTCTGGGCCTGTTTTGCTGCTTCAGGACCTGGAAGACTTGCTGTGATAAATGGAACCATGAATTCTGCTGTCTACCAAAAAGTCCTGAAGGAGAATGTCCGGCCATCTGTTCCTGACCTCAAGCTGAAGTGAACTTGGGTTCTGCAGCAGGGCAATGATCCAAAACACACCAGCAAGTCCACCTCTGAATGGCTGAAGAAAAACAAAATGAAGACTTTGGAGTGGCCTAGTCAAAGTCCTGACCTGAATTCTATTGAGATGCTGTGGCATGACCTTAAAAGGCAGTTCATGCTCGAAAACCCTCCAATGTGGCTGAATTACAACAATTCTGCAAAGATGAGTGGGCCAAAATTCCTCCACAGCGCTGTGAAAGACTCATTGCAAGTTATTGCAAACACTTGATTGCAGTTGTTGCTGCTAAGGGTGGCTCAACCAGTTATTAGGTTGTAGGGGGCAATCACTTTTTCACACATGGCCATGTGGGTTTGGATTTTGTTTTCCCGTAATAATAACAACCTTCATTTCAAAACTGCATTTTGTGTTTACTTGTGTTATCTTTGACTAATATTTAAATGTGTTTGATGATCTGAAACATTTAAGTGTGACAAATATGCAAACAAATAAGAAATCAGGAAGGGGGCAAACACTTTTTCACACCACTGTATGTATATAATCTAACGATATACAAATATTAAAAGTGTATGTTTAAAAAAAGAGGAAACGTTTGGTTATTCTACCAACATGAAGAGCATGACTCTTCTTGCTAATTTCAAGACCTCAGAGATGAAGAGGAGAAGTGAAGCGGATGACAGTGCAGTTAAGGGTTCACCTTTGGCCGAAGTCAGCTTGCACGTATACATGCCGCTGTCATCCTCGTGCACTGAGTTGAGGAGCAGCCTGCACCTTTTCCCGTCAAAATGCATTTTGCAGTTGAGCAGAGCCGGCTGGATCAGTTTCCCATCTGCTAGCCAATCGACGTCCGTGTCAAGTGGTCCAATTACGTGGCACTCAAACATGACCGTCTCGCCGGCGTCCGCCGTGATGTCCTTCACGGGACGGATGATGGCGAGGCCTGGCTCCACCGGGGGCACTAGGGGATGCACAGGACAGGAGAGAATATTCTGTCAATCCTGTTTCATGTTCGTTATCTGTCAGGCTGCACAGAGTTATATTTACTAAGGTATTTAATATATCACCTGCACTTTCAACATGGAGGAATAATACATCATGCATTTGAGTCTTATAAGGCATTATAGTCAATGATCTACAGTGGGGAGAACAAGTATTTGATACACTGCCGATTTTGCAGGTTTTCCTACTTAAAAAGCATGTAGAGGTCTGTAATTTTTATCATAGGTACACTTCAACTGTGAGAGACGGAATCTAAAACAGAAATCCAGAAAATCACATTGTATGATTGTTAAGTAATTAATTTGCATTTTATTGCATGACATAAGTATTTGATACATCAGAAAAGCATTACTTAATATTTGGTACAGAAAACTTTGTTTGCAATTACAGAGATCATATGTTTCCTGTAGGTCTTGACCAGGTTTGCACACACTGCAGCAGGGATTTTGGCCCACTCCTCCATACAGACCTTCTCCAGATCCTTCAGGTTTCGGGGCTGTCGCTGGGCAATACGGACTTTCAGCTCCCTCCAAAGATGTTCTATTGGGTTCAGGTCTGGAGACTGGCTAGGCCACTCCAGGACCTTGAGATGCTTCTGGAAGACCCAGCCACGACCCATCTTCAATGCTCTTACTGAGGGAAGGAGGTTGTTGGCCAAGATCTCGCAATACATGGCCCCATCCATCCTCCCCTCAATATGGTGCAGGTGTCCTGTCCCCTTTGCAGAAAAGCATCCCCAAAGAATGATGTTTCCACCTCCATGCTTCACGGTTGGGATGGTGTTCTTGGGGTTGTACTCATCCTTCTTCTTCCTCCAAACACGGCGAGTGGAGTTTAGACCAAAAAGCTATATTTTTGTCTCATCAGACCACATGACCTTCTCTCATTCCTCCTCTGGATCATCCAGATGGTCATTGGCAAACTTCAGACAGGCCTGGACATGCGCTGGCTTGAGCAGGGGGACCTTGCGTGCGCTGCAGGATTTTAATCCACGACGGTTACTAATGTTTTCTTTGAGACTGTGGTCCCAGCTCTCTTCAGGTCATTGACCAGGTCCTGCCGTGTAGTTCTGGGCTGATCCCTCACCTTCCTCATGATCATTGATGCCCCACGAGGTGAGATCTTGCATGGAGCCCCAGACCGAGGGTGATTGACCGTCATCTCGAACTTCTTCCATTTTCTAATAATTGCGCCAACAGTTGTTGCCTTCTCACCAAGCTGCTTGCCTATTGTCCTGTAGCCCATCCCAGCCTTGTGCAGGTCTACAATTTTATCCCTGATGTCCTTACACAGCTCTCTGGTCTTGGCCATTGTGGAGAGGTTGGAGTCTGTTTGATTGAGTGTGTGGACAGGTGTCTTTTATACAGGTAACGAGTTCAAACAGGTGCAGTTAATACAGGTAATGAGTGGAGAACAGGAAGGCTTCTTAAAGAAAAACTAACAGGTCTGTGAGAGCCGGAATTCTTACTGGTTGGTAGGTGATCAAATACTTATGTCATGCAATAAAATGCAAATTAATTACTTTAAAATCATACAATGTGATTTTCTGGATTTTTGTTTTAGATTCCGTCTCTCACAGTTGGAAGTGTACCTATGATAAAAATGACAGACCTCTACATGCTTTGTAAGTAGGAAAACCTGCAAAATCGGCAGTGTATCAAATACTTGTTCTCCCCACTGTATATAACATTATAAAGGATGTAGTAATTAATGACTTGTGAGTTTATAGCTTATTACTACACTTATTACAATGCTTATAGTCAGTGTTATAACACAGTATAAGTGCATCATAATGCATGACAATCGACAATATAAGGTATTGTATGTATGTAACTCTCATAAAGTGTTATCCAATGTTTTGTGTTATTATATTGGCTTATAGCAAAGAGAGAAATTGGAAATAGACAACACAACCAATGACTGTACTGTACCTTTCACCTCCAGTTTGCATTCACAATGCTTTGTTCCATACTCGTTGATGATCTTGCAGGTGTACACTCCCGTGTCCAACTTCTGAGCTGAGTTGATGGTCATTTCAAAAGTGCCATCCTCAGTCTCACACACGGTGTGGCGCAAGTCTGTTTTTATCGTCACCCTGTCCCTCAGCCTGAACCAAGAGAGAGTTCTATATTTAAAAATGTTTTGCAATGTTTCTAGCTGCATTACAATGTACTGTGAACTACAGTATATTGGTTTCATAAAGACTACATGTAAATGTATTACAGAAACCTAGCATCCATTGTCTTGCCAATGTGAACCATGCCAATGTTGAGCATGCACAAAACACTAATGACAAGATATGTGTGACCTAGTGTTTTTCAATATTAACAATTTCTCTTATGTTACAGCAGGCTTAAAGTGGAACTGACAGTGTTTTAACTACTTTGCACATGTCAACAATGCCTTACTGTACGTCATGGAATTTTGAGTCAAATAGAAACTATTTTTAAAACCTCTTATAAAGTAGTTTTTTAAGCATAAACTGGGAATTTGGTATTTTAAGGCATTGTTGACAGAATAGATGGACGCAGTTCAATGCATGATTAATATTGCTATCAGGTTGTAAATCACAGCTGGCCTGGTAGATTGTTTGCTGCCGCCTCCCTTTCGGGATGCACCGTTTCAGTTTCAATGACTCTATATATATTTTGAACAAAAACTAACAACTGTAACTAAGGCTGGGAATGTCAATACAATCAAACTAGCAAGGGCAATGATCACAAGTCAGTCATAACGAGGCTAATAGGCTAGTGCACGTGTCAAAACAAGGCCGGCGGGGCCGAATCGGATATACAAGCGCGCAGCAGAGGGAACGTGTACAGACAGATGCCACAGTCCTAGCTAGGCTACTAAAATGTTACAGTCTGGCTTCGGTTTTTAAAGCTTGACAATGAATAACTAAAAAACAAAACCTGCAACAAAAAACAATGCAAAAGAGAAACATGTAGGCCTATACCCGCAACATTTGAGCAGAAGACTAGGTATGCTACTCCACTAGAACATATTTTGAGTGTTCCATACAGCAATGCTGCATTCAACCGCACCGGTGATCCACGCTGTGCAATAAAATGAAAAACATGTTTTAAGTTTAAATACTTATTAACATATTATGCACATCTGCAAGCATAGCAGCAAAGGCTGGATAAATATTACTTATCTCTTTTGTTTTAATATGTTAAAATGCTATATACAGCATCCTATGTACACTACCGTTCAAAAGTTTGGGGCCACTTAGAAATGTCATTGTTTTCGAAAGAAAAGCAATTTGTTTGTCAATTAAAATAGCAGCAAATTGATCAGAAATACAGTGTAGACATTGTTAATGTTGTAAATGGCTATTGTAGCTGGAAACGGCTGATTTTTAATGGAATATTTACAGTGGGGAAAAAAAGTATTTAGTCAGCCACCAATTGTGCAAGTTCTCCCACTTAAAAAGATGAGAGAGGCCTGTAATTCTCATCATAGGTACACGTCAACTATGACAGACAAAATGAGATTTTATTTCTCCAGAAAATCAAATTGTAGGATTTTTTATGAATTAATTTGCAAATTATGGTGGAAAATAAGTATTTGGTCACCTACAAACAAGCAAGATTTCTGGCTCTCACAGACCTGTAACTTCTTCTTTATGAGGCTCCTCTGTCCTCCACTCGTTACCTGTATTAATGGCACCTGTTTGAACTTGTTATCAGTATAAAAGACACCTGTCCACAACCTCAAACAGTCACACTCCAAACTCCACTATGGCCAAGACCAAAGAGCTGTCAAAGGACACCAGAAACAAAATTGTAGACCTGCACCAGGCTGGGAAGACTGAATCTGCAATAGGTAAGCAGCTTGGTTTGAAGAAATCAACTGTGGGAGCAATTATTAGGAAATGGAAGACATACAATACCACTGATAATCTCCCTCTATCTGGGGCTCCACGCAAGATCTCACCCCGTGGGGTCAAAATGATCACAAGAACGGTGAGCAAAAATCCCAGAACCATACGGGGGGACCTAGTGAATGACCTGCAGAGAGCTGGGACCAAAGTAAAAAAGCCTACCATCAGTAACACACTACGCCGCCAGGGACTCAAATCCTGCAGTGCCAGACGTGTCCCCCTGCTTAAGCCAGTACATGTCCAGGCCCGTCTGAAGTTTGCTAGAGTGCATTTGGATGATCCAGAAGAGGATTGGGAGAATGTCATATGGTCAGATGAAACCAAAATATAACTTTTTGGTAAAAGCTCAACTCGTCGTGTTTGGAGGACAAAGAATGCTGAGTTGCATCCAAAGAACACCATACCTACTGTGAAGCATGAGGGTGGAAACATCATGCTTTTGGGCTGTTTTTCTGCAAAGGGACCAGGACGACTGATCCGTGTAAAGGAAAGAATGAATGGGGCCATGTATCGTGAGATTTTGAGTGAAAACCTCCTTCCATCAGCAAGGGCTTTGAAGCTGAAATGTGGCTGGGTCTTTCAGCATGACAATGATCCCAAACACACCACCCGGGCAACGAAGGAGTGGCTTCGTAAGCAGCATTTCAAGGTCCTGGAGTGGCCTAGCCAGTCTCCAGATCTCAACCCCATAGAAAATCTTTGGAGGGAGTTGAAAGTCCGTGTTGTCCAGCGACAGCCCCAAAACATCACTGCTCTAGAGGAGATCTGCATGGAGGAATGGGCCAAAATACCAGCAACAGTGTGTGAAAACCTTGTGAAGACTTACAGAAAACGTTTGACCTGTGTCATTGCCAACAAAGGGTATATAACAAAGTATTGAGAAACTTTTGTTATTGACCAAATACTTATTTTCCACCATAATTTGCAAATAAATTCAAAAAAATTTCTCATTTTGTCTGTCATAGTTGAAGTGTACCTATGATGAATATTACAGGCCTGTCTCATCTTTTTAAGTGGGAGAACTTGCACAATTCGTGGCTGACTAAATACTTTTTTTCCCCACTGTATTACATTTACATAGGTATTCAGACCCTTTACTCAGTACTTTGTTGAAGCACCTTTGGCAGCGATTACAGCTTCAAGTGTTCTTGGGTATGACACTACAAGCTTGGCACACCTGAATTTGGGGAGTTTCTCCCATTCTTCTCTGCAGATCCTCTCAAGCTCTGTCAGGTTGGATGGGGAGCGTCGCTGCACAGCTATTTTCAGGTCTCTCAAGAGATGTTCGATCAGGTTCAATTCCGGGCTCTGGCTGGGCCACTCAAGGACATTCAGAGACTTGTCCCGAAGCCACTCCTGTATTGTCTTGGCTGTGTGCTTAGGGTCATTGTCCTGTTGGAAGATGAACCTTCTCCTCAGTCTGAGGTCCGAAGTGCTCTGAGGCAGGTTTTCATCAAGGATCTCTCTGTACTTTGCTCCGTTCCTCCCTCAATCCTGACTAGTCTCCCTGCCGCTGAAAAACATCCCCACAGCATTATGCTGCAACCACCATGCTTCACCGTAGGGATGGTGCCAAGCCTTGATAAGTTCCTTACCTGAGGATGGCTCACCCCTCCCAGTTCTGGGTGACTTTAACCTCCCTATGTCTACCTTTGACGCATTTCTCTCTGCCTCCTTCTTTCCACTCCTCTCCTCTTTTGACCTCACCCTCTCACCGCCCCCCCCTACTCACAAGGCAGGCAATACGCTTGACCTCATCTTTACTAGATGCTGTTCTTCTACTAATCTCACTGCAACTCCCCTCCATGTCTCAGACCACTACTTTGTATCATTTTCTCTCTCACTCTCCTCCAACACTACTCACTCTGCCCCTACTCAGAAGGTAATGCGCCATCGCAACCTTCGCTCTCTCTCTCCCGCTACTCTCTCCTCTTCCATCCTATCATCTCTTCCCTCTGCTCAATCCTTCTCCCTCCAATCTCCTGATTCTGCCTCCTCAATCCTCCACTCCTCCTTTCCCTATCCTCCCGGCCGGCTCGGTCCTCCCTTCCTGCTCCGTGGCTTGACGACTCATTGCGAGCTCACAGAACAGGGCTCCGGGCAGCCGAGCGGAAATGGAGGAAAACTATACTCCCTGCGGACCTGGCATCTTTTCTCTCCCTCCTCTCTACATTGTCTTCCTCTGTTTCTGCTGCTAAAGCCACTTTCTACCACTCTAAATTCCAAACATCTGCCTCTAACCCTAGGAAGCTCTTTGCCACCTTCTCCTCCCTCCTCAATCCCCCCCCCCCCCCCCCCCCCCCCCCCTGTGAATGACTTTGTCAACCATTTTGAAAAGAAGGTTGACGACATCCGATCCTCGTTTGTTAAGTCAAATGACACTGCTGGTCCTGCTCACACTGCTATGCTTTGACTTCTTTCTCCCCTCTCTCTCCAGATGAAATCTTGCGACTTGTGACGGCCGGCCGCCCAACAACCTGCCCGCTTGACCCTATCCCCTCCTCTCTTCTCCAGACCATTTCCGGAGACCTTCTCCCTTACCTCACCTTGCTCATCAACTCATCCTTGACCGCTGGCTATGTCCCTGCCGTCTTCAAGAGAGCGAGAGTTGCACCCCTTCTCAAAAAACCTACACTCGATCCCTCCGATGTCAACAACTACAGACCAGTATCCCTTCTTTCTTTTCTCTCCAAAACTCTTGAGCGTGCCGTCTTTAGCCAACTCTCTTGCTGGATCCAAACCAGTCAGGTTTCAAGACTGGTCATTCAACTGAGACTGCTCTTCTCTGTGTCACGGAGGCTCTCCGCACTGCTAAAGCTAACTCTCTCTCCTCTGCTCTTGTCCTTCTAGACCTGTCTGCTGCCTTTGATACTGTGAACCATCAGATCTTCTTCTCCACCCTCTCCGAGTTGGGCATCTCCAGCGCGGCTCACTCTTGGATTGCGTCCTACCTCACAGGTCGCTCCTACCAAGTGGCGTGGCGAGAATCTGTCTCCGCACCACGTGCTCTCACCACTGGTGTCCCCCAGGGCTCAATTCAAGGCCCTCTCCTATTCTCGCTATACACCAAGTCACTTGGCTCTGTCACATCCTCACATGGCCTCTCCTATTATTGCTACGCAGACGACACACAACTAAGCTTCTCCTTTCCCCCTTCTGATAACCAGGTGGCGAATCGCATCTCTGCATGTGTGGCAGACATATCAGTGTGGATGACGGATCACCACCTCAAGCTGAACCTCGGCAAGACGGAGCTGCTCTTCCTCCCGGGGAAGAACTGCCCGTTCCATGATCTCGCCATCACGGTTGACAACTTTGTTGTGTCCTCCTCCCTGGACAACACCCTGTCGTTCAAGGCGGTGACCCGATCCTGTAGGTTCATGCTCTACAACATTCAGAGAGTACCACCATGCCTTACACAGGAAGCAGCAGAGGTCCTAATCCAGGCATTGTCATCTCCCGTCTGGATTACTGCAACTCGCTGTTGGCTGGGCTCCCTGCCTGTGCCATTAAACCCCTACAACTCATCCAGAATGCCGCAGCCCGTCTGGTGTTCAACCTTCCCAAGTTCTCTCACGTCACCCCGCTCCTCCGTACACTCCACTGGCTTCCAGTTGAAGCTCGCATCTGCTACAAGACCATGGTGCTTGCCTACGGAGCTGTGAGGGGAACGGCACCTCCGTACCTTCAGGCTCTGATCAGTCCCTACACCCAAACGAGGGCATTGCGTTCATCCACTTCTGGCCTGCTGGCCCCCCTACCTCTGCGGAAGCACAGTTCCCGCTCAGCCCAGTCAAAACTGTTCGCTGCTCTGGCACCCCAATGGTGGAACAAGCTCCCTCACTACGCCAGGACGGCGGAGTCACTCACCACCTTCCGGAGACACTTGAAACCCCACCTCTTTAAGGAAGACCTGGGATAGGATAAAGTAATCCTTCTACCCCCCCCCCAAAAAAAAAATAAAAAAAAAAATAATAATAATAATAATATTGTAAAGTGGTTATCCCACTGGCTATAAGGTGAATGCACCAATTTGTAAGTCGCTCTGGATAAGAGCGTCTGCTAAATGACGTAAATGTAAGTGTCCTCCAGACCTGACAATTGGCATTCAGGCCAAAGAGTTCAATGTTGGTTTCATCAGACCAGAGAATCTTGTTTCTCATTGTCTGAGAGTCCTTTAGGTGCCTTTTAGCAAACTCCAAGCAGGCTGTCATGTGCCTTTTACTGAGGAGTGGCTTGCGTCTGGCCACTCTACCATAAAGGCCTGATTGGTGGAGTGTTGCAGAGATGGTTGTCCTTCTGGAAGTGTCTCCCATCTCCACAGAGGAACTCTGGAGCTCTGTCAGAGTGACCATTGGGTTCCTTGTCACCTCCCTGACCACTGTGTTCTTGGGGACCTTCAATGCTGCAGTAATTTTTTGGTAGCCTTCCCCAGATCTGTGCCTCTACACAATCCTGTCTCGGAGCTCTACTGACAATTCCTTCCATGGCTTGGTTTTTGCTCTGACATGCATGTAAACTGTGGGATCTAATATAGACAGGTGTGTGCCTTTCCATATCATGTCCAATCAATTGAATTTACCACAGGTGGATTCCAATCAAATTGTAGAAACATCTCAATGATGATCAATGGAAACAGGATGCACCTGATCTCAATTTCGAGTCTCATAGCAAAGGGTCTGAATACTTCTGTAAATAAGGTATTTCTCTTTTTTATTTTTAATACATTTGCAAACATTTCAAAAAAACTGTTTTCGCTTTGTCAATATGGGGTATTGTGAGTAGATGGAATACTTTAGAATAAGGCTGTAACGTATCAAAATGCGGAAAAAGTAAAGGGGTCTGAATACTTTCCGAATGCACTGTAAGTGGACATTATAAAGGGACATATTTTTATTGTATGTATATTTCATTTTATTTACCCCCTTTTCTCCCCAATTTCGTGATATCCAATTGCGATCAAATTACGATATTGTCTCATCGCTGCAACTCCCCAATGGGCTCGGGAGAGGCGAAGGTCGAGTTATGCGTCCTCCGAAACATGACCCGCCAAACCATGCTTCTTAACACCCGCCCGCTTAACCCGGAAGCCAGCCGAAGAAAACACTGTTCAACTGACAACCGAAGTCAGCCTGCAGGCGCCCGGCCCGCACAAGGGGTCGCTAGAGCGCAATGAGCCAAGTAAAGACCCCACGGCCAAACCATCCCCTAACCCAGACGACGCTGGGCCAATTGTGCGCCGCCCTATTGGACTCCCGGTCACAGCCGGTTGTGACACAGCCTGGGATCAAACCCAGGTCTGTAGTGATACCTCAAGCACTGTGATGCAGCGCCTTAGACCGCTGCACCTCTCGGGCCCAGGGCCATATTTATTTATAATGAAACAATGGCCAGTTTGGGTCGCAGTTGCACGTTAGAAAACAAAACAAATAGGCTATGTCTGGTCCACGAGTTTTTTTTTTTTTCAATATGGCCCTTGCGCTGATTGAGTTTGACACCCCTGGGCTAGCATATCTATTTATGTAACCAGCTATTTATTTAGCAAGCTAAAAAGAAGGAGCCTAACAATAGCTAGCTAGTGACCTAGCTGCTGGGAGGATGTCATGTCATTGGAGGATTGGGTGAGTGACCAACTTTTTCCCCTCATATCGTTTTTTAAATTGGCTACAGCTAGACACGCTGCATGGTGTCATTTGGTTAGCTAGCAAGAAATGTGAATTTGGCTAGCTAGCTATGCTGAACTTAATTAGTGTTATCCACAGTTAGCATATATCTCAGTTGTCAATCAAATGTATTTGGCATCGATCAAATGGGTGGGCAGGCAGGCAAGTTCCCATTCAGTTGTCAAAACGTGGGCTGGGACATGCATGCATTGACAGGCAAGCTGCAGAACGATGAGCAGGCCCAATTGTTTATCAGTGCAATTTTGACAGCCAACTAGCTGAAAAAGCTTGAAAGGGTTTATCTAATGTTCCCTCGTTAGATTTTAGCTAATCTCACTCTGGCTAGCATTAGTCGTTGATCTTGTTGTTGTTGATGTGCATAGGTAACTGAGGGAGAAAGAGCCTACCTTTTCATGGTTGTTTGATCAATAGGATTGTGAAGGATTGTTTTAATTTGGTTTTATTTATTGCAGTGTCTATTAATTTTGCAAATGTACGGCCGCTTTTCCACTCTATATTACTATAGACATTTCACAAATGCCTTACTACACGTCATTCCCAAACGTTCTATGAGTTTATGAAAACTTGAAAATGACCATATTGCTTGTCAGAAAATGTTTTAAAAAATAGGTGTCATATTCTTCCTGGGGGTGTATATGAAGAGATTTTAATGAGATTTAATCTTTCTAAAATGCTGTCAGTTCCACTTTTAACAAAGAGCAATGAGTTGGATTTGATGGTGGAAACCTACCAATAAAGCATGGGTTTGGGCTGCCCACTTATTCGGACAGACATGGTGACCTGTTGTCCCTCAATGACCGCTTGATCATTCATAGTTACCTGTTAAAAAGGATGATGAGCCATTTTGAAATTGGAGTTGAGAACACATAGACAAATGTCCATGCTATAACTTAAAAAATGCAAACTACACTATATGGAACATCAAATGCATGCTGGATGAGGTGAATCACCATACGAAGTGCTTTCAGATTTAGTTAAAAGCAATTTATAGATTCAATCAATTTCCAGTGTATTGCAATGCCAATAAAAAAATGTTTGAACAAAATATAATTGCAAAATCCCAAACTGATCCCTTGCCTACAATATAATGGAAAGTCAACGAAAGCCAGGTGAGACGCCCGAGAGATCATTTTGGGAACCAGCGGTACACAGTCTCACCTGGAAGGCAGGAGGCTCCTTGAATCGAGTGTCCACTATCTTCCTGGGCTCTGGGCTTCCAAAGTCCATGCCTTCCTCCAGTGGGCTGAGGTACTCTTCATCAGATGTGATAGGGCTGCTAATGTCCCTAGGAACACCAATGTTCCCCTGCGGCTCCTGCATAGGCTCTGTCAAATACACATTATAATCAGATGAAGAATAGAATAGAAACTATACTTTATTTTCCATGTTGTGATCACAGTATCTGGAGAACCTGCCTCCGAAGGTGAACAAGGCTTTACTTTTATTGTGTCATAGTTAAATGTCATTAAGAAATGTGCAATCCAGTCCAGAAAACAGACATAATAAAGAAATGGTGGGTCAAACCATGAATAGTAAACACAGAAAGGTTGTGATTGAAGCTCTACCTCTCTCTCTCTCTCTCTCCTCCCATCTCTTTCTCTCTCTCTCTCTCTCAGATATTAAACGTTGGTTCTTAGATATTAAATATTGGTAACTGTAAACATGAAAATGTATGATTTTGGAACTGTAAGACCCAAAATGTATATTCAACGGCAGTTAATATTTCAAGAGTGCAACATACAGTGCCTTCGGAAAGTATTCAGACCCCTTGACTTTTTCCACATTTTGTTACGTTACAGCATTATTTTAAAATGGATTTAAAAAATAAAGCTCAGCAATCTACACACAATACCTCATAATGATAAAGCGAAAACAGGTTTTTAGAAATGTTTGCAAATTTCATTTTTTACATAAGTATTCAGACCCTTTGCTATTAGACTCGAAATTGAGCTCAGGCGCATCCTGTTTCCATTGATCATCCTTGAAATGTTTCTACAACTTGATTGGAGTCCACTTGTGGTAAATTCAATTGATTGGACATGATTTGGAAAGGCACACACCTGTCTATATAAGGTCCCACAGTTGACAGTGCATGTCAGAGCAAAAACCAAGCCGTGAGGTCGTAGGAATTGTCCGTAGAGCTCCGAGACGGGATTGTGTCGAGGCACAGATCTGGGGAAGAGTGCCAAAAAATGTCTGCAGCATTGAAGGTCCGCAAGAACACAGTGGCCTCGATCATTCTTAAATGGAAGAAGTTTGGATTCACCAAGACTCTTCTTAGAGCTGGCTGCCTGGCCAAACTGAGCACTCAGAGGAGAAGGGCCTTGGCCAGAGAGGTGACCAAGAACCCGATGGTCACTCTGACAGAGCTCTAGAGTTCCTCTGTGGAGATGGGAGAACCTTCCAGAAGGACAACCATCTCTGCAGCACTCCACCAATCAGGCCTTTATGGTAGAGTGGACAGACGGAAGACACTCCTCAGTAAAAGGCACATGACAGCCCACTTTGGCCTGAATGCCAAAACGCCAAAACGCACCTAAAGACTCTCAGACCATGAGAAACAAGATTCTCAGGTCTGATGAAACCAAGATTGAACTCTTTGGCCTGAATGCCAAGCGTCATGTCTGGAGGAAACCGGGCACCATCCCTACGGTGAAGCATGGTGGTGGCAGCATCATGCTGTGGGGATGTTTGTCAGCGGCAGGGACTGGGAAACTAGTCAGGATCGAGGCAAAGATGAACGGAGCAAAGTACATAGAGATCCTTGATGAAAACCTGCTCCAGAGCGCTCATGACCTCAGACTGGGGTGAAGGTTCACCTTCCAACAGGACAACGACCCTAAGCACACAGCCAAGACAACACAGGAGTGGCTTCGGGACAAGTCTCTGAATGTCCTTGAGTGGGCCAGCCAGAGCCCGGACTTGAACCCAATCGAACATCTCTGTAGAGATCTGAAAATAGCTGTGCAGCAACGCTCCCCAACCAACCTGTCAGAGCTCGAGAGGATCTGCAGAGGAGAATCGGAGGAACTCCCCAAATACAGGTGTGCCAAGCTTGTAGTGTCATACCCAAGAAGACTCGATGCTGTAATCGCTGCCAAAGGTGCTTCAACAAAGTACTGAGTAAAGAGTCTGAAAACTTATGTAAATGTAATATTTCAGTATTTTTTATTTATTTTAATACCAAAAATGTAAAAAAAAAAGAAAAAGTTTTTGCTTTGTCATTATGGGGTATTGGGTATGGGGTGTGTAGATTGATGAGGGGGAAAAAAATATTTAATCAATTTTAGAATAAGGCTGTAACGTAAGAAATTTGGAAAAAGTCAAGGGGTCTGAATACTTTCAGTGTCAGTGTAATTGTGGTAAAAAGTAAATGCTGTAAAAAGGTCTCCTCTTACATCAACAGTATGCCAACATTAATCTGTACCTAAAAAGTATTTTGAATATTCTGTAACACTTTATAATAACTTGTATGTATTACCACTAATAAACTATTTAGAAACTATGAATAAATAGGTATTTCATAACTAATTGTAAAATAAAACATCTATACGTATAGGCTTATAAGCATTTAAATTATGTATGACATGGCTTAAAAAATATATTTCATCAGTTTTATAATAACTTTCATGAATAAGCAGTAATAAACTATTTATGAACTATTCATAAATATGTATTTCATTACTTGTAAACATAATCATGATAACCATTTAAATTCTTAAGTAATAATGTCTCATTTATTAAAGTTATTATACTGAATATTCTATTTGCCCACCTTGGAAGTTTATAAAAATCTATCTAATTTGTATTCAGCAGGAATTCTCTTATTGGGTCTTTTATGAGACTATAGGGGACTTACACAGTCCTATATGTCTGAAAGGGGACCATGTATAAAGGAGCTTTTAAAGTACATATGACAAATGATGTACTATAATGTGTGCTTGTTTGCATTATCATGAGTGTTTCATTGCTAACCTCAGCTGTTAAGGCTACTCCCTTATCCTCCCTCTCTCTCTTTTTCTCCCTCACATACAAGCATTCATATTCTCATTCATTTGTACACTGTAAAGAATATGACCATCTTGATGGCTCTGGGAGCAAAAGGGTCTAAGTTTCTCATTTGAGTAATATAAGTTCTAGATGCAATAATAAGCCCTGTGTAGCTCAGTTGGTAGAGCATGGCGCTTGCAACGCCAGGGTTGTGGGTTCGTTTTGTGTATGTCCATTACATGAAATCCAAATAAAAATCCATTTAAATTACAGGTTGTAACGCAACAAAATAGGAAAAACGCCAAAGGGGATAAATACTTTTGCAAGGCACTGTATGCTTAAAAAACAAGGTCATGATGTAATTTACCCTAGACAAGATGTTACTTGCATCATATCGTAACAACAGTGGCTTTATATTGCAATGAAACCAGTGTGTCTTAACAATTCATTGGTTCAATTTAGCCTCCTAGTTGCTATGGTAACTACACGTGAGTTGGCTCAGCTGGAATATATTACTTGCACACATTTTGGTGAGAGGGAGCGAGAGGGAGGAAGAGAGAGAGCGAGAGAGAGAGAGAGGGAGAGAGAGATTATGAAAGATGGAGGGGTGAGGAGAAATTAGGAAATAGCTTCATGAAGAAGGAAATAACTACGTACATCCTTTTGAAATGACACTTTCTCTGGCAGGGCAAATAACAATGACACACACATAGGTCAATGGAGTGACAAAAATGTCCACATCATCCTTTAATTCATTTTTCTGAAATAACCAAAGGACTTACACCCTTCGAAAAAAATGTTCTAAAAGGGTTCCTACAGCCAAAGAACCATTTTATGTTCTAGATAGCCAAAAATGTCTAAGAGTGTAGAATAAAAAGGTTAGCAATAGACAGGTGCCATTCCCAAAGGACATCAAGCAGACATCAGGTTCAAGGTAAGGGCCGGTAAATCAAAAGGTCTCTAACCTTCAGTACCACTTCTTGTTTAGTAATAACAACAAGGTATTATTAAATCAACTTTAAGTAAAGTGTGACCCAACCAACGCAATGTTGCAACTCATGCTTACCTGGTTTGATCGAAAGGGTGGCACTGCTAGATGTTTTCCCAGCCTCATTGGCAGCTGTCACACAGTACGTTCCAGCATCACTTGGTTTTGCACATTTGATGAGAAGTGAATAACGCTCTCCCTCCACTTTGACCCCATAGTTTGAGCTGTTACTGATCGCAATATTGTCTCTCCTCCAGGTAACTAGATATGGACACAGACAAATATAAGATATGCTCAAATTTGTGCTCAAGAAACCGGAGTGAAGGTGGTTACTACATTCTTAGAAGAAAAGGGTTCCAAAATGGTTCTTTGGCTGTCCCCATGGGAGAACCCTTTCAAGGATAAATCATTTTGGGTTGGAAAGGGAAAGGGTTCTACCTGCATCCCAAAAGGGTTCTTCAAAAGGGTTCTCCCATGGGGACAGCCGATGACCCCTTTTAGGTTCTGGATATAAACTTTGTTTGTAAAGAGATAGAGATAGCTTGCCTTCTGGGGGAGGCATGCCAGCAATGATGACTCTCAGCAGGACCTCAGTACCAGCAGTTACCACAGTGTCCTTAAGAGGAAACTCAAACATAGGGGCCTCCAAGGGGTCCTCTTCAGCAGACACGTAAGAGTCGTCTGAAGAATCTGCACAAATTACAAAACATAATTACAAAGACATTCATGGCTGTGTTCAGAACTAAGGAATACCGATGAGAGTTGAACTTTGCAAAGACAAGGGAAATAAGATACAAGCCTCTAATATACACAGACATTTTCATTTTGATAAAGAAAGACTGAGATTGAAAATAATTCCCACCTAACTCTGGAGACATGGGACTAGCACGGCGACCCTTCCCCCTGGTCTTCTGTGTTTGGCCTTCTTTCGCATTGGTTGCCTTCTTAGACTTGTCAGTCTCTGGAGGAACTTCCTCTTCCATGGGCTCTTCTTCAACAATGATGGTAGGTATGATTAGCTTGGGGGCTGGCTTGATCAACTCCACTTCCATTTTCTCCTCAGAGGGGGATACTGGAACATTTGTAGAAGAGGTAGCCAGCCGTGGAGGTTTTTGCGAATGTTGGATTGTATGCTCTTGTACAATGGTAGGCATTCTCTGTACCAATGGGTTTTCTGGTCTATCCTCTACTTTTCTTAATGCTACATCTACAGGTGTTTTTGTTCCTGTCAATTCTTCGTTTGGGGACTTTTGTGCAGGAGGTTCTTGGATGTCCTGAGATTCTTGCATACGAGATACCCTCTGAACAAGAGGGCTTTCTGGCCTGCGTTCAACTTTGTGTAACGTCATCTCGACAACATTTCTGCTTGATGACTCTGCCCGCTGTTGGCGATTTGACGATGGATTGTAAGCCCTCTGCATCTGCATCTTTGCTGGTGATGGAGACCTCTGAAGGATCTCCCTGACTTGACTGGCTTGATTTACCTGTCTTGTTGGCCTCTGTCCTGGTAAGTCAGCCAGTTGCATAGATTCTGGAGTGGCTGCTACTTCTCCCAATCTACTGAACGTTATGCTACTCATGGAGGGCCGCTCAATCTCTTGGGTTTGGGGTGAAGGTTGTCCCTGCCGTGCTTGTTCTTGTAGTTGCAGTTGTGGTGGCACTACGTATTTGGGCTGTTCCGTCTCTTTCTGCTCCTTCTCCTGCTGGGCACGCTCCCGTTCCTGGAGCTTCTGTAGAATTTGAGGTGGGAGGGGCTCAATCTTCCTCAAAGGCTGCCTGCCATTTGCCCTGAGCGAGAGCTGCTCGGTGGAGAAGGACTTCTTCATGTGATGTTTACCCACAAGCTTCTTGATTCGTTGAAGCTCTTCAGTGAACTTGTTTTCGATTTCCTGGACCTTCTGGGTGGTACGGGGCCTGCAGTCCTCCAAGGACGCAGCCCTCTGTCTGAACATGGACCTCCGTTCGGCAGCGTCCTCCTTCAGAGCTTCTCGTAGGTCTTCCTTCGAACTCTCTCTGGAGATGCCCAACCGGCTCCCTCCATCGTCCGAGTCGACAGACCCAGCGCGATTGAACCCGGCCCAGGACCGTCCCGAGATGGAGCCTTCATGATCATAACTTCGCCTTCGCTCTTCGAAACCGCGCACCTTCTCGAAGATCTTGGAGCTTACTCTGGTCAGTTTGGGGGACGGCCTAGTTTGGTATTCCTTGCGGGAGTACTCGCTGACACTGACAGGTGTCTGAGGACGGGAGTCCTGGGTACTGCTTTGAGACATGGCTGATGATTTTGGATGTTTCACCTTTTCCTCAAATTCACCAGGGACCGTGTCTTGGTAGTCAGTTGGCACAACAACTTTCTTTCGGGGGGTGAGGGGTGTGTTCGGTGCTGACCCTGAGCGGCTTGGCATTGGAGAAGTGGAGGGGCGTTTGATAATTTTTGGGGAGGGGGGTGGGAGGACTTGTTGGGGAGATTCCCTCAAAAACTCTTCTGATTGGCTCCTGAAAGAAGGTGGTTTTGGGAAATGATCTGTTAAAGAGTTCTAAATTATACATGAGCCAGTGTGAGTAATGTTAAGACTATCATATTTCACTGTGCCAAAATTATAATTATTTCAATGTAATTACACTGTATATGAAACAAAAGACGTCAAACACATCATTCTGTTTGTTCATTCAGAAGATTGCAAACAGCAGGCATGGCATACTGAAAATGATCTATTCAACAATGGCATGCATAACAACCAGAAGAGAACCAAAGGGGTCAATGCATACATTAATTGCAAACAGTGCTCTAGATGGCAGTTTGTAATAGGGTAGAATGGCGGGGACCCAGTTAACTGCAAGAAACCGGTAAATTATGATACATTATTTATATGAACAGCATGGCATGAAATGGAACTGTTAAATGACAGTATATGCGATGTCTAAATCTGGCTTCTCTACGGCCTCTGCATGATGAATCATCAACGCTCAGGGTGGGGTCAGACAGCCCATCTCAGTATGGAGCGCAGTTCACAATGCAATCATCTCATCATGGTAACTTATTTTCTTGTGACAGGTAGGCCTATATTTGCTGCAGCATAGTCTGCTGCAGTAAGTAATAGGTGGTCCTCTGTAGCTCAGCTGGTAGAGCACGGCGCTTGTAATGCCAAGGTAGTGGGTTCGATCCCCGGGACCACCCATACACAAAAATGTATGCACGCATGACTGTAAGTCGCTTTGGATAAAAGCATCTGCTAAATGGCATATTATTATTATAATATAAAGACCGAATGCACGTCTAATTTACCCATCTCCATCTGGCGTTCGGGGGTCACCTTTTTGTTGTAAAGATATATATATATACTGTATATTTTTTTTATTGCAGCTCCAGAGTTTTAAAACAGCCTATCACTGAAATATTTTTGCTTTAAATCAGTGCCACGCACAAGCACTCTCACAGTGTTTCTCTCTCTCCAACAACTCCATTCAAATTTAATTCAACATAGATAATCCTGTTCTAGATGTATATATAGCCCTATAGATGTCCTAGCCTACCTCTTTCAGGTAATACATTCAATGCAGTATTAGCCTTATATTTAGCTAATTAATAATTGGTAATGCATAATAAGCTTCTAACTTATAGTCTCTTGCCTAATATGCACGCACCTGTGCTCCGCTGGCTTCTCTCCTTAAAAGACGCTCCATAGCTCTTGGAGTCCCATGAAGGAAAAGCTAGACTAGTATAGCTTGCTGGACACTATTTTGTATTCTAATAAAATCCAGACATAGGCCTATGTACAGTATTTGCTTTATAATGCTTTTGAATGAAACTTTCGGTTTTGGTGGGAAATACTATTGTAACTGCCTCTGTCGCCAGTTTATTTCATGTATTTGCACTTTTTATTATTTAATTTCTTCTGAATTGTACGTTTACAGCAAGACGGAACTAATTATTGGTTCCGCCCGAGTGTTGTCACCCGAGCGCCTTTAGCGACGCACCGAGAAAACTTTACCGCCAAAAGCGAATTATTTTTCCACTGTTATCGTGTTTAAGTGCATACTTACAAAGAAAGTATACAGAAGAAGATAAAGGACATTTAAAAGGATGTTTAGTACCTCTGTGTGATAAGCAGCAATGAGGTTTGTTGACTACTTATTTTGCTATGAGGGTGTTTGTGTTTACGTGCGTCAGTTTTGGTGTAAAATATACATAAAGTGGCTAGCTGTATGAGCTTGATTATAACGCCAGATGTGTGAGACATGCATATGGCATTATTTTGTTAATGTATTTTTTCTTTCTTTAAACCAGTTCTCACGGGTTGACCAGCATTAAAGCCCTGTATTTGAATCAAGACCTCTTGCCTCATGCCTGTCACTGGAGGAGCTACAGTGAGAACTCAACTGCTCTGCATGAGTAGACGAGGAAGACAGTACCAAAGAGCCGTGATCCATGGACAAGAAGGGAAATCTCTACATCCAAGAGTGTGCATCTGCTCCTGACATTTACACAGCCGCAGCATCCACAGAAGAATCCAGGCGCCTTACCATGAATCCAGCTGATGCAAAGAAGCTTAAACTATTTCCCACAAGAGACTGACACATTTTTGCCTTCATATCCATACGGTATAGTTGTGTGTATGTTTAAGTGTTAACTAAGCTACAACCAAGAGACTGAATTTTGCATTTCATAGAACAACGTGATATTGATTTGTGTGAAGTAGAAGTGAATATGTTCTAAAAAATAATATTAGTGGTAAAAATAGTATAAATGTGAATAGCTAATGGGAGCTGAATCACTTAGCTACAGGCCAAATTAGATTTAACCCAAATTTAAGTACACCAAGTAACAATGTCAGAGCCTAGTCTTACCTCTGGGAGAAAGCAGGTTAATGTAGGTGAAAGTATAGAGCAGCAGTGCATAGACATGCAACCACAGGCTACTAAAGGCACAAGAGCTAATGACCACACTTCCTCACAAGAACCACGAAGAAGCCAAAGAGACCGAAAGTTAACAGAAAAGGGCCAAGAACTGTACAATGAGCAAATAAGAAGATTTGCTCACCGTTTCACTGTGAGCTATGAGGAGTGGAAGGCTATTGCTAAAGACGCCAAGCAAGCTTTGAGTGGACAATGCTCAAACAACCTGCTACATGAACACATAAGCAAAATAAGTGCTGCCTCAGAGAATCTGAACATTGCTTATGATGAGTTAAGGCGCATAGACAACCCTGACCATGACACACGTCGCAGAATTGACACCTGTGATGCAGTAACCAGGAAGATCATCCAAACTGCAAAAGATCGTTTGGAGACAGCAGATAACGGTGGAGGAGATGAACAACGAGGCAACAGGGCGACATCGTCTATATTCAAGTCTGTAGCCTCAGACAAGATAAGTATCAAATCCCAATGCACTAAGTCCTCTCATGCTCAAAGCAGCTCCAGACATTCAAGTCGGATTTCTGTTAGCAGACAAGATGCCGCTGCTGAAGTTGCTGCCAATGAAGCTACTCTAGAAGTACTACTAGAACAAGAGTGTTGCATTGAGGAATTGGAAAGGCTTGAAGCTGAAGCTGCAGAGAGACAAAAGGTGCTAGATGCAAAGCGGAGACAACTGGAGCGACTAGAGATAGTTAAAAAGTTAAAGGCTGCTAAGGCACGTCAGCGAGTGTATGATCAGAGTGAGTGCTCAGATAAAGAAATAAGCAGTCAATCCATCAAAGTGTCTGTATGAAGGAAAAGGAAGAAGTTAAACATGAAAATAATCTGTTGCAGCACCATTCTTCACCACAAGACCGGGCACATTCAAAGCAGGATGACAGCACAGCAGCTCTTGTTAGAGCACTTGCAGAGTCCATCAGTGCAGGTCGTCTTCCTATACCTGAACCAACAATATTCAATGGCGACCCACTCAGATTCAATGACTGGAAGGTTTCATTTCAGACACTCATTGATCGGAAAAACATTCCAGCCGAAGAAAAGATATATTACTTGCGAAAGTATGTGGGTGGACCTGCTAAAAAGGCTATAGAGAGCTACTTCCTGCTTGGTTCAGAGTCAGCCTATCACGCAGCATGGAGGATTCTCGAGGAAAGATATGGAAATCCATTCCTCATAGCCAAAGCATTCAGAGATAAGCTGGAGGCATGGCCCAAGATAAGCTCCGAAGGCAGTATCGAACTTCAAGAGTTCGCTGATTTTCTTCGGAGCTGTGAGGCTGCTATGACTCAGATCAGAGGCCTCGAAGTACTTAATGACTGCAATGAGAACCAGAAGTTACTTGTAAAGCTTCCAGACTGGCTGACCTCGAGATGGAACAGAAAGGTCATAGAAGTGGAGGAAGAAAGTCACACATTCCCAAGCTTCCAGCAGTTTGTAAAGTTTCTCACACGTGAAGCTAAGATTGCTAATAACCCAATAACATCTCTCCATGCTCTGAAACCTGCTGAAGGTGAGCAGATCAAGGTTTTAAAGAGCAGAGCTCTCGGAGCAAAGGTACTAGCAACTAACTCAGATGAAAAAGCTTCCTCCACAAGCTGTGTTTTTTGTGAGAAGTCAGGTCACAGTCTACACAAGTGTTGGAAATTTATGAATAAAACCATCTCTGAGCGAGTCAAGTTTGTTCAAGGGATGAAGTTGTGCTTTGGCTGTCTGAAGCCTGGCCATCGCTCAAAGGAGTGTGAAAATAGAAGGATCTGTGATACTTGTGAGAAAGGACATCCAACCTGCCTACACGATAATCGCAGCAAAGAAAGAGGAATGTCAACAAGGACTGATGGAGAAATGGAGAGTGACAAGTCAAGAGAAGGAACGACAGATCGTTCACAAGAGAGGGTGACAAAACCACCACGCGAGGTAACATCTAACAGAGTTATCCAGAATGTTAAAGGCACCCATACATCCTCAGTCATTCCTGTGTGGTTGTCCACTACAAGTAAGCCAAATCATGAAGTCCTTGTGTACGCTCTTCTCGATACACAGAGTGACACGACCTTCATCCTTGAAGAGACAGCAAAGATGCTTCACACTAAAAATGAACCAGTCCAGTTAAAGCTCTCCACAATGGCTTCAAGAAATACAGTGGTGCCTAGCAGAAGGCTGACTGATCTACAAATAAGAGGATTCTACTCCGATAAGATAATCTACCTGCCAGTAACTTACTCAAGAGAATTCATCCCTGCAAACAGAGATCATATTCCCACACCAGAGACTGCCAAGGCATGGTCTCATCTTGAGCACATTGCAGATGAAATTGCTCCTCTGCAGAGCTGTGACATCGGCCTACTAATTGGCTACAACTGTCCTCAAGCTCTTGTACCAAGACAAGTGGTTGCTGGAGAAGAAAATGAGCCCTTTGCTCAGAGAACAGACTTGGGTTGGAGTGTAGTCGGCTATGGCAACCCATGTCTTGACTTTGGAGATGCCTTTGGAATAAGCCATCAAGTCATTGTGAAGCAAGTGACATCAGTTCTTCCAAATCTCCCAAACGAAGTGCACTATGTCTGTAGAACACAGATCAAAGAAGTAGTCCTTCCAACAGACGTCATCAAGGTGTTGGAATCTGATTTTGTAGAAAGGGCTTCAGAAGATGACCCAGCTAACCACGCCTCAAGGGGTGTCACAGCAGAACAACTCACAGCTTCTAACTGGTTCACAGGTCCAGACCTTCTTTGGCAAAAAGAGCTACCAACTGGAGTTGTCATGGTGGGAGAGATCGAGAGCAGTGACCCAGAGGTCAAGAAAGCTCAGGTTCATGACACTCAGGCAGAAGAAGCAAAAACAATTTTGGATCGTCTACACAAGTTCTCAGACTGGGCAAGAATGGTGAAGGCTGTTGCCAGACTCAAGCGCCGTGCTAAGGAAATCAAAGGTCTCAAGCCAAAGTCCTGTGAGGCCTCGAACTTGGAGGAAAGGAAAGAGGCGGAGCTGACCATAATCAAGATGGTCCAGGAAGCAACTCTCTCTCAAGAAATTCAACGCCTTAGACATCATAAGGAGACGAAGGTCAAAGACAAAGCCAACCAGTTGCACAAACTATGTCCGTTCCTGGATGATCAAGGTGTAATCAGAGTAGGAGGCCGCTTAGCTAATGCTGCCCTACATCCACATGTGAGGCATCCAGCAGTACTTCCTAGAGACAGTCATGTTTCTGCATTGCTCGTCAAACACTATCATGAGAGAGTGTACCATCAAGGTCGAGGAATGACTATAAATGAACTCCGATCCAATGGCATATGGATCCTGGGTTGCAGCAAGCTTGTTTCATCCCATATTCACAAGTGCACAAGTTGCAGAAGGTTCCGAAGATGCACAGAGCAACAAAGGATGGCAGACCTTCCAGAAGAGCGGATGGAAACAACTGCTCCATTCACTTACTGTGGAATGGACTGCTTCGGACCATTTCACATTAAGGAAGGAAGAAAGGAGCTAAAGCGTTATGGGCTGTTGCTCACCTGCATGTGTTCAAGAGGAGTTCACATTGAAGCACTTGATGACTTGACCTCAGATGCCTTTATCAATGCTCTGCGTTCATTCATCGCCATTCGTGGATCAGTAAGGCAGATAAGGTGTGATCAAGGGACAAACTTTGTCGGAGCAAGGCGTGAGTTCATTGAAGCACTGAAAGAGATGGATCAAGAAGAGCTCAAAGATTTGGGCTGCGAGCTCATCATGAACACCCCTGCCTCAAGTCATATGGGTGGAGTCTGGGAAAGACAAATCCGCACTATCAGAAGTGTCCTGGCGTCCATTCTAGAACAGTCGTCCAGACAACTTGACTCCTCTTCCCTACGAACATTTCTATATGAGGTTATGGCGGTTGTGAATAGCAGACCTCTAACCACTGATCATCTGAACGATTCTACCAGTCCAGAGCCCTTGACACCAAACCACATCTTGACCATGAAATCCACAATCATTCTCCCTCCTCCTGGAAAGTTTGTCAAGGAGGATCTCTACCTCCGCAAAAGATGGCGCAGAGTTCAACTCTTAACCAACAACTTTTGGGTACGATGGAAAAAAGAGTATCTCCTGAATCTCTAACACAGACAGAAGTGGACCAAAGATCGCAGAAATGCAAAGGTCGGTGACATTGTTCTGTTACAAGATGCTGCCACACCACGAAACCAATGGAAGCTAGCAAGAGTCATCGAGGTCTATCCTGGAAGTGATGAAAGAGTGAGGAGACTCAAGTTACTCATCAGTGACTCCTCCCTGGATGGAAGAGGAAAGCGTACAGCCAAACCTGTTTACCTGGAGAGACCCATTCAGAAAACAGTTACATTGCTAGAAGCAGACTGATGGTTCTATCATACACTCACACACAGTTTATTAGTTGTTTATTAGGACAGAGTTTCATTTTATTTATTCATGCAGTAGGTTTGTCTCCAAGTTTTAAGAAATCACTTGTGATTTGGTGGGAGTGTAACTGCCTCTGTCGCCAGTTTATTTCATGTATTTGCACTTTTTATTATTTAATTTCTTCTGAATTGTACGTTTACAGCAAGACGGAACTAATTATTGGTTCCGCCCGAGTGTTGTCACCCGAGCGCCTTTAGCGACGCACCGAGAAAACTTTACCGCCAAAAGCGAATTATTTTTCCACTGTTATCGTGTTTAAGTGCATACTTACAAAGAAAGTATACAGAAGAAGATAAAGGACATTTAAAAGGATGTTTAGTACCTCTGTGTGATAAGCAGCAATGAGGTTTGTTGACTACTTATTTTGCTATGAGGGTGTTTGTGTTTACGTGCGTCAGTTTTGGTGTAAAATATACATAAAGTGGCTAGCTGTATGAGCTTGATTATAACGCCAGATGTGTGAGACATGCATATGGCATTATTTTGTTAATGTATTTTTTCTTTCTTTAAACCAGTTCTCACGGGTTGACCAGCATTAAAGCCCTGTATTTGAATCAAGACCTCTTGCCTCATGCCTGTCACTGGAGGAGCTACAACTATGTTACTGGAGGGAAAAGTGATTTATTCTCGGGAAAATATGAAACAGTAGTTTGTATAGCCACACAGTGCACCCATGTGAAGTCCAAACAAAGCTAATGAAGCATGGCAATGCTCCAAAATTTGAAATGTTTGGTGTACAGTAGCTGGTTGCTTGCGTAAAACATTTGCCCACTTTCTTTCTTTTCATTCAATGACTGATGTGTATGTCAAAATGGAAAGAAAAATTGCAATAGGGGAGTCGAAGGAAAGCGTGAGCCAAAATGGGAATTCATCTGAATAAAGGCCAGAAAGCAAGTTGATGCTTAAAGTGGCAATCTGCAGTTTAACCATAACAAAGCGCTCCACCCCACCACTGATTTGGTAAACAGCTGAGGGATGGGGCTGGAGAAATGTAACCACTCTCAAACTCATAGACAGAGCTATGGATGCAAGGACCGGCTATCCATGAGATCATAATTATAGTTTTAACCTTGGGTTGAGGCTATACAGTGTTTCATTACAATTGACAAGTTATACACTTTAAGAATCAAGTGGTATACAGTGGCTTGCGAAAGTATTCACCCCCCTTGGCATTTTTCATATTTTGTTGACTTACAACCTGGAATTAAAATGGATTTTTTGGGAGTTTGTATCATTTGATTTACACAACATGACTACCACTTTGAAGATGCAAAATATTTTTTATTGTGAAAAAAAACAAGAAATAAGACTAAAAACTGAAAACTTGAGCGTGCATAATTATTCACCCTCCCAAAGTCAATACTTTGTAGAGCCACCTTTTGCAGCAATTACAGCTGCAAGTCTCTTGGGGTATGTTTCTAAAAGCTTGGCACATCTAGCCACTGGGATTTTTGCCCATTCTTCAAGGCAAAACTGCTACAGCTCCTTCAAGTTGGATGGGTTCCGCTGGTGTACAGCAATCTTTAAGTCATACCGCAGATTCTCAATTGGATTGAGGTCTGGGCTTTGACTAAGCCATTCCAAGACATTGAAATGTTTCCCCTTAAACCACTCGAGTGTTGCTTTAGCAGTATGCTTAGGGTCATTGTCTTGCTGGAAGGTGATCCTCCGTCCCAGTCTCAAATCTCTGGAAGACTGAAACAGGTTTCCCTCAAGAATTTCCCTGTATTTAGCACCATCCATCATTCCTTCAATTCTGACCAGTTTCCCAGTCCCTGCTGATGAAAAACATCTGTGTTCTCGGGGTGATGAGAGGTGTTGGTTTTGCGCCAGACATACCGTTTTCGTTGATGGCCAAAAAGCTCAATTTTAGTCTCATCTAACCAGAGTACCTTCTTCCATATGTTTGGTGAGTCTCCCAGATGCCTTTTGGGGAACACCAGGCTTTTTTCTGGCCACTCTTCCGTAAATCCCAGCACTGGGGAGTGTACAGCTTAAAGTGGTCCTATGGATATATACGCCAATCTCCGCTGTGGAGCTTTGCAGCTCCTTCAGGGTTATCTTTGGTCTCTTTGTTGCCTCTCTGATTAATGGCCTCCTTGCCTGGTCCGTGAGTTTTGGTTGGCGGCCCTCTCTTGGCAGGTTTGTTGTGGTGCCATATTCTTTCAATTTTTTAATAATGGATTTCACGGTGCTCCGTGGGATGTTCAAAGTTTGCGATATTTCTTTATAACCCAACCCTGATCTGTACTTCTCCACAACTTTCTCCCTGACCTGTTTGGAGAGCTCCTTGGTCTTCATGGTGCCGCTTGCTTGGTGGTGCCCCTTGCTTAGTGGTGTTGCAGACTCTGGGGCCTTTCAGAAAAGGTGTATATATACTGAGATCATGTGACAGATCATTTGACACTTAGATTGCACACAGGTGGACTTTATTTAACTAATTATGTGACTTATGAAGGTAATTTGTTGCAGCAGATCTTATTTAGGGGCTTCATAGCAAAGGGGGTGAATACATATGCACACACCACTTTTCCGCTATTTATTTTTTAGAATTTTTTGAAACAAGTCCTTTTTTTCATTTCACTTCACCAATTTGGACTATTTTGTGTATGTCCATTACATGAAATACAAATACAAATCCATTTCAATTACAGGTTGTAATGCAACAAAATAGGAAAAACGCCAAGGGGGATTAATACTTTTGCAAGGCACTGTGTATCAGGGGTATTCAACGCTTACCCTACGAGGCCAGAGCCTGCGTGTTTTCTGTTCTACCTGATATTTAATTTCACCCACCTGGTGTCCCAGGTCTAAATCAGTCCCTAATTAGAGGGGAACAATGAAAAAACGCAGTGGAACTGGCTTCGAGGTCCAGAGTTGAGTTTGAGGGGTATACATGTATATCATTAAAGATACACTCTGGGATCTTAAGCACAACAAATTAGTAACATATTGTACAAATTGGATTTGTAAAATATCACACGAATTACAAATTTTGTATGATATCATATGACATGCAAAATTCATAACATATTATACGGAATAGATGACGTAGTACACAATTGGATGATGTAGTACACAAAAAAAGGGGACCCGTTTTGGCTCGTGAGTACCACTTTCAAAACTACTAGCTGAAATTATACACATCTTTATTACAAAAGTCCCAAAATGTATCAATCGTCGATTGTGTCTTTAAGGAATGTTTACTAATCATTAGTGAAATCTGTTCTTACACTTACTCAAATAATACATACTCTGAGTGATCCTGCTCAGTACATCACCTGCACCTCCAGTCATGTGGTGACAGCAAATTAATACACACATCCAAGTAACTTCATACTTTCTCAAGTGGGAGTTTTCACAGGGGCAACAATCCACTTCATGAAGCATTATTATGTGTTGCACAGTGTACTACTAGTAAGTCAACTGAAAAAAATGTGTGTTGTATATGTTGTCTTTGAGATGGGTGCGCTTTAATCTTTTATGCTTTCCTACGTGTATTATCCAGGCTTCTTGGTAATGTTTACCTAAAGGAGTATAGTTTGAGTATCCCTTTATAGATACTGAAACTGCTGTCATAATAACTGCTAGCTAAAGACAGACTTTCATTGGACTCCCCTACTGGCCGGGTTAGATTAACATATGATGCTCCAATCAGAAGCTTGACCCCTTTGTGCTTACTCCACACTGTTTGCTTGCCTGGCGGGCTTGGAGATGTTTTGAAGTCCTTCGCCCCAGCTGTCCATCATTCTGTCCCCTGTGGCAAGATAAAACATGAAAATATTATAATTTTGTGTGTTTAGCCTATAGTTCAGTCATTAGTTTCTACTTGAAATACTTTAATAAACGTTAAATATTCCAGAAGGGAAGTGTACCTCAGTTGGCATAGTTAATATAACAAAGGCTGGCTCAGATATATGCTTCAGACATGCAAAAAATATTGTTACATATAAGCACACTGTAAGCTTACACAAGACCTGCAATTACGAGTAACAGATATGAGAAATATGCCTTAGCCCTGGATTTATAAAGAGCAATGTTCCCATTCAAATTGATAGCAACCATGGAAAACCATTTTCCTTTCTAGACAGATAATTCTGTGAAACCAACTAATGGCATACATTATATTGAGCTATCTGGTGCAGAGAATGTGATGATTAAAAAGTCTATAACTACCATGAAACTCGAATACTACACATGTGTAAGTCGCTCTGGATAAGAGCGTCTGCTAAATGACTAAAATGTAAATGTAATGTAAATGTGTTCTCAAACTATAATATTTTAGAGGCCATGCCCTTCAATCAAGCAAACAAATGTCTAGAATGTACACTATATATACAAAAGTATGTGGACACCCCTTCAAATTAGTGGATTCGACTATTTCAGCCACACCCGTTGCTGACAGGTGTATAAAATCGAGCACACTGCCATGCAATCTCCATAGACAAACATTAGCTTACTGAAGAGGTCAGTGACTTTCAATGTGGCACCGTATGCCACCTTTCCAACAAGTCCGTTTGTCCAATTTCTGCCCTGCTAGAGCTGCCCCGATCAACTGTAAGTGCTGTTAGTATGAAGTGGAAACATCTAGGAGCAACAACGGCTCAGCCGCGAAGTAGTAGGCCACACATTCTCACAGAATAGGACTGCCGAGTGCTGAAGCACGTAACGCATAAAAATCGGCTGTCGTCGGTTGCAACACTCACTACTGAGTTCCAAACTGCGTCTGGAAGCAACGTCCGCACAATAACTACGTCGGGAGCTTCATGAAATGGGTTTCCATGGACGAGCAGCCGCACACAAGCCTAAGATCACCATGAGCAATGCCAAGCGTCGGCTGGAGTGGTGTAAAGCTCGCCGCCATTGGACTCTGGAGCAGTGGAAACGCGTTCTCTGGAGGGATGAATCACGCTTTACTATATGGCAGTCCGACCGACGAATCTGGGTTTGACGGATGCCAGGAGAATGCTACCTGCCCCAAAGCATAGTGCCAACTGTAAAGTTTGGTGGAGGAGGAATAATGGTCTGGGGCTGTTTTTCATGGTTCGGGCTTAGTTCCAGTGAAGGGAAATCTTAACATCACAGTATACAATGACATTCTAGATGATTCTGTGCTTCCATCTTTGTGTCAAAAGTTTGGGGAAGGCCCTTTCCTGTTTCAGCATGACAATGCCCCCGTGCACAAAACAAGGTCCATACAGAAATAGTTTTCGAGATCGGTGTGGAAGAACTTGACTGGCCTGCACAGAGCCCTGACCTCAACCCCATTGAACACCTTTAGGATGAATTGGAACGCTGACTGCGAGCCAGGCCTAATCGCCCAACATCAGTGCCTGACCTCACTAATGTTCTTGTGGATTGTGGAAAGCTTCCCAGAAGAGTGAAGGCTGTAATAGCAGCAAAGGGGGGACCAACTCCATATTAATGCCCATGATTTTGGAATGAGATGTTCGACGAGCAGGTGTCCACATACTTTTGGTCATGTAGTGTAGCTGACGATGTGTAACAGTAACACACTTGAAACTGTTCACATTTCATACATTATCCTTCATGCATTTGAAATAGGGATGATTGGAAAAGACACCGTACCTGTATGCATAGCCTGGTCCTGAAGACCTCTGCTTCCTTCTTTAGTCTCAATGGGGTCTCCACCTTCGTCTTCTGTGGTCTCTGAGTCTGAAAGAGTGTCAAGGAAAAGGTATTTGATTTAAATCACAGTGGACTGATAATGGGGCTGGGAACTGCCAGGGGCCTCATGATACAATACTTAGATGCCAATACGAAATGTACTGTGATTCTCACGATCCTCATGGTTCTATATGTATGTGATTCGATACTGTGATTTTATTGTGATTTGATGTTCCAAACATATTGCTCACTATACACTGAGTATACCAAACAATTCGTCGGGGCATGGACTATACAAGGTGTCGAAAGCATTCCACAGGGATGCTGGCCCATGTTGACTCCAATGCTTCACACAGTTGTGTCAAGTTGGCTGGATGTCCTTTGGGTGGTGGACCATTCTTGATGCACATGGGAAACTATTGAGCATAAAAACCCAGCAGCGTTGCAGTTCTTGACACAAACCGGTGTGCCTGGCACCTACTACCATAACCCGTTCAAAGGCACAATCTTTTCTCTTGCCCAATCACCCTCTGAATGGTACACATACACAATCCATGTCTCAATTGTCTCAAGACTTACAAATCCTTCTTTAACCGGTCTCTTCCCCTTCATCTACACTGATTGAAGTGGATTTAACAAGTGACATCAATAAGGGATGATAGCTTTCACCTGGATTCACCTGTTCAGTCTGTCATGGAAATAGCAGGTGTTCTTAATATTTTATATACTCAGTGTATGTCTGCTGCAGAGGGACAAGAGAGAGCATGATCAAAATATTTTTGATCAGTCATATAAAAGTGCTGAAAACATGTTGACTAATTATTTTAAAAGAGGAGAACAAGCTATAAGATGAAAATTACTGGAGTTTTGGCGCGAGTACAGCCGACTAGTGCTAGCTAAAGCTATCTACGAAAAAAATACAAATAATGTCATAGTTAGAGTCAAAGTATCTACTGTATATAATATCATCCAAAATAATATTGTGAAATGTAAGTGTATCGATTTTCACCCCCAACACTAACTGATAACGTATGATTTTGCATGACATTCCATTTTTAAACTATGGGGTGAATCCTAACTTACACTTAAGTCAAATTTTCACTTTAACATCAATGCATAACTAAATGACAATTGTATATGATTCACCCCATTTATAGCCCAGCACTAACACACCTGATTTAACTAAACACCAAGCTCTTGATTAGTTGAATCAGGTGTATTAGCGCTGAGCCGGGGCATAATTTTACACCCCCTGAGAGGTCCCCCAGGAATGGATTGTGAAACACTGCATTAGGAAAAATCAACATGACATAGAGAAGAGAACAAAGATATTGGTAAAAGAAACAAAAATGAATGGAAAACTTATTCAAGAAAGATCAAGTGTAATATATTACAAAAATAAAGCAAACTGGATGGAATATGGGGAAAAATGCACCAAATTATTTTTTTATCTTCAACATAGAAATGCTACCAAAAATAATTTACTAAAACTGGTTACAAATGACAGTCACCCATGATTTACCAATTATATCTTGAAAGAGGAAGCAAAGTACTTTAAGCATATGTTTTCGTTTCAGTTGCCTCCATCTCCTCTAACTGATGCTAATTGTAGGGATATTTTTTCTATTGATAATGTAAAATTAACAGCCATACAGAAAGACTCATGTGAAGGTGAAATTACAAAGGAGGAACTTCTGGATGCAATTAAAGACTTTTAAGTCCGGGAAAACTCGAGGGTTGGATGGCATACCAGTTGAGGTATACCAAACCTTTTTTGATATACTCAGAGGCACGTTATTAGCATGTTTTAACCACTCCTATGTAAATGGTAAATTATCAGACACTCAAGAAGAAGGTCTGATTTCATTATTACTGAAACAGGATAATGAAGTGGGAAATATAAAGATCCAGTCCATTTAAAAAATTGGAGGCCCCTTACACTTCAGTGTTGTGATGCAAAAATTCTAGCAAAATGTATAGCACATAGAATTAAAAAGGTATTGTTGGACATTATTCATTCTAATCAGACAGGTTTTTTACATGGACGATACATTGGAGATAATATAAGGCAAGTACTGGAAACAATAGAACACTAGGAAAAATCTGGAAAACCAGGCCTGCTACTCATAGCAGACTTTGAAAAGGCATTTGATAAAGTACTACTGGAGTTTATATATAAATGCCTGGAGCATTTCAATTTTGGAGAGTCTCTTATAAAATGGGTTAAAATCATGTATAGTAACCCTAGGTGTAAAATAGTAAATAATGGCTATTTCTCAGAAAGTTTTAAACTGTCAAGAGGAGTAAAACAAGGTTGTCCAATATCGGCATATCTATTTATTATGGCCATCGAAATGTAAGCTATAAAAATCTGATCCAGCAATATTATCAAGGGATTAGAAATCTAGAGCTTAAAAACAAAGGTGTCATTGTACGCTGATGATTCATGTTTTCTTTTAAATCCACAACTTGAATCCCTCCACAGCCTCATAGAGGATCTAGATACATTTTATAACCTCTCTGGATTACAACCAAATTATGATCAATATACTATATTACGTATTTGATCACTAAAAAAAATACAATTTTTACATTACCATGTAGTTTACCAATACAATGGTCCGATGGTAATGTGGATATACTCGGAATACATATCCAAAATGAAATAAATGATCTCACTCCATACATTTTCATAGAAAGTTAGCAAAAATAGATAAGATCTTGCTACCATGGAAAGGTAAATACCTGTCAATTTGTGGAAAAATCACCCCGATTAACTCTTTAGTATTATCCCAGTTTACCTATTTGCTTATGGTCTTGCCTACGCCTAGCAAACAGTTTTTAAAATTGTATGAGAAAAAAAGATTCAATTTTATTTGGAATGGCAAGCCACACAAAATTAAACGGGCCTATTTATATAATGAATGTGAATTCGGAGGACATAAATGATTAAATATTAAAGCATTAGACCTATCACTAAAAGCTTATGTCATATTAAAGTTATATTTAAATCCGAACTGGTTCTCTAGGAAATTAGTAAGATTGTCTCACCCCATGTTCAAGAATGGCCTTTTTCCCTTTATTCAGATTACAACCTCTCACTTTCAGTTATTTGAAAAGGAAATCATTTCCCAAATATCACTATTTCTAAAACAAGCCATAGAAAGTTGGTTGCAATTTCAATGTAATCCTCCAGAAACTACAGAACAAATAATGCAACAAATATTGTGGTTAAACTCAAATATACTAATTGATAAAAAACCTTTTTTTTTTTTTTTAATGTTTAAAAAATGTATAATCTTCTTAAATTTTATCACAGGTAGGACTGGTGGAGCACCTGCAGCTAACAAAAACATATGGAAATGTCTGCTCTACCCAAAATTACAACCAAATAATTGCAGCATTACCGCAGAAATGGAAGAGGAAAGTGGAAGAGGGAAAAAGTAAGGAACTTGTCTGTCGGCCCTTCATTAAAGACCATAATTGGTTAAAGAAAATAGACTGACGATTTCAGAAGAAAGTTCTATGTTTCTGGCCATTTTGAGCCTGTAATCGAACCCACAATTGCTGATGCTCCAGATACTAGCCTCAAGAAGGCCAGTTTTATTGCTTCTTTAATCAGCACAACAGGTTTCAGCTGTGCTAACATAATTGCAAAAGGGTTTCCTAATGATCAATTAGCCTTTTAACATGATAAACTTGGATTAGCAAACACAACGTGCCATTTAAACACAGGACTGATGGTTGCTGATAATAGGCCTCTGTACGCCTATGTATTGTAGATATTCAATTAAAAATCAACCGTTTCCAGCTACAATAGCCATTTACAACATTAACAATGTCTGCACTGTATTTCTGATCAATTTGATGTTATTTTAATGGACAAGAAAATTGCTTTTCTTTCGAAAACAAGGACATTTCTAAGTGACCACAAACTTTTGAACAGTAGTGTATATGTATGTACAGTGGGGGGAAAAAAGTATTTAGTCAGCCACCAATTGTGCAAGTTCTCCCACTTAAAAAGATAAGAGAGGCCTGTAATTTTCATTTTAGGTATATGTCAACTATGTCAGACAAATTGAGAAAAAAAAATCAAGAAAATCACATTGTAGGATTTTTTATGAATTTATTTGCAAATTATGGTGGAAAATAAGTATTTGGTCACCTACAAACAAGCAAGATTTCTGGCTCTCACAGACCTGTAAGTTCTTCTTTAAGAGGCTCCTCTGTCCTCCACTCGTTACCTGTATTAATGGCACCTGTTTGAACTTGTTATCAGTATAAAAGACACCTGTCCACAACCTCAAACAGTCACACTCCAAACTCCACTATGGCCAAGACCAAAGAGCTGTCAAAGGACACCAGAAACAAAATTGTAGACCTGCACCAGTCTGGGAAGACTGAATCTGCAATAGGTAAGCAGCTTGGTTTGAAGAAATCAACTGTGGGAGCAATTATTAGGAAATGGAAGACATACAAGACCACTGATAATCTCCCTCGATCTGGGGCTCCATGCAAGACCTCACCCCGTGGGGTCAAAATGAACACAAGAACGGTGAGCAAAAATCCCAGAACCACACGGGGGGACCTAGTGAATGACCTGCAGAGAGCTGGGACCAAAGTAACAAAGCCTACCATCAGTAACATACTACGCCGCCAGGGACTCAAATCCTGCAGTGCCAGACGTGTCCCCCTGCTTAAGCCAGTACATGTCCAGGCCCGTCTGAAGTTTGCTAGAGTACATTTGGATGATCCAGAAGAGGATTGGGAGAATGTCATATGGTCAGATGAAACCAAAATAGAACTTTTTGGTAAAAACTCAACTCGTTGTGTTTGGAGGACAAAGAATGCTGAGTTGCATCCAAAGAACACCATACCTACTGTGAAGCATGGGGGTGGAAACATCATGCTTTGGGGCTGTTTTTCTGCAAAGGGACCAGGACGACTGATCCGTGTAAAGGAAAGAATGAATGGGGCAATGTGAAAACCTCCTTCCATCAGCAAGGGCATTGAAGATGAAACGTGGCTGGGTCTTTCAGCATGACAATGATCCCAAACACACCGCCCGGGCAACGAAGGAGTGGCTTCGTAAGAAGCATTTCAAGGTCCTGGAGTGGCCTAGCCAGTCTCCAGATCTCAACCCCATAGAAAATCTTTGGAGGGAGTTGAAAGTCTGTGTTGCCCAGCGACAGCCCCAAAACATCACTGCTCTAGAGGAGATCTGCATGGAGGAATGGGCCAAAATACCAGCAACAGTGTGTGAAAACCTTGTGAAGACTTACAGAAAACGTTTGACCTGTGTCATTGCCAACAAAGGGTATATAACAAAGTATTGAGAAACTTTTGTTATTGACCAAATACTTATTTTCCACCATAATTTGCAAATAAATTCATTACAAATCCTACAATGTGATTTTCTGGATTTTTTTTCCTCATTTTGTCTGTCATAGTTGACGTGTACCTATGATGAAAATTACAGGCCTCTCTCAATTGGTGGCTGACTAAATACTTTTTTTCCCCACTGTATATGTATTTATATGTATGTATGTATATATATATATATATATATATATATATATATATATATATATATATATATATATATATATATATATATATATATATATATATTTGCGGGGGAAAAAACATATGGTGGATTGGAAGTGATGCAGACAATTACATTGATGGAAGTTTCAATCTATCTGCAATGTTAAAGCTGATCTACCCCCTAGAAAAAAAATTACAAAATATAATCAAAAATGAAATAAAATTACAAATTCAGGTTCCAAAAGGAAACCATGTTCAGAATTCAATGTTTGCTCTCAGCGGTGCATTTGATTGTCACAGTTATAAGTACGGTTGCAAAATTCCTGGAACTTGAAAATAAATTCCCTGTTTTTCCAGAAATTCTGGTTGTAGGAAATCAGATTTCCTCCTTATTCACTCCTGATTCTGGGAAACCTCCAACCGGGATTTCGGGAAAAAACAGGACATTTATTTTAATCTCCAGGGATTTTGCGACTATAGATACAGTTTGCTACAGCAGGAAAACAATCCTATGGGGCGGCGCACAATTGGCCCAGCGTCGTCCAGGGTAGGGGAGGGAATGGCCGGCAGGGATGTAGCTCAGTTGGTAGAGCATGGTGTTTGCAACGCCAGAGTTGTGGGTTTGATTCCCACGGGGGGCCAGTATGTAAAAATAATGTATGCACTCACTCCTCCGTAGCTCAATTGGTAGAGCACGGCGCTTGTAATGCCAGGGTAGTGGGTTCGCTCCCGGGACCACCCATACATAAAAAATGTATGCGCACATGACTGTAAGTCGCTTTGGATAAAAGCGTCTGCTAAATGGCATATTATTATTTATTATTACAAACTCTAAGTCACTCTGGATAAGAGCGTCTGCTAAATGACGTAAATGTAAATGTAAAATGTTATGTGGAATATATAATTTAATGGACATTTTTGTAGAGGTTGATAGATTTTTTGTAAGGGAAAATCAAGTCTGAAATTTAAAAGTGGGAATTTCAAACTTCAGAAGCCTTTTTAAACCTCAAATACACTACACGTTTTACATTTCCTGCATTGTAGGAAAGTTCTCCTGCAACAGGGTGATCAAATTAAGATCCTACATCTTTATGTGTCCAAGATGCAGGAAGCTTACACTCAATTTGCCGCGATTGAATTCTGGCCTATAAGTAAGCAGTGGTGAACCAAGACGTACAGGACATTACCGTTACTGTGCTTCCAGGCAGTAATGAGAAGCAGTTGTTTTATAGGAACCAATAAAACCCTTCTCTTTGTTTATTAGCAAACTGCCATCCCTCACAAATGGCAGATACTCAAGACACACCTCAATCATGATGTTTCATCTACTTGGTGGTTCAGTTACCATTGTCATTGGTATCTTGCCTAATTGGCTACAACATTTGATGCTATGAACGGTCAACCTACTGCAATAGACAACCCTTACCGAATAAACAGGCTACTGGCAAACAGTTGTGGCAAACCTTTGGTCAATTTGTCGCAAATTTGCAGCAAGCTCATATTTTCACATGCAAATTAGTTTTGTGGCAAACTGCTGCAGTAAATATGTGTCAACTTGTGAACTATTCTGGGAAACTTGTGGCGAACATTCTATTGTTTGCTGCAAATTTCCTGAAAACTCAGTATGAATATGCAAATTAAATCTTTTTTTTTTTTTGGTTACAGTGTGTTAACAACATTGAAATGTTGTATCTACATAAACCAAATCACATAACTTTAAATGAACTTACTTTTCATAGAAAAAACTAAACATACTAAATGTAGTAAATATACTAAACATGTATTCCATGTCTTAACATATCAAAAATAAATCCAATACAACTTGAAATCAGCATGGTAATGAAGAAAAGAGCAGACTGGACATTTTCATAATAAATGGTTTATTTAATATTTTTATGTAGCTATAACATTTACATGAGAGAAATGTGAACATTATGGGGATGTGGACCTTAGAATGTTTAAAGGGGCAACTACATAATTATTTATGAGCCAAGTGATAACTGAGCAATAGATTTAAACCAATGGAAGTTTAAAAGATAATTAACAACTGTTTAATAATTAAAACAAAAACTAAATGAAACCCAGTTCAGAGCTATTGCCTTTTTGAGTGAACTTTGGAGATGGCGGCCCTGTGGAAGTCCAAAGCTTGCACTGAAACAATCACAAAACACAAAACAAAAACCAACTTATGATACTGAAAACAATTTCAGAACACCTTTTTTTTTGGCTGGTAGAAATTGATTAATGCCTAATATGGCAATTCATATTATTTTCCAAAATGCTGGGTTAAAGATAACCAAATTTGGGTCATTTCGACAACCCAGCGCTGGGTCAATATTGGACAAACACATCATTGGGTTAATTTAACCCAGCGGGTTTGGGTTGTGCTTCTAACCCAGTGCCTTGGGTTGAGCGCTTGACCCAGCTGCTGGGTAAATTAGACTATAATGCTGGGTTAAAACAACCCAGCGTGTTGGGTTGTGACATAAACCCAGCACATTGGGTTGGGGGATTGACCCAGCAGCTGGGTAATTTTTTATGTAATACTTTGGTTATTATCAGTGTAATCTTAATTTAAATGTTGCTTATATATTTATGCCTTCTCTACCATCCCACCCCCTCCTTTTCCTACACACAATCAAGATATAATGTTGAATGTCAAATAATTAATTAGTTTTGCCTGCATTTCATTACATATACATCAGAGCAGATAATTGTCCACAATGTACAAGAATATATATATACACTGCTCAAAAAAATAAAGGGAACACTTAAACAACACAATGTAACTCCAAGTCAATCACACTTCTGTGAAATCAAACTGTCCACTTAGGAAGCAACACTGATTGACAATACATTTCACATGCTGTTGTGCAAATGGAATAGAAAACAGGTGGAAATTATAGGCAATTAGCAAGACACCCCCAATAAAGAAGTGGTTCTGCAGGTGGTGACCACAGACCACTTCTCAGTTCCTATGCTTCCTGGCTGATGTTTTGGTCACTTTTGAATGCTGGCGGTGCTTTCACTCTAGTGGTAGCATGAGACGGAGTTTACAACCCACACAAGTGGCTCAGGTAGTGCAGCTCATCCAGGATGGCACATCAATGCGAGCTGTGGCAAGAAGGTTTGCTGTGTCTGTCAGCGTAGTGTCCGGAGCATGGAGGCACTACCAGGAGACAGGCCAGTACATCAGAAGACGTGGAGGAGGCCGTAGGAGGGCAACAACCCAGCAGCAGGACCGCTACCTCCGCCTTTATGCAAGGAGGAGCAGGAGGAGCACTGCCAGAGCCCTGCTAAATGACCTCAAGCAGGCCACAAATGTGCATGTGTCTGCTCAAACGGTCAGAAACAGACTCCATGAGGGTGGTATGAGGGCCCGACGTCCACAGGTGGGGGTTGTGCTTACAGCCCAACACCGTGCAGGACGTTTGGCATTTGCCAGAGAACACCAAGATTGGCAAATTCACCACTGGCGCCCTGTGCTCTTCACAGATGAAAGCAGGTTCACACTGAGCACATGTGACAGACGTGACAGAGTCTGGAGACGCCGTGGAGAACGTTCTGCTGCCTGCAACATCCTCCAGCATGACCGGTTTGGCGGTGGGTCAGTCATGGTGTGGGGTGGCATTTCTTTGGGGGGCCGCACAGCCCTCCATGTGCTCGCCAGAGGTAGCCTGACTGCCATTAGGTACCGAGATGAGATCCTCAGACCCCTTGTGAGACCATATGCTGGTGCGGTTGGCCCTGGGTTCCTCCTAATGCAAGACAATGCTAGACCTCATGTGGCTGGAGTGTGTCAGCAGTTCCTGCAAGAGGAAGGCATTGATGCTATGGACTGGCCCGCCCATTCTCCAGACCTGAATCCAATTGAGCACATCTGGGACATCATGTCTCGCTCCATCCACCAACGCCACGTTGCACCACAGATTGTCCAGGAGTTGGCGGATGCTTTAGTCCAGGTCTGGGAGGAGATCCCTCAGGAGACTATCCACCACCTCATCAGGTGCATGACCAGGCATTGTAGGGAGGTCATACAGGAACGTGGAGGCCACACACACTACTGAGCCTCATTTTGACTTGTTTTAAGGACATTACATCAAAGTTGGATCAGCCTGTAGTGTGGTTTTCCACTTTAATTTTGAGGGTGACTCCAAATCCAGACCTCCATCCGTTGATACATTTGATTTCCATTGATAATTTTTGTGTGATTTTGTTGTCAGCACATTCAACTATGTAAAGAAAAAAGTATTTAATAAGATTATTTCATTCATTCAGATCTAGGATGTGTTGTTTTAAGTGTTCCCTTTATTTTTTTGAGCAGTGTATATATTTTTTAAAGCAAATTGAAACAAAGCCCTATTGTCTATGTGTTATTTCATAAAATAGAATTGATTATTAAAGTTGATTTATATTATTTCATGAACCAAACAGTCCAAACATCAGACTAAAGCCTCAGCTGAACTTGATGTGCACACTCAGATTGCAATCTGAGAAAAACAAAGCATGCATCCGTGAGACAGTGTCTTAAGTGGTATTAACACAGATCAGCCAGTTCCAGAGCTAATCAATAGATTAGCACATTCACTAACACACTTCAGCTATTTTAGGCTATTTTAGGTGACAGCACACACACATCATGCTGTTTTGCCAAACAATAATGGTCAAGTCAAAACAATGTTACACAGAGAACAAGTATAAAATATTATGTTTGAAGGTCACTCTACTAAGGACATGGACTAATGGACTAAGCATGACTAAAAGACATGCTCGCAACAGTCTTACTGCAGGGATTCTGTTCCTGGCAGCTGATACACTGGGGTCTGTAGTACTTACCATGCTGGGGTACACAGTCTTGGAAAGTTGATATCAAACACATAATAGGACTTGAAGCACACATCCAGTGTCCCAAGCAATGTACCTTGCTCCAATGCCTGTCCACTAATGACTGTAAAAACCTGTGAGTAGTCCCCAAGCACCAACACAAAGGGGTAGGGTCTGGTCACCTCTGCCTGGCGCAGGTACTCAACCATGTTGGTCCAAAACTGTTAGATAGAAATCATAACATTTTAGAATATGAGGACTGGAAAGGAAAGTAATCAATGAATTATAAATTCCTTTAAACAATCCATTTTTCAAAATACACATAATCTTTCAACATACAGTATACCTGGCAAGACCCGGCTATTGCTCAAGCTTGGTGTGTCGCTTGGTGTGTCCACAGTCCTATGTGTTAATGTGACCTCCCCTTGTGTATAAAAAAGGTGGGGTTTAAAGAATACTCACTGCGTTTAAGTCTTTTATGTTCTTTAACTTCAGGCTATAGTCGAGTCATCCATAAGTAAGAGCATATCCTGGTCTATCTCCTCTGCTACAAAAGAGAAAGGTCCCTAGTCAGTTGCACAACTGAATGCATTCAACCAAAATGCGTCTTCCACATTTAACTCAACCCCTCTGAATTAGAGGTGCAGGGGCTGCCTTAATCGACATCAATGGCGCCTGGGGAGCAGTTGTTGTTGGGGGTTAACTGTCTTGCTGAAGGGCAGAACGGCAGATTTTTCTACCTTGCTGGCTCTGGGATTCAAACCAGCGACCTTTTGGTTACTGGCCCAACGCTCTTAATGGATAGGCTTAACCGCTAGGGGGGAGAGTTTAAGGGATAGTTTTACCCACATTTCTAAATTACATACTTTGAGGAGGGAAGGGTTGATAAGCCAGGTCAAATGGTTGAAAAAAGGAAAGGGAGTGAGGAAAGAGCAAAATGAATAGGGGCGGCAGTAGCTTCAAGGTTAGAAAGGCAGGCTGATTACCGGCAGGTTATTGGTTCGAATCCCTAGCTGCCTGTTGGGAAATCTGCAGGGAGTGATCCGGCAGCCAGAGGGTTATCAGCAGTGGAGGCTCCTCAGAGAAGGAACGGGAGGACCATCCTAAAATTTGTGACACTATAAAATGGTTATCCTTTTTAGATAAAACTATGCTAATTATATTCACATCACCAAATGGTCTACAGTAGCCTCAGCAGCACTCTGTAGCGTAGCACCATGGTGTAGCCGGAGGACAGCTAGCTTCTTTCCTTCTCTGGCTACATTGACTTCAATACAAAACCAAGGAGGCTCATGGTTCTCAATAGTTGAACAGTTTCGAACAAATTCATTTCTTTCAAAATTACTAGCTAGTTTAGCCTACTCAAACACCCAGCTCAAACAGAGAGGGATGCTATCGTAGCTAGCTGTCTATGGCTATCCAACACTGGAACTCTTCCAAGTCAAGATAAGCTTTAGATTTTATTAATTTATTGCCACCGGGGCCCGCAGGTGTAACTGCTAAACTGCTTATGCAGCTAGCTAGATTAGCCTACTCAAACACCCGGCTCAAACAGAGAGGGATGCTATGTTAGCTAGCTGGCTATGGCTATCCAACACTGAAACTCTTCCAAGTCAAGGTAAGCTTTTGGTTTAGAAAATGTATTGCCACCGGGGCCTGCCGGTGTAAACTGCTTTCTGAATGTACACTGTACTGCAGTGGGTTTACTAACATGCTAGTTCTAGCAGTTCTAGTTGACTATGGAGTGACAACAATGTTGGCTGTGTGTAGCGGTTAGAGGTAATAATATGAAGGTTTGGCTTGGAAAGGTTTTTTCGCAGACAGCTGATGTGTTGTGCACTGAAGTCTACAAGTGAAGGGAAAAGGTGAGAGGATGAGAGCGCAGGGATAGTTGCGAGAAATAATAATATAAACAACGAGCAAAGTGATCATGCTGTTTCTATGTGGCTGCTATGAAAGTGATAGCGTGTGATTCATTAAGCCGATTATGTAGAAAAACTTTTTTTTAAAGAAAGCAAACAGAACGAAACAGGGATAAACATACCTGAATTTGTCCAATAGAAACTCTCATCTGCAACTGTTGGACTAATGATTACACACTAGATCAGCTAGATGCAGGCAAGAGGCGGCGGTAGCTTAGTGGTTAAGAGTGTTGTGGCAGTAACCAAATGGTCGCCCTTGAGCAAGGCACTTAACCCTAATTGCTCCTGTAAGTCACTCTGGATAAGAGTGTCTGCTAAATGACTAAAATGTAAGAGTGTGCAAGGCAGTAGTGAATGTCTCACTGTCTGTCACCTTGATTACTAATAATTCTCTCAACCTGTGCACCTACGTTGTAAACGTTCATTCATAGGCTAGGTTGTAGCAACTTCATGATGGCTACAGGGAAAATGTGAGTTTCATGTAGTAGCCTAAACCTATCAATGTTACATTTAGCTGGGAGAATGGAATATGAATGACAGTCATCCAATATGCTGTAGTATAAATAAGGCCCTGCTCATAAAAACAAATAATCATCCTCCCTCATCTTCAATGGCACTGACTGACACTGGTTAGCAGCTACAATATCACTTTATACTACCTACTGCTGTTGTGCCCTTGAGCGAGGCACTTTACCCCTAAGTGCCCATGAGCTGCTCCCTGCCTGTGATGTGTGTCAGGTTGGTCACTGTGACAGAATATCTGTGCACATGACCAATAGAGCAAGTGAAGGCCAGACTATCTATGGTGCATGTAATGTATCTAGTCCCAAAGTGGCTACATGGTTCTATTAGGCTCTGGTGAGGCTATGAGGCTAGCTAGCTAGCCAAAGGTCGCCAAAAACGCATATTTAGCTATATTCAGCGACAACACTTCAGTATGCTAGCGTCGCGAGCATGGTCACGAGGCTAACGTTAGCTACCACAGCCAGAGATATTAACACCGAAAATGGCTAGCTAGTTAGCTAACGGTCGCTTGCTAACATTAGCTAGCTACCTAATTATGATAGGACAACCTATTTAACCTGAATGACCATCAAATTCATAATTCGTAATGTTTGTTACTTACCATTTTCACGGTTTTCAGTCAGCCAAAACACGAAATATCGTTGGCCGTTTTCCACTCAGTCAGTCACTCAGTCGCACTAGAACTAGAAGACTTGTAGGTTGCCACATCTTGACCCTTGCTCACGTTCTGGTGGACTTCACACGCTGGTGGCGGGAGAATTAACCCACTGGCTGGATCAAATATCCATAACCCAGCACCAACAATCCAACCTGGCTGTTTTTACAAAAAACAACCCAACTATTGACTCAATGCATGCAACCCAGCAATTTGGTCATCCAAACAACCCAGTATTTGTTAGAGTGTAACTTATATCATGCATGCAAAAATCTTTGTCCTGCCTGGGGCACACATATTTCTCAGTTTATTAGGAAGTTTAATGAATAAAGTTAGACACTCACCGGACAACTTTGGTAGCTAGCTAGCTAGAAAGCTTGGTTTCCATTTTCATCTGATTCGAGTATGAGTTTAATTAACTTACAACAGAATCAACAGAAATACACTACCGGGGGGGAGGGGGTAGAAGATAGCCCTATTTGGTAGAAGACCAAGTCCATATTATGGCAAGAAGAGCTCAAATAAGTATAGAGAAACGACAGTCCATCATTACTTTAAGACATGAAGGTCAGTCAATCCGGAAAATGTCAAGAACTTTTTTAAGTTTCTTCAAGTGCAGTCGCAAAAACCATCAAGCGCTGTGATGAAACTGGCTCTCATGAGGACTGCCACAGGAATGGAAGACCCAGAGTTAGCTGCAGAGGATAAGTTCATTAGACTTACCAGCCTCAGAAATCGCAGCCCAAATAAATGCTTCACAGAGTTCAAGTAACAGACATATCTCAACATCAACTGTTCAGAGGGGACTGTGTGAATCTGGCTTTCATGGTCGAATTGCTGCAAAGAAAACCACTACTAAAGGACACCAACAAGAAGAAGAGACCTGCTTGGGCCAAGAAACAAAAGCAATGGACATTAGACCGGTGGAAAGTTGTCCTTTGTTCTGGAGTCCAAATTTGAGATTTTTGGTTCAAACCGCGGTGTCTTTGTGAGACGTGGTGCACATGAACGGATGATCTCTGCATGTGTAGTTCCCACCGTAAAGCATGGAGGTGGAGCTGTTATGGTGTGGGGGTGCTTTGCTTGTGACACTGTCTGTCATTTATTTAGAATTCAAGGCACACTTAACCAGCATGGCTACCACAGCATTCTGCAGCGATACGCCATCCCATCTGGTTTGGGCTTAGTAGGACTGTAATTTGTTTTTCAACAGGACAATGACCCAACACACCTCCAGGCTGTGTAAGGGCTATTTCCCAAGAAGGAGAGTGATGGAGTGCTGCATCAGATGACATGGCCTTCGCAATCCCTCGACCTGAACCCAATTGAGATGGCTTTGGATGAGTCGGGCGGCAGAGCGAAGGAATAGCAGCCAACAAGTGCTAAGCATACGTGGGAACTCCTTCAAGACTGTTGGGAAAACATTCCAGGTGAAGCTGGTTGAGAGAATGCCAAGATTGTGCAAAGCTGTCATCAAGGCAAAGGGTGGCTATTTGAAGAATCTCAAATATAAAATATATTTTGATTTGTTTAACACTTTTTTGGTTACTACATGATTCCCTATGTGTTATTTCATAGTTTTGATGTCTTCACTATTGTTCTACAATGTAAAATATAGAACAACATTTAGAAAAACCCTTGAATGAGTAGGTGTGTCCAAACTTTTGACTGGCACTGTAAACTATACTACAGTTCTATGTTTGACAAGATGTAAAAAAATAAAAAAATACAATAAAATAAAAGTGCAATTGATCTAAGTTAAATCGCTTGAAACAATAGCGATCATTGTGATGATGATAAAATGTTATTCAACAAAAAGAGGATTTCCTTTGACACTTTTACTAATACAATATTTGACCAAAATAATTGTAAAACAAAATGAACAAACATATCATATATTAAAAATAGAAGTAATGGGCATGCCACCATCTATCAGATACTTGACATGTACAGGTAACTGACAAAATAAAGGAAACACCAACAAAGTGTCTTAATAGGGCGTTGGGCCGCCATGAGCCAGAACAGCTTCAATGCACCTTGGCACAGATTCTACAAGTGTCTGGAACTCTATTCTTCCACAAGAAATTCCATCAATTGGTGTTTTGTTGAAGGTGGTGGAAAACGCTCTGTCAGGCACCGCTCCAGAATCTCCCAAAAGGGTTCACTTGGGTTGAGATCCGATGACTAAGACAGCCATGGCATATGGTTTACATTGTTTTCATGCTCATCAAATCATTCAGTGACCCCTCGTGCTTTGTGGATGGGGGCATTGTCAACCTATGGGGGCATTACCAAAATAATGGCCTGCCCAGCATTTTTATACTTGACCCTAAGTATGATGGAATGTTAATTGCTTAATTAACTCAGGAATCACACCTGTGTGGAAGAATCTGATTTCAATATACTTTGTATACCTCATTTAATGGCGTGTTTCCATTATTTTGTCAGTTACCTGTAGCTTCCATAGGTAATGTGTTCTAGTAACCTGTTATTGCTAACTCCGAACACACCATGAGTGGATGATCCAAATGGCTGCTTTGAGTTGCCAGTTTTATGAAAGGAGAAAAAAATGTGATTTAATGCCATGTTAAACAGTATTACAATGCATAAATATAATACAGTAAATGTTTTGCTGTTATAATTATACAATTAGAGGGATAATATCCTTTCCTTTGCTCATATGCATTTTTGGTGCTATATGATGCAACATTTGAGAGATGAGTGAGTGAGTGAATGAGTGGAGAGTAATGTGTTTTCTCCCAGGATGGCTATTGCAAATGGGACATTTTTAGAGAGGCCGTCAGGGATTGTAGCCTACAGCTGTTGAATAGAAAGTCTGGGGGATATGACGACAGTGCCAGCAGGCTTGTAATGACGCAGAGCTGTCATGACCACTCTGCTGTGCCGGGACACTCTGGAACATGCCTCCAGGGCTCCTGTTACATTTTCCAAAATTACGGACATACAGAGTGACCTGCCAACAGAGGGCCGACATACTTGACTGGTCCTTTTAGTCCTTACACACAGCAAGTCATGGGAGAGTAGGGCTGTAAAACAGCCTTCTCTGAAGTTGAAGTAAAGGCTGCTACAGTACCTGATCAGCAGGTTACAATATCCACCCTCTTCATTCTTATCTAGCATGTATTAGGTAGAGAACTTATCAAAGAAAACTATTAATTTCTGAGATTGTGGCAAGTAAACAAAGGTCATGTCAGGGCCGACTCTAGGAATAATCGACGTAAGCGACCGATTAGGGCCCCTGGCCGCTAGGGGTCCGACCCCAAAAAATTAATTTAGGAACTCAGTCGGGGTCTCAACTTAGTATTGAGAGTAAGAATAGTAGAATACACAGTTCAGTTTCGAAATGTGGTTGTGCATCAGCAGCTTTTCTCTTGTTATGTCAGTCATTCAATTTGTTGGCAATTAGCCATGTACATTTTCTGATTGGTAGTTAGTCTAGCCAGCTATCTAAACATGTAGTAGTCATGGCCGAATACCGACCTGGCAGGCAGGGCACGTGCCCAAGGGCCCTGACCTCCAGGGGGCCCCCATTGATTGTGTTTGTCATTCTCACTCAGATATCATATTAACATGACATACACTACCGGTGAAAAGTTTTAGAACACCTACTCATTCAAGGGTTTTTCTTAATTTTTACTATTTTCTAAATTGTAGAATAATAGTGAAGACATCAGAACTATGGAATATCACATATGGTATCATGTAGTATCCAAAAAAGTGTTAAACAAATGAAAATATATTTTATATTTGAGATTCTTCAAATAGCCTTGATGACAGCTTTGCACACTCTTGGCATTCTCTCAACCAGCTTCATGAGGTAGTCACATGGAATGCATTTCAATTAACAGGTGTGCCTTCTTAAAAGTTAATTTGTGGAATTTCTTTCCTTCTGATGGTTTTTGCAACTGCACTTGAAGAAACTTTCAAAGCTCTTGAAATGTTCCGTATTGACTGTCCTTCATGTCTTAAAGTAATGATGGACTGTCATTTCTCTTTGTTTATTTGAGCTGTTCTTGCCATAATATGGACTTGGTTTTTTACCAAATAGGAATATCTTCTGTATACCCCCCCATCCCCCGTCCCCCGTCCCCCCCGAACCTTGTCACAACACAACTGATTGGCTCTTGGACTTGGTTTTTTACCAAATAGGAATATCTTCTGTATACCCCCCCATCCCCCGTCCCCCGTCCCCCCCGAACCTTGTCACAACACAACTGATTGGCTCAAACGCCAATCAGTTGTGTTGTGACAAGGTTCGGGGGGGACGGGGGACGGGGGATGGGGGGGTATACAGAAGATATTCCTATTTGGTAAAAAACCAAGTCCATATTATGGCAAGAACAGCTCAAATAAACAAAGAGAAATGACAGTCCATCATTACTTTAAGACATGAAGGACAGTCAATACGGAACATTTCAAGAGCTTTGAAAGTTTCTTCAAGTGCAGTTGCAAAAACCATCAGAAGGAAAGAAGGATAGAGCCAAGTATAGAGCCAATCAGTTGTGTTGTGACAAGGTTCGGGGGGGACGGGGGACGGGGGATGGGGGGGTATACAGAAGATATTCCTATTTGGTAAAAAACCAAGTCCATATTATGGCAAGAACAGCTCAAATAAACAAAGAGAAATGACAGTCCATCATTACTTTAAGACATGAAGGACAGTCAATACGGAACATTTCAAGAGCTTTGAAAGTTTCTTCAAGTGCAGTTGCAAAAACCATCAAGCGCTATGTTGAAACTGGCTCTCATGAGGATTGCCACAGGAATGGAAGACCCAGAGTTACCTCTGCTGTAGAGGATAAGTTCATTAGAGTTACCAGCCTCCAAAATTGCAGCCCAAATAAATGCTTTCCCAGAGTTCAAGTAACAGAAACATCTCAACATCAACTGTTCAGAGGAGAATGTGTGAATCAGGCCTTCATGGTCGAATTGCTGCAAAGAAACTTCTACTAAAGGACACCAATAGAGACTTGCTTGGGCCAAGAAACATGAGCAATGTACATTAGACCGGTGGAAATGTGTCCTTTGGTCTGGAGTCCAAATTGGAGATTTTTGGTTCAAACCGCCGTGTCTTTATAAGACGCGGTGTGGGTGAACGGATGATTTCCGCATGTGTATTTCCCACCGTAAAGCATGGAGGAGGAGGTGTTATGGTGTGGGGGTGCTTTGCCAGCATGGCTACCACAGCATTCTGCAGCGATACGCCATCCCATCTGGTTTGGGCTTAGTGGGACTATCCTTGTTTTTAAACAGGACAATGACTCAACACACCTCCAGGCTGTTTAAGGGCTATTTGACCAAGAAGGAGAGTGATGGAGTGCTGCATCAGATGACCTGGCCTCCACAATCACACGACCTCAACCAAATTGAGATGGTTTAGGATGAGTCGGACGGCAGAGTGAAGGAAAAGCAGCCAACAAGTGCTCAGCATATGTGGGAACTCCTTCAAGACTGTTGGAAAAGCATTACAGGTGAAGCTGGTTGAGAGAATGCCAAGAGTGTGCAAAGCTGTCATCAAGGCAAAGGATGGCTATTTGAAGAATCTCAAATATATAATATATTTTCATTTGTTTAACACTTTCTTGGTTACTACATGATTCCCTATGTGTTATTTCATAGTTTTGATGTCTTCACTATTATTCTACAATGTAGAAAATAGTACAAATAAAGAAAAATCCTTGAATGAGTAGGTGTTCTAAAACTTTTGACCGGTGGTGTAGGTCTTGGCAAAATGTGTAGAATTGTAGAAAATGAACTATACAACTAAAATGTTTCTCTCCGCCCTCAAGAGGGGGGCCACTAAAATGTTTTGCAGTGAGGTGGGGGCCTTCCAATAAAATCTCGCTTAGGGCCCCCAAAAGGCTAGAGCCGACCCTGGGTCATGTGATACAATAGCCTGGGGCATAAATAATATGGCATAAGGTACTTTTCTTTCGTAAGTGCCTAGTGTTATTAGCTGACAGGCTGGTAAATATGACAATGGTTGTCACCTAGACAAGTCGTTCAGGATGCAACCTTTTCTCAGATCAACAAAAGTGTTTTGGAAATTCTTATAGGCTAGTTAAAAAGGGTTATCCAGGATTGCTAATTCCAGATGGCTGCTAATCTTTCTGGAAAAAGAGGTCCTCTGTGAATAACAACATTGCCAGATTGTGAGAATAATAATCCCTGCAAATGGATCAACCTGACAACCTCTCATCATCTCCATTGCATCTGAACCTAGAAATGTGTTGTCTACTGCCCATATTGGTCCGGGGGTAATGCTCATTCTCCACTAACACATTTAGATAAATCATTGCATATCATGCCATCATATATAATCATGAATTCTTTTTTAAATGTAATGAATTAGTGTGTAGATCAAGTCCTACTCATCATAAAGCATGCTGCATTATGAAATTAACCTGCATGACAATATACAAATGCGAGTATACACCATTTTTATTGGACTACAAATGAAATCATTATGTTAGATTCTTTCAGGACAGGTGAAGATACAAACAGTTTGAACTCACCTGGAGGCATTTATTTTACCTGGTTTTCTTCATGCCTGCCCTGGGTCATTACAATGATTATCATTATCTTTATCACTCACTGATCCTCCTGAGGGTCGATCTGGATCAGTAAAGAATGCCACCTCTGTAAAGCACAGATGGTTGTGTCGACAGGCAGAAGAGCACCAAATATTATTAGCTTTTCAGAAAGAATAATCTGCGTCTCACAACAGTAGCCAGTGACAGCGAGTGCATTCCCCCAGGCCTGTCTCAGGGAGAACGAGGCAGAGAGGCAGCAGTGGGACTGAATCAGCGTCTCCTGATAATAGTGCTGTGAAGAAGCGTAGGTCGACATTTCTTTCCCTGTGTTTTCTTAATTTTTTTCCTTTCCGAAGTCTCTGTCTTGATAACAGTCCTTGGTTGGCTTAATGAGGCAATGTTGTGTGCAGTAGAGAGAAGATAAGCATTGAAGAGAGGATGCTAGTCAGGACCCTCCTCACTTCTCTGCAACCCTGATGAACTATTGAATGTGACATCAAACGAGCTGAGGGCTATATTTTCCCTAACAAGAACAGCACATGTCAAATTTGCAGTTTCGGAATCGAATTTTCACAAGTGGAATCGCATTTCCACATGTGAAATCACATTTTCACTTGTGAAATAGCTGTTTTCAACAAATGTTGACCTTAAATTTCACCATATTTGCACAAGTATTACATTTAGAGTTCACATGTTAAAAATTAGAATTCACCTTTTCACATGTGAGGAGAATAACATGTTTTTGCCGTTTCACATGTTAAAAACTTTTACATGTGAAAATCGGATATGCAGTTTCACATGTAAGAAAACTCCACGTGAAAATCTCACATTCACATGTGATTCCACACGTGATTTGTTTTTTGGGGGGGGGCAGGTTAATGAATCACGTTCAAATGGCGACATACTGTAGTTCTGCAGTATGGTTGCTACGTCCATTTTTTGACTTATAAATTAATGATATGTACCCATTGATTCTTCAAGAATATAAAGTATAAATACACCATGAGCTTAGATCAACTGTCGTACCCCATCAGAACCTAAAATATAACTTTTTTTACTTCAATGTTTATAAACAAAGTAAATGTAAACAACCACTAAAAACATGGTTAAACTATAATTTTGATATTATGGATGGTCAGCCCTTGCATCATAATAATAAATAATAATATGCCATTTAGCAGACGCTTTTATCCAAAGCGACTTACAGTCATGCGTGCATACATTTTTTTTGTGTATGGGTGGTCCCGGGGATCGAACCCACTACCTTGGCGTTACAAGCGCCGTGCTCTACCAGCTGAGCTACAGAGGACCACTATGGATTTGAGAGTGGCTGCATTTCTCCAGCCATTTTCTTATTTTTACTGAAACTGTGGAGGAGAGAACATTTTGTTAATGTTTCAATTAAGGATTGGCGCTTTAAACACCTATAATAGACTAATAGTGCTATTACTCTAGTGAGTGAGTCACTTTTGAGCCATTCATTTCAAGCAAAACCTTTTTTTTTTATTATTATGCGACTAAATAAAACGCCTCCCTCTTTCTGCAATTTTCCCTATCTTTGGTTATGTTACCCTGGCCTTTGCTTTCGCTGCCTTTTTTCCAGTTGCAAGTTTTTGCACATTCATTCCAGCAACATAACACCCTGCTGGTTAGTCTCTGAAGCTAAGCAGGGTCGGTCCTGGTCGGTCCCTGGATGGGAGACCAGATGTAGCAGGAAGTGGTTAAAATGAAGATGTGGATTTTTTTTTCACATGAGGGAAAAACAGGTGAAAAATGTACATGTGAAACTTCACATTTCAACATTTCAACACATTTTCTTTTATATGTGACATTTTTCAAATTATTTTTTACCATGTGATTTTTCTATGTGTTTTCTTCTATATGTAGGCTACAGTGACCCTCCAGCCTGGTTTGCACCCAAAAAATCCATATTTTTGAGCAGACAAAACTATCAAACGTCAAACACCCTTATGAATAATTTAGTCAGGAAGAGGCAAGCTGAACAAACATGTAACACAATGGAAAATATGTTATTTGCAAACTGACAATAAGTGGAAAAAGAGTCAACACTTAGATTGGATAGTCCATCTGTAGATCCTCAACAAACTATAATATGCAATTTAGCAGACACTTTCATCCAAGTCATGCGTGCATATATTTTTCATATGGATGGTCCCTGCGGGAATCATGATTCTGATGTTTCAAGCGCTGTGCTTTACCAATTGAGCAACAGAGGACCACCAACAGACTATCAGTAACATGATGCAAGTCAACAGATATGCTGTTGACATGTTACTGATAGTCTGTTTGTTGAGCATCTACAGATGGACTATTCAAGTAAAGTGTCACTGGGTTTGTACAAGACATGTATTACATTTAAGTTTCAAATCACAGTTTTTCTTAATTGCTTATAATAATTTTTTTGAATGATGATTAAACGTGCCTATAGCAGAACAACAATGATCAAATGCTTAAACACATTTGCAGAATGTTGGGATCATTTTCTTGCCTTTATACCTGGGTTGCATATCTTAGACCCACTTTTGCAAAACTTTGATTGTCATCAATGAATACAAAATTCACTGTAAAGTGTTTGTTCACAAAATATCAACACATTGTTTTCATCAGAAGAGAAAGGGTTGCAAATGTGTTCCCAGTTTCCAGAAATCAGTAAGTACTACTGTACAAAATTGTATAGGGAAAGATCTAGGCAACTGTCTATTTTTATGATTTCTTTACAACATTACGGACATGCAGAGATGCAGAGAATGAAGTTGAGTTACTTCTAAGTAACTTTGGGTCACTCCTAAATCATCATCTCTAACATTGAGGCCAACAGTGCATACGGAAAGTATTCAGACCCATTGACTTTTTCCACATTTTGTTACATTACAGCCTTATTCTAAAATGGATTACATTTATTTTATTTTATCAATCTAAACACAATACCCCATAATGACAAAGCAAAAACAGATTTTTAGACATTTCTGCAAATGTGTTACAAATAAAAAAAATCGAAAATATCACATTTACATAAGTATTCAGACCCTTTACTCAGTACTTTGTTGAAGCACCTTTGGCAGCGATTACAGCCTTGAGTCTTCTTGGGTATGACGCTACAAGCTTGGCACACCTGTATTTGGGGAGTTTCTCCCATTCTTCTCTGCAGATCCTCTCAAGCTCTGTCAGGTTGGATGGGGAGTGTTGCTGCACAGCTATTTTCAGGTCTCTCTAGAGATGTTAGATCGGGTTCAAGTCCGGGCTCTGGATGGGCCACTCAAGGACATTCCACTCCTTCGTTGTCTTGACTGTGTGCTTAGGGTTGTTGTCCTGTTGGAAGGTGAACCTTCACCACAGTCTGAGGTCCTGAGCGCTCTGGAGCAGGTTTTCAACAAGGATCTCTCTGCACTTTGCTCCGTTCATCTTTCCCTCGATCCTGACTAGTATCCCAGTCCCTGCCGCTGAAAAACATCTTCACAGCATGATGCTGCCACCATCATGCTTCACCGAAGGGATTGTGCCAGGTTTCCTCCAGATGTGACGCTTGGCATTCAGGCCAAAGAGTTCCATCTTGGTTTCATCAGACCAGAGAATCTTGTTTCTCATGGTCTGAGAGTCCTTTAGGTGCCTTTTGGCAAACTCCAATTGGGCTGGCATGTGCCTTTTACTGAGGAGTGGCTTCCATCTGGCCACTCTACCATAAATGTCTGATTGGTGGAGTGCTGTAGGGATGGTTGTCCTTCTGGAAGGTTCTCCCATCTCCACAGAGGAACTCTGGAGCTCTGTTAGAGTGACCATCGGGTTCTTGGTCACCTCCCTGATCAAGGCCCTTCTCCCCTGATTGCTCAGTTTGGCCGGCCGGCCAGCTCTAGGAAGAGTCTTGATGGTTCCAAACTTTTTCCATTTAAGAATGATGGAGGCCACTGTGTTCTTGGGGACCTTCAATACTGCAGAAAGGTTTTAGTATCTTTCCCCAGATCTGTGCCTCGACAAAATCCTGTCTCGGAGCTCTACGGACAATTCCTTTGACTTCATGGCTTGGTTTTTGCTCTGACATGCGCTGTCAACTGTGGGATCTTATATAGACAGGTGTGTGCCTTTCCAAATCATGTCCAACCAATTGAGTTTACCACAGGTGGACTCGGATCAAGTTGTATCAAGTTCAATCCTTGAAACATCTCAAGGATGATCAATGGAAACAGGATGCACCTGAGCTCAATTTCGAGTCTCATAGCAAAGGGTCTGAATACTTATGTAAATAAGGTATTTCTGTTTTAGTTTTTTTCCCCATAAATGTCCAAAACCTTCATCATTATGGGGTATTGTGTCAATTTTAGCATAAGGCTGTAATGTAACAACATTTGGAAAAAGGGAAGGGGTCTGAATACTTTCCGAATGCACTGTATACATTCATATCAGTTGTGTTCATCCACTGTATTCACTTCCTTTTTTTCTGTTGGGGATTGTGTTTCTGCTTGCCCATGGAAAGTCTGCTAATATGAGCAGACCAGCCTATATATTGAATACATGGAATTGGATTGTGATGATACAAATGAATTAATCCTGCACACGATGTGCTTATTTCCCATTTTATTTTTGATCAGGCATAATATTTGATTTGATGTGTATGAAATTGTTTGGTGAACTATGTATTAAAGCATGATTTAGTGACTGCAAAGAAAATGTATTGATCTACTGGGATTTTTTTAAAGACAGACTAACTTTCTGTTTTGCCAGTTTAGACGGAAGAGGAATGTATGTTTGTGTTAATCTTTTTGCAGACAGTCGGGTTCTTGCACGAATGTATTTGCAATTTTGACAGTGTATCATATAGTTTGGACTAATGTAGTTATGTTTTGACAAGGCAAATACCTTTTTAAAATGCATTTACTGTTTTGCGAAATGCCACAGATGTCACATTCGTTGAATGACGGGTCAGACCAAGGCGCAGCGTGATATACGTACATGTTTATTTACTGATAAACACCACGACAAAACAACAAATGAAACTAAACGTGAAGTCCAAGGTAGCACACACAACATACCTTACACGGAACAAGATCCCACAACTAGACTGTGCCAATAGGCTGCTTAAGTATGGTCCCCAATCAGAGACAACGAGCGACAGCTGCCTCTGATTGGGAACCACACCGGCCAACATAGATCCACACATACTAGAATACACAACATGGACAAAGCACAAGGAATATACACACCCTGACTCAACATATAAGCGTCCCCTGAGTCAGGGCGTGACAGTACCCCCCCCCCCAAAGGTGCGGACTCCGACCGCACAACATAAACATAACAGGGTAGGGGCCGGGTGGGCATTCCGCCTCGGAGGCGGATCCGGCTCGGGTCGTGACGACCTCTCACTCTCCGCCTCCCTGTTGCGCCCCTGGTCTGGTCTGGACCTCGACGCGCTGCTTCCCCTCTCCTTCCTCCCACGATACGCCAGGCCCTGTCTGGACCCTGGTGTGGGAGACCCCGAACCTGGAGAGGGGCTGACGTCATGGTCTGGACTGGAGCCGCTGACCGGAGCTGGACTGGGCACCGGTGGAGCGGACTGCTCTGGCTCCGGAGTGGAGCCGCTGACCGGAGCTGGATCAGGCACTGGTGGAGCGGACTGCTCTGGCTACGGAGTGGCGCAGCTGACCGGAGCTGGATCAGGCACCAGTGGAGCGGACTGCTCTGGCTCCGGAGTGGAGCAGCTGACCGGAGCTGGATCAGGCACCGGTGGAGCGGACTGCTCTGGCTCCGGAGTGGAACAGCTGACCGGCACTGGATCAGGCACCGGTGGAGCGGACTGCTCTGGCTCCGGAGTGGAGCAGCTGATTGACGCGCACCACTGGCTTGGTGCGAGGAGCAGGAACAGGCCGGGCTGGCGACGCGCACCACTGGCTTGGTGCGAGGAGCAGCAACAGGCTGGGCCGGGCGGGCGACGCGCACCACTATCTTGGTGCGAGGGACAGGAACGGGCCGGGCCGGACTGGCGACGCGCACCACTGGCTTGGTGCGAGGAGCAGGCACGGGCCGGACCTGACTAGGAACACGCACCACTGGCTTGGTGCGAGTTGCAGGAACGGGCTGGACTGGCGACGCTCACCACTGGCTTGGTGCGAGGAGCAGGAACATGCCGGGCCGGCTCCGCCAACCACCCCGTGTGCCCCCCAACATTTTTTATTGGGGCTACTTCTCGGGCTTCCTCCTCGACCGGCCTCCTCCGTGTTGCCGTTGCTCCTCTCCTGCCTGGGCATCTACCTTAGCCCATGGTCCTCTCCCCGCAAATATCTCTTCCCATGACCACAATTTGCCCACCTGTGACATGGCTATTCGCTCTGCCTGGGCACGCTGCTTGGTCCTCGTTTGGTGGGATCTTCTGTCACGTTCGTTGAATGACGGGTCAGACCAAGGCGCAGCGTGATATACGTATATGTTTATTTACTGATAAACACCACGACAAAACAACAAATGAAACGAAACGTGAAGTCCAAGGTAGCACACACACCATACCTTACACGGAACAAGATCCCACAACTAGACTGTGCCAATAGGCTGCTTAAGTACTGTCCCCAATCAGAGACAACAAGCGACAGCTGCCTCTGATTGGGAACCACAACGGCAAGCATAGATCCACACATACTAGAATATACAACATGGACAAAGCACAACAAGGAATATACACACCCTGACTCAACATATAAGCGTCCCCTGAGTCAGGGCGTGACAACAGAGTTATATGTCTTTAGTAGACTGTATTGAAAATCAAAAAGATTGTTCCAAAAAATGATTGTACGTGATTGATAACAACTGTATTTTAATAAACTATTTTTCTATAGCTATTATGGTCCAAATGAGAATGGATTTTTCTGTAGTTCAACAACTTTGTAACAACGTAAACATGTAGGCCTATTATAATGTTTCAGAAATCATTTTCACTGTAAACCAAAATCAGAGTGAAATGCAAAGAAACTTGTACCCTCTAGTTGTTTCAAGGCAGTCTGGGTACCAGTATTTTTAGCTAACACCCCACTCCTTGTACTCAGTGTCATATGCCACGGATTACAAGGAGGGGAATGTTAAAAAGAAAAAAAAGACTGGTATCCAGGCATCCATGCTAGTTTCAAGGATGTATTGGCAAAAGTAGTAGAGGTGTAAAATGTACAAAGTAATTAGCTTCTACGTTTCTCTAGTCCATCCATAAAATCTGCCCCAGATTAGTTAGATCTGATACATAACCTAGCGCAAGGGTGGCCAACTCAATTGCTTCCTGATAACTTGTGTATGAACACATATTTCAAACCCTGACCATTCTTTGTGAGGAAGAACCATATTGAGCTGCTGGATATTGGAAACTTGGTTAGATGATAAATTGCTTATTATATTGTTAATTACCCTACTCTCCCTTTCTCTCCAACCATTGCTTACACTTTGCAATTCACAAAGCTGTCTGTGAACCTCTTTTTTTGCCCCATCTTGTTGTTACCCCTCTTTCCTTCTCCTGCTCTTCTCACTGTCCCCCTGTTCATATGTTCAGTGGAATCCGAGCAATGGGTTGGAAATCCCCCTCGCTCCCCCCTTGCGTTGTCAGGTTTCTGATGCCACTGCCATGTTGCCTCATGTCATGTCCGCTGGTCTCAAAAACCATGAAACTTACAAAAACTCTGACCAACTCTAGAGCAAATAATAAAGAACAATAAATAACAAACAATGATGCAACCATATGAACTAAAGTCACTGGATCAGATTTACTAAGCATTTGCACTGGTGCTAAATGTGCATTTGCTATTTCCATGAAACATAAACGATGGAACAAAAGGTCAACTGAAGGTAATGAGAAGGAATAAGTGAAGAGTTTATATGGTTTAACTTTGTTTCTTGTCTTTTACTTGTAACTAACAGGTGCAAATATTTAGTCAATCTGTCCCACTGTCTCCTCATGCCTAAATGTTTTTTGTTATGTTACTCACTGAATATGATTATCCGCATGATGTGGACTGTTTTCAACTTGCAGCTGGCTGGTTGAAGCCTGTGTACCTTTTTATTCAGTAGTAACAGGAGCACTGTTGTTAGATTTAACACCAGTCAGCCCATTCAAAATGGAATTACAGACAGAATTTAAAATGCTCAATTGATATTTTGATTTTGGCCTTCCAAGCATCAGCTTTTTCAAACATTGTGAAACAACACGTTTGCAATTTAATAAAATAGTCTTAAATGGCTTCCTTTCATTCCTTATCACCTTAATGTCCAATGATCTAAATAAGTGAATGGGGCACTCAGTACAATTTCAAAATGCATATTGTCCATAGTGGGGGTTATTTTGAGAGAGAGAGAGAGAGAGAGAGAGAGAGAGAGAGAGAGAGAGAGAGAGAGAGAGAGAGAGAGAGAGAGGAGAGAGAGAGAGAGAGAGAGAGAGAGAGGAGAGAGAGAGAGAGAGAGAGAGAGAGAGAGAGAGAGAGAGAGAGAGAGAGAGAGAGAGAGAGAGAGAGAATCTATCCACTTCTTCAAATTTTTAATTATACAAAATATTTGCAAGCCAACATGCAAAAGACCAATAAGGCCAGTTCAAATAAAAAAAGTGATTAGAGCACCTAGTCATGGGTTTAACGGCTTTACTGTGATTTAACAATGATTTTGTACGTGCACTATAGTGGCTTGACATTTCAAAAGAAGGCAAGGATACCCTTTGTCATTATGGTGTTGTCAAATTTAGTTTAGATATAGTGTAATGTTAGCTAGCTAGCTAGGATTGAATGAAGAGCACCAGATTAGCTAAAATAGCTGGCTAGACATGAATTTAGTAGCACCCGGTTCATACAGTTCAAATTATACTTTTGTCCAAAAGCTGGCATGTCTTGTGTCTACTGCTCCTCTCACTGCTTGGATATCCATGAACGTGAAGATATAGCTAGCCTATTATCTGAGTCCATGTAGAGCTAGACTATATCCAAGACCGTGTAGAGCTAGAAAAGTAGCTAAGATCCAACCTAGCTTTTAGCTAGCTATCTTAAAATCCAACCTCTGCCTCCTCTGGGTCACATAGCCACATCATTGGCATATCTAAAGTAGATCTGAGGACATCATAACAATGGCAAAGAGTTTTCCTACTTATTATTTAGAATAAATTGTCATTGGCACCCATTCAGAATGCCTGCGATCACTAAGCACGAGGTGAAGCCGACCTCTGTCTGAGCCAAGTATTAAAAGGCCTAGTGTTTGTGTGGTGCTGGCCAGGTAACCGTCCTAACCCTCACCAATAAGATTCTCATTTAGCCAGTTTAGCTAAAATCAAACTCCCTGGGCCTATAGGCTGACCACGGATATCTACTGTACTGAGTTGGCATCTTCAGAATATAGTATCACCATCAGGCATACATAGGTCCTTGAAGTTGGTTAGAGTTGTTTTGAGAGGATGTGTGGGTTTGAAATCAAATTTGCCTCATTCCCTGGTCATTCAGATTTTAGTTCTGATAATAGAGACCGCCGAAAACCTCTTCCAGGGGGTAGGTCTATTATTAGCTGTGATGTCTTCCTGTGTAATTGGAGACACTGTGGCCTATTAACATTACACAAATCTAAGGCCTGGCACATTCCATGGGTATAAATAACATGCAGTGGAGAGATGAGGGGGAAAGGGGATAGAGAGAGAGAGAGAGAGAGAGAGAGAGAGAGAGAGGCAGAGGGGTAAGGTACTACCAATGACTGATAGGACAGCTGTAGACCAGGCACAGTCAGGGCTGAGGACTGAAACGCAGAGTTTCAAGTGAGGACAGAGTTTCAAGTGTCAAATAGCAAGAAATCATTTGTCTACACCCGTTTGACCGAAAATCACTTTGTCACAGTAAAGACAGGGGAGGCTGTTGAAGGTGAGGGTGTCCTAAAAAGTATGGCATACAGGTGATATTTGAATCACATACTGTAATTGCTGTACGAAAACAAGAAAGTCCACACTGTTGCATAATAAATTCACAAGAGTATGAGCTGCGGTATAATCCCATTTTATGGAATGCTTGTTCCACACAAACAATTTGAACTGTAAAAGTGACTTCCTTAAAAAATCGAACCCAATGCCAGCAATGAAAGAAGCTGCATTGCGACCAGGAGATCTTAGGCATGTTTGAAACAGTAACACCTCTGATGGGGAGCATGCTTTAGCCAGGGTAAAACCGCCAGCTCTGTATACCACTGAATACCTGGTATTACATCTGATGATCAAGACCAGTCAACCCATCCTACAAGACAAACATGGCCAAAAGACAAAGGCATATTTAGGTATTTCCAAGCAGCATATTACACTTTTCATACTATCGTCCCGACCTGAACCAAACTGTGCTTGCTCTGATATGTTCACACTTTGCTTTTCAGCACGGTTCCAGCAACTATGTTAGATGCGTAACCAGGTCAGCCCAGTACAGCTTGGTTTAGCTCAGCTCAGCTTGGCTCAGTAGTGTGACAATTTTGTGGGTGAACACTCACATAGCTGATTTTCATACAACTAAAGGGTGTCACTGATTTAATAATGAGCGCATACCTTACAAATGTTTGTACACACATACAGATCCGTATGTGAGACTAGATGTAAGACTGAGAGCTAGATTCAATCACACTGCCACTGCATATTATCATGTTTTTAATATCATAGATTAAACATACATCCAGGTAGCCTGAAATGAAAAAATACATTCATAGGCTAGCATGATTTACTTTCTGCTGGAAGAGGTGGAAAGATATCCAGGCAACAAGCTCTCACAGTCTCCCTGCAGAATTAGACATTCATCCATGTTCTCCAAATGTCACATTTCTAACTTGCTCCAAACGTCAAATTCCGAAGTGTTTTTGTTGCTCCTACTGCTCTGTAATTTCGAGGTTAAGGGTTAAATTTAGGCACTCATTCCGAATGGTTAAGGTAAGGGTGAAGGTTTGGGATAGGGTAAAAAAAAAACAGTGTCCACAACTGGGATCGAATACACAACCTTCTAATCCAGAGTCACACATCTACCACCCCTGTCCACAACACCCTAGCAAAACCCAAGCGTACTTGATAGTAATAGTGCTCACTGTTGTCCCTAGTGGCCGGTTTTGAAAGCATTTCCCGACATCCTCAGGACATGGATAGACATCCAATTTTGTCATCTTGAACGACCTGCTGATCCAGGACCCAAGAACTCCAAACAAGACAGAGCCATGCTACAATACATTATATTATATAATTATATTTGAGATTATGGCAAGTTCAAGACGTTATTAGACTATTACTTTATTAGCCTGATGCAGCTTACAAACACAACCCCAAAGTAACAAGCCTTCTCTATCGGCTGCCGTCCTTCTTTGCAGTGATTTTGGATATCCTATCACTCCTGCAGCCACAAAACAGGCCTCAGGATTCAGTCATCAAGACTAAACAAGGTAACCCAGGAGGATAAAGCACTCCACCCCTATACAACGGTTGGTAACACTTAACTTGAAGCATGCGGGTATAATGCTTCATCCTTAATTATGTCTCACACAAAGCTTTATAATATGGTATGTCTCTATGTATCAACATTTCAACTGACTCAAAATGGCTGGTTAGTCAGGATCATCATAAATGATAATACGACATCATAAGGGGGACATGTAGTTATAATGCCTTGTATGACTATATCATGATGCATTATACTTGCAGGATGTATGTCAAGTGTTACCCAACTCTTCCCTGTGATCCACCATTACAAATGTAAAGCCTGTTGGACAAGTTGTCCATTATGACATTGTCACTGTGTCTTTGTTGCTCTTCAGTATTAATCCCTCTTTAGCGCTGCACAAACATAGCTACAAATCAAATGACGCATTATGACTGGTTCAGTTGAATGATTCATTATGGCATTTATGTGAACCCTTCAACTTTTCACAAGCTTTGAGCATTCAATAGGTAAACTGTCATGTCATGATATAATGGTATAAAACAATGTGGAGATAATGTAAATGGCTGAAGTATTTCTAAATGATCTCAAACCTCATTTGCCCACATATTCTTAGATCAATACTCATAAGTGTGAATGGCTTGCAACACATGGGAGTATTATTTGAGGCATGTAAGAGGGGACACCAAAACATGGCCCCAAAACATCTTTGATTGTTCCAGAACTTTCAATAAAATAACAAACTGCTACATGTTTTCAGTAGAACTTAATAGAAAAACACATTGAAAAAGAGGTCAGGGACTTTTAACAGAAAACAATAGGATAAGTCATCCGTCTACATTACCTTCCCCCAGGTCCAGGACGGCGAGCACGGCGCTACTCCGCGCCTCCCCAAGATGGTTGTTGGCAATGCAGGTGTAAAGGCCGGCGTCGCTGGGCTTGCAGTCCCTGATCCAGAGGCCCCCGTATTCCTGATTATCCATATTCAGCAGGTCATCGTTGTGGTACCAGTAGAGTGAGGGCTGCGGGTCTCCAGCCACTGCCACTTTCAGGCGGATGTCGCAGCCAGTACCCACAGCGGCGTTCCTCATTTTGCGTACAAACACCGGAGGGGTCTGGGTGGGAAAAACGGAGGCCCCCGAGTCGGGGACCGTCTGGTCGGTGTTAGGATTGGCTTTGGCCCGCTTTGGCAGGAAGATGGGGCTAGGGACGCTGCGCGCCCCCTCATCCTCTCCCTTCTTCAGGGTCATCTGCACCTCTGCCTTTTTCATTGTCACAGTGATGCCTTCTTATAATAGCATATGTTGTGTATTCAAAATGGGTCCCAATGGTTACTGGACCCTTTTTCTTAATTTCTTTATGATAGTTGACGTTGAGTGATTCGAGAGCTGATTAAAAGTAAGTTTCCCACATTTTGATTATTATTAAAAAAAATTAGGCTTTCAAGCATAACACTAACTTTTAAAGTAGTTTGAAAGGGCTCATATAATGCAATAAAATATCCCTTTAACTTCTGCTATCAAAGTTCTAAAGCAAATCAACTTCATTACATTGGATTGGATTAGATTACCTTCAAAATGCCCAAGGCAAAATGTTTTTTGTCATGGCTTTTGAAGTCCAGTTGGGATAAAAGGCAAAACAAATTGATCATTACCTAGCAATTAGGCAGATACAGCCTGTGCACACTCTCCTGCCTGGTGGTATTTTTAGGGCAAGACCCACAGGATCATGTTGCATTAACAGCTCCCAGTATTGCCTTTTGGAAGTTGATTGCCTCTGCCTTTCACCTTTCTTTCCCCTGGCTGGTTTCTCTTGCTTCTCACCGCTCTTGAGCCGGTCCTTGGCTTGAACACGTTGAGTGCGAGTCAAAGAAAAAGTGCCTTGGACTCTTGTAAATCTGTAAAAGACTATTCCCTTAATTCCCAGTTTGACCCTTTGGATTGGCTGACAAACTCACTTTGTTTCCAAGTCAGTATAAACCAGGCTCAGTCGCACCAAATGTACAGTCTGTCCCACCTCTTGTCCCAAAAGAGCTAAGCTTTCTCACTCATGATCTCCCCCCACCTCTGCCAGGCAAGTCCTTAGGGGAAGTGACAGCCACACAACCAGAAGGCATCAGAATGACAGCTGCATGCTGATATGTCTGCCCTGTCCCCCTTAGCTCCTGCCCCCATGTCATTTTTAGCCAACCGTGTGGTCTCCAGAGCATGTGGGATGGTGCCACAGTGAGCAGGGAGGAAGGGGTTGAGACCAGATTTGATTTGTAGGTCAAATACAGAAGCTCACAAGTAACTTCATAAAAGGTATTCAGGAGGGCCAAAACGTAACGTTATGACTATAACTACTGTTCACTGAAGGAGGGAAACGAGGTACAACACAACTATGGTGTAGTCGCACCCCCGCAACCTCGATTGAAGAACTAAAATCAAGCCTGACAAGGCCAATGAAATCAGCACCTCGCTGGAAGCCCGGCCTTCCACAAGCATGAGGCTTGGATTTACTCCTTCAATTAAATACTGCTCTTCACCGAGCCCAGGAACGGACGGTGCGGGGCCAAACTGGTGTTGTATCTCGTTTCCCTCCTTCAGGGAACTGTAGTTATAGTCATAATATAGTCAAATACCTAGGTGTCTGGTTAGACTGTAAACTCTCCTTCCAGACTCACATTAAGCATCTCCAATCAAAAGTTAGATCTAGAATCGGCTTCCTATTTCGCAACAAAGCCTCCTTCACTCATGCTGCCAAACATGCCCTGGTAAAGCTGACTATCCTACCGATCCTTGACTTCGGCGATGTCATTTACAAAATAGCCTCCAACACTCTACTGAGCAAATTGGATGTAGTCTATCACAGTGCCATCCGTTTTGTCACCAAAGCCCCATATACTACCCACCATTGTGACCTGTACACTCTGGTTGGCTGGCCCTCACTACATATTCGTCGCCAAACCCACTTGCTCCAGGTCATCTATAAATCACTGCTAGGCAAATCCCCGTCTTATCTTAGCTCACTGGTCACCATAGCAACACCCACCCGTAGTCTGCGCTCCAGCAGGTATATATCTCACTGGTCATCCCCAAAGCCAACACCTCATTTGGCCGCCATTCCTTCCAGTTCTCTGCTGCCAATGACTGGAACGAACTGCAAAAATCTCTGAAGCTGGTGACTCTTATCTCCCTCACTAACTTTAGGCGTCAGTTGTCAGAGCAGCTTACCGATCACTGCACCTGTACACAGCCCATCTGTAATTAGCCCATCCAACTACCTCATCCACATATTGTTATTTATTTTGCTAATTTGCACCCCAGTATCTCTATTTGCACATCATCTTTTGCACATCTATCATTCCAGTGTTAATACGAAATTGTAACTATTTTGCACTATGGCCTATTTATTGCCTTACCTCCAAAACGTCCTACATTTGCACACACTGTATATATATTTTCTGTTGTATTTTTAACTTTATGTTTTGTGTACCCCAAATGTAACTGTGTTGTTGTCTTTATCGCACTGCTTTGCTTTATCTTGGCCAGGTCGCAGTTGTAAATGAGAACTCGTTCTCAACTGGCTTACCTGGTTAAATAAAGGTGAAATAAAATAAAAATAAAAATAATGTTACGTCCCCTTTCAGTCAGTACTCTTGGTACAACACAACTATGGGGAAATTAAATCACGCCACAAGCCAAGCCCAGCGGATACTAAATGAAACGGCCAATAACAGACCACCTAGACCTCGACCCTGCAAGAAGCGGTAGTCTGGGTATTGCGCACACTGCACGCTGCCTAGTGACCTTCCCCTGTCCCAGCTGTAAGGACACTGTAAGCACACTGATACCCAACCCGCCGCAACACAAATATCCCCTACAGTCAACCCTTTAAATTACTCCCAAGACGCTGCCAGACCCCAAGTGGAGTGGGCGCATACACCGCTAGGTAACCCTTGTCCCTTGCTGCTATATGCCAGGGAGATAGCCTCCACAATCCAGTGGGAGAGACGCTGCTTAGAAAGCACCCTGCCGCGAGCTTCATAAGTAAAACAGACAAAAAGCTGGTGAGCTGGATTAGCAAAACAGGTAAAAAGATGGTCACATAACTGGATATGCCGGGGCCGCTCAATGTAGGTGTGTAAAGCTTGAACCGGGCATAGGGCATGTAACCTCTGTTGCTCTTCATAAGCAAAAGGAGGAGTTGAAAAGGGAAATATCTCAAAAGCTTAAGTCCTTTAGGACATAGCCATGACTTTTGGGGTGAAGGCCGCATTTGGACGCAACATCACCTTAAGAGTCGCACAGGGCGAACTGACTACAGGAAGGTTGTAACACATGGAGGTCCCCAACACGCATATCTGAGGCCAAAGCCACGAGCAGGAAGTTCTTGTAGGAGAGGACACTCAGATCCACAGCCTCCTGTGGTTCAAAGGGGCCTCACACAGAGCACCCAAAACCAAAGCTAAATCTCAAGTGACCTCAATAGGTTTAGAGACCGGTCTGAGCTGGTGCACACCCTTTTAGGCCCTTTTAGGAACCGCACCACCAGTGGATGAGCCCTTGGAGTGGCACGATCAATTCCCAAATGACAAGCTGAAATAGCCGCAATGTATAGGCAATTCGGAAAGTTCAGACCACTTGACTTTTTCCACATTTTGTTACATTACAGCCTTATTCTAAAATTGATTAACCTCTTAAGGATCGGACCCTTTTTTCCAATTTTACCCTAAAATGACATACCCAAATCTAACTGTCTGTAGCTCATAACCTGAAGCAAGGATATGCATATTCTTGACACCAGTTGAAAGGAAACACTTGGAAGTTTGTGGAAATGTGAAATTAATGTAAGAGAATATAACACATTAGATCTGGTAAAAGATAATACTAACAAAGAAAAACCTTGTTTCAAGAGAAAGGCCACAATATAATACTGCAGTTTAGGCGCAATTCAGCAGTGTGTGTGTGCAAAGTTTCAGATTGATCAAGTGAAGCATTGCAATACTGGACTATTTTGTATCAAGTCTGCCCAAATGTGCCAAAATGGTCAATTGATACATTTTCAAGTAAATAACTATAGAGAACATACAAAAATGATATGGTAATACAAAATGTAAGTTTACACACTCCCAGGAATGTCATACATGATGGATCATTATCTTATAGACTAACTTTCACACATCTAGATGGCCGGGCGCGGTGGGTGTGGAGCCAGAGACAGCAGGGGTTCAAACTTTAAAACCCAGTTCCTACATTTGAATATAAAAATGTATTTTATCAAACAAAACGATGCTACATTTTATATCTGGGACCCTCAGGATGACAAATCAGAGCAAGATTACTGAATGTAAGTACATTATTTACCTTCAGAGGTCAATGTATCAAACCAGTTGCCATTGTAAGTTTTTTGTTGTTGCGCACTCTCCTCAAACAATAGCATGGTATTTTTTCACTGTAATAGCTACTGTAAATTGAACAGTGCAGTTAGATTAACAAGAATGTAAGCTTTCTGCCCATATAAGACAGGTCTATGTCCTCGAAGGTTTGCTGTTACTTACAACAGTCATGCTAATCACATTAGCGCACGTTAGCTCAACTGTCCCGTATACGGGACACCGATCCCGTAGAGGTTAAAGCATTTTTTCCCCTCATGACAAAGCAAAAACTGTTTTTAATTTTTTTGTGCAAATGTATTAAAAATACAAAACTGAAATATCAAATTTACATAAGTATTCAGACCCTTTACTCAGTACTTTGTTGAAGCACCTTTGGCAGCGATTACAGCCTCGAGTCTTCTTGGGTATGACGCTAAAAGCTTGGCACACCTGTATTTGGAGAGTTTCTCCCATTCGTCTTTGCAGATCCTTTCAAGCTCTGTCAGGTTGAATGGGGAACGTCGCTGCACAGCTATTTCAGGTCTCTCCAGAGATGCTCGATCGGGTTCAAGTCCGGGCTCTGGCTGGTCCACTAAACAACATTCAGAGACTTGTCCCGAAGCCACTCCTGCGTTGTCTTGACTGTGTGCTTAGTGTCGTTGTCCTGTTGGAAGGTAAATCATCGCCCCAGTCTGAGGTCCTGAGCGCTCTGGAGCAGATTTTCATCAAGGATCTCTCTGTACTTTGCTCCGTTCCTCTTTCCCTCAATCCTGTCTAGTCTCCCAGAACTCTGGAGCTCTGTCAGAGTGACCATCGGGTTCTTGCTCACCTCCCTGACTAAGGCCCTTCTTCCCCGATTGCTCAGTTTGGCCGAGCGGCCAGCTCTAGGAAGAGTGTTGGTGGATCCAAACTTCTTCCATTGAAGAATGATTGAGGCCACTGTGTTCTTGGGGACCTTCAATGTTGATGAAATGTTTTGGTACCCTTTCCCCAGATCTGTGCCTCGACACAATCCTGTCTCAGAGCTCTACGGACAATTCCTTTGACCTCATGGCTTGGTTTTTGCTCTGACATGCACTGTCAACTGTGGGACCTTATATAGACAGGTGTGTGCCTTTCCAAATAATGTCCAATCAATTGAATTTATCACAGGTGGACTCCAATCAAGTTGTAGAAAACATATCAAGGATGATCAACGGAAACAGGATGCACCTGAGCAAAATGTTGAGTCTCATAGACCCCAGCTGTCTCCCGAGTGGCGCAGTGGTCTAAGGCACTGCATCACAGTGCTAGCTGTGCCACTAGAGATCCTGGTTTGAATCCAGGCTTTGTCGTAGCCGGCCGCGACTGGGAGACCCATGGGGCGGTGCACAATTGGCCCAGGGGAGGGAATGGCTGGCAGGGATGTAGCTCAGTTGGTAGAGCATGGCGTTTGCAACGCCAGGGTTGTGGGTTCGATTCCCACGGGGGGCCAGTATGAAAAAATAATGTATGCACTCACTAACTGTAAGTCGCTCTGGATAAGAGTGTCTGCTAAAAATGTTTAAAAAAAAAAATGTCATAGCAAAGGGTCTGAATACTTATTTAAATAAGGTGTTTCTGTTTCTTTTTTTAAATACATTTGCTAAAACATCTAAAAACCTGTTTTCTCTTTGTCATTATGGGTTATTGTGTGTAGATTGATGAGGATTTTTATTTATTTAATCAATTTTAGATTAAGGTTGTAATGTAACAAAATGTGGAAAAGGTCAAGGTGTCTGAATACTTTTTGAATGCACTGTGTGTTTTTTAAACCTCAAATCCATATCAATCAGTGCGCCCGTTCCCAACGGATTACTCCTGTCCCTCATCGAGAGAAACAGGTCAAAGCGTGCTTCCTCGCGACTCGTAAAGGTCTATGTTGGCCCTGCCGAACATTTCCCATCTGGGTGACCACCTAGGGGTGTGGCCACCACTCCTAAGAGAGAGCGCCCCTGGATAGAAGATCTGCACCCGAGTTGAGGCAACCGGGGACATGCGTCACCTGAAGTGAGAGCATGTGCGCACTGCTCCACAGCAATGGTTAGCACCAAGGTTAGAAGGGAGAGAGACCGAGTCCCTCACCATCTGTTTATATATGGCACCACCACCATAAATATTGCTGGTTCAGCACAAGCCGGCCCGACAAAGGCGGGAGGAAGCACCTGAGCGCCAGATAGACCATTAGGAGCTCCAGGCTCCGCGCCACTGTCCATTAACACCCCCCCCCCCCCCCCCCCCCCCCCCCCCCCCCCCCCCCCCCCCCTACCCTCTGGGGAATGCGTCTGTCGTGATCACCCTGCGGGGTACTACTGAACCCATGGGAGTCTCCAATAACAGTGGGTCCCACCACTGGGCCAGGGCCCGTAGACCCAACTGGGACACCCGAAGCAACCGGTTTAGGCTGGGAGATGCATCTAGGTGAGCGACTAGCACTTACCGCTGAAAAGGTCGCAACAACAATAGCCCCAGGGGAACGGCTTCTATCACAGAAGCCATCATCCCCAGTAGGCGTAGGCACTGGCGGAAACGCACTGCATGACCCAGATGAAATTGGTCTAATCAGAGCCAGAACCTGGACAACCACAATGGGGATAGAAAAACGTGATTCGCGAGTGAGTCTACCTCGAGACCCAGAAACAGAATGCGCCTCAAAACATGGTTAACATGGAAACCATATTTTTGCACATCCACACAGCAAATCACTTGAGTCGTCATCAGTGGCGATTTTAGCATGTCAATCTTGGTGGGGCAAAAAAAATAAAAATTGTTTGATGCATGCCAGCAAAGCCACTATAACGGTGACAAACAGTGCCCACAAACGTTTAGGGCCTAGATAAAGACGTCCCAACAGCAGAGCTTTATTTTCGGCACCATGGAGTGAATCCTTACCACCGCTACACCTGGCTATCAGCGGAGCCTTGTCTGGCAGCGAAACAGTTCATTCAGCCTAATTTACTGCCTTTAAAAAAAAGACATAGCTTATATGTCTGACTTGCTTAAACAAATGTAGTTTCTACTGACAATTGAGATGTAACCTACCATCTATGGCATAAGGGAACGATGAGTGGATAACCCAATAACCTTCATGGGGTATTGTGTGTAGATTGATGGGGACAATTTTTAAAAATCCATTCTAGAATAAGGATGTAAAGTAACAAAATGTGGAAAAAGTCAAGGGGTCTGAATACTTTCTGAATGCACTGTATATGGGGGATACAACCATCGTAGCTCTGCAGATTTTGCTGCGAAGAGAAATTCAGTAGTTCATTTGTTTTGATACTGTCCATATGTAGCTTGTTTTTGGTCGCAGGTTCAGGAATGGCTGAAGAATTTACCTGGAGTTAACTCTGAAATGTCATAGTCAATCGATCAATAATATAATAATACTTTTAGCAAAACATTTTATCTTTAATTTACAATCTGTAGAACTTTTGTGAAACAGCAGAGTTGAAAAATATATTGCAAATAGAAAATAATGGTTTTTAGAGATAAATGGGCGGGGTTGAGGGGAGCTGAAGGGTGGGACTAAAAATAACAAAAAAACAAGATAACTAATGTAAAATATACTGTGTCCGTAAAATGTATTTAGGTTCAGAACTTTTGTAACACATCACAGCACAGTTGAAAAATGTATGGCAAATATAAATCAAAACTGGATGTTCTTCAGAGATAGATGGGAGGGGTTGAGGGTAGCTGATGGGACTAAAAACAAAGAAGAGATAACTAATGTATAATATATCATTCTGTAAAATGTATATAGTATGTATAAACTGGAAGTAGAAGCCTAAGTGTTGTTGTCCATTACTTTACTCCAATTAGGGGTGTGGTGGTAGGGTTAGGGGAAAATAATAAAGGACAAAATATTTAAAAGAATACATATATCTTTATAACAAATATATATATGGGGGATTGGAAAGGATGCAGACAATTACATCGATAGAAGCCACAATCCTATTTGCAATATTAAAGCTGATCCACCCCCATTTCTTTTCATCAAATAAAATTAATGTGAGTTAGCTAGCTAATGTTAGGTAGCTAGCTATCTATCTTAGCTAACTGTTAGAGCAGAGGTAAGTCAATACGTTTAGGGTCTAACCTATGTGACATTATGTAGCTAATTGAGCTAGCTAGGGTTTTTGTTAGTAAAACATCGGTAATCTAGCTAAGACTAGGCAAGAAAGCACCCGGTTAACATAGCTAGCTACCTTAGCTAGCTAGCTACACTATAATACAAAAGTATGTGAACACCCCTTCAAATTAGTGGATTCAGCTATTTCAGCCACACACGTTGCTGATAGGTGTATAACATCTACCACACAGCCATGCAATCTCCATAGACACATTGGCAGTAGAATGGCCTTACTGAAGAGCTCAGTGACTTTCAGCGTGGCACCGTCAGTTCGTCAAATTTCTGCCCTGCTAGACCTGTCCTGGTCAACTGTAAGTGCTGTTATTGTGAAGTGGAAACATCTACAAGCAACAACGGCTCAGCCGTGAAGTGGTAGGCCACTCAAGCTCACAGAACAGGACCGCCGAGTGCTCAAGTGCGTGGACCAGACATTTGTGCTACCTGGGTCATCACTGTCAATGGTGAACGATAATTCTTCACATTTTACGGGTGAAATGTCCATGCTGCATGCATGCCAACCATTTGATCCCAATCAGCTTCATGGGAATATGCATTTCGATCTTCTTGAATGATGATGCTGTTTAATCTAATTTTAGAGCAGATGAAGTTAGAGCACAGCCACCTGTATTTTGTTTCAATCAAAGCATATTAGGCCTATGGTGTGCGCTGTTGAGTACACATGAGGAAAAAATATCTACATTTCAGCACAATCATCCTAAATTGTCATAAGAAATGATGTGGTGTTTTTGGTCTAACAGTAGCCTAACATTATTTATGCTATTACATTTGGTTTGTTATGTAGAATACTAATTAATCATGAAGTGATCTTGTGAGACATTGCACCATTCTGAGAAGTGGCAGAGCATCCCTCCACTGCTCACTGGCAGCACTACACCCTTGATTATAAGGTTGGATGACTTCGGGAGTTTCACGTAACCACAGCTCTACGAACTAAGTGGTGCAATCAGTTGACAAAATTGTGTTTTACACTATCGCAGCAGCGCAAAACATTCAGGGTTGACCCAAAATAATTTGGGGCTTAGCTCCGAAAGTCAGGTCCTGTCCATGCGCTAACTAGCCGCACTAGCTGGCCAACTTCTGCTTTGTTACAACACAAAGTTGTACGTGTCTCTTTTTCTAATAAGTGGCCGATATAGTTATTTGAAAAACGTAAGTGTTCCTAGTTATGAGGCTTGAGTGATGTCTAAATTATGTCTAAACCCTTAAGCACACTTACGTGACAATGCCCAAGAAGCTGGTGTTTGGAGGATATATTGGCACGGGTGTCGTTAACCATGCCAAGATATCCTCCAAACACCGGCTTCAAGGGCATTATCACTTTTATACAATGGGTTACCAACATATTCAAATAATGATTGACATATTTTCATTAAAAAACAGTATTTTGATTAATTTATTCATACTATTTCATCCTTCCACAAGATATAGTCCCGACACAAATCTAGGGTTGCTACCCAAGCCGGCTGGTCGTTCGTTTTATCGGTTCGGTTTGGACCCAGTCGTTCAGTCTTTTTGTTCTGTATCTATGGATGCGACCCAGTCATTCAGTCTTTTTGTTCTGTATCTATGGATACAACCCAGTCGTTCATTCTAAATGTTCCATTGACATAATGGCTGGCAACGTTCTTATCCCTTGCTTGCTAGCTAGCCAACTATGGCTAACTTACAGTCACGTCAAACAGTGCAGCCAGAATAACAACAGTAGCTGCATTTGTATTTGTTTAAGCTGTTTTCTAGTGACATTTATTTGGATGCATCCATAACAATGAGCTAATGAGGACACGATTTCGCCTGGCATAGGATATGTGCTCTCTAGTCAGGACACTGTTGTTCAGAGGAGCTAGCCAACAACACAGCTAACACAATCACTTCAAATTGAAGCTGGAAAGACTGCAAACTAGCTGCACTTCGTTTGACCTTTTTTCAATTGAAATTTCTTTGTATACTGTTTATCCATAAAAAATGATGCCAGCTCATTCATTATTTCGACTGGCTGAGAAAAGCTGCCTGCCTGTCTGTCTCGTCCTGACTCCCGACACGTTCATTACTATGGGACAGCTGGATATCTCTATTTGAATATTGAAACAATGTCAGAGAGACAGACAGCAAAGTTTATACAAATCTCCGCTGTTCAAAACTAAATGTTAGTCTAAAATAAATGTGAGATAAAGTCTAGATGTTTTTTATAGTGGAGATCAAGTTTATAAATTGCTTGGCTGGGCTGATGAGACAGTGGATTCCGCAGTCAAATGGAACACCGTAAATAGGCATTTTAACTTCATAGATTTAGCCAGTGGTAACTTGTGGAATAGACACCGACTGGAATGCGGTTTTAACCAATCAGCATTCAGGATTAGACCCACCCGTTGTATAATGAGGTATAAAATAAGCTTTCCCCTGCTATTCCGACAATGCCCCAAATTCGTTAATGTGTTTTGCTAGTCTAATGAATACACCTGACCATTCCATTTACTGGTTAGAAAAGGGTGCCATAAAGCAATAAAGAATCACAGACTATTTTCCCACTAGATTTATTGTAAACCCTGTTTTGTTTATTCTAAATCTCAAAACTGACGACTTATTAGCTTTGGCTGACCTAGAAGAGTAGAATTTGGTGCATACCATACTGACTTTTGCAATTTGCTATCTGATTGGACATCACTAAAGATGTGGTCATGCAACAAAATATAGTGTGGTTATTTTTGCTATTCACTTTGTATCGAAAGTAGAGTAACATTAGCCTACTAGTAGTGTTATAGATCCATGCATGATCAGATGGAAACACAGTTCGCACTGTATAACAACTTTGCAATGCAATACCTGACCAAAACTATTTTTTCATCAATAAATATGTTTCCATAACGGTTCAGAGCTGCAGTGAATAACATGAGTTGTCATGTTAAGTTATGTATGGCAAATTACTATATATCTATTAGATCAGTTATATCGCAAACTGATTGATTATAAACTGGTAGCAAAGATACTATGATCAACTTTTGAGTGGGAAAACGTTCGTCACGAACAGGATTCGAACCTGTGCGGGGAAACCCCATTGGATTTCGAGTCCAACGCCTTAACCTCTCGGCCAAAAATGGGGCAAAAGGGACTGCTAGGGGGGGGAGAAGGAAAAAGAGGGGGGGGGGGGGGGGAAAGAGAAAAAACGGAAAGAGAAAAACAAACAATTTGTCATGTTTTTTTCTCCACTCACAACGCCTTTAAAGTTATTTTCACACGCATGTGCGCTTATTTTTATCACTTTTATCGACAACATTGACACTTTGTCTCCTGCGGGATTCGATCCGACGACGCTGTGCACCGTGGCAGCATGCACCAATACCATGCATTAACATAATTTTTCTTTCGTATAACGTGTATATTGCTTGTATTAAGTGAGTTGTGTGAATATTGCATGTATTGTTTAAAAGCAGCCAGAACCAAAATCATTGTGTGTGTGTTAACATACTTGGCCAATAAATCTGATTTTGATGTAATTAAAGTGCTATGTGTCATTCATCCTGATTAGGGGGTTAGTTGTCCCAGATATATATATATATATTTAGCAACTGTCCCAGACTGCGGGGGACCAGAAGTGGGTGAACAACCTGAACTTGTTCTTCAACAGGTTTGATCAGCCCCTACCCCGGCTGCTGCACACCTCAGGTGCACCCCCAGAACACTGCCCTACCCCCATCTCCACAGCACTCAGGTCACAGACCCCCACCGCTTTGGCTTCTCCTGCCCCATCCCTTTCATCTCACCTCTTACCCTCAGCTCCACCCCCTCTCAACACCCCCTACAACATCAAACACTGGTGAGAAAAGAGGTCAGGAAGATCAAAGCAAGAAAGTATGTATTTTCATTGGCAGAGGGCTTTCCAGGAGTGCTGATATTTAATAACAGCACTGGTAGCCTACTTAGTTACTTTGCAAGAGTTCTAGGAATAAAGTATAGGAGGTATAGGAGAAAAACAATCCAGAAGTCAAAATTTGAGAAACTTTGGTCAGTTTATTAAACCTGAAAGTATATATTTAGCAAATATATACATCTTTATTTTTTTGTTGTTTTCTTTTTTAGAACACCATGCAATGCACAAACACAGAAATGAAAAACATAACTATATACAATACTTTACTATCTACACATTATTATACAATTTGACAAACTTTGGTCACTTTATTAAACCTGAAAGTATATATTTAACAAATATATACATCTATTTTTTTTTTATTGAATTTTTTAGAACACAGAAATGAAAAACTTAACTATATACAATACTTAACTATTTACACATAACTATTATATACAGTATTTATTTATTCATACATTTTCCTTTATTTCCCACTGGCAAGACTGGTCAACTGGTCCTTCCACTCTGCCAGGGTGAGTCCTGAGGCTGGACAGTACCACCGCCCCTTCAGCTGGGTGTGACCCGTACTTTTGTTTTTCCCCTGCCCACACTGCTTGCAAATGTACTGGTAGGTATCCCTGAACTTCTTGCGTGGAGGTTCACCCCTAGCCATCAGCTCCTCGTTCTCCTGGGCAGCTTTTTTCTGTCTCCACGTACGTTGCCTTGGCTGAACAGAGGTGCCAGGTGGTGGAGGGGCCAGGTACAGTGGATGGTCAGCAGGTGGCTGGAAGGGGGGAGGTGGCTGGAAGGGGGGAGGTGGCTGGAAGGGGAGAGGTGGCTGGAAGGGGGGGGTGGCTGGTACGAAGGCCAGGCAGGAGATGGTGGTGGTGGCAGGTAATCCTGCTGGTACGAAGGCCAGGCAGGAGATGGTGGTGGTGGCAGGTAATCCTGCTGGTACGAGGGCCAGGCAGGAGATGGTGGTGGTGGCATGTAATCCTGCTGGTACGAGTCCCAGGCAGGAGATGGTGGTGGTGGCAGGTGACCCTGCTGGTACGAGGCCCAGGCAGGAGATGGGGGTGGTGGTGGTGGCAGGTGACCCTGCTGGTACGAGGCCCAGGCAGGAGATGGGGGTGGTGGCAGGTTACCATGCTCATACGAGGCTGAGCCAGCAGAACCAGGCCATACGTATGACCCAGGCTGGTAGTGCTGTGCCAAGGCAGAACGAACACTGTGCCGAGGGCGTATCACTGCCTCACCCTCCCGGTTCTCTGGCTCCTCAAACACCATAGCCTCATGCCCATGCTGCACAGGAGCAGCCGGAAGAGTCTGGGCTTCAGGGAGTGAGTCCTTGGCCAGTTCAAACCGTTTGGGGAGTATGGTGCCCTGCAGCAGCATGTCCCTGTCCTTCCTCTTATCCCTCCTAAGCAGCCTAAAAGACAAAAATGCATACAGTAGCTTCAGTTAGTTCTTTTATACATAGTAGCCTATCCTCCTATGTTTAGTATTTTCTAACAAGCAAGCAGTTGAAGGTTTTTCTTGCAGTTTAATAATATAATAATATAATGTCATTGTATAGGAAAGGTGCACACGTAAAAAACAAGACTCACCAAGAAGAGATTGTTGTGTTGTTTACTGGTATCAGAACCACGTTGGTCTTCTCCAGAACAACCCTGCTGTCCTCCAGCAGCTGTTTAAGATGGCTGTAGGCCACCACAATGGACTGTGGGATGGGCAGAGTTCTACTCCTTGTGTCCTTGGGCCTGTTTGGTGCTTGCTGAAACTCTTTTAAAAGTCTCAGGCAAACACATTCGCTGACCCTGTGGACTTCGGGGTCCTGGGCTGCCTGCCCGTGAGTCATGAACAGTCTGTGGGAAAGAAGGATGATATGGTCCGGACTTTAAACAAGGCTGTAAACAAAAAATAATAATAATAGCAACAACCTGTCACCTGTGAACAGCCCAATTTACCCCCCACAAACTAATATAATCACAAAATATTTTTTTCAATCCTGGTTTGACGCAGTACAGCCTTCTGATTCAATGATTTGTAATGAACCAAAATGATTAAGAATTGTGTCAAATCACCTCTCTGCCGCCTGCTGTCCAGGAGCAGAGCCACTCGGCTTCCTGGGCGCTCTCCAAGGTCCTGCCACGGTCTTCTTCCTCGCTTTCTGGCCGAACCTCAAAGGTTCCTTGTCCATAGCAGGGAGAGCCATGTAAAGATGGACTATGTCAGCCTCCTCTTTTGATGACAAGGCAGTGATGGTTCGGTTCAGGCCAACCAGGTAGGCTGCCAGGTCATCAACCGCATCCCAGCCCAAGACACCTCTGGAATCACATCGGCTATTCTGAAAAGTAAAAATCATGAAAAAAACACATGTAAATAAATGTGTAAATTTCTTTGAACTATTTGAGCAATGTTGACCTTTTTTCTCTCTCCATAAAACGTAATACTTGACGTTTTACTTGACAAACGTATGATACTTGTGTTAGGCTATGGTTCAACCCAGCACTCAGAGAAACAAACACGACAAAGGGAGTGGAAGAAACAAAATATTTAATAAAAGTAAAAATTGTCTTAGTCCAAAAACCACTGAAGTAAAGGAACAGAGTGGGCTAGTCGGCTCCGGAGGAAGGAGAGGCTGAGGCAGGCAGGCAGGCAGGCAGGCAGGCAGGCAGACCGACAGGCAGGAAGGCAGGCAGGTTGGGAGGTATGTCCGAAACTAAAGACAAAACAAACGACAGGTTAAGGAGAGTGGAGAGCCAGGCTGAAGACAAAGACAAAATAACTTTACTGGTGAGCCAAGTTACCGCTCTGGTAAGAACAACGATCTGGCGCCGGTGGAGAGCCATGCCCCGGAATTAGTAGTGCAGGATGATTAGAGAATAGGATGCAGCTGCGTAGGCAGGAATCACTGGAAACAACCCGCAGCTGCACAGGAGAGGCAGATCCTGAGCCCGCCCCCTGATCCACTCCAGACACCCACATAAAGGGGACAAACACACATACAGATACAACAGACACAGAGGGGACAAAACAAGGAGGAAGGGAAACAGAAAAGGGAGAGACAAGCTGCCCACATAACAACTTGTGGCATATCATTAGCGAACTTGTTACATATCTTGTTTTTGAGAAAGGTGTTACATTACCTGGTCTGATGTGCTGTCTTGTGTGTCGTCTTCCTCCACAATGATGTCCTCATCCAGGGATCTGGGTCCACTGTCACCCTCCAGTGTCACCTGGGCCTCCACGGCACATATTGGAGGATCAGGATCACCTACCCTAAGGTCAGCTACCTGGCACACCGTGACGTCAGGTTCACCCCCGTCGTCCTCGAGCTCCTCTGTGGGGATCTCTGGCAGCTGCTGTGGAACCAGCAGGTCGCCTCTATTGGACTGGGCCAATAGGTACTCCACAGCAATGCGCTCGCCTGTAACACATAGTGTTTAAACACATAGTTAAAGAAGAGGAAAGGACACAAACACAGACACAGACACATCTCCTACATGTAGAGCCCGATCTTCACTCCCACGTCCTCTGAGGAGGGGTGGAGGTGGCAGAGAAAAGAAAAGTGGGAGAGGAAGTAATACTCAAATGCTCAGTGCTGATCTGAGAGCTATCTCACCAGTAGGTTTTCCAGGTGGGGTGAATTCTGGAACCAGAGAACAACCAAGGACCCGCTGGCTCATGCTGTTTAGGTGAGACATCAAGCGAACATCAAATGTCCTCAGGGTTGATGCCCCCACCACAGCTACAGCTTCCTTTGCCCGGTTCATGTTCCACCTCGATACCCCCTCCAGCATGTACATTTGTGTGTGCAATGCATTGCATCGAAAGCCTAAGAAACAAAATACTCAGGTTAGGTCAACCATTATTATGAAGTCAATACATATTAACACCTATTAAATACAAAGTGACAATTACATTGTTATTTGAATAATTCAAGTGCATACTATGTCATAACACAGACTTTTTTTTAAGATCAGCATACGGCAAGTTAACATTTTGAATTTACCTGGAACAAAAGCACACTGGTGGCGGTGAAAACTCTCGAGGGAGGAGGACCCCCTCCCACACCTGAGGACGTCAAGGACTTTGCCACCCTTCTGCAGTGTCCCTGTCTTTGTGTACAACTCCACCCCTGCAGGGTCCTGGATGCACTCCAGGTGCTTCTGCTGCACCTCCCACACATGGTGCATGCTGTCAGGGTTCACTAGACGCAGCCCCGTGGTGTCAGTCAGCTCCCACATCGATTCGAGCAGCCCCGAAATCATGACCCGGATTTCCTCCACTGCACGGGTCCTCCGCCTGCAGTGCTTTGCCATTTCACCAGTGCTGATACTGGCCAAGAGCAGTGCCTCAGTGGGAGCATTTCCGCCATGGCTGCTCTTCCACTCCCCTTTCTTGGCCTCCTTAAGCCGTTGCACATCCTCCTGATCCCACTCAAAGATACAGGCGGAAAGTTTGGAGCAAAAGGTACCGTAGAGAGGGTGGTGCTCAGTAGTGAGGCCGCAGTTAAACCTTCGCATGAAGTGGAAGACGTCTAAACGGACGACAAACTTCCATGGTCGAAAGAGTCTCAGCACTGACGACACACCTGTGAAAGACAAACATTGATTATTACAGACGTGATCATCTATTTTTTGGGCAATTACATTACATTGTTAGTTTATAGATTACTATCACCATTTTTCTCTTTTTTTAACATCATAATTAACTTTAGTTAATTACATACTGTAATCTGCAATGTATATTTCATAAAGTAACAATTTCAGCATCCCACCTGACTGGCTGCAGCAGTCCCGGTCAACATAGATAGCCTCAGGCTCAGCTTGTCCAGCATTCTCATAACGTGTGACGATGCCCTGGCACAACTCTTCCAGCCCTGCACCTTCACCTGTCGTCAGAACACTGTTCAGAACCTGGCCAAGCTCGTTGCCGATGTTGGACATCCATGCAGCGGTGTCCCCTATACTGCCAGCCAGCTTCTTGGTGATCTGAAAAACAAACAAAAACAGAACGTTCTAAAAAAAACTGTACAAACTTACTAAAATTAATACTATTTCATCATTAGGATGATAAAGTAAACTATTTATATCCATTCCAATTGGTTAACATCAGAGTAAATAAAATTAATGCTAAAACCCTCACCTTCTTTGTAGAGTCCATCTTCAGAATTCTACCATAGGTAGAGGTGATCACCCCCTTCATCTCTTCCAGGTGGCTGAGGATGTCGTTGGAGTGGACCGTCTCAAACCACTGGGCAAGTGGAAGGGGCCTGAAGGGTGGAGGAGGAAGATGGACAGCTGCAGAAGAGACGAAGGTAGCCATCTTCAAATGAAGCTCACAGTCAGACAGGTAGCGGATGGTCTGACGTGCCCACTCCTCGCTGTGTGCTTCCTCTACTGCAGACTGGAGGTAGGAGGAACTGTTCCCACTGGTCCTTGGCTTCAGGAAAGTCATACACTTCCTATCCAGGGCTAGCTGTGTAGTGAGGACAGCGGGAAACAGGCTCCTATGTGCCACATCCAGTTGAGCAAGGATTTCCTGGCTCCATGGGCAGACCGGCAGCATACACTTGCTGCAACGTGGATAGTCCCCTCCCACAAGGTAGTAGCGGGTATCCACATCTATCACCTCCCTCACCTTCGGGTAGATCCCTGAGTGGTGCATTTTCCGGTCACACCGCGTGCATTTCAGAGGAATCCCCCACATCCTCATTGGTGCCCAGAGGAACATCCTCTGCCGGAAGTGCCACCCGGGCTCGGGAGGAGACGGTTTGTGCTGCAGTGGTGGATGAAACCAGCACGCCTCCATTTTCTGCCTCAGCTGACCTGTAGGCTCATAGAGGACCTTGGCAATCCACACCCGATCTGCTGGCTGTATAACCTTTTTGAATTGATTGGGGAGAAAAGCTTCCCAATCAATGGAAGCTGGCCTAAGTGGAGTTTGAGGAGTGTGGCGTGGCGTGCTGGAGCAACCTGTTGGAGGAGGGAGCAGAGATGTAGTTGTCGGCGGAGATGGTGTGGGCTGTAGAGATGGTGTGGCCGTTAGCCGTGGAGATGGTGTGGGCCGCGGAGATGGTGTGGTCCACGGAGATGGCGTGGCCGTTAGCCGTGGAGATGGTGTGGGCCTTGGAGATGGTGTGGGCCTTGGAGATGGTGTGGGCCTTGGAGATGGCGTGGCCGTTAGCCGTGGAGATGGTGTGGGCCTTGGAGATGGTGTGGGCCGCGGAGATGGTGTGGTCCACGGAGATGGCGTGGCCGTTAGCCGTGGAGATGGTGTGGGCCTTGGAGATGGTGTGGGCCTTGGAGATGGTGTGGGCCGCGGAGTTGGTGTGGGCCGCGGAGATGGTGTGGCCGTTAGCCGCGGAGATGGTGTTGGCCGTGGGGATGGTGTGGTGGAGCTACCTGTTGAAGTTGGCGATGGAGGTTGAGCCAACCAGGATAAATAATGGAACTGTTCTATATGCTCCAACAGGCCAACAGAACCTTGGACCTTGGCCCCACAGGTGTCACATGTCTCCTCTACATGGCGGTCAGAAAGGTGCATGGAGAATTTTTCTGCCTTCACAACCTGATTGCACTGACAGCACTTTACTGTTCTGTCTGCACTGGTGCCTCCGCCTGCCTGCCTTGAGCCTCCACCTGCCTCATAGGAGCCTCCACCTGCCTGACTGGAGGCTTCTCCTGCCTGACTGGAGCCTCCACCTGCCTGACTGGAGGCTTCTCCTGCCTGACTGGAGCCTTCTCCTGCCTGACTGGAGCCTTCTCCTGCCTGACTGGAGCCTTCTCCTGCCTGACAGGAGCCTTCTCCTGCCTGACAGGAGCCTTCTCCTGCCTGCCTGGAGCCTCCACCTGCCTGACTGGAGCCTTCTCTTGCCTGCCTGGAGCCTCCACCTGCCTCTGATGCATCTGACTGAAGGGGGGAGGCAGGATTTCAAGTACAAAAGAGGCTCATGCTACTTGTAATAAATAATTTCACCAATGATCCTACACTGTTAGTTTTATCCAAATTTGTGCACATAGGGTATGATCCATCAAATAATCGACTTCATGCTACAGCAACTTATCATCACTTAAATGAAATAAATCATCATATAACCTACCTTATGGAACCCACAAGAGCATTTTAGGTGTCTCCCGAACAGATCCACCTTACTCTTGCTCTGCAGCGGGCAAGCATCTATACACTCCAGGGCTCTTTTCCATTTCTTACCACCGGGCCTTTTGCCTGTGGAAAACTGGTAGCTGCCCTGGGCATACTTTTGGCAGATGTCTCTCCAGTATGAGTCTGGCTTCCCCGTCTTGGTCATATCTGCAAACATGAGCTAAGTTAGACTAAACGACCAAGTTCTCTGTTGTGATTACATTCTCAATCAATTTAGCATAGATGTACAGTCGTGATAGTTTGCTCTGGCTATGGTACAGTAATACCAGGTCCATACCATTTTATAAAATTAATACTTCCATAGAATAATATGCTTGTACTCCAACACGTCAACTTAATTTTGTTATCTCAACAACCTGGTCAAAGTATCATCAATGTAGTCATATTTTGTACTTCTGAGGTCAAATTAAAGTCAGCGGAAAAGTTGCATCTCACAGAGGGGACTGTACTATGGGGGGCAGCGAGTCTACATCGACAATTTAAATACCAGGACCGACATAAAAACATGTACATTCAAATCGTACGTCCATGGAATAATTTGCCTGTACATATCGATATTATTTTTTTTGTTACGCTGACAAAGACCAAGTAACTACTCAATTTAGCATTGATGTATCTACTGTCTACTGTACGCGTACTGTACCACTACGTTCAGCGGATAAGTTACAGACAATAAGAATACGTTTATCGAGACAGTTAGTCTACATCGGTCAATCAACATAATTCAGAAATACATGTCGCTTATACATATAATTTGCATTTACATACCTATTTTTCTGTTGTTCTTTTCTTTTGTACGTCTTAAAAAAAGTTATGTGCAGTACTGGCTCTTTCACTCAGCGCGCTGATTTGTAGTCTTCTGCAGTTTTACCTCACGTCAAAATGGGGCAAAAGGGTCACGTGACCCCTAGACCCACCTCTGTTCAGAATGGTTCGAAATGTGTTCGGAATTGTTCAGAATGGTTCGAAATGTGTTCGGAATTGTTCAGAATGGTTCGAAATGTGTTCGGAATTAGCAGTTGTTCAGAATATTTTCCTAATGTGGTTCGGATATTGTTAGGATGTATTTGCAGTCCAATTCTTGGCGGGTACGGCCACCGTGACTCAGTATTTAATCCAAGGAAAAAATACTCTTGTAGAACTGTGCTAACGGTATACAGTTGACTTTATGATAAAAACATTTCAAAGCTTTGGTAGTCATTTTTGCTAAACTATTAGTTCGCGTCAAATTGCTTTCACTTATCATTGCACAGCAGGCAGCACAATGTGCTTACCGTACCGGTCGGTTTGTTAGCTAACTTTATACAGCTAACGTTACAGCCATGTATCACAGAGCAATCTACTTTTTTAGAACCATAGAACCCACATGAAAGTTGACTTTGTTATATTTCATTTCTAGTAGTCTAAACGTCCCATAGGAATCCACCTTATGTGAAGTTCTACATGAGTTTTATGAAGAAGGCAAAACACTAGGTGGAGACAAAGACCAACCAGCCAACTCTGGTATCTTCAGATACAGTCTATGCTTCTAACTGATGGCTTCCAGTGAGCACGGTTACATGCGATTATTGTGGATAGTCATGTTAATATAATAGTTCGTTTAAAACGTTTACATACTTTGCAAGAAGAACGATTTCCCTAATAACAGGAGGGCTATCCAGGTGCTGACCAAACGCCATCTCTGCAGGGGTGCGGATCTCTCTCCCCAGCATGAGGAGGGCAGGCGTGCAGGAGGTGGAGGCTTGGACAGCGAAGCAGCATGCCATGAGGACCATGGGCAGTCACGCTGGTGTTTGGCAGAGATGATGGCCAGCTGCTGTCCAAGCGTTTTGTTGAAGCGCTCCACATGGCCATCACTTTGAGGATGGAGAGGAGTACAGTCGTGGTCAAAAGTTTTAAGAATGACATAAATACTAATTTTCACAAAGTCTGAGGCCAATGGGGGATTGGAAGTGATGCAGACAATTACATTGATGGAAGTTACAATCTATCTGCAATATGAAACTGATCTACACCCCCCAAAAATAAAAATGTGCATATACTCCAGAATGTCATGAAGAGTAATCAGATTAATTGCAATTAATTGCAAAGTCCCTATTTGCCATGAAAATGAACTTAACCTCCCAAAAAACATTTCAACTGCATTTCAGCCCTGCCACAAAAGAACCAGCTGTCATCATGTCAGTGATTCTCTCGTTAACACAGGTGAGAGTGTTGACGAGGACAAGGCAGGAGATCACTCTGTCATGCTGATTGAGTTAGAATAACAGACTGGAAGCTTTAAAAGGAGGGTGGTGCTTGAAATTAGTAGTAAGATTGAACCTAAATCAACCATTTATCGGATTATCATGAACTTCAAAGAGAGAGGTTCAATTGTTGTGAAGAAGGCGTCAGGGCGCCCAAGAAAGTCCAGCAAGCACCAGGACCGTCTCCTAAATTTGATTCAGCTGCGGGATCGGGGCACCACCAGTGCAGAGCTTGCTCAGGAAATGCAGCAGGCAGGTGGGACTGCATCTGCACGCACAGTGAGGCGAAGACCTTTGGAGGATGGCCTGGTGTCAAGAAGGGCAGCAAAGAAGCCACTTCTCTCCAGGAAAAACTTCAGGGACAGACTGATATTCTGCAAAAGGTACAGGGATTGGACTGCTGAGGACTGGGGTAAAGTCATTTTCTCTGATGAATCCCCTTTCCGATTGTTTGGGGCATCCGGAAAACACCTTGTCCGGAGAAGACAAGGTGAGCGCTACCATCAGTCCTGTGTCATGCCAACAGTAAAGCATCCTGAGACAATTCATGTGTGAGGTTGCTTCTCAGCCAAGGGAGTGGGCTCACTCACAATTTTGCCTAAGAACACAGCCATGAATAAAGAATGGTACCAACACATCCATCCAAGAACAGTTTGGTGACGAACAATGCCTTTTCCAGCATGATGGCGCACCTTGACATAAGGCAAAAGTGATAACTAAGTGGCTCGGGGAAAAAAACATCTCAATTTTGGGTCCATGGCCAGGAAACTCCCCAGACCTTAATCCCATTGAGAACTTGTGGTCGATCCTCAAGAGGTGGGTGGACAAACAAAAACCCACAAATTCTGACAAACTCCAAGTATTGATTATGCAAGAATGGGCTGCCATCAGTCAGGATGTGGCCCTGAAGTTAATTGACAGCAAGCCAGGGCGGATTGCAGAGGTCTTGGAAAAAAAGGGTCAACACTGCAAATATTGACTCTTTGCATAAACTTAATATAATTGTCAATAAAAGCCTTTGACCCTTATGCAATGCTTGGAATTATACTTCAGTATACCATAGTAACATCTGACAAAAATATCTCATAACACTGAAGGAGTGAACTTTGTAATTCTCAAAACTTTTGACCACGACTGTAGTGTGGGTCTTGTGCATACCCAGCCTCTCACACACGGTTGGGAACACAAGGGACTCAAAGTTTCTGACTTGGTCGCTGTGGATGGACTCCGCAGCTCCAAACCTGCTGAATATCCCCGCTATCAGGGCGCCGACGATGGTCTCTGCCTCCTGGTCAGGAAGAGCATAGGCCTCGGGCCATTTTGTGAAATAGTCCATTGGCATGAGCACCCAACGGTTTCCACTGTCTGTGGTGCGGAACGGCCCAACTACATCCACTCTCACCCTCTCCATGGGAGCCCCAACTGGGAACTGTTGGAGCTGAGCATGAGAATGGCCTGGAGGGCCCTTTCTCTGTGTGCAGTTGTCACAGCGGCGGAAAAAGTCCTCCACATCCCTCTTGTGCTGCCCCCAGTAAAAGCCCTGACGGAGGCGGCGGAGGGTTTTTGTGACCCCAAAGTGTCCAGTCCCCACCCCCCCATGAGTGCTCTGGAGCACAGCCTCCCGCAGTGCTTTTGGGACCACCACCTGCCACCTCTCCTCTCCCGTAGCTGGCTCCTTCCATGCCCGCTGTAGCACGCCATCAGCCAGCCGCAGTCTCTCAGACTTTGACCACAACCCTTTGGTCACGAGTGAGAGCACTGCCACCTCTTCCCACGGTGGCCTCAGCTGCGCCTCTACCCACTGTAGCACTGGCTGTAGGTCTGTGTCCTGTCCCTGCTGCTGCCCCCATTCAGCCACGTCGACAGTCTGCAGCTCAAAGCAGACAGACCCGCCCGCCCGACAAACTGTGGCACAGACCCCCTCCTCAGCACACAGTCTCTCTCATGGCCCTCTCTCCGCTCACAGTGGCGGCACCCATCTGCAGTACAGGGCCGACGGAACATGGCGTCGGCGTTGGAGTGGTGTGCCCCTGCCCTGTGTACCACTGTGAAGTAATACAGCTGAAGCTCCTCCAACCAGCTTGCAACCTGCCCCGCTGGCTCTTTGAAAGACATAAGCCACTGGAGAACAGACTGGTCAGTCCTTACAGTAAAGGGCAGGCCACCCAGGTAGTACTTGAAGTGTTTGATGGAAGCCACAACAGCGAGGAGCTCCCGCCGGGTGACACAGTAGCGGTGCTCATGTTTGTTGAATGTTTTGCTGAAGTATGCCATCACTCTCTCCCCCTCTGGCCCCACCTGGGCTAGCACCCCACCTATTTCCACATTGCTCGCGTCTGTGTCCAGGATAAAGGGCAAGGTGAGGTCAGGGGGGGCGAGCACAGGGGCCTCGATCAGTGCACGTTTGAGGATGTTGAAGGCCTCCTCACACTCCACTGTCCAAGTGAAGGCCTTGTCCTTTGGCAGCAGGCGGTTCAGTGGAGCAGTGAAGCTTGAGAAGCCCCGTACAAACCTCCTGTAGTATGAGGCCAGGCCCAGGAAGCTCTTCAGCTGATGCTGGTCGGTGGGGTGGGCCAGTCTCGGACAGCCCCCACTTTGTCCTCCATGGTGCTGATACCCTCCTCCCCCACTTGGTGGCCCAAGAAGGACACCTCTCTTCTCATGAAGTGGCACTTCTCAGGGTGGAGCTTCAGGCCTGCGGCAGCCACCCTCTCCAGCACACGCCGTAGCGCCCCCAGGGCTGACTGGAAGGAGCTGTCATGGGCCAGGATATGAGCATATGCCCGCCGAGAGAGGCTCTCAATGTCATTAGCTAGCAGCCGTAGTGGCTCTCCAGGCTGCCTGCGTCTATTACTCAGTTCGGAGCGCAGCAGCCCGGGCTGTACGCACTGTCCAAAGCGCCTCCTCAGTGCTCCAACTAAAGCCCCATAATCACGTCTGTCCTCAGGGCTAATCAATATCAAACAGGACAGAGCATCATCCGTGAGGCACAAAGCCAACTGCAGTGCCCTATCTTAATTCGACCACCCCCCAAAATGAGCTAACAGTTCAAACTGAGCATGAAAAGCTTCCCAATCCGCCTTACTTCGGGGTCTTAACAGATGCGGACGCAATAGGGGACTGGGCGCCTCCATGTTTGTTTACATGCTGAGCCCCAGCCTCCTCGTCACGCAGCGTCGACATCACCCCTTCGGTCCGCTCCCCAGAAACTGCGCAAAGAACAGTCGATGAAGCACTCATGCCCGCCTCAGCCGCCATCATTCTAGCGGTCTCCCTCAAGCGGCCCATGTGCTCCGATGCCCTGGCAATTGTCCAGACAGAGGTTTGAGTTTACGAATTCCCGGTTTATTAACCAAACTCAACACAGGCTACTGTTTGGCCATAACCCACGCCAAATAAATCAAGGATACCCGTATAAAACAACTGTGACCACCGCTATTGCTATACCATCAAGTTCTTAAAATAACTCCAGCACAAAGAAGAGAGAAACAAGGAACAGAGAAACAGAAACATCACATTTAACAAAAAGATAGCTGATGCAGAGGGTGTGCAGTTGGTTCGATAAAGATGGAAGTAAGGTTTTATCATAGGCAGTGGCGATTTTAGCATGTAAATGTTGGTGGGGAAACTATAAAAAAAAAAAATATAAATATATATACAGTGGGGGAAAAAAATATTTAGTCAGCCACCAATTGTGCAAGTTCTCCCACTTAAAAAGATGAGAGAGGCCTGTCATTTTCATCATAGGTACACGTCAACTATGACAGACAAATTGAGAAAAAAAAATCCAGAAAATCACATTGTAGGATTTTTAATGAATTTATTTGCAAATTATGGTGGAAAATAAGTATTTGGTCAATAACAAAAGTTACTCAATACTTTGTTATATACCCTTTGTTGACAATGACACAGGTCAAACATTTTCTGTAAGTCTTCACAAGGTTTTCAAACACTGTTGCTGGTATTTTGGCCCATTCCTCCATGCAGATCTCCTCTAGAGCAGTGATGTTTTGGGGCTGTCGCTGGGCAACACGGACTTTCAACTCCCTCCAAAGATTTTCTATGGGGTTGAGATCTGGAGACTGGCTAGGCCACTCCAGGACCTTGAAATGCTTCTTACGAAGCCACTCCTTTGTTGCCCGGGCGGTGTGTTTGGGATCATTGTCATGCTGAAAGACCCAGCCACGTTTCATCTTCAATGCCCTTGCTGATGGAAGGTTTTCACTCAAAATCTCACGATACATGGCCCCATTCATTCTTTCCTTTACACGGATCAGTCGTCCTGGTCCCTTTGCAGAAAAACAGCCCCAAAGCATTATGTTTCCACCCCCATGCTTCACAGTAGGTATGGTGTTCTTTGGATGCAACTCAGCATTCTTTGTCCTCCAAACACGACAAGTTGAGTTTTTACCAAAAAGTTATATTTTGGTTTCATCTGACCGTATGACATTCTCCCAATCCTCTTCTGGATCATCCAAATGCACTCTAGCAAACTTCAGACGGGCCTGGACATGTACTGGCTTAAGCAGGGGGACACGTCTGGCACTGCAGGATTTAAGTCCCCGGCGGCGTAGTGTGTTACTGATGGTAGGCTTTGTTACTTTGGTCCCTGCTCTCTGCAGGTCATTCACTAGGTCCCCCCGTGTGGTTCTGGGATTTTTGCTCACCATTCTTGTGATCAGTTTGACCCCACGGGGTGTGATCTTGCGTGGAGCCCCAGATCGAGGGAGATTATCAGTGGTCTTGTATGTCTTCCATTTCATAATAATTGCTCCCACAGTTGATTTATTCAAACCAAGCTGCTTACCTATTGCAGATTCAGTCTTCCCAGCCTGGTGCAGGTCTACAATTTTGTTTCTGGTTCCTTTGACAGCTCTTTGGTCTTGGCCATAGTGGAGTTTGGAGTGTGACTGTTTGAGGTTGTGGACAGGTGTCTTTTATACTGATAACAAGTTCAAACAGGTGCCATTAATACAGGTAACGAGTGGAGGACAGGGGAGCCTCTTAAAGAAGAAGTTACAGGTCTGTGAGAGCCAGAAATCTTGCTTGTTTGTAGGTGACCAAATACTTATTTTCCACCATAATTTGCAAATAAATTCATAAAAAATCCTACAATGTGATTTTCTGGATTCTTTTTTCTCAATTTGTCTGTCATAGTTGACGTGTACCTATGATGAAAATGACAGGCCTCTCATCTTTTTAAGTGGGAGAACTTGCACAATTGTTGGCTGACTAAATACTTTTTTTCCCCACTGTATATATATATATGCATACCAGCAAAGCCACTACACAACACTAAACAATAGATGTATTGCACTATAACGGTGACAAACGGTGCTCACAAACTGTTAGGGCCTACATAAAGCTGTCCCAACAGCAGAGTTTTCTTTTCAGTACCATGGAGTGAATCCTTACCACTGCTACACCTGGCTATCAGCGAAGCCTTGTCTTGCAGTGAAACAGTTCATTCAGCCTCATTTACTGCCTTTTTAAAAAACATAGCTGATATGGCTGACTTGCTTAAACAAATGTGGTTTCTACTGACAATTGAGATGTACAAACTATGGCATAAGGGAACAATGAGTGGATAAGAGGCAATCCGTAATTCCGATTAAGACATTAATGCGCAAGCTAAGACGGACATATATATATATATATATATATATATATATATATATATATATATATTTGTTCAGCACTTTTGAAATGTACAGCCACAGAATTCAGAATATGGGCCATTTGTCACGAATTCCGCCGAGAATGCTCCTCCTCCTTGCTCGGGCAGGCTTCGGCGTTCGTCGTCCCTGGAGTACTAGCTACTACCGCTTGATGTCTCGATGTTTGTTTGGTCTTGTCTTGTTAGTGCACCTGTTTCGTGTTATGTATTGATTAGGTCACCTATAAGTTTCCTTTAGTTTTGTTTGCAGTTGTGTGTGATTGTCCGCCTGTCCGTTGATGTATGGTATTTGTTCTCGTGTTGATAGTGTATTTACGCACTGTATGCGTAATCGCTCGCCTCCAGTGTTTGAGGCCCGTTATTTTGTATTGTCTTGTTAACTAGTAAAGTCGTTTTGACTGAGCTTCTGTGTCCTGCGCCTGACTCCAACACCGCATCCACATCAGCGTGTGACAAAATAACACACCAATACTATGGAGTCAGCAGCAGCAGCGGCGGCGACCGAGTCGCTGGAGGATCGGGTCAGCTGCCAGGACGCCAGGATCCAGCAACTCGGCTCCGCTATGCAAGAGGTGATGAACACCCTGCGCCGATGGGAAAGGGGAGGCGTGCCCACACCTCCTCCTACCTTACCACCACCATCGGCCAGCCCCACCAGACCAGCTCCGGAGTCCAGTGGGATTCGGCTCTCGCTCCCGAGGGCGTATGATGGCACCGCAGCCGGGTGTCAGGGGTTCCTCCTTCAGGTGGAACTCTACCTGGCCACCATACACCCGGCGCCCTCGGGATACGAGAGCGTTTCCGCCCTCATCTTCTGTCTCTCCGGCAAGGCGTTGGAGTGGGCCAACGCCGAATGGAGGGGAATAGACACCGCCACCATCAGCTACGCGGAGTTCTCCCACCGCTTCAGGGCTGTGTTCGATCACCCTCCTGAGGGTAAAGCGGCGGGGAAGCGTCTGTTCCACCTCCGACAGGGGAAGAGGAGCGCACAGGAGTTCGTCCTGGATTTCCGGACTCTAGCGGCGGATGCGGGGTGGAATGAGAGGGCCCTCATCGACCACTATCGGTGTAGCCTACGTGAGGACGTTCGACGAGAGCTGGCCTGCAGGGACACCACTCTATCCTTCCACCAGCTGGTGGACATGTCCATCCGTCTGGATACCCTGCTGGCCACCCGCGGACGTCCCGAGTTGGGGCCGTCCATTCCATCCCCCAGCATCTCCAAGCCTAGCCCTATGGAGCTCGGGGGTGCTGGCGCTAGAGAGAGGAGAGAGAGCCCGAGGGGGGCCGTCCCCTGCACCAACTGTGGCCGTGGAGGACACACTGCGGCTAGGTGCTGGGGAGGGTCTCCAGGGAGTCGGGGCAACAGGTCACGCACTGGGGAGTCATTCCAGGTGAGTAGGCGCCCCACTCCCCCAGAGCTCTCTGTTGTTCACTTGTGTATACCTGTGGTATTTCCTCAGGTTGCATCTCATTCCCAGCATAAGGCGCTAGTCGATTCAGGCGCAGCTGGGAATTTTATTGATCGGAAATGTTGTATTAAGTTAGGGATTCCCCTCCTGCCCGTTGATGCACCCTTCCCTGTCCATGCCCTAGATAGCCGCCCGTTGGGATCTGGGTTGATTAGGGAGGTCACAGCGCCACTAAAGATGAAGACGCAGGGGGGTCATGAGGAGATCATTCAGTTGTACCTGATCGACTCTCCTGCGTATCCCGTGGTGCTGGGGCTACCTTGGTTAATCACCCATGACCCCACCATTTCGTGGCAACAGAGGGCTCTCAAGGAGTGGTCTGACCAGTGTGTTGGGCGATGTTTAGGTGTTTCCGTTGGGGCGACCACGGTGGAGAGTCCGAACCAAGTGCCCGCAATGCACATTCCCCCTGAGTATGAGGATTTGGCACTCGTGTTCAGCAAGACTAGGGCGACGCGATTGCCACCTCATAGACAGGGAGATTGTGCGATAAACCTCCAGACAGGTGCGGCACTCCCGCGGAGCCATGTGTATCCTCTGTCTCAAGAGGAGACGGCAGCTATGGAGACATACATAGCCGAGTCCCTGAGACAAGGATACATACGGTCCTCCACTTCCCCTGCATCCTCAAGTTTCTTTTTTGTGAAGAAGAAGGATGGAGGGTTGCTCCCGTGTATTGATTATCGTAGTCTCAATCAGATCACGGTTAAATACAGTTACCCTCTTCCTCTGATTGCGAGTATGACTGAATCATTACACGGAGCGCGTTTCTTCACAAAACTGGATCTCAGGAGCGCCTATAACTTGGTGCGCATTAGGGAGGGAGATGAATGGAAGACGGCATTTAGTACCACCTCAGGTCATTATGAGTATCTCGTCATGCCATACGGGTTAATGAATGCTCCTTCAGTCTTCCAATCATTTGTGGACGAGATCTTCCCGGGACCTGCATGGGCAGGGTGTGGTAGTGTACATTGACGACATCCTAGTGTACTCTTCTACATGAGCCGAGCATGTAGCCCTGGTGCGCCGAGTGTTGGGTAGGCTGTTGGAGCATGACTTGTATGTCAAGGCAGAGAAATGTCTGTTTTTCCAGGAGTCCATCTCCTTCTTGGTCATTGGTTGTCCGCGTCAGGGGTGAAGATGGAGATTGACCGTGTGTCAGCTGTGCGTAACTGGCAAACCCCAACCACTGTTAAAGAGGTGCAGCAGTTTTTGGGGTTTGCCAATTACTACCGGAGGTTTATCCGGGGTTTTGGACAGGTAGCAGCTCCCATTACTTCCCTGCTGAAGGGGGGCCCGGTGCGTTTGCAGTGGTCGGCTGAAGCGGACAGGGCGTTTGGTAAACTGAAGGACCTGTTCACTTCGGCTCCGGTGCTGGCGCACCCGGACCCCGCTTTAGCGTTCCAGGTAGAGGTGGACGCGTCAGAGGCCGGGATTGGGGCAGTACTGTCGCAACGCTCAGGCACGCCTCCTAAGCTCCGTCCCTGAGCTTTTTATTCTAAAAAGCTCAGCCCGGCGGAACGTAATTATGATGTAGGGGACAGGGAGCTGTTAGCCGTGGTTCAAGCTCTAAAGGTGTGGAGGTGAGGGGGCTCAACACCCTTTTCTCATTCTGACTGATCACCGTAACCTGGAGTACATCCGGGCAGCTACGAGATTGAACCCTCGTCAGGCTAGGTGGAACATGTTTCTGATCCGGTTCGTGTTTAAGATAACCTACATCCCAGGGTCCCAGAACGGTAAGGCAGACGCCCTGTCCAGGCGGTATGACACAGAGGAGAGGTCCATTGAGCCCACTCCCATACTGCCGGAGTCTTGTCTGGTGGCACCGGTGGTATGGGAGGTCGATACGGAAATTGAGCGGGCGTTACGCACCGACCCTACTCCCCCAGAGTGTCCAGTGGGTCGGACGTACGTGCCGCTCGAGGTCCGTGATCGTCTCATTTATTGGGCTCATACGTCACCCTCCTCTGGACATCCAGGTATTGGCCGGACAGTGCACTGCCTTAGTGTTAAGTACTGGTGGCCAACATTGGCTAGGGACGTGAGGGTTTATGTCTCCTCCTGCTCGGTGTGCGCTCAGTGTAAGGCGCCTAGACACCTGCCCAGGGGGAAGTTACAACCCCTGCCCGTTCCACAACGGCCGTGGTCTCACCTCTCGGTGGACTTTGTTATGGACCTTCCCCCCTCTCAGGGGAATACCACTATTCTGGTCGTTGTGGATCGGTTCTCTAAGGCCTGTCGTCTCATCCCAATGCCGGGTCTCCCTACTGCCCTACAAACTGCTGAGGCTTTGTTTACCCACGTCTTCCGGCACTACGGGGTTCCTGAGGATATAGTGTCTGATCGGGGTCCCCAATTCACCTCTAGAGTCTGGAGGGCGTTCATGGAACGCTTGGGGGTCTCGGTTAGCCTTACCTCGGGGTTCCACCCTGAGAGTAATGGGCAGGTGGAGAGAGTGAACCAGGATGTGGGTAGGTTTCTGAGATCATATTGCCAGGGCCGGCAGGAGGAGTGGTCGGGGTATATCCCCTGGGCAGAGATGGCTCAGAACTCTCTTCGCCACTCCTCTACTAACCTGACCCCTTTCCAGTGTGTGTTAGGGTATCAGCCGGTTCTGGCACCATGGCATCAGAGCCAGATCGAGGCTCCTGCGGTGGATGAGTGGTTTCGGCGCTCGGAGGAGACGTGGAACGCTGCACACGTCCATCTGCAGCGGGCCATCCGTCGGCAGAAGGCGAGCGCCGATCTCCACCGCAGTGAGGGTCCAGTATACGCACCTGGAGATGGAGTCTGGCTCTCGACTCGAAACCTGCCCCTTCGCCTGCCCTGCCGGAAGCTGGGTCGGCGGTTTGTGGGGCCATTTAAAGTCCTGAGGAGATTGAACGAGGTTTGCTACAAGTTACAACTGCCTAATGATTATCACATTAACCCCTCGTTCCATGTGTCTCTCCTCAGGCCGGTGGTAGCTGGTCCACTCCAGGACAATGAGATAAGAGAGACTCCTCCGCCCCCACTGGACATCGAGGGGGCTCCGGCGTACTCGGTCCGGTCCATCGTGGATTTGAGACGTCGGATGGGGGGTCTACAATATCTCGTGGAGTGGGAGGGGTACGGCCCGGAGGAACGGTGCTGGGTGCCTAGGAGGGACATTTTAGATCCATCCCTCCTGACTGAGTTCCACCGTAGTCATCCCACGCGCCCTGCTCCGCGTCCTCCTGGCCGTCCCCGAGCCCGGGGTCAGGGGTCAAGGGGGGGGTACTGTCACGAATTCCGCTGAGACTGCTCCTCCTCCTTGCTCGGGCAGGCTTCGGCGTTCGTCGTCCCTGGAGTACTAGCTACTACCGCTTGATGTCTCGATGTTTGTTTGGTCTTGTTAGTGCACCTGTTTCGTGTTATGTATTGATTAGGTCACCTATAAGTTTCCTTTAGTTTTGTTTGCAGTTGTGTGTGATTGTCCGCCTGTCCGTTGATGTATGGTATTTGTTCTCGTGTTGATAGTGTATTTACGCACTGTATGCGTAATCGCTCGCCTCCAGTGTTTGAGGCCCGTTATTTTGTATTGTCTTGTTGACTAGTAAAGTCGTTTTGACTGAGCTTCTGTGTCCTGCGCCTGACTCCAACACTGCATCCACATCAGCGTGTGACACCGTTCTTACAGTATTCTCCCTGTACACCAAGTCAGAACCGTAGGATAAATAAAGGGGGCATATAAGCAGACAATGAAAGCTCTTACAATATTCAATGATTACATTTCTCTAAAACAGGCTATAGGCTACATGTGCACCACCAAATCAGAACAGTAGGCTAAGTTATGAGTGGGAAAGGGACCAAATTATTAGGGTGAGGCACATGAGCTACTAACAGCTTACTACACAACATACACTTAGTATTACTTTCTTAACTACAGTATACATATATCCCTGGCATATAAAAAAATGTATGCAGCAGCATACAAGCCATTTTTGGACTCACCTTGTTGTGCTGTGCTGACTTGAACAGGAAGGTGGCGCGGCGGTCCTTTGTGGGCAAATTTTGTCATCAAAGTTTGTCATCAATGTCTGGCATTCTCTGGATTTATGGTGCTTTCAAGACAACTGGGAACTCTGAAAAAAACAAGGTTGAATCATGACGTCAGTGATCTTCAGGTCGGAGCTCTAGAAAGAGGCCTGAGTTCCCGACTTGAAATTCTGAGTTGGATGACTGTTCAAAACCTATTTTCCCAGTCAGAGCTCGTTTCTTTCAGAGTTCGCAGTTGTCTTGAACTTACTGAAGTCTGAGATTTCCCAGTTCCGAGTTTCCAATTGTTTTGAACACGGCAGAAGTCATGCTGGATTGACAGCATGGCCAATGTATTCAACCTGTTCTGGCCCATGGTGTTGCATGTAAATGTTCATCCTTTTAAGCTTGAAAAAGAGACCCTTAAACCTAGACTTGGACCACTCACCCTCTCCACTGAATAGCAGGCTAGTGATTGCTTTGCAATGCTTACAGTTAGCCACTGATTCCTTCCAAACCACTCATTGTTGAATTTGCGATTTCCAACTTGTTGTGTAGTGTTTATGTCCAATGGCCGATGAGCACTGACACGTTGTATCTATAATTGATCTTCATATGACAAGGTTTGAAAAGGATTTGCCAGTAGATTGTCGACTTGATTCATCATGATAACTGCTTGTCTAGCTTGCTAGCTAAGATTGTGAAAGTATGATGCTGACATGATCAGTCCAATCAAAGCTATGGTAGATATAACGTGATTTGACGTCATTTTATCTGTGGCCAATGACCTTGAGCATTTTTGGATGGGCACTTCTAATGTAAATCTACGGCAGCACACAAGCGGCTTGAATTTTCGAGCTCTCCCTGTAGATTTTGCGGTGATGTAGTGTCCCCACGAGTGACAGAACACTGAGCCAATCACGGCGCAACTAGAGAACATTACCAACCCCTATGCTCTGTATTTTCCACTGGCTGCCCCACCACCACAGAAAGCACTGAGCTAGGCTGAAACACCTGCATTTTGGAGCTGCCATACTCAAGAAAGCAAAAAAGAGACCATGTTTGTATAGGGGCTTTATAACTCAATGATTTTTTTTTAAACATTGTTTGTTAAATTAGGAAAAAATCATAGTCAACAAACAATGATGTGCTCACTTGTTTTGTATTCTGACTGTTTGGCCTTTGTGGTCAGTGTTCAGGTCTGATGTTACACATTACATATCCCACCACTTTACAATTTTGTCAAATTATTCTGTAAATACAAGTGTGTTAAAACACATAGCACCATTCAGCATGAATGAAGATAAGATATCATTGCCAGACACCAACTTTTATGTAAACGAGTGGGTATGTGGAGTGATACTAACAAGTGACAATATCAGAACAACATCCGGACATCAGGACATCCAAACAACCGAACAACATCTGAAGGGCAGTACGCTGAGCCTTTTTGGAATTAGCTGTTTGGAAGAGCTTCCAGCCTTTTGTGGGGTTTGGAGTTAACCTTTTCCTAACAAAGTCAATAATTGTATTCCTGTCCACAGAAGGGGGCCACCATGCCAGCCCATCTTTAAACCACTCTTGTGCCATTGGTCCAGTTCTGTTTTCCTTCACATATAGTACAATGAAGTACATACAGTTGAAGTCGGAAGTTTACATACACTTAGGTTGGAGTCATTAAAACTTGTTTTTCAACCACTCCACAAATTTATTGTTAACAAACTATAGTTTTGGCAAGTCGGTTAGGACATCCACTTTGTGCATGACACAAGTAATGTTTCCAACAATTGTTTACAGACAGATTATTTCACTTATAATTCACTGTATCACAATTACAGTGGGTCAGAAGTTTACATACACTAAGTTGACTGTGCCTTTAAACAGCTTGGAAAAGTCCAGAAAATGATGTCATGGCTTTAGAAGCTTCTGATAGGCTAATTGACATCAATTGAGTCAATTGGAGGTGTACCTGTGGATGTATTTCAAGACCTACCTTCAAACTCAGTGCCTCTTTGCTTGACGTCATGGGAAAATTAAAAGAAATCAGCCAAGACCTCAGAAAAAAAATGGTAGACCTCCACAAGTCTGGTTCATCCTTGGGAGCAACTTCCAAATGCCTGAAGGTACCACGTTCATCTGTACAAACAATAGTACGCAAGTATAAACACCATGGGACCACACAGCCGTCATACCGCTCAGGAAGGAGATGCGCTCTATCTCCTAGAGATGAATGTACTTTGGTGCAAATCAATCCCAGAACAACAGCAAAGGACCTTGTGAAGATGCTGGAGGAAACAGGTACAAAAGTATCTATATCCACAGTAAAACAAGTCCTATATCGACATAACCTGAAAGGCCGCTCAGCAAGGAAGAAGCCACTGCTCCAAAATCGCCATAAAAAAGCCAGACTACGGTTTGCAACTGCACATGTGGACAATGATTGTACTTTTTGGAGAAATGTCCTCTGGTCTGATGAAACAAAAATAGAACTGTTTGGCCATAATGACCATCGTTATGTTTGGAGGAAAAAGGGGGTTGCTTGCAAGCCGAAGAACACCATCCCAACCGTGAAGCACGGGGTGGCAGCATCATGCTGTGGGGGTGCTTTGCTGCAGGAGGGACTGGTGCACTTCACAAAATAGATGGCATCATGAGGAAGGAAAATTATGTGGATTTATTGAAGCAACATCTCAAGACATCAGTCAGGAAGTTAAAGCTTGGTCGCAAATAGGTCTTCCAAATGGACAATGACCCCAAGCATACTTCCAAAGTTGTGGCAAAATGGCTTAAGGACAACAAAGTCAAGGTATTGGAGTGGCCATCACAAAGCCCTGACCTCAATCCTATAGAACACTTGTAGGCAGAACTGAAAAAGCATGTGCGAGCAAGGAGGCCTACAAATCTGACTCAGTTACACCAGCTCTGTCAGGAGGAATGGGCCAAAATTCACCCAACTTATTGCGGGAACCTTGTGGAATGCTACCCAAAACGTTTGACCGAAGTTAAACAATTTAAAGGCAATGCTACCAAATACTAATTGACTGTATGTAAACATCTGACCCATTGGGAATGTGATGAAAGAAATAAAAGCAGAAATAAATCATTCTCTCTACTATTATTCTGACATTTCACATTCTTAAAATAAAGTGGTGATCCTAACTGACCTAAGAGAGGGAATTTTTACTAGGATTAAATGTCAGGAATTGTGAAAAACTGTACCTATTACAAAAACAAACAAATATATTTAATTCAGTAATCAGTTGGGTAGACTTGATTATACCACCTGGTACAGACAGTGTGGATTGACACAAGAGGCTGAGAGATGATAGATGGGCAACAGGCTGAGAGATGTTGGATGGACAAGAGGCTTAAATATTGCATGGGCAAGAGGCTGAGAAATGTTGTATTGGTGGGGTGGTGCAGGTGTGGGGGTGGACTCAAATGGTCAGTCGATGTGTATGAGTGGCACAGTGACAAGTTGTCTTCCATGAGGTATTAGGAAATCCTTCCCTTCTACCAGTCCAATGTTGCAGTAGTGTGTTGTGTCCAAGAGGCCATCTACTAAGTGTATGCCAAATGTAGAGGAAGGCATTGAGTATTCAAAGAAGGACTCTTGATGGGCGAAATCTGAGTACCCCAGATATACATCCTCCTTCTCAACAATGATATTCCTGATCTTTGCGACCTTCTCCTGAATAAATACATGGCTGTTAGCTTGGTCTACTTTGAGGGTGAAAAGCTCTGTGTCGTATTGAGTGTACTGCCGTGCACAATAAAATATTGGTGGCAGAGGCCCTGATGCATGTTCTCCTCTTGCACCCAAATATTCCACTCTCCACACTCTCACAGCTGCTTCCTCAGAAAGCCTCTTAACAACCTGGCTACAGGGAGCTCCAGGTTTTCTCACAAGCCTCTTTAAAATTTGCATAACATTATCAAACTTGAAGACACTGAAAGAGTCAAGATTCCCATGCAACCTGACGTCTTGTGCAAGACGCACAAGGTTGTGGACATTGAATGAAAGGAACATCTTGCCATAAAGCTCTCCAAAGTGCTGAACAACCAACAAAAGAGCCTCGTTCCCATAGTCTGTGTACTCCTCAAGCAGTGCCTTGACAGTATAAACACGGCGACAAAAAGAAGGACAAAGTTCTGATAAACCACGGTATTTAGGAGGTCTTGAAGGAGCACAGGACTGGTGTAGAACAAAAACTGTCGGAATTCAGATGCTTTCCATCATTCCAGCTCCTTTAGGGACGTCGGTTTTTGTGGCACGCTTGACCTGATGTTAATGAGTTTTTCGGAGAGTGTCCTCACCTGAAACCCTGAGAGTATGCAGGCCAATGGACCCTTGAATCACAGGTGCAGGAGTCGCCTCATGACTCCTTGGCAGACGAGATGTATTAAGTCCAGTGGGAAACCACTGACCATGCCAAGAGATGTGTTACGCAGAGGTGAAAGGCAGAGATGATGCCCTTCATCCGCCATTCCTCTAAAGTCCTCGTCTGTGCGGAGGAGGGTATCTGTTTCAGGGAATGTCACCCTGTTGCTTACATATTCCCCGTCCATCACACATTTTTCACACCCTGAATAGCCTGAGTGACCTTTCACATTTTTGACAAATGCTCGGGCTGGAGCATCGCAGACCACAGAGGACAGTTGGAGCCTCATGGCGATTCCTTGGAACAAGAATCCCCCCTCCAACTGTAAGACTTCAGCAACAAAGTATTCTAGATAGTTATGTAGCTATGGTTTGCTGTTTCCTCAAAATAGTCAGATGACAAATGGCTGATGCTTTCTTATTTGAGGTGTTGCTCTCCTGGTTCCATATACAGTGCATTCGGAAAGCATTCAGACCCCTTGACCTTTTCCACATTTTGTTACATTACAGCCTTATTTTAAGATGGATTAAATTGTTTTTCCCCCCGTCATCAATCTATACACAATACTCCATAATGACAAAGCAAAAACAGTTTTTTAGAAATGTTTGTACATTTATATAAAAAAAAAAAACGGAAATGTTACATTTACAGACGTATTCAAACCCTTTACTCAGTACTTTGTTGAAGCACCTTTGGCAGCAATTACAGCCTCGAGTCTTCTTGGGTGTGATGCTACAAGCTTGGCACACCTGTATTTGGGGAGTTTCTCCCATTCTGTGGGCAAACCATTTGTCAGTGGGCAAACGTACAAAATCAACAGGGGATCAAATACTTGTTTCCCTCACTGTATACTGTATGTACTCATAGGTATTTATGATTGCTTTAATCCAATACTAACAAGTAATTGTTCAAATACATCTTTCATGCAAGCAATTCATTATTTTTCCTCTACCAGAGTTGAAAACACATATGGCTTGACTAGATTGACCAATTTCAGCGCAAACTGCCCTCACTTGACTATCATTATGACACAATACAATTGCTAGAGCTCTGCCTAGAAGCAACCATTACATTACTTTATCAAATGACCTGACTGACCAATTTCAGCGTAAATTGCCCTCACTTGCATTTAATGTAGCTCAAGCCACTAAGGCGCTTGAGCTATCCACTAGCCAGCTTACTGACCAATTTCACCACTAATTACTATCACTTACAGATGGCTCAAGGGCGCTGGCCTGTTAATATTTTATATGTCTTAGGGGCGAGTTTGATTCCACCTGCAGACATGAGCTCATTGTCTCATTTTGACCCCAGATGCATGTTTGATCATTCCCAAAAGACTGTTTTGCACATTTTATTTATTTCAGATATAATTATTTACAATAATTAAAAAGAAAATAACAAATAAATACATAGCAGTACCCTCAGACTGGCCCACAGCATACCATGTACAAAAAGGAACAAACAAACATGAAATGGCATGGAAACAAAGCTTGTGTTAATGAGGCAAGCGAACATGAGTTTGTTAACGTTTGCGAAGAAGTCCCCATTAATGATGATGAGGACTTTATGGATTGCAAGTCTTCTTACGCTGAACCTGAGGATATTTTTTATATAACGGATTAAGACAGCAGTAGCTCAGAGTGAAGAGGGGAATAATTTGAGAACGGATTTGGCAACCTGGGCCTGGTTTTCCAAATGCATCTTGAGGCTAAATGTATCTTTGAACCATTGAGCCTCAATGGCTCTAAAAACTTAGCCTTCAGATGCTTTTGGAAAACCAGGCCCTGGGCAAAAGAGGAAAACATTACACACAGCGCTTTGTCAAAACTATTAGTTTTTCTCAAACGTGTAAAAGCCTGTCTTCAAACAATGTTGTAGATTTTCAAAAGAGTGTTCTGAAGACACAGAACTCCATTGCATTTTGCAAAACAGTAAATGCATTATCAAAATGTAGTTGCCTTCTCAGATACACTATATACAGTGGGGGAAAAAAGTATTTAGTCAGCCACCAATTGTGCAAGTTCTCCCACTTAAAAAGATAAGAGAGGCATGTAATTTTCATCATAGGTACACGTCAACTATGACAGACAAATTGAGATTTTTTCCAGAAAATCACACTGTAGGATTTTTATTGAATTTATTTGCAAATTATGGTGGAACATAAGTATTTGGTCACCTACAAACAAGCAAGATTTCTGGCTCTCACGGACCTGTAACTTCTTCTTTAAGAGGCTCCTCTGTCCTCCACTCGTTACCTGTATTAATGGCACCTGTTTGAACTTGTTATCAGTATAAAAGACACCTGTCCACAACCTCAAACAGTCACACTCCAAACTCCATTATGGCCAAGACCAAAGAGCTGTCAAAGGACACCAGAAACAAAATTGTAGACCTGCACCAGGCTGGGAAGACTGAATCTGCAATAGGTAAGCAGCTTGGTTTGAAGAAATCAACTGTGGGAGCAATTATTAGGAAATGGAAGACATACAAGATCACTGATAATCTCCCTCGATCTGGTACGCAAGATCTCACCCCGTGGGGTCAAAATGATCACAAGAACGGTGAGCAAAAATCCCAGAACCACACGGGGGGACCTAGTGAATGACCTGCAGAGAGCTGGGACCAAAGTAACAAAGCCTACCATCAGTAACACACTACGCCGCCAGGGACTCAAATCCTGCAGTGCCAGACGTGTCCCCCTGCTTAAGCCAGTACATGTCCAGGCCCGTCTGAAGTTTGCTAGAGTGCATTTGGATGATCCAGAAGAGGAATGGGAGAATGTCATATGGTCAGATGAAACCAAAATATAACTTTTTAGTAAAAACTCAACTCGTCAAGTTTGGAGAACAAAGAATGCTGAGTTGCATCCAAAGAACACCATACCTACTGTGAAGCATGGGGGTGGAAACATCATGTTTTGGGGCTGTTTTTCTGCAAAGGGACCAGGATGACTGATCCGTGTAAAGGAAAGAATGAATGGGGCCATGTATCGTGAGATTCTGAGTGAAAACCTCCTTCCATCAGCAAGGGCATTGAAGATGAAACGTGGCTGGGTCTTTCAGCATGACAATGATCCCAAACACACCGCCCGGGCAACGAAGGAGTGGCTTCGTAAGAAGCATTTCAAGGTCCTGGAGTGGCCTAGCCAGTCTCCAGATCTCAACCCCATAGAAAATCTTTGGAGGGAGTTGAAAGTCTGTGTTGCCCAGCGACAGCCCCAAAACATCACTGCTCTAGAGGAGATCTGCATGGAGGAATGGGCCAAAATACCAGCAACAGTGTGTGAAAACCTTGTGAAGACTTACAGAAAACGTTTGACCTGTGTCACTGCCAACAAAGGGTATATATCAAAGTATTGAGAAACTTTTTTATTGACCAAATACTTATTTTCCACCACAATTTGCAAATAAATTCATAAAAAATCCTACAATGTGATTTTCTTGATTTTTCCCCTCATTTTGTCTGTCATAGTTGACGTGTACCTATGATGAAAATTACAGGCCTCTCTCATCTTTTTAAGTGGGAGAACTTGCACAATTGGTGGCTGACTAAATACTTTTTTTCCCCACTGTATGTGGACACCCCTTCAAATTAGTGGATTCGGCTATTTCAGCCACACCCGTTCCTGACAGTTGTATAAAATCGAGCACATAGCCATGCAATCTACATAGACAAACATTGGCAGTAGAATGACCTTACTGAAAAGCTCAGTGACTTTCAACATGGCACCGTCATATGATGTCACCTTTCCAACAAGTCAGTTCGTCAATTTCTGACCTGCTAGAGCTGCCCCGGTTAACTGTAAGTTCTGTTATTGTGGAAACGTCTATGAGCAACAACGGCTTGTGGTAGGCCACAAAAGCTCACAGAACGGGACCGCCGAGTGCTGAAGCACGTAAAAATCGTCTGTCCTCGGTTGCAACACTCACTACAGAGTTCCAAACTGCTTCTGGAAGCAATGTCAGCACAAAAACTGTTTGTTGGGAGCTTCATGAAATGGGTTTCCGTGGCCCAGCAGCCGCACACAAGCCTAAGTTTACCATGCGCAATGCCAAGCGTCGGCTGGAGTGGTGTAAAGCTCACCACCATTGGACCCTGGAGCAGTGGAAATGCGTTCTCTGGAGTGATTAATCTCGCTTCGCCATCTGGCAGTCCGACGGACGAATCTGGGTATGGCAGATGCCAGGAGAACGCTACCTGCCCCAATGCATAGTGCCAACTGTAAAGTTTGGTGGAGGAGGAATAATGGCTGTTTTTCATGGTTCGGGCTAGGCCCCTAAGTTCCAGTGAAGGGAAATCTTAACGCTACAGCATACAATGACATTCTAGATGATTCTGTGCTTCCAACTTTGTGGCAACAGTTTGGGGAAGGCCCTTTCTTGTTTCAGCATGACAATGCCCCCGTGCACAAAGCGAGGTCCATACAGAAATGGTTTGTCGAGATCGGTGGAAGAACTTGAATGGCCTGCACAGAGCCCTAACCTCAACACCATCTAACACCTTTGGGATGAATTGGTATGCAGACTGTGAGCCTGGCCTTACTAATGCCAACCTTACTAATGCTCTTGTGGCTGAATGGAAGCAAGTCCCCACAGCAATGTACTAACATCTAGTGGAAAGCCTTCACAGAAAAGTGGAGGCTGTTATAGCAGCAAAGGGGTCACCAACTGCATATTAATGCCCATGATTTTGGAATTAAATGTTCGATGAGTAAGTGTCCACATACTTTTGGTCAGGTAGTATACATCAATACATTCTTCAAAAGTAAATGATACTATCAAAATGGTTAATATATTCATCAAAGGAACACGACTATCTGCAAAAAGATTAACACAAACATAAATTTCTCTTGAATCTAAACTGACAAAACAGAAAGATAGTCTTTTTAAAATCCCAGTAGATCAATAGATTATTTGCAGTCACTAAATCATGGTTATACAAATAGGAAATAAAACAATCAAAACGTTCATAATTATGGGAAACGACTGTCCTTTTATGCAAATAAAAAACAATTTCATAGATATCAAGTCAAATGTAATTCCTGAAAATTGAAAATAAGGACATTGTGTGCAGGATACATTGGTATGGTCACAATCCAATTCAATTTATTCAATACAAAGGCTGGTCTGCTCATAGGTTTGTACACTTTCCATCAGCAAGCAGAAACACAATCCCCAATAGAAATAAGGAACGCTGAATACAGTGGAGGAACATAATTGATATGTATACTGTAGGCCTCAATCTACACCAAATCAAAGAGCTGTAATGGACAGTCACAATGTTGGAGATGATGACTCAGGAGTAACTAAAGTTACTTAGAAGTAATTCAACATCATTCTCTGCATCCTATATGTCTGTGAGCATACAAATTAGACATTCCCTGTTGCCTATAGATCTTTCCCTATATTGTGCCTGATAAAGCCGTTTACAATTTCTTTCAGTAGTATTTACTGACTGCCGGAAATAATAAACACATCTGCAACCTTTTCTCTTCTGATGGAAACAATGTGTTGATATTCTGAGAACAAAACAATTTACAGTGAATTTTGTATTCAGTGGTGACAACATTTTGCAAAAGTGGATCTAAGATATGCAATCGAGGTACACTGGCAAGAAAATGATCGGACATTCTGCTAATGTATGTTGTACTTTGGAATCCTGCAGTCAATAGTGAATATTTTAGAAGAGAACAAGTGCAACATGTGGTGTGCGCTTGAATTTACACTGAAGATAATACTACTGGCTATCAATGGTTGCAATAGACCCAAATTGTCCCTTACAGATGTTTATAGAAGGTTTATAGATGCAAACAGAACTCTAACCTGTTGAAGTTTGAATAGTTTGAAACTGTAGAAATCTTTAGACTTTTTTTTGCTTCAGTAAAGCATCTAACCCAGGGATGGACAGCTCCAGTCCTCGGGGGCCTGATTGGTGTCCAACTTTTCCCCCAATCCCTAGCAAACACAGCTGACTCCAATAATCAACTAATGATTAGTTGATTATTGGAGTCAGGTGTGTTAGCTGTGGCTGGGGAAAAAGTGGGACACCAATCAGGCCCCGAGGACTAGCGTTGCCCAACCCTGATTTATCCAAGTATAATATGATGACCACACAATACGACAGAACGTTCAATACAAACTGAAACGTGGCTTGTGATGAGGACTTTACTTTCAGCGTGCCTGGACGCCTTCAGGTTTGAACGCACAGCCATGTTTACATTCCAGGTTAAGTTTCTAATCCCCTGATATTATTGTTGGAACTGATTTTAATAGCTAACATCTCGATGGCCACAATAAATAGATATGCCGATAGTGGACAACCTTGTTTCACTCCTCTTGACAGTCTAAAACTTTCTGAGAAATAGCCATTATTTACTATTTTACACCTAGGGTTACTATACATGATTTTGACCCATTTTATAACAGATTCTCCAAAATTGAAATGCTCCAGGCATTTATATATAAACCCCAGTCGTACTTTATCAAATGCCTTTTCGAGGTCTGCTATGAATAGCAGGCCTGGTTTCCCAAATTTTCCATTGTGTTCTATTGTTTCCAATACTTGCCTTATATTATCATTATATAATGTATCTTCCACCTCGACTAGTATGCCATCCAACCCTGGAGTTTTCCCGAACTAAAGTCTTTAATTGCATCCAGAAGTTCCTCCTCTGTAATTTCACCTTCACATGATTATTTCTGTATAGCTGTTAATTTTACATTATCAATAGAAAACAAATCTCTACAATTAGCTTCAGTTAGAGGAGATGGAGGCGACTGAAATGAAAACATATACTTAAAGTACTTTGTTTCCTCCTTCAAAATATAATTTGGTGAATCATGGGTGACTCCGTCAATTGTAACGAGTTTCATTAAATTATTTTTGGTAGCGTTCCTATGTTGAAGATAAAAAAATAATTTGGTGCATTTTTCCCCATATTCCATCCAGTTTGCTTAATTTTTATAATATATTACACTTGATCTTTCTTGAATAAGTTTCTCCCTTTCTTTTAGTTTTTCCTCTAATTTATTCTGAGCCTCTATGTTGCAGTTTTTATTGCCATCTATCTGTTCTGTTAGACTTTCTGTTTCCTTTGTTAGTATAAACTCTTTTGACCTAAATTGCTTGTTTTCGAGATGAGTACTGAATTGCATGGCCTCTAAAGGCACATTTAATAATACAATAAGGGGATTCGCTGTACCTATGTTATGTTGGAAAAAGTCAGTTATAAATTCCTTTGTCCTAGTTAAAAATAAATTATCATCCAAAGGCTTTGATGAAATGTCCAATATCCTCGCCCACGTGGAAATTCAGTAAGAGTAATGTAAATGCCAATTATATGATGGTCCGACCGCATTCTGTCCCCTATCAACACTTTTTAAACTTTTGGTGCCAACGAGAATGAGATAAGAAAGAAGTCAAGACGACTAGCTTGATTGAGTCTCCGCCATGTATGTCTCACTAGATCAGGATATTTAAGCCTCCATATATCTACTAGTTCTAATGTATCCATGACATTCACGATTTCCTTAAGAGCATGTGGGTGATTGTTTGTGGTGTGATTTCCTTTACGGTCCATTGAGCTATTTAAAACAGTACTATAATCCCCCACCAATCACATAATTTTTTAGTAATTTTAAGATTTGCATGATGATTTAAAAAAGTGTAGATTAGTAAAATGTGCAACTGGTGGATGTCAACTGTGGTCTGGCTTGAGAATCCCGTTTGAGAACCCATTGACTTGTCCAAAGTGTTATTCATTGTAATGAGATGCAATGTGGATGGATGATTCAGTGATTCAATTTCACATTGCCAACTCATCTCTTCGGATTTCTCATTTTCTACACAGCGCAGTAGAGGTGTCCACTTGGTTTCTGATTTGCCGAATTGACACCTGTGGTTTTCCATGGTTCCATTAAGGATTCCTTCTCTGGTAAGGCACATGCGTGGTGGTGAGCGACTCCCTTCTCCGCGTCTCATTAACCTCTCCCTTTTTCCTGCTGTGTGCTTTTAAATTCCTCCCCAGCAAATTCTAAATCTTATGATTCTGCTGCCACTAATCCTCTCTCTCCCTCTCATTCTATATGCTTTAATGGCATGAATGACAAGGTCAATGTTGCCAAGTTATAAATTATGAACGGTGAAAACAATAAGAATGGTAGATATTGGCCTAACATAAAATGTTTGTTATACTCTTATATCAAATAAAACATTAGCCGACATATCTAATACAGAAATTGAATAATTATTACATATAATAACATTTGTTGTTTTCGCTCTATTTTGTTACTATTAGGCTACTTAAGGGACTCCGCTCCTCTTGTAATGGACCACTGCTGTTCACAATAGAACAACAGGAATGAGTGCATGAAGGTATTTAGCATTTTTTTCTCCAAAAGTTGTATTTGTAATTTAGATGTTTGTCTTCTACTATCTGTATTTTACAAACTCTCGCCTTGGCCACATGTGGTGAAAAAAATGCATGGGACAAGTACTGGAATCAGAAAATGCGCTTTTATTCAGTTATTTAAGCCTGTAGGCTTTATACATATTTTCTGATAAAAATTATTGTCATCTATGACCTGAAAAAGTTTGACTGTCCTTGGGTAGGCTATGCCTAAAATATGTGAAACGTGCCCCCCACGAGTGAGAAATGATTATGCATTGAGAGAAGAAAGCTATTCAAGCATTGTGACGCTCATCCCAATTTCGATGTCTACACGATCTATGGTGCAGCGCACATGCATTTCGACCTCCCACACTCACAGCCACCCTTCCGCCGAAGTTCTAAATGGATCGATCTACTAAAGATATACCGCTGTCAGGTCGACGTCAGCGAGATGTATGTGTGCTGTCTGGGTAAGAGGGAAGCTTGCGCTACCCGGTGCTGGCACATGCGCAGATCAAATACACCACTGGAACGCCGATTAAGCTGTTTACATGTCCTAATAAAGTATGCTTACTTTGATTATGACCTTACGCCGATTAAGATAAGCAGAGTAAAGTGTTTACATGACTAATGCCATACTCGGCCTTCTGCCATAATCAGTTTAATATCGAATTATTAGTGTGCATGTCAACATACTCAATGACTGTTTTGCGTGCATTGCGCAAGCAGGTGGTACGTTTGATCTTTCTGTATGAGATAATGGATCTAAGTTCCATAGTAATGAATGTCTTAGCAGAAAGATATTCATTTTACTAGTATGTACCTGTGCAATGTTATTAAACGTAATGTTGTACAAATGAACGGGAAGAAAATACCCAAGCATACACTACCGGTCAAAAGTTTTAGAACATCTACTCATTCAAGGGTTTTTCTTTATTTTTACTATTTTCTACATTGTAGAATAATAGTGAAGACATCAAAACTATGAAATAACACATATGGAATCATGTATTAACCAAAAAAGTGTGATTCTTCAAATAGCCACCCTTTGCCTTGATGACAGCTTTGAACATTCTCTCAACCAGCTTCAATGTAGAAAATAGTAAAAATAAAGAAACTCTTCAATGAGTAGGTGTTCTAAAACATTTGACTGGTGGTGTACATAGGCCTACTTAGGCAACAAATCATGTCTGAGGTTGTATGAAGGCTTTTTTTTTTCATGACTTTATTTCCATCATTTTCTCATGATGTCACTGTTGATCGTAAAGCAAGAGATCATCAGTTTTCTGTAACCCGTGCTGTTTACTTTTATAAACTGTCAGATAAATTGTGGTTGAGGCATTTATTACATTTTAGGTGTGGAAGCTCACCTAGCTCCTTTCAGGTATTTGCTCTTCAAGATTCAACAATCTTGAAGAGCACTGATCTTGTTGCACCACCAATGGTTTAAGTGAAGATTGAGGTGTTGTAAGCTGATCCTAAATCAGTAACATAATACAGGACTTGGTGTGGCAATTAAAGAAACACAAGTGACAGACTCCAGCAGTTACAAATCTTTATTTACTTATTGTGATGCTAAACTCAAGCATATCAATTGCACGTAGACTGTATAGGAAGAAAATACATTAGAGTAAACATTGCTAAGAGTTTTCTGCCATGGAGAAATAACTTCTTTGGCTTGAGGGATTACAACTGGGTGAAATTATGTGACTAAATACGGTATCATCTAAAAATATATATATTATAATAATAAAACTAGTACTCCATGTATGGGACTTGTTACCTGTGACATTCACCACTTATACCGTGAGAGCCGATGTGTGGTGAGATTTTCTGGCATAAAATGGATGCTGTGCATCACCCAGGTTGGTGCTGCTACTGTATACAATGGTGGCAGGTGGGGTGAGTTACCCCGATGCAATGTAAAGCATTATGAAGCTTATTGAAAAGCACTGTCAATGAAGAAAACTAGAAAAACCTCAATACCAGTCACATTTGAATCACAACCTCTACATGTTGTACACACATATTTAAAGTTGGACACTTCTTTCATACTGTGACATCTATAGATGAAGAAAAACCTCCATATGTGCATAAGCACATACCATACCAGTGAGGGGAAAAAAGTATTTGATCCCCTGCTGATTTTGTACGTTTGCCCACTGACAAAGAAATGATCAGTCTATAATTATTATGGTAGGTTTATTTGAACAGTGAGAGACAGAATAACAACAAAAAAATCCAGAAAAATGCATGTCAAATGTTATAAATTGATTTGCATTTTAATGAGGGAAATATGTTTTGCAGAGGGGTCAAATACTTGATTTAATACTTTGTGGCAAAACCCTTGTTGGCAATCAGAGGTCATACGCTTCTTGTAGTTGGCCACCAGGTTTGTACACATCTCAGGAGGGATTTTGTCCCACTCCTCTTTGCAGATCTTCTCCAAGTCATTAAGGTTTCGAGGCTGATGTTTGGCAACTCGAACCTTCAGCTCTCTCCACAGATTTTCTATGGGATTAAGGTCTGGAGACTGGCTAGGCCACTCCAGGACCTTAATGTGCTTCTTCTTGAGCCACTCCTTTGTTGCCTTGGCCATGTGTTTTGGTTCATTGTCATGCTGGAATACCCATCCACGACCCATTTTCAATGCCCTGGCTGAGGGAAGGAGGTTCTCACCCAAGATTTGACGGTACATGACACGTCCTTCGTCCCTTTGATGCGGTGAAGTTGTCCTGTCAACTTAGCAGAAAAACACCCCCAAAGCATAATGTTTCCACCTCCATGTTTTACGGTGGGGATGGTGTTCTTGGGATCAAAGGCAGCATTCCTCCTCCTCCAAACACGGCAAGTTGAGTTAATGCCAAAGAGCTCCATTTTGGTCTCATCTGACCACAAAACTTTCAACCATTTCTCCTCTGAATCATTCAGATGTTCATTGGCAAACTTCAGACGGGCATGTATATGTGCTTTCTTGAGCAGGGGGACCTTGCGGGCGCTGCAGGATTTCAGTCCTTCACGGCGTGGTGTGTTATCAATTGTTTTCTTGGTGACTATGGTCCCAGCTGCCTTGAGATCATTGACAAGATCCTCCCGTGTAGTTCTGGGCTGATTCCTCACCGTTCTCATGATCATTGCAACTCCAAGAGGTGATATCTTGCATGGAGCCCCAGGCCGAGGGAGATTTACAGATATTATGTTTCTTCCATTTGCGAATAATCGCACCAACTGTGTTTTCACCTTCTCACCAAGCTGCTTGGCGATGGTCTTGTAGCCCATTCCAGCCTTGTGTAGGTCTACAATCTTGTCCCTGACATCCTTGGAGAGCTCTTTGGTCTTGGCCATGGTGGAGAGTTTGGAATCTGATTGATTGCTTCTGTGGACAGGTGTCTTTTATACAGGTAACGAGCTGAGATTAGGAGCACACTAAAGGGAGTTGTTACCTTTATAAAAGACACCTGGGAGCCAGAAATCTTTCTGATTGAGAGGGGGTCAAATACTTATTTCCCTCGTTAAAATGCAAATCAATTTCTAACATTTTTGACATGCGTTTTTCTGGATTTTGTTGTTGTTATTCTGTCTGTCACTGTTCAAATAAACCTACCATTAAAATTATAGACTGATCATTTCTTTGTCAGTGGGCAAACGTACAAAATCAGCAGGAGATCAAATACTTTTTTCCCTCACTGTAGTAGGGTACCTGGCGTAAGTTTGGCCAAGAGACCACTTTATTTGGACGAGCTATTTTTTCAAAACCGTAATGTTTACTTGAATTCTGATTATTGACAGGGATACACGACATCCTGAAATATGCAGTGTACAAATCATTAGGAACACCTGCTCTTTCCATGACATAGACTGACCAGGTGAATCCAGGTGAAAGCTATGATCCTTTGTCACTTGTTAAATCCACTTCAATCAGTGTAGATGAAGGGGAGGAGACAGGTTAAAGAAGGATTATTCATCCTTGAGACAATTGAGACATGGATTGTGTATGTGTGCCATTCAGAGGGTGAATGGGCAAGACAAAATATTTAAGCGCCTTCGAACGGGTATGGTAGTAAGTGCCAGGCGCACCGGTTTGAGTGTATCAATAACTGCAACGCTTCCTGTGTATCAAGAATGGTCCACCACCCAAAGGACATACAGCCAACTTTTTATTTTTCTTTTATTTAACAAGGCAAGTCAGTTAAGAACAAATTCTTATTTACAATGACGGCCTACACCGTCCAAACCTGGACGACGCTGGGCCAATTGTGCGCCGCCCTATGGGACTCCCAATCACGGCCGGTTGTGATACAGCCTGGAATCGAACCAGGGGGTCTGTAGTGACGCCTCAAGCACTGAGATGCAGTGCCTTAGACCGCTGTGCCACTCGGGAGCCCGAGTGGTGCAACTTGACACAACTGTGGGAAGCATTGGAGTCAACATGGGCCAGCATCCCCGTGGAAAGCTTTTGACACCTTGTAGAGTCCATGCCCTGACGAATTGAGGCTGTTCTGCAGGAAAAAGGGTGTGCAACTCAATATTAGCAAGGTGTTCCCAATGTTTTGTACACTCAGTGTATGTAGACATCTTTGTTAGAAAGGATACTACGTTCCCTTGACGGAGTGATGCTGAATGTAACAAAATGCTCAACTTACCCCGCTGTCCCCTACTGTGTTACAGATAGGAGGCTTATCATTTCATTATATAATGTGTAAATATTTTATACTTCTGCTTTTCATCATGTGTGTTTGCCCTCCACTATAGGTTCAATATTCAAACACTTTTCATCAGACAATAATACACCATGGGATATTTCCAGGAAAGTCTTCTTGCCTCTCTTTCCCCCTAAAGCGTTGTTTAGAAAACTAGAATTTTCATCACATTCTTTATTTACCAGACCTCTGTAATGACTAACAACTTCACCATTTTACTTTGTTGGATATATACTGGTGCGGTGTAGGGTTCAACTTCTGGATCAACAGTGGTATTTCATGTGTTCACCTGGACGTGTGAACCCAGGACATATTTATGTCTTGAAAATATGACAAATGGTTGCTCTGGTTGCAATGCCATGATATTTTACACTTTTAAGTAAGTATTGGAGACAGTGGCGGTGCGTGGGTAAAATCACTGGGGAAGCCAAGCCCAAAAGCCATATTACAACCTATTGCGTTGTTTGCTCTTTAACCTGTTCATTAATATGCCTTGCGACCGTGATATATATATATATATATTAGGCCTAAAGGCTGAGACAATAAGAAAACACAGTGGCAGAATAAATTCAACCACACATTTGTGGATAGCAACCGGATAGCAACCTCTGTCCACAAGTCCACAAAGTGCTGCCTCCACTATTCCAGCACCATCTCAACTTCAACATTTCAACATCATCAAATCACACCTCTGCTTTGTGTAATACAGAGACAACTAAAAGATACCAAAAACAATTTAGTCCAATCAACGTAAGCTAAATATGATGTGGCTGTCCATGGTTATGATTTCTGTGTGTGTATGTGCGCGCATTCGTACAAGTAGAAAAATACCCTACTTGTAGAGAAACGCCAATGCCATCCTCTCTTTCATGTTGAAGAAACGGTCTATCACACAGTACACTCTTATTTTTTGTTGTCCTAGACTACCTGGCTAAAATGCTTGCTCACTAGCCTAACTTCCATTCATCGGCAACATTAGATCGTTAACATTAGCCTTCTACATCTAGCTACATATTGAACTTCCATCCTCAGGCAAGGGGCACAACAATGTGTGAATTAATGGTTGGATCAGAATTGCTGTTATAATCATTGGCCAGTACGCAGAATTAAGCACAACCACAAGTCCAAATCCCTTTGTCCATCCATGGCTAATTTAGGAAAATGCCAATTAGCTAGCTAGCCAGCCACCGGAGGACAACAACACAACGAGATGCAACAATTCAAGTTGTTTCTGTCAATGACATATGTTCTCAATGCGATTTGATAGGAGTGATGCCAAAATCCAAGCTGGCTTCCCTTGACATTTTTTTTTTTGGGTGCACCAGGACAATTAATTTACAGTTGAGCTCGCTCAGTTTAGCTCAATGCTGATTGGCACATTTTTTAAATACTTTTTTTATCAAGTGAGGCCAAATGCTCGCTGGCTTCCCTTGCATTCAATGCTACGGGCGGCAACAATGTCATACTCGTTTGGACCAGACAGCATCAGATAGATGGCCTACACGTAGAGAGACAGAGGGGTGCTGTTTTGCTGGAACGGATGCTTTCTCCAGTGAATTGCGAATTGAAGGAAAGTTATGAAACAAAGATACAATTTTTTTTGTTGGTCAATTTTTTGGGAAGCATGGCTTCCCTTGGTCTCCATGAATACACACCACTGATTGGAGATTGGCTGTGCTTTAGAAGAGAGTGAGAGAAAGATAATGAGAAATGGGGAGAGAGAATATGTGTGTGTGTGTGTGTGTGAGAGAGCAACATGGAGAGAAAGAGGAGAAGATGTCTCTGTGATGGATAGATAAAGAGTGTATAGCTTGTGGTAAAAAATGTAAGGCCATGCAGGTGAGCAAACAGGTGGACACATCTCTCTTCAATTTATACCTCCTCTCAAAACTCGAGTCCCGATTCGTCCTGATTCTCCAAAAGTGTGCATTTGCACAATCCCCATCATGCATTTCAAATAATTGAATTGGTGTTGGCATTAGCTGGAAAGAGTTTTCACCATTGTTAAATTCATGATACTGAGTGTGGAGAATCGGGACGCAACCTGTCTCATTCTCTGGTCTACTCACACTGTCCAAAAAATAGAATTTTTCTAACTTCTTTACCCTCCTTACCCCTCCCCTTCTCTGCCCTCCCTGCCCAGGCACACTCTATCCCCCTCCCCTCCTTCCTAGTGGGTCAGTGCCCAGGGGCCTCCCTGGGGGCAACACACCTGTGGCCCATGAGGGCCCCAGTTCCCCCTGCCGCCACGTCCAGGCAGAGGGCAGTGCATGAAAAATGGGCTGCCAAGGAGTCATCTGTCAAACCCAGGAATGCCTCTCTGCTCTGCCTCTCATTCTCTCTTTCCCATCTCTCTCTCGCCGGAGAAATAAAATACAATCATCATCTGCTTAATGGTTTCATTCCGTTTTACATTACATTTCATTAGGCACCTATATATTTTGGGAGGCCCCTAAGTGTGTACTAGGCATTGACTGGTTGCAAGGCACTTGTCATCAGAAAGGCCAGGGGATGCTAACCATGAAGTTCAGGCTGATATATACTCCCTATACAGGGGTTTAAATTCCTTTCCCCCCATCTCATGGATATGACACCGTATAAACAGTAGCCACAAGTTAGTGGCCAGTGCTGCACATAGATTAGATGAGCTATCCTCCCATAGTGATACGAGCGAGTAGATTCCGAAAGGAGACAACTTAAAGGAATGGAATCTTTCACTATCACTCTTATCTTCTAAAACATGCAGGAATTGCTTGCTCCAGGACAGCAATTACTCACGCCAGCTTGTGAAGTCCTACATTTGAAGGCTTCCGTGCGTGTAGTATGAAAGAAAAAAAAAATGCACTCACTAACTGTAAGTCGCTCTGGATAAGAGCGTCTGCTAAATGACTAAAATGTAAATGTAAATGTAAAAATGTGTAGGAGCATGTGTGTGAGTGTCTGTGTGGGTGCCTCTGTAAATGTGTGCTAGTTTAATAAGGAAAATTCCACCAATCATCATACCAGCTGTATTTCTTTATTTTGAAAGGTATATATCTTAACTTGATTGCTGACATGCAAAACATTTTGGGACTATATCAACAATGGACTAAATAAATACCAAAATATTGTTTTTGGGTGGAGTTTTCCTTTAAGGTTTTGTGTGTGTGTGTGTGTGTTTCAACCATATAAGAGTGTGTAAACGTTGTTTATGTGAGTGCTATGCAAACCTTGTTTATGTGAGTGATCAACTCCAAAAGTCCACATATACTATTATGGAAGTACAATACTCAGGTGACAGTACCCAATAAATGTTGACAGTATTCAATAAACATGATTCTATATAAATCGTTATACCCGCTGATAATCCCATAATCTAATATGTACATATATGTAAGATTATAATTGCCCTGATATAGGGTGGTTTAGGAAAGTCCCAGTATGTAGAGCCTTTAAGGTCATAGGTTATCTTCTCCTGTCTCAATGCTGCTCCAGCAGACGTTAACCTAAGACAGATATATCAATTTACTCTCCCCAAATGTTGGTGTGGTCTGTACCTAGTGAACCATTAACCACTTTCAAGCAGTTGTTTAAGCTGTTTTAGTGAGAGTATTTATTATGGCAAATAAACTATGGTAGGGTTGGCACAAAACTGCCTCAAGTCTATGGCTATTTCCCTGCACTCAGCTTGTATGGTTACATCCAGACATGGGTCAAATACATGTATCACAAACATTCAAATACCTGAGGTGCGCTTGATTCAGCTTGACCCGCATGCCTGAGGTGCAGAGTTAGCACTTTTTGGGACTATTCCAGTGGTTGCATTATAAGTGAAATGAAGCGCACCGCATTTGCCACATCATGTATTTGACTCATCCCAACACTCTAAACGACTTTCCTTCCCTCATCGTACTTCCTCCCTATCCCCCTTTTTACTTTGAACCTGCTCTCTGAAATAATAAAAATATCCTTGATGAAGATAAGAAGCTATTTTCAGACATAGCATTTGAACATACTACAGCCTTACACAAACCTTACTGTAGAAACCTAGCTACCACCCATACCAATGCCCAGACTACCTGGCAACAGGCTACCATCCCCAAACTGTGGGGCTTTACCCTTTTTGCCAGAGATTTACCGGCATTCACATGAGGCAGAGGAACAAAGAGACTATCCGTCAGACAGACAGAGAGGCCCATGCAGAGACAGACAAATAGAGAGAGATAGTTGGCTCAGTGTACTGGAGATGTGCTGTTCTCTTGAAACAGAAGCAATGTTCCAGTTGGGAAGGTGAGTAATAGTCTCTTGGCACGCTGGTTCTTTTCTTAAGGTAGCCCCACAGAAGGGTAGCTAGTTATACACACCAGGCAGGAGCAACTGATGCAGGGTCTCTTGATCACTCTTGATAACTCTGGGTCACTCAGGATCTCTAAAGGTGAGGTTGGTGATCTGGGATCATCCCATGGATCTCCTGGATAAATCATGCATGCAGGGCTGGAGGCGAAGGAGGGCTGCAAGGGGATGCCCTGTATTGCTGGCACAGGAGATTGAGTTTTTTCAGAAATAGGTCTGCCGAGGACACTTCTTTCATGTTGTGTATACATTGTGTGTGTGTGTGTGTGTCCGTGTGTGTGTATGCGTGCGTATGTGCGCATGTGTGTCTCTCTCGGAAAAATGGTTTGGAAAGATGGAGGGATGACTATACTGTTGGCATGGTAACATGAAGAGGGCAAGGGGTGTGCTGGAGCAAAGGATGAGATGGATGAGATTAAGAGGCTTGCTCCACAGTAATTCCAGTAGCAGCAGGTATGGGGGATTTCACCTCCACCGGGCTCTCCTGCTCCTCCTCTTCGTCATCCTCCTCCCCAATATCGTCATCATGCTCCGGGAGAGCGAGCCCCGCCCGACGATCAGTGGTCAGGTCACACTCAAGGCTCCCCGCTTCTCCATTGAAGGTCAGCTCAACCTCCACGCTCCCAGTGCTAGAGGGACTAGCCAGCTCCTCTCCTCCCTCCACACCTAGCCCTTCCTTGGAGTGCACCTCGGCCAGAGGCAGATCCCCATCCATGCTTCCCAGGGGAGGGATCTCCACGTGGGCATGCCCGCTAGGCGAGCCTCCGGGCTGGGTTGGGTCCTCCCCTTCACCACGCATCTTCTTCACATTGAAGGTCATGGGCGACACCTTGAAGGAGGAACTCTTGGCGGCAGGGCTCTTCGGGTGGTTGGGTGTGAAGCTCTTCTTGATCTTCTCGCGGCTCGCGGGCGGCACAATCTTGGTGCCGATCTTGCTCATCTTCTTCTCAATGCTCTCGCGTGAGAAAGCCTTCTTCAGGCTGTCCACCTTCTTCAGGCTGGAGCGCTTCAGCCGGTCTGCTCTGGATCTCTCAGAGGAGGGCCGGGCCGCTCCCAGGCCCAGTGTTGCCTCACCCTCCAGGGCTTCGTCTTCCTCGTGGAGACCCCCGGCATCATCGTCGGAGGAGGACAGGCTGATGGTATGGAGACCCTCCTCCTGGGACCGGTTGGCGTCTGTCCCGGCGACGGACAGGGCAGGCGCCGCAGGGGCATCGTCCTCTATCTGGCTGGCTTGGGGGGTCTTGGGGGAGTCCTTGATGAACACGCTGGAGGGGATCTCGTTGTCTTCCTGGAATACAGAGGGGAGGATGTTAGGATTAGGAAGGTGGACATGTGAAGGAACGGGATGATCACTTGAACCAAGCCTTAGGTCATGACTTATTAATCAAGTGGACGAACACAAAACCCTGCACACTATAATTGTTTGTGATTATCAGCATGAAAAATACGTACACACTGTATATCAATAGCAGATCTAATTTATCATAGTTAGATATTTAATTTAAATTAAACCCTGCATGTGCACTGCAATAATGTACTGTATCTATAATCCTCTTACAGAACAAATTGTTCCTTCATAATCGCAAAATGTGAAAAAATACAGGTATGCCATTTTTATGCTGCTATTGTTAAAGTAAACTCTCATGGGACTATTTCTAACCACACATGTACATAATCCACACAAACATTCAATCAATTTCACCGTACATCATTTGCCGCTGTATGCTTTGGCAGCCATTAACGAATGTCAAGGTTCAAGTGTGTAATAGTTTTGGACATGTTGTGCTCATCTTTTTCAGTAAGCGCTGAGCCTGAAAGAAACCAGTCTCCACATGTTTCTTTTCTCTACTCCTGGAGACATCTGAGGAATTCCTACCTGTTTCTCTGCATGAGTCTCCTCCTCCCTCCTCTATTCCCTCACTCTCTCCAGCCATGAAAACAATGAATTGCCATATTGAGAAAGAGGGAGAGTGTTAAAAAGAGAGGGATCTCCTGAGGTATCTAAATGACCCTGTTTGTTTATCTCCTCTCGCGTGTCTCTCGCCATCTCACCTCCTTCTTCCTCACCTCATCCTATTCGCCTCTTTCCTTACCCTCCATCTCCCTATTTTTCTCTCTCCTTTTCTCTCTCAATCCCTTTATACACACACAAAACATACACAAACACACACCTCCTCCACATGTATTATAGGTAAGCAGCTATATCCCAAAATGACAGTTGGTAGTTTGTCATTTCAGTCATCTGACAGCTTCCAGAGCAGTAGGTACTTAACAGTACCAGTTACAAGTACCAGCCACACCATTTGATAAACATCAATGCTGATGTGAAAGTAGGTAAGGGTTAAGGTTTGGGATAGGGATAAAAACATAACTAATTTGACTTTTACATTTAGGGATTAATTCAGACTGGTTAAGGTAAGGGTTAAGGTTTGGGATTGGGTTAAAACAGAAAATAAATACAAACAAGTGCCTAGCATTGGGATTGAACCCATGAGCTTCAGAACCATAGCTCACGGTTTAAACCCTTCCTCTATCTCCATCTACCATGCCCTAGGAAGCCTACTAGATAGTAATAGGCGCTCGCTTTGTCCCTAGTGAACAGTATTGAATTGCATTTCCCGACATCCTGGGGACCTAGACAAACGTCTAATACTGAAGTTGATCTGGTGGGACCTGGCTGCATTTTGTTTCATGCAACTATCTCTTCAAAAGTTCACTCAGGGCTCAAGATGTGCTAACGTAACTTGAACATCTACTTAAATCATGCAATTATGTCAAAAGTGGATTTAAGCAAAAGTTTGAGTAAGTCAGGATTTAAAAAATGACCCAGAGTGGAAAGTAAGCGTGTGTGTGAAAAGTGGTTATATTGGAAAGGTCTGGGCTATCTTTGAGAAATTCATCCCCTTTGTATTTACAGTGTTAGAGAATGTACAGTGCATTCGGAAGGTATTCAGACCCCTTGACTTTTTCCACATTTTGTTACGTTACAGTCTTATTCTAAAATGGTTTATACCCCATAATGACAAAGCAAAAACAGGTTTTTAGACATTTCTGCAAATGTATTACAAATACAAAACTGAAATATTACATTTACATAAGTATTCAGACCCTTTATTCAGTACTTTGTTGAAGCACCTTTGGCAGCGATTACAGCCTCAATTGCACGCCATTTCAGGAAAGAACATTATTCTTGACAGACTAAAGGCCCCTTGAAGAATGGCCTCTCTTTTTTATTCAGGTGGTGACTGTGACACATTGATTTGTTGCATTACAACCTGTAATTTAAATTGATTTTTATTTGGATTTCATGTAATGGACATACACAAAATAGTCCAAATTGGTGAAGTGAAAAAAAAATAATAACTTGTTTTAAAAAATTCTAAAAATTTAATAACGGAAAAGTGGTGTGTGCAGATGTATTCAACCCCTTTGCTATGAAGCCCCTAAATAAGATCTGGTGCAACCAATTACCTTCAGAAGTCACATAATTAGTTAAATAAAGTCCACCTGTGTGCAATCTAAGTGTCACATGATCTCAGTATATATACACCTGTTCTGAAAGGCCCCAGAGTCTACAAAACCACTAAATAAGGGGCAACACCAAGCAAGTGGCACCATGAAGACCAAGGAGCTCTCCTAACAGGTCAAGGACAAAGATGTGGAGAAGTACAGATCAGGGTTGGGTTATAAAAAAATATCCAAAACTTTGAACATCCCACGGAGCACCATTAAATCCATAATTAAAAAACTGAAAGAATATGGCTCCACAACAAACCTGCCAAGAAAGGGCCGCCCACCAAAACTCACGGACCAGGCAAGCAGGGCATTAATCAGAGAGGCAACAAAGAGACCAAAGATAACCCTGAAAGAGCTGCAAAGCTCCACAGCATTTGGTGTTTGCCAATAGGCATGTGGGAGACTCCCCAAACATATGGAAGAAGGTACTCTGGTCAGATGAGACTAAAATTAAGCTTTTTGGCCATCAAGGAAAACGCTATGTCTGGCGCAAACCCAACACCTCTCATCACCCCGAGAACACCATCAAGCATCATGCTGTGGGGATGTTTTTCATCGGCAGGGACTGGGAAACTGGTCAGAATTGAAGGAATGATGGATGGCGCTAAATACAGGGAAATTCTTGAGGGAAACCTGTTTCAGTCTTCCAGAGATTTGAGACTGGGACGAAGGTTCACCTTCCAGCAGGACAATGACCCTAAGCGTACTGCCAAAGCAACACTCGAGTGGTTTAAGGGGAAACATTTAAATGTCTTGGAATGGCCTAGTCAAAGCCCAGACCTCAATCCAATTGAGAATCTCTGGTATGACTTAAAGATTGCTGTACACCAGCGGAACCCATCCAACTTGAAGGAGCTGGAGCAGTTTTGCCTTGAAGAATGGGCAAAAATCCCAGTGGCTAGATTGAATAGTTATGCCCACTCAAGTTTTCTGTTTTTTTGTCTTATTTCTTGTTTGTTTCACAATAAACAATATTTTTCAACTTCAAAGTGGTAGGCATGTTGTGTAAATCAAATGATACAAACCCCCCAAAAAACAATTTTAATTCCAGGTTGTAAGGCAACAAAATAGGAAAAATGCCAAGGGGGGTGAATACTTTCGCAAGCCACTGTATATGTTTTGATAAGGTTTGTATTACAACTAAAGTGGCCAAATAACGCCATTAAAATTAAGCACATTAATCCACTTTTTAACCAGTGTAGAGCCTAACAGGCATACATTTACATTTTAGTCATTTAGCAGACGCTCTTATCCAGAGCGACTTACAGTTAGTGAGTGCATAAATTTTTCATACTGGTCCCCCGTGGGAATCGAACCCACAACCCTGCCGTTGCAAGCGCCATGCTCTACCAACTGAGCTACAGAGGCTGCGCGTGAGTTTAAAGTTTGGGGAAGATAATTTTCACCATGAATATGTACCTTTTAAATAAAGCATTACATGCATGATCGCATTTGCCTTCACTTTCGAGAAAAGTGTTTTCCCGCTAATTGATTGCATTTTGGAACATTTGCGCTTATAGCCTTCTTCCATGTGCGCTTATAATGTGAAGAAATAGCGTATTAGTTTATCAACATTTTAAGTTAAACATTCTGATCTGTTGCATCAGCCTCATTGCTTTAAAAAAAAGTTTTTTTGATGCGAGTGATTGTATTAATTTGGGATCTATCGCATCCCACAACTGTCCCAGAATATGTTTGGAGTATTTCTTTCTTTCACAGAATAACTTTTGTACTATGGGGGATAGTTAATTAACGGTCAATTACCATGAGACCGACAGTTATTTGATTGACAATCAATGCCTGACAATTTCTTGACCGCCACAGCCCTAGTTAGCACCTCAGGGCACAGGTCTCGTTTCAACCAGACCCACTTGGTTAACCTGCTCTTCCTCTTTCCCTCCTTCTTATCAACCATCCACTCCCTTCCCTCCATCCCTCCTTCCTGCTGTTGATGAAAAGAAGCAAGTGTCCCCATTTCACCGCAGAGATGACAAACCTATCGAGTGCCACACCCATACTTAGCCTTCCAACTTTAGCTCCAAATAAAAAAGTGTATTAACATGTTCAGTGGCTACCCGTCATTCAGGTGAGCCCCACCTGTTTAGCATGTTATTTTGGCATTAATACGTGTGACATATCAGTTTGCAAACAATATAAAAAATAATAGAAATCATTGAGTTAATAAGGCAGCCCAAAAATGCAGGTGTTTCAGCCTAGCTCAGTGCTTTCTGTGGTCGTGGGGCAGCCAGCGGAAAATACGGAGCATAGGGTTTGGTAATGTTCTCTAGTTGCGCTGTGATTGGCTTAGTGTTCTGTCACACATGGGGACACTACATCACCGCAGAATCTACGGTTGCTCGAAAATTCAAGCCCCTTGGGTGCTGTCATATAGTTACATTAGAAGTGCCCTTCCAAGAAGGCTCAAGGTCATTGGCAACAGACAAAATGACGTCAAATCACATTATATCTACCATAGCTTTGATTGGACTGATTATGTCAACATCATACTTAAAAAATATTAGCTAGCAATCTACTGGCAAATCCTTTTCAATCCTTGTCATATGAAGAGAAATGATAGATAAAACCTATCGGTGCTTATCGGCCATTGGACGTAAACATTACACAAGAATTTGGAAATCGCAAATTCAACATTGAGTGGTTTGGAAGGAATCAGTGGCTAACTGCAAGCGTTGCAAAGCAATCACTAGCCAGCTATTCAGTGGAGTCGCTGTGTGGTCCAGGTCTGTGTTTAAGGGTCTCTTTTACAAGCTTAAAAGGATAAACATTCAACACGATGGGCCAGAAAAGGTTGAATACGTTGGCCATGCTGTCAATCCAGCATGACTTCTGCCATGCTCAAAACAACTGGAAACTCGGAACTGGGAAATCTCAGACTTCAGTGAGTTCATGACAACTGGGAACTCTGAAAGAAATGAGCTCCGACTGGGAAAATTGGTTTTGAACGGTCATCCGACTCGGAATTCCAAGTCGGGAAATCGGGCCTCTTTCTAGAGCTCCGACCTGAAGATCACTGACGTCATGATTCAACCTTGTTTTTTTCAGAGTTCCCAGTTGTCTTGAGAGCACCATAAATCCAGAGAATGCCAGATTTTGATGACAAAGTTTGATGACAAAATTTGCCCACAAAGGACCGCCGCGCCACATTCCTGTTCAAGTCAGCACAGCACAACAAGGTGAGTCCAAAAATGGCTTGTATGCTGCTGCATGAAAACGCTGGAGGGGATCTCTCGATCCCTTTATACACACACAAAACATACACAAACACACACCTCCTCCACATGTATTATAGGTAAGCAGCTATATCCCAAAATGACAGTTGGTAGTTTGTCATTTCAGTCATCTGACAGCTTCCAGAGCAGTAGGTACTTAACAGTACCAGTTACAGGTACCAGCCACACCCATTGATAAACATCAATGCTGATGTGAAAGTAGGTAAGGTTTGGGATAGGGATAAAAACATAACTAATTTGACTTTTACATTTAGGGATTAATTCAGACTGGTTAAGGTAAGGGTTAAGGTTTGGGATTGGGTTAAAACAGAAAATAAATACAAACAAGTGCCTAGCATTGGGATTGAACCCATGAGCTTCAGAACCATAGCTCACGGTTTAAACCCTTCCTCTATCTCCATCTACCATGCCCTAGGAAGCCTACTAGATAGTAATAGGCGCTCGCTTTGTCCCTAGTGAACAGTACTGAATTGCATTTCCCGACATCCTGGGGACCTAGACAAACGTCTAATACTGAAGTTGATCTGGTGGGACCTGGCTGCATTTTGTTTCATGCAACTATCTCTTCAAAAGTTCACTCAGGCCTCAAGATGTGCTAACGTAACTTGAACATCTACTTAAATCATGCAATTATGTCAAAAGTGGATTTAAGCAAAAGTTTGAGTAAGTCAGGATTTAAAAAATGACCCAGAGTGGAAAGTAAGCGTGTGTGTGAAAAGTGGTTATATTGGAAAGGTCTGGGCTATCTTTGAGAAATTCATCCCCTTTGTATTTACAGTGTTAGAGAATGTACAGTGCATTCGGAAGGTATTCAGACCCCTTGACTTTTTCCACATTTTGTTACGTTACAGTCTTATTCTAAAATGGTTTATACCCCATAATGACAAAGCAAAAACAGGTTTTTAGACATTTCTGCAAATGTATTACAAATACAAAACTGAAATATTACATTTACATAAGTATTCAGACCCTTTACTCAGTACTTTGTTGAAGCACCTTTGGCAGCGATTACAGCCTCAATTGCACGCCCTTTCAGGAAAGAACATTATTCTTGACAGACTAAAGGCCCCTTGAAGAATGGCCTCTCTTTTTTATTCAGGTGGTGACTGTGACACATTGATTTGTTGCATTACAACCTGTAATTTAAATTGATTTTTATTTGGATTTCATGTAATGGACATACACAAAATAGTCCAAATTTAATAACGGAAAAGTGGTGTGTGCATATGTATTCAACCCCTTTGCTATGAAGCCCCTAAATAAGATCTGGTGCAACCAATTACCTTCAGAAGTCACATAATTAGTTAAATAAAGTCAACCTGTGTGCAATCTAAGTGTCACATGATCTCAGTATACAGTGGGGGAAAAAAGTATTTAGTCAGCCACCAATTGTGCAAGTTCACCCACTTAAAAAGATGAGAGAGGCCTGTCATTTTCATCATAGGTACATGTCAACTATGACAGACAAATTGAGGAAAAAACATACAGAAAATCACATTGTAGGATTTTTAATGAATTTATTTGCAAATTATGGTGGAAAATAAGTATTTGGTCACCTACAAACAAGCAAGATTTCTGGCTCTCACAGACCTGTAACTTCTTATTTAAGAGGCTCATCTGTCCTCCACTCGTTACCTGTATTAATCACACCTGTTTGAACTTGTTATCAGTATAAAAGACACCTGTCCACAACCTCAAACAGTCACACTCCAAACTCCACTATGGCCAAGACCAAAGAGCTGTCAAAGGACACCAGAAACAAAATTGTAGACCTGCACCAGGCTGGGAAGACTGAATCTGCAATAGGTAAGCAGCTTGGTTCGAAGAAATCAACTGTGGGAGCAATTATTAGGAAATGGAAGACAAACAAGACCACTGATAATCTGCCTCGATCTGGGGCTCCACGCAAGATATCACCCCGTGGGGTCAAAATGATCACAAGAACGGTGAGCAAAAATCCCAGAACCACACAGGGGGACCTAGTGAATGACCTGCAGAGAGCTGGGACCAAAGTAACAAAGCCTACCATCAGTAACACACTACGCCGCCAGGGACTCAAATCCTGCAGTGCCAGACGTGTCCCCCTGCTTAAGCCAGTACATGTCCAGGCCCGTCTGAAGTTTGCTAGAGTGCATTTGGATGATCCAGAAGAGGATTGGGAGAATGTCATATGGTCAGATGAAACCAAAATATAACTTTTTGGTAAAAACTCAACTCGTCGTGTTTGGAGGACAAAGAATGCTGAGTTGCATCCAAAGAACACCATACCTACTGTGAAGCATGGGGGTGGAAACATCATGCTTTGGGGCTGTTTTTCTGCAAAGGGACCAGGACGACTGATCCGTGTATAGGAAAGAATGAATGGGGCCATGTATCGTGAGATTTTGAGTGAAAACCTCCTTCCATCAGCAAGGGCATTGAAGATGAAACGTGGCTGGGTCTTTCAGCATGACAATGATCCCAAACACACCGCCCGGGCAACGAAGGAGTGGCTTCGTAAGAAGCATTTCAAGGTCCTGGAGTGTCCTAGCCAGTCTCCAGATCTCAACCCCATAGAAAATCTTTGGAGGGAGTTGAAAGTCTGTGTTGCCCAGAGACATCCCCAAAACATCACTGCTCTAGAGGAGATCTGCATGGAGGAATGGGCCAAAATACCAGCAACAGTGTGTGAAAACCTTGTGAAGACTTACAGAAATCGTTTGACCTGTGTCATTGCCAACAAAGTGTATATAACAAAGTATGGAGAAACTTTTGTTATTGACCAAATACTTATTTTCCACCATAATTTGCAAATAAATTCATTAAAAATCCTACAATGTGATTTTCTTGATTTTTTTTCTCATTTTGTCTGTCATAGTTGACGTGTACCTATGATGAAAATTACAGGCCTCTCTCATCTTTTTAAGTGGGAGAACTTGCACAATTGGTGACTGACTAAATACTTTTTTCCCCCACTGTATATACACCTGTTCTGAAAGGCCCCAGAGTCTACAAAACCACTAAATAAGGGGCAACACCAAGGAAGTGGCACCATAAACACCAAGGAGCTCTCCTAACAGGTCAAGGACAAAGATGTGGAGAAGTACAGATCAGGGTTGGGTTGTAAAAAATATCCAAAACTTTGAACATCCCACGGAGCACCATTAAATCCATAATAAAAAAACTGAAAGAATATGGCACCACAACAAACCTGCCAAGAAAGGGCCGCCCACCAAAACTCACGGACCAGGCAAGCAGGGCATTAATCAGAGAGGCAACAAAGAGACCAAAGATAACCCTGAAAGAGCTGCAAAGCTCCACAGCATTTGGTGTTTGCCAATAGGCATGTGGGAGACTCCCCAAACATATGGAAGAAGGTACTCTAGTCAGATGAGACTAAAATTAAGCTTTTTGGCCATCAAGGAAAACGCTATGTCTGGCACAAACCCAACACCTCTCATCACCCCGAGAACACCATCAAGCATCATGCTGTGGGGATGTTTTTCATTGGCAGGGACTGGGAAACTGGTCAGAATTGAAGGAATGATGGATGGCGCTAAATACAGGGAAATTCTTGAGGGAAACCTGTTTCAGTCTTCCAGAGATTTGAGACTGGGACGGAGGTTCACCTTCCAGCAGGACAATGACCCTAAGCGCACTGCTTAAGCAACACTCGAGTGGTTTAAGGAGAAACATTTAAATGTCTTGGAATGGCGTAGTCAAATCCCAGACCTCAATCCAATTCAGAATCTCTGGTATGACTTAAAGATTGCTGTACACCAGCGGAACCCATCCAACTTGAAGGAGCTGGAGCAGTTTTGCCTTGAAGAATGGGCAAAAATCCCAGTGGCTAGATGTGTGAATAGTTATGATGCCCACTCAAGTTTTCAGTTTTTTTGTCTTATTTCTTGTTTGTTTCACAATAAACAATATGGTAGGCATGTTGTGTAAATCAAATGATACAAACCCCCCAAAAAACTATTTTAATTCCAGGTTGTAAGGCAACAAAATAGGAAAAATGCCAAGGGGGGTGAATACTTTCGCAAGCCACTGTATATGTTTTGATAAGGTTTGTATTACAACTAAAGTGGCCAAATAACGCCTTTAAAATTAAGCACATTAATCCACTTTATAACCAGTGTAGAGCCTAACAGGCATACATTTACATTTTAGTCATTTAGCAGACGCTCTTATCCAGAGCGACTTACAGTTAGTGAGTGCATACATTTTTCATACTGGTCCCCCATGGGAATCGAACCCACATCCCTGCCGTTGCAAGCGCCATGCTCTACCAACTGAGCTACAGAGGCTGCCCGTGAGTTTAAAGTTTGGGGAAGATAACTTTCACCATGAAAATGTACCTTTTAAATAAAGCATTACATGCATAATCGCATTTGCCTTCACTTTCGAGAAAAGTGTTTTCCCGCTAATTGATTGCATTTTGGAACATTTGCGCTTATAGCCTTCTTCCATGTGCACTTATAATGTGAAGAAATACTGTATTAGTTTATCAACATTTTAAGTTAAACATTCTGATCTGTTGCATCAGCCTCATTGCTTTAAAAAAAAGTTTTTTTGATGCGAGTGATTGTATTAATTTGGGATCTATCGCATCACACAACTGTCCCAGAATATGTTTGGAGTATTTCTTTCTTTCACACAATAACTTTTGGACTATGGGGGATAGTTAATTAACGGTCAATTACCGTGAGACCGACAGTTATTTGATTGACAATCAATGCCTGACAATTTATTGACCGCCACAGCCCTAGTTAGCACCTCAGGGCACAGGTCTCGTTTCAACCAGACCCACTTGGTTAACCTGCTCTTCCTCTTTCCCTCCTTCTTATCAACCATCCACTCCCTTCCCTCCATCCCTCCTTCGTGCTGTTGATGAAAAGAAGCAAGTGTCCCCATTTCACCGCAGAGATGACAAACCTATCGAGTGCCACACCCATACTTAGCCTTCCAACTTTAGCTCCAAATAAAAAAGTGTATTAACATGTTCAGTGGCTACCCGTCATTCAGGTGAGCCCCACCTGTTTAGCATGTTATTTTGGCATTAATACGTGTGACATATCAGTTTGCAAACAATATAAAAAATAATAGAAATCATTGAGTTAATAAGGCAGCCCAAAAATGCAGGTGTTTCAGCCTAGCTCAGTGCTTTCTGTGGTGGTGGGGCAGCCAGCGGAAAATACGGAGCACAGGGTTTGGTAATGTTCTCTAGTTGCGCTGTGATTGGCTTAGTGTTCTGTCACACATGGGAACACTACGTCACCGCAGAATCTACGGTTGCTCGAAAATTCAAGCCCCTTGGGTGCTGTCATATAGTTACATTAGAAGTGCCCTTCCAAGAAGGCTCAAGGTAATTGGCAACAGACAAAATGACGTCAAATCACAATATATCTACCATAGCTTTGATTGGACTGATTATGTCAACATCATACTTAAAAAATATTAGCTAGCAATCTACTGGCAAATCCTTTTCAATCCTTGTCATATGAAGAGAAATGATAGATAAAACCTATCGGTGCTTATCGGCCATTGGACGTAAACATTATACAAGAAGTTGGAAATCGCAAATTCAACATTGAGTGGTTTGGAAGGAATCAGTGGCTAACTGTAAGGTAAGCTTGGCTTCTCATATGGTGTTGAGTAAAGCTTAAACCATGTATTTAGATCGTAGGTAGGTAGTTTATTTAGGTAGTTATTGTAGGTTTCCGTAGGCAATTATTGTAGGTAAGTATTGTTTACGTATTGTTTAAGTATTGTTACGGCGGAGCCCGGCGAAGCACGAGGCTAGCTAGCTAGCGGGTAGCTACTGGTAACGTTTATTGGTAATTATCTGTTTAGTGCAATGGTGGAGAGTGGTTTCCAATGTTAATGTGCTAGCTAATGTGCTAGCTAGCCAACGTTTAATCCTTTTGCTGCGTTATGAAAGGAACTAGACACGGACATGAATTATCTGTTTAGTTTGTTAACACACTCTTGGTATGTTAGCTAGCTAGCGGGTAGCTACTGGTAACGTTTATTGGTAATTATCTGTTTAGTGCAACGGTGGAGAGTTGTTTCCAATGTTAATGTGCTAGCTAGCCAACGTTTAATTTTTGCTGCGTTACGAAAGGAACTAGACACGAACATGAATTATCTGTTTAGTGTGTTAACACACTCTTGGTAGTTTGTTGTAACCAAGTATTGGTGCTAAACTGTGTGTTATTGGATGCTAGCATGCTAGTTAGCTATGGCGTCATAGCTAGGCATCGTGGGCTGTTGTGGGTAGTTACTGTGGGTTGGCATTGTTTTTCGGCGGTGCCAGGGGTAGCACGAAGCTAGCTAGCTAGCCGTTCCTCAAACAAGGTCAACACAGTGGCCATTGCTAGCTAGCCAACAGACACGGACACGAATTATCTGCTTAGTGTGTTAACACACTATTGGTGGTTTGTTGTGACCAAGTGTTGGTGCTAAACTGTGTGTTGTTGGATGCTAGCATGCTAGTTAGCTATGGTGTCATAGTTAGCTAGCTGAATAAAGTGGGTTGAGTCTACTCCTTTAAACATTGAACCGCTGTGGTTCACAACAATTCTGATTTCTAAAGGTGGAAGTTGGTAGAGTTTTTGTTCGGGTGGTTCAGTGAAACAATTATAGTTTCTGAGGTAGAAGTTTTATGGTGAGGGAGGCCCTGCTCTCTACTCTCCCAGATGTTTAGTTCATTTCATTCCGATCTCCTCTGCATTATTGTAGCCATTTGCTACAGCCTGTCAACTATGCCTCTGCCTATCCCTGGTCTCTCCTCTCTGCACAGGCTACACAAACGCCCCACACCGCGTGGCTGCTGCCTCTCTAACCTGGTGGTCCCTGCACGCACCCCACACCTGGAGTTCCAGGTCTCAGGCAGCCTCTGGAACTGCCGTTCTGCTGCCAACAAAGCTGACTTCATCCCAGCCTATGCTAATCTCCAGTCCCTCGACTTCCTGGCGCTGACGGAAACATGGATTACCACTGAAAACACTGCTACTCCTACTGCTCTCTCCTCGTCTGACCATGTGTTCTCGCATACCCCGAGAGCATCTGGTCAGAGGGGTGGTGGCACAGGAATCCTCATCTCTCCCAAGTGGACATTCTCAATTTTTCCCCTAACCCATCTGTCTGTCTCCTCATTTGAATTCCATGCTGTCACAGTCACTAGCCCATTTAAGCTTAATATCCTTGTCATCTATCGCCCTCCAGGTTCCCTTGGAGAGTTCATCAATGAGCTTGACGCCTTGATAAGTTCCTTTCCTGAGGATGGCTCACCCCTCACAGTTTTGGGGGATTTCAACCTCCCTATGTCCACATTTGACTCATTTCTCTCTGCCTCTTTCTTTCCACTCCTCTCCTCTTTTGACCTCACCCTCTCACCGTCCCCCCCTACTCACAAGGCAGGCAATACGCTTGACCTCATCTTTACTAGATGCTGCTCTTCTACTAATCTCACTGCAACTCCCCTCCATGTCTCTGACCACTACTTTGTTTCCTTTTCTCTCTCGCTCTCCTCCCACACTACTCACTCTGCCCCTACACAGATGGTAATGCGCCGCCCCAACCTTCGCTCTCTCTCTCCCACTACTCTCTCCTCTTCCATCCTATCATCTCTTCTCTCTGCTCAATCCTTCTCCCTCCAATCTCCTGATTCTGCCTCCTCAACCCTCCTCTCCTCCCTTTCTGCATCCTTTGACTCTCTGTGTCCCCTATCCTCCCGGCCGGCTCGGTCCTCCCCTCCAGCTCCGTGGCTTGATGACTCATTGCGAGCTCACAGAACAGAGCTCCGGGCAGCGGAGCGGAAATGGAAGAAAACTAAACTCCCTGCCGACCTGGCATCTTTTCACTCCCTCCTCTCTACATTTTCTTCATCTGTTTCTGCTGCTAAGGCCACTTTCTACCACTCTAAATTCCAAGCATCTGCCTCTAACCCTAGGAAGCTCTTTGCCACATTTTCCTCCCTGCTGAATCCCCCCCCCCCCCCCCCTCCTCTCTCTCTGTGGATGACTTCGTCAACCACTTTGAAAAGAAGGTTGACGATATTCGATCCTCGTTTGTTAAGTCTAATGACACTGCTGGTCCTACTCACACTGCCCTACCCTATGCTTTGATTTCTTTCTCCCCTCTCTCTCCAGATAAAATCCTGCGACTTGTGACTGCAGGCCGCCCAACAACCTGCCCGCTTGACCCCATCCCCTCCTCTCTTCTCCAGACCATCTCCGGTGACCTTCTCCCCTACCTCACCTCGCTGATCAACTCATCCTTGACCGCTGGCCATGTCCCTTCCGTCTTCAAGAGAGCGAGAGTTGCTCCCCTTCTCAAAATACCAACACTCGATCCCACTGATGTCAACAACTACAGATCAGTATCCCTTCTTTCTTTTCTTTCCAAAACTATTGAGCGTGCCGTCTTTAGCCAACTCTCTTGCTATCTCTCTCAGAATGACCTTCTTGATCCAAACCAGTCAGGTTTCAGGACTGGTCATTCAACTGAGACTGCTCTTCTCTGTGTCACGGAGGCTCTCCGCACTGCTAAAGCTAACTCTCTCTCCTCTGCTCTTGTCCTTCTAGACCTGTCTGCTGCCTTTGATACTGTGAACCATCAGATCCTCCTCTCCACCCTCTCCGAGCTGGGCATCTCCGGCGCGGCTCACTCCTGGATTGCGTCCTACCTGACCGGTCGCTCCTACCAAGTGGCGTGGCGAGAAGCTGTCTCCGCACCACGTGCTCTCACCACTGGTGTCCCCCAGGGCTCAGTTCTAGGCCCTCTCCTTTTCTCCCTATACACCAAGTCACTTGGCTCTGTCATATCCTCACATGGTCTCTCCTATCATTGCTACGCTGACGATACACAACTAATCTTCTCCTTTCCCCCTTCTGATAACCAGGTGGCAAATCGCATCTCTGCATGTCTGGCAGACATATCAGTATGGATGATGGATCACCACCTCAAGCTGAACCCTGGCAAGACGGAGCTGCTCTTCCTCCCGGGGAAGGACTGCCCGTTCCATGATCTCGCCATCACGGTTGACAACTCCGCTGTGTCCTCCTCCCAGAGTGCGAAGAGCCTAGGCGTGACCCTGGACAACACCCTGTCGTTCTCCGCCAACATCAAGGCGGTGACCCGCTCCTGCAGGTTCATGCTCTACAACATTCGGAGAGTACGACCCTGCCTTACACAGGAAGCGGCACAGGTCCTAATCCAGGCACTGGTCATCTCCCGTCTGGACTACTGCAACTCGCTGTTGGCTGGCCTCCCTGCCTGTGCCATTAAACCCCTACCACTCATCCAGAATGCCGCAGCCCGTCTGGTGTTCAACCTTCCCAAGTTCTCTCACGTCACCCCCCTCCTCCGCACACTCCACTGGCTTCCAGTTGAAGCTCGCATCCGCTACAAGACCATGGTGCTTGCCTATGGAGCAGTGAGGGGAACGGCACCTCTGTACCTTCGGGCTCTGATCAGTCCCTACACCCAAACGAGGGCATTGCGTTCATCCACCTCTGGCCTGCTGGCTCCCCTTCCTCTGCGGAAGCATAGTTCCCGCTCAGCCCAGTCAAAACTGTTCGCTGCTCTGGCACCCCAATGGTGGAACAAGCTCCCTCACGACGCCAGGACAGCGGAGTCACTCACCACCTTCCGGAGACATTTGAAACCCCACCTCTTTAAGGAATACCTGGGATAGGATAAAGTAATCCTTCTACCCCCCCCCCCCCCCCCCCCCCCCCCCCAAAAAAAAATTGTAAAGTGGTTATCCCACTGGCTATAGGGTGAACGCACCAATTGGTGAGTCGCTCTGGATAAGAGCGTCTGCTAAATGACGTAAATGTGCCCTTGAGCAAGGCACTTAACCCTAATTGCTCCTGTAAGTCGCTCTGGATAAGAGCGTCTGCTAAATGACTAAAATGTAAATGTAAATGTAACTGCAAGCGTTGCAAAGCAATCACTAGCCAGCTATTCAGTGGCGTCGCTGTGTGGTCCAGGTCTGTGTTTAAGGGTCTCTTTTACAAGCTTAAAAGGATAAACATTCAACACGATGGGCCAGAAAAGGTTGAATACGTTGGCCATGCTGTCAATCCAGCATGACTTCTGCCATGCTCAAAACAACTGGAAACTCGGAACTGGGAAATCTCAGACTTCAGTGAGTTCATGACAACTGTGAACTCTGAAAGAAATGAGCTCCGACTGGGAAAATTGGTTTTGAACGGTCATCCGACTCGGAATTCCAAGTCGGGAAATCGGGCCTCTTTCTAGAGCTCCGACCTGAAGATCACTGACGTCATGAATCAACCTTGTTTTTTTCAGAGTTCCCAGTTGTCTTGAAAGCACCATAAATCCAGAGAATGCCAGATTTTGATGACAAAGTTTGATGACAAAATTTTCCCACAAAGGACCGCCGCGCCACATTCCTGTTCAAGTGAGCACAGCACAACAAGGTGAGTCCAAAAATGGCTTGTGCAGCTGCATAAATGATGTAATATGCCAGGGAGATATGTATACTGTAGCTAAGAAAGTAATACTAAGTGTATGTTGTGTAGTAAGCTGTTAGTAGTCCATGTGCCTCACCCTAATTATTTGGTCCCTTTCCCCCTCCTAACTTAGCCTGCTGTTCCCAATTTGTAAGTCGCTCTGGATAAGAGCGTCTGCTAAATGACGTAAATGTAAATGTAAATGTTCTGACTTGGTGGTGCACATGTACCCTATAGCCTGTTTTAGAGAAATGTTATCATTAAATATTGTAAGAGCTTTCATTGTCCGCTTATCCTACGGTTCTGACTTTGTCAACAGGCAGAATACTGTAAGAATGGCCCATGTTCTGAATTCTGTCTCTGTACATTTCAAAGGTGCTGAAGAAATAGTTATATTGACTACGTCCGTCCTAGCTCGCTCATTAATGTCTTAATCGAAATTACAGATTGCCTCTTACTCGTCGTCCCCTTATGCCACAGTTTGTACATCTCAATTGTCAGTAGAAACCACATTTGTTTAAGCAAGTCAGCCATATCAGCTATGTTTCTTTAAATGCAGTAAATGAGGCTCAATTAACTGTTTTGCTGCCAGACAAGCCTCCGCTGATAGCCAGGTGTAGCAGTGGTAAGGATTCACTCCATGGTGCTGAAAATAAATCTCTGCTGTTGGGACAGCTTTATGTAGGCCCTAACAGTTTGTGGGTACAGTTTGTCACCGTTATAGTGCAATTAATGTGTTGTGTTGTGGCTTTGCCGGCATGCATCTAAAAATGTTTTGAGGAGTTTGTCCCACCAAGATTTACATGCTAAAATTGCCACTGAACATGTTAATGCTTGAGAGGGAATTTAATGCTTGAGAGGGAATTCAATTATGAATAACTGGCTGTTTTCTTTTAACATCCTTCTGTACAAACAGATGTAAGGCATTGACATAAGGTATGTAAATGATAACAGGAACACTTTTATTAATGTGACTTTATAGTGGTATGTTGATTTACCTGTGTAGTGTGTGTGTGTGTCCATTTGTGTAGGTGTGCGTGTATTCAAACACATAATTGGACCTCACACTATGACCCAGTAATAAACATATTTAACGTATCCCCTAAAGCGATGGACTCAACACACAACTTGGGCACAAATCAAAAGTAATCTAACTCATTTCGAACGCACTTCTCTGCTTCCTGTCTCTGTCTCTCTTTCTTTCTCTCTCTGTCTCTGTATTTATGTCACTCTCTTTTTTTCTCTTCACCTTTTACCCTTCCTCCCTCTCGGGCCCTTCATTTCCACTTTATCTACACAGCCACCTCCTCCTCCCTCTCCCCCCATTAGTGTCATCACATGCCCTTGTCCTGGGAAAATAACAAACCCGGAGTCTCTTCCCTAAGCCTCTTTCCATGGAAATTTGACTTAATCTGCATGTGCTTTGATTAGCCTGCTACAAAGTATTGTGGGATTCCACTGGGTCAACCCCTGTGTTACGTAACATTTATTCCTCCCATGTCAACAGGGCCGTAGGAAGGAAGGAAATGGGCTTGTGTCGTTTGGCGTGTGGAGAGATCAGCCATGTGATTGGCTGTTAACTTAGTACAACCAGTACATGACCAGGGGAAACGTAAAACACACATGGGCACACACTGGCAAAACAATGAACAAGGGAAACACACACATACCAGCACATGCAAGCATGCACACACACACACGCAAAGACACACAGACACAGATACACACACTGGCAAAACAACCCCATCACTTGATGTTTTTCTGATTAGATTAAACAGCCAATAGGAACTGCTTTAAGAGGTGAAGACAGATTAGCATGTCTACAGAAAACAACTGTCATAGACTTGATATGAAAAGTCTATGTCACACTCATGTCAGCATTACGTAGTTTACCGTATTTAAAGTCAATACAACATAATGACTCATCATGCCTACCCATTAAGTGCCCACACAGGATGGCACAACAAGTTTCAGGGCCTCTTTCCCAACCCTCCCGAAAGGGACAAAAATTGGGAAAAAGGCATGACTGAGCTTATGCAATTACAAAAACACAATGCCCAATTCAACTCCAAACTCAAGCAAACGTGCTAACCAACTCAATGCTGGGGCAGTGACGTGGGCATATATCATGGCCATTGTTTCGATAAGCAGCTATGGAGATATTACACTTTTTTTTGTCAGTGTAGTTGTTGATTGTTGTATTGTTTACTTGGACTTTACTTGGAAACGTCACTTCAGTTACATAGCATTGTTTCAATATTTCCCATGTAATGTTAATGTGGAGCTAACATGGCTGCCATAGAATGGTGAAGTGTCATGTAATGCTCATTCTAGACATTCAGGGTGCGTTCGTAAATTCGCTCTGGCTATGTACTCCGATTTCAGAGCACTCTCGTCTGAATGTGCCAGAGCGCATAATAACTGATGAATTTACAAACGCTCAACACCCGTTGAATATGGCCGGTGTCAGTAAACCTCTGCAAAAAAGCGTAATTAAATTGTTGCCAGCAGCACAGTTACAGTCACCTATGCTCTGGATAACATGAAAACAGCCTAATCAGCTCTGCTAAGTCGAGAAAAATGGTCAGAGTGAGGTGTTCTCTCATTTATGTCTGGAAGTAGCTAGCAAGCTAGCTAACTTTAGCCAGTTAGCTTGGGTGCTTGACTGCCGTTGTGAGGCCAGAACGCTCGGATCAACCCTACTCCTCGGCCAGAACGTCCAGTGTGCGCTCTGAATTTACGAACGCACAATCTGACAACGCTCCGAATTTACGAACGGAAAATCTGACAATGCTCTGAATTTACGAACGGACAATCTGAAAGTGCTCTGAATTTACGAACACCCAGAGCGCACTCTGAGCGCTCTCTGGCACTCCAGAGTGAATTTACAAATGCACCCTCAGTTACATAGTATTGTTTAAAATTCCCCCATGGGGAGCTAACATGGCTGCCATATAATTTTGTAGTGTCATGTAAATGCATCATAATGCAGAAACCTCAATGTCCTAACTCTCTAAATCAGTGGTCACCAACCGGTCGATCACGACCGACTGGTCGATCTCCAAGGCATTCCTAGTCGATCGTCAAACATTTCTGTAAAAACCCAACAATAAAGCCTTCCGTTCCTATATTCTTTATTCGTCTCACGCTGTTGGGGTTAGGTGCACCGGATTCAGCTGCCCTGCAGGCCGGGTTGGGGAAGTGTTCCCATTTTGAACCATTTCATGTGTCTGAAGGTACAAACTCTGCCTTTATAATAATAAATAATATGCCATTTAGCAGACGCTTTTATCCAAAGCGACTTACAGTCATGTGTGCATACATTTTTGTGTATGGGTGGTCCCGGGGATCGAACCCACTACCTTGGCGTTACAAGCGCCGTGCTCTACCAGCTGAGCTACAGAGGACCACAAGTCATGTTTAAAAAAATCTGAGTGGTAGATCTCGGGTTGCCTTTTGACTCAGAAAGTGATCTTGAATCAGAAAAGGTTGGTTACCACTGCTCTAAATACATGGCTCTGATAATACCCAGTGGGCTATGCAGTTCTTTGTAATATGTTCATTTTCACATATACATTTACATTTTGGTCATTTAGCAGACACAATTATCTAGAGTGACTGGATAACAATGTATCACAGTCATAGCAAGTAAAACGTTTCTGTAACCGTTACTGAGAATGTTGTTGCTGTTTGGGCCGGCTACTTGCAAACGTATTTTTTTATTTTAAAATGCAAAATACATGTATTTTAAAATGCAAAATACGTGTATTTTAATGAAATACATTACAAAATACAAGTATTCTGTCGTTTATTTTGATACATTGATCTTTATGGTATTTTGTAATTGTATTTTGTAATTTTTGCACATCCCTGAGCGCAACAAAGTCACCTGTGGTTGTCAAACCACCCCTGCACAAAAGGAATCGTTGGCAGCCATTGACAGTATGCACAATGTAACTTTGTTTTAGGAGACCGAAACAGTGAGATGCATATAGTTGTCAAACCTGAATTGGTGAAAGGCAAAAGAGCAGGACTCAGGGTAAAAACTAAACTCAAATAAATGAAAGAAACCTCTCTCTCTCTCTCTCAATTTCAATTTAAGGGGCTTTATTGGCATGGGAAACATGTGTTTACATTACCAAAGCAAGTGAAATAGATAATAAACAAAAGTGAAATAAATAATAAAAAATGAACAGTAAACATTACTCTCTCTCTCTCCCTCTCTTTTCACCTATCATACTTCATGTCAACCTCTCCTTGTGTTTTCATTTTGTCTAATTGCCTTCACATACCTTCCTCCCCTTCTCTATTCCTGAACTTTTCTTTTCAGCTCTTTAACTCTGTCCACCTCCCTCTGTTGTCCTTTTTTCTCTTTTCCTCTCTCTTTTCCCCCTTTCTCTCTCTCTCTCTCTCTCTCTCTCTCTCTCTCTCTCTCTCTCTCTCTCTCTCTCTCTCTCTCTCTCTCTCTCTCTCTCTCTCTCTCTCTCTCTCTCTCTCTCTCTCTCTCTCTCCTTGCTTCCCTCTTTCTTTCTTTTTTGACTCTTCTCTCTCACCGTAGCCTGTTCAAAAAGAGGGAGATTAACAGAGGAATGAACACCAAAGGGAAAATGTGAACGATAACAAAGAGAGGAGCCACAGGGTAAACAAACAGGTTTGTTCATTTCAGTCTGCAGGACAATCTGGCTCCACGGACAGGGACAGCCATATTAGGTGTCATGACAGAAACAGGATCATATTCAATAGATTAAAAAGGTTTTGCAACAGAAAATCAGTCTGTTTTTCTTCCGTTTTGTGCCAGTGAACACAACCCAGATGAGTGTAGGGATTCAAGGCCAACTTTGGTGTTGTGGTAGCTGTCACTGAACAAAACTCATCCATGCACATCGGGGGATGAGGAAATGAAAGGCTTTGTTGTTTGAGAGAGCAACAAAAACAAAATGCTTGTAAGGAGAGGGTATTTGTACGTTATCCCTGCCTACTGAAACATAACACCTTTGAGATATGGGCGCACGAACACACACACACGCACACACACACAATTCATGGATATACCCTCAAGCCAGTTTTGTTGTATAACATAGACGCTATAGAGTTGACTATGCATCCTTTGACTAACATGTACTAACGTCTACAATACAGTATATCGCCGTTGTGGATCTTGCATATTAGAATGATATGAGAGTATAATAGGGACTGTAACTGAGTTAGTTGCAGTTTTTTTTCAATCACTATGGTACAAAACTCAAAACAGATCATCAAAAAGGCAGTTGTTTCAAAACTTTAAGCACATTTTCAATTGACTAAGTATAACACACAAAATCAGTCTCTTTTTCACCAAACGTAATTAGTGTTTCATCTAGAAAAACATATTTCACATTGCAATACATGTTCACATAAAGTAATTGCCTTTCACAATGCAATGTTCACATTCATTTTGATATGATTCTCTTCTCATTTGTTAAAATACATTTTACTATTACTTAATCTGACTACTCTCAAATGATAATCACTCAACCTTTTGGTAAACCTATAGATTTTAAACTGGTTTCTCTACTACAGATTTTTAGAACTACAGTACATAATGAAAATGCACAGTTGAAGTCGGAAGTTTACACACACTTAGGTTGTAGTCATTAAAACTCGTTTTTCAACCACTCCACACATTTCTTGTTAACAAACTATAGTTTTGGCAAGTCACTTATAATTCACTGTATCACAACTCCAGTGGGTCAGAAGTTTACATACACTAAGTTGACTGTGCCTTTAAACAGCTTGGAAAATTCCAGAAAATTATGTCATGGCTTTAGAAGCTTCTGATAGGCTAATTGACATCATTTGAGTCAATAGGAGGTGTACCTGTGGATGTATTTCAAGGCCTACCTTCAAACTCAGTACCTCTTTGCTTGACATCATGGGAAAATCAAAAGAAATCAGCCAAGACCTCAGAAAAAGAATTGTAGACCTCCACAAGTCTGGTTCATCCTTGGGAGCAATTTCCAAATGCCTGAAGGTACCACGTTCATCTGTACAAACAATAGTACGCAAGTATAAACAACATGGGACCACGCAGCCATCATACCGCTCAAGAAGGAGACGCGTTCTGTCTCCTAGAGATGAATGTACCTTGGTGCGAAAAGTGCAGATCAATCCCAGAACAACAGCAAAGGACCTTGTGAAGTTGCTGGAGGAAACCGGTACAAAAGTATCTATAGCCACAGTAAAACGAGTCCTATATCGACATAACCTGAAAGGCCGCTCAGCAAGGAAGAAACGACCGCTCCAAAACCACCATAAAAAAGTCAGTCTATGGTTTGCAACTGAACATAGGGACAAAGATTGTACTTTTTGGAGAAATGTCCTCTGGTCTGATGAAACAAAAATTGAACTGTTTGGTCATAATGACCATCATTGTGTTTGGAGGAAAAAGGGGGTTGCTTGCAAGCCGAAGAACACCATCCCTACCGTGTAGCACGGAGGTGGCAGCATCATGCTGTGGGGGTGCTTTGCTGCAGGAGGGACTCGTGCACTTCACAAAATAGATGGCATCAGAGGAAGGAAAATGATGTGGATATATTGAAGCAACATCTCAAGACATCAGTCAGGAAGTTAAAGCTTGGTCGCAAATGGGTCTTCCAAATGGACAATGACCCCAAGCATACTTTCAAAGTTGTGGCAAAATGACTTAAGGACAACAAAGTCAAGGTATTGGAGTGGCCATCACAAAGCCCTGACCTCAATCCTATAGAAAATGTGTGGGCAGAACTGAAAAAGCGTGTGCGAGCAAGGAGGCCTACAAACCTAACTGTTACACCCGCTCTGTCCTGAGGAATGGGCCAAAATTCACCCAACTTATTGTTGGAAGCTTGTGGAAGGCTACCCGAAATGTTTGACCCAAGTTAAACAATTTAAAGGCAATGCTACCAAATACTAATTGAGTGTATGTAAACTTCTGACCCACTGGGAATGTGATGAAAGAAATAAAAGCTGAAATAAATAATTATCTCTACTATTATTCTGACATTTCACATTCTTAAAATAAAGTGGGGATCCTAACTGACCTAAGACAGGGAATTTTTACTAGGATTAAATATCAGGAATTGTAAAAAGAATCTAGTTTAAATCTATTTGGCTAAGGTGTATGTAAACTTCCGACTTCAACTGTATGTCTGTAAAGTAGAAACATAAAGTCTGATATGTAATGTACTATTATGATGACTATTATGATTTTATTTTACAGTAAGTTTAACAGAAATCTGATATTGACAAGATCACAGATGTACTGTATATAACAAATGCATCCCCTTTTCAGTAAACATGTATCTAAAATGAAGTTGCTGGGGTGGGCCAATACTATAATGTAATACCATAATATATGCCATTTATGTAGCAGACACTTTTATCCAGTCCACACATTTTCGTATGTGACCCCAGTGGGAATCTAACCCACAACTGTGGTGTTGCTAGTGCCATACGAACTGAGTCACGCACAGGACCACTACAATACATAAGTACAATACAATACTGTAAAATACAATATATGATGATTACAATACAGGTGAAAGATGTATGATTGCAATCCCCATGAGCGTACCACCCTCCTTCAGAGCATGGATGAGGCATGCAATGACATCAATCCAGAACTATGTGAAGCTTGGATTCCATGCCAAAAGGTTTTTCCCCAGGTGCATGAACAATGAGGACATTTACTGCGAAGTTGATGAGAACCTATGGCCAAAATGCAAACTAGTGCCTGCTAAACATTGTTTCTTTCATTACAGTACACCTATGCTATAATTATATCTGAACAATATGTTTTTTTGTGTGTCAATGATTGTGAAAGATGTCTTTAATGATCACACTCAACATGCTCAGTACTGACACAAATGACTGATGATTGGCTGAAAGAAATTGATAGTAAGAAGATTGCGGGAGCTGTTTTGTTAGACTTCAGAGCAGCTTTTGATGTCGTTGATACTAACCTATTGCTGAAAAACGTAGGTGTTATGGATTTGCATCCTCTGCTTTATTAAGGATGAGAGTTACCTATCTAATAGAACACAGAAGATTTTTGTTAATGGAAGCCTCTCTCTTGCAAATTCAGTTGAGTGTGGTGTACCACAGGGCAGCCGGCTAGGGCCATTATTGTTTTCTGTTTTACAAATGACCTTCCACTAACCTTGAATAAAGCCTGTGTGTCTATGTACGCTGACAACTCAACAGTATACACGATGGCTGCAACAGTAAAATTAATAACTGGGACACTTAACATAGAGCTCCAGTCAGTTTTACAATAGGGAACTAGCAATAGGATGGTGCTAAATACTGTGTATCAAAAATGTAAAGCATAATTTTTGGGACAAATCACTCGCTCAATGCTAAACCTTGTTTACATTTATTATTGAATAATGTGGCTACTGAGCAAGTTGAAGAGACTAAACTGCTGGGTGTAACCCTACTGTAGATAGCAAGCTTTCATGGTCAAAACATACAGACTCAAGCTCTGTCAGATTGGATGGGGAGCGTTGCTGCACAGCTATTTTCAGGACTCTCTAGAGATGTTCGATCGGGTTCAAGTCCAGGCTCTGGCTGGGCCACTCAAGGACATTCACAGACTTGTCCCGAAGCCACTCCTGCGTTGTCTTGGCTGTATGCTTAGGTTTGTTGTCCTGTTGGAAGGTGAACCTTCGCACCAGTATGAGGTCCTGAGCGCTCTGGAGCAGGTTTTCATCAAGGATCTCTCTGTACTTTGCTCCGTTCATCTTTGCCTCGATCCTGACTAGTCTCCCAGTCCCTGCTGCTGAAAAGCATCCCCACAGCATGGTGCCAGGTTTCCTCCAGACGTGACGGTTGGCATTCAGGCCAAAGATTTTAATCTTGGTTTAATCAGACCAGAGAATCTTGTTTCTTAAGGTCTGAGACTCTTTAGGTGCCTTTTGGCAAACTCCAAGTGGGCTGTAATGTGCCTTTTACTGAGGAGTGGCTTCTGTCTGGCCACTCTACCATAAAGGCCTGATTGGTGGAGTGCTGCAGACATGGTTGTCCTTCTGGAAGGTTTTCCCATCTCCACAGAGGAATTCTAGAGCTCTGTCAGAGTGACCATCAGGTTCTTGGTCACCTCCCTGACCAAGGCCCTTCTCCCCCGATTGCTCAGTTTGGCCGGGCGAAGCTCTAGGAAGAGTCTTGGTGGTTCCAAACATCTTCCATTTTAGAATGATGGAGGCCACTGTGTTCTTGGGGACCTTCAATGCTGCAGAAATGTTTTGGTACCCTTCCCCAGTTCTATGCCTCGACACAATCCTGTCTCGGAGCCCTACGGACAATTCATTCATCCTCATGGCTTGGTTTTTGCGCTGACATTGACTGTCAACTGTGGGACCTTATAGAGACAGCTGTGTGCCTTTCCAAATCATGTCCAATCAATTAAATTTACCACAGGTGGACTCCAGTCAAGTTGTAGAAATATCTCAAGGATGATCAATGGATACATGATGCACCTGAGCTCATAGCAAAGGGGCTGAATACTTATGTAAATAAGGTATTTCTGTTTTTTATTTGTCAAAAATATGCAAACATTTATGAAAATCTCTTCGCTTTGTCATTATTGGGTATTGTGTGTAGATTGCTGAGGAATTGTTTTTATTTAATCCATTTTAGAATAAGGCTGTAATGTAACAAAATGTGGAAAAAGTCAAGTTGTGTGAATACTTTCCGAATGTGTGACATTTTATATTGATATATTTCAGTCCTTGACTAATAATGTACTGTACTATGTACAGTGGGAAAAAAGTATTTAGTCAGCCACCAATTGTGCAAGGTCTCCCACTTAAAAAGATGAGAGAGGCCTGTAATTTTCATCATATGTACACGTCAACTATGACAGACAAAATGAGAAAAAGAAATCTAGAAAATCACGTTGTAGGATTTTGAATGAATTTATTTGCAAATTATGGTGGAAAATAAGTATTTGGTCAATAACAAAAGTTTCTCAATACTTTATTATATACCCTTTGTTGGCAATGACACAGGTCAAACGTTTTCTGTTAGTCTTCACAAGGTTTTCACACACTGTTGCTGGTATTTTGGCCCATTCCTCCATGCAGATCTCCTCTAGAGCAGTGATGTTTTGGGGCTGTCGCTGGGCAACACGGACTTTCAACTCCCTCCAAAGATTTTCTATGGGGTTGAGATCTGGAGACTGGCTAGGCCACTCCAGGACCTTGAAATGCTTCTTACGAAGCCACTCCTTCGTTGCCCGGGCGGTCTGTTTGGGATCATTGTCATGCTGAAAGACCCAGCCACGTTTCATCTTCAATGCCCTTGCTGATGGAAGGAGGTTTTCACTCAAAATCTCACGATACATGGCCCCATTCATTCTTTCCTTTACACGGATCAGTCGTCCTGGTCCCTTTGCAGAAAAATAGCCCCAAAGCATGATGTTTCCACCCCCATGCTTCACAGTAGGTATGGTGTTTTTTGGATGCAACTCAGCATTCTTTGTCCTCCAAACACGACGAGTTGAGTTTTTACCAAAAAGTTATATTTTGGTTTCATCTGACCATATGACATTCTCCCATTCCTCTTCTGGATCATCCAAATGCACTCTAGCAAACTTCAGACGGGCCTGGACATGTACTGGCTTAAGCAGGGGGACACGTCTGGCACTGCAGGATTTGAGTCCCTGGCGGCGTAGTGTGTTACTGATGGTAGGCTTTGTTACTTTGGTCCCAGCTCTCTGCAGGTCATTCACTAGGTCCCCCCCGTGTGGTTCTGGGATTTTTGCTCACCGTTCTTGTGATCATGTTGACCCCACGGGGTGAGATCTTGCGTGGAGCCCCAGATCGAGGGAGATTATCAGTAGTCTTGTATGTCTTCCATTTCCTAATAATAGCTCCCACAGTTGATTTCTTCAAACCAAGCTGCTTACCTATTGCAGATTCAGTCTTCCCAGCCTGGTGCAGGTCTACAATTTTGTTTCTGGTGTCCTTTGACAGCTCTTTGGTCTTGGCCATAGTGGAGTTTGGAGTGTGACTGTTTGAGGTTGTGGACAGGTGTCTTTTATACTGATAACATGTTCAAACAGGTGTCATTAATACAGGTAACGAGTGGAGGACAGAGGAGCCTCTTAAAAAAGAAGTTACAGGTCTTTGAGAGCCAGAAATCTTGCTTGTTTGTAGGTGACCAAATACTTATTTTCCACCATAATTTGCAAATAAATTCATTTAAAAAAAAGATCTTCTCAATTTGTCTGTCATAGTTGACGTGTACCTATGATGAAAATTACAGGCCTCTCTCATCTTTTTAAGTGGGAGAACTTACACAATTGGTGGCTGACTAAATACTTTTTCCCCCCACTGTATTATATCTTGTTTCATGTGGACCCCAGGAAGAGTAGCTGATGCATTTGCTGTGGCTAATTGGGATCCTAATAAATACCAATACCAAATCTCACATGGGATAGAAATTATGGACATTTGATGTTCAGTCAATTTGAATGGGGTAGTGCAAGTGTATTGCCTACTGTGAAAACAGTGTAATGTACTTTAATTTACAGTACTGTAGCATATCACATTCAAAAGGCAATTTTGAAACATGTATCTTACATTTTTTGCTATTGAATTAACTGGTTGTTTAAATAACTACATTGAAAATATATCATTATGTTGTGTTTTGGTGATTAAATCAATGTTCTCATTATATTTCACACAAAACGTATATATTTTGAATATATGGCTGTGTGGTGAAGATTGTCTTTAAACAAAATGAATGCACAATAAAAACATTTTGAATATGAGACATGCTGTGTTACAAGTGTCACCAGTTTGGAGTTTTGTACTAAGAGTTTTGAAAATGTCTTTCTAGTCAGGCTTTTCTTGAGTTCAAATGATGGGCATTGTTCGAATACTTTAGAAATGCATCCTTCCATTCTACCTTCCTTCAACTAATCACAGATCTGGATTGGTTGGATTGGTAATGGGTGGTAAAGTAATGGGGTGTTAACCTTGCTTTTACGGATGCCATTTCTTAATTTGATCATCCTGTTGAGCAGGAATTGTCCTGCACAGCAAGAAATGCACACTTGTAGTTTAGTTATGGTTTAAAAGGGCTTCTAAAGTTTGTAATTTCCGCTTTAAAATGTCAGACTTGATTTGCCCTAACGAAAAATGTATCAATTATAGTCCACATAACAATTCACATTTCCAGTTGCTGCAAGATTATTTTCCTGCTGTGTGAAACTGGCTCAAATTAACACATGGGATCGGTACCTATCCAATCACTTATTTCAAGGAAACAATGAGGGAAGGTATATTTCTAAGTATTTGGAACATTGTCTTTAAGAATGATGAGTTGAATCAGGGGTTAAAAATTGAAAGAAAAAAAAAACTGTGTGAGGCAGCTAAAGCAGGACTGGCCCTGCCTTATCCAGCATAAGGAACTTGGATAAATAAACCCTGTTGCCAATGCTCACTCACTGCCACCAATGGTGACAAGCCTAGAGACCTTTGGTCATGAGTTCCGTGACAATGGCAGTAAAGTCTGTTAGCTAAGTAAATAAAACTGAAATAATTAATTACTTAAAGCTGACTACTGAACTCTTCAATTTAATTAGCTGCATGGTCAGATTTTTTTAATATGATGCCAAAGTGTTTCATTCTTACTGATAGTATGCAACGGTTCAAGCACAGAATGTTAGTTTAAAATACTGATGACAATTAAAATGGGAAAGAAAAAAGATCACACAACTTCAGCCATGCATTCTCCAGCACGAATACACTGTAATCCACATTTGCTTGAGTCAAATGTGTTATAGAACGTCTGTGTTTTGTTTTAGTGATGCAGCATGTTTTGTTTGGTTGTGAAGTGTGTTTTCATTTGATGCATTTGGATTTAAATATGTTTTGATAGTGTGTGATAGTCACTGTTGTTGTCACTCCATGCCTCTCAATGATTAAATGTCCCATAAACACTAGGAAGCTATCAGAGGACTTCCCTTCCCATACCACCCCGCCAATCACACTACTCATCTTGAATGTTGCACACATGCATGCACACACACGGACGCATGCACACACAAACAGATGCCTGCACACATGCACGTACGCATGCACAAACAGACACACACAAATGTGAACTGCCCAGCAAATTGTGTTGCGTACCACGATTGTATTAGTGTCCCTGTTTCCCATTTGAATATAAATGAACGTTTACCCTCTCGACAATCCAAGACCTTTCACCTCCCTGGAATCAACAACTTACTTTGTCACAAACAGAAACTAGCACATGGCATTGTAATATTCCTCTTCCGTGGCTGGGAAGGGGAGAATATGGAGACAGGAACAGCACTGGAGCACAAACACAAACAAACAACGGGCCAAATTACAGTAATTAAGGACTACAGTTTCCCCCGGCCTCGTTAGGGCTCGTTAGGGAGAGAAAAGCAGCCGAGCGGCAGGGACCTGTCATCCTATCCGTGGTAGCGCTGGTCAGTGCTCCTTTGGCCCAAAGTGGTGGATATTTACTGAGCGCCCTTTGGAGTGGCATGGCGACATTTCCACCTCGGGTGGCACGTACAGAGCAATGTGTGTTCTCAATCAATACGTGGAGGAATCCGTCAATCAGTGGAGAGACATTTTCTAGGCCAGGAGCAAATAAGAGACAAAGAGAGCTCGGGCGTGGAGTTAGAATTGAAATGCCTTATCGGTGAGTTGCGTTGTTTATGACTCATAAAGAATTCTTCGTAGAGGTGTGTGACAGAATGGCTGAGAAAGGAGGAATAGCGGCATGTTCAAATGATAATGACAGGTGGTTTGTGGCGAGGCTGCTCACATGCTTAGGGTGACTTGGTTCAGGAACAGCCAGGGGGAGAGAAAAATAGAGAGATTGAAAAGAGAGAGGATAACGGTAGAAAAACACAGAAAGACACAGCAAGAGAAAGATAGAGAGAACGTAGAGGAAGGGAAAAAATGTACACTTGGTTCCCTTTTCCAATGTTCCCAGGGCCATGCAGAATGTCAATGAGACTGCTGTCACGTTGACCACACTCTCAACATCTCCATAACCACCAACGGCCACTACACAGTGCCTCACACACTTTCACCCACACATACACATACCTGCAGGAACGGATGCACACAGGCACGAACACATGCAAGCACAAACACATTCCCTCACTTTATTTTTAAGGTTCGGTAAAAATGACTTGGTCCCCCACCTGCTACCATAAAGCGCACTGTTAGCGCAAACTTGCATGATAACCTGCCACTTTAGGAAATGGTCAATTTTTACTTGTACTCTATGCTGCTGGTCATATAGCCTAGATCAGGGCCTATAGACATAACCTAATTTTACATCTGTCAATAATCCCCAAGACCCCATCATCAATATTTTACAACATTTTAGACCATAACAATAGAAGGACTACATAAAAAAAAAACATTGTAGGTAGGCAACAACTATAGGGATTACCTGTGGATAATCAACTATAAATGCACAACCATTAGACTAGAGTCATGCAGTTTGAGCCAATGTGCAGTATTTGCACCTGTTGCTATTGAACAACAGCGGTAGTACCTGGGAAACCAGATAAGATCATTGCTTAGGAGCTCTTAGGACTTAGCCTGTGTCAATATGACTCACCCTTTTCCTAACTGAACACATATCGAGCCCTGTCCAATCATAGAGAATATACTGGCCACACAATGATTCAGTATATTTGGTAGAATGGAGCTAGGACTGAGCAAAGAGTCATGTTGGGAAACACTATGCAAATACTATTAAAATCACACCTTTTATGTGTTGGCTCAATTGGTGAGAGCGTGACACTAATAATGCTAAGGTTGTGGGTTTATTCATGCAGGGATCACAGTCACATATTAAACATGTATGCACTAACTGTACTGTAAGATGAAAGTGTCTGCCAAGTGATATATTATACTATTATACATTTATTGTTACGTTATATATACAGTCACCTCCAAAATTATTGGCACCCTTGATAAAGATGAGCTAAAAAGATTGTATAAAATAAATACTGAGCTATATTGCTCAGAAAATTGGGGAAATTATATTCTATTTTACTAACACAATTACTCATAGAAATATATTTTCTTTAAAAAGTAATATTGTTTAACCCACCACTGGTGTTTGTGGCCAAAGTGGAGGACAAGCAAGATAAAGACACTCACTGTAAATGCATACATCTAATTTAACCAGATTTGAGATCATTATGCGTAATGGTTATCTGGTCTTGTAAACAGATCTAGTTTAAGTCAGAGTGGTGATCTACACATTCTTTTATTATCTTCTTTGTGCCATTCCCAGACACACCCATACACACACACCCTCTCTTTCTCTCTCTCTCTCTCTCTCTCTCTCTCTCTCTCTCTCTCTCTCTCTCTCTCTCTCTCTCTCTCTCTCTCTCTCTCTCTCTCTCTCTCTCTCTCTCTCTCTCTCTCTCTCTTACATATCCTATGGAGTTCTTCAAAACACCACTCCCTTTATACTGTAGTTAGTTCCCACCATGAACAAGAGAACCTGAGGGGGGCTGAAACTGTGTACATATTTAAAAAATATCTTAAAACACACCTTTTTAGCTTTGCTTTTCCTTATGGTGCTTTTTAGTCGTTCAGTTTTTATTGTTATTCTGTAGGTTTTTTATCCTGTTATGTTTGTTGTGTAGTAAATATTGAAGTTTTTATTTTCATCGTTTTTTATTCCTTTTTTCCTGTGAAGCACATTGCGATGCAGTCCATGTCTGAAATGTGCTGTATAAATAAAGCTTGATTTGATTTGATGATCCTGCTTCTCCCTCTCACACACTTTCACACTTCTCCCTCTCACACACTTTTTAACTGCCAAGCCCCACTGCATCTACACAGAACACAAACATACAGTGTAGGCTGCACTCTTACACACCCTTGCATTAACTCCCAACGTGCACACTCTGTTTCACGCATGCACACACGCACACACGGACACACACACGGACACACACACACACACACACACACACACACACACACACATACACACACACACACACACACTAACAAACAACTATACTTTCAACATTCTCACAAACATTTTTAACATTCTGTTCTCCCGCTCACACACTTGACACATATGCACACAAACAAACAAACACTTTTAACACGTTTAACATTCTTCCCTCTTCTTCTTTCACAACCGCAACACAGATTATTATTATTTAAAAAATACCTCAATATTCTCTCACCCTCACACCCTCATACACTCACAACCCCCTTCCCCATGATGATATACTAACACATTCCTCGCATCTGCTTTTCCCTTATTCCCCTTATACAAAAGCTCATCCATCCATCCCTCCATCCGCCCCTCCATCCATACCTGGAAGATTAGCACTTTGAAGTGGTTCCTCTTTAGCAGGTGTCCATGGTTGGCCTCCAGCCGCTTCACCTGCGACGCCTGCTTGTCCAGCCGCTCCCGCACATCCTTCATGTGGGTGTTGACCTTGCGTGAGCGCTCTAGCAGCTTGTTCACGCTGTTGGATGTGCTGGTGTGGTTCTTGGAAAGGCGGGTCACGTCGCCCTGGACCCCCCGCACGGCGCCCTCCAGGTCGGCCTGACGCGACTCCATGCGTCGCTGATTCTCCTGCACTGCCTCCAGCATGTTGACCAGCTTGTCGAGTAGAGCCACCACTGTGATGGCGCTCACCTGGTCCCTGGCAGTGGGACTGGTGGGACTTCCAGGTCCGAGGCTCCCAGGGGTTTTCAAGCCCAGCCTGGAGAGGGTGTTGGTGGGGGAGGAGGGAGCTGAGCTGGGGCTGAAGCTGGACACCAGGAGGTCCATGTTGTCTTGCTGTGCCTGATACTGCTGGGGGTTGACCAAGATGCTGCTGCTGTTGCTGCTGCGCTCGGCGTGCGATGAGTCTTCTCCCATGGCCACAGGGTGGAGGGGGTTAAATCTGTTGAAGCTGGGTTTAAGTAAGAAAGAGGGCTGGAAGTGTAGGGATAATGTGGCCTGTCTTGTTCTGAGGTGTGAAGAGTCTCTGTCAGTGAGTTGAGGTTGTTATTGTTGTTGCTCCAGAGGAGGAATGAGAAGGGAAGAGGTATTCTCTCCTCTTGGTTGTTTTGGTGTCCCCTCCCCTTTTTTTTACCCTGTGTAGTAGAGCAAGAGTTGTACACACCCACTTTTCTCCTCCCCTTTTAAAAACCTCCCCCAAAGCCAGAGGGGAAGGGCATGGTTGTCCTGGTAACAGGTCTAGCCCTAAATTGCTAGAGAAAAGTACGCCAGAGGTTGCCAATGTGAGTGTTCATGTGACTGCTCTCAATGCACTGTCTGGCTGTCTGTCTGCATGAATGAATCTGAAAAGTCTGTTTGAGTGGCAATTTGAGCATTTCTGATGTTGTGTATGCCAGTGTGCATGTCTCTCTCCCAGGTTCAGGTTTGTTTGTAGTTTGTTTTCTGTTTGTTTGTAGTGTTCAGAGTTGATTAAGCAATAAGGCCTGAGGGGGTGTGGTATATGACCAATATACCATAGCTAACGGCTGTTCTTAGGCAAAACACAATGCGGAGTGCCTGGATACAGCCCTTAGCCGTGGTATATTGGCCATATACTACAAACCCCCGAGGTTCCTTAATGCTATTATAAACTGGTTATCAACGTAATTAGAAGAGTAAAAATAAATGTTTTGTCATACCCGTGGTATACCTGATATACCACGGCTTTCAGCCAATCAGCATTCAGGGCTCGAACCACCCAGTTTATAATAAGAGATATACAACGCAGTGCAAAAAGGTACAGGTTGATAAAAGAATGAGTAAGACATTATATAAGAATGAGTAAGACAGAGTAAGACTGTGGTGTGGCTTTGGTGCGCTCCATTCCAAAACAATTCAACATTTTCACTGGTGCAAATCAAGCATGATAAATCTCGCCGCCCTTTATGTTTGCATGTCCCGATATGTGCTTTTCCAAACATGTACAGACAAGTATGTGTGATTTGGTGTGTGTCCCTCTCCTCTGTTTTTGTCTCCTCTGCTCAGTAGCTTTGGTACTGGGGCACTGTGACACATGGAAATGTGGAAATACGTGTTTGAATAATGAGCTCATCTGTGCCTCTGGCACGATGCCAGGACCTGTATACCACACACACACTTGAATGTGAACACACATGCATGCACGCACGCAGGCAGGCACCACGCACGGAGGCAGGCACCACGCACGGAGGCAAGCAGACGCACGCACGCAGGCAGGCACCACACACGCAGGCAAGCACACACAAACAAGTTCACAAAACACAGTCATTGTATTGTATGTCCAAACAAGAATAATGTGCTTGCTTAAATAGAGGCGTTGCACAAAATGTGTGTGTGTGTCTCTGTGTTTGTTCACGAATGCATGTGTTTGGCTGTGTAAGTATATGTTCTCTTGTAAAAGTGAGAGACAAGGGAGTGGGGGGATTTTTGTGTTTATTTATGGGGTTGTGGATATCCACATCGAGCAAAGCATTTATAGAATATAATGACAAGAGCTCACTTATCACTGTTCGCTATGGAAGGCGTTCAGGATTGACAACTGGACCTGGTAGTTATTCGATTCTGTTAGGGTTAACGATCAAATTCCAACTTCAACCCTTTTGCCTTCGCTGACTCAAACATCTTAAACATTTTGTGTTTGTTTGTGTGTGTAGGTGTGTATGCTTTTGTGGGTTTATGCGTGCCTGTGTGTGTACATTGCATTCTGAAAGTATTCAGACCCCTTGACTTTTCCTACATTTTGTTACGTTACTGCCTTATTCTAAAATGGGAGAAAAAAAGCATTCCCCATCCACACCTGTATTTGGGGAGTTTTTCCCATTCTTCTCTGTAGATCTTCTCAAGCTCTGTCAGGTTCGATGGGGTGTGTCACTGCACAGCTATTTTCAGGTCTCTCCAGAGATGTTCGATTGGGTTCAAGTTCGGGCTCTGGCTGGTCCACTCAAGGACATTCAGAGTCTTGTCCCGAAGCCACTCCTGCATTGTCTTGGCTGTGTTCTTAGGGTCGTCGTCCAGTTGGAAGGTGAACCTTCACCCCAGTCTGAGATCCTGAGCACTCTGGAGCAGGTTTTCATCAAGGATCTCTCTGTACTTTGCTCCGTTCATCTTTCCCTCTATCCTGACTAGTTTCCCAGTCCCTGCCGCTGAAAGACATTCCCACAGCATGATGCTGCCACCACCATGCTTCACATAGGGATGGTGCCAGGTTTCCTCCAGACATGAGGCTTGGCATTCAGGCCAAAGAGTTCAACCTTGGTTTCATCAGACCAGAGAATCTTGTTTCTCATGGTCTGAGAGTCCTTTAGGTGCCTTTTGCCAAACTCCAAGCGGGCTGTCATGCGCCTTTTACTCAGTGGCTTCTGTCTGGCCACTCTACCGTAAAGGCCTGATTGGTGGAGTGCAGCAGAGATGGCGGTCCTTCTGGAAGATTCTCCCATCTTCACAGAGGAACTCTGCAGCCATGTCAGAGTGACCATCGGGTTCTTGGTCACCTCCCTGACCAAGGCCCTTCTCCCCTGACCTTCTCCACCGATTGCTCAGTATGGCCGGGCGGCCAGCTCTAGGAAGAGTCTTGGTGGTTCCAAACTTCTTCCATTTAAGAATGATGGAGGCCACTGTGTTCTTGGGGACCTTCAATGTTGAAGACATTTTTTGGTACCCTTCCCCAGATCTGTAACTCGACACAATCCTGTCTCGGAGCTCTATGGACAATTCTTTCAACCTCATGGCTTGGTTTTTGTTCTGACATGCACTGTCAACTGTGGGACCTTATATAGACAGGTGTGTGTCTATCCAAATCATGTCCAATCAATTGAATTTACCACAGGTGGACTCCAGTCAAGTTGTAGAATTATCTCAAGGATGATCAATGGAAACATGATGCACCTGAGCTCAATTTCGAGTCTCACAGCAAAGGGTCTGAATACTTACGTAAATAAGGTATTTCTGTTTCTTATTTTTTATAAATTTGCAAAAATATCTAAAAACCTGTTTTCGCTTTGTCATTATTGGGTATAGTGTGTAGATTGATGAGGAAAAACATGTTTTAATCAATTTTAGAACAAGGCTGTAATGTAACAAAATGTGGAAAAAGTCAAGGGGTCTGAATACATTTCTGAATGCACTGTATGTGTGTGTGTGTGTGTATTCCTTCACACCTCCTTAACTTGAAAGCTTGACCTCCCTGCATTCTTATATTTGTCCCCTGAACCCTCACCTTTCCCTACTTTGGAAGAATGATGCTCCTATCCTGTCATTCATCCCATGTGTGTGTTTCCTCCTACACTCTTTCAGATGTCCCATTCCGTCCCTCTCTTTCCACGTCTCTCCCCCCTCCTTTTATCGTCTACCTTTGCCTGTTCCTCAATGTCTCTGTGCTTTCCTACAGATTTCCTACATATTTCCCTTGTTGTGGTAAAGACTCTGTCCTTTCATTTCTCCTCGTCCATGTTAAGGTAGGATTTCCTATGTTGGTTCCGTCTCCCCTCTCTCGCTTGAACATGTGTGCACTTGTGTGCACACGTGAAAGAAAGCACGAACGCACTCACACAAATTTTACATTGTGAATAAAATCTTGAGATGGGCATCTTGAGATGGGAATTAACAAAGGAATTAACAAAGATATGGTGATAATAGCTACAAAAAGATCCAAGCAATGAGAAAAGTTTGAAAGGTTTTTTCCAAGTCTTGCCTTCTGGAAAGGTGTCAACCATTTATCGTTATGTTGAAAATCTCATACTCATGATCCTTGGACTAGGAGCCAAGTAGCACATTCAACAACAGTGTCTTAACATCTTTAAGATCTAAACAAACATGTTAAAACAGGCTGGATGTATTAGGCAAACGTGGTTTTGACTAACGTCTTCCTGGGAACTTTAACTGAATGGCGGGGTCTTCTTCCCTGTAACGGCTGGCTATTGGCCAGCTGCCTTCACCCATGGGCCACTTGGCAAGTTTGGTTGATCAGCAGGTTTTCATTTTGAATAGCATGGAAACCCCAGGCATACATGTCTTTGTCGAAACTGCAGTAAAACATTTTTTATTCATATGAATGCTAAGAGTGGAGCAAATAAAAAAGAACTTAAAACAATATGTTAATCTAGAAGGAATCAGTCTTGATAATAGGGTTGCTGAGAAGGTACAACCATTGTTGTGCCTTTAACTATTGACTATTGGAATAACAGAAGACATGGGCTAGAGTTGCACTCCTTTGTCTTCTATTGAAATGTTATGTACTGTACAGTATCTACTATCCTGCCTTGATAACAAACTCATCTCCTCCACCCACAACTATAACTACACTGCAAAAATAGAAAGTCTCAAAACACCATGAAAAGCAGTGCACCTAATCTGAGATCTGGTGTTTCAAGGGTCTTTGAATGTAAACCCAATGTAAGTGTTTCAATGCACAGAATGTGTTTTAAAACATACATTAAATACTCTGAAACACCCAAAGTGGTTCTTCAACCTTCGTTTTTGTGTTTTTAAGAGTGTTGTGAAAACACTTTTTGAGGTTTTCACAGCATGTAAAAAGCAGCATCAAAACACAAAAAATGTGTTTCTCACACAATCAATGGTTTAGAAATGCTAATGGTTTATAGCCAAAATATTGAAAATAAGGGCCTACAGAAAATATATTTTGGTGGAATTCCACCTTTATTTTTTTCAATGCTTTATTTAGACAGCTTAGAAACAGGAGGAGCAGTAAAAATAAAAATGAGTAGTTATTTATGATGCAAGGTGATTTGTAGATCAGTCAGGCTCGGCTCACCTTTAAAGTCAGCTGCAACGTCAAATGCATCCTGTGAGAGGTCAGTGTGACGTCAATCAATCAATCACATTTATTTATTAAGCCCTTTTTTCATCATCACAAAGTCCTCTTCTCACCTTTTCCCTTCGTCGCTTGTGAACGTCAATGCACAACACATCAGCTGTATGTGTCCAGGCGAAAAAAAAAGTTAAAAGCCAAACCATATCATAACTGCTACACACAGCCGACATCGTTGTTACCATATTAGCTAAAGTAACTTCATAGTCAACATAGCTAATAGAACTAACGCGTTAGTAAACCTGCTACAATCATGCAGTAACGTTATAGTGTACAGTCAGTAAGCCGTTTAGGACTTACACCGGCGGGCCCCGATGGAAATAAATTAGTTAAACCAAAAGATTACCTTGACTTGGAAGAGTTCCAGTGTTGTGTTGGATAGTCATAGCCAGCTAGCTAACAGGGTGTTTGAGTAGGCTAAACTAGCTAGCTGCATTTGCTAGCTAAGTAAGTGAAGCTGAAAGTGAAAAGAAAATGACGAAATCTCTCTCTCCCTCTCTCTCTCTGCATCTCTCTCTTACTTCTCCTTCATTTTGGAAGAACAGAATTTGTTCAAAACTGTTCAACTATTGTCTTTCTCTCTCTTTGAGTCAACTAATTTATAAACAAAATCTAAACAGAAATACCTTAATTACATAAGTATTCAGACCCTTTGTGATGAGACTCAAAATTGAGCTCAGGTGCATCTTGTTTCCATTGATTGTCTTTGAGAAGTTTCTACAACTTGATTGGAGTCCACCTTTGGTAAAATCTATCGATTGGACATGATTTGAAAAGGCACACACCTGTCTATATAAGGTCCCACAGTTGACAGTGCATGTCAGAGCAAAAACCAAGCCATAAGGTTGAAGAAACTGTCTGTAGAGCTCCGAGACAAGATTGTGTCGAGGCACAGATCTGGGGAAGGGTACCAAAAATGTCTACAGCATTGAAGGTCCCCTAGAACACAGTGGCCTCCACCATTCTTAAATGGAAAAAGTTTTGAACCACCAAGACTCTTTCTAGAGCTGGCTGCCCGGCCAAACTGAGCAATCGGAGGAAAAGGGCCTTGGTCAGGGAGGTGACCAAGAACCCGATGGTCACTCTGACAGAGCTCTAGAGTTCCTCTGTGGAGATGGGAGAACCTTTCATATCCACCAATCAGGCCTTTATGGTAGAGTGGCCAGACTGATGCCACTCCTCAATAAAAAGCACATGACAGCCAAAAGGCACCTAAAGGACTCTCAGAGCATGAGAAACAAGATTCTCTAGTCTGATGAAACCAAGACTGAACTCTTTGGCCTGAATGCCAAGCGTCACGTATGGAGGAAACCTGGCACCATCACTAAGGTGAAGCATGGTGGTGGCAGCATCATGCTGTGGGGATGTTTTTCAGTGACAGGGACTGAGAGACCAGTCAGGATCGAGGGAAAGATGAACGGAGCAAGGTACATAGAGATCCTTGATGAAAACCTGCTCCGGAACGCTCAGGACCTCAGATTGGGGCAAAGGTTCACCTTCCAACAGGAAAACGACCATAAGCACACAGCCAAGACAACACAGCAGTGGCTTCAGGACAAGTCTCTGAATGTCCTTGAGTGGCGCAGCCAGAGCCCGGACTTGAACCGATCGAACATCTCTGGAGAGAGCTGAAAATAGCTGTGCAACAACGGTCCCCATCCAACCTGACAGAGCTTGAGAGGATCTGCAGAGAAGAATGGGAGAAACTCTCCAAATACAGGTGTGCCAAGCTTGTAGCGTCATACCCAAGCAGACTCGATGCTGTAATCTCTGCCAAAGGTGCTTCAACAAAGTACTGAGTAAAGGGTCTGAATACTTATGTAAATGTAATATTTGTAAAAAAAAAATACAAAGTAGCAAAAAATTCTAAAAACCTGTTTTTGCTTTGTCATTATGGGGTATTGTGGGGTATACAATCAGATAACAATGCATTAATAGTCTACACCTGTCTAGAAATGTGGCCACAATCAGAATGTGGACAAGATCAGGACAAAGGACGCATGTTAGCAACAGTTAGGCCTATAAATTGGACTTTAAGGACTGACAGGCTATTTAAAGGCACTTTAAATAAAGTTGGATTAGTTTTGAATTTCAATCAATATCTTTATTGTCCCAATTAGGAAATGTGTTGTGCACTCAGGGTTCAACAATAAAAACAACATTAAAAACAGAGACAACCATACAACAGATATACACATAAGATAAATAAATAATAAGATCGGTTGCAGTCTTAGATCATTCAAAAGGAGCAGTCATTGTGCAAAAGTGTTTCATGTTCAGATTTAGAAAGTTTACTGCCTGATAAAAGAGTTATTGGATCTGTTGCTCTTGAGTTTGGGAAGTCTGAATTGGCGAGTCGACTCGAGGGGAGGAACTTAAAATTGGCAAAGAGGGGATGATCAGGACAGTCTAGGATACTTTTAGCTCTCCTCACCACTTGCTTTTTGAATGTCTCTGAAAGCTGTGCCTGTTGCACCCCGATGACCTTGCCGGCCACCTTTACCACCACCATGTCTAGCCAACTTTAAGATTGACAAACCTGGCCACCATCGACAACATCAACACTAATTTAGAAAACTCATGTAAAACAGTGTCATCATTCTCTTGATGACATTAGATTAGTTCATCTTTCTCAGAAAGAAAAGTTGCTGCTGTCCCTTTTTACAGATGGCATCTGTGTTCTCCTCAAACTTCAACTTGTTGTCCAGCACCGTTCCCAGGTACTTGTAGGTAGTGACCAGCTCAATGTCACTCCCCATGACCACAGTGGGTGAGGGGTTCCGTGGCTGCCTTCTAAAGTCAATGGCCATGTCTTTAGTTTTGGAGACATTCGGTTGGAGGAAGCAGTTGTTGCACCATGACCGAAAGTAATCTACCACAGGCCCATGCATTGTAACGGCGCCGGAGCGGATGGACTCTCCATCCTGCAGTAGAATGACGATGACGGAAGTCATCAGCAAACTTGGCGATGTGTCTGTTTTCATATTCGCTGCGACAATTTTACATTTAATCCTCACATACCATGATAAAATCGAACATTTCTCAGATACATTTTCTCCCTATCACTAAACCAGATTGTTAGGAATAATCACGTCCTACGTGTAAAATGCTACATTACACGACAATCATTACAATCAATAATTTATGTAACCTGTGAAGAGGACAAACATCTAATTCAACACTGTTGACCTTCCTGAAGTGAAAGCTAACAACATAAATCAGTTTGTGGAATCCTGGTCCCGGTGTGATAACATTCCCATGGCGTATATCTGGTCACACATGCAGACATTCTGAGTTTCCTGCTCCTCCCTTATCCCCCTCCCCCAAACGAGGGGAGAGGACAGGAAAAGAGGATTCCACATGCTCGGCTGTGGGGTGAACTGGGAAGTGCCCCCCCACCCCTCCTCTCCGTTCTCTCTGTCTCTGTGGAATTTGTGTGGAATCCTGCAGTCTGGCGGTGTAGCCTTTGGGTGACCCTGACATTGACCACAACTACTCCTGATCAGCTCAGCTCAACTTTGAACACAACAGAACCTGGCCAGTGAGACCATAGTGAACATGTCTCCACAGTGGTGTGTACAATACAACATCATAGACTTTTCAACTTACCTGTATGATATTTTAAATCTGTCAGCTGGACATGTGTATATAATTTGTGTGTGTGTGTGTGTGTGTGTGTGTGTGTGTGTGTGTGTGTGTGTGTGTGTGTGTGTGTGTGTGTGTGTGTGTGTGTGTGTAAAAAACACATCACCTGCCATAGCACATCAGTAGCAAGGTACTGATACTGTAACTCAGTTGCTGTAACTCCGTTTTCTTGTAGTGGAGTAGGCATATGGTGAAATAGCACCTCCCCGTGGCAAGACAGCTCCTCACCATCAATTATGGCCTTCAAGGGCCAAATTCGTGGAAAGTTCAGATAGAAATATGTTATGTAGAACTAACATGCTTCTCTGACATTTAGAATATTTTGCATAGTCAACTTACACACAGCTCTGACACACACACTTACTCCACCAAACATGCCACCAGGGGTCTTTTCACAGTCCCAAATCCAGAACAATTTCAAGAAAGCGTACAGTATTATATCGAGCCATTATTGCATGGAACTCCATGTCATATTGCTCAAATAATCAGCAAACCTGGTTTCAAAAAACTGATTAAGCAACACCTCACGGCACAACGCCTCTCCCCTATTTGACCTACATAGTTTGTGTATATGTATTGATATGTAGGCTATGTGTGCCTTTAAAATAAATGTATGTAGTTCTGTCCTTGAGCTGTTCTTGTCTATTCATGTTCTGTATTATTTCATGTTCTGTGTGGACCCCTGGAATAGTAGCTGCTGCTTTTGCAACAGCTAATGGGGATCCTAATCAAATCAAATAAAAATCAAAATAAAGAGTCATCATGTGTCAACTGTAAGACAAAGTTCATGACATTTCTATCTTCAATGTTCCACAACGTTGAAACTCAGGTTTTCTTTTCTATCTGATAGTTAATTGATCAATTAATATCACTGATTGCTGGGAAGTTCACTCACCTGCGTCCCACTAGGCCCTGAATTGATGATAGATCCAAAAGTAAAGATCTGAAAATATACCTTTCATCTCAGACAAACGTACCCTGTTGTCTCTTTCCTCTTAAGAATGTATGTTTCCTCTTGAGAGTGACATTATCTTAACCATAAATGTGAAAATTGACACCCGACAGCAATATTGTAGATGGGCCAAGGTTACTTTTCATGATATAAATTATTTATTTACATTACAGAAAAAAGACCCCACCAAGACAATGTAATAACTATTGGAAATAGACCCAGTAATACATAACCAAACAGAGCTGTACTGTAGTACCATAGTTTCCTCTTGGTGACCTATACCTCAGGTGCAAGGCATCACGTGTAGCCCCCTCCCGCCCCTAATCCCCCATTGGTTCTACCCCTAAAAACAACCAACATCCCACACGAACATCAGCTAGCCCACTTCTATAGCCCCCCCCCCCCCCCCCCCCACCGCTCCCCCCCAATCCCCATTGTTCAATTACTCATGATCGGGGTCGGCGAGACGGGGATTGCGCGACCTCCTCCGCTGGTCTCCAGTGGAGCAGGATTAAGTTGCCCCTAGATGCCGATCTAAGGTCAGTTTCGCGTTTTGTCCCCCTCCCACCACCCACTCCCTTATAGTTAATTCAGGTTGGGATTGTAGGAAAGAAGGGTAAAGCTGTTCCTAGATCTGTGTCTATGGTGCAACTTGGACCCAGAGCGGTGCGGGTCTTTGGGGTTCCCCCATCGTGGGGCGGCTCAGTCAGATGAGGCGGGTGGAGGCGCGCATGGTGTTCTCCGAGCTGTAGTGGGTTGCATTCTGCTTCTGCCGATTGACCCTGTTGCTCCGCGGGCACTTCCTGTCCAGACAGGAAGTGGAGTAGAGGATAGGAGAAGAGAGAGACAGAGAGAGAGAGAGAGAAAGAATGCTATGTCATTTGCCCTATGTTCAGTATCCAAGGCCTTGATATTTTTTCATTATAAAGAAATAGTTCTTATTTATTGAACCCCAATTGTTTTAATAACTGGGTTCCTCATATACTTGAAGATAAATTAATAAGCCAAGAAGGGCATTGGATTGCTATGGAAACGCTTGTTATAAAAATAAGATAGCCTTCATTGCCACCTAGTGGCGTGGTCAATGACATGCAAGTCCATAGAGAGAAGTGAGAAATCTAAATAAAAGCTTATCTGCCAACAATGTATTATTACCAGAGAGCACTTGTTCAATCCAAATAAATAAGTTCAAGTGGAAGAAATCCGCTAAGTTATTGAGTCTGTACGAATCTAAAGGACAATGTTCCCTTTAATCGTCGAGAAAGGACATATATTTCTGAAACAAAAGATGACTTATAATGCATTATATACAGGGCTGTCAAACATGTTTTTTTTTGTCTAAAGTAACAGTTAGCAAAATTGGGTAAATTGAGAAAGCACACTTTAATTAACCTCAATGTCAACTTGTTTTTACATGGCATTGTCAACTTCATCTGTATAGATTATGTATTTTGGAATGATTTCTGTGTTTTTTCAACTCTTTCAGACAATGCAATTAATGGTGGAATTCTTTTTGGGGGGCACTAAAATGACAAAAGGTTAACTTGACTTTACTGAATAACTCTGACAGCCCTAATTATATTGCAACTCCTGTTGATGTTTCTATTTTTCTACTACTTTGATACATATGAAATGGTTGGAGCTATTATGTACTTATTCAAAATATTCTGTACCACGTTCTATAATTTGCATCTCTAATGCTGTAAAATGAATGCCCCTAGGGATTAATGATGCAAACCATTAAAAACAGAATTCAACAATTAACACAAATTTGATTAAGCAGCCTGGAATGTAGAAAATGGGGAGACGTCATTCCCATAATGAAGCACAACTTTGTTGATATACTTTGAACAAAAGGCTCTATAAATGAATGGTCATGTTAAATATTCTTCCCAAAATACATAGATCGGTCTTCGGCCTATTCGTTTGAAGATGTTTATTAACTGTACACATGGTATTTTTTTACTATTTCTTCCCTGTATAAATAAAATAATACATGAAATGATATTTGTGCATTTAGAATACAGGGGAATTGTGAGGGTAAAGGTGTTAAATAAATCCTAATGTACTAAAGTGAGTGAGTCGTAAAATGTGTGTCGTTTGCTATAGAAGCGCTGGGAATTTGTTTAAACTGCGTTGAATTCAGAGGTTTATAGGGAAACAAATGAAAGTAATTGAGCTTCATAGACAGTCTGTAACTTTCTCTAACACATTCTCCCTCTCCTTCATCTCGGTCTCCTTTTCTCTGTCTCTCTCTTTCATTCTCTTTCTGTCTTACTCCCTCTTTAATTCTTTCCGTCTCTTCTATTGTCTCTCTCATTCATTTTCTGTTTCTCATTTATCTCTTTAATTTCTCCCTCTCTCCCACCTTTCTCTCTCTAATTTCTCCCTCTGTCTCTCCCTCTCTCTCTATCAGGAGGAGTTTCATCTTGGTGATAGCTTTTAAAAACTTTATTAAATGTCATGTTTTGCATAGGTCAGCCCGGGGGTGGAAGGCTGCTGACTGAGTGGCTGAGTGTGTGTGTGTGTGTGTGTGTGTGTGTGTGTGTGTGTGTGTGTGTGTGTGTGTGTGTGTGTGTGTGTGTGTGTGAATGAGAGAGAGAGAGAGAGAGAGAGAGAGAGAGAGAGAGAGAGAGAGAGAGAGAGAGAGAGAGAGAGAGAGAGAGAGAGAGAGAGAGAGAGAGCACAGTGGGAGCAGAGTTCTTCTCCATCCTCCCTGTGGTGCGAGAGGTAAACAGGATGACCTTTCTGCGTTCCCTCCGCAGCACCTGAACGTAATCCCCTATGATGCACTCCCTCTCATCACGACATCCCCAAAATGGATCTCTGTTTGTGCATGTACTGTATGTAATCCTCTGTGGGAGTAAGTGTGCACGTATACATATATAATGTAATGAGGTAATGTCATCTGTTTCCTGTCTCATATGGATAGCAGTATGAATATTAGGATACAATTGCTTTCGGGAAAGTGTTTGTGTGTGTGTTTCTGTGTGTGTGTGAGAGTATACACATAAGTGTTGCATAATGTAGTGGTTCTCAATCTGCTTTGGTTACTCAACCCCCAATCACCCCCTGTGGATGGTCAAGGTACCCTATGCCTGCTCACATATGTGTGTGTGCGTTTGCGCAACGTGGGTGTATATGTATGTACATGCATGTGTATGTGTGTGTGTACTGTATGTGTATGCATGTGTTTGTGTGTGTGTGTGTGTGTGTGTGTCCTACCTGGTAATACAGAGTACCACCACACAGATGATGGCCACCTGCAGAGCTCCGATGATGGAGGCGATGAGGACATAGCGGAGCTTGCCAGAGCCGGGGACCACGTAGAGCACATTGTATTCCTTAGTGTCACACTGGGGCCCGCTGAAGCCTGAGTGACAGCTGACATACACACACGCAGGTTGATGTTAGTTTTTGTACATGGTACGTGTGTGTGTGTGTGTGTGTGTGTGTGTGTGTGTGTGTGTGTGTGTGTGTTGTGTGTGCGTGTTGTGTACGTGTTTGAGGTCACCATAGCTTACAGGGTGATGTGTATCTGAGGTTACGTGTGTGTGTCTTTAGACTGTATGTGTTTGAAGTAACTGTAAACCCCTGTTCATACCTGCTGCTAACATGATGGATCTGGACAGTGAAACCATGCAAATCATAATTATTCCGCCCTCTAAAATCATTGACTTATGACAATAAATAAATATGATTTTTTAAAGAATATCCGTCAAATAATTTGCCTACAGGGAGGTACCAGGAAATCTGGTCACAATGCGAACACAGTGGACGGATGAGAGACGCATTTTAATACCACGTGTAGACGCATATCTGATCATGTGGGCACAATCAGCATGTAGACAAGATCAGGACAAAGGATCAAGTTAGTGTCAGGTATAAACAAGGCTGTGTGTGTGTGTGTGTGCGTGTGGGAGTGTGTGTGGGAGTGATCTAGAGGACCTCTGTCTCTCTGGACCTGGTCTAAAAGTGGTCCAATTTAAATCAGTCTGTCCTTCTCTCTCTTTCTCTGGGGAGGTCATTACCTACCAACACCTGCATCACCCTGCTCTGTGCACACACACACCTATGTTCGATGCTATGCCAGAACAAATGAGTCAGTGGGACACAGTCTCAGTGGGACACATTAGGGTGAGGGGACAGTCAGTCCACTCTTGCATCCCCTCAACCTTCACTAGTTCTCTCATTCTATCTCTCCTACTATCTCTCTATCTCTCCTACTATCTCTCTATCTCTCCTACTATCTCTCTATCTCTCCTACTATCTCTCTATCTCTCCTACTCTCTCTCTCTCTCTCTCTCTCTCTCTCTCTATCTCTCTCTCTCTCTCTCTCTCTCTCTCTCTCTCTCTCTCTCTCTCTCTCTCTCTCTCTCTCTCTCTCTCTCCATACAGCAGATGGTGCCAGAGACCTTCGCCTATTTTCCCCATACAAGTTCACTATCACCACTATTCAGTATTCAGGGCCTGTAGGCTTGAAGAGCTACGGGGTTACAGCCGTGTTGCTGTGAGGGGAGAGATGAGAAGAGGCTAAAGCCCTGTGACTGTGACTGCAGCACAATCCCACTGACCCCACAGGTTAATGGGCTTGGTCTGGACACAGGCTTATTACTCAGCCTAAGGGCTGGAAGTGGCACAGGTGATCAAGGGTGCGTGTGTGTGTGGGCGGGCGGGGGGGGGGAGGGATTGAGGTTGTATGTGTGTCAGTATGTACTGGTATGTGTCTTGTGTGTATATGTGTGTCAGTATGGCTCTTTGTGTGTGTGTGTGTGTACCTGCAGGACGGCACAGACAGTATGTTGGGGTATTCACACTCTCCGTGGACACAGTAGTTCTTGTAGTGCTCGGGACAGGGAATGTACAAGCCTATGGCCACCTCCCCTCTCTGGTCCGGCTTCTCTTCTACACACACACAACACACACAACACACACACACACACACACACACACACACACACACACACACACACACACACACACACACACACACACACACACACACACACACACACACACACACACACACACACACACAAAGCACAGAGCACAGAGCACAGAAGCAGTGAATGCTAGGGATAAAAAAAATATAGGATTGAAAGGGTAAAGGTGAGTCTCACTAATTTAGTGTAATAGCGTAATTGCTGTTCATCAGATTAAAAAACGGTGTAAATTACATTTATGAGCATTTATCCACCACTGACTGCGTGCATTACTTTTTTCAAAAGTGCCATTTGGAATACACCCTAAGTTGTCCGCTCCCGTCCGCCATCATTCACAGATCTGATACACACACACATGCGCACCTACCTGAGTAGTCTTTCCTGGCATAATGTCCGTCTCCAGCTTTGGTCCCTGTCATGATGTCACCTGAGAAGGCAGTCACATTAGTGTCTCAGAGTAAGAATGCTGATTAAGAGCACTTGCATACAAGGTCCTACCGAAAATGTGTCTTCCGCTTTTAACCCAACCCCTACGACAAGTTTTGACATGAGGGGCTTCCCGGCAAGCTGTTGTTGTGGGGGGTTAAGTGCCTTGCTCAAGGACACATCAGCAAGTAATGGAATCTAGGATGTTATACCAGCAACTGTCCAGTTGCCAGCTCACTTCCTGGCAAATTTTTCCCGTCAGACCCAGGACTCAAACTGGCAACGCTACGGTTGCTGGCTCGCCTCTCCTCTATAACCGCCAGGCTACATGCCACCCCTGTTCATTCTTATTCATTGTGATGTAACAGGCAAAACAGATCCTAGATCAGCACTGTGAGTCATGCTAGGGACAAAATGACAGGCTAAAACACAAAAATGACCTTGAACCAGTAGCTAGGGTAGTAAAGTACTTCACTTGGGAGTTCTCTAATTTCTCTGATCAATTCTCTCATCTCTGCGTGTGTCATGAGTGGATTACAATATTTATAATTAAAATGATTATAATAATAACTATATACTCTACATATATGCTCTATATATTATGTCATCTTTATATGTTAGAATTTTTAAAGTAATTATTTTTATTTTGTTTTATAGAATGTTATAGGATCATGATTTATCTTATTCAAATGATCCAAGCCATCTAATGTTCAGTTGAAAAAAGGTTGAATTGTTGGATAACTGTCAAAAAACCATCAATTCAATATAATACTATCTTTATTGATCCATTTGAAAATATATATATATATTTTGCTGTCAGAGTACCCAACCACAGTACCCTTGGTTCATTGTAAGAACTGCTGGTCCACATAATATCTATTTATTATGGCCATCGAAATGTTAGCTATTAAAATCAGATCCAACAATAATATCAAGGGATTAGATATCCAGGGCTTAAAAACAAAGGTGCGATTGTAAACTGATGATTCATGTTTTCTTTTCAATCCACAACTTGAATCCCTCCACAGCCTCATAGAGGATATAGATACATTTTCTAACCTCTCTGGATTACAACAGAATTATGATAAATGTACTACAGTGGGGAAAAAAAAGTATTTAGTCAGCCACCAATTGTGCAAGTTCTCAAACTAAAAAAGATGAGAGAGACCTGTCATATTCATCATAGGTACACGTCAACTATGACAGACAAATTGAGATTTTTTTTCTCCAGAAAATCACATTGTAGGATTTTTTATGAATTTATTTGCAAATTATGGTGGAAAATAAATATTTGGTCACCTACAAACAAGCAAGATTTCTGGCTCTCACAGACCTGTAACTTCTTCTTTAAGAGGCTCCTCTGTCCTCCACTTGTTACCTGTATTAATGGCACCTGTTTGAACTTCTTATCAGTATAAAAGACACCTGTCCACAACCTCAAACAGTCACACTGTCAAAGGACACCTCTGTCAAAGGACACGAGAAACAAAATTGTAGACCTGCACCAGGCTGGGAAGACTGAATCTGCAATAGGTAAGCAGCTTGATTTGAAGAAAACAACTGTGGGAGCAATTATTAGGAAATGGAAGACATACAAGACCACTGATAATCTCCCTCGATCTGGGGCTCCACGCAAGATCTCACCCCGTGGGGTCAAAATGATCACAAGAATGGTGAGCAAAAATCCCAGAACCACACGGGGGGACCTAGTGAATGACCTGCAGAGAGCTGGGACCAAAGTAACAAAGCCTACCATCAGTAACACAATACGCCGCCAGGGACTCAAATTCTGCAGTGCCAGACGTACCCCCCTGCTTAAGCCAGTACATGTCCAGGCCCGTCTGAAGTTTGCTAGAGTGCATTTGGATGATCCAGAAGAGGATTGGGAGAATGTCATATGGTCAGATGAAACCAAAATATAACTTTTTGGTAAAAACTCAACTCGTCGTGTTTGGAGGACAAAGAATTCTGAGTTGCATCCAAAGAACACCATACCTACTGTGAAGCATGGGGGTGGAAACATAATGCTTTGGGGCTGTTTTTCTGCAACGGGACCAGGACGACTGATCCGTGTAAAGGAAAGAATGAATGGGGCCATGTATCGTGAGATTTTGAGTGAAAACCTCCTTCCATCAGCAAGGGCATTGAAGATGAAACGTGGCTGGATCTTTCAGCATGACAATGATCCCAAACACACCGCCTGGGCAACGAAGGAGTGGCTTCGTAAGAAGCATTTCAAGGTCCTGGAGTGGCCTAGCCAGTCTCCAGATCTCAACCCCATAGAAAATGTTTGGAGGGAGTTGAAAGTCTGTGTTGCCCAGCGATAGCCCTAAAACATCACTGCTCTAGAGGAGATCTGCATGGAGGAATGGGCCAAAATACCAGCAACAGTGTGTGAAAACCTTGTGAAGTCTTACAGAAAACATTTGACCTGTGTCATTGCCAACAAAGGGTATGTAACAAAGTATTGAGAAACTTTTGTTATTGACCAAATACTTATTTTCCACCTTAATTTGCAAATAAATTCATTAAAAATCCTACAATGTGATTTTCAGGATTTTTTTTTTTCATTTTGTCTGTCATAGTTGACGTGTACCTATGATGAAAATTACAGGCCTCTCTCATCTTTTTAAGTGGGAGAACTTGCACAATTGGTGGCTGACTAAATAAATAAATTCCCCACTGTATATATGTATTTATATGTATGTGTATATGTATGTATATGTGTGTATATATATGTATTTATATGTATGTGTATATGTATGTATATGTGTGTATATACAGTGGGGAGAACAAGTATTTGATACACTGCCAATTTTGCAGGTTTTCCTACTTACAAAGCATGTAGAGGTCTGTAATATTTATCATAGGTACACTTCAACTGTGAGAGATGGAATCTAAAACAAAAATCCAGAAAATCACATTGTATGATTTTTAAGTAATTAATTTGCATTTTATTGCATGACATAAGTATTTGAACACCTACCAACCAGTAAGAATTCCGGCTCTCACAGACCTGTTAGTTTTTCTTTAAGAAGCCCTCCTGTTCGAGGGCGGCAGGTAGCTTAGTGGGTAAGAGCGTTGTGCCAGTAACCGAAAGGTCGCTGGTTCTAATCCCCGAGCCGACCAGGTGAAAAATCTGTCAATGTGCCCTTGAGCAAGGCACTTAACCCTAATTGCTCCTGTAAGTCGCTCTGGATAAGAGCGTCTGCTAAATGACTAAAATGTAATGTAAAAAATATTCTCCACTCATTACCTGTATTAACTGCACCTGTTTGAACTCGTTACCTGTATAAAAGACACCTGTCCACACACTCAATCAAACAGACTCCAACCTCTCCACAATGGCCAAGACCAGAGAGCTGTGTAAGGACATCAGGGATAAAATTGTAGACCTGCACAAGGCTGGGATGGGCTACAGGACAATAGGCAGGCAGCTTGGTGAGAAGGTAACAACTGTTGGCGCAATTATTAGAAAATAGAAGAAGTTCAAGATGATGGTCAATCACCCTCGGTATGGGGATCCATGCAAGATTTCACCTCGTGGGGCATCGAGGAAGGTGAGGGATCAGCCCAGAACTACACGTCAGGACCTGGTCAATGACCTGAAGAGAGCTCGGACCACAGTCTCAAAGAAAACCATTAGTAACACACTACGCCGTCATGAATTAAAATCCTGCAGTGCACGCAAAGTCCCCCTGCTCAAGCCAGCGCATGTCCAGGCCCGTCTGAAGTTTGCCAATGACCATCTGGATGACCCAGAGGAGGAATGGGAGAAGGTCATGTGGTCTGATGAGACAAAAATCGAGCTTTTTGGTCTAATCTCCACTCGCCGTGTTTGGAGGAAGAAGAAGGATGAGTACAACCCCAAGAACACCATCCCAACCGTGAAGCATGGAGGTGGAAACATCATTCTTTGGGGATGCTTTTCTGCAAAGGGGACAGGACGACTGCACCGTATTGAGGGGAGGATGGATGGGGCCATGTATCGCAAGATCTTGGCCAACAACCTCCTTCCCTCAGTAAGAGCATTGAAGATGGGTCGTGGCTGGGTCTTCCAGCATGACAACGACCTGAAACACACAGCCAGGGCAACTAAGGAGTGCCTGGCCTAGCCAGTCTCCAGACATGAACCCAATAGAAAATCTTTGGAGGGAGCTGAAACTCCGTATTGCCCAGCCACAGCCCTGAAACCTGAAGGATCTGGAGAAGGTCTGTATGGAGGACTGGGCCAAAATCCCTGCTGCAGTGTGTGCAAACCTGGTCAAGACCTACAGGAAACGTGTGATCTCTGTAATTGCAAACAAAGGTTTCTGTACCAAATATTAAGTTCTGCTTTTCTGATGTATCAAATACTTATGTCATGCAAGAAAATGCAAATTAATTACTTACAAATCATACAATGTGATTTTCTGGATTTTTGTTTTAGATTCCGTCTCTCACAATTGAAGTGTACCTATGATAAAAATTACAGACCTCTACATGCGTTGTAAGTAGGAAAACCTGCAAAATCGTCAGTGTATCAAATACTTGTTCTTCCCACTGTATGTATATATATATATATATACTCACTACCGTTCAAAAGTTTGGGGTCACTTAGAAATGTCCTTGTTTTCTAAAGAAAAGCAATTTTTTTGTCCATTAAAATAACATCAAATTGATCAGAAATACAATGTCAACATTGTTAATGTTGTAAATGGCTATTGTAGCTGGAAACAGCTGATTTTTTATGGAATATCTACATAGGCGTACAGAGGCCCATTATCAGCAACCATCAGTCCTGTGTTCCAATGGCACGTTCTGTTTGCTAATCCAAGTGTATTTTTTTTAAAGGCTAAAAGACTAAAACCGCGCAAACTGGCTCTAACCAGAATAGAAAGGGGAGTGGGAGGCCACGGTACACAACTGAGTAAGAGGACAAATACATTAGAGTGTCTAGCTTGAGAAACAGACACCTCACAGGTCCTCAACTGGCAGCTTCATTAAACACCAGTCTCAACGTTAACAGTGAAGAGGTGACTCCGGGATGCTGACCTTCTAGGCAGAGTTGCAAAGAAAAAGCCATATCTCAGACTGCCCATCTTAATCTTTTATTTTTATTGGCCAGTCTGAGTTATGTCTTTTTCTTTGCAACTATGAAATAACACATATGGAATCATGTAGTAACGAAAAATGTGTTAAACAAATGAAAATATATGTTATATTTGAGATTCTTCAAATAGCCACCCTTTGCCTCGATGACAGCTTTGCACACTCTTTGCATTGTCTCAACCAGTTTCACCTGGAATGCTTTTCCAACAGTCTTGAAGGAGTTCCCACATATGCTTAGCACTTGTTGGCTGCTTTTCCTTCACTCTGCGGTCCGACTCATCCTAAACAATCTCAATTTGGTTGAGGTTGGGGGATTGTGGAGGTCATCTGATGCAGTTCTCCATCACTCTCTTTCTTGGTAAAATAGCCCTTACACCGCCTGGAGGTGTGTGGGTCATTGTCCTGTTGAAAAACAAATGATAGTCCCACTAAGCTTATATCCTTCCTGTTTGGCCCTGTCCGGGGGTTTCTTCGGATGGGGCCACAGTGTCTCCGGACCGCTCCTGTCTCAGCCTCCAGTATTTATGCTGCAGTAGTTTATGTGTCGGGGGGCTGGGGTTAGTTGGTTATACCTGGAGTACTTCTCCTGTCTTATCCAGTGTCCTGTGTGAATTTAAGTATGCTCTCTCTAATTCTCTCGTTCTCTCTTTCTCTCCGAGAACCTGAGCCCTAGGACCATACGTCAGGACTACCGGGCATGATGACACCTTGCTGTCCCCAGTCCGCCTGGCCTTGCTGCTATTCCAGTTTCAACTGTTCTGCCTGCGGCTACAAAACCCCTACCTGTCCCAGACCTGCTGTTTTCAACTCTTAATGATCGGCTATGAAAAGCCAACTGAGAGACCTGAGCCCTAGGACCATACGTCGGGACTACCGGCCGTGGTGACTCCTTGCTGTCCCCAGTCCGCCTGGCCTTGCTGCTATTCCAGTTTAAACTGTTCTGCCTGCGGTTATGGAACCCCTACCTGTCCCAGACCTGCTGTTTTCAAACTCTTAATGATCGGCTATGAAAAGCCAAATGAGATTTATTCCTGATTATTATTTGACCATGCTTGTCACTTATGAACATTTTTGAACATCTTGGCATGGTTCTGTTATAATCTCCACCCGGCACAGCCAGAAGAGGACTGGCCACCCCTCATAGCCTGGTTCCTCTCTAGGTTTCTTCCTAGGTTTTCGCCTTTCTAGGGAGTTTTTCCTAGCCACCGTGCTTCTACACCTGCATTACTAGCTGTTTGGGGTTTTAGGCTGGGTTTCTGTACAGCACTTCGAGATATTAGCTGATGTAAGAAGGGCTATATAAAATAAAATTGATTGATGATTGGTTTCTTTGCAGCAATTCAACCATGAAGGCCTGATTCACGCAGTCTCCTCTGAACAGTTGATGTTGCGATGTGTCTGTTACTTGAACTCTGTGAAGCATTTATTTGGGCTGCAATTTCTGAGGCTGGTAACTCTAATGAACTTATCCTCTGTAGCAAAGGTAACTCTGATTCTTCCATTCCTGTGGCGGTCCTCATGAGAGCCAGTTTCATCATAGCGCTTGATGGTTTTTGCGACTGCAAAATACTTTCAAAGTTCTTGAGATTGTCCGTATTCACTGACCTTCATGTCTTAAAGTAATGATGGACTGTTGTTTCTCTTTGCTTATTTGAGCTGTTCTTGCCATAATATGGACTTGGTCTTTTACCAAATAGGGCTATCTTCTGTATAAATCCCCTTACCTTGTCACAACACAACTGATTGGCTCAAACGCATTAAGAAGGAAAGAAATTCCACAAATTAACTTTAAGAAGGCACACCTGTTAAATGCATTACCGGTGACTACCTCATGAAGTTGGTTGAGAGAATGCCATGAGTGTGCAAAGCTGTCATCAATGGTGGCTATTTGAAGAATCACAAATATAAAATACATTTTGATTTGTTGAACACTTTTTTTTGTTTACGACATGATTCCATACGTGTTATTTCATAGTTTTGATGTCTTCACTATCTATATTATCCCTTGAATGAGTAGGTCTTCTAAAACTTTTGACCGGCAGTTTATATATATATATATATATTTGCGGGGGAAAAAAACATATGGGGGACTGGAAGTGATGCAGACAATTACATTCATGGAAGCTACAATCTATTTGCAATATTAAAGCTGATTTACCCCCGAAAAAATTTAAATAAATAATAATAATAATAATAATAATAATAATAATAAAGAATTGCTGGGAGGAAAAATATAGATTATTGGTGAATGGGTTGCTGTTATAACATAATGATGGTGTTTTGTTGACGTGGTTATGTTGTATTGCTTTGACCTGGATCAATTGTTCGTCAAAAAATGACAAAGGCCCCAATTCAAGGACAGATATGGTTCCACGTCAATATCTGTGAGAGGAGTTTTTGACAGTTGTAAGGAGTTTGAAACCTCCAATACAGCACACATATTCGGTATCGGTAATAACATACCGAATAAGAAGAAGAAGAAGAAGAAGAAGAAGAAGAAGAAGAAGAAGAAGAAGAAGAAGAAGAAGAAGAAGAAGAAGAAGAAGAAGAAGAAGAAGAAGAAGAAGAAGAAGAAGAAGAAGAAGAAGAAGAAGACAAAGAAGAAGAAGAAGACAAAGAAGAAGAAGAAGAAGAAGAAGAAGAAGAAGAAGAAGAAGAAGAAGAAGAAGAAGAAGAAGAAGAAGAAGAAGAAGAAGAAGAAGACAAAGAACATATAGAACGAAGTTTTGTGTAACAGTTGCTATCTCACCTTGGCAGTGGCCCAGGTATTTGACCTCGATCCTCTCCTGCTTCTGACACGACGCCTCCTTCACCTGGCAGGGGTTGTCATAGGAACGGCCGTCTGAGGCGCAAACCGGGTTGAAGCTGATGTGGGAGCAGTCAATGTTACACACGCACCTGCCGCAAAAAATTATGGGACACATCAGTAGCGGTCACACCAAATAAAGAATAGAGTGGTGGAGAATTGGAGTTGTAAAGCTCTTCAGAATTTTTTATTCAGTAAATCGCTGTGTAGTCTATTGTGTACATTTTTTTCACATGTATGTGTGTGAGAGGGAGTGTGTGTGTGTGTCTGTGCATGTGTCTGTGTATGCTTGTGTGTGTATTAATTATTGCTTTATATGCATAAAACAATTCAGCTTGTTTATTTGTGGTAGACATACAGTACACACACACACACACACACTACACGCTCAAATGCACACAAACACTTTCTGACTGAGACATAAAGTCAAAGTCATGGACAAAATATTAAACAGAACAGGCATGTGAGTGTGTAGTGTGTGTGTGTGTGTACTGTATGTGCATGACTGACTGACTGTGTGCATGCAATCTCCATTTGAACGACAGTGAGCATGTTCAGCAGAAATTACCAGACTGATCACTAGAAATAGACAGCAATTTTGTACGTTTTAAAAAGTCCCCAGAATGTTGATATATGTGTTCCTCGGCTCTCACCCTAAAAATGAAAAACAAGTGTCCAGTATTAGGATTGAACTCGTGAGGCTCAGAGCCAGCGTGTGCTGCTTAGACAACTGCGCCACCACAGTTCACAATGCTCTAACAAGCTGTGAAAACACTTGATGATAATAGTGCGTTGTTTTTAATTATTTTGTTTTAAGCATTTCCCAAACCATAGCCCTAACCTTAACCACTCGGAATGAATACCTAAACTTAACGTTTGAGTTGTTTCTTTTTTAACCCTTTAACCACTCGGAATTAACCATGTAACTACTCGGAATTAACCCTGTAACCACGCGGAATTAATGCGTAAAAAATAGACGTTCATCCATAACACTGTACGTCGAATTCTGAAGGGAAACTGTGAGCTCTTGTTCGAAATTAAACCAAAATTGCAGTCTCCAGACAGTTCTTGATGAGCTCTGAACATTAGACACTGTAATTATAAATCTGTCACTATTCTCTGCTCCTTTTCTATTTTCTCCTGGCCCAGAGCACTGGCCCTGCATTACACCCTGCCCAATGTATATAGTGCAAACACACACATAATCACAAACACACAAAGACACTCATACATAGAAATATAGATATGCATACTGTGTAATGAAATGCATGACCTACACGCACACACTCCCAAACAAACACATAACGTATGCAGAATACCCCTCCTATTATTACCGCGCACACACACACACAAAGACCCAGAAGTGACAATACTTTCAGAGGCTTGCCATCCCAAGTGGCCGTCTGTGGCGGTCATCAAGGATAATGTCTGTAGGCCATGCATTTTTTATGGAGCCTCTCACTTTCTCCACAATAGGCACTAATGCTGCAATACTGCACTGCGTCAACACATCCTCACACACACACACACACGCACACGCATGCACGGGCGCACATTCACGGGTGCACGTACGCACACACACACACACACACACACACACACACACACACACACACACACACGCACAGTGCACACACACAGATACACACACATAATATGTAAAGGAAATAGAAATGTGGATCTTTGTGTATTTGTGTTTTTACTTTGCTTTTGTTATTTTTCTAAATGTTTTTACATTTCTTAAGGACTCTTGGAAGACTAGCCCTTGGTGGGCTAAAAGAGATCCTAATAAAATAAAATAAAATCACACACCTACCAACATATATCGAGAGGGAGAGAGAAAGGGAGAGTATCTGTGTCTACCAGAGTGTGTATGTTTCTTGGTGTGTCTGTGTGTGAAGAGCACTTCTTAGTAGGATGTGTCTTATTGATTTGTACAGTGCCATGTGATTTCCCCTCTATATAAACTCAGTGATTGCCTGCAGGCTTCTTGTGTACGTGTTCTCTAAAGGCCACTTCCAGTCACACACAAACACATACAAATGCACAAGGAGGCATGCATACACACACACACGAAACGCACACAGGCACACATTCAGTGGCTAGACCACTCGGCACCCTTCCCCCGCCACTTCCACGTCGTGCAAAGCCACAGCTATATACATTATTGCTGTTGAATATAACATTGCTTTTTATAATCCCCAGCCTCATATTTCAGAGTAATCCTTCTAAAGCACTGAGAGACACAGACAGAGGAAGGGAGGGTTAGAGAGAGGGGGAGAGAGAAAATGATAGAAAGGGAGAGAGGGAGAAAGAATGGAGGGAACAGAGGCAGTGAAGCGTGTTTGGAGCACTGAAGCTGGACTCAATTTGGGACAACTCTCTTCTTGCAGAAACACACTTTCACAAACAAACAGGCCTTAGGGCTGTCCCTGACTAAAAAAAAATATTGGTTGACCAATCAATAACATCCTATGTGTTTTAATCAAATCAACTATATGTAGTGAGCTTGTCTGGTGCTTTAAGCGCACTATTTGATGAAATAATTAAGACACACAAATGACTAGAGGGAGTCCAACTGCAATTTATTTGACTGTGTCGGGCAGGGCTCAGACTTGCTGCGCTGTGTTAATGAAAAATGACAGCGAGTGACTGTGACTAGCACCCATTGTCTCTCTTGCCTCTCTGCTGCAGCGACCACCACATACAGTGCATTCGGAAAGTATTCAGAATTTTCCATATTGTATTATGTTACAGCCTTATTCTAAAATTTAATAAATGGTTCCCCCCCCCCCCCCCCCTCATCAATCTACACACAATACACCATAATGACAAAGCAAAAACAGGTTTTTAGATTTTTTTGCAAATGGATAAAAGAACACCTGAAAAATCACATTTACATAAGTATTCAGATCCTTTACTCAGTACTTTGTTGAAGCACCTTTGCAGGCAATTACAGCCTCGGGTGTTCTTGGGTATGACGCTAAAAGCTTGGCACACCTGTATTTGGGGAGTTTACCCCATTCTTCTCTGCAGATCCACTGAAGCTCTGTCAGGTTGGATGGGGAGCACCACTGCACAGCTATTTTCAGGTCTCTCCAGAGATGTTTGATCAGGTTCAAGTCCAGGCTCTGGCCGGGCCAGTCAAGGACATTCATAGACTTGTCCCGAAGCCACTCCTGTGTTATTGTCTTGGCTGTGTGCTTAGGGTCATTGTCCTGGTGAAAAGTGAACCATCGCCCCAGTCTGAGGTCCTGAGCGCTCTGGAGCAGGTTTTCATCAAGGATCTCTATGTACTTTGCTCCATTAATCTTTCCCTCGATCCTGACCAGCCTCCCAGTCCCTGCCCCTGAAAAACATCCCCACAGCATGATGCCGCCACCACCATACTTCACCGTAGGGATGGTAACAGGTTTCCTCCAGACGTGACGCTTGGCATTCAGGCCAAAGAGTTCAGTCTTGGTTTCATCAGACTAGAGAATTTTGTTTCTCATCTTTAGGTGCGTTTTGGCAAACTCCAAGTGGGTTGTCGTGTGCATTTTACTGAGGAGTGGCTTCCGTCTGGCCACTCTACCATAAAGTCCTGATTAGTGGAGTGCTGCAAATATGGTTGTCTTTCTGAAAGGTTCTCCCATCGCCACAGAGGAAGTCTGGAGCTTTGTCGGAGTGACCATCGGGTTCTTGGTCACCTCCCTGACCAAGGCCCTTCTCCCCCGATTGTTCAGTTTGGCCGAGCGGCCAGCTCTAGGAAGAGTATTGGTGGTTCCAAACTTCTTCCATCTATGAATGATGGCCACTGTTTTCTAGGGGACCTTCAATGCTGCAGACATTTTTTGGAACCCTTCCCCAGATCTGTGCCTCGACACAATCCTGTCTTGGAGCTCTACGGACAATTCCTTCGACCTCATGGCTTGGTTTCTGCTCTGACATGCACTGTCAACCTTATATAGACAGGTGTGTGCCTTTCCAAATCATGTCCAATCATTTGAATTTAGGGCTAAAATCAAGTTGTAGAAACATCTCAAGGATGCTCAATGGAAACAGGATGCAACCTGAGCTCAATTTTGAGTCTGACAACAAAGGGTCTGAATACTTATGTAAATAAGGTATTTATGTTTTTTTATTTTTACTACATTTGCAAACATTTCTAAAAACCTGTTTTCACTTTGTCATTATGGGGTTTTGTGTGTAGATGGATGAGGATTTTATTTTAATTGAATCCATTTTAGAATAAGTCTGTAAAAAGGAGTCTGAATATTTCCGAATGTGCTTTAACATCAACAGTGTTTATCAAACTGTCTGTGTTGCTGAAGCTGCAACATAATTACAGCTATTTCTGACTAAAAAGTTCTGTTACCGAAATCCCTAATTTGTTTAGGAAAAACTTTCCCTTCAACCCTTGCTCTCTTTATGTGACACATTTATGCATCACATGCACGTGACCAATAGGGCCTGACCTATAGCATATCATAATCACATCAATAAATTTGTTATTTCAAACTCTGAACACAGCAACACATGTAACAGCAAAATGGATGCAGATAACGTGACAAATAAACTCGAAACGGGAAATGTTTACTGGTTGCTCAGGAGGTAAATGGAAAGTCAGATGTGTGGAATAAATTTGACTAGTTGTGGAAAATACTGGAGATCAAGAAAAATAAGGTAAGGAGCAAGCACTGTGTGCATACTATGTGTGCCAAACAGGTGCTGTTAGATTACAGTATAATTTTCTGACCGTTTGGAACAATGTAAACAACACTAAATAATTATAAGCATACCAGAGAGTTTTTTGGGTTATTTTTGTAAAGCCTTTATTACTGCAGGGACCAAAACTCTTCGCATTAATTTGTGAATGCAATTTCCAAATTGGAACAGTTTATTTATTGTTTACACTAATTATTCAAGGGTCGCTTTGTTATTTTATTTTAAAAACAAAAATGCTTGATTGCATATCAAATCATGAATAACTCGTATGCTGTGTGATGACATTAACAAATGAATGATTGATTGATACAGTGCTGTGTAAGTATTGAAATATAGGCCTAAGTACGTTATGGTCTTAAAACTAAACAGGATGCGCTCCTAGGCCTACAGATTGATGGTGGTTATACAAGGCTGCTATACTAAGCCTACTAATGATAATGACATTACTTATTATTATTATAATAATGATGATCATAATAATAATTGTAATAATAACAATAAGAAGGAGATCAAGGAAAAAGGAGGGTTATTATTATTATTATACTTTTTCTGACAACTTGGAAGAGTGTTAACAAATACTAAATCAATTATTAACAATACCAGAGAGGCTGTTCTAACAAAAAAAAGTGTAAAGCCTTTATTATAGCATACCAAAAATGTTAAACAGCTGAATTTGTGAAATTGTTAATCCGATATGTTGTGGTTGGTGCTCACGAAGGCTTGGTGCTCACAGAATCAGTAGGCTATTAAAAACACTCAAACAGGCAACAGAAGCAGGATCTGTCTTGTTGAAGTCGGAAGTTTACATACACCTTAGCCAAATACATTTAAACTCAGTTTTTCACAATTCCTGACATTTAATCCTAGTAAAAATTCCCTGTCTTAGGTCAGTTAGGATCACCACTTTATTTTAAGAATGTGAAATGTCAGAATAATAGTAGAGAGAATGATTTATTTCAGCTTTTATTTCTTTCATCACATTCCCAGTTGGTCAGAAGTTTACATACACTCAATTAGTATTTGGTAGCATTGCCTTTAAATTGTTTAACTTGGGTCAAACGTTTCAGGTAGCCTTCCACAAGCTTCTCACAATAAGTTGGGTGAATTTTGGCCCATTCCTCCTGACAGTGCTGGTGTAACTGAGTCAGGTTTGTAGGCCTCCTTGCTCGCACACACTTTTTCAGTTCTGCCCACACATTTTCTATAGGATTGAGGTCAGGGCTTTGCGATGGCCATTCAAAAAAGTACGATCTTTGTCCCCATGTGCAGTTGCAAACCGTAGTCTGGCTTTTTTATGGTGGTTTTGGAGCAGTGGCTTCTTCCTTGCTGAGCAGCCTTTCAGGTTATGTCGATATAGGACTCGTTTTATTGTGGATATAGATACTTTTGTACCTGTTTCCTCCAGCATCATCACAAGGTCCTTTGCTGTTGTTCTGGGTTTGATTTGCACTTTTCGCACCAAAGTACGTTAATCTCTAGGAGACAGAACGCATCTCCTTCCTGAGCGGTATGACGGCTGCGTGGTCCCATGGTGTTTATACTTGCGTACTATTGTTTGTACAGATGAAAATGGTCCCTTCGGGCGTTTGGAAATTGCTACCAAGGATGAACCAGACTTTTGGAGGTCTACAATTTTTTATCTGAGGTCTTGGCTGATTTCTTTAGATTTTCCCATGATGTCAAGTAAAGAGGCATTAAGTTTGAAGGTAGGCCTTGAAATACATCCACAGGTACACTTCCAATTGACTCAAATTATGTCAATTAGCCTATCAGAAGCTTCTAAAGCCATGACATAATTTTCTGGAATTTTCCAAGCTGTTTAAAGGCACAGTGAACTTAGTGTTTGTAAACTTCTGACCCACAGGAATTGTGATACAGTGAATTATAAGTGAAATAATCTGTCTGTAAACAATTGTTGGAAAAATTACTTGTGTCATGCACAAAGTAGATGTCCCAACCGACTTGCCAAAACTATAGTTTGTTAGCAAGAAATTTGTGGAGTGGTTGAAAAACAATTTTTTATGACTCCAACCTAAGTGTATGTAAACTTCCGACTTCAAGTGTATATATGGATGATTTATTAAGCCAGGCACATTTAACAGTTAGGCAATAGATTCTAGACCTAATTAAGTTGGGGTTTCCTCTCTCCTCATTTTTCTTAGACAATTAAGGCAAAGGCTGTTTTCTCATTTCCTAACTCCGCTGCTGCCTCCACAGCATTGTTTCAACACCATTATGCTGGTTACCTTTGCTATTATGCACAAAGCAACATGGTCTAGGAAAAGGCGCCAATTCAACAGCGCACTGATGTGTTTCAGAACCGGGCACAGCGACCACTATCCAACGCAGGAGAACGTGCATCTGTTATAAAATAATATTAGTTTTATTAGCGTTGCACCATTGTTCTCACGTAATATAACCATATAGAATTTCAGTAGTCGTGTGCCATCCCCACGACCTCCACAGTGGATTAGTCCACTCAGACAGGCACGAATCAGACAGGAGTCTTGTACACCATGAATCTTTTATTTCATTTTTTTTGCTACTGCTCGACTAAAGAAATCTCGGTCGAGCAACAGCCTATCGACTAAACAATCGACCAGTCGACTAAATTGGGTCAGCCCTTATATTTATTTAAATTTTGTATTTAACCTTTATTTAACCAGGTAAGCCAGTTGAGAACAAGTTCTCATTTACAACTGCGACCTGGACAAGATAAAGCAAAGCAGTGCAATAAAAACAACAACAACACAGAGTTACATATGGAATATACAAAACGTACATTCAATAACACAATAGAAAATCTATATACAGTGTGTGCAAATGTAGTAAGTTATGGAGGTAAGGCTATAAATAGGCCATAGTGCAAAATAATTACAATTTAGTATTAACACTGGAGTGATAGATGTGCAGAAGAAGATGTGCAAATAGAGATACTGGGGTGCAAATGAGCAACATAAATAACAATATGGGGATGAGGTAGTTGGGTGGGCTAATTACAGATGGGCTGTGTACAGGTGCAGTGATCGGTAAGCTGCTCTGACAACTGATGCTTAAAGTTAGTGAGGGAGATAAGAGTCTCCAGCTTCAGAGATTTTTGCAGTTCGTTCCAGTCATTAGCAGCAGAGAATTGGAAGGAATGGTGGCCAAAGGAGGTGTTGGCTTTGGGGATGACCAGTGAGATATACCTGCTGGAGCGCATACTACGGGTGGGTGTTGCTATGGTGACCAATGAGCTAAGATAAGGCGGGGATTTGCCTAGCAGTGATTTATAGATGACCTGGAGCCTGTGGGTTTGGCGACAAATATGTAGTGAGGGCCAGCCAACGAGAGCATACAGGTCACAATTGTGGGTAGTATATGGGGCTTTGGTGACAAAACGGATGGCACTGTGATATACTACATCCAATTTGCTGAGTAGAGTGTTGGAGGCTATTTTGTAAATGACATCGCCGAAGTCAAGGATCCGTAGGATAGTCAGTTTTACGAGGGCATGTTTGGCAGCATGAGTGAAGGCTGCTTTGTTGCGAAATAGGAAGCCAATTCTAGATTTAACTTTGAATTGGAGATGCTTAATGTGAGTCAAAAATAGGCCTACTACTCAGATATTCTTACTCTGTATACCTATACTACAATTTTACATTCATCAGCCTTAAAGCTGCAATATGTAACTTTTCGGGCGACCCGACCAATTTCACAAAGAAATGTGTTTTCTAGATCTGTCATTCTCATTGAAAGCAATCTCCTGGGGCTGAAGAAGTCAATGGGGTTGAACTATGGTTAAAAGAAGTGCACTGAGGTGGCACTGAAAAGTGTTGCTAATCAAAACTGTGTCCCATGAGGGAATTAAGGGTTGCATAAATGTGACAAGACACAAAAATATATGCATTCATTTGTTCGTTCAACCCCAATACATTTACTTATTGCTGAGTGCCAAGCAGAGATGCATTGGGTCCCATTATTAAAGTCTTTGTGTAGCGGAGTCAGGTACATGGTTGCTCATGTCTCATGATGAGGTAGCACTTGCTACGACTTCATAATCCTCTTGGTTTAATGGTAATGACTTTGGTTTCTCCCGTGGGAGACCAGGATTCAGATCCCGCCTGTGACAGTTGGTATGACTCTACTGGGGGTCAAACTCCAAACCTTCCAAACTCAGGGTGGACACTAACTACAAGGTCACTGAGTAGATACTACTGTTACTGTTTATTACTCCTAAATTAGTTGGCCAACTGTGCACCAACCCAGACGTTTACTCACCATACGTCCTCTGCGTCCACATCGCACTCCGCCCCAAACTGGCAGATGTCACAGGTAGACGTCTCCTTCTGCCCAGTCTCCGCCGACCCCTCACCCCCTGAGAGAGAAATAGAGACACAAGCCTTTCAAAGATCATTCGTAAAAAGAACAGATCTAACGTCAAACTTCTGTTGCATTTATTTGATTGATGTACTGTATTTGTTTTATTTTTGCTGTTATCAACATGGCTAAGCAAGTAGCCAGCCAATCCCTCTTGCTTAAAAAAATGCGCGTTCATTCCATCAGGGACTTTTCTGCTATTGAAATCCTTGGGCGGGCCACCTAAGTGTTTTTCTTCGGGCCGAAAAGTACAAACAGTGTAAAAAACATATATATAATATATATAGTACCAGTCAAAAGTTTGGACACACCTACTCATTCAATGGTTTTTCTAATGAACTTAGAAGGAGAGTGATGGAGTGCTGCATCTGATGACCTGGCCTCCACAATCACCCGACCTCAACCCAATTGAGATGTTTTGGGATGAGTTGGACCGCAGAGTGAAGGAAAAGCATTCAACAAGTGCTCATCATATGTGGGAACTCCTTCCAGGTGACTACCTCATGAAGTTGGTTGAGAGAATGACAAGAGTGTGCAAAGCTGTCATCAAGGCAAAGGGTGGCTACTTAGAAGAATCTGAAATATAAAATATATTTTGATTTGTTTAACAAAATAAAGAAAAACCCTTCAATGAGTAGGTGTGTCCAAACTTTTGACTGGTACTGGATGTATATACTGTATATATTTCTTATATTATACATTTCTTTACACCGGCAAGATGGGGGCCTCTAAAATGTCCTCTAATATTCTGCCTATTGCCACGCCCCCTGTCACACCCCCTCCCACGCCCACCACCTGAGCCCTTTTTTGATCCAGAAAAAAACCCTGCACTATATTACAGGAACGAGCGCGCAGATCCTGTGCAGTAAATGATGCCAGGTTTGAATGTAAGGAAACTGTGGCTTTCTCTGCTGGGAGAGGACTGTAGATACTATATACAATATGTATGAGTCATACATTGACATTTCAAGTCAAAAACTGAAGCTTTAAAAAATAATTTTTAAGAACCTGGCTAGCCTCTTAACAGACAATTGAAGGTCACATATTTGAAATGATCAACTGGCCACACACACAACAACCTATGACATAACAATATGGTCATTTAACCAACGTATTAGTGACCCATGCAGGAATCAAACCCACAACTTCACAGGCCCCTATAAGCCCCCTACAGACACCCATATATACACAGTTGTTCAATAAGATTACTTCCCCCAGAAACACTAAAATCACAAAATCTCACAAGTCCTCAATCCCACAATGTTATTGTGACCCATAGCAACAGGAGTCAGACGTCTCAAGTGCCTCTACAGCCACCCTATCCAACACTCAGTCCGTACGGTCGCTCTGATTCCTACTTTCCCTTCTTCCCTCCCTTTCTCCATCCCTCCCTGTCTCTATCTCTGCCGCCTGAAATCCCTGCTGATATTTCTTGAGTCTCTCCTTTATTCCATCATGATGATTTTTTGTCCGGTGTGCCAGGGAGCCGCCGGCTGTAGGTGGCAGGACTAGAATGCTCGCTGGCTACCTGTGAGCTTTTAGAGGTCTTATGCCCCCACCGGTGCATAGGCACGACTCATCAGCAGCCGGGCGGGGGAAAAAGAGATCTGCCCAAACTCAAATTACATATCCCTCCTCAGAGAATCCCTGGTCCCCTTTCCCTCTTCCACCCCGGCCCTCTATTACTGGGTACTATTTTAAAAAAAAAGTATATTCTCCCGGTGTCACATCCTTAATCTTCCTCCCACTTCCCACCATGTGTTGTGGCAAGGCCCTGCCTTGTGTCGCATCCTTCATTTTCCCCCTACCTTGGGTTCTTGGAGTGTGTTCCCTTGTGGTGTTTGGAAATAACTAGCTTTCATCTGGTTTAGTGCCTGTTTGACCTGGTTTGTCCTGGTTTGACCTGGTAAATCAGTTTTAGTGTTTATTTCATTAAGCTTTGTCCTTGTTTTGGTCTGTTCACACCTTGTTTTGTCTACTCTTGTACATGTTTGGTCTGATTAGTGCTTTTTTGTCTACTCTCTACCAGTGGCGGCTCCTGAAAAAATTCTCAGGGGGGGCAATTTTTCTGATGATTTAGGTGACCTACACACATTTTAAAAAAGATATGTCCAGCAACAACATGAAGACAGGGGCAGCATATAAGTCAATACCAGAAGCATTTATTGACTGATCTCAAAAGTGTTGGCTTACCAGGGTTGGTGGAGCCCTCAGTTTCATCTTTGCCTCGCAAAGCTAACTCAAACACTCCGCAAAACTTCACACACTGGATTAGCCGGCTGAGGATGTGGCGGTTCTTGCTAATGTCGTAGTAAATATATTTGTTATAGTGAATATGGAATATGATATGTTGAGTAAAATGTTGTGCTAAGATCTATTTAGGTCAGGAGCTGGTTATAAGTTCTGTTACTATCCAATAACAATGGACAAAAGGGTCCTATCTTGTCAGCCTTGTCAGTTTCAGTTCTCCAGTAAACTTGTGATTATCAACACTAACCTCATCGTTGTGGCGGCGGACAGCTAGCCTGTATCCCTCATCCAGTTGAGTGGGAATGTTCACTCTCCCCAAAGCAGACAATCTCAAACAGCTATCCATGTGGGTCTTTGACAGCTCATGTTTCTTAATCTTTCCTGAAAGATGGTGCATGTCCGTTACACACCAGTCGCTGTCCAAGCGGTGCTGTCTGCCGTGCCGCCTTCAGGGTGAAAGAGTAAGCAGGGGGTAGCAGAAGACTGCATTAGCTACATTGCAGCCTGCTAGCCAGGTTTTTCGTTCGTACCAATTTTTGGAAAATCCTCGGGTGTAGGACTTCCCCCCTTTAGTAGAAACCTGTTGAATTATTAAATTTGGTCTGGGAGGTCCTAATTGTTTCGTTGCCAATTTATCTTCATTTGTTCGCCGACAAAAAGGAACTTCTTTCAAAGAGACAATCGAGTTGCACTGAAGCCTAGCCATTTTGATAGTAATAGTGAATTGATTGACGCTGCTACCCGCTCTTTTCTTAGTTACGTTCATGGTTATGTTACGTATGACGAAAGCGCGTAAGTGCAAGCCCTCAGAAACCCATAGAGATTGTATTGAAAGCTCTGATATTTGAAAAAAATAGATTTTACATGGGAGTCTATGACAGACTTCTGGGCGATTTTCAACCTGACTGAAATCGCCCCAAAAGGGGGGGGGGGGGGGGGGGGCATTTGAAGCACGACTTTAGCCTGATTGGACATTTAGTGGCACTGTGGCAGATCAGACGTCTAGATTACAACACTGATAACTACTGTTGCCGTGATATAATTGATTAGAAAAAAAATCCCTTCCTTTTCCCATTTGGCAGTGCGTCGCCCATATCGCCCTATTGAACACACCGCCCCTGCTCTCTACATGTTTGGCTGTCACGACTTCCTCCAAAACCGTTTATTCTGTGATTTACCCTGCTGCCCCTGACTCCTTCAGAATCACGCACCACATTGGCCCCATGTGGGTATTCGGTGGGCAAGGTGGGCACGGGCTAGCCCACAGCAATACCACTTCAGCCCAACATAGGCTAGCCGAGAATGGCCTACACCAGCCCAACACAGGATAGCCTACACAAGCTCAACACAGTCTAGCCCACACCAAGCCCAGCTACTTCACAATGTTGAGGCGAGGGTTCATTCTAATATTTGAGGGCGTGGTTTGCAAATACCCCAATTCATGTTGTTAAGTTAAAAAATAATACAATAAAACAATTGCTGACACCATTTAAACCAATGGGGGTTCGATACTTTAAAGCCAATTATCTCAGAATCATATTATTTCAGATAGAACCTTATAGTTCTAAGTTCACAAGTTATTTTTGTGAAACCATTACAGAGCGTGTTCTGTTGTGTGATGTCAACAAAAATTATATTGTACACTGCCAATGATGAAGTCTGCAAAAAGACCGTTCAAAGGCACTTAAATATGTTATGAATGGCACACACACAATCCATGTCTCAATTGTCTCAAGACTTAAAAATCCTTCTTTAACCTGTCTCCTCTTTAACATGATAACAGCCTAACAAGCTCTGCTAGGGCTAGTGAGGTGTTCTCTCATTTGTGCCTGGAAGTAGCTAGCAAGATAGCCAACATTAGCCAGTGCTTGACTGCCGTTGTGAGCTCAGAACGCTCGGATTAACCCTACTCCTCAGCCAACGGTCCAGTGTGCTCTCCGAAAGCTCCGAGAGCGAAACGCTCTGAATTTACGAATGGAAAATCTGACAACGCTCTGAATTAACGAACGGCCAGAGAGCACTCTGAGCACACTCTGGCACTCCAGATTGAATTTATGAACACACCCTATGTCATAAAAAGAGCAGGTTCCTAATGTTTTGTACACTCAGTGTATATGATAGTAACAACGTTATTGTCTTTCTGATACAATGTAACGGGTAGGCAGCTTATTTCAGGTAAAGTGAGGGATGCCGTTGGGGACACCTACCTTGGGGCCCATGTGGAGCCGATGAGCAAAGGCGCATAGACCTAATATGGGCAACAACTTGGGCGCAATGTTTTAACCCGCATTGGGCCCACATCGTGCCAATGTGGGCATGTTTGCTGGGAAAAGATGAGTCAAGGTGAGGGCTGCCCTCACCAGATATGGGCTGCCCACACTGGGTCACACTGGGCCAATGCCATGTGGGCCAATGTGGAGCCGATGACCAAAGGCGTATGGGGCCAATATTTTAGCCCACATTGGGCCCACATTATGCCAATGTGGACATGTTTGCTGGGTAGTGCTTTGGTTTGTCTATTCTCGTACATATTTGGTCTGGTAAGCACTTTGTTTTATCTTAATTTGATCACCCTGTCGCAGGAGAACTTTCCTGCAATGCAGGAAATGTTAAACTTGTAGTTTATTTGAGATTTAAAAAGGCTTCTGAAGTTTGTCATTTCCACTTTGACATTTTAAACTTGATTTTCCCTTACGGAAAATGTGTCAATCCCTACATTAATTATAATTAACATAATAATTCACATTTTCAGTTGCTGCAAGATTATTCTCCTGCTATAGCAAACTTGCTGAAATTAACATCGGTCATTTATACATATTTGTCTGGTTAGTTCTTTTTTGTCTACTCTTGTATATACTCTATTTGGTCTGGTTGTTACTTTGGTTTGTGACCCTTTTCTGACTGTTTCAGTACCTATTTAGTCTGGTATTTTCTGGTATTGTCTGGATAGCACTTTCTCAGCGTTAAATCAAGCCTTGTTTAGGTTATAGTTCTGTCCTTGTTTTGTCTATCTCAGTATTGGTTCTGACCATGCACATGCATGTGCTCGGAGTCCTAACACACCAGTAAAATTGAGAGAAAGGTCGAGAAAAACAAGAAAAGAGAAAGTTTCCTTGCAGTGACAGTTTGAAAAACTCTCTCTCCATTTCTCCATTGTTGTTTGAACCTGTGTCTATGCCCTCAGGTCTAGGCAGAGCACAGTCACAAGCACACACACACCCTGAATGCTTAAGACTCTTTCTCTCTGTTCCTGCCTCTGTGAAGATAGGACCCAGTCAGGCGAGAAAGGTGTACATTCTGTATTCATGGGACTACTCTATACCTTAGGTCTCTCCAGAAGGTAAGGTGAGCCTCCATTCTCTTCATCTGCCAAAAGCAGCTTGAATCCCAAAGCAGTACTGCATACAGTAACAATACAACAATACCAACTGCAAACTCCAACCACAGCAAATATGCAAAACAGTGTACACACTCTATCCTTCGAAGGCTAAAGGATATACCATACAATTGATTAAAAAAATGTGAGTTGCATTCAAGTGTTCAAATGAGGGTTCATTAGACTTGAAGTTGACAGTTAAATTATTCTGTTTATTTTCCTATCCAGGTTGAATTGATATGATTGACTGCTGACTGCAAACACACCTCATTTGAGCCTGTCTTCCACTTTCTCTGTCGTATAATAAAACATTAATAAATGTCATACTGAAGCTGTATTTCAAACTGCATCCCTTGCCCAAACGCTTCACCTCACCTCACACACACACACCCGCACACACAGGCACATACGCACACACACTACACATTAATACCCCCAACACCCTCATACCCCTCTCCCCACCCACCCTACACTCTACATTCTCAGTACAATTATGGAGTGACTTGGGACAGCAGTGCTTTACCCTCTTTCCCTCATTCCCTCATTCCCTCTTTCCTCCCAAGTCCCCATATCCCTGATTATTTCAGTAGCAACACTACACAACATCTCCCCTGTTCCTGTCTACTCATCCCAGGAATCAGGAGACACAGGAAGGTACTGACTGTAACAATTATCCCTGTTTGTGTCAGAAGCTGACCAGTGCCTCCATATGGAAAAGATACAGAATAATTTAACAATATTTTTATATTTTCTACCTGGAACTTGGCTGTAATACATATGGCAGCAAATACACTTACAAGATTCATAGAAGATTATTGTATTATGTGACTTATATGGGTGGTTAACAATTAGACATAACAGAAATGTATTATAAAAAAACAAAGAAGAGTGTACGCTAAGCCTTCTAAGGTCGCACATACTTGGGACATATGAATTTCAAAGCACTCGCATCATAGTAATAACAGAAATGTTGCATGTATTATATAAAAAACATACAAGAGCGTAAGCTAAGCCTTCGAAGGTCTCACACACGGGACATACACATTTCAAAGCGCTTGCATACCGCTGTCTGATGTCATTGACGCATGCAATGTGACATTAATTGAAAAAATAAGTAAAGTCCGTCGCGAGGAGCAGCAGGAGCAGGACGGGAGAAGAGGGAAAGCAGAAGGAGGGGGAGGCGAGGAGGAGGAGGACAGGAGGAGTGGTAGGGGGAGGAGGAAGAGCGGGGGGGGGGAGAGAAAAGGAGGAGGGGGGAGGAGGAGGACAGGAGGAGAAATAGGATAGGAGGAGGAGGGAGGAGGAGAGGAGGAGGACAGGAGGAGGGGTAGGGGGAGGAGGAGGAGGAGGAAGGAAGGGGAGGAGGAGCGGGGTAGACTGCCCAGCCTTAACCATGGAAACTCCTACCTGAATATGTATATAGAAATATTGTATTTTTATTATAGTAATTGTCATGGTTTGTGTGCGCACACACATACATCACAAACGTACAATCAATATTTTCCGGGGAGCCAAAGGGGGAGGACAAAGATGGAGAGAGAAAGGGGTAGAGAGAAAAAAAGAGAGAGAAAAATAAATGGCATGCAACAGACAAGAGATGTATAGTACAGTTAGATTTTGTTCTCAATAATAGAGCTCCCCACACTGACCAAGACCCCTCTCTCAACTGAGAGAGAGAGAGAGAGAGAGAGAGAGAGAGAGAGAGAGAGAGAGAGAGAGAGAGAGAGACATAGAGAGAGGGAGACAGAGAGAGAGAGAGAGAGAGAGAAAGAAAGAGAGAGAGAGAGAGAGAGAGAGAGAGAGAGAGAGAGAGAGAGAGAGAGAGAGAGAGAGAGAGAGAGAGAGAGAGAGAGAGAGAGAGAGAGAGAGAGAGAGAGAGAGAGAGAGAGAGAGAGAGAGAGAGAGAGATTTAGGGCACCAGCAGCACCTATCACAGGGATGATGAATGAAGCCCACACACCTCTAAAAAACATAGTGCTTCAAGAGCGACCTTGGTTACAAACACAGAGAGATGGAATAGGCACGTACACGCATGGAAGCCCACACACACACACACACAGGGTGCATGGGATGATGAGGACTGCTGCTGGTGTGTGGTCACTGGGACAATGCAGCTTCAGAATGGAGTAAACCATATGCTTCACTGTTATTACTGGTTGATCCTAATTTCATTTAAACTCAGTAGAGCTTGATGACTGTAATGCAAAAAGACTGCATGCTACTTTCAATACTTGTACTGGCAATTATATAGTGCGGATAAGCGATGTGCAAGACCTCAATTGAACCAAACCAGCATAGCAGTATTTACACAAACTCCTGTTTCCCACTCAATTGATATTGCAGAATGTGATTGGATACTGCAAAATTCTCCTTAAATAGTAACTTTCATGAAAAAAAGTGTTTTACATCGAAAAGATGTTTAAGGCTTAGTTTTAGTGAAACACGTCAATTCTGGTCTTCATTTTGACAATTTGTTGCAAAAGTTATATATTTCGGTCTTTTAATAGTAATCTAGCTCTTTTTGCCCCTAGCGGTTCAACTCTACCATTTCAATCGTGATGTAGAGGCACCTTCTCAAGGTGCCTCTACATCATCTCAAGGTAGGGGTTCAGTATGAAATACACTCCTTTCTAGATGTGTTGGGTGGAACCAACTCAAGGCTTACTATAAAAGCAGGTGACAGCGTGCCTTATTTGGCAATGGTCTTGGTAAGTGGAGTGTGCAAATATATTTTGCGTGATGCTTCCTTGACTAGACTACAGACGTTACACAAAATTCAAAAGGCTGTAAGGCACATTTCCGCATATGACCAAATTCAACATTTTTGCTTACCGTTTCATACACATCTATGTGCTTTTACGAAACAAAACAAAAACAGGCTATGAGTATAATACGTTTATATTCATAGCTGCATCCATCATAACAAGAAATAGATGACAATGTTGGTCATGTCAACTTCTTGTATTTTTTCCTAACCACTATGACTGATTGGTGGCAAAATCCGCTAAGACAGTTTGCTCATATGTGGCAGATGTACAGTACCAGTCAAAAGTTTGGACACACCTACTCATCCAGGGTTTTTCTTTATTTTTACTATTTTCTACATTGTAGAATAATAGTGAAGACATCAAAACTATGAAATAACACATATGGGATCATGTAGTAACCAAAAAAGTGTTAAACAAATCAAAATATATTTTATATTTGAGATTCTTCAAAGTAGCCACCCATTGCCTTGATGACAGCTTTGCACACTCTTGGCATTCTCTCAACCAGCTTCATGAGGTAGTCGCCTGGAATGCATTTCAATTAACAGGTGTGCCTTGTTAAAAGAGTTCAAGACATACTTGAACTCAAAATCAGCAGGGGATCAAATACTTTTTTCCCTCACTGTATGTTACTTGAACTCTTAAAGGGAGTGCTCCTAATCTCAGTTTGTTACCTGTATAAAAGACACCTGTCCACAGAAGCAATCAATCAATCAGATTCCAAACTCTCAACCATGGCCAACACTAAAGAGCTCTCCAAGGATGTCAGGGACAAGATTAAAGACCTACACAAGGCTGGAATGGGCTACAAGACCATCGCCAAGCAGCTTGTTGAGAAGGTGACAACAGTTGGTGTGATTATTCGCAAATGGAAGAAACAGTCAATCTCCCTTGGCCTGGGGCTCCATGCAAGATCTCACCTCGTGGAGTTGCAATGATCATGAGAATGGTGAGGAATCAGCCCAGAACTACACGGGAGGATCTTGTCAATGATCTCAAGGCAGCTGGGACCATAGTCACCATGAAAACAATTGGTAACACACTACGCCGTGAAGGACTGAAATCCTGCAGCGCCCACAATGTCCCCCTGCTCAAGAAAGCACATATACAGGCCCGTCTGAAGTTTGCCAATGAACATCTGAATGATTCAGAGGAGAACTGGGTGAAAGTGTTGTGGTCAGATGAGACCAAAATCGAGCTCTTTGGCATCAACTTTACTCGCCGTGTTTGGAGGAGGAGGAATGCTGCCTATGACGCCAAGAACACCATCCCCACCGTCAAACATAGAGGTGGAAACATTATGCTTTGGGGGTGTTTTTCTGCTAAGGGGACAGGACAACTTCACCGCATCAAAGGGACGATGGACGGGGCCATGTACTGTCAAATCTTGGGTGAGAACCTCCTTCCCTCAGCCAGGTCATTGAAAATGGGTCGTGGATGGGTATTCCAGCATGACAATGACCCAAAACACACGGCCAAGACAACAAAGGAGTGGCTCAAGAAGAAGCACATTAAGGTCCTGGAGTGGCCTAGCCAGTCTCCAGACCTTAATCCCATAGAAAATCTGTGGAGGAAGCTGAAGGTTCGAGATGCCAAACGTCAGGCTCGAAACCTGAATGACTTGGATAAGATCTGCAAAGAGGATTGGGACAAAATCCCTCCTGAGATGTGTGCAAACCTGGTGGCCAACTACAAGAAACGTCTGACCTCTGAGATTGCCAACAAGGGTTTTGCCACCAAGTACTAAGTCATGTTTTGCAGAGGGGTCAAATACTTATTTCACTCATTAAAATGCAAATCAATTTATAACATTTTTGACATGCATTTTTCTGGATTTTTTTGTTGTTATTCTGTCTCTCACCGTTTAAATAAACCTACCATTACAATTATAGACTGATCATGTCTTTGTCAGTGGGCAAACGTACAAAATCAGCAGGGGATCAAATACTTTTTTCCCTCACTGTACACATCTCAACATCAAATGTTCAGAGGAGACTGCGTGAATCAGGCCTTCATGGTTGGATTGCTGCAAAGAAACCACTACTAAAGGACACCAATAAGAAGAAGAGACTTGCTTGGGCCAAGAAACACGAGCGATGGACATTAGACCGGTGGAAATCTGTCCTTTGGTCTGATGAGTCCAAATTTGAGATTTTTGGTTCCAACCACCGTGTCTTTGTGAGACGCAGAGTAGGTGAACGGATGATCTCCGCATGTGTGGTTCCCACTGTGAAGCATGGAGGAGGAGGTGTGATGGTGCTTTGCTGGTGACATTGTCTGTGATTTATTTAGAATTCAAGGCACACTTAACCAGCATGGCTACCACAGCATTCTGCAGCGATACGCCATCCCATCTGGTTTGGGCTTAGTGGGACTATAATTTGTTTTTCAACAGGACAATGACCCAACACACCTCCAGGCTGTTTAAGGGCTATTTGACCAAGAAGGAGAGTGATGGAGTGCTGTATCAGATGACCTGGCCTCCACAATCACCCAACCACAACCCAATTGAGATGGCTTGGGATGAGTTGGACCGCAGAGTGAAGGAAAAGCAGCCAAGAAGTGCTCAGCATATGTGGGAACTCCTTCAAGACTGTTGGAAAAGCATTCCAGGTGAAGCTGGTTGAGAGAATGCCAAGAGTGTGCAAAACTGTCATCAAGGCAAAGGGTGGCTATTTGAAGAATCTCAAATATCAAATATATTTTTATTTATTTAACACTTTTTTGGTTACTACATGATTCCATATGTGTTATTTCATAGTTTTGATGTCTTCACTATTATTCTACAAAGTAGAAAATAGTAAAAATAAAGAAAAACCCTGGAATGAGTAGGTGTGTCCAAACCTTTGACTGGTACTGTACATCTGCCCTATATGAGCAAACTGTTTTAGCGGATTATTCATCCCATTATCAGAGCGTGCCATTGGACTTCTGGTAAGTATGATTTAGTGAGAAAGTGTTGGGATCAGGTACAACTATGTTTACCCACCCCAACATGAATATTTACGAGCAATTCCCCCCAACTTGTCAACTGAATGCATTTTTGAAGGGGTTGGGCAAAGGCTGAAATTGGGATTGAGAGTTAGCCTTTAAATTAAAAAAACAACATGTACATTCTACCAATCCCCCCCCCCCCCCCCCCCCCAAAAAAAAAGGGAGTTCATATTATAACAGCAAGAACAGTGTGCTGGGTGAGTTGTTGTTTTCTGTGTCCATGCCTAAGCATGGTGCACCCAGGGGCGCAATGTTTACTGGGAACGTGGGGGACATGACTGCCTTACATTCTGAAATTGCAATTTTGTCCCCCACAAAAAGTCGCAACGGTGTGCTTTAGGACCGCGCAGACACCACAGAGCGTGTGAACAGAGGCAGCTGTTGTCTGTGTGTGTTGTGCTTTTTCTCAGAGTTGTAAAAGCAAGCAGAGCAGAAACTGGCTACTCTTTATTTGACTGATGTAGCTGGCAAGGTAACTGCTGTTTGACTTAACAGGAAAATGTATTTGGTTTCCAGTGCTGAGTTAGTAGTGCCACTGACATGTAACGTTAGCTAATGCATTTCATGTTTCTTCTCCTCCTGACTGAAGTTCTGTCTGAAGTGAATGAACTAGCTAGCTAGTAGCTACCACAGCCAGTTCAGCTCTAGCTACTGTATCTGTCAGGTAGCAGTATCTAACAGCTGTTGTGTGTATGGAAATGTTTCGTAGCCTTTGTTTTATCCCGTTTCAACAGAAGTAAATTAACTTGGCTAGTTTTCGCCAGTTAATGTACCATTAGAGCTAGCCAAAAGTTGGCTAACGTTAGCTAGTTCCCTAACTTTAGCTATTATTATTGCCTCAAATGACACTTGACCTGAATCAAATGATGAAACCAGCGGCCAAACGATCGAAGACCAATTTTCTGACGTTTTTTTGAGAGCACAATGTGAGTTTGTTTTAGAGTCAGTATAGCAATGTAACATTATTGATCTGTCAGTTTCCCTAGCTAATTCCCAACTTTTTTCACACTGACACAGTATAAACAGCTCTACCAGCTTCACTGTCATGGAGCACAGTCAGTACACAACACTATGCTCATCATGTCTTAGCAGGATCAGATTGTGACAGGTGTCCCAGCAGAGTCAGACAGCCAGTGAAGACCAGTCTACGGAGCTCAGGTGAATTTTGCAGTATATATATATATATATATATATATATATATATATATATATATATATATATATATATATATATATATATATATATTATAACAACCAGCAGTGGTGTAAAGTACTTAAGTAAAAATACTTGAAAGTACCACTTAAGTAGTTTTTGGGGGAATCTGTACTTTACTTTACTATTTATATTTTTGATTACTTTTACTTTTACTTCACTACATTCCTAAAGAAAATTATGTACTTTTTACTCCATACATTTTCCCTGACACCCAAAAGTACTCGTTACATTTTGAATGCTTAGCAGGACAGAAAATGGTCTAATTCACACTCTTATCAAGAGAACATCCTTGGTCATCCCTACTGCATCTGATCTGGCGTACTCACTAAACACATGCTTTATTTGTAAATTATGTCTGTGTCTTGGAGCGTGCCCCTGGGTACCTTTTCCACCACTGACAACCAGTGAATAAATACAAAGTTCCATCTTGAGTTGATGGTCATTTCAAATTTTGAACCATTGATTCTATTCTTGGATAATATAATGTATAAATGTACACCAAGGTAATTCTTTGTCATGCCTCATCTGAGCAGGAGCAGATGGTGACAGGGGTCTCAACAGGGTCAGGCAACCAGGGAAGACCATTCTGCGATGGCTCTGGGGTGAACTTGTGCAGATGCAACTCTTTATTCTCTCTGTGCAGCAAACACTGGACAAGCCAGAAGCTTCAAAGATTGAAACTATTTTAAGGCCGTCTGAAACACCTCTAAAGTTGATTTCCAAACTAAGGGTTGACAGAGGCTTTTCCCGATGACAAAAACATGTAAAACTAAAATGTGAGAAAGATCTGGCAGACACTGTTGATGATGATGAATGGATACTGATAGGTTTGAATTCCCAGTCATGTTTATATACTCTCAGACATAAATTACTGCAGTTTAAGACCATCCATAGAACTTACTATACGCCAATGAAACGGAATAGCATGCACTCAAAAATGTAATTCCTCTGCTAGAGGTGTAAAACACAAAAGCGCATATGTTTGCATATGTTACGCTCTTGTGAAGGCTTGCTGAATTCTGACAAAGAGTATGTTCTTTTATCTCAGCATGTCTACAGATTCTCCTTTCTCCCTGTTTTTGTTTGCTTGGAAATGTTGATCCTGGAGACTGTTATCAGAAGAAACTGTGTAACCTACCATTTATAGCGGCTAAGAAATGCATTGCCATTAATTGGAAGGTTGGTTATCCTCCCACAATGTCACAATGGATGGCAGTAATTGGGCTCCCAAGTGGCACAGCGGTCTAAGGCTCTGCATCTCAGTGCTTGAGGCGTCACCACAGACACCCTGGTTCGATTCCAGGCTGTATCACAACCGG